>NC_135965.1:18255190-19455190 GCF_053455715.1 Rhinoraja longicauda
CTTATGTTTGTTATAACTACCAGGATCTTTTAGCCCCATGCTAGGTTTCAAGCTGATCCATGGGATGCTTATTTACGGTCGATATGCCAGTGGATATACTGAAGGATCTAAATTAGATGCTGAGCACGGTTAAAGATGCTGTGCAAAGGACGATGCTTGGTGTCTGCTGGGAGGATGTGGTAATCAACAATAGTGATGAATAGGACTGGCCAGCATGCAAGAACGTAAGAAATGATGGACAAGGGACCATTCAGACCAGTGAAGCTAGTGAAAGGCTGAGTGGGCTCTGCCTTTCAATCTATATTTCCTTGGAAAACTATTGAAATCTCAAGGACAAGAACAATGCTGAAGAGGGCAATCTCTGTTTGATTTATTTTTATGAATAAGAGATAAAAAATCTAAGGGTTCAAATTGCATGTAGAGAACTCAAACCATCGTGACGATCTCCTGGAGAGATTCTGGCACCTTTTGCTTTGAGGCACAAATGCCACTTCTGTCATTGATTATCCCATACCACTTCAAGGGTCAAGAGTGTTTAATTGTCACATGTAACTTCAGTAGAACAATTAAATTCTTACTTGCAGCAGCATAACAAGTCTGTAAATATAATACATGTAGATAATTTATAATAAAAAAGACAAATTAATAACCATAATACTACAAAAAACTGGTAGCCCTTGTGCAACCAAAGACACTCCACAGAAGTTCACATACATGTAGTATAAGAAAATAACTGCAGATGCTGGTACAATTATCGATTTATTCACAAAATGCTGGAGTAACTCAGCAGGTCAGGCAGCATCTCGGGAGAGAAGGAATGGGTGACGTTTCGGGTCGAGACCCTTCTTCAGACTGATGTCGGGGGTGGGACAAAGGAAGGATATAGGTGGAGACAGGAAGATAGAGGGAGCTCTGGGAAGGAGGAGGGGAAGGGAGGGACAGAGGAGCTATCTGAAGTTGGAGAAGTCGACGTTCATACCACCGGGCTGCAAACTGCCCAGGCGAAATATGAGGTGCTGCTCCTCCAATTTCCGGCGGGCCTCACTATGGCACTGGAGGAGGCCCATGACAGAGAGGTCAGACTGGGAATGGGAGGGGGAGTTAAAGTGCTGGGCCACCGGGAGATCAGTTGCGTTAATGCGGACCGAGCGCAGGTGTTCAGCGAAGCGATCGCCGAGCCTGCGCTTGAAGTCGCAAGTAAATGGAGTATTGATTGATTGAAAGATACAACATAAAAAAAGGCCCATCAAGTGCACACCAACCACCGATTATGTTCACACTAGATCTATGTTATCCCACTTTCTCATCCACTCTCTGCACACTAGGGGCTCTTTACAGTGGTCAATTTACCTACAAACCCACGTCTTTGGGATTTTTAGAGGAAACCCAAGTGGTCACGGGGAGACCATGCAAACTCATACAGCACCCGAGGTCAGGATCGAGCCTGGGTCTCTGGCTCTATGAGACCTGGGTCTCTGGCTCTACGAGGCAGCAGCTCCACCAACTGCGCCACTGCACACCCTTGCACCACTGTGTTGATTTTCTTTTTGGTCTTTATTTGATCCACAATTTCAAACTGGATTGCACCAGGGCAGGGTCTCTGACTTTGTGGGGTCCTCCAGGTACCCCGGCCACTTCCAGGACTGGAGCGCCGACGATGCCGGTTCGTATAGCTTTCCCCACTGCCCGCACGCAGGGACTATTGAATCTCCCGGGTCTTGCTGCTCTCCTGCTTTCATCCTGGCCGGTGCCCATAACACTGACACCACTGGTTACTGCTGTCCTTCCTCTAATCCATATGTCATTTCTCCTACCCCCCCCACTCCTGCATCACCTTGCACACCCGTTGCTCCTCTGAACCCCCCTCTTAATGAGATGACCGCCATTTTTCAGAGAAAGTGGTTGCCCACTCACCCATGTGTCCTCTATCTCCGACAGTCCTGTTCTTGCTTCCCCCCCATAGTGTTCCCCTGCTCCTTGCCTTTCATCACATCAGCCTCCACATCCAATACCTAATTTTCCAAAACCTCCCGTCAGATTCGGCATGACCCCACCACCAGTCGCAATTTTTTGTCTCCACACCATTCTGCTTTCCAATGAGACCACTCCCTCCATAACATCTTGGTTCACCCGCCCCCTTCCCAAACACTTTCCTCTGCAACCACAGGAGATGTAACACTTGTTCCTATACCCTCCCTCTCTCTTCCATCCAGGGAGCCCAGCAGCTCTTCCAGATGAGGCAAGAGGTCAACATGCAGCTCTTCAAACCTCGCCTACTGCATTCGGCATTCACAATGTGGTCTATATTACATCAACAAGACCAAGTGTAGACCTCTGCCTCACCTGCAACCGGCAGATCAGTCCTTGATGGACTGAGTGCCAGTGTTCATAATAATAATAATAATATATTTATTTTATATAGCGCCTTAACACATGCACAAAGCGCTTTACAAATACAATTAACATAGAAACAAACAGACAAACAGACAAACTATCCTGACGGAAAAGCGGCGAATAATCAACGCCAGCGTCCTCTCACGTCAGGGTCCGGCAGTAGACATTAAAGAACACAAGACACACAGATACAATTTTTTACACAAAACAGCCATCACAGTGATTGCTCTAGGCATACCCTCACTGTGATGGAAGGCAAAGTCTTATCTCCTCCTCGTTCTTCTCCCGTGGCGCCACGAGGCGATCGAGGCTCCCAACCCCTTGAAGCCCCCACCGGGCGATGGAAAGTCCCAGGGTCGAGCCGAGCAGGCCGATGAAAGTCCTGAGCCCCCACCGGGCGATGGAAAATGCCGCGGCCGAGCCACGCAGGGCGATGAGAGTCCTGAGCCCCCACCGGGCGATGTAAAGTGCCGCGGCCAGGCCACGCAGGGTGATGAAGGGCCTGCGGGCGGGTTGATCGTGCCTCGTGCTTCGGGGCGGTCGAAGCTGCTACGGCTGGAGCTCCCAAAAGCCGGTCGCCAGCCAGGGACCTGCGAGCTCCCGATGTTGCGGTCTGCAGGGCCCACGGCCGAAGCCTCCGAGATGGTAAGTCCAGGCCCTGCGACCGGAGTCTTCGAGGTCGATCCCAGCTGGAGGCCGCCGACTCCACGATGTTAGGCCGTTGCGCGAACGGAGATACGACACGGTAAAGGTCGCATCTCCGTTGAGGAGGAGATTTAAAAAAAGGTTTCCCCCAACCCCCCCACCACCCCCCTACATACACAGAATTAAAAATAAAACAAAACGTACATTTAACATCAACAATGACAAAAAAACACAACAAAAAAAAACGGAGAGACTGCCGGTGAGCCGCAGCTGCAGAACACAGCCACGCCCGTTTTGCTGAACACTTGCACTCAGTCCACCATGGCCTACTGGATCTCCCGGCAACTAACCATCTTAGCTCCCTTTCCCATTCCCATACTGACCTTGTGTGTAGGAAAGAATTATAGATGCTGGTTTAAACCGGATAGACCCAAAAAGCTGGAGTAACTCAGTGGGACAGGCAGCATCCCATTCCTTCTCTCCAGAGATGCTGCCTGTCCCGCTGAGTTACTCCAGCTTTTTGTCTACCTCCCACACTGACTTTTCCAACCTTGACCTCCACCATTGCCTGTGTGAGGCCACATGCAAATCAGAAGCACACCTCAATTTTCTCTTTGCTGGCTTACAACTCAATGGTATGAGCATTGAACTCTCCCATTTCAAGTAATACCCACATGTAACTCATCTCTGCCCCTGCCCCTCCTCGCCGCTACCCTAATGCACACATTTCTCCAAACATCTCCCACCACCGAGTCACCCTGCTTCTTTCCTCTCCTTCATACGATTGTCTTCCATCCCCAAATCCCTCATTTCCCTATTTATGCTCCCCTTTCCCCTCTACCCAGTCCCCTTCCACCCATATCCCTCCATCCAGCTCTCCATTTCACTGCTTCTCTTCTTTCCTTATTGGCTCCTTTTCATCTTTAGCCTTTATAACCTACTCCATCTAACTGTCAATCCGCCCTCTTCCCGGCACCACTATTCATTTATCACTTGCCAGGCATTGTCCTGCCCCAGGTAGACACAAAATGCTGGAGTAATTCAGCAGGACAGGCAGCATCTCTGGAGAGAAGGAATGGGTTTCAGGTCGAGACCCTTCTTGTCTTGCCCCACCTCTCTTTTCCATCATTCTAACCTTGTTCCAATCAGCCTCAGCGAAAAGGTCCCGATCTGAAATGTTGTCTGTCCATTCTCTCCTTCGATGCTGCAGAGGTCACCCAGCGTTTTTTTTGCTTTTATTTCAAACTAGATCATTTGCTTTAAATCTGTCATTTATGGATTAACGAGTACTTTAAAGCCTTTGATTGCTCAACTGAAATCATGTTCATTGTGTAGCTATCTATAGTGCTTCTAATACTTTAGAATTTAAGCTGTGAAAAATTATTGCAATTATATTAAAATTTGACATTTTTAAACAGCAGAGATTTTAGGAGAAATTCTCTTTGCCCTTTCGCTCAACCTAAATCATCTGATGATAGATTAACAGCTTATTTCAATATACATCATTTAGATTACTTCAACAAAAAATAGCATGGCTGCAACCAAGAGATTTGGGTTGTCTTTTATTGTAATAATTTGTCAAAATAATCACTAGCAAGTGACGGGATGGATTTGGTCCTCTGACTTGTACGAAACTGAGGAGAATCTTTCCCGATACAGAACATGGAACAGACTTGCTGGTTTACATCTTTTCAAATAAACTAGTGTCAAGTAAACAGGAATTAACTTTTCCTCTGTGTAGGTTTACGACAGGAAGTCAGTCGTCTATGGAAGGTGGCAAGAGCAGGAGGAAGACTGCTTTCTTTGTTCTGCCTTTTTCTTTGAATGCTCCTATTCATATTGTTAGCATTAAGAAAAAAACCTTTTTTGATCTTCCATCTGTATTTTTTTTGCATTATTCAATCAAGTTGATGGACAGACTAGAATATTTTTTCATATATTTCTGTCATAACTGAAGTTTAGATACTCTGAAGTATGTACAGCCCGGATCCATGCAAGATGACTCAAATTTGCATTGTATACTTTCTGCAGGCAGAGGGCCTACTGCTTTCACTGTGGGAGTCATGCTCAAATTGTGCAGCATATGTTTATTTAAATATGGATATATTTAGATCATTGCTCAGCACAATGGTCCCATAATGTAAAGTAATGCAAAATCAAAAAGTCAGAGTTGTACAGCACACCCAACTATTTCCATACCGACCTTGCC
This sequence comes from Rhinoraja longicauda, assembly GCF_053455715.1. Lineage (NCBI taxonomy): Eukaryota > Metazoa > Chordata > Chondrichthyes > Rajiformes > Arhynchobatidae > Rhinoraja > Rhinoraja longicauda. Next base: position 18,260,439 of record NC_135965.1, read on the forward strand.
TATCAACATTTATCCCATTTGCCTGCATATGATCCATATCCTTGTAGGCCTTATTCAAGTGCAAGTCCAAATGTAGTGGTTGTATCTGACTCCACACCACGTTCTCCTTCAATCCCCTTTGAAACTCCTTCCTCTCACCTTGAATCTATGCCCTCTTGTTATTGATGCGTCTTCCAGGGGAAAAGAGATTCTGACTATTTGCTTGATGCCTCTTATAATTTTATATACTTTCGTCAGGACATATCTCAACCACTTGCTCCAAGGAAAACAAAAGCCAGCCCATCCAATCTCACTCCATTACTAAAGTCCTCCAATCCAGGCAACATCTTGATGAAATTTTTCTGCGCTCCCTCTCGAACACTACATCTCATCTCTAGTGTGGGGCCGAGAACTGTGCACAATACCCCAAGTACTGTCAGTTGTGACATCAGGTCCCAGCTTTTATACTCTGAGTCACAACTTATGGATGCAAAGATGCCAAATGCCTTTTTCGCTACACAATCTACCGGCATTGCCGTATTCAGGGAACTGTGGATTCGAGCACAATGAGCCCGTCTATTCTTCAATATTCCGCAGTACCTTTCCATTTACTGCACATGTCCTGCCCCAATTTGACTTTTCAAAATGCATCAGCATATACTTATCATTATTAAATTCCATCTGCCAATGGTCCACCCAACCTTTCCCCTGATCTGTACCTGTGTGTAGTCTTAGACAACCATCCTTGCTATCCACAGCAACATCAACTTTCATGTAATCTGCAAACTTGTTAATCATGCCTCCAACATTCATATCCAAGCCATTAATACACATCACAAATAGCAAGGATCCCTTCATCGATCCCTACAGTGCACTATTTGTCACAGATTTCCAATCAAAAAAGTATCCTTGCACCACTATCCTCTGCCTCCTTTCACCATGTCAGTTTCCAATCCACTTAGCCAGCTTGCCTCGAATCTCATGTATCTCTGCCTTTTGGACGAGCTGATTATATTGGACCTTGTCAAATGACTTGCTAAAGTCCAGATAGACAAAATCCACTGCTCTGCATTAGTTAATCTTAGTTATTATGTTAATGTAAAAATATTCTTTCCTTGAAAATAAATTGTCAGTAATGAGGGATATATCTGGGCATGTTCAGTGTGTTTACAGTTGGGTTTGGATTGCGTGGACATTGAAACGTTATTGTTTCACATTGTGATAAGGTGACGTAGCCATACCAAGCTTGCTTGTAAACATCACCTGGCCATTCCCTCTGCAGATGCTGCCTGACCCGCTGAGTTACTCCAGTACTTTCTGCTTTGCTCAAGATTCCAGCATCTGCAGTTTCTTATTTTCAATCTTTGCTGTTTCATTTGTGGAAACATAGAATAAGTGTTATCATTGAAGGGCAAAAAACTAATGAATATTATGATGTTTAAATCATATGATCGTTTAAATATGCCAAGTCAGTCCTACATGGCATCTCTAAAAATATGTTAGACATTTAGTAAGAGGATTTAAGAACGTAGAGTGGAAAGAACATCAGAGGAGAATAAAATCATGTTCTAAATATAAGCAGGGGATTTAAAAAGATTGTATCAGAGTTCAGGAATGTGTTAGATAATAAATAAATATCATTAATGGAATGAAGGAGGAGGGATTGTATGCAGATATAAGCAATGTGTGCATGTTAGGATGTAGTGCTGGAGCAGGGCAGAACGTGCAGGGCATATTTAAAAACAAAAGGAGCTTAGAAAAGCAAATGTGGGAGTGACGAATGAAAAGCCAGATGGCTTTGTTCAGGACAGAGTGATGTGCTTTACATTGCAGGGGCTAGCTGTGTAATTGCACAAAAAAATGGAATTTACAAAGGAGGAATTTGGAAAAGGAGAACTCCTTAAAAGTTGTTTCTTGAGTCAGAAATGGTGTGGATTCTTGTAGAAATGGGATAAGGAGGTAGATGGACAATTTTTTTGCCTCAATTAGATTGTGTTGTTGTCAACAGACCAGAAGTTGGAATCCATTCTTGGGATTGCCCAACATTGATAAGAAGAGTGAAATTCTTTGTCCAACAAACAGCATTACTGAAATGATTTACGCACACACTTTTAAGCTGTTGTGATTCATTTTCCAGTTGGTTGCCAATGATCATACCTTCACATATCTGCATTTTCGTTTTCCTTATCTGCTCTGAGAACAAAATTTATTTTAGAAATTTAGTTACAGAATTCCCTTTTGAGTTGCTTATCTGTTTCAATTGGAAGATTATTAAAATTAATACAAAGGGTAAATTGGGCCTTTGGAAGTCCAATAGTGAATGTATGATTTTGCTGGGTAGTTCACTAGTTTTATGGCTGATGATTTTGCAAAGAAGCATAGTAGCAACGAGCTATATTTCAGTTTTTAGAAGCTTCAACTTTTCTTCAATCAGCAGACTGCTGTGGAAGTATTGATACACGGAAAATAGAAACATCAACAACAAAAAATGCTCTGAAAATTCCTATTGGTGAAATAACAAATTCAGCAAACTTGCATTAAGGGTCAAGATGAGATCTAAGACTGTACTGTGCAGGAGAGACAAAAAATCAAATTTGTAAGCATTTGCCACAGGAAATTACAAACAAATGAATCTTTGTTCCTGATTCAGACAATAGCAGGCTGTTCAAGCAGTGACATACCCGGACGGTGACAGAATGCAATAATAGGCATTGCACCAAAGAGCTCCTGACCATCCAGAGATGGCATGTTTGTACTTGCTGGTGTCTTGTAGGTCGTTTGGCAATGTTTCTTTTAAAGTATAAGTTTCACCTATAATTAATTTATCTGATAATGTAACAAATTAAAGTGTAGCAGGATTATCTTTCTGCTGACTTTGAAAATGGAGACTCACCAATACAACAACAATGAAACAATAACTTGTATTTATGTATAAGATATAGAATAGAAGTCTTGCATTTATTTAGTACCTTCTAACCTTTTCAGTGTGCTGGTAAAGCATTTTTGTACTGAATTCATGGTTATAATGTGAGATGTTTGGTAACCATTATGCACAAGCCAACCCCCAGAGACCACAAAGTGATAATTATTGGATAATGGAACCTTGCAAGGAACTGCAGATGCTGGAATCTTGAGCAAAACACAGTGGTGGAGACACAGAGATCACCTCAAAGTCACATTCACTGCTACTTAAAGGGAGATAAGCAAAATGATTTCTCAGTGTGAAAATCCTAATTTTTCCAATCTTTGGTGTGCCTAAATTTGGCGTTAAAGCCAAAGCTTTATGGTAGTGGTCTATGTGGCAAAGCCATATTTGCTTTAGAATGCTGAAACTGTATACTTTTCAAAGGAGCATTTGAAAAAATCTCTGAAAGATGTAAACAGTTTAAAGTATTTACTTTTATAGGAGTTAGCAGGTGCTGCAACATTTAATGTAGATTGTCAAATATTGCAAAACAATTTATTCATGCATGTAATTATTCATGTAGGTAGTTGTTTCAGGATGTAGCCGAGACTGGTTAAGGTCTATGTAGTCCACAGTTTAGCTCTTAAAGTTGAGCCAAAATTGGAAAAATATTGCAAGTTGTGACCCAAAACTTGTTTTTACTTTTATAAAAATATATATGTCATCGGGTCATATTTTCTGTAGCAGGACACCTCATGGCATATGCTGTGAGCCAATCAAAAGATTTTCAAAAGACTTAGTCTGTCACAGACTGTCAAAAGACTTTTGTGCACAGACTTGCTGAAAGCGCAAGATGCTAACAGCTTATGACGGGAACAGAGAAAGGCTGACTGCCGACGTGACATCAACCGTCTCAACGTTTTCACTACCCTTACCTACTCTAACCTCTCCCCCGCTGAAAAGAGTTTGAAGAAGGGTCTCAACCCGGACCCATTCCTTCTCTCCAGAGATGCTGCTTGTTCGCGCTGAGTTACTTCAGCGTTTTGTGTCTATCTTCAGTGTAAACCAGCATCTGCAGTTCCCTCCTAAACAGAAAGCCTGAATGGTAGGGAGAAGTTAAAGTTAAATCAGATGTAGAAGAAAAATTACAGAAAATAATAGATTGAGAGAATTAAAACAAAAGTATGCAAAAAGAATTAATGCTGTTTTTCAAATCTCCAAAAGCAGTTTAAAAGACGGAAGGCGATCTATGCTTAAAATAATTAATTGTTAGTCATAATATATCACTTTGAAGAGTACTCGTGCTTTTTAATTGCTTATCATAAAAAATCACAATGAGTTTGGTTTGTGTCTGGGATGCAAATAGACAACTTAATGATACTTGATGCATATCAGTAGTAGGATAAACAGTGCAATGTGGTTTTGACTAATAGTGGAGTAAATGCAACTTTGGCAGCTGCATTTAAGTAATTGCAAATCAAAGCTTAGTTTATCTACCATGCATATAAGGAAAGACCCATAGCAGGCAACATTTCAAGTTGTACACGTCTGAAATGTGTGGTATTTTTACTTGCAGACTCGGCTAACCTCCATGTGCTTTACATTTTGCAGAAGTAAAATTTTACCTTTCACAATTGTCTTAATAATTCCCAATAAGCTTTTTTAAATTTCTGCTCTGCAGCTCATCAAATCTAGTTGATGGGAGACTGTTAAACCTGGCTTGCTGTGTTAGAGAAATCAACCTCGGGTGCTACCACCTTGACTAACGGTTCAGTAACGCTTGCAGCAAAGTTCATGGGTGTAGGAATGTCATCGTGTTCAATTGTACAATCCCCTTTTACCCACCTCCAGCAGAAATTCTTTGAAGACTTCCTAAAATGCATTTGGGAAAAAGAGGTATTGATTTCAGTTGAAGAATACAGTCTGGAATCAGAGTATGAGAATAAAGTTGGGGAGGTAGCAGAGATTTAAGAGGCTTTTAGACAGGCACATAGATATGCAGGGAATGGAGAGATATGGATCACATGTGGGCAGAGGAAATTTGCATCATGTTCAGCACATTCTATTCAGTTTTTGATGAGGATAGCAACTTCCGTCAGTAGCTGTAGCAATCATATTCTTTCCCAATGCTCTGAACTTTGACTCGCCAGAATAAAAAGTACAATGTGTATTATTTCGCAACTAGGGACTTGGTGTTCCTTGTTTAATTTGACGTGAAAAGGAATAGTCTTTTCATCGTTTAACCATTAGTCTTTTTAACTTCATTAAGTGCTGTGAGTGCTATTGGTTGCAAGTCAGTCAAAGATAAAGAAAATACAAATATCCAACTATTAACTTGGGTAATTCGGGCTGAAGACAGGTTAAATTTATGAACGAGAGATTCAAGCATAAAAAACCCCAAAAGAATGTGACATCAGTAAGACAATATTTGATTGATGCTATCTGTTCTAAAGATGTCAAAAACTTTCATTTTTCCGAGAATATTAAATGGTATGGTGTCATTACTAATACATGAATATTTAACACAAAGCTTTAGACTTTAGAGATACAGTGTGGAAACAGCCCACCAAGTCCGCGCTGACCAGCGATCACCCCATACACTAGAACTATGCTACAGACTAGGGACAATTTAGAATTTACAGAAGCAAATTCACCTACAAATCTGTACGTCTTTGTAGTGCGAGAAAAAACCAGAGTACCCGGAGTAAACCCACTTGGTCACAGGAAGAACGTACAAATTCCGTGCAGACAGAACCCGTGGTCAGGATCAAACCCGGGTCTCTGGCGTGTCAGGCAGCAACTCTGCCACTGCCCCAATGCTCACAAGCTGACTTTAAAAATTCTGAGTCTGAAAGAATTATTTGGTTATATACTAACACTGGACTCTTTGTTGGTCCTTAATAAACTAAGGACCTACATGTTTTAGAGCTAGGGTAGGAAACCATTGTGATCATCAAGAACGTGGAAACTCCACAGAGACAACATCACAGGTGAAGGTTAAACCCAGAGTAGAGGAGAGGAGGAAATGTCATCTATCCATGTCCACAAGAGATGCTGCCTGACGCGCTGTATTGCTCCAGCAGTTTAAAAAAAAAGATTAATTGAAGCTGAGACAGCAGTTCTATTAGCTGAGCCACTGTATCTCACCAAATGTGGCATATAATTTAAACTGATGAGCGTACTTTTATGCCAAGAAATAGGGACACAATAGTACAATGGTATTAAAAATTGATATGGTTATTCTGTCTTCTAATGCGTTGATTTTTGAGGAGGAACCTCATTTTCATTCCTTCTGAAGGCAAAGATTTCTTACCATCAGACAAACCAGCCTCCCTTCCACCAACTCCATCTACACTTCACGCTGCCTTGGCAAGGCCACCAGCATAATCAAGGAGGGTCTCACCCTGATCACTCCCTCTTCTCCCCTCTCCCATCTGGCAAGAGATACAGAAGTATGAAAACACATACCTCTAGATTCAGGGACAATTTCTTCCCAGCTGTTATCAGGCAACTGAACCATCCTATCACCGACTAGAGTGCAGTCCTGATCTATGATCTACCTCATTGGAGTCCATCGGACTACCATTAATCAGACTTTACTGCACTTTATTGTACACTAAACATTATTCCCAATATCCTCTATCTGTCCACTGTGGGTGGCTTCATTGTAATCATGTATAGTCTTTTCACTGACTGGATAGCATGCAACAAAAAAGCTTTCCATGTACCTCGGTTCAGAGAAATTAGACCCATAGTATAAAATTACATTGATTTTTCTTTTTCTTACTTGCTTTTCCACTTCATTTTTTAGGGAGAGAAATTTCTCATGTTCATAAATACATTTCATAAATAATTACTAGCTTTTCACAGAAGCCCAGTTTCTCAACTGTAATATTTCCCTCAAGATCTTTAATAGAGTTCTTTAAGATTGCACAGCAACAGAAACATACAAATACACTCAATAAATGTTCTCTTGAAAAAAACAATGCTATAATATTCTGATATTGATTCATGTTGCATTGCTACTTCTCATGGTTTTTTCATTCTGTACTGTCAACTTGAAGGACAATAACCTTTTCTGACAGGGCAAGTGTAAATGAAAGAAAAATCACCGTCTCTTACTGTAATTGTTTTGGTTAGTCCAAGCCTCAGAATGGCATTCACTATTGAATCAATGGGAATTACTTTCTTGTTGCAACCCTACTGACGTCGCCTTGCCTCCAGTAACCTTTCAATTGGAATAGAGCTGATCTGCAAGATGAATGGGAAGCTATTGGAAACACAATGGTCCAATACTCCAGTGTTTATGATCATGGTGTCTCAGCTAGTAGAACTACTGCTTCGGTTCCAGTAACTGCGGGTTCAATCTTCACCTCGACTGTTGTCTGTGTGGAGTTTGCACATGATTCCTGTAATCCACGTGGTTCCTCTGGGTATTCTGATTTCCACCCATATTCCAAAGACATGCAGGGTGGCTAATTAGCCGCTGTCATTTCACCGATGTGTAGGCGAGTATAGAATCTGGGGAGAGATGATAGAAACATGGGTAAATTAAATTTGAAATTAGTATAGGATAAAAATAAACCAGTGCTTGATGGCCGGTATGGACTCAGTGGGCCAAAGGTCTGTGTAATGCTCTATGACTTGACTCATTTTTTTAACTTTAATCTCCACTACAGAACTAAGATCATCCCATTACTGATGCACAGCTTGCAGTTGATTGGGTTTTTTTTGGTAAATATATGGGAATATACGATTTGCAGTAAAGAAAAGCTGACATGATTTTGCCCCACATTGAAATTCATTATTACTTTTCAGTGAGCCAGAAAAAAATGTTTGAAAACCAAGATCTCACTGAGCTGTTTGACTGCTAAACATTAGTAATACTTTCTTGTGCCATACAAAGTCATGGACAACCTACAGTAGTAGGTGCCTTAAAGCACTGGAGAAGTACCATCAACGTCTGAGCAAAATCCTCCAAATCCATTGGCAGAACAGGAGAATTAACGTCAGCATCTGGTCCCAGGCCAACTGCCCTGGCATTTATGCCCTGCCCTGTCCACTCTTTATGCTGAACTAGCTCCAATGGGCAAACACATTGTCAACATGTTTGACACCGGGCTTTGAAATTTTTCACTGTACTCAAAGTGCCATCGCCAGAAGAGACCTCCAGGAAGGTGTGAAGAAATTCTCCATGGTTGTTTTCCAAGTCTCTGGGAGAAAAGATCCTCACCAATTTAGGGGAAACTCGGGCTGGGACCACTCAAAATGGAGGAGGACCATCAGGGAAGAGACTGACGGAAGTACACAGCGGCCAAGTACAAATTGTGTAAGGAGCGCACAGCATTACAAGGAACCCAGCCATCTCTCCCACCTGTGGGTCTGTTTGGGGATCACACATCATGCTCTGCAGCACCTCAGGCCCCCACAGAACTGAAGTGGAAGGAAATTGGAATTGATCTGAAGAACTAACTAAGTAATATAAATTTACAGTTCACTGTGAACACATTCCATATCTACAGTTCTACAGATTAGACTTTAGAGATATAGCACGGAAACTAGCCCTTCGTCTCACCGAGTATGCGCCGTCTAGCAATTACCCTGTACACTAACACTATCCTACACACAGGATCATTTACAATTTTACCGAAGCCAATTAACCTACAAAACTCTACATCTTTGGAATGTGGGAGGAAAGCGGAGCATCTAGAGGAAACCCACATGGTCGCATGCAGAATGTGCAAACTCTGTACAGACTGCACCCGTAGTCAGGATCGAATCTGGGTCTCTGGCTGTGTAAGACGGCAACTCTACCTCTCCTCTTCTGTGCTGCCTTAATCTAAATGGAGATTGTACTCAAAATTTCACCAGTAACTTTAATAGGAATAAACATGTCAAAGCTCTCCTGATCTAGCATAGATACCTGCTGGGGTAAATATCTATGGTTCTACAAGTTCTGACAAAGTCTTTGACCCTGAGCAGTAATTAATTTTCTCTGTCCACAATTGCAAAATGACCAGAGTATTTCAGCATTTTCTGTTCTTTTGGAATTCCAGCATCTGCAGTTTTTAGATTTTTCAGCTGGCAGGAAGTCTGATCTCTCCTTTTGAACTTTGTGTGAAATTCTATCACATTCTGGTCAATGTCTCAAGTCCATTTTCCTGTCTGATCTCCTTATCCTCCAAAAATCATCTATTAATCTTGGTGGATATCATGGACTGAACATGGTGGAAAAATCCAAAGTTCTGCAACTAATTCAATAAATATTTCCTGATCTGCAAATAATTAACTATTTCCTCATGTGCAACTAATTAAATAAACATTTCCTCTTTTCAGGCCTAATGGCCTGCTGCCCTACTGAGAGGGTATTTTCTTTAATACTATGTTTTGTGCAGCTTTCATTCTGGATATTTTTTTAAAATTTGTAACTCCTTGCCATTTCGCAGAATGTCAATTGGTATCATGATAAATTCCTCACTGTGTTTGTAATAAGCAGGAAGTGCTTCTGCTAGTTACTGCAGTAACGTAAATCGGCATTCCACTCAGCTTCAACTCTGGAGGAGATTACCAGGATGACAGAGTAATGCTTTGAGGATGCTGTCAAACTTAGTAACTTGTGGTTACAGGTCAGAGATTCCTGATCAAAGTGGAAAAGTGGGAAGGCTCAAAGAACCTCAATTCTCTTAGGATGCATGTGTAAGCATTGTGAAAATGATGTACCTCCCATGCCATCCATCCCTTAAAGCAACTCTGTGGCAAAGTCATTAGATCCGATACTTCTTCAACCACCTCATCAGAATCCATAACTGAAGTGGAAGCAATCACCATGAACGTCAACTCCGTCTAAGATGGAGAAGCTGCAGTGTAACCAAAGAAAATCTCTTGCACATTAAAAAGGCAGTAGGACATTGTATCATTAGATCCAGTTTTAGGATCAGCAAATATTGGTTGAATAGAACCTAAAGAAGCAAATATTCATAAGCATGTTCTAAATTATGTGGTGATATATATTGTACTCTTTTTATGTCTATTTTTTAAGGCTTATCTGTAGCAGCCAGCTGATGTATTAAATGTTGATTCATTTAGTCATCCTCATGAATAACTTCAGTTCATTGAAACAAGTTACCAAGACATCCGGAATTAGAATGACTTATTCTTTCAAAAATAACTGTCTGTCAGAAATGCATAATTGAGCAAATTTATGCATGCCAGCTTGAATATGGTTTGATTCTTTTCTGTTTAATAATCTACCACTAGGCAAGGCATATTTGCGGATTGATCGGAATAAGATAAGTGCAGACTGACAATATGGAGCATATAGTTGTGGGCAATACAAAGGGAGTCTGTTCTGGAGAACTGTTTCTTGAACAGTTCTTTCTGAATGATATTATTATAGAAGAAAGCTGAAGCATGTCATTCTACAGTAGGTATAGCAGTGGATATGAATCATTCTTTTGTCAGCTTTGGCTCAATGGTAGTACACTTATCATTGAGTCACAAAGAAGCTTATGGGTGGACAACCATCACCAAAGATTTTGCTGAGATATTAGATGACATAGGATGGGATGAGGTTCATTGAGGCCATAATTGGCAGCTCAAACTGGTTGGCCTAAATGGCCTGTTTTTGACAACCATAAACTTAACTGGCTTTTGTGATATTATGCACTGTCCAAGATAATGAAGAACAATTGGTTTCCTTTTTTTTAAAGGATATTAATGAGCTTATTGTGTTTTGATGGTAGTTTGGCACTTTTACAGCTGCGAGCTTTTGATTTCTAGGCCCTTAAATCATTCAAAGTCTTAAACCATAGAGGGATTTCAGTTCATTCTTCTTATTATTGTTCTCTGCCTGATTTGCTAGTTCAGTAATATAATTTAATATACCAATTGTGCTGCTGTCATCTGAAATCTCTACTGAAGGCTTGTGACTGACTTAAAGCTTGGTCCAGTTGCATGCAGTTCAAATACTTCGCTGTTATCCTGTGGGGTGCTGCTTCAAGATGATAAAGGTATGTTGATGAGGCGCAACTGATGAAATTGTGATAAAACTTCCATTCGAAGATCAATTATCATTCGAAGATCAATTATCTTGATTGTTAAACTACTGCAGTATCTTTTATATAGTTCCAGGCCTCATTTTAGTCTTCTTGTATTGCTGGCCTGATTTGAAATTTTATTTGAACAAAGTCAAACATTTCCAAGATCCAAAGTAAAATCCTTTGAGCATTCTCAGCTCAAGTACATTAATTATTGAATCTTAAGGGTAGATGAAACTTTTTAAACGTAGCACTGAAACACTGTGTTCTCATGAAAGTAATTAAAAATATCTAAGAAATGTCACAGAGTGTAGAATGGGATATGAATGCTGTCTCATCTACAGCCTTTTATTGGCCTGATGTGATTGATTGAGAATAAGATTCCTAGGGCTGATTTTTAATGAATTAGTTTCCAACAAGAATGTTCTGCAGTGGTTAAATCACTGCTCCATGTACAGGCGAATCCCATGTCACGGAGGGGTGGTTATGTACCAAGAAGAAAGTCCGATTCCGTTTTTGTGACACAAAGCTGCGTCACCTGGGCATGCTTTATAAAAGGTGAGATTAAAAATTGTGATACATTTACCTTTTTTTCACATTAATTTTGTGAGAACGTGATGTTATTCTCTCTCTGAAATTTTTGGGTAATGATTTATGAAAGTTGTAAGGGCAAATTTCTCATATCGGAACAATCACAGCATGGGGATTGCCTGTATTATGTTTTGAAGATTGTTATATATTTACAAAATGTAGCTGGAGTGAAAGTAGAATTGCCAGCTCCAGTCATTTGTATTCGTTTCGTGTTGGAAAGAATTGCAGTTGCTGGTTTAAATCGAAGCTAGACACAAAATGCTGGAGTAACTCAGCGGGACAGGCAGCATCTCTGGAGAGAAGGAATGGGTGACGTTTCGGGTCGAGACCCTTGAAGAAGGGTCTTGACCTGAAACCTCACGCATTCCTTCTCTCTAGAGATGCTGCCTGTACTCTTGTAGTCTATATCATTAGAGGTATTTAAAGTGGAAGTAAATAAACTTTTGAAAGATCAGGAGATTGAGGGCTATGGAGCTCTGGCACAGAAGGATGAGGTCCAGGGAAGATTCGTCGTGATCACATTGAATGGTGGTGCAGACTTGAATGGCCTTCTCCTGCTATTCTCTTGTGTTCAACTCTTCCCTCCCTTTTAATTTATTCATTTAGAGATATGTGTGGAAACAGGCCCTTTGGCCAACCAAGTCTGTGTCGACCAGCGATCCCCATACACTAGCACTATCCTACCCACCAGGGACAATTTACAATTTTTACCAAAGCCAATTAACCTACAAACCTGTACGTCTTTGGAGTGTGGGAGGGCACGAGGGGAAAACCCACGCGGTCACGGTGAGAACGTACAAACACCATTGAGACAACACCCGTAGTCAGGGACGAATCTGGCTGTCTAGCGCTGTAAGGCAGCAACTCTACCGCTGCGCCACCGTACTGCGGTGATCTCTTCACCGATTGGGGCCAAGAATATACTTCTGGGAAACTTGTGGTTAAGTAACGTGCTTCATCATTCTCTGGTGCAGTGAATTGATCGAATAAACCACTCTGGCTACTGGAGTTTCTCACACTCCGATTGCAACAGTATGCGTTGACCTATAGAGATTGGATGCTGGTCGCAAACTGTGACGGATTGCAGGCTAGTTTGGCTGCTGGAATCTTTGGAATGCAGTCTGCTGCTGTGCAAATTTTTAGCAACATGACTAAATGTGCGGCTTGTCCCTGGATTATTTTTCCCTGAAGCTCATCCCATTCCTGAATTGCGAGGGCAAATAGGGTGGAGGATGGTCGCTAAAATGATTGATTCAAAACAATGTACCACATTCCTTAACCATCTTCCTGAAATGTGTCAAAAGCTGTTCTAGCTCCAAGACAAAACGGTTTCCTGAGTTAAAGTGACATGCCTCATGAATTAGCCATTCAAAAAAGGAAATGTGATTTCCAAAAGTCAAAAATTACTACACTTTGATATCGTTGATTTTAAAAAAACTTTCCACATCACAGTCAGCTCCATTGGGCAAGCCACATGTCTGTGCATTTGGGATGATATTGAGGAATTCTCGTGCCTTCAAATGATACTCCCACCTTACGCAACTTGCTTAAACTCTCACTGACGTAAACAATTCTTTCAGCTCACTGCTGAATTTCTGAGTTGCACAAAAAGTTATGTTACAGTAGCAGCTCACTATTGCTGACGCATGCGATAGTGTGACGATTAATGTGACAAGTAGAAAGGCTTGGGGGATGTGCAAAGATTTGGCGGGGGAGTCAGTCTCAGTCTACTCCATGACAGAAGGGGGAGGAGTTGTAAAGTGTGATAGCCACAGGGAAGAAGGATCTCCTGTGGCGTTCTGTCCTGCATCTTGGTGGAATCAGTATGTTGCTGAAGGTACTCCTCCAGTTGACCACTGTGTCATGGAGGGGGTGAGCTGTATTGTCCAGAATGCTCTGCAGATTGATCAGCATCTTCCCCTCCAAGACCACCTCCCATGAATCCAACTCCGCCCCCAGGATGGCGCCAGACTTCCTGATGAGTTTGTTGATTCTATTGGCATCCACAGCCTTCGCCCTGCTGCCCCAGCACACGGCAGCGAAGAAGATGGCACTGGCTACCACCGATTGGTAGAACGTCTGCAGCATCTTACTGCAGACATTGAAGGAGCGGAGCCTTCTCAAAAAGTACAGCCGGCTCTGTCCCTTCTTGTGCAGGGCCTCAGCGTTCCTGGACCAGTCCAGTTTACTGTCCAGGTACACTCCAAGGTATTTGTACTCATCCTCTCGTTGGCAACTACATTCAATGCATCTCGCACAGCACTCATAGTTTTTCTGTAAAGGTTTTCTTTTCTATTGATTTTCCCTAATCATGGCTGGTGAAAGACAAGTGCTGAACCCACTTGCAAACACACTAATATAGACTTAGAGATGTAAATGAAGATGATAAAGAAATCTGAAGGTGGACAAAGTGAATCGGCCACTGCACGTGAACTCAATTTCTCGGTATTGACAGTGGAAACAATAGTGAAAGATGCTGAGTGTATTAAAATTATTAAATTGTTTTAAATTCTTTATTCCTAATAAAGGTAATAGCCCACAGTGTATAATGCATTAGATAATTTCTTATTTTTCATAGTATCGGCTGTACGTTATAGCACATATATAGTAAATAAGCACGTGCACAGTAATACTCTAGTCTATTCTGATTTACGTAAAATCTGATTGTGTAAGGTTTTACAGAATGTAACCCTTGAACCTCCTGCTAACCAGTGGCCTATTTTCTGGAACCCACATTATCTTTGAATGGAAGGACATGAACTGAAGGTACTGATAAATGTTAATCTAATGCAGACCTTGAGACAGGTGCAGAGTAGAGTGCAGAGAGGCCCAGACACTAAATGTCTAATTTAAAAAAAAACTAGTGATTATATTCCATGGAATTTAAGAAGCGGAGTGTTTAAAAAAATTATTTTAACCTATTAAAAGTAAATTCATTATTTCTATTCATCTGTGAGCCCAGGGCCAGGGATCATGGCCTGAAGAATTATAATGAATAGAGTGAAAGGTTTGGAGATGCATGGAGTAAATGTATATATTTCTTAATCAGTGGCCATTGATGCTCGGCTAGTCATATTGATATTTTGTTAACCAGCGACACAAAGGTAAATGAAGTGATGTCATGGTCTCATTGAGTGGCAGTCAGGATTAAAGGGTTAAATGTTTCAATGCCCCACTCTTTAGTCAGTTATGGGATAGCCTTTGAGGTGGTTCACACATGGTTTTAGTCAGAGTCACTGCAGCACTTTCTATTCACAATAATCTTCTGCATAGCATTCCTTGAAACAAAGTAATATTGTCTAAGTCAGTAAAGGTTATCAATTAATCTCAGTTTGCTTGTTGAGAGATCTGACATTTCAGTTAGATAAGTCCTCAATTGTGTCTATGTCTAGTCAGCAGTAATTGGACTTGGAAAATGAAGATAAACATGAAACAATCTAATCAACTTGTATTTTCATATCCTTAACAATATCGGAATGCTCAAAGTTTCTCAAATTATGATTGCTGCTCTAATTTGAAGACATAACTGCCTGTTGGTTAATTTCTGCTGCAGTAAAGATCTAAGCTGCTTTGTGTTTTGTTTTAAAGCAGACCTGAACAAGTAAACTAAATCCCATGTAGATCACTCAAAAAAGATAGCTGCTCTTTGGAAGTTCCCATACACTTTGAAGCATTAAATCTTTACCATTAATTTGTGTAAGTGAACTTTGCCATTGCTGTGACTTGATTGTGCAGTTGCATAAGTAAATTACAATAAACCTGTTCTGTAGTCTGTAGGGTAGTTAATTTGCTTCAAATTTTACGTTTATAGAGTCGTAGACTGACAAGGCATGAAAACAAGCTCATCGGCACTTGGTGTTTATGCTAAGCGCCACACTTAAACAAATCCCGAGTTGATTATCCCTCTATTCCGCTACCACTATCTTTTTTTGTTATGAAAATTGCTGTTAGATAGTTTTGCATAATTCACTTACTCATATTATGAATGTCTGGATCTCCTCTTGTTTTGAGAAGTTTCATTTGTTGATGCCTTTTACATTGCCAAAACATTATAGGGTCTGATGCTTGTTTCTATTGTACTCCATCAGAATGTGTCCCAAATTATAAAATGGCCATTATCTGTTTGGGTGGGGGGGGGAGAGAGAGAGAGAACTCAAGAACATTTGCAGGTAAAGCTGTAACCTTTCACTGTGCAGAGCATTTCTAAAATAATTTTTATTTTGGATCGCTAATATTTGCAGTATTTTTCTATTATATTGTGAGCATTAGTTGTTGAGTGCAACGGTCATTTGGGTTCATAAATGATTGAAAGCGTAAGTTGTCTTCCAAAGCTTTGCCACCACTTGGAACCATCCTTTTTTGCTATTATTTCAGCCTTCTCTAAAATAGTCTTGTCTACTTCATTTCACATGCTACTTTGAATATGCTTGGTTTTCTTTCTCAAATTCAGGGATTCTTGCACTTGTTTTGAGATGCTGTTAAATTACTTAATTTTAACTGGGTCTATTAAGTAAAATCTGTAGAGGGAGGTGGTGAAACACTGACGAGAAGAGACACTCAAGGGGGAATAGGTGCAAGCTGTCGTTCTGAAAGCTTCTTGCTTGTTGAATGTGTTTATGTCCTCATTTTCTTCCAATGAAGAAAAAAAGAACATGAGCAGCAGTCTCCTGATTTGAGGAAGGGCATTATTGCTATTGAGGCAGTGCAGCGTAGGTTCACCAGGTTAATTCCCGGGATGGCGGGACTGACATATGATGAAAGAATGGGTCGACTGGGCTTGTATTCACTGGAATTTAGAAGGATGAGAGGTGAACTTATAAAAACATATAAAATTCCTAAAGGATTGAACAGGCTAGATGCAGGAAAAATGTTCCCGATGTTGGGGGAGTCCAGAACCAGGGGTCACAGTTTAAGAATAAGGGATATGCCATTTAAGACTGAGATGAGGAAAAACTTCTTCACCCAGAAAGTTGTGAATATGTGGAATTCTCTGCCACAGAAGGCAGTGGAGGCCAATTCACTGGATGGTTTCAAGCGAGAGTTAGATTTAGCTCTTAGGGCTAAAGGAATCAAGAGATATGGGGAAAAAGCAGGAGTAGGGTACTGAGTTTAGATGATCAGCCATGATCATATTGAATGGCGGTGCTGGCTCAAAGGGCCGAATGGCCTACTCCACCTATTTTTATATGTTTCTACTATGACCTCTTGATCTTAATCTGTCACACTGTAAGGTTCCGATTGAAGTAATCCTATCTTCGACACAACTTTCCCTTACTCTCTGTGTACTCTTAACTTATTTGCTGATTAAATGTCTGTCGATGTCTGTCCTGAATCTATTCATTGATTTTTGCCACCACAACTTAGTAGGTCGAGAATGCTTAGATTCACAACTGCCTGAGAGAAGAAATTCCTGCACATTTCTGTCTGAAATGGGACTTGTAGAAGAAAAATCAGTAATTATGTATGGAGATTTTTAATAAAATTGTTTAGAGAATTTAAAAATGTGCAGATATTAGTTGACAAGTTGCATTCCTACCCAGAAGCCATATTTTATTAAAAGTAGCATTAAAAAGCTGTTCATTACTGGAAAACATTGCAGTATTGAAACAAATTGCACTGGATGTTAATGTTTGGAATTCAACTAGATATTTGGATGAAATAAAAGCAGAACATTCTGGAGATACACATCAAGCAGTATCTGTGGACAGAAACAGATTTAATGAGCCATGCACAAATGCAATATGTAGTGCAATGAAATAAATATTAAAGTTCAGCATATGGTGTCACATTATAGCATTAAGTTAAAGAGAAAAATTGCAAAGACTGCAATGAGGTATGTTGGAAGATTGGGACTATATCATAGCATATGTATGCACTGTTCAGTCGATGGCTCACTGTTCCTGAATCTGTTGATACATGCCACCCCGGTCTTCCCTTCTCTCTGCTCCTGTCTGGCAAAAGGTACAGAAGCTTGAAAGTGTGCACCACCAGACTCGAGAACAGCTTCCTCCCTTCTGTTATTAGACCTCTGAGCGATCCTTCCATGAGCCAGGGTACTGTACAATACACTATCCCATTGGAATTTGTCTATGGAGCTGTTGCACTGCAATGCTGAGAACTATATCCTACACTCTGTATCTTCCCCTTTGCTCAACCTATTATACTTGAGTTTGACTTGACAGTATAGTATTGTATTATCTGATTAGATAGCATGCAGAACAAAGCTATTCACGATACTTTGGTACATGTGAACCTAAACCTAGCTTTGTATATTCTGCCCAATGGGAGAGAGGATGACCAGCGTGATAAAGGTCCCTGGTTATGTAGGCTGCTTTCCCAAGGCACCGTCAAGCCAATATGGAGTTGATGATGTGGAGGCTGATGTATGTGAAAGACTCACAGAAAAATTCTCATTCTTTTAACTTTCTTTGTTTAATGTGTTTAGAGAATTATGGGCACTGAAATATTAGAATTATATTCCCAGAAATAGACCATATTTTATGAAAAAAGTCATATTTTCATAATTATAATCTTTATTTGGAACTCATTCCCTTTGGTATGTAATTGGTGAGTCTGCAGATGTTTATCTGGTCAGTCAAGAGTGGACAAAGGAAGTAAAAAAAGGAAGTAAAAGGGATAATGGATCTCTGAATCCATTATATAATAAAAATAAGTAAAAGGTTGGTTGTCTGTGGTCAGAGTAGGAAAGAAAACCCGGCCACTGTACAAATAGAACTAGACCTATGGTGATATTTTCTGATTATCAAATGATTGGAGGGAGATCCAGGCAATGGTAAGGAGAGTAGTGATAGTAGCAATTTTATTTTTAAGTCATTAAAGAAATCATTTAGAACATTTGACAATGTTATGTCAATGGCTCTAGTTCTACAAAATGGTGACCCAGTTCTGTTAACACACCAAAGATAGACACAAAAAGCTGGAGTAACTCAGCGGGTCAGGCAGCATCTCTGGAGAAAAGGAATAAGTGATGTTTTGGGTCAAGACCCTTCATCAGACTGAGTCAGGGATGGGGAAACTAGAGGTATGTTAGCACTGCTTTCTTTCCCCCTTTCTCCCCCCTTTCTCATTTGCTCGTCTATCAAGATCGACTGCATTAGATTTTTACTGCCTTTACTGCATTAGATTTGTTTACTGCCTTTCTGTGCTTTTGAACTACTTTGGTGGATAAGTCTGCATTACCCTTCAGAGACAAGGGTGCTGCAAGCTCAAATAATGCTGCTGACTTTCTTTGACGAATGATAAATGTGACAACAAGTCCCACTATATTAACTGTTCAACTAAGCTTTCTGTTGAGGTAGAATCAACCTTTTCTTCTCTATCCTCTATATTCCTTTGTAGCTGTTGCCAATATATTTTTAAACCTAAAATAACTACTGATCTGTGTTGGATTTCTCTTTAATCTTTGTTAGTTGAAAGCATTTTGTCGGCAGGTTTATGAGTGCAAGGCATTTAATCTGAATCCAATCTCTCCATCAGCTCCTTTCTGGATTTTGTCAATAGCATGTGAAAATCTTAGAACTTCAAAAAAAAATCAACAGACCCTTACCAAACTTTGGCTATTTTCTTAAGAATCTGTTTTGACTGTTAATATCTTACTCTGATTCATGATAATTTGAGCCAGATCGTCTTTCACTCTTCCAGATTAAGTAATGCAAGGTGACGTGTTGTGATTCTTGGTGGGAGTAATACTTTTATCATTGGCAACTCTGGATAAACCACAATGCTTGCAATTATTTGACTCCGTTCATCACTGTAGGACCTTACGTGTATTTTAGAGCCAATTAATTGCTTTGTGTAGTCACGTGTCATATATGTGACGAGCAAGCAAACTAGAGAGGGACACTGGGCCAGTCACAGTAGCCTCTTGGTGGCTGATCCAAAGGGAACTGCAGGATACCCCCACCCCCTTGTCCAGGTCTGACTTCCACACCTATGCATTCACATGTAGAAGTCAGAGAAGACCTGCAGGATTTGATTCTTCAGGTTGAACTTGCATTAGTGCCCCGAAGGTTTAATACGGTCAATAGATTAATTTAGAAAAGAATAAATATTTGATCAGGAATAGGATTGAAGGTTATAAGGACACTCCTGGTGACATTTAGTATTCCCTGTGCTTCACACATTATGGAAATATCATCTGCCAGAAAACGAGTTGAATACTGAAAATATGAAGTACAAAATCAATGGCAATTAGCAGCGTTCAAAGCATGTACTTCAATATCAGGCTTAATCCCCTATCAGAAATGTGTAGTGGAGAAGTAGTTGTTTGCAACTTTGGCTGTGACTGTTTACATGATTAAGTTAACAAGCCTGGAGTTGTTACTCATGTATTTAGGGCTCAGGCAAGGGGTTGACTTTGTCTGATTATTCTCAAACCCTGGATTTAGTTTAGTTTAGAGATACAGCATGGAAACAGGCCTTTCAGCCCACCAAGTCCATGCTGAGCATTGATCATCCGTCCACACTAGTTCTGTTATCCCACTTTCTCAACCACTCCCTACACACTAGGGGCAATTTACAGAGGTCAATTAACCTACAAGCTCTGCACATCTGTAGGATATGGGAGCAGCTGGAGGAAACCCACGCAGTCACGGAGAACATTCAAACTCCACACAGACAGTACTTGAGGTCTGGATTGAATCTGGGTCTCTGGCACTGTGAGGCAATAACTCTGCCAGCTGAGCGACTGTGCCACCCTATACTCAAACTTTATTTTTGTCCGTTCTATATTACAAATTATTATAATGCAAATGTTTCTCTGCACCACATTCCTCTGGTTTCAAAAGCATTAGTTAAAATCTAAGTTGGGCCTTTTTGGAGTAGAGAACTGAGAGGGGTGAACTGATAAAGTTCTTTAAAAGTAAAGTCATTATTGGGTAACGGTAAGGCTGTTTCCAATGGCAAGATAGATCAGAAGCAGATGTATAATATAAACAAGTCCCATTGAGGTTTTCCTCATGCAGAACTTTAAAATGTGAACTGGATACTGCATGAAATGGTTAAATGCACACTACCTATTTTGGGGGGGTAAGGGCAGTTGGATTGAAAACATGAAGGAGTAATAAGGTAGAAGGAAATGCATGGAGAGCAGAAACAATGTCAGAAATGTGGAAAAAAGGAATTACCAATGATGGTTTACGAAAAAAGACCACATGCTTGAACAATTCAGTGGGTCAGGCAGCGTCTCTGGAGAACATGGATTGGCGATATTTTGGATTGAGACCCTTCTTCAGACTGATTGTAGTTAGCGGGGTGGGGGGTTGGGAAGAAAGCTGGCAGAGAGGAGGGTCAGGAAAAGCCTGACAGGTAAAAGTTGATAAGGTGAGGTTGGGGGGGGGGAGGTTGATAGACAATGTCAGGGTGGTTTGGACTTAGTTACCTATTGCTACTTTGTACGTTTTAAACAGCACATGAGCAAGATGAGTTGAAATTTTAGAAAGTATCTTCGGTGGAAACCTTGGGAAAAAAATGCAGATGACGGTTAATGTGGCAACAACAGTGCTTCCTGATTGTAAGGGAGAAATTCAGCATTTAAAACATTAGCCATGTGAATTAACCATTGTTGTAACCTTTCCTTCCTTGAACTATATATTGCAGTTGTTGCTTGTCTCATGGGAAAAGTGGTTCTCTTCAGAATGGATTTTATAAGAACTTTGCAGCCCTCAAACAATTATCAAATAATTGACCAAAAGAGGAAGTAAGCAAGGAACTTGATCATGCTCTCCAGCACTCTGGCCATTTTTCATTATTTTACCGTTTTACTCTTCTAATGTTTGTTACTGTATAATGTAGTTGAACCTTCAGACTAACTGTCCTGAGTAATTGAAATCCCAGATTGAGGCTTTCTCTGCCCAGAGATGGTTTGATTTACCGCTATCATACCAGTGAAGCTTTATGGCTGTTTGGAATTTTAGCTTGTGCTAAGACAGTTGAGGTCATGAAAAAAACAATCATTGTACTGGAGTGGAAGTTCTGATGTGTTGTGTGACTCTTCCTTTCCACCAGCTAACATTTTTACTTTAAAAATCAAAAGAAAACTGCACACCCTGGAATAAAATAAAATAAAACACTGGAAAAGCTCAACAGGTCAGATGTGCCTGATGTTCTGATAAAGGGCTTTTAATTTGAAACGTAAACTGTTTCTTTGTCCAAAGATTCTGACTGACTATCTGAGTTTCCCCGCATTTTCTGTTGTCATTTTATTTTGGGCTCATTTAGCTGTAGATGCAAGTAATTGAGTCTAGTCTGTCACAGTTTCTTTAATAAACTTCTTAAGGAATATAATTTGCAATTTCAATAGTAATGGTTTTAAAAAAAAATTAAACTTCATGTCCTGGCCAAGTTCTTAAACGGATTAACAGGCTGGAGTTTATGGGGACATCTTCAACTCTTTTACTAAGTCCAAGGTCTCCACCTCCTTTAAAAGGACATCAATAATATTAGTGCTCAAGAAAAGTAAGGTGACGTGCCTCAATGACTACTGACCCGTTGGTGCTAATGTTCATGGTGAAGTGCTATGAGAGGTTGGTTATGACGCATATCAACTTCTGCCTTAGTAAGGACATGAATCCACTACAATTTGCCTGCTGCCACAACAGATCAGTAGGGTATGCGATGTTGTTGGCTCTCCACACTGCAGTGGACTACTTGGACAATAAGAATATGTATGTCCGGTTGTGGTGCATTAACAACTCACTGTTGAGCTCAGCAATCAACATTCATCATCTCCTCCAAACTTATCATATTCTGAGAACTGGATCTCTGCTGATCCCTATGTAATTGAATCTTTGACATCTTCAGACCATAATCAGTACAAATTGGGAGCAATACTTTCTACTCAATAACCATCAATGCAGGAGATTCTCAAGGATGTGTGCTCCCTTGCTCTACTCTCTGTACCCACGACTGTAGCCAAACACTGTTCCAATGCCATCTTTAAATTCACAGACAATACTACCATTATTGTATGAATGATGGCTAATGATGTCAGAGTATAGGAGGGAAATTGATAATCTGACTGGTGCTAGAATAACCATCTTGCTCTCAACATCAGCAAGACCAAGGAGCTGATTGTTGACTTCAGGAAGAGAAAGCTAGAGATCCACGAACCTGTCTTCATCGATGGGAAGGTAGTGGGGAGAGTCAACAGCTTCAAGTCCTTTGATGTGCATATCTCTGAAGATGTGTCATGGGCCCAGCACATTGATGCAATAACAAAAAAAGCTCATCACAGCTTCTATCTCCATGGAATATTGAGGAGATTTGGTAGATTTAGGATGAGGAGATTTGGTAGATTTAGGATGAGGAGATTTGGTATTTCGCTGAATACTCTATCAAACTTTTACAGACATATGGTAGGGAGCATATTGACTGGTTGGATCATTGCCTGGTTTGGTAACATGAATACCCAGGAATGAAGGAGGCTAAGGGGAGTGGTAGCCATTACCCTATACGTCATTGCTACTGACTGTCCTGCCATCTAAAGGAGATACTGCCTCAAAAAGATGGCCAATATCATCAACGTCCCACACCACTCTGGCCATGCTTTCATTTCGCTACTACCATCAGGAAGAAAGTTGGGGACGCTTCTTCCAGACACCATCAGGCTCTTGGTCACTGCACAACACTAATCACTTCCTTGGAAATCATGATCTTCTATGGATTGTGTTTTTGGTGGCTCTTGGGCTTTGATTTTGCTCTATTATGGTCACCCATATTATCGTTACTAATTTATTGTATTATTGATTATTATGTTCATTTGTGTGTTGTTGCATTAATGGACCTGTAAAGCTATGGCAAGCGAGAATTTTATTGTTCTGTTTCTGGCACATATGATAATTAAACCCTCTTGACTCTTGACATGTTATGTGATATGAAGGTGATTTTATTGAAGAAATAAAATAATCTTCCTCTAACAATTTTTTGTTCAATGTATAAAAAAATGATAGTATTGATGCTCATTTTTTTGTCAGGTTTCTGATTTTGGTCACAGTAAAGGAATAAAACTATCACTGAGATCCTTGCAGATTGTGTGGGGAAGCCCTCTCAGTGGGTAGGCACTGGGTTCCATTGTCATTGTTGACCCATGCTGATCTGGTGGCTATTATTGCCACCCATGCCGTACTCTATCAAGCAGGCCATGTGGCCGACGGAGGACCATTAACTTTTTTTTTAAAAACAACAATTTTTTGCATTGTTGAAAAATAAACTCTGTAATTTCTTAAATCTAATCTACTCACAAACTATAAGATGTGACAATATTTTGACTGTAGTTCTTTCTGGTAGAGGTGTACATTTAGACACTTTGGAGCTCGACTCTGGTTGTACACCTGCTCTACAAGTAACAGATTTGTTCAGATTTATATTTTAATACTGAACACAATGTTATATTGTGTTCCAAAGAATCAATATTTATCAACGATATAATGGGGAACAGGTTGTAAATCCCAGTGCAAAAGCACTGCCTTGATGAATGTTATATGCCATAAGTTCTAGCTGGTAGGGTGGAGTGTTCAACATTCAGAGTTACTGGGGAGACTGATCAACCTGATGTACAATGGGAACTTTCAGTATGAATGTACTTTCAGTACTGTGTGTGTTGAGCAAAAATCATTATGTTTGGGTGAGAAAGTGAATTCTGATGTTACTGACTGATTATTTAACTTCAATTAACTCTGGTTAATAATTGGACAGAGATGTTGTTCAGATGTGCAGTTTAACCTTCCTGTTATTTTTTTTGCCCCCTTAGGTTTTGAATGCTCAGCGAGCTGGATACAAAGCTGCTATTGTATACAATGTTGATTCTGATGATCTTATTAGTATGGGGTCCAATGATGGTAAGTAGGCAGTTAAATGTAAATCAATGCACAGTGGAAGGAGTCCAAGTCCATGAACCGTTGGCTGGTCTTGGCTGGGACAATAGTAGCAGACTGTAGAGTTACAGAAAACATAAAAGGGTCAGGATATCTGATCCAGATTATTGCGCTTTGAATTCTGCTAGGAGTGCACAAATGTATCTCAGGAGAAATTGGGACTGGCCTTTCTAGGATGCTGTTGGTCAGAAGGCTCACACTCTGTCCATGCAGTCAATGTAATATAAAAGGGAATTCGAGAGGTTATCACAGACCTACTTACATTAATCAGAAAAGTCCCTTCTTCACTGAAGGGTAGAAAGCAATGGGAAGAGTAAAGCATGGTACAGATTGGCTGCCATGCATCCGGAGTGGAATTACTACAGAACATAATGTAAGTAAACAAAGCAGTAGGAGGCTATTCTGCTCCTTCTGCTAGGCACCGTCCATAGCATCATGTCTCTCTCTGTTTTTGTTTTCCTGCGCCAATCCCATTTCTCTTGATTCCCTCAATAACCGAAAATGGCTCCATCTTTATTTTGAATGCACTCAGTGACCAAACCTTTACAGCCCGTTCGAATGTGGAATTCGAACGATTCAAACTCTAGGTGAAATAATTTCTTAGTCTTGAGTAACCTGTCCATTGAGACAATGATCATCAATCTTAGACTGCACAGGCAGGAGAAACAAGATCATGGCATCTACCCAGTTAAACCCTGGCCAAGAGGAATGTACATTTCAATGAGATCACCTCTGTTCTAAACATGGGAGGATCAATCTGCTAATCTTTCTTTAGTACAATAACCTGCCATCCCAGAAAGCAATCTTCCACACTCCCTCTGTCGCAAAATAGTCTCCTTTATAGTCTCATATAAATATTCAAGGTCAAGGTTTCAAGGTCAGTTTTTTGTTTCAACATATTCTATATAATTGGAGTAAATCATTTTGACTCTTGCACTCATTGTGTGCTTTCCTAATTACTTGCTCATCCTGCATGTTAACTTTTAGTGATTCATGTGCAAGGAAACCAAAATTGCTCTGAATCCCAATACCTTTGTCTTTAATCACAAATGAAAATACTCAAGTTTTAACTTGTTCTACCTGAGTGGATTGCCTTGCACTTTTACTACCATATTCCATCTGTTGCATCTTCGTCCATTCATAATATGCCAATGTCTGTGGAAACCATTGCTCTGTGTTATCCTTAGGGCCACCCAGCTTTGTATTCTCATCGGGCGTGGATATATTACATCGGATTCCCCTCATTCAAATCATTGCTGTCAGGATCTAGCACCTATCCCTGCACCACTATTTTGGGGAGTTTTCAAAATCTTTTTCTTTTAAGGCTGACAAAAATTAATTCATTTAATTCCTCTGTCTTCTTTCCTCCTCACCACTTTCCCCCATATAGTTTACTTTGTCTGGATGTGGAAAAGACCCACATTAACTATTGACAATCTTTTTCATTCTTTTCCTATCCAGAGAAGCTTTAACAGATCAATTTTGTTACTCCGATTCATACAGGCTAGAAATGTGACCTTCAACCCACTGAGTCTGCAACCCCACAGTTTGACTCTGATAATCAGTGCGTTGTGTGGGAGAGCAAAGTGGATTCAATGACCTTCATATATTTTTTTACTGTACCTGCCCTCTTGGTATACTTATGACATAATGGCATCAGATAGGTACCAGATTGACTCATTTTCCACCAGCTTTATTATTGTTTAAATATTTAAGACACTGGAGAAACTGGGGGATATATCTCCCTCATTTAGATCACGGGCTAATATTTTGAATTTAAGACATTTGCAGATTATATTTTGTGTGTTCATAAGTTGCATTGTGATATGTTGTTACGTGCGGGTTTGGCAGATGAAAAGACATGGAGGGTGCTGCTTCTGAAGTAACTTTTAATTTATACATGGGACTTTTCCTGGTGCGATATATATTTTTTCTCTGAGAAGTGAGGAAAGAGTTAACATTTTTGTGAATGCAAGATCACTCCCAGATTTCTCTGCTGAAAGACATTTCGACATATTTCTAGGGTATCAGTTTGACCAGATCCGTTGTCTACGTTTTGTATGTTGGTCCCAAAAGAACAAAGACAA
Source organism: Rhinoraja longicauda (assembly GCF_053455715.1). NCBI lineage: Eukaryota > Metazoa > Chordata > Chondrichthyes > Rajiformes > Arhynchobatidae > Rhinoraja > Rhinoraja longicauda. The sequence continues at coordinate 18,286,930 of NC_135965.1, forward strand.
TCTTTCTGCTTTACTTATTTGATCATTATGCTTGTCCCTCTAATCTTCAGTTCTTTTGAGTTCAGAGCCTGTGTCTCTTATCTGTTGACTTTGGATGCCTGTATTAGATGCTGACTCTCCAGTGTTTGCGTTTGTTCCTGCCTCAAACTCGGCGCTTTGTTTTTAATTCTATAATTCTATGACTGTGCTTCCCTTTTTACCATTCCTCTGACCCTTGTCCCATGCACAAACTTCTTCTGTCTCATATGTTTTCAGTGTAGTAAGCAGTAGGTGTAACTGGAAGAACTGGGGGTAAAATAGAACCATTACCAACACTAGATTTTTGATTTCATATTTCTCATGATATAAAGACCATTTGGTTCCTCTCGTCAATACCATTTCTCCAAGCAATCCCATTTCCCCAATATTGTCCTGTGACCTATTTTTTCTTTCTCACATTCCTCTTAACAACCGTTTGATTCTCCAAACCCCCCTTACACTCAGGATAATTTACGCTGCCAATTAGACTAACAATCAACAATTGGGACATGGTAGCAAACCAGAAAAATCAGGGTTAACCAGGGAGTGGTAGACTCTGTCCAGTCCATCATTGGTACTAACTTCTCCATCATTGAAGGGTTCAAAAGGAAGCTCTGCTTCAAAAAGGTTCTTTAGTAACTTGTCAGTTTCTTTGTTGAACTAAATGAAGGTGCATGTTGCAAGTTGCAATCAAAAGCGTTTGAACAATTGGTTGGGCAGACCTATATCATTCTGGCCATGCTCTCATTTCACTCCTACCATTGGAAAGATGATTTAGGAGTCCGAAAACTGTGACCACCAAATTCTTCCCAAGAACCTTCAGGCTCTTGAACACTCACCTCAACTATAAACTTCTTGGACTGTCTTTAGTTGCAGTGACGACTTTGGCTTTTGTTTTTCACTAGTATTGTAGTTATTAATTTGAATTTTTGTTTATTAGATTTTATTGTGTTTATAGGCTTTATCTGCTGCTGCAAGTAAGAATTTCATTTCTTCTAATGTCAGTACATGTGACAATTAAACTCTTAACTTATCCCACACAGTCACAGGAGAACATGCAATTGCACACAGAGATCTCCGAAAGTTAGGATTAAATCTTGACTACGGGTCTGTGGGGTCACATCTCCAGCTGCAGTGCTACTATGATAAAATATTGTACATAAATAAACAGAACCAAACTGTATTCTCGTTCAGTCTTATTCTGGCGACTAAGAACATTGTGATTTTTCTTTCCTTGTTCCATTGTGAAGGCATCCTAAATTACTTTGTGCGGCAAGTTAATTTGAACCAGAAGATGCCTTAGTATTGCAAATGTTCAAACAAAAATCCCAGAAATTTCCCATTTATTACAAATAAAACTAAAATCTGAAATGTTTAATGTAATTGTCAGGCATCCTCAGTTTATTTCAATTTTCCATATCTGCTGCGTTTAAATTTCATTTAAAAATGGAAAGTTAGTTTACTTTTAGATTTGGATAATAAATACTCAGTATTTACAAAACAAATTTAAAATATATTTAAGATTTATAAAACTGGGAAACTTGGATTTGGATCTTGTAATTAAGGGATATTGTGACTGCTGTTGTTTTTCCAGAGTAGCTGGAAAATCTTTTCTCAGTGTTCCTTTTCTTTAACCCAAAGAATTCTACACTGGCTGTTGTACTTCATTGCATCCTGGTTATACTTTAATCTCAACATGAATTCAAATGCCATTCGCATTCCAACAATCATTTTGAAAACACGTTTGACTTTCAGGATTGTTTTTACCAAATATATTCTCTGCATCTTACAACTCAAACTGGTTTGTAAGGGATTTGTACTCGTGTATTCCCAGAAGGTTATTTTTCTTCAATCTGCTAAGATTAAATTGCATTACCTTGCAAGGTTTTTGCATCCATTGTTCAGAGTGATCTTGGCATGAACCTCTGGTCCACAAAAAATTTGCATCGTTTAATATTTTCCTTTGAAAATTATTTCTGTACACCTTTATTTCTTAGATTTCTGCCTCATAGATTTCACAGGCGTGTAACATGAAGCTGATGTTTCTCTAATGTTATTGTTTTGACAAATTGGCACAGTACATTTGCATTGCTCTAAATTATATTGCATTTTTAAAATTCCTTCTAAATTATCTCGTTAGTCATTCAATTTTCCAATAATCAACAAAAATTTAAATTTCCTTACTGCCACAAAACACCTTCATTTGCATGTTTTGCCAGCTTTTTATATTAAAAGATTGTATAACATGTTCTGAGCAACTTATTTTGTTAAATATACATACAGAGCTGATGCAAATTAAGAGATTAGGTCTTTTTTGTACCTCTATTCAGCTTTTCTCATGCAGTTGAAAAACATGTTTTGGATTTGAAAGAAAATGAGGCCGTGGGCAACTATTCATGCGTAAATTGCACAGATCCCTTCCCCAACCCTCAAGGAGTTGCTCAGTGTTATCCATTTATATTTTAGGAAACAGATGAAGTATTCACTACTATAAAGAAGGCTTTGTGTTCAAAGTATTAGATCAAGTGGAATCTATACGGATACAGGAAACCTGGTTGCACAGGATATTGCTTCTGCACTTTTTGACATCTATTTCCTGAAAGTTAGACTTCCTCAATGCTTTCAAAAGAAAAAAAGAAGCAACATGGTGCTGAAATTAGCACCAATCCCTTTTAAGTCATCCTAGGCAAAACAAAAATAAGTATTTTTACAGTACACGCACTGTTATTCTGGTATTAGCTGGAAAGTAATTAGAACAGAATTATTAGCAATTGCTTGTACATCCCAATTTTAAGTTATTTCCAAGTAATAGCATACATTTATACTGCACCTTCACGGTTGTTTAGTTTAGAGTTTTTAGATACAGCATGGAAATAGTCTTTTTGGTCAACGGAGTTCACACTGGCTACTGATCACCCATTCATATTAGCTCCATATTATCCCACTTTCTTATTCTCGACACATTGGAGGCAATTTATAGAGGCTAAATAATCTAGAAAACCACACGCGTTTGGGATGTGGGAGGGGGCCAGAACACCCATAGAAAACCCACACGGTCACAGGACGAATGTGCAAACTCCACACAGACAGTACACAAAGATGGGATCGAACCCGGATCTCTGGCGCAGTGAGGCAGCAGCTCTAACTGCTGTGCCACCGTGTTGCTATTGTGGCTGAAATTCTACTATGAATATTGTTTGACCTGCTTTAAATTGAATTATAATCGCTAATCAAAGCTAAGCAATCCTTTGGAAAAATAAAAAATTCAGATTGCATGACAATTCAGTTGGTAATTTAGAGACATAGAGACATAGAGAATTGTCTTTTCTCTGGCATTCCAGATATAATGAGTGGACAAAAGTTTGCCTGGGCCAGCAGGCCATCAAAACTGGAACACATGATCCTGGCAGGTGGAATCTGAGTTAACTTTGTAAAGTTCAGACATTTCATTCAATTTATATTGCAAATGGTACATAATGAATTTCTGCTCTGCACCAACACAAACACTTTCTTAGCAGGTAAAAGTTAAATTTGGCCAACACTAGATGCCATCATTACAGTAATTAAGTACTTTCTGCCTTGCTTTGAGGAATAAGTGGTAGAAAAGAAGTCTCCAGAGAGCACCATTCAGGAAGGACACACAAGAGATTACAGATGCTGGAATCTGGAGCAAAACACAAAGTGCTGGAGGAACATCAGGTCGGGCGGCATCTAGGAAGGGAATGGACAGATGACATTTTGGGTCGGGACTCTTCTTCAGACCCATCTACAGTCTGAAGAATGGTCCCAACCCAAAATATTGCCTGTCCATTCCCTCCCCAAATGCTGCCTGACTCGGTGAGTTCCTCCAAGATCTTGTGTTTCGTGCAGAACAGAAATGTAGTTTCATTCAATCCAACTGATTGATCCCAATTGTGATTTGTCACAATTTATCAGCTCTACAAATATATACCGTGCACATAGGAAGGAAAAACCCCAATAAATAATAGGATCGAGAATTTATTCCTCAATTCCCTTATAACTAAATTCAACTTAAAATTGATTATTTGTCCATATAGTTTGCAACCACATGCAAAAAATTGCAAACTGCATTTATGTACTTTAAAAAAATATCTGCAGCAATAAATATTTAATTTTATAAATGAGGATTATACTCGTGGTTTGGAAGTTTTTTAAATTTATCTGACCAGTTGATTGATTCAATGTACAGTTAATTATCAATTTTTAAAAGAAGGACAGTAAAAATAAGCTAGGTAATGACAGGTTACTGATTCTGGCATCAGTGGTAGGGAAATAATTGGAGAAAACTCTGAGGGACAGGATTCATGTTCATTTGAGAGGACAGGAATGGATTAGGAATGGTCACCATTCCATAAAAGAATTTCACTGTAACTTGGTACATGTGATAATAAAGAACCCTTGAACCATAGTTTTGTGCAGGGAAATCCTCCCTCACTAATTTGATTGTGTTTTGAGGAGATAACAAAGGAGATTGAAGACAGGACAGTAGATGCCGACATGGACTTTAGTTTGATAAGGCTCCACATGATGGGCTGGTCAAGATTGATAAGGTGCCTTAAATCGATAGTGAGCTGGCTCGTCAGATCTAAAATTGACTTGGTAATGGAAGGTAGATGGTAATGATGTTTTTTCTGATTGGAAGTTTGTGATGTGTGGCATACTGCAGGAATTGGTGCTGGGCCCTTTAGTGCTTGTGATATGTGTTTAGTGCTTGTGATATGTGAACTATTCAGATCAGAATGTAGTACATATGATTATCAACCTAGCTGAAAATATGAAAGTTGCTGGTGTGAAGAGGCAGGAATGTTATTCGGGGCTATGGCAAGATATAGATCGGATAGATAGTTGTGAAGAACATTGGCTGATGGAATTTAATCCTGACAAGTGTGAGGCAATACATTTTAGGAAGTCAAATAGGGGTAAGATGTAGGTGATTAATTGTAATGTACTAAGGAATGTTGAGGAACAAGAGAATCTTGGGGTCCAAGTCTACAGTTCCCTGAAGATGGCAACACTGATTGATAGGGTGGTGAAGAAGGCAGATGGCTTGCTTGCTTTCATAAGTTGGGGCATGGGATGTAAAAGTGGGGGTTAAAAGTTTACACAACGTTGGTTGGGCAATACTTGGAGGTATTGTGTGCAGTTCTGGTCATCACACTATCAGAAAGATGTGATATGTTGGGAAGATTTATAATTTTCGAGCACTATCAATAAAGATTTGTGAGTGACAATCATAGTTTTGAAATAAACTGTTTTAGCATCGTTAAAATCTGTAATTTATGAATTTGGAGTTTAAAATTCTCTGGAGGAGAGGATCTCTTGCCAACAAGTAATGTCTTTGCATCAGTTCCCTAAACTAAAATCTAATGCACTTGACATGTACCTGAGAGGTGAAATGGTAGATGATCTTGCACAGGTTTTAGAATTTACTAGACCAAGTGGACCCGTTGGACCCAAATCTCTCCTGCATTGGTGCAGCACCCTCTCCTCCACAACTCCCCCATCCCCTCTGCCCCCTCCCCCTCCCTCCTCCCCTCCCTCCTTCCCTCCCTCTTCCTCTTCCTGCTCCTCTCCCTGCTCCCCTCCCTCCTCTCCTCCCTCCTCCCCTCCCTCCTCCCTCCTCCCTCTCCCTCTCCCTCCTCCCTCTCCCTCCTCCCTCTCCCTCCCCTGCCCCCTTCCCATCTCCCATCCCCCTCCCTCCTCCCCTCCCTCTACCCCTCCCCCCTGCCCTCCCTCCTCCACCCCCTCTCCCTCCCTAGGAGATAGATTTAAACTTTAAAATGTGAATAACTTAAAAAATATAATACCAATTTCAATTAAACTTCTTCCATTCGCACCAAAGGAACGATGGTGAGTAAGGTGGGCCTAAAATTGTCACGCTATCGTGTACCGTTTTGGCTGTAGTTCAGGAACAAACAAACAAACAAACAAACAAACAAACAAACAAACAAGAGCTTTAGTACATAGATGAGCAAACTTGATATATTCTTTTGCAGACTCGTTTACAAAACTTTTGATGTGGGTGTATCATAAAATCTACATTATCTTTATGGTACCTCTATTTCATTGCATGTTGGTTGTGCTTCCCCTGATTCCAGAGTGTATAGAACAGTACAGCACAAGAACAGGCTTTTCAGCCCATAGTACCTGTTATCAATTTTAATTAATTCCATCTGCTCTATATTCCTTAATTCCTTGCCTGTCTAAACAATTTAAACGTTGCTGTCATAATTCAGTCCCACTTGTTACTTGGACTCACTTGCATTAGAAATTAGCTTCAAACTATCCAAGCTATTTGTGATTATATTAGTATGTCTTCCCAATAGCAATCAGTTGAGACAGCATTCCTGCAGAACACCTTTTCCATTTCTACCAAAGCTGTCCTATTACCAAATGGACCTTTTTATTTCTAAATGATATATAACCACAAAATGATATTAATTTCACTTCCTTTTTTAGATCTGCATTTTTTTAAACTGGGAGATCATTGTATTTCATCTGATTTCAGAAAGCAAAATTGGCCCAATTTAAGGTTTTATCAAAACCTCATACAAATTTGAATCATCATTACCATTGAATACACTGAGGGCACTTGAGCTCAGAGAATTGCTCCCTGAATGATGAACAACTTCCTCTGGCTCAAATTCCTTCTCAATAAAAATTAAATGTTACTACCAATTAAACAGCATGACCTGGCATACTCCTGTACCCAGATGCAAAAGTAATCAATCTTCCTCTTACCCATGTTTGCAGCTGCATAAATTGATCCGAGAATTTTATTTCACGGGGATGTGCATTTTTTTATGCATTATCTAGCAAAATTATTCAACTTCCTACCCGTTTAACCCCACTTCTTGGGCAGCTATGATATTAGTTTTCCTACAGAGTTGTTTGTTCGAATTTTTATTCAAAATTCTGTGCTGGCTCTGAAGACCGCACACGGACACGGACACACGCACACACACACACACTTCTTGATGCACTTGCTGTTAAGTGAATTAATTAAATCAAAGAGTTTAACCTAAGATAAAAACACATTTGACATCTCTAACATCTCACACAGGCTGATGGGGAGAAGTCTTAAACTGCGGTATTGGTAGATTTTAGTCATGTATAAACTTTACGGTCTTTGCTGTCAAAAGCACACTGGGTAAAGAAAAGATACAAAAAGACGTGCATTAGGATCCTCAAAAGATACTGTGAGAACTAAGCTCAGACAGAGAGCACAGAAGGGAAGTTGGATAAACTGTTTGGAAGGTAGAAATGTGAATATGAACATTTTCTCATTAATATATTCTTCAGTCCAAAAAGATGACTGCACTAAATTTGGGAGCAAGAATCAATTTGTCTCATGGTAATTGGCTAAGATATTCTACTGGACTGAAAACTGTCACTGTGATGAAACAAAGTTGCACTCCCAAATTGGAAAACCTATTGGGAAAGGCCTGAGGAGACAACTTAACAGTATGAACTTTCTTGATTTGAGCTTATTTATACACTAGTGCATTTCTTTGCAGCACTGAATTTTATAAAACCTTTTCTTGTTTTGCAGTTGATATTTTTAAACAAATCACCATTCCATCAGTGTTTATTGGGGCAGCATCAGCTAAGTACCTGGAAGAATTCAGTTATTTCAGAGGGTAAGTGTTTGCTGATATTTTTTTTACTTGAATTAGTCCTTACATAATGGATTAAAAATCACTTTAGGTTTAAAAACTATGAACACAAATAATCAAAGTTAATATATCTAATTTTGTACCTTTTTGGAAGAAAGATGTATTCAATGAGCCTATCTATCTAATTGCAGCCAAAATTTCTCCCATATGTGGTTCAACCTTGAAATCCATCATTACGGATCAAATAATTATGGGTTAAACGTTTTTCTAATCTGCCTTAGATTGGTGATGGCCACTGAGACTACTTAAACTTGAATTTTGAAGTTTTGCTTTAATACATCGTCCCTTGCTGTCCACAGTCAATATAATGGATATTGGTCACAGATTATTAAAGCGATTTGACTACCGACCGGTGGCCCTCACCTCGGTTGTCATGAAATGCTTCGAGAGACTAATCAAGAAGCACATCTGTGCCCTCCTTCCTCGCAACATGGACCAACTACAGTTCGCATACCGTCCGAACAGGTCCACGGATGATGCGGTCTCCCAGGTTCTGCACACCGCTCTCTCATCTGGACAGCCAGGGGGGCTATGTGAGGATGCTGTTCATTGACTTTAGTTCAGCTTTCAACACAATAGTCCCCAACAGACTGGCTGAGAAGCTGCTGGAACTGGGGCTTAGCACCCCTCTGTGTGCCTGGGTCCTGGACTTTCTCACCGCCAGGCCCCAAGTGGTCAGGATGGGGGAACACACATCTAGCCCCCTCACCCTGAACATAGGATCCCCCCAGGGATGCGTCCTTAGCCCCCTACAGTACTCCCTGTACACACATGAAGGCCTACCGGGAGGAGGTGGCTGATATGGCACTCCGGTGTCAGGACAATAGCCTCCTCTTGAATGTCAGGAGCTGATTGTGGACTTTAGAAGGGCTCAACATCCAAGTACGTACATGCCACTGGAGATAAATGGGTCTACTGTGGATAGGGTGAGCAGTTTTAAATACTTGGGAGACCACATCAAAGAGGATCTGACATGGGCAACGCACATTGCCGCACTGTTGGGCAAGGCAAAACAGCGTCTCTACCACCTTAGACAGCTGAGGAAATTCAGAGTGTCTCTGAGGATCCTTCATTGCTTCTACTCTGGGGCTGTAGAGAGCATCCTGTCCGGCAACATTACAGTCTGGGTTGGGAACAGCTCTGCCCAGGACAGGATGGCCTTGCAGAGAGTAGTGCGTTTGGCAGAACGCACCATGGGAACTACACTCGTCCCCCTGCAGGACCTATACATCAGGAGGTGAAGATCGAGAGCAAACAAGATTATGAGGGACCCCTGCCACCGCAGCAACGGACTGTTCCAGATGCTACGGTCAGGCAAGCGCCTTCGCTGTCACACTGTGAAAATGGAGAGGATGAGACAGAGTTTCTTTCCCACAGGCCATCAGGACTGTTAACTTTTATAACTCCAGGGACTAAATTTTGTCTTCTCTGTATTAACTTTATTATATGCTGTAACTGTAATTCTATTTTGTGCACATTCCGCAGGCATTGCCACTTTCATTTCACTGCACATCGTGTATGTGCATGTGACAAATAAACTTGACTTGACTTGATAAAAAGTGCGGTACAGTGGCGCAGAGGTAGTATTGCTGCCTCATAGCGCCAGCGACCCAGGTTCAATCCTGACTCTGGGTGCTGTCTCTGTGGAGTTGGTATGTTCTCCCTGTGACTGTGTGGGTTTTCTCCGGTGCTTTGGTTTCCTCCCACATTCCAAAGGTTTGTATGTTAATTGGCTTCTGTAAATTATCCCCAGTGTGTAGGATAGAGCTAGTATATGGGGCTCGCTGGTCGGCACAGACTCGGTGGGCCAAAGGGCCTGTTTCCATGCTGTATAATTAAACTAAGCTAAGCTAAAATAATCATACAGTACAAAATATTATTCTGAACAAGTTATCATTTAACCTGCAGTTAGAATATGAAGTGCTGGAGTTACTCAGTGGGTCAGGCAGCATTTCTGGAGGACATGGATGGACGATGTTTCACCATCTTGCCCACACTGGCCAACATGTCCCATCTACACTAGTCCCATCTGCCTGTGTTTGCAAATTAGCAAATTTGCAGATGATACAAAGCTGGGTGGTAGTGTGAACTGTGAGGAAGATGCTATGAGGTTGCAGGGTGACCTGAACAGGTTGTGTGAGTGGGCAGATGCATGGCAGATGCAGTTTAATGTGGATAAGTGTGAGGTTATCCACTTTGGTGGTAAGAATAGGAAGGCAGAGTATTATCTGAATGGTGTCAAGTTAGGAAAGGGGGACGTACAACGAAATCTGGGTGTCCTAGTGCATCAGTCAACTGAAAGGAAGCATGCAGGTACAGCAGGCAGTGAAGAAAGCCAATGGAATGTTGGCCTTCATAACAAGAGGAGTTGAGTATAGGAGCAAAGAGGTCCTTCTGCAGTTGTACAGGGCCCTAGTGAGACCGCACCTGGAGTACTGTGTGCAGTTTTGGTCTCCAAATTTGAGGAAGGATATTCTTGCTATTGAGGGCATGCAGCATAGGTTTACTATGTTAATTCCCGGAATGGCGGGTCTGTCATATGTTGAAAGACTGGAGCGACTAGGCTTGTATACACTGGAATTTAGATGGATGAGAGGAGATCTTATCGAAACGTATAAGATTATTAAGGGGTTGGACATGTTAGACGCAGGAAACATGTTCCCAATGTTGGGGGAGTCCAGAACAAGGGGCCACAGTTTAAGAATAAGGGGTAGGCCATTTAGAACTGAGATGAGGAAAAACTTTTTCAGTCAGAGAGTTGTGAATATGTGGAATTCTCTGCCTCAGAAGGCAGTGGAGGCCAATTCTTTGAATGCATTCAAGAGAGAGCTAGACAGAGCTCTTAAGGATAGCGGAGTCATGGGGTATGGGGAGAAGGCAGGAACGGAGTACTGATTAAGAATGATCAGCCATGATCACATTGAATGGCGGTGCCGGCTCGAAGGGCCGAATGGCCTCCTCCTGCACCTATTGTCTATTGTCTATTGTTTGGCCCATATCCACCTAAACCTGTCCTATCCATGTATTTGTCTAAATGTTTCTTAAACCTTGAAATAGTACCTGCCTCAATTACCTCCTCTGGCAGCTTGTTCCATACACCTACCACCCTTTGTGTGAAAATGTTATCCCTCAGATTCCTATTAAGTTCCCCCCCCCCCCCACCTTAAACCTATGTCCTCTGGTTCTTAATTTCCCCCACTCTGGGCAAGAGTCTCTGTGTGCCTCCCCGATCTATTCTTCTCATGATGTATACACCTCCGTACGTCCTCCTGTACTCCAAGGAACAGAGACCTAGCCTGCCCAACCTCTCCCTATAGCTCTGCACCCTTTTCAGCTTGACAACATCTTTCCTATAACATGGTGCCCAAAAGTGAACACAATACGCTAAATGCGGCCTCACCAACGTCATATACAACTCCCAACTTCGAAACTCAATGCTCTGACTGATGAAGGCCAATGTGCCAAAAGCCTTTTTGACCACTCTTATCTACCTGTGATGCCACTTTCAACGATCTATATACCTGTACTCCTCGATCCATTTGCTCTACAACACTCCCCAGAGCCCTACCATCCACTGTATAGGTTATGCCCATGTAAATGCTCCCAAAATCCAACACCTCGCATTTCTATGTATTTACTTCCATCAACCTTTCCTCAGCCCACCTGCCCAACCGATCAAGATCCTGCTGCAAACCATCTTCACTATCTGCAAAACCACCCACGTTTGTGTCATCTGAAAACTTGCTAATCATGCCATTAACATTCTCATCCAAATCATTGATAAAGGGTTGGAACACTTCAGTCTGAAGAAGGGTCACAACCCAAAACATTGCCTATCCAAATTTGCTGCCTGAACCGCTGAGTTACTCCAGAACTCTCTGTTCCTTGCAAGATTCCAGTATCTATAGTTCCCCATGTCTGCAGTTAGAATATGTCCAGTTTAATAACCTTGTTAAGAATGATGTTGCTGTAACGAACATGTAAAGAGATACAAGTATAGAAATACTGGAAACAGTTTAGAGATAAAGCATTGAGCAGGCCCTTTGGCCCTCAGAGTTCACATTGGACTTTGATCACCTGCTCGCACTAGTTTTATGTTGTCCATCTTTCTCATCCACTCCTTGCGCATTAGAGGCAATTTTACAGAGGCCTGTTAACCAACAAACCCGCACGTCTTTGAGATGTGGTAGGAAACCAGAGCACTCTGAAGAAACCCACGTGGTCACAGTGAGAACGTGCAAACTCATCAGCAGGTCAGGCAGCATCTGCGGAAAGAAACAGTTGAATCAGATCTGAGACTGTTCCTCAGAACTGGGAAAGAAAATAGAAGAGAAGGTGGGATAAGGTAGACCAAGATATATCTAAGATAGGGAGAGACGAAGAAGATGACAGCTGTTAAAGTAGAGGAGGACGTCAATGTGTTAAGAATGAAGCCAAGCAGGAACTGGACTAGGTCGATAGAATGAAATCGAGGTAGGAAAAAATAAGTTCAGTTGGGACAAAACCAGGTTAAAATAATGAATGTGCTCATGGACCTTGGGTAGAACATGGACTGTGCCGGGTTGTGGTGCTGCAAGGGTAGAAGCTGTGAAGGAAAGCTAATCTTTGAGGGAATGAGGTACTTGGCTGTGAGGGAGACCGATGCTTGCTGTTCAACGGTGGGGTCACGGTCCAAGGGAGGTATGATGAGGTATCTGAGGCCTGAGGTTTTTGGCATTTGCTAGACTGGTCATCAAACTGCAACAGTGACACTCGTTCAGCAAGTCTGATAGCAGAGAGGTCCGGGACTTGGGATTTATTGCTTTTTTTATGGAAAGGATTCACTAATGTGGATTTGGATCCAAGAATATAGTCAATTGAGAAAAAGAGAAAAAAATAGAGAAACTGAGCACATAAAACAGAGTGAATTAATATTCTGACATGAAGATAAATAAAGAGAAAACTTGCTCATTCAGACACTAGAGGGCACACATCTGAGAGCTGCACAGATTTTTTTACAGTTAGAAGATGAAAAATGTTGATGATGGCAGAAAAGTTAATTTTAACACAATTGTAAATATTTCTAAATGACAAAAACAAATGGCACACTTGTAAAAGCCAAAGGAATAAACTAAGTGAATAGCTTTTTAAGGAACTTCGTAACCTTGTAAGGCAAACTCTGCTGTAAAATGCTGTGCTTCTTTCTGTACAATAGTCACACAGCTGTAGAATTATCTTAGGTTGGAGACAAAGGATTTCCTGCCAAACCAAACTGCAAAGCGAGTAAACTTTTGCTCCTTGACACAATTTTGCACCCTCCCCCCCCCTTTTTGTTATCCTTCACCTTGTCTTTTGTTTCTCTCCTGCCCCACCCCACTTAAAAAGTGTATTGACATGAAACGTTAACTGGGTTTAACTCTGATGCCTACCCTGAGTATTTCCACCATTTATTTTTAGTCACTCCATTTTACCTTCCACTGATCCAAACCAATGGGGTTTTTTTCAAAAATAGATTTTGAACATTTCCATTTCAATTTGCAGAAAATTATTTTTATTTATCATCAAAATAATATGGAGATCATGTGAGGAAATGCAGTTTGCTTTGAATTGGAGATAAGCTTGGGTACGATATTAAAACGTGGCTCAAAGCTTGCAATGGCCAATCTGAGACTGAGGAATAGGATTTTATATTTTGATACCTGACCTGACTACAGTCAGAGCCTGTTGGGTAAACTGGCTCGAGAATATAGTAGTGAGTCTCAGTGCCAGTATTATCCAGTCCACTTGAGGATTTAAGTTCTCAATCTGACCTGAACCTTATATGGTCAGGTTGCCATGGGCTTGAATCCAATAGTTCTTCAAAAAGCAATTGGTATATACTGAAACTGAAAAGTGTTTGATATGGAATGTGAATTGAAGTGGTTTCTATATGTTTCTGTCACGTGGACTCTGTCCTTGTTGCCATCTCAAAAGCTTCCCAATTTTGCACAACCATTGGCTGTGGATTCACAAGGGCTCAGTGGAGATTTTGAACATCTTCGTCAAGGCGGTTTTGCAAACATCCTTTAATCTTTACCACTGTCTTTACCAGATTAACTCTTCCTTTGACAGAGTTCAGAATAGTGTGTCTGTTTTGGAAACCTGGTGTTGGGCATTTAGACAGTGCGCCCTTCCCAAAGGCATAGGTCGAGTGTAATTATGATCTTGGATTAGATGTGGGCGTGTGAGAGGACACTTACATTGGTTTGCTTATGCTATCAGTGGACTTGGATCTTGCAAAGACTTGGTAGCTGATCCAGCTGCAAACAGTCCTAGCCGCAGAAGCATGTAGGAGGACACGGATCACAGCATACCAGTAGATCATTAGTTATGTGCTGTGTGTGAGGCCTTAATCTTCAAATCCCCCTTTCCTCAAATGACAAAACCTATGTTTGTACACTGAAGATGGTGAATTTCATCTGCAATGGCTTCACTGAGAAATAATTCCTGACGTACAGGCAGTGGTCCACGTTTTTGAGGATTGCTCTGTTGTCCTTTATTGTTGGAGGACAGAGTTGTGCAATGGAGATAAATTGGTTGAGGGCCATTGTTTTGCTGATGTTGAGGGTAGGCCCATTGTTTCATTTACACCAGTTATTGGAATGACAATGAATCAGCTTAGTCTCTGAACATGCATAAAAGCAATGCTGACTACTCCATCTCAGTTACTGAGGTCAGTGTGACCTTCGTTCCGTAGCGGAGACGACGAAAGCTGAACAATTTCCCATTAGCAGTGTAGATTAGTTCCACTCCAGCGGGAAACTGGTTAGAGTTGAAATACACCTCAAACTTGATATTTTACAGAGCAACACAGTAACCTACAAAATGTTGTGTGTATTTAAATTCATTTGGATAAGGTTCAATCTTCAGATTGTGTAAAGGCCAATTTGCACGTTCCAATTTTTTTAGTGCAAAAAATAATGAATACACCGAATTTTAAATTTTCTGCAAGCTTTTGTAAAGCCTTTCCTAAATAATGTATGTGAGGAACTCCCCTGATGCAAAGGCTGAAACTGGCTAACGACTTTAAAATCCTAAACATGAATCTAAAGGAAGACCATTTCATTTGGGATATCAAATATTTTCACTTAATTAAGGGAGGCCCAGTCTCAGTGTAAAGGGATCGAGACGAGTAGGACTTTTTTAATGTAGTGAGGAGATTTTTTTGGAATTCAGTAGCCCAGAGTGTATTGATTGTTTAATCATTGGGTAGTTTCAAGTCAGAGATCAAGAGACTTGGACACAAAGAAAATCAAGGATAGGGTATGAGATGGGGATGTAAACGTAAGGCATTAATTAACCATGATCTTATTAAGTGGTGGAGCAGATTTGGGTGGAAATTTGGCCTACCACTGCTTTTATGTTTATCTACTTTTTATATATTTTTTCAAATAATAGAACAATTTTAGGGTGTGTAAGAATAACTGCAAATGCTGGTTTAAACCGAAGATAGACACAAAAAGCTGGAGTAACTCAGCGGGACAGGCAGCATCTCTGGAGAGAAGGAATGGTCAGAAGAAGGGTCTCGACCTGAAACGTCACCCATTCCTTCTCTCCAGAGATGCTGCCTGTCCCGCTGAGTTACTCCAGCTTTTTGTGTCTATCGTCTGAACAATTTTAGGGAATATGATTGTGTGAAGCATTTTGAACAGAACTGACAAAAAGAATTGAAAGAGGGTTGAAGATTGACCATAGGGCAGTGAATATTAGAAGGATGAGAGGGGATCTTATTGAAACATATAAGATTATTAAGGGATTGGACACGCTAGAGGCAGGAAACATGTTCCCAATGTTGGGGGAGTCCAGAACCAGGGGCCACAGTTTAAGAATAAGGGATAGGCCATTTAGAACATTGGTTGGACCGCATTAGGAATATTGTTTGCAGTGCCAGTCACTCCTCATTTATAATATTTTTCCCGTCACCTTAAATCAGTGCTCTCTGTTACCAACCTTTCCACCACTGAGAACTTTTCCCCTCTGTTTTCTCTTTTTAAATCCTTGGTGATAAAACATTTGCAATTATAGATTATGCATTTAAGGAGATGGATAAGTTGGTAAGATATAATAAAAAATAAATTTAAGATTGTTACTCGCATAGATGGCAAATGAATAAGAATGAATTATTTTAATTATTGCATCAACCCATTGCTTCATTATTGCCAGCCACAATGAAGTTAGGAGAAAGGAGATTGGGAAATCATGAATTATTATGGTGAAAAAATGCTGGCATTTTTTTCCTTCTACTTTTGTTGAAGGAGCCTGATGTGATGTCAACTGGGTCTGAAACCCATGGCCGCATGAAACCTTTTTTTCTTGCCCTGTTTCTGAGAAGTCATCTATGCTATATAAAGCATATTATGGTAATAGGCACCAGTAGTCTGTCCTATTTTAATTGTTTTTCAAGGAGGTATTGCCCTGCCTTTGCATCAAGCTGGCCACAGATTTGTCAGAGACTTTTCTTCAAAATAACATTTGAATTTTAAAAAGAAAAGGTGAAATTTTGAGCTGAATTCGACACAATTCTAGTAGTTTTAAATGAAATTTAATTAGGTTTTCTTTCCTTTCCAAAGTAGCTACAGATAGAGGGTGTTTGTAATTGCAAACAAAAATAAGCATATTCTGCAAAAATAAAAAAAATAAAAGTACCTTTTGTTGTTTTATAGTACCTTTGTTTACCAGAACGACGAGAGAATTTCAAGACAAGAGCTCACCAGTGCATTCTCGAGGCCAATTCAGAATGATGAATAAATCCTGGGCTTTCCAGTGATGCCTACATTTGAGAAAAATGAATACATAAAAGAAAGGAAAACTTTAATTTCAATCCAAAGGTTCTTTGAAGCAATAATTAAATGTTTCTTAAATGTAGAATTTACTGAGATGCCATTAGTGCTTTTAAAACAAATGACAAAAAAAAACCCTTAAAAGTCCTAAGGTTGATCACAATTATGCTTGTGGGGCTGTCACAATTACATCACAGTCTAGCTCCAGTGTAGTCAGCGTGACATCAGACTTGGTACTGCTGCAAGTTCACCATCTTGTTGCATCAGGACAAAGGGTCACAATGGCATCAGTTCATAAATGCCAGTTAATGAAATCTGGGCTTCTCTTTTGTTTTACGCAGCTGTTATTTGTGTCAACTTCTACTGTATACATCATAGCTACTGTGTAACACTGTAATCAACAAACCAATATGATGATCATTGTTCTTATGTGCATTCTAGCAGCATTTCTAGAATTCTGCTTTGATGGCCATCTTCAGTTACGATATCGTAACTATCTGCATACATTCTTTGTTATTATCTTTCTCCACAGTGGCCATATAGTGATACTACCTGATTTTAGTCTGCCGCTGGAGTACTATCTAATTCCATTCCTCATCATCGTTGGAATCTGCCTGATCCTGATTGCTATTTTTATGGTATGTATTAATTCATACTTAAATGTATAAATATTGTATATGAAAATGTTGTAACATTAAGATGTTCCCATGCCTTAGTGGCACTCTGATCTTGTATGATAATGGATATTTTAACTGTATTTGCATGGGCTTATAGGCTTTTGAAAGCTTGTCTTTGCAAAATAAATAACCAATAAATAAGTTTATGGGGGAGAATAGCTTGGTTAATAGATATGAACTGACTTAAATATATGCATTTTTAAAGAAAATTCCTGTGATCTGTGAGAGCAGTCTGAAGTTTACTTTGTCCACAATTTAAATATATTGTCCACAAGTCATAGAGTGATACAGTGTGGAAACAGGCCCTTCGGCCCAACTTGCACACACCAGCCAATATGTCCCAGCTAGACTAGTCCCACCTGCCCGCATTTGGTCCATATCCCTCCAACCCTGACCTATCAATGTACCTATCTTTAACAGTTTCTTAAATGTTGGGATAGTCAGTTTCATCAATTTGTCCATGCATCATGAGTTCACTGGTTAGAATCTGAATGTAAAATTGTCATTTTTTTCTGAAGATGATGATGAAGGATTATTTATTTTTGAGAACTATTTATCATTGGTCCTTTTTAAATGGAGCTAAAGGGGAAGATTTAAGCAGCAAATAGACAGGTCCTGTCGGATTTATACTTTCACTTAGCTGAGTATCTGAAGGGATTATATTTAAGGTTCTTAAAAACCAAATACAAGTAAGTAGAGGCTTCACATCCATCAGAGTTAGCATGATCTTGGGTCCCAGACTGAAGAAAAAAAAGACATTTATGTAACATGTTCACTCCAAAGCCAACGAGTTGCTTTATGAAGCCACTGTTATTTGAAATATAGGGAACATGGCTGCCAATTTGTACATGAAAAAGTTGTATTGTTGATAGAAGGACAGATCTTATCTTGGACATTAAAAAAATAACCACTGACGCCTATGTATCAAACTCTGTCTACCTGAGAAGTCACTCGGAGCCTTGAATCTCTCACCTAAAAAAAGGAGTTACTTATTTTCCTCAGAGTTTGCATTGTCAAGAACCAGATATCTATAGTAAATTGGATTCTACTTTATTATTCTGCTTATCTTTCCAAGCATCTTGTTTGAATGACTACCTTGAATTCATTTCTGGGTACCTATTTGCTTAGTCAGGATTTGTACTTTTTAATATTAGTAATTGTTCTTGGGTCTCAACAGAGTAATTAAAACCAGGAAATGATTATCTTTTAAAGCCCATTCAAGGGGGTTAGCAGGGGTAGAGGTAGATTTGCTGCCTCACAGAGACCCGGGTTCGACCCTGACTATGGGTCGCTGTCAGTGTGGATTTTATACGTTCTCCCTGTGATTGTGTGGATTTTCTATGGGTGCTCCGGTTTTCTCCGACATTCCAAAGACGTACTGGTTTGTAGGTTAATTGGCCTAGTGTGTAGGATAGAGCTCATGTATGCGTGATCATTGGTCAGTGTGAACTCAGTGGGCCGGAGGTCCTGTTTCCTCGTTGAATCTCTGAGCTAAACTAAATTTGTAAGGATTTAATGATTTTGTGTATATCTTGAATGAATCCAAAACATTATAATCATTTTTCCAGGTGTAAATATTCAGGATGCAGTTACGTTGTTGTAGTTTTGGTATTTAATGATTTCAGCACATGTAAAAAATTTCAAGATCATTCTGTTTTTTGTTTTCAATGGTTAAATCTATATTGTGGAATTGTCGCATCACCTGAACTGATGCAAAACCCTGTTGCATCATTTCATACATTTTATACTTGTTCTCCAATTTGTTTTTGACGCAGTTTAGTTTAGTTTAGAGTTACAGTGCGGAAACAGGCACTTCGGCCCACCGAGTTCACGCTAATCAGCACATTAACACTGCCCTACACACACTAGGACAATTTACACATACTCCAAGCCAATTAACCTGCAAACCTGTCCGTCTTTGGAGTGTGGGAGGAAACGGAAGATCTTGGAGAAAACCCACGCAGGTCACGGGAGAATGTACAAACTCCGTACGGACAGCACCCATAGTCAGGATCGAACCCGGCTCTCCAGCGCTGTAAGGCAGCAACTCTACCGCTGCACCACAAATTATTTTATACTAAACCCATGCTAATGGTTTTCATTAATGAATGGTTATGCTATCTTAACATAATGCAAATTTTAACAACTTTAGACCTTTTTTGATATGGATTTTCACCTCTAACCAATTCAATTTAAGGAATTGGAAACCAAATTTTAACTTTTCCATGGGTTTAATTGTCTTTTGAGTTTGAGTTTAATTTATTCTCACGTGTACCGATGTACAGTGAAAAGCTTTTGCTGCGTGCTAACCAGTCAGCAAAAGACAACACATGATTACAATTGAGCCATCCACAGTGTACAGATACATGATAAAGGGAATAATGTAAATAACATTTAGTGCAGGATAAAGTCTAGTAATGTCCAATCATAGATAGTTTGAGGCTCTCCAATGAGGTAGACAGTGGCTCTGGACTACTCTCTAGTTGTTGGCAGGATGGTTCATCTGGATGATAACATCTGGGAAGAAACTGTTCCTGAATCTGGAGGTGTGCGTTTTTACACTTCAATACCTCTTGCCTGATGGGCGAGGGGAAAAGAGGGAGTGGCCGGCGTGCGACTCGTCCATGATTATGCTGGTGGCCTTGCTGAGGCAGCATGAGGTGTAAATGGATTTAATGGAAGGGAGATAGACACAAAAAGCTAGAGTAACTTAGCGGGTCAGGCAGCATCTCTGGAGAAATGGACCAGGTGATATTTTGGGTCGAGACCCTTCTTCAGACTGAGAGTCAGGGGAAAGGGAAACGAGAGATACAGAAGGCACATAGGACAAATGAAGGAAAGATATGTAAAAAGCAATGAGGTGTTTGGTTTGTGTGGTCTTGGATGAAGTTGGTCCCCGTCCATGCTGTGGTGCATCTCAATAAAATGCTTTGTACGGCGCATCTGTAGAAGTGGTGAGAGTTGTCGGGGACATGCTGAACTTCCTAAGCCTTCTGAGGGAGTAAAGAGCTTTTAAAGAGCGCTGTGAGTTATTTGCTAGTAAAGTGCAATTAGTGCTGCATTGCTGATCTGAGAGCATTAAGCAACACTTGGGGAGGATATCCTGGAGGGATCAGCCAATGAGGCTAAATGAGTAAAACTTAGAATTGAGGAGCGATGACATTGATGGGGTTATATTGTAGGCCTTCCGATAGTCAGTGGGAGTTAGAATATAATATAAAAGACTTTACAAAACACTGGTTAGACTTCACTTGGCTCAGTTGTAATCATGTACAGTCTTTCCACTGACTGGATAGCACACAACAAAAGCTTTTCACTGTACCTCGGTACACGTGACAATAAACTAAACTGAACTGAACTGAACTTGGCGTATTGTAAGGAGTTCTGGTTGCCTCGCTCTCGGAAGGATGTGATTGTACTGGAGAGAGTTCAGAGGAGATTCACCAAGATGTCGAGGAAAGAACTGCGGATGCTGGTTTAAATCGAAGATAGACACAAAATGCTGGAGTATCTCAGCGGGACTGGCCACAAAATGCTGGAGTAACTCAGCAGGACTCAAGCCGAAACGTCACCCATTCCTTCTCTCCAGAGATGCTGCCTGTCCCGCTGAGTTACTCCAGCATTTTGTGTCTACCTTCACCAAGATGTCGCCTGGATTGAAAGGCTTTACTTATGGCGTTCTCTTTCCAACCTACCTCTTGAGCATATCACGTGTTCAGAGTTTAGCAGTTTTAATTTGTGTACTTTTGGGTGCAGCTTGTTTTAGAAATAAGGACATTGTGACAAGAGGGCCTGTTCCCCCACGCGTGGATTGATTCATTCTTTTGGGGAAAAGCAACAAAAAAATACACAATTCTGCTTTCATCCATTGACTGATATATTAGCCTGAGGATTGTTTTATTTCGGTACTGAATGTTAAATCAGGGGTATTTTGTTCCTCATTCTTCGTCCAGAACACACAAATCCACTGAAAAGATGACAAAGATAATTTCATCAGTTATCCAGCTGGGCAAATATCATGTCCAAATCAGGCATTTGCTAAGATATTTTGACAAAATAAAAACTTCACAGAGAGTGAAAATAGATGTGTGTAAACTTTCTATTTTGGAAATAATTCTGTACTGTGCTTAGTGGTAGCACTCATCTCTATTAGGAGCTTTTGGGTTGACATCCTAATGCAGAGATGGAATATAATCCTCGCTGACTCTTTATTGCACTGCTGAGCGTAGCATTTTTGAAGACTTATTGTCCTTCGGACCCTGGCTTTACGTTTCATCCTATCTTATCACTTGAGGAGCCTGCAAAATGTTCTATGGAATTGGCTCATGATTATCATGGCCAACATGTATTCATCAATATTAATAAATACATTTGCTGGGTTACCAAGGAAAGACACACAATGCTGGAGTAATTAAATGGCTCAGGTTGTATTCCTGGAGAACATGGATAGGCGACGTTATGGGTTGAAACCATTTTTCTGTTTGAAGAAGGGTTTAAACGTGAAATGTCACCTATCCATGTTCTCCAAGGTTGCTGCCTGATCCACTGTTAATCCAGAATATTGTCTTACCTGGTGTGTATAAATTGCTTGCCACGATTTCTGCATTCTAAAAATATTTGATTGACTATTTAGCACTTTGCGATCCTTAGTTCTGAAAAATATCATTAAAAGTGGCAGTTGTTCTTTGAATGTGAATGCAACTTGAATGTTATTGATTACTAAGATGGGATCAATTCTCTCCTGAACAGACAAAAAGTAGATATTTATATTTGATGTTCATTTAACGTAGAATAAACCGATATCTCAAAATCCGCTCATTGTTTGTCCATTTTCTAGATTTCAAAATTTATTCAAGATAGACACAGGGCAAGAAGAAACAGGCTGCGTAAAGATCAGTTGAAGAAACTACCAGTACACAAATTCAAAAAGGGTATGTGGTTCTAGCTTTAATTCGTTTCAATCGTGATTTATGGAATTTGTTACATGAAAAATGCAGTAACATTATTTGGGTTTTTATTTTCACTCGTTTAAAACATTTATTGAATCTGAGGCTTTCTTTGTTAAGAAATAGGGATAGTGTAGCCTGTGACCCAATGCTACTTAAGTGAGACATTCAACATGTCTTTGTGATACTTTGTTGCGTTAAGATGAATTATAATTTGAAAGAGTGCCCATTTCAGTCAACAGTAGACTCCGCATTTCAGCGGAGTAGACTAATGCACAATAGCGCATTCAGGTAGCCATGGGATAAAACAAGTCAACATTTTGTTTCTGCCCTCGTTCTCCTCACCTATCACTTGCTAGGCTTTGCCTCCTCCCCCCCCCCCCCCCCCCCCCAAACTTCATTTCCAACTTTCTCTTCCTCACGACAGTTAGTCTGATCAAGGATCCTGAGCTGAAATGTGGCAGATCATGTCCTCCAGAGATGCTGCCTGACCCGCTGTTACTGCAGCACTTTGTGTTCCAAAAACATTTTGTGGACGATTAGATAAATGTTTAAGACTGCAAGAAATGGATGACAAAGGGAAGAATTTATGACGATGAGGTTGGAAGAAGGTATGAGGCAAATTGAGGGTCGTTAGCTTCATGAAGAAAGAAAAAGAAAAATCAAGGACTGGTCAAAGTCTTTAGACTAAAATAACGAGATGTGAGATAATGTGATGGGTATGGAGTGACAAATATTGAAATAAGTGGATGAAAATTATAATGCCTTGGAATGAGATGAGACTAGAATGAAAAAAGCAAGGCAACGGAGATTAGGGCACAATGGGCATATACTGTCTTGATCACTTAATGTTATGTTTCTATTATTGTTTGTAATGTTTGACATTGTTCCTTTGTTTTCAACTCAGTACAGTGTTCTGCATTATTGAAATTGTAATTGACGTACATAATTGTCTCTTTATATTTCATCTTTAACCGTTGTGATTAATTTTTGATGAGGTGATTTCACATTATGGGCACCGAGTGTGGTCTAAACATTAAGTTTTAAAATGATAGTATATTCTATTTTAGAGTGTGAGACTGAAAGCTGCTTTATAATGTATGCAAAGTCTTCCTGCTAATTGGAGCAATTGTTTATTTGTTCTTGGGTAACCTCGGAGATTATGATGTCTTTGTGATTTTAATTACCAATTCTTGAAAAGTTATCAATGCTCAAGTACTTTCATAAGGCCTCAGAATGTCTAAGTAATTCAATGATACTTTATTGTCACATGTATCTAGGGTACAGTGAAATGCTTTGATTTGCATACAAGCCGGTAAAATCATACAGCAGACCTCACTTAGGTAGTACACAAGTGTCGCTACGTTTTGGCGTTGACAAAGTTACAAAAGTTCACTGAATAGTCCTATCTACTGCCTTTTGCCGCATGTGGCAGCAGCCATACTTCCCTCACACCAAGCCCCCCTCCCCCCCCCCCCCTTCGTTCTCGGTGGCCCCATCCCACAGCTTCTCCATAAGCACCATATTCCAGTTATTAAAAGTAGCAGATTATCTCATTTTATAATTACCAAAAAGACCTGATTGGAAACCAAATATTTTAATGATTGTTTGACTATTTGAAGTGCTCCGAGCATCCATTGCGACACTTGATATTAGATTTGCATTGTAAAGTAGGGATTTGATACGACGTGACAACTTTTATAAAAGCTTGTTGGAAATCAATCCACTTTGCCTCTCTAGGAGTATTAGCACTGCCTATGACAGATGGTGTCAGATTGTTGCAGTCCTCCCACATTGTCTTTGCTTGTCTTCTGGTGATCATCTTGAAACTGTTTTATGTTTTGCAAATATGTTGTGACCAGACTCACAATTAGGCATTTGCAGTATCTGATTATAGCATCAGCCTTTTTGGCATGCAGATTTTAAATTTTTATATATAAAGAGACGTGCATCAAAGGTTAAATAGAATTTTGTTTTGACTTTTTAATTGTATTTCTGCTCTTTAATCTCACACTGAATGCCAGTTTTGCTGGAAAGGCTAACATTTAAAGCCCATTTCTGATTGCCTCCTTCGAAGGCGGTGATGAGCTGCCTTCATGAATCATTGCAGTCCTTCTGATCTGCTGAGTGGGAACTTTGAAGATTGTGATGCAGTGGCGATGAAGAAATGGCTAACATATATCTATTTAAAATGGTGAACCTGTTCGTGATAATGTTTTCTCATTTGTTCTGCTGTCCTGGTGATTTCTGGTGGTAAATTTGCAGGTTTGGTGAGTTATCCTTTATTTCGTATACATTGCAACCACAGATTGCCAGGGAATACAAGGGAATGTGGTGAACGGAGTGCTGCTCACATGGACATTTTATTCTGCATCGAGTCAACCTATATATTAGAGTTGCACATCCAGGCATTCAAGAAATATTCCATCACATCACCTGACTTGTGCCTTGTGGATAGTGGAAAGGACTTGAGGAAATCAGTAGGTCAGTTGCTCACTAGCTTCTGACCACTTGTAATAAAACTTTGGAAGCAATTAAATTTCTGGTGAATAGTGATCCCAGAATGTTGTTGCTGGAGGATTTGGCAATGGTAATACCATGGAGTGTTAAGGTGTGCTTGATTCTCTTGTTGCAGTCATTTCTTGGCGTTTTACGTTACTTGCCAATCACCAGCCCATGCTTGAATTTTGTCCAACCCTTGCATGTATGTAAGGACTGCCTGATTAACTTACGAACTCCAAATGGAACTCAACACTGACCAGTCATCACCAAAGGACCACCTATTGACCTAATTGTTATTAAATCTACTAAAGGCTTAGGCTTGAGCTGCTGCTTTGAGGATCCCTTGCATCGTTGGCTTAAGGCTCCAACAATTTAGGACATATTTTCTTTATTCAGAGGAGCTTGTTTCCAGGATTCCCATTGTCTGCAGTTTTACCAGGACCTCTTGATTTTGAAGTCAGTCAAGTTCATCTCTGGAATTTTGGTTCTTTTTTATACAGACTTTAATGTTAAACTCCTGTCCCACTTAGGCGATTTTTTAGGCACCTACATGGTCGCCAGGGTGTTGGCTGTACGATCGTGAGTAGTCTCCTCAGTCGCCCAAAGAGTCGTAGGGTCTTTCTGGTCGCCGATGGATATTCAGAATGTTGAAATTTTTTTGGCGACAGTGGGGTTGACGCCAATGAGCGTAGCTTGACGTCTCCTGATGTAGGTGCTGTCATAGGTTGTCACCAGGTGACGTAGGTTGTCGCCGGTGCTGACTTCAGTGAATTCCATCAGCAACTACCTACGTCAACCAGCGACAGGTACCGGCGTCAAAACCGGAGGCGAAAATATCGTGAATTGTCTTCAGTTGTCACCGACAGAGTCGTACCTTGTCACGAGTGGACGTAGGTTGATTTTGGTTGTCGTAGGTTGTCGCCTGTGTGGTCATAGGTTGTCGTAGGTGCGGTCATAGGTGGACGTCCTACTCGCGACGATTGGGTCGTTGGTTGTCGGTAGCTTGCCGTAGCTTGACGTCGACTAGGTGGTAGGTTGTTGTAGCTTGTCGTAGACATTGTCGAAGGGAGGTCCAGTCGCCATTATTTCAGCGACCTGCTACAACTATGACAGTCTCCGGCAGTCGTCTAAAAATCACCTAAGTGGGACAGGCCCTTTAGCTGTGAATAAGAATGGAACCAAATGAACTTGGAAACCAAAGAAAGTAGCAATGACCAGGTTATTGATGGTACTGTTGATAATCAAGAAGATTAGGCCAGTAATCGACATTTGTTCTCTGTTTGTGGACTGGACATAATCTATCTGGAGATTATAATTGATTTATGTTTAAATTTGGAAGAAGGAGAACTTGTTGAATCGACAGACCTCCGAAAGCAATGACATTAAGGCAACATTTGATGGTGTAAGGCCCTTTGCCATACTTAGTCAAAAGTTTCCTTGATGTCAAGAACGTTCTCTCTCCGATCAACTCGCCTCTACTCCACATTCTAAATGGTCCTATCAAAATCCACATGAAGCATTAAGGACCAGTTATTAGTGAGGAAGTGCAGTTTCATAGTGCAATCAACTTCACTTTCTATCACTTTATTCAGAGTAGATTAGAACGGTAATTAGCTATCTTAAATTAGTTTTGCTTCATGTAACTACGATGCAGCTGCGCAAATTTCTATGTGGATACCAGTATTGTAACTAAACTGGCACAACTTGGCTGGACGGGGTAGCTCCTCTTGAAGCACAAGTCTCCGGCACCACAGTCAAGATGTTGTCTGGTTTCATAACCAGTTGCCGTCGCCAGTGCTGTCAACCATGTGGGGCATCACAAACTGGCTGAAAACTGACTTCTGTTCTACTTGGAATCTCTAGACAAAAGCTGAAATGCTTGGTGTTTCTGGTTGAAGATGGTTACAAGTAATTCAACTTCCCCCGTAGTACTCATGCTGGGGTCTGCCATCATTGAGAATGGGGATGTTTTGGGGGTTGCCCACCACTATTTGTGATTCCGTGTGACAGGAGCACAGAACTTTGGTCTGATCAATGGATTGTAGTGTAACTGGGCTGTGGTATGGAGCTTGGTGATGTATCATTTGTAAATCTAGTCCATCGGTAAATGCTGAGTAGGTTGTAAACTAATTTTTTCATTATTCATAGTGTCCTTTTCAGGAGGAAAACAGGGCTTCATGTATATTCCACTGGGTCTGGGGTTGCATATAGCCCAGACTGGGTAAGGATGACAGATTTCCTTAAGTGAACATGATGGGTTTTTATGACAGCCATTAGTTCTTTGGTGATCGTTACAGATGCTCTTTGTTGCTGCACATTAATTCATTTAAATTCTCTGAAGTGATGGGTTTGGAACTTGTTTGAACGATGCATCCTGCGCTCCAGAATACTGAATGAGTGACATAACCACCACACTTTCATTCTCTGGTTGCATGAAGACCAGTTTGCTGTGAGCTTACTTCCACATTTTGCTGGAACTTTAATTGCATTATTTTTTACTTTGATATTTTAAATGTGTATCTGCTAAAGTATTAATATTTTAATTTATTCCATCCACTCTCCAGAATTCCTGACACCCTCACCCCAACCTTTAACCCTTAACCAGTGAAGAGATTGAAATGGCTGCTCTGTGTACGTGATGAACAAGTAATCTATAAGGTGCAGGTGGCATTTTAAGATCATTAATAATTTGGCAGTTCTGGGGATAATTTTATTTTTTCTAATTATATTTCCTGGTTTTCCTCTCAGTTTCCTGTTATAATGATATTCCAGTTCTTTGTTTGGGGCTAGTTGCCTTCAAGCTTTTACATTGCTTTGCTTTTCTAAATATTAATATGATCTGGAAGCAAAGTGATGCTCTGCTAATTAACTCTCTGCTTACACTCGTAAAGATGCAAAGTTTAGAGAATTATTTAAACCTCCCCTCGAGCATAAACATTGGTAAATGTTGCGGATTAATTTCTCATCCAGAAGCAGCGGTGATTTTTTGGCCATCGACTTTACTGAAACTTCCATAACAAACACCTGTTTAATCTATCATTAAACAAACAAATAATTCCCAAAACTGCTTTTTTTTAACTTTGAGATTGCTAAACTAATTATGCACATTTGTTGGGCCCTTTTCCTAGTGTGCATCTCTAACATGATTTGCCTGTGTGGGGTAGATTGTAGTTTTAGCACATGCTAAAAGTCTTGTGCTTTGTTGGATGTGTTTGAGAAGTACAGTTTAGAGATAAATGTTGGTTCATGGAGGAAGGTGTGATACAGGTGTGCCCACTGGCTAAGCAAATGCCAAAAGCAGAGTGTTTGCAATCAATCTGTGGTACTGTAGAAGTTTTTGAAAGATCTACAAACAGCAGAAGTATTTTAATCCTACCAGCTTGTATAAGAAAAATATCTGTCACTGAAATAGACAAAATATATTGCATGAATGTTTTTTTTTATAAAGAACACAGCTCTATTTGTCTTACCAGAACATGAGTCCATATTTTTACCTCATTCAGTTAATCATTCAGTTTGTCTAATGTGAAAGGAGGAAGAAAAGAAGAATAAAAGAATATCTAAAATGTTCATTGTTACCATCTTGGGCAATCGGAATCGAGTCCAGGACCTTGTATTCATGCATATTCAGATTTCACTTGCCTTCCATAATCTGGGATATCCACTCAGCTAAGAATTGGTCCAGCTTGGTTTAGAGATACAGCCTGTAAACGAGCCCTTCGGCCCACCGAATCTACGCCGACCATCGATCACCTGTTATTCCAATTTTGAATCCTACACACTAGGAGCAATTTACAGAAGCCAATTAACCTGCAAACCTCCGTGTCTTTGGAACGTTGGAGGAAACTGGAGCACCCGGATAAAACCAACACGGTCACAGAGAAAACATGCAAACTCTACACAGATAGCACCCAAGGTCAGGATCGAACCTGGGTCTCTGGCTTTGTGAGGCAGCAACTCTACCACTGCTCCACTGTGACGACCTCCCTTTAGAAAGTTTGTAGTGTTAACATTCATCTAACAAACTGACATCTAAACCAAACTTGAGACAAAACATCACATTCTTATACCCATTTTTGTGCTAGTGCAATCATGTATTACTTTCTATTCTTCCTACTAGCATGAACTGTTCATCATGATCCTAGTTCTGTACTACAAACATTGCGGGGATCATTCTTCACAAGGAAATGAGAGGCCGAAAACATGTTACATTTGTACCTAAATTAGCTGGCAGGTTGAGTGCTGTTCTGGAGAGATGCTGCAGTGTTTTCTAGATGCAGTTTTGTTCAGCTCCCAGGTGGACATTACTTGGTGCATTTTGAAAAGCAGTCGGGAGGTGATCCCCATTGCTGTGACCTGCATTTATCCCTTGATTGACTTTGGCTGTCACGTTTCCTACATTCTGTCAGTAAGTGCAATTCATAAAGCACTTAGTTGCTACTAAAGTGCTGTTGGACAAATTAAGGTTGTGAAATGCACTGTTGAAGTGCAAGACTTCTGATAGCTTTATTTATTTTTGATTTTCTTAATAGAAAATGTAATTGCAGTATATTTCTCTCAGCTGCCAAATAATAATTCTCTATTAGATCAATTCTACATTCCTATTTCCTCATAAAACCATGTGTGTTTGCAAATGCGCATCTTTGCTTGTTTAAGACCTTTCAAGCCTGGCCTGCCCTTATCCAACTCCAGCTCCATAGTTTGGATTTGTTAATCAGTTAATGAGTAAGTTAATTTTGCATTTAGATTTCATAAAAGCTTTTTCATGTTCATTAGCACATTTGAGCTGGCTGAGAAATGAAAAAACGTGAACCTACAATGAATCCTATGTGAACTCAGAGTTTAAATATGGTGAGTGAGTAATTGATTGCTGCTCGTGCAAGATGCGACCTTGAATGCTACCGTTACTATTGCTGCCAACAAGAAGAGTCTGAATGAAATGGAGCCTGCTGCAGCTGTACTGATTTGTAACAGTGCTGTGTTTAACCACGACGAGATGAGTCAACTAAACTTATTATTTAGGAACATTTCTACTTGGCAAACAAAATTTGTCCAGGATGTAGACTCAGCCAATTTTGGTCTGACTTTTATATTGAATGGATGCATCGAGATTTCCATTGGATTGTGCTTTGGATAATTCTATTTGGTTTAGAATAAACCTACAATCAAGCATCTACTGGTCTTGATGACAAGGAAGATCCTTGATGACAAGGAAGATTATTGTCCCCATAATGACAACTGGATTATGGGGTGAACTGTATGGATTGTACGTTTGCATTCAGCCAGGGTTAATTAATCGTAGAAAGAGTCAGGCAAAGGTTTGGGTTGGTGGAACTGATTTGCCTTGTTAATATAGCAGTGCTCATTGTACAGCATTCATTTTGTAGTCACCAGCTGTTCGGTCAGGTACATGGATCAGAGAGGTTTTGAGGGAAATGGGTCAAAAACTGGCAAAAAGGGACTAACATAGATGGGTATCTTTGTTGATATGGACAAGTTGGGCTGAAGGGTGTGGGTCCATGCTATTTGACTCTATGACTCTAACTGTAAGCTTTTAGAATTAGCCAACTAGGCCTGGTCTGATCTGCAAAAAGCAACATTGTTCTCAGATAGACCAACTGATGAGCAGAGTGCTAATGTCAATGCAATTGAGCTGTGCTGTATCTCAATCAGCTTCTTCCTCTAACTGCTTTGGAATAAACTTAACAATGCAGCAATGTTTTCTTTGTGCCAATTAATTTGGATAACAAGGAAGAGCATCCCAGGCAACTGAATTATTGAAGGTGACTTGTTCTGGAGATTTATTACAAGGTAAAATAGGTGAAAATTTGTATTCATGCGACTGACATTTTTTATCTGGGCTTAATTAGCAATCTAAGGTTATACCACATGGGGTAATTGATTTTGTGTTTCACAAGTCCTGTGCTTCATACCATTTATTATGAGGATGTTTATTGTTTTAATCTTAAAGTCCTTATCCACAGTTTAAATAATATTTCTGTGCATTTGATAGTATACAAGAAACCTATATTTTTTAAATAAAGAAGATTCTAAACTTCTTGGGTGCACTCCTAAATGCTAAATGGATTCTGAAGATCAAAGTCATTTTGGGCTATTGACAGGAAATAGTTCCTTCAATATGTCATACTGTATTTTCGTATTTCCCCTCATTAGTGTCTTCATTCAGATGCCTTGATTCCCTTAGATCAGTACTGTGGAACCTTTTGGAGCCTACATCTGCAACTGGCTTCTGAATTTGCTGACTGGAAAACCTCAGCCAGATAGAATTGGTCACAACATCTCCTCCCTGACCCAGGAGGGTCAACATTGGTGCCCCGCCGGGTTCTGTGTTAAGCCCCGAGCTCTACTCCCTCTACATATATGATCACGGCCAACGTAGTCTTTAAGTTCACCAACCATTCTTATCTGTCTGAAATACAGGAAAGAGATTGAGAATTGGCATGATGTCAGGACATTAACCTAGCCCTTAATGCAAGAGGAAAGAGTTGGTTGTTGACCTGAGGAAGCGAGGGATTGAAATCAACCTTATCTTTGTCAAAGGACCTGCTGTAGAGATATTAGACAGCTTCAAGTACCTTGGCTTCCATATCACCATTAACCCAACTTGCTCCCTTCACATTGATGTAGTGATCTGTGTGTTTGCTTTCTTAGGTGTCCGAGAAGATTAGGCATGTCCACAAATGTCCACAAATATGCTGTAGAAAGTATTCTGATGGGATGCACCTCAGTCTGGTATTGGAGTTTCTCTACTGTTAACTGCCTGAACCTGCAATGGTGCATCACAAGCTCGTCATTTCCTTGCCTCCCAGTCAATCTTCATTATGAATTAGGAAGGCTAGAAATATCATCACAAATGTCACCCGAGCCATTCCCTTTTCTCTCTTCTACCTTTTGCAAGAAGATACAGAAGCTTGAAAGCTCTCTCTCTAGACTTAGGAACAGCGGCTTCCCCACTGTAATGCGATTCCTGAACCTTTTTTTTTGTTTACACCCCATTCCTCGGGGTGCTGCCACATACTCTTAACTCTACCTCATTTGGTTATTCCATTACTATACTTCAATATTCTTTTGCACAACTCTGATTTTGCACTATAACTTTGCAGCGTGCTGCGGTTTTCCACTCGTTGCATTGTTGTATTTGCCATTACTGTATCTATATTATTTACTTGGTGAACTTTGTGTTAACAGGGAATAACAGTAAAAACAGGGAAGACAAGTGGAGGTAAGTGTTAATCAAATGAATCCAATATGGCTCAGATTCCAGTTTGCCTTGTTTGAAGGCTGATAGCAATAACTGTTAACATGTCTCACATAGTCTTGAGAGTACTTAACATTGTGACATCAGGAAAACACTGCTCTGGACACATGCCCCTGGATAAAGACTCAGAGGCTGACATGCCTTCACACAGTGGCTCCTCTTTTCTGAACAAACCCACTGACCACATTTAATTTGTTTCCCATGCCTCCAGTCTCATCCCTTTTCCTCCAGGACAGAACACGGATTCAGTTCCCCTGACTCCATCCACCTCACCTCACCTGGATCCACCTATCGTGTCAGTTATTGCCCCACTCCCTTACCTTTTTAAACTAACCATTTATCTCCCCTTCACTCTTTCAGTGCAGATGAAGGGTCACAACCCAAATCCTTTCATGGAAGCTGTCTGACCCACTGAATTCCTCTAGTAGTTTATTTTTTGAATGTAAAATACATTTCCACGTAGGAAGTGCACAATAGTAAATATAGCAAAAGGTATTTGAAAGCTTTGGCACCTTTGTGGCTCAACATGACAACCTTATTCAAATTTTCCAATCCATTCTGTGATATTTTACAACTAATGTTTCTGCAACACTGAATCCCCATCCTTCGTCTTGTTGACATTGTGGGAGAATTGTATGTGGGTGACTTTAAAAAGTGAGATAGGGAGAGTTCTTGGACAGAGTTCCCGTTAGTGACGACTAGACTGGCACGATTAGGGAATCCTGGTTGATGAGAGATATTATGAGTCTGGTCAGGAAAATGGAGGTGGAAATTAGGTATTGGCAGCTGGATCAAATGAATCCCTTGAATACAAGGGATGTAAGAGTACAGTTTAGAGGGAAATCAGGAGAGCAAAAAAATAAAACATGAGATAGGTCTGGCAGATAAGGTGAAGGCGAATACCAAGTGATTTTACAAATATAGAGCTAAAGGGCAAATGGGGAGATAATAGGTTTCCTTCAGGATCACCTGGATAAGCCGGGAAGCATTGTGAGAGTCATGTTTTTTTACTTCTCCAGTGCTTTTAACACCATCCGGCCTGCTCTGCTAGGGAGCAAACTGACGATGATGCAGGTGGATGCTCCATTGGTGTCCCACCTGACTGGACAACCACAATATGTCAGGCTACAGAACTGCATCTCGGACATGGTAATGAGCAACACGGGGGGCCCACTGGGGACGGTCCTCTCCCCCTTCCTGTTCACCATCTACACCTTGGACTACAGATATAACTCTGACTCTTGCCACCTGAAAAAGTTTTCAGATGACTCTGCAATTGTGGGCTGCATCAGTGAGGGGAGGGAAGCTGAATACAGAGGTGTAGTCGATGACTTTGTTGAATGGTGTGGGCTGAATCACCTGCAGCTCAAGAGCGACAAGACTAAGGAGTTAATGGTGGACTTTTGGAGGAGAGGAACACCCCTGTCCCCTGTCTCCATCAATGGTGTGGATGAGCAGCTTACCAGGGAGTGCAAATACCTTGGAGTGTACCTGGACAGTAAACTGGACTGGTCCAGGAACGCTGAGGCCCTGCACAAGAAGGGACATCCAGCTGTATTATTTGAGAAGGCTCCGCTCCTTCAACGTCTGCAGTAAGATGCTGCAGATGTTCTACCAATCGTTGGTAGCCGGTGCCATCTTCTTCGCTGCCGTGTGCTGGGGCAGCAGGGCGAAGGCTGCGGACGCCAATAGAATCAACAAACTCATCAGGAAGGCTAGCTCTGTCCTGGGGGCTGAGTTGGATTAATGGGAGGTGGTCTTGGAGGCCAGGATGCTCCTCAAACTGCGGAGCATCCTGGACAATACAGCTCACCTCCTCCATGACACGCTGGTCAACCTGAGGTGTACCTTCAGCAACAGACTGGTTCCACCAAGATGCAGGATAGAACGCCACAGGAGATCCTCCCTGTGGCTATCAAACTGCACAACTCCTCCTCCTCCTGTATTAGGGTAGACTGCAACTGACTCCACTCGCCCCCCCCTCAATCTTTGCAAATCCCCAATCCTTTCCACTCATCACTTTAATTTCATGTTTCATGTATTTTGTGTTTCTATGACTGTTGGCAGATCAATTTCCGTGCTGGGATAAATAAACTTCTATTGTATCGTATCGTAGGATCAATGTGGTATCAGTGTGTAGAGTCACAGGAGATGGGTGAGGTCTTAAATAAATATATCTCATCTGTATGTACTGTGGAAAATGTCATTAGAAGCTAAGGAATTAAGGAAAAAGGAATACTGTTGTCTTGGAATATAACCACATACAAAAGGGGAAGTGCCAGCAGCATTAAAGTATATTAAAATAGATACATTGCTGAAGCCTGGTCAAGTGAATTCTAGGGCATTGTGGAATGCTAGAGAAGAAATTGCAGGGCCATTTGCAGTGATAATTGCATTATCTTTAACCAAGGCTGGAAGACTGGAGGATGACAAAAGTTGTGTTTATTTATGAAGGGCTGCAAGATCAGCCCAGGGTACTACAGGTTAGTGAACATGATATCAGCGGTGGGAAAATTACTGGAGGGGATTCTGACAGACAGGAATCTACCAGCATTTGGAAAGACGAGGATTGATTAGGCATTGCATGTTTTTCTGCGCAGGCAACATTTGATATAGGTGTTTGGAAGAGAAGATCGATGAGGCAGGGCTCCAGACATTGTCTACAAGGACTCTTGCAAGGACTTTGGCCTGCATGGTAGGCTAGGCCAGAAGGTTAGATCATTTGGGATCCAGGGAGATCCAGTGTTGTTCCCTCTCTTATAGGGCCAAATGATCACTCTCATTTTTCCAGGGTAGAGGAGTCTAAAAGGAGAGGGCCTATGTGAAATTGGAAAGATTCAAAGGGGACTTGAGGGGGAAACGTTTCACACATCTGATGCTGGATATATTGAACACGCTGCCACATGAACCTGTCGAGACGGGCACAATTACTAGGATTAAAAGACACTTAGATGGGTTAGTAAAGATTTAGAGGAATATGTGCCAAATGGGACCAGCTCAGAAAGACATTTTGGTCAGCATGGAAGAGTTGGGCTGAAGGTGCTGTATATCCCATGCTGTATATCTTTGACTCTTGGACAGACTGAGTAAATTTCAGTATTGATGAGTGCAGTATGCAATTTGGTGGAAGAATAAGGGGGCTACAAGCTCATTGTAAATATCCTCATTGGATAAAGGAGCAAAATAATTTAAAAGTTCATATGCACATCATTAAAAGTAGCGGTGCATCTTAACAAGCTCATAAAAATACCAGTAATTTATTTCCAGAAGGATAAAATTGAAATGCAGAAGTTATGTTGTATGGAGCCTTAATTATACTAAAGCTAGTCTAATATAATTAATATGACCATGGAGTCATAGAGTGATACAGAGTGGAAACAGGCCCTTCAGCCCAACTTG
The DNA here is from genome assembly GCF_053455715.1 of Rhinoraja longicauda. Lineage (NCBI taxonomy): Eukaryota > Metazoa > Chordata > Chondrichthyes > Rajiformes > Arhynchobatidae > Rhinoraja > Rhinoraja longicauda. The sequence goes on from NC_135965.1 coordinate 18,322,246, forward strand.
CCCACACCGGCCAACAATGTCCCAGCTACACTAGTCCCACTTGCCTGCGCTTGGTCCATATCCCTCCAAACCTGCCCTATCCATGTACCTGTCTAACTGTCTCTTAAAAAATGGGATAGTCCCAGCCTCAATTACCTCCTCTGGCAGCTTGTTCCATACACCCACCACCCTTTGTGTGAAAAAGTTACCCCTCGGATTCCTATTAAATCTTTTCCCCTTCACCTTGAACCTATGTCCTCTGGTCCTCGATTGCCCTACTCTGGGCAAAAGACTGTGCAACTACCCGATCTATACCTCTCATGATTTTATATACCTCTTTCAGATCTCCCCTCATCCTCCTGCGATCCATGGAATAGAGACCCAGCCCACTCAACTTCTCCCTATAGCTGACACTCTTTAGTCCTGGCAATATCCTTGTAAATCTTTTCTGAACCCTTTCAAGCTTGACAATATCTTTCCTATAACATGGTGCCCAGAACTGACCACAATATTCTAAATGCGGTCTCACCAATGTCTTATACAACTGCAACATGATCTCCCAACTTATTCATCATTCAGAGTACTCATTACTTTGAATGATGAAAGCCAAAGTGCCAAAAGCTTTTTTGACTACCTTATCTACCTGCGACTCGATCTTCAAGGAACCATGCACCTGTACTCCTAGACACTACCCAGAGGCCTACCATTTACTGTGTAGGTCTTGCCCATGTTTGACGTCCTAAAATGCAACACATCACACTTTTCTGTATTAAATTCCATCAACCATTCCTCTGCCTACCTGGCCAATTGATCCAGATCCTGCTGCAATCTTTCACAACCATCTCCACTATCTGCAAAACCACTAACTTTTGTATCATCAGCAAACTTGCTAATCTTGCCCTGTATGTTCTCATCCAAATCATTGATGTAGATGACAAACAGTAAAGGTCCCAACACCGAACCCGGAGGCATACCACTAGTCACAAGCCTCCAGTCCGAGAAGCAACCTTCCACTATCGCCCTCTGCTTCCTTCCATGGAGCCAATTTGCTATCCATTCAACTATCTCTCCTTGAATCCCATGTGATCAAACCTTCCAGAGCAGCCTACCATGCGGAATCCTGTCGAATGCCTTACTGAAGTCCATGTACACAACATCTACAGCTCTGTCCTCATCGACCTTTTTGGTCACGTCTTCAAAAAAATCAATCAGATTTGTGAGGCACGACATCCCACGTACAAAACCATGTTGACTATCCCTAATCAGCCCTTGCCCATCCAAATGCCTGTATATCCTATCCCTTAAAATACTCTCCAGTAACCTACCAACAACAGATGTTAAGCTCACGGGCTGTAGTTCCCAGCATTTTCTCTGCAGCCCTTCTTGAAAAGAGGCACAACATTTGCCACCCTCTAGTCTTCCAGCACCTCTCCTGTATTTAAGGACCACTCGTAAATTTCAACCAGGGCTCTCGTAATTTCCTCTCTAGTTTCCCAGCAATGTCCTTGGATATATCTGATCAGGCCCTGGAGATTTGTCTATCTTCAAACACGACACTACCTTCAGTACTTCTTCGACAGTAACCCTGTCTGCTCTCAAGACACTTCCAGTGACTGCTCTAATTTCCCCCGTCCTACTGTCTTTCTCCTCAGTAAAATCAGAGGAGAAATACTCATTTAGTACCTTTCCCATCTCCTGTGGCACCACACAGAGGTGACCGCTTTGATTCCTGAAAGGTCCCATTCTCTCTCTAGTTACCCTTTTCCCCTTTATGTATTTATAAAACCTTTTGGGATTGTCCTTGATGCTACCCGCCAGAGCTATCTCCTGGCCCCTTTTTTAGTTTACTCCTTAGTTCCCAAAACTCCTCCAGGGATGCACTTGATCCCAGCTGCCTATACCTGTCCCATGCATCTTTGTTTTTGATTAATGTCTCAATTTCCCATGTCAGTCAAGCTTCCTTACTTTTGCCTGCTTTGCCCTTCACTCTAACGGGGTCGTACACATCCTGAGCTTTCTTCAGTACACTTTTAAAAACATCCCACTTGGCCGATGTTCCTTTCCCCTCAAATAACCTGCTCCAGTCAACTTGAGCGAGACCTTCTCTCATACCCTCAAAGTTGGCCTTACCCCAGTTGAGCATTTTAACACGTGGACCCTCTCCGTCCCTATTCATAACTATCTTAACCTAATCAAACTGTGGTCACTGGTCCCAAAAGGCTCCTCTACAAACACTTCATTAACTTACCCTTCCCAATTTCCCAATACTAGATCCAGCGTTGCCCTCTCACATGTGCGGGCCTTCACATACTGCATAAGAAAACTCTCCTGGACACTTTTGAGGAATTGCACCCCATCTAAACCTTCATGCTGTGATTTTCCCAGTCTATATCGGGAAAGTTAAAATCCCCTACTACAACAATCTTATTTGACCTGCAGCTGTCTGCAATCTCCTGGCACATTTGTTCTTCTAATTCCTGTTAATATTCGGGGGTCTATAGTACACCTCCAACAAGGTGATCATCCCTTTCTTGATCCTCAGCTCCACATATAGCCTCACTAGACGAACCATCCGTAATGTCACCTCTGAACACAGCCGTGACATCCTCCTTAACCAACAATGCAAACCCCCCTCCCTCCTCTTTTTCCCTCACCCCTGTCTCTCCTGAAGCTCCTGTACCCTGGAACATTGAGCTGTCAGTCCTGCCCGTCCCTTAACCAGGTTTCAGTCATGGCTACAACGTCCCAGTCGCTCGTACCTATCCATGCCCTAAGCTCAGCTCCCTTACCTGTGAGGCCCCTTGCATTAAAATACGTGCAGTTTAAACCAACGCTCCTTCCTCGCTCTCTGCCTTGCACATGCCTATTCTGTCCTCTAACCTTTCCCATACCATCCTCCGTACCGACTTTTAACCTCTCACGTGCCTCTGTCCTGCACGAGATCCCACAAATAGAAGAAAATGCTTATATTTATATCAGAACTGATGGAATATAATTCTCAGGAAAGATTAAACATATTGGGGTTTATATTTCTGGCAAACAGGGTTTGGTAAAGTAGAAATGGAGATGTTTTCACATGAGTAATAACAAAGCCTGCATACCTATATAATAGGGATTGTGGTGAAATCAACTTGGCTAGCAAATATTTAAAATGTAGAGTTTGCTTCCAAAGTAAGAAATTGATTTAATTAGTGTTCCAGAGGGGGTATTTAGATAGAGCTGGGAAATGGAGAGAAAAAAATTAAAGATTACATTTGGAGACAAAGAAAGAGATTTATGTGGAACAAACATCAGTATGAATCAGTTGGGCCAAATAGTCTGGTTTTGTATTGTTATTACTGTACAAAACAAAAAATGAAGGCTCGTGATTGATTCCTGAGATTCTCCAAATACCATAATCTAAGTGTATGATTAAAAATTGTTTTATTTGCCAGTTCAATTTTTCATCAGTGTCCACACAATCATAAAAATTGGACAATTTACTTTTTTGTCCTTGGCCAACAGTAACAAGAAGGATTTATTCACAAAATGCTGGAGTAACTCAGCAGGTCAGGCAGCATCTCGGGAGAGAAGGAATGGGTGACGTTTCGGGTCGAGACCCTTCTTCAGTCTCGACCCGAAACGTCACCCATTCCTTCTCTCCCGAGATGCTGCCTGACCTGCTGAGTTACTCCAGCATTTTGTGAATAAATCGATTTGTACCAGCATCTGCAGTTATTTTCTTATAGTAACAAGAAGGACATTGGATAGTAATGAGAGCTTTGAGGTTCTTATCGAATTTAACCAGATTTTAAAAATAACCATTGTACTCCAAGTTCCTGGGCAGAGGAATTAATTAGAGGTACTTTAAAACCGGTGACCATAAATGTAAGATTGTCATTTGTACATTCTTTATTCAGCAAACAATTATGATGCACAAGTTTCTACTGCAGCGAGTAATTCATGCAAAAGCTTTCATTTTCTAGCTTTTTTGCAATTCTCATTGGAAATAACAGCAGGTTTTTTTTCTTGCTGCATTGAAAGATGCTATGTAAATTGCTTTAAAATAATATGTAGTTAATTTACCATAATCTGTATTTGAGCAATACAAATTGCAAATTTTTTCTTGAGAAGTGCAATTAAGGTTGGTTTTACTGCAGGTATAAACCTTTTTTAATTCAAATGATTGCTTACTGGAATCTTGGAAACTTAGTGTTGCCACTCACAAAGTTAATTTGGATCTGGAATTTGAGTTAGAATCTATGCCAGACTTGAGTTAGAATCTATGCGTAAAATAAATGGAGGAGCTTTCTTCATAAGATGTATTCTGGCAGGCCATTGATGAATTTATTGGAACATAAACTTTAATCTAAAAGTACACCGAAATACAAATTCAGTTAAAGGCAAGGTTAAAAGAGAAATATGATTAAAATGGCCTTGCCTTGGTCAAATAGAAGTACTTCCCCCTTAGGTTCCTTTGGTTCTTTGCCAGACTCTTGTCCTTGTTGTAATATTTAGTGTTGAAATTTAAACTTAGGCCTGCAATGAATTGTTTTGGAGTTACATGAGATTCTTCTGGGGAGTAAAAGGAAAGTCATTTGAGTCATTAGAACGGAAGAATCCATGTTTCTGTGTACTTGTACCAATGATAAAAATATTAAAACTATTCTCCAAATATCTTGATTTCATCTTATCGCCCCCGCCTCCCTCTCATCCAGTCTCTTCCCACCTACATCCGACACACCTCACCTTTCAACTCTTCAAATACATCCAATTACTGGGCTCCCATTGCCTCATCTTTACTATGGGTGTCCAGTCTCCTTCCATCTCTACTGTCCAGCAGTAACGTCTCACGGCCCTCTTGACTTTTCCTTGAACAGAGACTCAATCAGTTCCCCTCTACTAACACTCTCCTCTGATTGGAGAAACTTGCTCTCACCCCCAACAACTATTTTGGCTCTGCCTTCCTTTCTCAGTCCGAAGAAGGGTCCCAACCCGAAATGTGGCATGTCCATGTTCCCCAGGGATGCAGCCTGAGTTAATCCAGCACTTTGTTTATTTTTTTGTAAACCAGCATATGCAGCTCCTTGTGTCCAAATGCCTGTCTTTTTGGTGGTTATGTAGAACAGTTCTTGTAACTAATGTACTCTAGCACCATCCCCCAAGTCTTTCTCCACTGTATCGACAATGGCATCGGGGCTGCTTCCTTCACCTGTGCAGAACTTGTTCATTTCATTAACTTTACTACTGACCTCCAAGCTGCCCTTCATTCTCTGACACCTCCCCCCCCCCCCCTTCTTGATCTCCCTTTCTCAATGATAATCGATAGACTATCAACTGACTTCTGCTACAAACCCACTGACTCCCACAGTTATCTGCACCTATTCCCACCCTGCCCCTTGCAAAGACGCCATCCCCCTACTCTCAATTCTTTTCTCTCTGCCGCATCTGCCCCCAAGATGAAGCTTTCCATTCTGGAACATCTGAGGTGTTCTCTCTCTTTCGTAAACATTTCTTCCCCCCAACCCCCGCTGCCATAGATGGATTTCCTCTGTATCCCGTAGTTCTGCTCTTGCTCCCATTCCCCCCAGCCGGAACAAGGATAGAGTTCCACTGGTCCTCACCTTTCATCCTACCAGCCTCCGCATCCAACACATCGTGCTTCCGCCAACTTCAGCGTCTTCCCCCCACCAGTCACATCTTCCCAACCCCACCCCTTTCCGTTTTCTGCAGAGACCGTTCCGTCCATCACTCCAAGGTACACTCACCCAAGCAATCACTCCCTCCCCAGGTACTTTCCCCTGCAACTGCAGGAGACGTACCACTTGTCCTATGCCTCTTCTCTCACATCCATCGAGGGACCCCAGCAGTCCTTCCAGGTTCGCATGCACCTCCTCTAATGTCATCTACAGTGTTTGGTTTTCCCGATATGGCCTCCTTTACAGCAGCGAGACCAAGCATAGTCTCGGTGACCATTTCCATTTCCTATTCTCATATGGACCTTTCTGTTCCAGGCTGCCTCCATTGCCAGAGTGAGGCGACACACAAGCCCTGGAGGAACAACACCCCATATTCCACTTTGATAGACTGCCCTTATCAACTCTCTTTGTTGCGTTATCAAAACACTAATCAACTTTATAAGAAGTTGTAAGATGGAGGTTTATTGTGTTCACATTAATGCAAGTTGTGATCTGCTTAGTGTTTGTGAGCACATCCCCCCCCCCCTCCCCCCCCCCCCACTATTCCCTCCACCTCACTTAAGACTGGTGTAAGGAAAATACTTCCATAAATGAAACTTTAAATCCTGCTGCAGAAGTGTCGTCTTTCACTGTGAACTCTGCCATTTTGAGTGTGTGTGCCAGACTGAGCTGTTCTGCTGATGGACTATTCTTTGAAAGCATTTTCCGGATTCTTTCAGATTGAGGACTGGCTTTATTTGGCACAGTGTTTGTTTCAATCTATTTTGTGTTTCTGTCTGGATAAGCTGGATGGCATCTCTCTCTTTCAAATACATATATGGCTGCTGTTTCAAAATTAAAATGCAGTACGCTGCCAGACATTTAATGTGTTTTGTATTTTCAGTTGAGCCGTTTGAATAACTGTTTTAGCTGCTTTTTTTAAAGCAGACTCAAGAAATGCTCTATGCATTCACTATTCATCTAGTCAATGATTCTCCCATGTCAATGTTAAACCTAAGTTAATGCTCCCTTATTGAAACATATTGGTCAGGCGGCAATTTGTTCTTGTTTATTTTGGCCACCAGGGAAACCATGAAAAACTTCGAACACTATCAAGTTTTGCAGGAGCTGCTTTAATTAAAATAAAAGACAAATCTGAAATGTTTTAAGAGTAGCACTGCACATTATATTCTTTGTGCTCCAGTTACAAATCTGTGACCATTCTCACAAAATAATATCAATGAAAGAATGAACGATTTATACAGTTCAATACTATTGTTTCACATGCTTTGAAATATTTTAAATTGTTGTGATTGTTGTGATAAAATCCCCAAATGGCAGTGTAATAAATGACTTTATTGTTGGTGTGCTTGTTGATGAAGGTATTAGGAAAAAAATCCTTGCTTGATACAATTAAGGTCTTGAAGTAAACAAACATTTGCACATTCAGACTCCTTGCCTGGACTTGAACATTCAAAATTTGTTATTACTGACTATACTTTTTGTAATCTGTGTGTTTGAGTGAATGCATGAAACTCCGTGCCTGGGGCCTACACACTTCAAGAGCCTGGAATAGAATGACTGCTTTTCGCCATAATCGTCTACACTGCTTTCCAACAGCAGTCATTTGTGAGCACTGCCTAACCATTGAAATTCTTTCCCCACTGTCCATAAATATCTGATATCCTTGACCACATCTAATGTTTCTTCTAGACTTGTTCTTTTCATTGTTAGTCATTCGGAGTAGAGGGCCCCTCAGCCACAAACCTGCTCCGACCATCATGCATTTATTTACACTATACCTCCATTACTCCCATTTACATCCTTCCTCGTTCCCCTCAACAGAGTCATGGAGAGAGATAAAGCATGAAAACATGGCCTTTGGGCCACCGAGTCCTTGCCAACCATTTACACTAATCCTACAGAGGCCCACTGTGAAGCGAGCTACTGCCTATCCCAGCCCCTGCTTCTCAGAACTCCCTTGATGCTCTTAGCTGAGTGTCCTGGGGGTCCAAAGTGGAAAATAAATTTGAAGGGCAACACAGTGGCACAGCGGTAGAGTTGCTGCCTTACAGCACCAGAGACCCAGTTTTGATCCCGACTATGGGTACTGTATATACGGAGTTTGTATATTCTCCCTGTGACTGTGGGGGGTTTTCTGGGTGCTCAAGGTTCCTCCCACGTTCCAAAGATGTACAGGTGTAGGTTAATTGGCTTCCGTAAATAGTCCCAAGTGCTAGTGTATGGGGTGATCATGGTCGGTGTGGACTCGATGGGCCAAAGAGCCTGTTTCCAAGCTGTATCTCTAATGCCTTAAAGTCTAAAGCCTACATTAATCCCGTTGTCCTATGTTCAGCCAACTGATTCAAATTCAATCATTCACCTAGACACTCTGGGTAATTTACAATGGCCAAATAACCATCCAACATTTTTGGATGTTGTTGGAAACCGGATCACCCAGGATAAAGCCATGCTGTCACATGGAATTTGTGCAAAGTCGACACAGTCTGAAGAAAGGTCTCGATGCAAAACGTCACCCTTTCCTTCCTTCCAGAGATGCTGCCTGTCCCGCTGAGTTACTCCAGCATTTTGCGTCTATCCACACAGACAGTGGCACAGTTCAGGATTGAGCACCGTTGTCTGAGCTGTGGGTCAAGACCCTTCTTCAGACTGATGTCAGAGGAGTGGGTGTGACAAAGATAGAATGTAGTTGGAGACAGACTAGTGGGAGAACTGAGAAGGGGGAGAGGAGGGAAAGCACGGGCTATTTGAAGTTAGAGAAGTCAATGTTCATACCCCCGGGGTGTAAGCTACCCAAGCGAAATATGAGGTGCTGTTCCTCCAATTTGCCCTGGGCCTCACTCTGACAATGGAGGAGGCCCAGGACAGAAAGGTCAGATTGGGAATGGGAGGGGGAGTTGAAATGCTGGGCAACCGGGAGGTCAGGTAGGTTAAGGTGAACTGAGCAGAGGTGTTCAGCTAAACGATCGCCAAGCTTGCGCTTGGTCTCACCGATGTGCAGAATTTGACACCTGGAACAGCGGATACAGTAGATGAGGTTGGAGGAGGTGCATGTGAACCTCTACCTCACCTGGAAAGACAGATGAGTTCCTTGGATGGAGTCGAGGGGGGAGGTAAAGGGACAGGTGTTGCATCTCCTGCGGTTGCTGGGGAAAGTAGTCTGGGGAGGGAGTGGTTTGGGTGGGTAGGGACGAGTTGACCAGGAAGTTGCAGAGGGAACGGTCTCTGCAGAAAGCAGAAAGGGGTGGAGAAGGGAAGATGTGGCCAGTAGTGGGATCCCGTTGGAGGTGGCGAAAGTGTTGGAGGATAATATGCTGTACGTGACGGCTGATGGGGTGGAAGGTGAGGACAAACATAGAAACATAGAAACATAGAAAATAGGTGCAGGAGTAGGCCATTCGGCCCTTTGAGCCTGCACCGCCATTCAATATGATCATGGCTGATCATCCAGCTCAGTAGCCTGTACCTGCCTTCTCTCCATACCCCCTGATCCCTTTAGCAAAAAGGGCCACATCTAACTCCCTCTTAAATATAGCCAATGAACTGGCCTCAACTACCTTCTGTGGCAGAGAATTCCACAGACTCACCACTCTCTGTGTGAAGAAATGTTTTCTCATCTCGGTCCTAAAAGACTTCCCCCTTATCCTTAAGCTGTGACCCCTGGTTCTGGACTCCCCCAACATCGGGAACAATCTTCCCGCATCTAGCCTCTCCAACCCCTTAAGAATTTTATATGTTTCTATAAGATCCCGCCTCAGTCTTCTAAATTCCAGCGAGTACAAGCCCAGTCTATCCAGTCTTTCCTCATATGTAAGTCCCGCCATCCCAGGGATCAATCTGGTGAACCTTCTCTGTACTCCCTCTAAGGCAAGAAAGTCTTTCCTCAGGTTAGGAGACCAAAACTGCACACAATACTCCAGGTGCGGTCTCACCAAGGCCCTGTACAACTGCAGCAGAACCTCCCTGCTCCTAAACTCAAATCCTCTTGCTATGAATGCCAACATACCATTCGCTTTCTTCACTGCCTGCTGCACCTGCATGCTTGCTTTCAATGACTGGTGCACCATGACACCCAGGTCACGTTGCATCTCCCCTTCTCCCAATCGGTCACCATTCAGGTAATACTCTGCTTTCCTGTTCTTGCCGCCAAAGTGGATAACCTCACATTTATCCACATTATATTGCATCTGCCATGCATTTGCCCACTCGCCTAATCTATCCAAGTCACTCTGCAGCCTCCTAGCATCCTCCTCGCAGCTAACACTGCCACCCAGCTTCATGTCATCCGCAAACTTAGAGATGTTGCATTCAATTCCCTCGTCCAAATCATTAATATACACTGTAAATAACTGGGGTCCCAGCACTGAGCCTTGCGGTACCCCACTAGTCACTGCCTGCCATTCCGAAAAGGACCCGTTTATTCCTACTCTTTGCTTCCTGTCCACCAACCAATTTTCTATCCACCTCAACACTGAACCCTCAATACCGTGTGCTTTAAGTTTGTACACCAATCTCCTATGTGGGACCTTGTCGAAGGCCTTCTGAAAGTCCAGATATAACACATCGACTGGTTCTCCCTTATCCACTCTACTAGTTACATCCTCGAAAAATTCTATAAGATTCGTCAGACACGATTTGCCTTTGGTAACTCTGACCTTGTTGTGAATAGGGGGAGGGGGAGCAAGAGCGGAGCTGCGGGATATCAACGAGACTCTAGTGAGAGCCTCATCTATAATGGAAGAGGGGAACCCCTGTCTCCTAAAGAATGAGGACATCTCCTATTAGTGGATGGAAATTGGCTGGTTCTGCGGTTGAGGAAGAAACGGAGGGCTTTAAGACCTTCCTGGTGGGCGATGGAGGTGTAGACTGGTTTTACGGTCGAGGAAGAAACGTTGAGCTTTAAGACCTTCCTGGTTGGGGATGAAGTTGTAGACTAAGTGTAGAATAAAAAAAAGATCCAGCTTCTGTTGCCGCTATATTTATACTGAGTTGGTTGTGCCGGCTGTTGAAAACCACAATAATATGTGCAAGTGCTGTTTCACTACATGATACTGGCATTGCACAGGATTGTAAATTGAATTGTGGCTTTGTTGGCAACTGACAAGTACATCCAAAGTATGACTGGGATAATTCCTGTGCAACATCGGTTTTTGATCTGCTGGCAATTCATTCATATTTCTGTAGGGAATGATAACTTTGTAGGACTTACAATTCAGAAATTGCTCTTTTGCCCATCATGGGCATTCCCGACTCCTTATCTACTTGGACCTATGCCCCCTTCTCTTTCCCTACACCGTGTAAATTATTTACTCACATACTTATTTAATTTATTTCTGAGATCCCTGATTGATTCTGTTTTCACTACCTTTAGAGGCGTTGAGTTCCAGATCACAACCAACCTGCATAACAACTTATTTGCCCTCATGTCCTTGCCTGCTCTTCAGTTTAAATCTGTGTGCGCAGGTTCTTGAGTCATCTGCTGATGGAAGCAACAACTTTCCACTTACTCTTTGTAAACCCATTATATTCTTGTACAGCTCCATCAAATCTTCCTTCAAATTTCTTTGCTCGACGGAGAATAACTAGCTAAATCACCAGTCTTATGTACTTGAAAAGGGTTGCTGATCTGTATGAGAAAGGTAGCTAAAAGTAATCCTTTTTCTTTCATTTGTTTAATTAATTTTCATCAGTGGGGTAGCTGGTAGCAGCTGCCTCACAGCACCTGATTCCAGGTGTTTGCTCCTAACCCTGGATGCCGTCTGTGTGGAGTTTGCATGTTCTCCCTGTGACCATGTGAGTTTTCTCCGGGTGTTCCGGCCTCCTCCCACATTCCAAAGACGTGTGGGTTTGTAGGTTAATTTGTAAGTAAATTGTCCTTAATGTGTAGGCATTGGATGCGAAAGTGGGATAACATAGAACTAATGTGAACAGATGATCGATGGTCAGCTTGGCTTTGATGGACTGAAGGGCCTGCATCCATATTGTATCTTTCAATGAGAAATTGTAAGGGTAAAAAGACCCTAATGGGAGTTATCTATAGGCCCCCAAACAGTAGCCTCGACATAGGGTGCAAGTTGAATCAGGAAATAAAATTGGTGTGTCAAAAATGTAATGCTACGGTGGTTATGGGAGATTTCAACATGCAGGTAGACTGGGAAAATCAGGTTGGAAATGGACCCAAGAAAAGAGAGTTTGTAGAGTGCCTTCGAGATGGATTCTTAGAATAGCTTGTACTGGAGCCTACCAGGGAGAAGGCAATTCTGGATTTAGTGTTGTGTAATGATCCTGATCTGATAAGGGGACTAGAGGTAAAAGAGCCATTAGGAGGCAGTGATCACAACATGATAAGTTTTACTCTGCAAATGGAAAGGCAGAAGGGAAAATCGGAAGTGTCGGTATTACAGTATAGCATAGGGGATTACAGAGGCATGAGGCGGGAGCTGGCCAAAATTGACTGGAAGGAGGCCCTAGCAGGGAAGACGGTAGAACAGCAATGGCAGGTATTCCTGGGAATAATGCAGAGGTTGCAGGATCAATTTATTCCAAAGAGGTGGAAAGACTCTTAGGGGAGTAAGAGACACCTGTGGCTGACAAGGGAAGTCAGGGACAGCATAAAAATTAAGGAGAGGAAGTATAACATAGCAAAGAAGAGTGGGAAGACAGAGGATTGGGACTCTTTTAAAGAGCAACAAAAGTTAACTAAAAAGGCAATACGGGGAGAAAAGATGAGGTACGAGGGTAAACTAGCCAATAATATAAAGGAGGATAGCAAAAGTGTTTTTAGGTACGTGAAGAGGAAAACAATAGTCAAGGCAAATGTGGGTCCCTTGAAGACAGAAGCAGGGGAATTTATTATGGGGAACAAAGAAATGGCAGACGAGTTAAACCGTTACTTTGGATCTGTCTTCACTGAGGAAGATACACACAATCTCCCAAATGTTCTAGGGGCCGGAGAACCTAGGGTGATGGAGGAACTGAAGGAAATCCACATTAGGCAGGAAATGGTTTTGGGTAGACTGATGGGACTGAAGGCTGATAAATCCCCAGGGCCTGATGGTCTGCATCCCAGGGTACTTAAGGAGGTGGCTCTAGAAATAGTGGAAGCATTGGAGATCATTTTTCAATGTTCTATAGATTCAGGATCAGTTCCTGTGGATTGGAGGATAGCAAATGTTATCCCACTTTTTAAGAAAGGAGGGAGAGAGAAAACGGGTAATTATAGACCAGTTAGTCTGACATCAGTGGTGGGGAAGATGCTGGAGTCAATTATAAAAGACGAAATTGCTGAGCATTTGGATAGCAGTAACAGGATCATTCCGAGTCAGCATGGATTTACGAAGGGGAAATCATGCTTGACAAATCTACTGGAATTTTTTGAGGATGTAACTAGGAAAATTGACAGGGGAGAGTCAGTGGATGTGGTGTACCTCGACTTTCAGAAAGCCTTCGACAAGGTCCCACATAGGAGATTAGTGGGCAAAATTAGGGCACATGGTATTGGGGGTAGGGTACTGACATGGATAGAAAATTGGTTGACAGACAGAAAGCAAAGAGTGGGGATAAATGGGTCCCTTTCGGAATGGCAGGCAGTGACCAGTGGGGTACCGCAAGGTTCGGTGCTGGGACCCGAGCTATTTACGATATACATTAATGACTTAGACGAAGGGATTAAAAGTGCCATTAGCAAATTTGCAGATGATACTAAGCTGGGGGGTAGTGTGAATTGTGAGGAAGATGCAATAAGGCTGCAGGGTGACTTGGACAGGTTGTGTGAGTGGGCGGATACATGGCAGATGCAGTTTAATGTAGATAAGTGTGAGGTTATTCACTTTGGAAGTAAGAATAGAAAGGCAGATTATTATCTGAATGGTGTCAAGTTAGGAGGAGGGGGAGTTCAACGAGATCTGGGTGTCCTAGTGCATCAGTCAATGAAAGGAAGCATGCAGGTACAGCAGGCAGTGAAGAAAGCCAATGGAATGTTGGCCTTCATAACAAGAGGAGTTGAGTATAGGAGCAAAGAGGTCCTTCTACAGTTGTACCGGGCCCTGGTGAGACCGCACCTGGAGTACTGTGTGCAGTTTTGGTCTCCAAATTTGAGGAAGGATATTCTTGCTATGGAGGGCGTGCAGCGTAGGTTCACTAGGTTAATTCCCGGAATGGCGGGACTGTCGTATGTTGAAAGGCTGGAGCGATTGGGCTTGTATACACTGGAATTTAGAAGGATGAGGGGGGATCTTATTGAAACATATAAGATAATTAGGGGATTGGACACATTAGAGGCAGGAAACATGTTCCCAATGTTGGGGGAGTCCAGAACAAGGGGCCACAGTTTAAGAATAAGGGGTAGGCCATTTAGAACGGAGATGAGGAAGAACTTTTTCAGTCAGAGAGTGGTGAAGGTGTGGAATTCTCTGCCTCAGAAGGCAGTGGAGGCCAGTTCGTTGGATGCTTTCAAGAGAGAGCTGGATAGAGCTCTTAAGGATAGCGGAGTGAGGGGGTATGGGGAGAAGGCAGGAACGGGGTACTGATTGAGAGTGATCAGCCATGATCGCATTGAATGGCGGTGCTGGCTCGAAGGGCTGAATGGCCTACTCCTGCACCTATTGTCTATTGTCTATTGTCTATAATTCAACTGTAAGCGTATTATTTTAAATTATATATTTTAAGTACTTCAACTGTTTTAAGTGTGTTGATTGTTGATGTTTAGCTATAATATAGTTCAAGGGAGGTGCTAGGCTGTGCTTCTTAAGGCCCAGTGGCTGCTTGTGGACTATTCTGAGAGTAGAAGGATCATGGCAACAAGACCTTGAGCCAAATTAGATATGCAGGCCACAAAACGTTTGTTCAACCGCAGAGGTAAAGCAGAGGGAGGCAGATGCAAGATGCTGGCCACATCGAGCATTAAAGTCATATATAACTGAAGTGAAATCGCTGCTCACTCTGGCCACGCTTTCATTCCACTCCTGCTTTCAGGAAGAAGGTATAGGAGTCAGAAAACATTGACCACCATGTTCAAGAACAGTTTCTTCCCCACAACCATCCGGCTCTTAAATACTACAAACACCGACAAATCTATGAACCACATAGTGGCTACTGAGAACTTCACAATATTTTTGCACTGATATTGGTGTTTTTAATTCATGAAACTTTTTTTGTTTATTATGTTATCTCTGAGTAGTGTTATGCTGTTGCAAGTAAGAATTTCATTGTTCTGTTTTCGGTATGTATGACTAACACTCTTGACTATTCTGTTCCCCAACAATGAATGATAACATTATGTTCGCTTTCCTAATTACTTGCTGTACTTGAATTCCAGCATTTCGCAATTCATGTGCTAGGACACCGTGATTCCTCAGAACTTGGCAACCTCTCTCGTATTTTAGATTTCCTTTTTTTTTAAAATGTTCCTATCAAAATGGGCCAGCTCATATTTTCTCAGGTTGTGCACTATTTGCCAGTTCTTTGCCCTCACGCCTAGATTATCTTTGTGGTCTCATCTCCTCTTCAAAAGTTGCTTCCCTGTCTATCTTTGTGATAGTCAACAGATTTAGTAACCATATATCTTTGGTGTCATTATGTAAGTAAATGACTTCAGGTGGATTTTAAAACAATTGAGCCCCAGTACCAGTCTTATGCTACAGTACCAGTTGCATCTTGCAAACCAGCAAAGAGAATGTCTATATTTTCTGTTTCTTGTCTGCCATCTAATTTTTATCAACAACAATAGGTTATCTTCTGTACCATCATTTTTTTTCATTGTTTTCTTTGATGTGACACTACCTTATCAATTGCCTTCTGTAAATCTAAATACCACATATCCCCGCCCCCTCACCTTCTTCCACTTATGTCCCACTGACGTTACATATCACTCTCCTCTCTTTATGTGACACTTTTGTGTCCTTTTCATTTTTAGCCTTTTCCGCCCATCTGCCAATCAAACCCCCATCACTTGTATGCACTTGCCAGACTTAGTCCCTCCCCACCCCATTTCCAGCTTTCTCTCCGTTACCACAATCAGTCTGAAGAAAGGTCCTGACCTGCAACATCGCCTTGAGAAACATGGCCTTTAGAGTTGATGCCTGACTCACTGAGTTATTCCTGCACTTTGTGTTTTACAGCATATCCACTGGTTCTCCTTCATCCACAGCACATTACTTCAAAGAACTCCAACTTGGTCAGCCATGATTTCCTTTTCACCAACCATATTAAATATGTTTGTTTTTTGTTCAATGCCCTGCTATGAAGTCT
Organism: Rhinoraja longicauda; assembly: GCF_053455715.1. Lineage (NCBI taxonomy): Eukaryota > Metazoa > Chordata > Chondrichthyes > Rajiformes > Arhynchobatidae > Rhinoraja > Rhinoraja longicauda. The sequence continues at coordinate 18,338,151 of NC_135965.1, forward strand.
TTAATGAGGGCTTCTAACAATTTCCCCATGACAGATGTTAAGCCAACTGGCCTATAGTTTCTGTTTTCTATCTCTCTTCCATTTTAAATTAAGGATTTGTTTTGTGTCCAATTTAATAGAACCGTCTGTAAATCACGGGGCATTTGGAAAATTGAAAACAATGCCTCAACTATCTCATAAGCCATTTATTTTAAGATCGCAGGGAGGAGTCCTAGCTCAACCATTTTGCTTCTGGCACCAAATAAAGCATAACAAAGCTTTTCTCTAATATTAGATGGCCACACACATCTAGCATAGCTATAAAGTCTTTGTGGAGGATGTGAATAATTGAAATTGAACCAGAACTTAGCTGGAAACTGATTTACTTTGGCTCATTTTGAGTTGATAGCCAGGAGCTAAACTGGCAATTGGGGTCAAATAGAGTTCCTGACCGGCAACTTGGCTCCAATGTAAAATGTTAGTTCTAGTTCCAGATCAAAGTACTTATCAATTCCAGGCCTCTCATGTATGTGGTTTTTCACTCTTCGTGTGGATTCAGTCTGTCCACATAGATATTAAATTATTTTTAATATCTTTGCAGCAGCTCAGGGCAATTGTAAAATTGGACTTGTGAACTTAACCAAGCATTCACGCTGCCCAGATTTGTCAGCTTGCCAGCGATCCGTGAAACTGGTTTTAACATCGTCTGATATATTTATTTTCTACCTTAAACCAAATGCTCAGAGAATGTCTTTTAATGTAGATGCTTTTTAGTGAACTAGTAATTCAGAATCCTAAGTTGATAATTAAATGAATGAGAGTTCAAGTCTTACAATTACAGATGAGAAGTAGTCCAGTAGTCCCAACTTTTTTTTGGAAATTATAATGCCTAGTATATTGCTGTTTGGTTCCGTTACCAGGCTGCAGTTAGTAATATTTGTTGCCAGGAAATGTATAATTGAAAGGTGGGGCTGTCATTTAATTTGTAGGGTCTGTGGATATGGTTTTAGATGTGGGTGGATGTGCTTTAAGGTCCTCTGCCAGTGGGAATACTTTCTTGGCTATCAGCTCTTGGCAGTCTTTGAAGATGATTTCACTGCCTGGTAGGTAATAGGCCGACACAGGTGAAGAAGGTTAAAACAAGGAACTGCAGATGCTGGTCCACAAAGAAGGTGAGGAGCACTGCAATAGCCCAGTGGCCCAGGCAGCGTCCCAGGAGATCACGGACAGGTGACGTCTCGGGTCGGGACCCCTCTCCAGACCGACTGCAGGGTGGGGGGAAAAAAGCTAGAAGAGAGGAGAGGCAGGACAAAGCCCGACAGGCAATAGGCTGACACTTGGATAGGCAAATGGCTGAACAAAGGCCAGAGATGAATAGTCAGAAGACATGAGGCAAAAGGACCCAAGAGCCACGCCTTACGAAGCCAGAGTAAGGAATGTAGGTGGAAGTGGAGGGGGAGGGGAGAAAGAGGTGCGAGTCCAGGTGGGGCACGGGGAAGTGGTGGGGTGGGAGCACATGTGGGAAAAGGGAGAGGGGGAAGGCCATGCAGCTACTCAAAATTGGAGAACTCACCATTCACACCACTGGGCTGCAAACTAGCCAAGTTGAAAAGCTCTATGACTGTATGCTTGAGATGATGTCTCTGCTGTGCAGGTAAGCAACTCTGCCAGCCATTCCTTTTCCTTTGGTCTGATAGTCATCAGGACCTCTAGATAACTTCCATTGGATCCTGCAATTGTTTCCCTTCAGGGCACTCTGTAATTACCTTTGGTGCTTCAGCTGAAAACTTTAATGCAATCTTACCCAGGTTCCTCGGATTGGTCCTTGCACTCTTTCCTTAGCTTAACCAATATATCAAACCAATTCCATTTTCTCCATCGTGATACATTCATCTGGCTTCTATGTCAGGGTTTATCTCTTCAAGTATCCTTATATTACAAAAAAAGTCGATTGGGATGTATATCTCTGCCGGTATCTGCAAGTTGGGAATTCTCTCTGTTTAGGAATTCTATTTAATTCTTATTATTCCCTTTTTTTACAATGTGATGCATTTCTCGAATATAATACCTTAACAACTTTTTCCTCTTCCTCTCTTCTCTAACTCAATGTTCATCTTTTTCCTTTTAATTTTAGTCACTATTCTTGTGCTTCTCAAGGTCTATCTGATTTTTGATTGATTTCTTTGTGTTCATGGCATTCCACCACTGATTTTCTGCTGGAATGGAATATGCTTATTTTGCATAATTTTACTTCCTTAAAATAAAAACCAAATTGCTCTGTGCCAAAATTTAATCTGCTACCTCATCCCTCCAATTGTTAGATTATGTCTGCATATCTTTCGCAAACCTTTTTTCCAGATTTCTTCCCCCCCACTATAATTCAATCCAGACTCAAAGAGTCCCAACTCAAACCATTGCTGATCCATTCCCTCCGCAGATGCTACCTAATCCGCTGAGTTATTCCAGTACTTGGTGCTTTGCTTTAAGTTATCATGCTGTTTGTGATTCCATTCAGTGCTGGAATTCCATTTTGAATCTAGATTATTTGCTGGTGCATTTTTTTAATAACTATGCTGTAGACAGCATGGAAGAGGTTTCTAGAAATATACCATGTATGGCAATGGAAATGTTAGTCACAGCTGTCTGGGTTTGCTGGATGTTGCAAGTAGTACATAGCTTTGAAAGGACTTGTCGGGAGTTACAGCCATTTTATAAATGTGCATTTCACCAAACTAATTTAAAAAACGACTTTAAGTAGTTTTTCATTGCACAAATGATTTGATTTCTGAGTTTAATGTGCCAGCTTTTGAGTTTTGTTTTGAAATTGTATTTGAGTTTGCTTTGTGGCAGTGAAGATTATTGTCAATAGAAGTATTTGCTTGTTACAAGTTGCAATGATATTTGAGAGTGAGTGTAAAATGACTATGTCATTCGTGCTACGTATAAAGTAACTGACATGATTCTTCCTTATAGGGTAATGTGCAGGCTCAAATAAATTTGGATGAATAAAAGCCAGAGATGAAAGATAAACAATGGGATTTCATTGGAAAGATTTCTGGATATGCATGCTTTTAATTAGGTTGTTATGAAACAATGAAGAAATATCTCAAAACCATTAAGAAAGCTGCAGGCATTAGATTCCAGAGGGCTAAGGTTTAACAGATATATCACGCCAAACTGTTTGCTCATTCCAGGAAGTTGTAAACAGAGAGCAGACTTGTCTGTGGAATGCCCATGAGGGTGAACTCTTTCCAAGAGGAAATTGAGATAATGGTAGGGTTAAACCCAGAGTAACCAACAGGATGCAAGTAGTTTCACATTGTCAGTTTGGACAGATTTCTTCCAGATTGAGCTGTTACTCCTGTGCAAGTAGGTTCTGCTCTTATTCACTGAAAAAGTGTGGCCTCGTTAACGGTGAAATGTAAAACAAGTTTCATTAGTACAGCTTCTGGTAATTTGTTCAGTTACTTGGTCCGTTCAGCTGTTCTGTTGATGCTTTACAGCTTCAAGACTTAGCATTCCCGAGTTATTCCTGACTGATGTCAAGGAGGAAGAAACTAACACAAAACTAATCGGGCGTTGTTTAAAATCCTGTCTCTGCAGTTTTATGGTGAAGTTCATAATATCTTTCTCATGTATCAAACCCAGGCAACTGCTATTGAGGGAGTGTCTCGACGAATATAGAGTGTGTACGAGAGAACTTCAGAAAGAAATTCAGAGGTCAAAAAGGGATCATGAAACATCCTTGGCAAGTAAGATTGAGGCAAATCCTAAGACTATAAATATGGGACCATGGGGTTCAAGTCTATAGTTCTTTAAAGTGGCAGCACAAGTAGATAAGATGGTGAAGATGCTAACGGCGTGATTGCACCACACGTTAGGGCCTAGAATAAAAGAGTTGAGCCATCATGTTGCAACCTTATGAAGCACTGTTAGACTGCTCTTTGGAGTATTATGTGCAGTTCTGGACACATACTGTCGAAAAGATAGGGATTGCACCAGTGAGTATGCTGAGAAGAAAGATTCACAAGGCTGCTGTCTGGATTAAATACTTTAGTTATGGGGTGTGATTGAACAGGCTGGACGTTTTCTCTTGGGCAAAGGAGACTAATGGGTGACTTGATAGAAGTATACAACATTTTATGAGAAGCATAGAATAGGGTACATAGTCAGAATTATTTTCCCATGGTTGAGGAATCAACAACAAGATAGAACAACCTTCCAGAACAAGGGGCCACAGTTTAAGAATAAGGGGTTGGCCATTTAGAACTGAGATGAGGAAAAACTTTTTCAGTCAGAGAGTTGTGAATCTGTGGAATTCTCTGCCTCAGAAAGCAGTAGAGGCCAATTCTCTGAATGCATTCAAGAGAGAGCTAGATAGAGCTCTTAAGGATAGTGGCGTCAGGGGGTATGGGGAGAAGGCAAGAACGGGTATTTTTGAACAGGTTTGTTCTTTCCCTTCGGGTCCCAAATAAATCTTAGCCTGAAATTGAGATTGATGCCGTTTGAATTACCAGTATCTGGTTTACATTTGGTGGTTCAGGGCCGATTTGGCAATAAGGAACTCCTCGTCTAGGCTGGAAAATTCAGAAATTTGAACCTCATGCTTTTCCAATCCTTGAGTCTGCTACTCTGCTCCAGAAACACGGTCATGCAGTCAGCATTATGGTAATTCCAGTGATCAACAATCATAGTCGTACAGCATGGAAACAGGCCCTTCGGCCCAACTTGCCCATGCCGACCAAGATGCCCCGTCTATACTAACAAACTGCTGAAAGAATCCTCTGAAGAATGGTATTAGGAAAGGGAGACAGGCAGGGACTTGGAACCCACACACACACTCTTCCAAAGTCTGTATTTTACCCATGTACTTTATGCATCAGACATTTATGATTGTGATAGAGTTGCTGACACATGGAGTACAACGAGCCATTGTTCAAAGTTAGATGTGGAAAGGTTAAGTCTTTTTCAACAGGGCACCTGATTTCTACTCACAATCAAATGAACCTGAACCTGCCCATTTTTTTTTGATGAATGCTAGGTTAATTGTAAAATCTAATTCTTTACTACTAGACACCCCAAAACAAAGCTCAAGCTAATATTGTTAATTGGCTGAATTGCTGTGCATTCTTCATGTTTTGGGGTCATGGTTTTTCATCCAGGATTCTTTTAATATTAGAAAGCAATTTTAATACAAAACTGCAGTTTAATTTGGCAGGTGATCTTCACAGCAAAATGAAGTGCACTAATGGATAAATAATGTGGAAGCGAGGAATTAATTTGACTTTCTTTATCTATATCAAATCTGTGTCCATCAGTAGCTTACACGTTGTTTGAGTTGACCTTCCTGTGGCTTTGTCAGGCTGCATTCTACTAGTGCATTACTTCATACGTACTAAAATACAAGGATGGCCAGTGCCAAGTAAATTTATTAGGACTTTGAACTGGCAAGCACTAAGCTTAGAATTGCTCACCTAGCCTTGTAAACTTTAAGTGTCCGTTATTAATTTAGTTTTGTTGGTTAATTGTGCTTATTCACAAACCATTCACAGCTATATCATGACAGATAGATGGACGTGTCAAAGGCCAACCACATTCTCATCGCTTGCACTTTTTTGAGGGTCTTCTCATTGTAGCAGTACTAAAATCAATAAATGGTACTTACTAACCAAAGTTACGTGGAAAGATTTTAACCATTGCAATGTTGGAAATTTGCAAGTGTAATGGTGTCTGTCTAAAAGACACCACAAAACGCAGGGAAAAATATCCAAGAGCTTTGTTTGAGCAAAACCTATTGTGTTTCTGGAACTTTATACCTGCAAGATATTTTCTTGCAGTTCAGTTATGTAATCTTAAGCAGAGCTCTGTGAAAACTTATCTGTAGTACTCTTTCCAGAATTTTAAGGAATCTGCCATCACAGTGGGCACTGATGTCTACTTTCCTGTCTGCAAGCTATTCTGGAAATATTCCATAGCTCCTAGTGAGGAATAAGTGAAATATGGTTGGTGTATGTTGTAATATTCTGAGACGTGTCCTTAGTGCATCATCAAGTACCCAACTGTGCTAATCCCACTTTCCACCACTTGACCGTTAGCTCTTGTTGGCTTTGATAAATCAAGTCCTTGTTTATTTATTTTTAAATTACTTTTTTAATGTCCATCATGTCCATTAATGTTTAACAGTGAATTCTAGATTCAAACCATCAAAAAATGTCTCCCTATTGATCCCTCTAACCGTCCCTCATCTTAAATCTGTCCCCTCTGGTTTTTGACGCCTTTGCTATGGGTACATTTTTCTCACTATCTACCCTGTCTATACCTCTCATAATTTTGTGTACCTGAATCAGGTCTCTTTGGCCTTTTCCACGGAAACGAAACGCAGCTTATCTAATTTCTCCTCATGACCGAAATGTCCCATCTCAGAGAAGGACCTGGTGAACCTCTTCTGTGGCTTGAACAGTGCAATCACCATCTCCTCGCAGTGTGATGACCAGAACTCCACATGGTACCACAGCTGTAATCTTACCAAGGGTTTTATAACGTTGTACCATAGCCTTCTTGCACTGGTTATCCAAACCCTGGCTAATGAAGAAAATGATCTTGTGTGCTATCTTAATCATCTTATCTACTCGTACTGCCAAATACACTAAGGTCTATGTGTCCCTCAACGCTACAGTCTGCTTTACATGTCTCAAATTCTCTTTTAATTTTTGAACTTTTATCCCTAAATGTTTAATATTCCAGAGTGACGGTTGTTCCCAGAGCCTCATGCTGCTGAAAATGATGTAGAATCATAGATATATAGTGAAATCGAACAATAAGATTTAACACTTCCCTGTTTCCAGAAAATTACTTGTCTATTTGGACAGCTGAGAGCGGGGGAGTATTCATTGACTGAAATTTTCAGGACCACAAAAAAGATATTCTGTTCTCTGCATTCCTGGAAAATTGCATAGTTGCAATTTGCAATTGCACACCAATAATCTCATAACGGTCTATAAGATGCAATATTTACATCCTCATTGAAATAAACACTGTGGGAGGTCTTTCTGATTCTTTTAAACTCTTGCCCAGCTGAGACTGGGGTACTCAGTTTATTGGTTGTAGCAAAACAGGGACTTTGATTGTGTTGCTGTTGTTATTTTAGTAATTTTCTCTGGTAAAGATGACTGTGTGTATTTCCTCTTAACACTGTGTATAGTTCTGTATATGTCCAGTAGTTTGGATGCAGTAAGAAAAGAAAGCAGACATTTGTTATAGTGCCATAGCGAGTTTGTCTAGTTAATTGTCCATGAAGTACCTAGCAGTCAATTTACAGCTTCATCCATGTGTAGTTCAGGAAAGGAGCATCATATGATACACCCTGCTATCATAGATCCGACTAATCCTATGTGTTGAATGTGGAAAGGAATCCCTCTCAAATGGATACACTAACGTAGCAATAATGATGGAAAAATTCTGGGTTTTGCATTATGTGGAAAGACCAAAAAAGTGATTACCAGGCCCTTCAAGCCCATTGCATCTACGCCGACCACGGATCAGCCGTTCACTCAAATTCTACTTTATCCCATTTTCCATCCATTCCCTACTAATTAAAGGCAGTTTATAGATGGCCTATTAATCTACAAAAAAAATAAGGGTTGATCCTTATTGAAAAAGGGGCTACCCAATTAAACCCAATTCCTTGGGAGAAAATGAATTGCCAGGGGAGTCAGTCAATTGTTTACAGTGAGAAGATTTCAGACCTTCTGACGCATCAGAAGTGGAAGAATGATCTTTGTAATGTAATGTAATTGTCACAAATGTAATGCTACGGTGGTTATGGGAGATTTCAACATGCAGGTAGACTGGGAAAATCAGGTTGGAAATGGACCCCAGGAAAGAGAGTTTGTAGAGTGCCTTCGAGATGGATTCTTAGAACAGCTTGTACTGGAACCTACCAGGGAGAAGGCAATTCTGGATTTAGTGTTGTGTAATGATCCTGATCTGATAAGGGGACTAGAGGTAAAAAAGAGCCATTAGGAGGCAGTGATCACAACATGATAAGTTTTACTCTGCAAATGGAAAGGCAGAAGGGAAAATCGGAAGTGTCGGTATTACAGTATAGCAAAGGGGATTACAGAGGCATGAGGCAGGAGCTGGCCAAAATTGACTGGAAGGAGGCCCTAGCAGGGAAGACGGTAGAACAGCAATGGCAGGTATTCCTGGGAATAATGCAGAGGTTGCAGGATCAATTTATCCCAAAGAGGCGGAAAGACTCTAAGGGGAGTAAGAGACACCTGTGGCTGACGAGGGAAGTCAAGGACAGCTTAAAAATTAAGGAGAGGAAGTATAACATAGCAAAGAAGAGTGGGAAGACAGAGGATTGGGACTCTTTTAATGAGCAACAAAAGTTAACTAAAAAGGCAATACGGGGAGAAAAGATGAGGTACGAGGGTAAACTAGCCAATAATATAAAGGAGGATAGCAAAAGTTTTTTTAGGTACGTGAAGAGGAAAAAAATAGTCAAAGCAAATGTGGGTCCCTTGAAGACAGAAGCAGGGGAATTTATTATGGGGAACAAAGAAATGGCAGACGAGTTAAACCGTTACTTTGGATCTGTGTTTACTGAGGAGGATACACACAATCTCCCAAATGTTCTAGGGGCCGGAGAACCTAGGGTGATGGAGGAACTGAAGGAAATCCACATTAGGCACGAAATGGTTTTGGGTAGACTGATGGGACTGAAGGCTGATAAATCCCCAGGGCCTGATGGTCTGCATCCCAGGGTACTTAAGGAGGTGGCTCTAGAAATAGTGGAAGCATTGGAGATCATTTTTCAATGTTCTATAGATTCAGGATCAGTTCCTGTGGATTGGAGGATAGCAAATGTTATCCCACTTTTTAAGAAAGGAGGGAGAGAGAAAATGGGTAATTATAGACCAGTTAGTCTGACATCAGTGGTGGGGAAGATGCTGGAGTCAATTATAAAAGACGAAATTGCTGAGCATTTGGATAGCAGTAACAGGATCATTCCGAGTCAGCATGGATTTACGAAGGGGAAATCATGCTTGACAAATCTATTGGAATTTTTTGAGGATGTAACTAGGAAAATTGACAGGGGAGTCAGTGGATGTGGTGTACCTCGACTTTCAGAAAGCCTTCGACAAGGTCCCACATAGGAGATTAGTGGGCAAAATTAGAGCACATGGTATTGGGGGTAGGGTACTGACATGGATAGAAAATTGGTTGACAGACAGAAAGCAAAGAGTGGGGATAAATGGGTCCCTTTCGGAATGGCAGGCAGTGACCAGTGGGGTACCGCAAGGTTCGGTGCTGGGACCCCAGCTATTTACGATATACATTAATGACAGATGAAGGGATTAAAAGTACCATTAGCAAATTTGCAGATGATACTAAGCTGGGGGGTAGTGTGAATTGTGAAGAAGATGCAATAAGGCTGCAGGGTGACTTGGACAGGTTGTGTGAGTGGGCGGATACTTGGCAGATGCAGTTTAATGTAGATAAGTGTGAGGTTATTCATTTTGGAAGTAAGAATAGAAAGGCAGATTATTATCTGAATGGTGTCAAATTAGGAAGAGGGGATGTTCAACGAGATCTGGGTGTCCTAGTGCATCAGTCACTGAAAGGAAGCATGCAGGTACAGCAGGCAGTGAAGAAAGCCAATGGAATGTTGGCCTTCGTAACAAGAGGAGTTGAGTATAGGAGCAGAGAGGTCATTCTACAGTTGTACCGGGCCCTGGTGAGACCGCACCTGGAGTACTGTGTGCAGTTTTGGTCTCCAAATTTGAGGAAGGATATTCTTGCTATTGAGGGCGTGCAGCGTAGGTTCACTAGGTTGATTCCCGGAATGGCGGGACTGTCGTATGTTGAAAGGCTGGAGCAATTAGGCTTGTATACCCTGGAATTTAGAAGGATGAGGGGGGATCTTATTGAAACATATAAGATAATTAGGGGATTGGACACATTAGAGGCAGGAAACATGTTCCCAATGTTGGGGGAGTCCAGAACAAGGGGCCACAGTTTAAGAATAAGGGGTAGGCCATTTAGAACGGAGATGAGGAAGAACTTTTTCAGTCAGATAGTGGTGAAGGTGTGGAATTCTCTGCCTCAGAAGGCAGTGGAGGCCAGTTCGTTGGATGCTTTCAAGAGAGAGCTGGATAGAGCTCTTAAGGATAGCGGAGTGAGGGGGTATGGGGAGAAGGCAGGAAAGGGGTACTGATTGAGAGTGATCAGCCATGATCGCATTGAATGGCGGTGCTGGCTCGAAGGGCTGAATGGCCTACTCCTGCACCTATTGTCTATTGTAAGTAGTTTGAGCAAATTTGGCAATCTGTACGTGGAATAGGTTATTTAAAAAAAAATTAAAACAAATTAAAAGAAGTTCAGGAGAAAGCTGGTTGTGTTTGTGGAGCAGGAGGACTTCATGGGTGGACGTCTTTAGCTCAGTGCCGTAACCTTTAAACCAGAAGATCATTGGATTCTTTCTTTACTCTAAACAGAGACTTCAAGTATTAATCTGGATTATTTTTGTCACATAAAGTAGTGCTGCACTGTCATCTCTTGGATAAACTGAGCTGATCTGTTCTCTTGATTGGAAAAAATAATGTGACATTATTTGATAACGGTCAAGATTAATTAGTCTGGCATTGCTGCTGAGAATCGTATGATGAATTAATTTTATTGGCTCCAAGGAATATTACACGGCAGATTAGCTGAAATGTTTATGTAATTACAAATGCACAGCAAAATGCTCAGAAGGTATGAAAAGTATTATGTAAATACAGGTCCTTCACGACTTTTTAGACTAGCTTTCCGCCATTTGCATCCCCGGCTCCCACATGTCTCATGTTTTGTCTTTTGCCTCTCTTGTCTTTTTTTTCCTTTCTCTCTTTGCATTTTCTTCTTTCACTCTTTCTCCCTAATGAAGTGCTGGAGCAGATAACAGAACTAACAGGCTGCAATACTGAGCGGAGGAGACCTTTCTAAAATTCTGTGCACTATCAGTATTTGTTCATGGAACAGTAGCTTTAACTTTTCACCATCCTTCACTGAATTTCTAAAATGTCACACAATTTTATCTTGGATTTCTTTTTTATCTGAATCTATTCCACGCATCTGTCGGAGTGATAGAAAAATATTTTTGTAAACTTTAATGGCTTCACTGTCACATGTTCTCTGTATACTTCATTCAGCTATATTAGCCATTCCTTTCAGTTAAACGATAATGTAATGTTGCTCTTCAGTTTTGGTTCAGCCTCAATTTATTGATTTTCTTGTTGACTATATTCTCCAAACTTGGTGCTGTTACTGCAAAAACACAAACTTCCATGCATCTGTAGGATGTGCATGATCTACCGTTTACAGTGCCCTCCATAATGTTTGGGACAAAGACCCATCATTTATTTATTTGCATCTGTACTCCACAATTTGAGATTTGTAATAGAAAAAAATCACATGTGGTTAAAGTGTACATTGTCAGATTTTATTAAAGGGTATTTTTATACATTTTGGTTTCACCATATAGAAATTACAGCTGTGTATATATCTCCCCCATTTCAGGGCACCATAATCTTTGGAACACATGGCTTCACATGTGTTTGTAATTGCTCAGGTGTGTTTAAATGCCTCCTTAATGCAAGAATAAGAGAGCTCTCAGTATTCCTCCAGTCTTTCCATCACCTTTGGAAACCTTTATTGGTGTTTATCAACATGAGGACCAAAGTTGTGCCAAAGAAAGTCAAAGAAGCCATTATGAGACTGAGAAACAAGAATAAAACTGTTAGAGACATCAGCCAACCCTTAGGCTTACCAAAATCAACTGTTTGGAACATCATTAAGAAGAAAGAGATCACTGGGTGAGCTTACTAATCACAAAGGGCCAAGGAAGACCTCCACAGCTGATGACAGAAGAATTCTCTCTATAATAAAGAAAAATCCCCAAACACCTACCTGACAGATCAGAAACACTCTTCAGCAGTCAGGTGTGGATTTGTCAATGACTACTGTCCGCAGAAAACTTCATGAACAGAAATACAGAGGCTACACTGCAAGATGCAAACCACTGGTTAGCCGCAAAAATAGGATGGCCAGGTTACAGTTTGCCAAGAAGTACTTAAAAGAGCAACCACAGTTCTGTAAAGATGTCTTGTGGACAAATGAGATGAAGATTAACTTATATCAGAGTGATGGCAAAAGCAAAGTATGGAAGAGAGAAGGAACTGCCCAAGATCCAAAGCATACCACCTCATCTGTGAAACACGGTGTTGGGGGTGTTATGGCCTGGGCATGTATGGCTGCTGAAGGAACTGGCTCAGTTCATTGATGATACAACTGCTGATGTTAGTAGCATAATGAATTCTAAGTGTACAGACACATCCTATCTGCTCAAGTTCAAACAGATGCCGCAAAACTCATTGGCTGGCGGTTCATTCGACAGCAAGACAATGATCCCAAACGTACTGCAAAAGCAACAAACGAATGTTTCAAGGCCAAAAAATGGTCAATTCTTGAGTGGCCAAGTCAATCACCCGATCTGAACCCAATTGAGCATGCATTTTATATGCTGAAGAGAAAACTGGAGGGGACTAGCCCCCAAAACAAGCAAGAGCTTAAAGATGGCTGCAATACAGGCCTGGCGGAGCGTCACCAGAGAAGACACCCAGCAACTGGTGATGTCCATGAATCGCAGACTTCAATCAGTCATTGCATGCAAAGGATATGCTACAAAATACAAAACGTAACTACTTTCATTTACATGGCATTGCTGTGTCCCAAACATTATGGTGCCCTGAAATGGGGGGACTGTGGCGGTCCTTGGTGGTGAGCCACGCGTGGTGCAAACCCTCGGCTCGGTGGGCTGGTGTCACGGAACTTGGAATGGGGAGGAGTGGCAGTTGGTAGTGGAGTTCCAGGAGGAGTTGAACTGGTTGGGGGTTTGGGGAGTTGTTGGTGCTTGAGGAATAAAGAAAACTTTGCTTGATGCACGTCCCGCTTCATTGGCTTTGCTTGACACTCATGTCCTGCTTCAGGACTATGTATAAACCCTGCTGTAATTTCTACATGGTGAAACCAAAATGTATAAATATACCCTTTATTAAAATCTGACAATGTGCACTTTAACCAAATGTGATTTTTTCTGTTACAAATCTCAAATTGTGGAGTACAGAAGCAAATAAATAAATGATGGGTCTTTGTCCCAAACATTATGGAGGGCAGAATGGAGGTCCCTTTCCATCAGCAAGGGACCCAAACAGTTCTTTCAGTTGGGTCAATACTTCAACTGCACTTCTGATTTAGTCTATGACTGAATGTACTCAGTGTGATCTCCTTTGCATTGGGGGAAAAAACAGTTTTGAGTGAACACTACAAAACATCTGTATTCAGTCAGCCAATGCTTCGAGTGACCTATCTTTTTGATCCACATCCCACTCCCACTTTGCCCTCTCTTGTGTAAAAAGGAAACTGCAGATGCTGGTTTATACCTAAGATAGACACAAAGTGCTAGAGTGACTCAGTGGGTCAGGCAGCATCACTGGAGAAAAGGGATGGGTGACATTTTGGGTCGGAACTCGTCATCAGTCTGAAGAAGGGTCTCAAACTGACACATCACCCATCCTTTATCTCCAGAGATGCTGCCTGACCCACTGAGTTACTTCAGCACTTTGTGTCTATCTTCTGCCCTCTCTTGTCTTTTACTTTGTTCACACTGTTTCCACAGTGTCCATCCTTAACGAGGAAGAGCAGCTCATCTTCCATTTGGCTGGTTGTAATCTTCTAGACTGGAGATTGAATTCAGCAGTTTTGGATAAGCAGCCTTTCCTGGGACATGACTGGCAGGTCCCCATACAAGATCATCCACTGTTATAATTTACTACCTTTTTTCTGTTCACAGATGCTGCCTGATTTGCTGGATATTTCCAGGCTTCTCTTCTGTTTCAGATTGTGTGTTGTCTCAGTTTCCAGCATGGTCTTTGGTTCTCTTCTATGACTGCCATTACCTGACCAATCTTGGTCTCCAGCATATTGCAGACACTCCTTCAGTTCTTTCCATGTCTCCCCTCTCTCCAATGTATAATATGGTTGTTTTCTCACTTTCCCGGTCCTGATGAAGACATTGACCTGAAACATTGACTTTTACTTCCTCCTTCATGGACGTTGCCTGACCTGCTGTGCATTCCAATATTTAAATACTTTGAAGCTTTTTTAAGAAAGGAAAGATGTAAGTGAACCTGCCTGGTAGCTTCAATGGACTGGCATTGTTTGCTCTAGAGTTTAATTTCTGAATTATACATTTGCTTATGGATGGGTTGTAATATTGAGAATGTATTAAATGCAAAACAGTTACATGATTTAATGTTTGTGAATAAGTTTATTTGTCCAGAAATGTATCCATATATGACATTGCAACTATATTGTGGCATGCTCCAGTGCAGAGGGAGGCCACTCTGTCCATGAGGTCTGTGCTGGCTCTCAACCAGAGCATCTCTCCAGTCGTACTCACTGGTACTTTTACCATAGCCTTGCAATTTTCTTCTTCAACATATATTTATCCAGTATCTTCTTGAAGACCATGCGGCAACTTGCTCTACCACCAATGAAGAGTCAAAGAGTTCTGCAGCCCAAGTGCTGAGTGATTAGCATTCAACTTGTGCTTTCTGTTCCATTTTCAGGGATGTTTTTGAGAAAAGAGCAGAATAATGGGGAATTTAACTCCTCCTTGGTAATGAACACATGCAAACAAGAGGAATCACTTTTTTGTTGAGAACTTTGGGGATCATCATTGATGCTTAAATTAAGTCCCGTTAACCTTCAGCTTCGGTACATTTCATTTAATACGTTTCTCAAAAAGAATCTGTTAGTTTGGTTTTCAGATGTTCACAGTTGACTGGCGGCCTTTTGTTTCTTTTCCTTGCTCAATTCTTTGGTCGACATGCTTGAAGGCAGTTAAACTGCTGTGGTAATTGGAATCTGTAATTTTCAATTGAATTTATAGTTCAACAATCTTTTGTCAGAATGACCTTCTGTCCAAGCTTGAAGGTCAACTTGTTTCAGAAGGAGCCTGGGTTACTTTACCTAGGCTCTGTTCTATCTCAATGTAGCCCTCAAATTCTCGTGTT
Source organism: Rhinoraja longicauda (assembly GCF_053455715.1). Taxonomy (NCBI): domain Eukaryota; kingdom Metazoa; phylum Chordata; class Chondrichthyes; order Rajiformes; family Arhynchobatidae; genus Rhinoraja; species Rhinoraja longicauda. The sequence continues at coordinate 18,353,249 of NC_135965.1, forward strand.
GCGTCGTCCAAGTTGTTATATCAATTTTATACCGCCTGCACGGTAGCGCAGCGGTAGAGTTGCTGCTTTACAGCGAATGCAGCGCCGGAGACTCAGGTTCGATCCTGACTACAGGTGCTGCACTGTAAGGAGTTTGTACGTTCTCCCCGTGACCTGCGTGGGTTTACTCCGAGATCTTCGGTTTCCTCCCACACTCCAAAGACGTACAGGTATGTAGGTTAATTGGCTGGGTAAATGTAAAAATTGTCCCTAGTGGGTGTAGGATAGTGTTAATGTACGGGGATCACTGGGCGGCACGGACTTGGAGGGCCGAAAAGGCCTGTTTCCGGCTGTATGTATATGATATGATATGATATGAAGTCGCTGGGGTTCAAATGCAACTAATTTAGTCACTTCAGTCTGAAAATATCTTAATTCAACAGTGTCAGCAAGCCAAGATTAAACCATGCTGGTTGTTCCAACTGCATTATATCACAGTGTTCACATTCAAGACAACAGTAAAGGGATCTCATTATTCAGAATTATAGAGGTACAAGTAGAGAGAGGTCCTGAGCTACCACCTACCTCATTGGAGACCCTCCAATTGTCTTTAATTGTACTTTACTGGATTTTAACTTGCGCTGAACGTTATTCCATTTTGCTTGTACCTGTACATTGTGGACAGCTCAATTGTAATCATGTATAGTCTTTCCTCTGACAGGTTAGCATGCAACAAAAAAGCTTTTCACTTTACCTCGATACAATAAACTAAATAAACCATACTGGATGGAAATATATAATTCGGCCCAACTCAACCACACCCGCCAATGGACACCATGTTAAACCCATTTTCCAGCACTTTATCCTTAGCCCTCTCTGCTTCATATCCCCTCTAAATCTCTCCCTTCTTACCCTAAACCTATGCCCTCTACTTTCATTTACCTGTTATGAAGAAAATGTTCCTGCAATCTACCTCATCAATGCTCATAGGTTTATCTACCTCAACCATGCCCCATCTTAGTCGCCTCCATGCCAGACCTGGCTACTGCAGCCTCTCCTCATTATTGAACTGCTCTATCCCAGGCAAGACTCATTGAGTCTCATCTGCACCCCAGCGCTATGATAACCTTCCTATAGATTTCCCTCTTGATTTTTTCCAGTACGATACTCAGCATTAATGTTAGGGACACGGGTCTCTCGTTCCCACTTGCTGCCTTTCTTACCAAAAGGGACCAGGTTTTACTGTACTCCATTACATTGGAAGTTGATTTACAATAACCTTTACCTTGCCTGTAAATGAAAGCATCCTGTAAATTTGGCAAGGTTGATCATTAAAATGTGTTTCCACCTTGGCTGACATAGCATTTGGCTGAGAATGGTTTAAGTCTTTTAGGATGCATTTCTAAGATTTACTTAAAACTCAATATTGATAAAGATTAGAGATTTTCCATTATCTGAGAGTGCAATTTTGAAAATGATTTTTTACATTATTTTTAAAGATTTTATTAGTTATTAAACATTTAAATAAAAATAATAAAAATAAACTTTTTATTAGAGCTATAACGAGGTCCTTCTGCAGTTGTACAGGGCTAGTGAGACCACACCTGGAGTATTGTGTGCAGTTTTGGTCTCCAAATTTGAAGAAGGACATTCTTACTATTGAGGGAGTGCAGCCTAAGTTCACAAGGTTAATTCCCGGAATGGTGGGACTGCCGTATGTTGAAAGACTGGAACGACTGGGCTGGTATACTCTGGAATTTAGAAGAATGGGAGGGGATCGTATTGAAACATATAAGATTATTAAGGGATTGGACACGCTAGAGGCAGGAAACATGTCCCCAATGTTGAGGGAGTCCCGAACCAGGGGGCACAGTTTAAGAATAAGGAGTAAGCCATTTAGAACGGAGATGAGGAAAAGCCTTTTCACTAAGAGAGTTGTGAAGCTGTGGAACTCTCTGCCTCAGAAGGCAGTGGAGGCCAATTCCCTGGATGCTTTCAAGAGAGAGTTAAATAGAGCTCTTAATGATAGCAGTCAAGGGATATGGGGAGAAGGCAGGAACAGGGTACTGATTGTGGATGATCAGCCATGATCACGGTGAATGGCGGTGCTGGCTCGAAGGGCTGAATGGCCTAATCCTGCACCTATTGTCTAGTTAATTTTATTTATTATTTTATTAGTTGGTATTTAGTTAATTATTTGGTTAATTTTTAGTTTATTAATAAAGTGGCTAGGAATGGGGAGGACTAAATTGTGGTGTTCAAAATCTGCATGTTGTATCAAACAGTGACAATAGTTTAGACCTAAAGTGAGTTTTCTTCCTGTTATATTTCCTTTAACTGCCTATTCATTTCCCTTCTGAGCCAAGTTGGCTCCAGAACAGTATTCAAACTGCTTTCCCATTGATACTTGGATCCAGTTGCTCCTTCCTGCAGTTGTGGAATTACTAAATCTGGGAACACTATTCATTTTTCCCAGTAAGTAATTAATCTCTGAGTGAGTCGTACCAATCTCTCACAATCCTGCTGTTGCTACTCATCAACTACATAGTTTCCTAAACAAGTAAATACTAGCTAGACTGAATCTTGAGCTTATCAGAAGCTACACATCATCCAGTGATAATTTGGAGCTTTCCTATTCTGGTTAGGCCTTGATGAGCAAAATTGCATTTTCACACATTGCTGAATGTAATGATATTAGTTCTCTGAATAATAGAGGAGCCAGAATTGATTGTGGACTATTCTCCTGTAGTGCATACTAGAAAGAAAAGCAATTTATCTACAATGTCTCTGTGATAATGTTCTTTTTCAATGCCAGATAAATTGATGTTCGGTTTGATTTTGATTTGAATCATTTTATTCAAATGTATAAGCATATTTTGTAACAGAACGAGGGTGGGAGGCCATTTCTTACATAAATAAAACACAAGTACATGTATGTTACTTTCAATACAGTTTGTATTCCAAATGTAAAAAACTTGGAACGTTTAGCAGGTCAGGCGGCATTTGCAGAGCGAGAAACAGAATTACATACAGTGGAATGGCAGTTCTGTATTTAGAAGTATTGTCCAACTTAGCCCTTGGACACCTGGAGAAAATAAAGTTAATTGAGTTGTTCCAGCATCACTCAGCAGAGTATCTTCACAGGCTGCCAAATACTAAAACCAGTAGATGAATTTGCAAGATCTTTTTAAAATGGTCAGAGGAAAAACATTCCAGATTCTCAGACGTACCTCTTGTTTATAATGCCAGCAAGGTTGTAGGTATGGCACACACACAGGTTATGTGGCTGAGCCTTTTAGTTTTAGTTTAGTTCAGAGTCCCAGCATGGTACATGTCCTTTGGCCCACCGGGGTCCACGCCAACCATCTGTCATGCATTCACACTAAGAAGGGTCCCAACCCAAAACGTCACCCTTCCTTTTACTCCAGAGATGCTGCTTGATGCGCTGCGTTTCTGTATATGTGTATATACTTTTGTGTATATACTTTTTGGTATACATCAGCAACTGCCTTTCCTTTCTACACTAGTTCTATGTTCCCCCATTTTCTCTCCACGCACCAGGGGCAATTTACAGAGGCCAATTAACCTCCAAACCCAGCGTGTTTGGGATGTGAGAGGAAACCAGAACACCCGGAGGAAACTCACACGGTCACAGGGAGAATGTGCAGACAGCACCCAATGTCAGGATTGAACAGGGTTCTCTGCCGCTGTGATGCAGTAACTCTACCAGCTGCGCCACTGTTCCACCGTTTTGTTAGACACGTACAAGGAACTCGCGTGCCCACAAACTTATAATAGCCATCAAGAAAAATAGAATCAAGAGTAACCAACAATAGTTTCAGAAGCCTGATCTTCCAAGATTTAAGCATCAACTCTTAATCATATCATATCATATATATACAGCCGGAAACAGGCCTTTTTGGCCCACCAAGTCCACGCCGCCCAGCGATCCCCGTACATTAACACTATCCTACACCCACTAGGGACAATTTTTACATTTACCCAGCCAATTAACCTACATACCTGTACGTCTTTGGAGTGTGGGAGGAAACCGAAGATCTCGGAGAAAACCCACGCAGGTCACGGGGAGAACGTACAAACTCCTTACAGTGCAGCACCCGTAGTCAGGATCGAACCTGAGTCTCCGGCGCTGCATTCGCTGTAAAGCAGCAACTCTACCGCTGCGCTACCGTGCCGCCAAGTAATCTATAACTTGAATTGATTTTAGTTTTACTGTGTGCTCTCATAGTATTTTACATTGTATAGTTTTATTTCCCAGCTTGCTGTCCTTGTTGTGAGAGTTCTCATGAAAAGTTTAAAGTTGTCTCTTAATGTTGTCTCTTAAAATAATTCAGCCTTACAGCAAGGATACAATATGTGAACTGAATTGATAAAGTAAAGATTGCTGAAACTGGGAAAAAAAGGTTGCAATTCTCCAGAAAGACAAAAAGTTAACATTGTCTGTTTCTATTTGGTGGGTTTCAAGAGGAACTCTGGACCAGCACGTTGCCACTCTCCTGTGAGATATATTTTGAAGAAGTCTTGTATCTCTTCGTCACCCTACAGAGCTTTTAGTAGGAACACTGTGTGACACTTTGTGTTCAGTTCGTCCTGTGTACATGTGTGGACATTGGAGCTGCAAAGTGTAATCATTCCATTGTCTCCACAGGGGATGAGTACGAGGTGTGTGCAATCTGTCTGGATGAATATGAAGAAGGTGACAAGCTTCGCATTCTGCCCTGTTCACACGGTAAGCAAATGCTTCTCACTCCTGGAACAAGCTAGGACTGCTTCTCAATCCTGGAACAAATGCATCTCAATCCTGGAACAATTCGAGTTGCAGCAGGCGTTAAAATTGGCATGTAACAAAGGTAATGCCACTGTGGTTAAGGGAGATTTCAACATGCAGGTAGACTGGGAAAATCAGGTTGGTTCTGGACCCCCAAGAAAGGGAGTTTCTAGCGTGCCTCCGAGATAGATTCTTAGAGCAGCTCGTACTGGAGCCAACCAGAGAGAAGGCAATTATGGATTTAGTGTTGTCTAATGAACCAGATTTAATAAGGGAACTCAGGTAAAGGAACCGCTAGGAGGTAGTGACCAGAATATGATGTTTTAATCTGCAATTTGAGAGGGTTAAATCAGGTGTCAGTGTTGCAGTTGATTAAAGGGGACTAGGAAGGCATGAGAGAGATAACGGGGAATTATAGACCAGTTAGCCTGACATCGGTGGGGGGAAGATGCTGGAGTCAATTATTAAAGAAGTAATAACAGCGCATTTGGATAGCAGTAAAAGGATTGGTCCAAGTCAGCATGGATTTATGAAGGGGAAATCCTGTTTGACTAATCTTCTGGAATTTTTTGAGGATGTGACAAGTAAAATGGATGATGGAGAGCCAGTGGATGTAGTGTATCTGGACTTTCAGAAAGCCTTTGATAAGGTCCCACACAGGAGATTAGTGGGAAAAATTAGAGCACAGGTTATGGGGGTAGGGTATTGACATGGATAGAGAATTGGTTGGCAGACAGGAAACAAAGAGTAGGAATAAATGGGTCCCTGTCAAAATGACAGGCAGTGGCGAGTGGAGTGCCGTAAGGCTCGATGATTGTACACCAGTCACTGAAAGTAAACATGCAGGTACAGCAGGCAGTGAAGAAAGCTAATGGCATGTTGGCCTTCATAACAAGAGGACCTTCTGCAGTTGTACAGGGCCTTGGTGAGACCACATCTGGAGTATTGTGTGCAGTTTTGGTCTCCTAATTTGAGGAAGGACATCCTTGCTATTGAGGGAATGCAGCATAGGTTCGCAAGGTTAATCCCCGGGATGGTGGGACTGTCATAGGAGGAAAGATGGGAAAGACTGGGCTTGTATTCACTGGAATTTAGAATGATGAGAGGGGATTTTATAAAAAACATATAAAATTATAAAAGGATTGGACAAGCTAGATGCAAGAAAAATGGGGGGGGGGTCCAGAACCAGGGGCCACATTCTAAGAATAAAGGGGAGGCCATTTAAAACTGAGATGAAAAAAAACTTTGTAACCCAAAGAGTTGTGAATTTGTGGAATTCTCTGCCACAGAAGGCAGTGGAGGCCAATTCACTGGATGAATTTTAAAGAGTTAGCTAGAACTCTAGGGGCTAGCGGAATCAACGGGTATGGGGAGAAGGCAGGTACGTGTTACTGATTGTGGATGATCAGCATGATCCCAATGAATGGCGATGCTGGCTCGAAGGGCTTAATGGCCTCCTCCTGCACCTATTTTCTATGTTTCTAAGCTAGTAAATTGGTCAGTATTAGCTTGATCTCCTCGCCACAGATTCTTCCTTCACTTAGATGCCCATCAAAATATAACAATTAAAATGACCATCCTGGATGATCCTCTGTCATGGCAAAATGTTTCATCTTTCTTCATCCACCACATCCTCCCAAAGCGAACATGACTATCTTTTGTCTGTTATCAGACTTCCATAAGCTAGGGTACCATCTGAATCACCTCTACCCCATTGTGTATATTGGACTTTGTCACTGGAACTGGTGCGCTACAATACTGAGAGCTACATTCTGCACTTCCTTTCTTCCGTTTTGCTCTATCTATTGTATTTGAGTTTGACTAGTTTATATTTATGTTTAGTGTTATCTGATCTGATTGGATCTCATGAAAACAAAGCTTTTCACTGTACCTCGGCACGCATGACAGTAATAAATCTGAAAATGATGCTATGTTTGTACTGAATGCAAAGCACGTTAAATAGTTTTACATCAGCAAATCAGCACAATTCCTCCTTGTTTGTGCCAAATGCCGGTAGATTTTAACAGTGAAATCTAAACTAACAGCAATGAAGTTTTTAATTGAAACATGTTCATAAATACTATTATGTTTGGGAGAAAAAGGCATACATTTTTGGTCCGGGTTGTGGTGCCAATGCAGTAGAACTAATGACCGAGCATTGGTTTACATCTGTCATTTTTATTTCAAGGTTTGGGATTATCCCATTGAGGTACTGACTATTTCATGAGGACATTGCTTTAAAACTCTGTTGGTATAATTTGTAAAGCAGATGTGTACTGATGTTTAAAGGAGTGAGAGGCAATATTATTCAGATGTACAAGATTGAGAGAGGGATTGATAGGGTGACTGTCGAGAGGCTTCTTCTTTCGTATGTTAACTACAACAAACAAAAGGTGGCATTTGGTGCTTCAGAGTACCATAGTTGACGCTTTGCTGCAAATTTTGCCAGTTCCGTAGAACTACCCAGGGTGCACGACGAGGACGTAAAGCAGCTCCCACCCTGTCGAGAGGCTGTTTTCTTGGGTTAGACAACCAAGAGAAGAAAGGTACCTGACAGGAACCTGAGACGCACCTTTTTCACTCAGAGGGTGAGTTGTATTTGGAAAGAGCTGCCAGAGGAGGTAGTTAAGGCAGGTACTATAACAGTATTTAAAAGACTCTTGGACAGGTACGTGGATAGGAAAGGTCTAGATAGATATGGGCCAAATGTGGGCAAATGGGACTAGCTAAGATCTTGGTCAGAATGGACAATTTGGGCTTAAGGGTCTGTTTTCGTGCTATATGACTATGGCTCTCTCTAACACAGGTTAGACCAGTTAAGTACTGTATACAGTTCAGGTCACCCCATTGTAAGAAAGATGTGTTTGCACGAGAAGGGTTTCAGAGTAGATCAGAGGATCATGCCAGGATTGGAGTATTTAAATTGTAGCTCTGGGAAAGGATAGGTCTGAATATGTCAGGGTTCAGTCTGGTGCAGAGGAGGCTGAGGGGGTTAATTAAAGTGAATGTAATGGAGGGACCTGGATAGTTTGAGAGATGGACCTATTTCCTTTGCAAAACTGTTAAAAACTGCGTCGTGACCTGTTGAGTGTGGACTCAATGAGATGTGATGGGGTTGTGTGGCTGTTACTGATCAGCCCAGTCACAATGGCCAAATGTCTTTAGCGATAGAGTTTAGAGATACAATGTGGAAACAGGCCACTTCAGCCCACCGAGTCTGCGTGGATCAGCCATCACCCCGTACATTAACCTATACACGCTAGGGACAATTTTTACAACCTACCAAAGCCAATTAACCTACAAACTTGCACGTCTTTGGAATGTGGGAGGAAACTGGAGAACCCAGAGAAAAAGCACGCAGTCACAGGGAGAATGTCCAAACTCCGTACAGACAGCAACCATAGTCAAGATCAAACCTGAGTCTCTGATGCTGTAAGGCAGCAACTCCACCACTGAGCCACTGTGCTACCCAATAATTCTTTCTGTAATTTAACCTCGCTGGGGAAGATATAAAAAGCATAAAAATGACATTCAAATGGGACACTTCAAATCATTGTAAAATTGGTTGCTTTTGGTGTGATAAATTCCATGACTCATTGGGAGATACAAACAAAGACTGTAGTACCCTTTGATCCCATTTCAGCTGTAAAGTAATTATCATTGTGTGTGTGAAATGGGAAGGGAAATGATAATGGCATTAAAGTAATTTGTGTCCGGAGGTCCCAGCTCCAATTTCTTGGAGCACTTCTTCCACTGAAAATGGGCACCAGCAGCTCAAAACATGAAATGCCTTTCTTTTGTGGGGTTTTTTAAGCATTAATAATTTAAGATGCCCATTATTTTAACTTTCTAGCATAGAAATGGGCAATTTAGCCCAATGGGTCTGTGTCATTATATATGTCCCACACAAGCCACTTAGGGCAGCACAGTGGTCGAGTTGCTGTGGTTCTCAATTTCTTTCCTGTACAATGTCTCATTATTGTTGTTTATTTAACCAATAGCAAGGGTATCGTCAGCAGATTTAAAGATGGGAGTTGGCGCTAGACTTGACTGCACAATGGTGTGTCGAGGAGTAGAGCAAGGCACAGAGCACACAACCCCGAGAGGCACCAGTGTTAAGGTTCTGGATGGAAGAAACGCCATGACCAATTCTAGCCGACTAAGATCTGCTGGTTAGGAAGTCCAAAAACCAGTTACAGATGGAGGTCCCAAGATCCAGAGGTTTAGAGATGAGGTTATTCGGTATTTTGCTGTTGAAGGCTGTATTCAATGAAGAACATCCTGACAGAAATGTTCTTGTTGTAAAAGTTGATCCAGGGGTTAATATAGTGCAAGAGAGAGAGTGATCCATGTGTAGACCTATTTTGGTGCTTTTGATTGACCAGAGGATTAACAGTGGGCCATTACCAGTCTTTGAAAACACTTCATGGTCACTCCAGCTTTTTGTGTCTATTTTCATTATGGTTGATATTAGAGCTACTGGACAGTAGTAATTGAGACAGGTCACTTTATAGAAATGCATGGATCTGTTTGATTGTATTGCTCTCACTTCTCCATTGATGTATTCCAATATTTTCCCAGCAAAAATGCCCGATAAATTCCTGCACTTGTGTTGGAAGGAACTGCTGATGCTGGTTCAAATGGACAGTCTCCTTGATCAACATTACTTTTTTGCATATCTTTCATTTATTTATTCTATGTCTCTCCATATCACAGTCTGTATCTCTCGTTTCCCTTTCCACTAACTCTCAGTCTGAAGATGGGTCTTGAGCCGAAACGGTATGCACGGTAGCGCAGCGGTAGAGTTGCTGCTTTACAGCGAATGCAGCGCTGGAGACTCAGGTTCGATCCTGACTACGGGTGCTGCACTGTAAGGAGTTTGTACGTTCTCCCCGTGACCTGCGTGGGTTTTCTCCGAGATCTTCGGTTTCCTCCCACACTCCAAAGACGTACAAGTATGTAGGTTAATTGGCTGGGTAAATGTAAAAATTGTCCCTAGTGGGTGTAGGATAGTGTTAATGTACGGGGATCACTGGGCGGCACGGACTTGGTGGGCCGAAAAGGCCTGTTTCCGGCTGTATATATATGATATGATATGATATGAAACGTCACCTATTCCTTCTCTCTAGAGATGCTGCCTGACCTGCTGAGTTACTCGTTTTTTTTTGTCTATCTTCCTGCACTTGATTGATTGAAAGTTACAGCATAGAAACGGGCCTTTTAACCAACCGAGTCCACTCCAACCAGTAATCCCCCTACACTAGCACTATCCTACACACTAGAGACGATTTACCATTTTTACCAAAGCCAATTATCCTACAAACCTGCGCGTCTTTGGGGTGTGGGAGGAAACCCATGGGGTCACAAGGAGAACGTGCAAACTCCACACAGAAAACACCCAGGGTCAAAATCAAACCCAGGTCTCTGGCGCTGTGAGGCAGCAGCTCCACCAGCTGAGCCACTGTCATGCTTTCTATGTTCTTCCTTTTCCTGAATTTTGGGGATTTTGTAGAAAATCTAAATAAACTTGTGTACAAATGTCATCAGTTTGTACAATTTGTTTTGTTTGTTCCCTCCCTTCATAGCGTATCACTGTAAGTGTGTGGACCCATGGCTGACGAGAACAAAGAAAACCTGCCCTGTCTGCAAACAAAAAGTGGTGGCTTCTCAGGGAGAATCTGATTCGGAAACTGATGAAGTGGACAGCAGCCATGAAGAAAACGACGATGCCTCTGAGAACACTCCACTCCTGCGATCATCGCTTGCCTCCACCAGTGCCCAATCCTTTGGCACCATGACAGAATCCCAGTCTCACCCAGAGGCGGTGGAGTCCTCTGATTATGAAGAGGAGGAGGAAGGAGACAGCAGTGAAGCTGAGGACGAGGTTAATGAAGAAACAATAGTTCAGATGCAACCAGAAACCCGTAAAATCAGCACCGGAGAGAGAGGAACCAGGGATCCATTTGCAGTAGTTTGATGATTTTGTTTGGGTTTTTTTTAAAACGGCAAATCTTCAAATCCTATAAAAACAATGAGTGTCAAAATTAAAAGTTGGGGAAATTTTTCCATTTGCTTTTCCACAGTTAATGTATCGCTACTTCACAACATATGCATATTTTCTGGTTTAAAACCTTTCATGACTTCCTGCTCATGTGGCTGCTGGAATAGAAAGCAGCTGCCAAAAGTAATACAAAGCTGCCAACCATTGATTTTTTGTGACCTTGCACAGATTAGAGGTCTGTTTCCCCTGAATCACTGCTGCCTGTTTTATCATTATTGCAGCAATCTTGAATGCGACAATGACCACTCAACTACCAAGTAGCTTGGTGGAACCAGTTGCACAGAACCAATAGTGACTTTCTCAGAAAGAAAGCAATGTGAATACTGAGGTAGCTGAATGTCTGACACTTCCTTTGCAAACAAAAAGCTTATATCATGTAATTTTTATCCATTTCCTGTATACTTTCAACCCAAGAATCCAGCCAATGATTTTAGTTGCAAGTATTTTCCCAATCACATTTATTGTCGCTATTGAAATTTTCAACTTATTTTGGATTTGATTTTAAAGAAAACTCTGCACCTATTTACGATAAATCAATACATTGACATGTGATTAAGTAGAGAAAGTAGAAGACTAACATTTTTTTTTACTCCCTATAAATGCATTGGAATTCCTCTCCAGCTTTTATTTTAAGGTCGTATTTTTAGATATCATTTATGAAGAGGGAGCTGGCAGGTACTTTTGTGTATATTTAAGTATATTCTTAATTCGAGCTATTTGAACAAAGTTTATTGTGTCAAATCACCCATGTATTTTGTGCCAAGATGGTGCATACAATAATGACCTTGAAAGCTAAGATTCTTAATAAAAATGTTATAATGAAAGTAGTTTACAATGTGACCTATTGTGATGACAATGCTGACTGGATATGATTTTTACATAACTGGTCCCTTATCCCTCCACCTGAGGCGAGGCAACCAACTATTACATAAGGTGCACGATTTAGTTACATGGTGTTTATCATACCCACCTGTAGGAAGATTAACACAGACAGTCTAGGCTATTTCAATGATTTTGGAATCCACTTCTGGAAGGGGGGGAAAGTAACAATCCCACACTGAGGGTGCATTTATCAGACTGGATATGACAGTGCTATTAAGTGAATTACTGTGGTCCAAATTTTTTTAACCCCAGGTAGGCACAAGATAACACATCTTGTTGCTCAAAATTAAGGTTGTACCAAAATGTTTGGGCATTCTTTCCAGAAGTGTTTTTAAATGTAACCCGTGGGTGTATACCATTCATTTTCATCCTCTTTGAAATGTTTTTAACACATTGCTGCCCAGAGATCTGTTGAGGTAGTCTTGTAGCTTTCTCTGTATTACGTTTAGGAGAAGTCAATGGCAGGTTTTCAAGATCTTCATCTAATTCCCAAAACGGCAGTAATGCATTCATTTTTGTGTAGGTTGTTACTTGGGAAATTCTAATCTTGCAATTTTAAATGAAAAGTTATGCCCTGCATTGTTAATAAAAACTCTAAGATCTTTTTGTATTTCTCCATTACCAAAAGGAATCTGGTCTGGTACAGATGAGAATTTGGTTGCCCTCAGCATTCTTGGTCTAAGCACAGCTGAAACTTGATCAATCTAAAGTCAATTTAAACTGCAAAGAAATGTTTCCTTGACGACTCTTTTGAAAGTTAGAACAGCAGACAAAAATGATCAGTGACGAAGTTTGTGCAGATCCATTGGTTGTATAGTCTATGAGTCAGTTCATCTCAGCTTTTCAATATATATTGAGATGAGTCAACGGGCCTCTCAAAATTAACATTGTCTGACTGGGGTAGCTCTTCAGTTATTTCACCTGATGGGATTTAGTTTTGGTAGCTTTGGATAGTAATGGGTGATGTTTGACGTATTCAGACACTTATTAGCTGCTGCAATTTCAGAAGGAATACCATTGCTTGTCGTTGCACTAAGTGGTTCCTTAAGGTAATTTCAATCTATTTTGCACTTACTATAAAACAACTTATGCTTCTCTTTACAAACTTGCTGCACTTAATATTGTTGGGGAATCCTTTCATCAAATGTTGAGAACATGAGATTACTTCATCATAGCACAGCTACAAACACTTAAATTAAATAAAGATGGCTTGCTTAAAGATCACTTAATGAGCTCTTATGGCTTTATAATCACAGGAGTACCTTTTCCATTAAAGATGTTTAAGAATTATTTTCTGTAGATAATGTTCTACTATCATGGCCCATGGATCCCCAGTCTCTCTCAAAGCTGATGACAGAAAACATGAATTAATTTTTCATCACAATCAGTTGATCTGACTAGACATTTTTTTATCTTGCTTCACTACAATTAAATATTACTAGTACAAGATGTTTGTACTAATCTGCTTTGGAAACTGTATTTTGAAATGATGAAATAAGTTAAAGGGGTATGGTTCTAATGCTGTGTATTCAGTTCTGACTTAAATTTATAAATTCATTCCAAACAAATTTTAGCTCACATTTAATTTGAACCTGCATGGTTTTTTTTTAATGTTAGTGACACTATGCCAAAGGTACTGTCTGAAATATCTGAATTATCTTGTTTTATCTTTGCATCAGCATCCTTTTGGTTCACTTTATTTTTAGATTAATCAAATTAAATGTACTAAGTTCTGAGCTGCATTCCCATTTAAAAATATTCATGTAAAAATTTTGTGTTCATTTAAGTCACATTCTTAATAGATGCTGTACATGTACAATGTTTTTATTTAGAACACTCCACTCCAAACTTATTCTTTAGCTTCAGTTGAGGCTATTATTGCAATTATTTCATAGAATAAAAAACACGTTTCCAAAGATCATTCTTGTTTTTTTATTGCTATCGTGAATTTGAGTTAGTGGTGTGTTGAAATATTTGCCATGTTAGTTGTTGTTTACACACACACTGAGCCTGGTTGCAGGAATGTACCAGGGTTACAGCTGCTATAATGCTGTTCAATAACTCCTCCACAAATATGGTTAAACAATCACAAAGCCCTGTGATTGCACAATCTTCCCTTGTTAAGAGGGACCACAAGGGTATTGTTTACAAGAAGAAAACTACAGACCCATTCAAGGGAAATCATTTGCTTATTTTTCCACATTCAGCACAAGCAACTCATCTATTCCATTGAACTAGGAGGGGCAACTTCCTTAACTAACTTGTTGGTGGTCTGTATAATCTGTGCATGTTTTTGCTGGTTCTCCTTTATCTAATTGCAATGCAGCCAGACCCCTTGGTTCCCTTTCTACAATATTCCAGTAGGCTGAGCCTGTTCTTTTCTGAGATAAAAGTCTTAAAAGCTATGGGGTAACCAGGGACTTTTAGAGCTGGTATCTGTGAACACTAGATTTCATCCAAGGCCTCTTAGACATTTACACAGATTTAATTTGGAAAATATAAGTCAGATCACGTTTTTTACAACAGTGACTTAGCAGGCCAGGCAGTATCTGAGGATCTGCCTGAGGGGTTCCAACCGAAATGTCATCTAACTACAGGTGTTGTCTGTAGAGTTTGAACATTCTCCCTGTGACTGCATGGGTTTTCTCCAGGTGCTTTGATTTCCTCCTACATTCTAAAGGCATACAAGTTTGTAGGTTAATTGATTTCAGTAAAATACACTGTCTTTAATACATTGCATGGCCACAATGGTTCGTTATCAAATCTTTGACACAATTTGACATGGAATCCAAACAGATTCTGACAGTTAGAGGATTTTCTTTCAATCAATTCTACAGCTAAATTATGGCCTCTGAGCTTCTGCCTCATGGTACATTCCTTTGACAATTAATAATAATAATAATAATAATACATTTATTTTATATAGCGCTTTTCAAGATACTCAGACGCTTTACAAAGCAAACAAGACATAAAAACAAACAAACAAACAAAAGATTTGACCACAGATTCTCAATTGGATTCAAGTCAGACCAGTTACCAGGTCAGTACAAGATGTAACCTCTTCTGGAAAGGTTGGGTCACCATCTGTGTGACACAGTGCAAGGTTTTGCTAGAGTAACACAGATCCATTTGGAAAAGTCTTCACCATTTCCAGCACCACTCTTTTCTGCAAATACATTGATATATTGTGACAATCGTTTCATTCTGTCAACTGGGTGCAACAGATCAACACTGTAGAAACCTTTCTAGAACATCTTTTCAGGATGTTTGATAGACTGGTTGGTGAGGTGTTTTTTGACTGGCTCTCTAATTGTTCTCCCAACATGTGCAGGAAGGCCCAGCAGATGCTTGTTCATACTGAAGATAGACAAAATGTTGTAGTAACTTAGCAGGTCACGCACCATCTTGAGAAAAAAAAAGGTGATCATTATTTTTCTCCAGAGATGCTGATCTCCCAACAAGCTGGCCATGTTGCTCAACAATCCTGAATGCAGAAGCTTGGCTCACCCCTACCACCTTTTCCTATTTCTAGTAGCTTCCTCCTTTCCCTCTTCTGATTTATTGCTGTGCACCAATTTATTTTACATTACCCTGGGATGAAGCAATATTGCCATCCAGTTGTAAGCACATTTCAAATCACTAGAAGTGAATATCCAGAGAATTAAAAATAATCGGAACTTGAGATTTAAGGTTTCAGTCAAATGAATAAATAGTAGTAGCCATAAACTCGAGATAAAAAGCTAAATCAGCCCGATTCAATTATTTTGCACAAGAATGTAATCTGTCCACCACTCCGTTCCAAATTAAGCCATGTAGTTCCATTCTTCACTTTTTCCCCCCATCAGATTCCACAATCTGCAGCCTTTTGCTCTCTAGTGATCATCTCCCAGTCTTTTACAATCTCCAACCTTACCTGCCACACCTGACATGCCAATTTACCCCTTTCCATCTGGATCCTGCTATACCTCTTTTCCCCCTCCCCCACCTCTTCTTACTACTTTCCCACATGGCTTCCCAGTCTAGATGAAGGGTCTCAACCCAAATGGTTGACTATCCATTTCCCTCCATAGATATTGCCTTACCTACTCACTTTGTCCAGCTGCTCTCCGTTACTTTTGTTGAGGATGTGTTAGGTTTTACAATTATTTTACAATTGCATTGTCAAAATTAAATTGGTTGCTTTCACTGAAATGGTCAAAACATTGGTCATTATAAACACTCATTCTAATCAATACCTAGAAATATTGCGATTAATTCAACACATAGTACAAGCTATTTAAAAATCAGATTGGTATGTTGAATTTAACTTCCAAAATTTAAGTCAATTTCTGTTTAAAGTTTAATGCCAGTTTACATATTTTGTACAGCTGCTATCAAAATAATTTCTTCCAACATAACTTGAATAACAGGGCTCATTTCAATTGAAGCAGAATCCAATGCCTGGCCTTCTTCACAGTGGCTGCTATTGTTCCCAGATATCTTGCTGCATTTAAACGCAGTGATCATAATTTGCTTCATTATAACCAAAATTGGTTGATTTTATACTTGGATATTGCATCCTATTTAGGAAAACCTCGACACTACAAATGGTCTGTGGTTAAATACTTTGCACAATAGCTTTGCTCCCAATACCATTAGCAGCTGAGACTATTTCATACCAAAATGAATGAACTTCATGAGGAATAAAACCGTTTCCACTAAAACCTACACCTTGCAAGATTGCCTCAGCTAAAGCTACTAAGAATTACAGATTGTAATGCAAGAATTACATGTTTGAAGCATGATCCTTCCCTCACTTCTTACACACTAGCACAGCTGGTAGAGCTGCTACCTCTCAGCACCAGACACCTAGGTTCGATCCTGACCTCAGCTGCTGTCTGTGGGGAGTTTGCACATTCTCCCTGTGAATACGCTTCCTCTGGGTATTCCGGTTTCCTCTCACATCCCAATGATGTGCAGGTTGGTAGCTTAATTGGCTGCTGTAAATTGCCCATGTTGGGAGTGGATGCAAAAGTGGGATGACAGAAAAATAGAAACAGATGATTGAAGCTCAACATGGACTCGGTGGGCAAAAGGGCCTGTGTCTGTGCTGTATTATTAAACCAAACTAAATAAACTTCCCAGTTCTGACCCAAGCTAAACATTTGGATAATGCCTGGGTGTTTATAACCGTCCTGCAAGAACTTAAGAAAAAGTTTGGGATGTGGACGAGATGCCAAAAGGGATGGATGTTTATCTTCAGTTTTGGATATTCTCCTCACCACTGTATACCATAAAGATCCAAATCAATATGATCACACATTATTGCATCATAGTGCAATAGGACCACATATGCACCAATATAACATCGACTTCATCAACTTCACGACTCATTGACTTCAACTTCACGACTCACAAGTAATTTCCATCCTACAATTCTCCGAATCCCACTTCCTCCAAAACCAAGGCGTAGCTACAGGCACTCGCATGGGCCCCAGCTATGCCAGCCTCTTTGTAGGGTACATCGAACAATCACTTCCAGGCGTACACTGGCCCTATCCCCAAACTCTGTCTCCGCTATATCGATGACTGATTGGTGCTGCCTACTGCACCAATGCAGAACTCTATCCCTACTCCCAATTCCCCTGTCTACGCCACATCTGCACCCAGGACGAGGTTTTCCATACTAGATCAGAGATGTCCTCATGCTTTAGGAAATGGGGGGTTCCCCTCTTCCATTATAGATGAAGCTCTCACGAGGGTCTTATCCATTTCCCGCAGCTCCGCTCTTGCTCCTCCCCCCATTCGCAACAAGGGCAGAGTCACCTTTGTCCTCACCTTCCACCCCATCATCAGATACATATAATCCTCCAATACTTTTGGCACCTCCAACGGGACCACACTACTGGCCACATCTTCCCATCTCCACCCCTTCTGCTTTCCGCAGAGACTGTTACAATACAATACAATACAATATATCTTTATTGTCATTGTACCCAGGGGTACAACGAGATTGGGAATGCGCCTCCCATACGATGCAATAATTTAAGTAATTTAGACAGCAGCAACCCAACGAAACGAAACAGTTGTAACAGTTTTGGACAGGTAAAGTTCCCTCCACAACTCCCTGGTCAACTCATCCCCAGACTACTTTCCCCTGCAACCGCAGGAGATGCAACACCTGTCCCTTTACCTCCCCTCTCGACTTCATCCCAGGACCGTGACAGTCATTTCAGGTGAGGCAGAGGTTCAATAGACAATAGACAATAGGTGCAGGAGTAGGCCATTCAGCCCTTCGAGCCAGCACCGCCATTCAATGCGATCATGGCTGATCACTCTCAATCAGTACCCCGTTCCTGCCTTCTCCCCATACCCCCTCACTCCGCTATCCTTAAGAGCTCTATCCAGCTGTCTCTTGAAAGCATCCAACGAACTGGCCTCCACTGCCTTCTGAGGCAGAGAATTCCACACCTTCACCACTCTCTGACTGAAAAAGTTCTTCCTCATCTCCGTTCTAAATGGCCTACCCCTTATTCTTAAACTGTGGCCCCTTGTTCTGGACTCCCCCAACATTGGGAACATGTTTCCTGCCTCTAATGTGTCCAATCCCCTAATTATCTTATATGTTTCAATAAGATCCCCCCTCATCCTTCTAAATTCCAGTGTATACAAGCCCAATCGCTCCAGCCTTTCAACATACGACAGTCCCGCCATTCCGGGAATTAACCTAGTGAACCTACGCTGCACGCCCTCCATAGCAAGAATATCCTTCCTCAAATTTGGAGACCAAAACTGCACACAGTACTCCAGGTGCAGTCTCACCAGGGCCCGGTACAACTGTAGAATGACCTCTCTGCTCCTATACTCAACTCCTCTTGTTACGAAGGCCAACATTCCATTGGCTTTCTTCACTGCCTGCTGTACCTGCATGCTTCCTTTCAGTGACTGACGCACTAGGACACCCAGATCTCGTTGAACATCCCCTCTTCCTAACTTGACACCATTCAGATAATAATCTGCCTTTCTATTCTTACTTCCAAAGTGAATAACCTCACACTTATCTACATTAAACTGCATCTGCCAAGTATCCGCCCACTCACACAACCTGTCCAAGTCACCCTGCAGCCTTATTGCATCTTCCTCACAATTCACACTACCCCCCAGCTTAGTATCATCTGCAAATTTGCTAATGGTACTTTTAATCCCTTCATCTAAGTCATTAATGTACATCGTAAATAGCTGGGGTCCCAGCACCGAACCTTGCGGTACCCCACTGGTCACTGCCTGCCATTCCGAAAGGGACCCATTTATCCCCACTCTTTGCTTTCTGTCAACCAATTTTCTATCCATGTCAGTACCCTACCCCCAATACCATGTGCCCTAATTTTGCCCACTAATCTCCTATGTGGGACCTTGTCGAAGGCTTTCTGAAAGTCGAGGTACACCACATCCACTGACTCTCCCCTGTCAATTTTCCTAGTTACATCCTCAAAAAATTCCAGTAGATTTGTCAAGCATGATTTCCCCTTCGTAAATCCATGCTGACTCGGAATGATCCTGTTACTGCTATCCAAATGCTCAGCAATTTCGTCTTTTATAATTGACTCCAGCATCTTCCCCACCACTGATGTCAGACTAACTGGTCTATAATTACCGTTTCTCTCTCCCTCCTTTCTTAAAAAGTGGGATAACATTTGCTATTGTCCAATCCACAGGAACTGATCCTGAATATATAGAACATTGAAAAATGATCTCCAATGCTTCCACTATTTCTAGAGCCACCTCCTTAAGTACCCTGGGATGCAGACCATCAGGCCCTGGGGATTTATCAGCCTTCAGTCCCATCAGTCTACCCAAAACCATTTCCTGCCTAATGTGGATTTCCTTCAGTTCCTCCATCACCCTAGGTTCTCCGGCCCCTAGAACATTTGGGAGATTGTGTGTATCTTCCTCAGTGAAGACAGATTGAAACGGTTTAACTCGTCTGCCATTTCTTTGTTCCCCATAATAAATTCCCCAGCTTCTGTCTTCAAGGGACCCACATTTGCCTTGACTATTTTTTTCCTCTTCACGTACCTAAAAAAACTTTTGCTATCCTCCTTTATATTATTGGCTAGTTTACCCTCGTACCTCATCTTTTCTCCCCGTATTGCCTTTTTAGTTAACTTTTGTTGCTCTTTAAAAGAGTCCCAATCCTCTGTCTTCCCACTCTTCTTTGCTATGTTATACTTCCTCTCCTTAATTTTTATGCTGTCCCTGACTTCCCTTGTCAGCCACATGTGTCTCTTACTCCCCTTAGAGTCTTTCCACCTCTTTGGAATAAATTGATCCTGCAACCTCTGCATTATTCCCAGGAATACCTGCCATTGCTGTTCTACCGTCTTCCCTGCTAAGGCCTCCTTCCAGTCAATTTTGGCCAGCTCCTGCCTCATGCCTCTGTAATCCCCTTTGCTATACTGTAATACTGACACTTCCGATTTTCCCTGCTGCCTTTCCATTTGCAGAGTAAAACTTATCATGTTGTGATCACTGCCTCCTAATGGCTTTTACCTCTAGTCCCCTTATCAGATCAGGATCATTACACAACACTAAATCCAGAATTGCCTTCTCCCTGGTAGGCTCCAGTACAAGCTGTTCTAAGAATCCATCTCGAAGGCACTCTACAAACTCTTTCCTGGGGTCCATTTCCAACCTGATTTTCCCAGTCTACCTGCATGTTGAAATCTCCCATAACCACCGTAGCATTACATTTTTGACACGCCAATTTTATCTCCTGATTCAACTTGCACCTCCTCCAACCTCATCTACTATTCCAGGTGTCAACTTCTGTATATCGGCGAGACCAAGCGCAGGCTCGCCGATCGTTTCGCTGAACACCTCCGCTCGGTCCGCCTTAACTTACCTAATCTCCCGGTTGCTCAGCACTTTAACTCCCCGTCACATTCCCAATCTGACCTTTCTGTCCTGGCATTGTCAAGAGTGAGGCCCAGCGCAAATTGGAGGAACAGCACCTCATATTTAGCTTGGGTAGCTTACACCTCAGCAGTATGAACATTGAGTTCTCCAACTTCAAATAGTCCTTGCTTTCCCTCTCTCCATCCCCTCCCCAGTTCTCCCACCAGTCTTACCGTCTGACTATATTCTCTCTGCGCCAACCACTACCGACATCAGTCTGAAGGGTCTCGTTCTGAAATGCCACCCATTCCTTTTCTCCAGATGCTGCCTGTCCCACTGAGTTACTCCA
The DNA here is from genome assembly GCF_053455715.1 of Rhinoraja longicauda. NCBI lineage: Eukaryota > Metazoa > Chordata > Chondrichthyes > Rajiformes > Arhynchobatidae > Rhinoraja > Rhinoraja longicauda. The sequence goes on from NC_135965.1 coordinate 18,374,183, forward strand.
GCATTTTGTGTCTACCTCCTATATATATGTATATAATCTATTATATTGTATTGTATAAATCTATTATATTGCATATAATCTATTGTACATTATCTATATATTGTGGCGCGTTGAAAAAGCCCGAAATAAAGGCGAGGAGCCGGGTATTTCGGGAGCGATGTTCGACTGCCTCCCCTGGACCAGTCCATTCCCGTGCCAAGGGGTTGGTAGTGGTATGGCCCGACCCTTGGGAGGCGCCACAATATAGTTATATTAAATAATATATAGGTGAATATTGTTAAATAGTTAATGTAAAGTATATGTATGTAGTTATATTAAATAATATAAATTAGCTGAGATGTCCCGCTGAGTTACTCCAGCATTTTGCGTCTACCTGCACCACTATAAGCTTTGATGAATTATTCCAGCTTTGGCTCGGTTCTGTCAATTGCAATTTATGAAATGAGCTAATGACATTTTGTTAAAAATTAAGAATTAAGTTTCGCCTTATTCCTATAAAGACATATTGCAGGACAAAGCAGTAGTTACAATATCTTTAAAATGAATGCCTAAAATGCTATGTAACTGGAATAATTTAATTCATGCTTAAAGGTTCAATTTTACAGCACAGAAATGGGCCTTTCAGCCCAACTCGTCCATGCGGCCTTGCATTTGGACTACATGCCTTAATTGGTCTTTACCCCATGCCTATTCAAATGTATTTTAATCTTAATTCCACCCACTTCTAGTCATTTCAGGTGAGCAGCTCATTCCATATTCCACCCCCCCCCCCCCCCCGTGAGAAAAAAATATGCTTATCAGGTTTCCTTTAAATCTTTCCTCTTTCATCATAAACTATGCCCTCTCATTTTAATCCCCCTACCCAGGAATAGAGGCCACAAAGCAACCTCCTGCAGGCAACCAGGAATTCCCAGATTTTCTAGAGTGCCAAATATACATGTCCGGGAGCATTAAGTGTTTAACCACTTCCCCTCAACATCCAATGGCATTACTAAACCAATGTCCTCCCTCACTACAGGTGGTGGGGGAGGAGGGGGTGACTATTTATTAAAACATACCTTTACCACCATCCATCAATTACCCCAAATGTTCTATTCTAATCGGCAGTGACTACCACATGTACCATGTACAAAATATACCAGTTACTTAAAATACATGCAGCATCTCCCAAACCTATCGGCAAACTTACTAGCCAATCATTATCTCAGGGATCCCAGCACTGATCCCTGCAGAACATCACTGGCTACAGAGCTCCAGCCAGAATTACACCCTTCCACAACTATCTGTCTCTGGGTAAGCCAGTTCTGAATCCAAACGAACAAGTCTTAATCTTCTAGATCAGACCATCATGGGGGACCTTGTCATAAGCCTTATTAAAGTCCATGTAGACAACACCCACCGTCCTATCCTTAAAAAACTTTAGTGTAACATAACCTGCTGCATACAAAGCCAAGTGGACCAACACTAATTAACTCATTCTCTTCCAGATGCATCTAAATCCTAAACCTAAGGATCCTCTCCAATAGTGCCAACCAGCACCCCCCACACACTTGCACTATCCTGCACACTAGGGACAATTTACAATTTATACAAGCTAATTAACCTACAAACCTGTATTTCTTTGAAGTGTGGACGGAAACTGGAGATCCCCGAGAAAACCCATGCAAGTCACGGTGAGAACATACAAACTCCATACAGACAAGCACCCACCCTTAGTTTCCTGGATTATCCCTAGTAACATTAAGCTATTGGAAACAGGAAGGTGTGGTAATTGGAGAATCATCTCTGTTGATTAATCATACCCAACACAAAAATATGTTGCGATTGTTGGAAGGACAACCAACTTAGTCCTAGGACATTGTGACATGGGGTCTTCAGTACCCATTTCCCCAGGTAACTCCTGCTAATTCAATAACTTTCTATTGGTGGTCAGAGGTGATCTAATCCACATTATTCAATTCCATTTGTGATCAGTGCCATGTAATTACACAGCAATGTCTACAGTGCATTCAGAAAGTATTCAGACCTTCACTTTTGCCACATTTTGTTACATTACAGCCTCATTTTAAAATAGATTAAATTGATTTTTTTTTATCATCACAATATCCCAGAATGAAGAATCAAAAACAGACGTTTAGAATTTCTTTGCAAAGTAATTAAAAAGAGATAACTGAAATATCACATTTACATAAGTATTCAGAACTTTTGCTATGACACTCAAACTTGAGCTTGGGTTCATCCTTTTTAGATTTAGATATACAGCACAGAAACAGCCCCTTCGGCCCACCGGGTCCGCGCCGCCCAGCGATCCCCGCACACTAACACTATCCTACACCCACTGGGGACAATTTTTACATTTGCCCAGCCTATTAACCTACAAACCTATACGTCTTTAGAGTGTGGGAGGAGACCGAAGATCTCGGAGAAAATCCACGCAGGTCACGGGGAGAACGTACAAACTCCGTACGGATGGCGCCCGTAGTCAGGATCGAACCCGAGTCTCCAGCGCTGCATTCGCTGTAAGGCAACAACTCTACCGCTGCACCACCGTGCTGCCCTGTTTCCATTGATTATCCTCGAGATGTTTCTACAACTTGGAAAGGCAAACATCTGTCTATATAAAGTCCCACAGTTGACAGTGCATGTCAGAGCAAAAACCAAGCCATGAAGACGAAGGAATTGGCCGTAGACCTCCGAGACAGGACTGTGTCGAGACACAGATCTGGGGAAGGGTAAAAACAATTTCTGCAGCATTGCAGGTCCTGAAGAGCACAGTGGCCTCCGTCATTCTTAAATGGAAGAACTTTGGAACGACCAGGACTCTTCATAGAGCTGGCCGCCCGGCCAAACTGAGCAATCGGGGTAGAAGGGCCTTGGTCAGGGAGGTGACCAAGAACCCGATGGTCACTCTGACAGAGCTCCAGAGTTACTCTGTGAAGATGGGAGAACCTTCCAGAAGGACAACTATATCTGCAGCACTCCACCAATCAGGCCTTTATTGGTAGAGTGGCCAGACGGAAGCCACTCCTCAGTAAAAGGCACATGACAGCCAGCTTGGAGTTTGCCAAAAGGCACCTAAAGGACTCTCAGACCATGAGAAACAAGATTCTCTGGTCTGATGAAACCAAGATTCAACTCTTTGGCCTGAATGTCAGGCACTGCTCATCACCTGGCCAATACCATACCTACGGTGAGGCATCATGATGGTAGCATCATGCTGTGGGGATGTTTTTCAACTGCAGGAACTGGGAGACTAGCCAGGATCGAGGGAAAGGTGAACGGAACAAAGTACAGAGAGATCGTTGATGAAAACCTGCTCCAGAGCGTTCTAGACCTCAGACTGGGGCGGAGGTTCACCTTCCAACAGGACAATGACCCGAAGCACACAGCCAAAACAACACAGGACTGGCTTAGTGACAAGTCTGTGAATGTCCTTGAGTGGCCCAGCCAGAGCCCGAACTTGAACCCGATCGAACATCTATGGGGGGGGCCTGAAAATAGCTGTGCATCGACATTCCCCATCCAACCTGACAGAGCTTGAGAGGATCTGCATAGAACAATGGGAGAAATTACCCAAATATAGGTGTACCAAGCTTGTAGTGTCATACCCAACAAGACTTGAGGCAGTAATCGCAGCCAAAAGTGCCTCAACAAAGTACTCAGTAAAGGGTCTGAATACTTATGTAAGTGTGATATTTCAGTTATTTCTTTTTAATTACTTTGCAAAAATTTCTAAACACCTATTTTCGCTTTTTTATTATGGAGTATTGCATGTAGATTGATGATAAAAGAATTTAATCCATTTTAAAATAAGGCTGTAACGTAACAAAATGTAGAAAAAGTGATGGGGTCTGAATACTTTCTGAATGCACTGTACATTCATGCCACTCAAGTGCTTGTCAGTAAGCATCAATACACTGACCCACTATTTTGCCATTTTGATCACTGCACCCTTCCACCAACATCCTTTAGAGAAAAGTGAGTGGGGAGAGGGAGAGGGAGAAGGAAGTTACCCATGTGGTCAACTTATTAGGGCCATTCAAACACTATCACGTTTTATATTATGTGATAAGTAACTGACTTCCCAGCTCTCTTGAGGCTTTCCAATGAAGTACTGGGCATATTATGGAAAACATTGGATGTACCCAGATAAGCATGCTCAACTCTATCCCAACAGCACACCACCCAGGATAACAATCAGCCTTACTTGGTACTATTAACGACCGAGAAACATTCTCTCACCCTGCTCCATTGTTCTGGGACTGTGGAGCAGATCATCTATAAATACACCAACAAAATCAGCCCCCCAGCATAACCGCCATCACTGAGATGGAATAGAAAGGCGTAAGGGAACTTCATGTCTAAATTTGAGCTCCTTGCCCAACTGCAATGGGAGCATCTTCACCAGGACTTAAACAGTTTAAGTGATGACTTAGTTTTCTCAATGGAAATGATAAAATCAGCAATAAATACACAAACATGTAGTTCACACTTTCAGTTAATAGCAACAAGGGCATACAGAGTTTGACATGACTAAGTATATTTTCATATCCCACGAGGAAAAAATGACATACTCCAGTCCATACAAAAAACAAACAGCCGACATCTGGTTGGAATAAATTTATTCATCTGTCTGTAAACAAGGTGGTTTAACATTTATGGCATTCTGTAAATGCATTTTAAAATCAGATGAGTTAGACTGTATCCCAGATGTAACAAAAGTGCAGGGAAAGAAAATGGACAAGTCAGCAACAAGAATTTTTAAAATCTGTACATATTTCACAAGGCCTGAACATTGAGTATATGCTAGAGTAACGCCCCTAAGGAAGTGCCGTTCAAATGATAGCCTTGCAGCGGCAGTGAAAATCCATCTCACAACAGCAAATCTCTATGCAGTATGTATGGCACAGGATACACAAACATTTGCAAAATAATTTCACAAGACAGCCAAGTGTGATTATTCCAACCAATACCATCTCCCATTTTATTCATATGTGAATACAGAACTTTTGTAGTTTTGTTTGAACTGAACATAAGTTAGTACTGTGCTCAAAACAGACATTTCCACAGATTTCAAAACAAGGGAGCACAAGTCAATTCTTCCAGAGTTTCCTTCTGCAGCATGAGCTTACCAAGTCTAAGGCATCAATTCACTTGATTTGAAAGATTTTCAACAGTTTGATTTCTATATAGGACACTGCCACCCTTCATCAGATATTAACAAAAGCATTTGACCTTCAAATCAACATTCATGGACATGCTATAATATCTTTATCTAAATTGCCAATAGAGTATTGAGGGGTGGCAGTGATCCTTCGCATCATTATACAGTAGACAGCCCTTTTACAATCCCCCAAGCTGCAAGTTAATTGGTCCTATGGAGCACTCAAAACTGGACACATCGTGATGGTTATTTTGGGATACTTATTGTCCAAAGTGGCAACCTTTATTTAAAAAGTTAAACTCGCATTAAAGGAGCTGGCAAAACAACATTTAAGTGCCTGAGCTATTGCAAAGATGGAATGTTCCTGGAGATTAAACTGATCAGTCAGAATTGTGGTATGTCCCTGGAATAAATTTACACATCCCAAGAGCAATTTTGTAATCACATTCCAGGTGGTTAAGATGCAAAAAAAAAAAAAGTAATACTAGTTTATATTAGAGTGCACCTGCAAAGCTTCTGTAAAGTTATCCACAGATGTAAACAGGTTTTGAAACAAAAAAAAAATCCAGGTGCTTCAGCAATGTCAATGAGCAATGAAGTTACAAGGAAAGTATATAACTTAGGTCAGGAATATTATGGCAAACAAAATATGCATGCACTCTCTCTTCCAACATGCTCAAACAAAAAGGAAGGCTCAAAGCTACGCAACTGCTGAATGTGCTGTCTCAGCAACACTTAAATTTAAGATTGTACTACCAGCACCTTTTCATTTATTTTCACCAAGTACTCCAAATGGGCACAGGAAGGGAGATAGAGAATAATCAGAACCTGATTTGGTGACTTTAGATGCCAATAAAGTTTCTAAATGCTAAAACAAAGCAATGCCCAGGCTCAGCAAGTCAGCCCAATTGTTTGCAACAATATCAAAAGTAATAACATGCATATCACCATATAGTTATTGTGCTAATGGCGCCAAAACAAGGGGTTTACTTTCCATTACAGCTATAATGTTATTACAATCAAGTGGTAAGGGGCAAGGAAATCAAATGGATAAATTAAAAACATTCTAACCAACTGGTGTGGTAGCACTGCCAATGCAAGTGTGTGGTGGCATGGGTGAATGAGTTGCTAGGTGGATGGGGAGAGGCTGCTTAGTATCCAGAATTCCTCAGGTATGTAGCCATGGTAAATGCTTTCTTGTTGACTACCCTTCCATGGACAATTTCCTTCCCCATGACTATAACCAATGCTGGAGTACATAAGGAAAAAATGAGAATTTTAAACTTTCCCCACCAATACAGGGATACAAAGGAGACATGGGCTCATACCCCCCAAAACCCTGCATTGCTATTAAACTTTCCGTAACTTCAACATGAAAGAGTAGGTGACTGCTAAAGGAAACTTTAATAGCAATTTTTTTGAAACTACTGAATAGCAATCCTGGACAACTAGAACCCAGTATCTCTCAAGTATTTTGCCATTGTGTATGCCTTCTTATTCAAGATTCCTCCATGGGTCCCTTCTTTTCCCATTACAAAGACCAAAACTGCAAGAAAAAGAAAAAAGAAACATTAGAAAATTGTACAGAAAGAACATTGCACAATTAAATGCATAATGAACTTGTGTCTACAAAAACATTTCCGCAGGGAAAAATAGCTCAACTATGATGTTTTATATGAAATCAGAGTGCAAGCGTAAATCGTGTTACTAAGTTAAAGCTTTATCTGCAAATTATAACCCCAATATAGCTTCTAAAGTCAAACTGTGAAGCATTAACATACTGCAAGGCCCAATTACCTCTGGTCATACCACCCAAATTATTGTTATATTCCACAATGTACAAAACCCGTGTACTTAATTCTTCTGTATAATGAAAGTGATGATTATTAATTAGCATAATAAGTTAGTTCAACAACCAGGATGCACAGGTTCAGAGAAAACCATGTCGGGGAATTAAAATGTGATTTGTATTAAATACACTTAAACATGACTATGTTGAGCACCAAGCCAAATTTGGATCTTAAATTGTGATGGCACACAAGTGTTAACATTCGGATAATAATAGCAATCGGATAACATTGCAAAACCAGGGTGGCAAGCTGTAAAAACAAACCACTTGCCAAGCAGCCATTCTTATCCATCTCATCATGATCTTAGCTTGGAGGAAGAGGGAAGTGGGAAAAACGAATCCACGTCTATTGGCATAAAGCTGCAAAATACATTCCTGATTCTTGTACTCAATGACCTGTCAGGGCATTAAGTACAAGGATCAGGAATGCATGTTGCAGCTTTATAAAACTTCGGTTAGTCCGCATTTGGAGTATTGTGCGCAGTTCTGCTCGCTCCATTAAAGTAAGGATGTGGTGGTATTGTAGAGGGTTCCAAAGAAATTTACCAGGATACAGCCTGGATTAGATGACATTAGATACAAACACACAGGGGAAAGATAAAGGAAGTGCGTGGGGCAAGTGTTTTTCATATGCAGAATGGAGGGTGCCTGGAATGTATTGCCGAGGTGAAGATGGAAGCAGATAAGATAATGTTTAAGAGGTTTATAGATAGGCAGAATGTAAAAACAAGGAAATGCAGATGATAGCTTACAAAGACAAAGTGCTGGAGTAACTCAGCAGGTCTTGCAGCAACCCTGGAGAACATGGATAGGTGATGTTTCAGGTCGGGTGATAGATACATGGATATGCAGTGAATGCAGGGATATGGATCACGTGTAGACAGAGGAGACAAGTTTAACATTGGTAGACATTGTGGGCCAAAGGGCCCATTACTGTGCTGTACTATTCTATGTTCTACAGACCTTAAGTTTGTTCAAGAAAAAGTAGCCAGGATATACCCTAAATGTTATGAAGACCAAAATGCAACTGTCTCAACAAAATCACCATTTACCCAAGGTGTACTGATATATTAAAAGGTAATTGTATTGCTTTGTCCATTGGTCTTCACTGAGAAAGGTAAACTTATGGAAATGTCAAAAAATAAGCAGTTTAAAAAAGAGGCAATTAGGGGAGGGAGATGATCAATAGCATTCCTTCAGTACCCCCTACATTATTTAACCCAAGGGACGAGTTTATTGCAAAAGACGAGATAATTCATCTGTTATGTGACAAATAAACTGTCAATTTCAGAACCAGGCAAGAATTAAAGATTCAATAGGAACCGGGGGGGGGGGGGGGGGGGGGGGGGGGGGAGAGACATTTTCTAGATTATGGTAATATATAGGTGAACTGATGGGCATGAGAGAATAGGATACAGGAGAACAAATGGGAAAATGGATATGATGGGTGTGATCCGAGGGCTGGCCCAGAATCAACAGCATGAATGGACTCCTTCAGTCATACAGATGTATAATTAAGGACCTGACATAAGAAGCTTATTCTTCAGGCAAGTTGTAGATCAATGAACACAAATAGCATTCATAAGACAGTGTGATAAAACCCAACAAATCTTAGGTTCCAATTACTTGAACAGTTTTTGATTATTGCCCTGCTGACATTTACAGCATCCTTTGATAAACAAGATCAGCATGAGAATACATAATGGCAATCTTGCCCAAAACACCCTTATTCAGCTAATAATTTTAAAAGGCTGACACTAAGCAAGGCTTTCAAGCAAAGAAAATTAATAGCAACCATGGAATAAAATACCTTACTAAATGAATTAAATTTTACCACAGCCAATGTTACCTCCTTCCTCCATTCGGAGATCGAAAAAATGCATCCTTGCATGAACACAAGTCTCATTATAGCTCAATTCCAATACTAGAATTTTTTGGGGTAGGGGATTCAACTTCCAACAAGGTGCTTAAGATTTTAAAGTGGCCAACATTTCTCTCTTCAGCTTAATTTCCTCTTCAGCTGTTTTTGAGTCTCATTTGCTTCAACTATTTCAACCTTTCCAACAGCTTTTGCTTTTTCCCCACAAAAATTGGGATCAAATTAAAGTTCTACCAACAGAAGCATCTTGCAAAATGTTACTGTTGCAACACTTAATAGGCAATTTGAATGACATCAAGATCATGGTCATTTTGTGGAACATAGGGGATGAAATTGTCAAATTTCAATAAATCCAACCCTTTTAAGGCCAATAACAAGCATAACAGATTCATAAACCCGCCATTAGCTTTTGGCAGTCTTAAACCACCCTTTTATCTCTCCACCCCCCCAACCTTCATTTCAGCTTTCATAGCTTAAACCATTGAAAATGCACGGCAACAATATTGGGTTGTACTGACATGGGCAACAATTATCAAATAACACTTGCAGTGCACATTGTTTAAACAAAGAAAACAAATCTGGGTATACAAAGATCTTTGGAGATTTCAGCCAGTTTGTTGCTCAAAATAATGCAAGTTTAATGTTATCCACCAACTAAACCGATTCAACATAGAAGATTATAGATTTTCAAATACTTGAGGTTTTATAGGCAATGAACTAAAGGATTTATGAAGTGCAACATTTTAAATATCCAAGTCAGAAGGCAGATATCTGCCCAACTCCCTGACTACATAGCAGTATTTTGCAGTTGATTTCAGTTGCATTTGTCTAATGCCCAGGTTATTGACTGAAACTAAGTAACAGTAATGTCATTGCAAGTTGAAGGTATTCAGTTAGACACTTAACTTGGGCTTTGACATGGTTCTGTGGTAAAACTGTGCTGGAAGGTTAGATCGCACGGCATCCAGGGAGAGCTAGCTGCTTGGATATTGAATTAAGTTCATGGAAGTAAGCTGAGGGTGGTGGTGGAAGGTTGTGCATGATAGAGTTAGTGTGTAGGGATTGCTGGTCGGTGCAGACTCAATGGGCCAAACCGCCTGTTTCTGCGCTGTATTTCTAAACTAAACTACATTAGTTGTGGTTAAAACAAAGATGCAAAAATAACAAAATGGTGGACATATCAGGCGGGCAGGCATTGGTTATGGAGAGACTTTCAAATCTATGACCATGTTGCACAAGTTCTGGTGAAAGATCAGTGACTTATTCATCTCACCTAACCAAAGTATTACCTAACCAAAGTACCTGAAGAGCTGTCCAACAATATGTATAAAGGTCAATGATTCTGACGCCTCCAACGTTTGCAACATAAAGTCATGAATGTGATTTTATTTCCACATTTTCATAGGTGGATGCAACTGTAAAGGGTTTAATAACATCCAAGCCACTAGAGAATGCTCAACTAATATCGACCTTTTGAAAGATCCACCCCTTCTACTATCAGTAGTGTGACAAATTACCAGAAAACAAGGTAGGCTGAAATTTCATGATGCATAGTCTGGTAAATAACAAGCAGCCCAACTGAATCTTACAAACCCTCAGACCCAACCGACCTCAGAAAAAGCAGCAATGCCAGACCAGTAGGTACTAGTTCTATACTCTAGTGTTCTCAGTTATAGTGCAAAGTTCAATGGCAAGTGCCTGATTCCTACTTGTAAATGTCATGTTTCACAACTTTCATGCTTGGATATGCATGTAAAATGACATTTGCTACATTTATGCAGGTAAACAGTCAGACTGCTAAAGAACAGATGGAAAAACACCAACATTCAGGCTATTCCACAGGAATCTTAATTTATATAACAGATAAAATTGGAAAATGTTTGTTACTTGGCCATCATTATAATTTTTAATGAGCAAATAAATGGCATGGGCAAAACTAAAATAACTCCTATATAGGAAATAAACATGCCTAGACAGATTCCATTATTTCACAAGAGGGAAAAGTAGACAATCCTTTAGTTTTGAAGTCAAACTTGAGTGAAATTACTTGTCCAATAGAATGGGAAAACCCATTAGATCATTGTTTTTCCTCATTGTTATATCACTATGCCTTTTTATACAAATGTTAATGAAATTATACATTAAAACAATTTTTTAAAACATTACAAGTTTATTATGAGGTTCAATATTTAATTAAATGAACAACCAAAACGTGTTAGATCTGCAGCACTCACTTCTGCCAGCTCTGCCTACAGAAACATTGTACGTTGGTTCCCCAGCTTGGCTCTTTGTCCTGATGTCCATTGTGAAGTCACCGTCAATAAACAGGCTATCTCTGATAACAGAGCATTTCCTTCCTCCCAGGACCATGCCATTGGTGAAGAAACTTTGACGATCCTTTCCAACCAGCACATCTATTTCTGGAGGCTGTATATGAAAAACACCACTGTTAATAGACAATAGACAATAAGTGCCGGAGTAGGCCATTCGGCCCTTCGAGCCAGCACCATCATTCAATGTGATCATGGCTGCTCATTCTCAATCAGTACCCCGTTCCTACCTTCTCCCCATACCCCGACTCTGCTATCCTTAAGAGCTCTATCTAGCTGTCTCTTGAATGCATTCAGAAAATTGGCTTCCATTGACTTCTGAGGCAGTGAATTCCAGATTTACAACTCTGACTGAAAAAGTTTTTCCTCATCTCCGTTCTAAATGGCCTACCCCTTATTCGTAAAATGTGGCCCCTGGTTCTGGACTCCCCCAACATTGGGAACATGTGTCCTGCCTCTAGCGTGTCCATCCCCTTAATAATCTTATGTTTCGATAAGATCCCCTCTCATCCTTCTAAATTCTAGTGTATACAAGCCTAGCCGCTCCAGTCTTTCAACATACGACAGTCCCGCCATTCCGGGAATTAACCTAGTAAACCTACGCAGCATGCCCTCAATAGCACGAATATCCTTCCTCAAATTTGGAGACCAAAACTGCACACAGTACTCCAGGTGCGGTCTCACTAGGGCCCTATACAACTGCAGAAGGACCTCTTTGCTCCTATACTCAACTCCTCATGTTATGGCCAACATTCCATTGGCTTTCTTCACTGCCTGCTGTACCTGCATGCTTCCTTTAAGTGACTGATACACTAGGACACCCAGATCTCGTTGTACATCCCCTTTTCCTAACTTGACACCATTCAGATAATAATCTGCCTTCTTATTCTTACCACCAAAGTGGATAACCTCACACTTATCCACATTAAACTGCATCTGCCATGCATCCGCCCACTCACACAACCTGTCCAAGTCACCCTGCAACCTCATAGCATCTTTCTCACAGCTCACACTACCACCCAGCTTTGTATCATCTGCAAATTTGCTAATAGTACTTTTAATCCCTTCATCCAAGTCATTAATGTATATTGTAAATAGCAGCGGTCCCAGCACCAAGCCTTGCGGTACCCCACTAGTCACTGCCTGCCATTCTGAAAGGGACCCATTTATCCCCACTCTTTGCTTTCTGTCTGTCAACCAATTTCCTATCCATGTCAGTACCCTACCCCCAATACCATGTGCTCTAATTTTGCCCACTAATCTCCTATGTGGGACCTTGTCGAAGGCTTTCTGAAAGTTGAGGTACACCACATCCACCGGCTCTCCCAGTCAATTTTCCTAGTTACATCCTCAAAAAAATTCCAGAAGATTAGTCAAGCACGATTTCCCCTTCGTAAATCCATGCTGACTCGGAACGATCCTGTTAGATTGTACTGCTCAGAATGCACATGAAATGTGAATCACATTACAACAGGCAGCAGCAAAATGCAATAATCTTCAAATGCCAAGTATTATACATTTATTACAAAAACGTTAGTCCTCTATTAGCTATAAATTATACAAAAATGTAGGTTTTAAAAACTTTTTGGAAGGAGGATGGGGTGCAAGGTAGAGCAAGGAGGAGAGAGTTCTTTAAAGAGAAAAGAAGGCTCTGGGGCAGAAGAGTACGAGTCATATCTAAAATAACCTTTTCTCTTCACCCTCCCTCTCTCCAACCTCTCCCCTCAATCTGGCACAAAAGAATAGTTTGGGAGCAACTCTTATGGCAAGAATCAACTCAAAAATATAAATTTCCAGTATAAAAGCAAGCAAACCTGCTAACATTTTGTATCAATAGACCCAGAGTTAATTTTAACAGATACTAAATAAACCTGGCCAAATCCCACAAGCCCATATCCTAACATCCAGGAAACTGATACTACTAACAACTATCCACACTGAGTAGCAAAAACATTACATGGCAAGAGACCTATTTTTGCTAGATGGCAATCCTTCATTATTAGTGTAAAAATAGATCTGAAGGGTGCAATTATGGCATCAGACTTACATGGCAGCTATGTCCTTCAAAATGCTTTCCAGACAACCAAAAAACTGAAAAGGCTAGGCTGCTTTACAATTTGACAAATGCCAAGATTGTTCTTTTTTAATGCCCAGAGCATCTGGGCATGAATGGCACACTAGCAGAGATGCTACCTCTCAATGCCATAAATCAAGGTTCATTTCAGACATTGAAACTATATGGTGTTAAGTATTTTCTTCCTACAACTGCATGGATTTCCACCATGTCCCATAGAGGTATAGGCTGGTAGGTTTACTGGCCATTCAAGTGTTTCTGGTATGCAGGAGTCGATGGGAATGAGGGGATAAAAATGGGATTAGTGTAAATGGATACTTGGTCAGCACTGACAGTGGGCAAAGGGGCAGTCTGTGATGATTTCTCAAAACATAATTCATTTAAATTAATGCCAGAAAGAGACCAGAACACACGAAGCAGTCATTATACTGGTTAAAGACAAAAAGCTGGAGTAACTCAGCGGAAGAGGCAGCATCTCTGGAGAGAAGGAATGGGTGACGTTTCGGGTTGAGACCCTTCTTCAAACTGGTTAGGGATAAGGAAAACAAGAAATATGGACGGTGATGTGGAGAGATAAAAAACAATTAAAGATATGCTAAAAAGTAATGATGATAAAGGAGATAGGCCATTGTAAGCTGTTTGTAGGGTGAAATTGAGAAGCTAGTGCGACTTGGATGGGGGAGGGATAGAGAGGGAATGTCAGGGCTACCTGAAGCGAGAGGCCCATATCACTAGGCCCTCATTCTTTAGGGAGCAGGAGTTCCCTCTCCCATCATAAATGAGGCCCTCACTCGTGTCTCCTCGGTACCCTGCAGCTCCACCCTTGCTCCCTTAGTTGCAACAGAGACCGAGTCCTCCTGGTCCTTACCTTCCACCCCATCAGCCGTCGCATATAACACATAATCCTCCGAAATTTCCGCCAACTCCAACAGGATCCCACCACTAGCTACATTTTCCCATCTCCATCCCTGTCCGCCTTCCATCCGAGACCATTCCCGGCACAATTCCCTGGTTAACATCCCTTCCTACCCAAACCACCCCCGCCCCAGATATCTTCCCCTGCAACCGCAGAAGATGCAACACCTGTCACTATACCTCCTCCCTCGACTCTGTCCAGGGACCCCAACAGGTTGGGCAGAGGTTCACTTGCACCTCATCTACGGTATCCGTTGTTCAAGATGTGGACTCGTACATTGGCGAGACCAAACACAGACTGGACAATCGGTTCACAGAACACTTTCGCACAGCCCGTGTGAACTAACCTGATCTCCCGTTTGCTGGACACTTTAATTCTCCTTCCCATTCCTACACAGGCCTTTTTGTCCTTGGTCTCCTCCATTTTCAGAGCGAGACTAAACACAAATTGGAAGAACAGTATCTCATACTTCGCTTAGGCAGCTTACAGCTCAGTGGTATGAACATTGATTTCTCACTTCAGGTAACCCTGGCATTCCCTCCATCCCTCCCCACCCAAGTCGTACTATCTTCTCATTTTCATCCTACAAACAGCTTACAATGGCCTGCTTCCTTTATCATTACTTTTTCTGCATATCTTTCATTCATTGTTCTTTGTCTCTCCATATCACCGTCTATATCTCTAATTTCCCTTATCCCTGACCAGTCTGAAGGGTCTCGACCCGAAACGTCGCCCATTCCTTCTCTCCAGAGATGTTGCAAGTCCCACCGAATTACTCCAGCTTTTTGTGTCTATCTTCGGTTTAAACCAGCATCTGCAGTTCCTTCTTGCACATTACACTGGTTAAAATGGTTAACCAAGCAGTACACTTTAAACACGAGTCAATAGTCTGGCTTTTATAACACATCCTTCGGATTCAGTAGAGGAATGACCTCAAGGTCTCTTTGCTACTGATACCCAACCTTCCACAATCAAATGTTTAGAATTAAGATCTAGCCAAGACTAACTTTGCTCACCCTTTCCCACTACTGCATTGAGATAACGGAGATAAACAGTATAGGAAAATAACTGCAGATGCTGGTACAAATCGAAGGTATCAAATACCTTCTTCAGTCTGATGAAGGGTCTCGACCCGAAATGTCACCCATTCCCTCTCTCCTAGATGTTGCCTGACCTGCTGAGTTACTCCAGCATTTTGTGATAACTGAGATAAATGATCTCAAAAAGGAAGCAGATCCATCCATGACAAAAAGATAACTAAAATTTAAATTATTCAGCTAGCTGAACCAATTCCTGTATATCTATCATTCTCACTAGTTAAGAGCACTGCAGATCAGCTAACTAGACAGTTTATTACAAAAATAATTTATGGACTGGAATATTTGATTTGATTGAATGTATCATTCAAAGAAAACACCAAAAGATGTCAAAGTTAAGGATATAGGGGAAAAAACATTCTTTTAAGGATATAGGGAAAAAAACTGTGTTGCGTAAGTTCACGAGGTTAATTCCCGGGATGGCGAGTCTGTCATATGTTGAAAGAATGGAGCGACTGGGCTTGTATACACTGGAATTTAGAAAGATGAGAGAGGATCTTATTGAAACATAAGATTGAGGGATTGGACACACTAGAGGCAGGAAACATGTTCCCGATTTTGGGGGAGTCCAGAACCAGGGGCCACAGTTTAAGAATAAGGGGTAGGCCATTTAGAACGGAGATGAGGAAGAGCTTTTTCAACCAGAGTTGTGAATCTGTGGAATTCTTTGCCTCAGAAGGCAGTGGAGGCCAATTCTCTGGATGCTTTCAAGAGAGAGTTAGATAGAGGGGTCAAAGGATATGGGGGGGAAGGCAGGAACGGGGTACTGATTGTGGATGATCAGCCATGATCATAGTGAATGGTGGTGCTGGTGCGAAGGGCCGAATGGCCTACTTCTGCACTTATTATCTATTATTCTATTGTAATCACCATAGGCTAGTAGTCATCAAATCACAAAAATACATGCACTTGCAGCAACTTTGCAGCTCAAAGCAATTACTGTACAACACCAAGTTCTTAGAATATTTAAATCTATTGGTTAAACTGCTCCTTTAAATGTTTTTTGGAAATTTTATTCTTCCCACAGACAGCTGGAAAGAGACCATTTGATCCAGTTTTGGGGCAACAAAGCCCAATTTTGAAATATCACAACCCCACAAAACGTAGGGTAACATTGTTAATGATTGCTCCAAAAGATGAACTCTCAATAAGATACAGGATTTTTCTATTACATCAGACCATCATGCAAATTGGTCTTTTACTCAATTGGCCGTTAACTTAAGTGACTGATTTTCATATGAATAATGAAATACCATTTTAGCAAAGTCTCTGTAAACATTCACACAGTCAAAGGGATTAGATAACTGTTTAAATACCAATGCGCTTAATTTGAGTCTTGTGAAACAAAGCCAGGCGCAGAAGCACATCCCAACAATTTACCCTCCATCTGATCTCAAATTGGATTATCAATATGTAGGTGGTAAAGAGACTCCCTTTAGCTGAGAAGCATTTTGCTTGAACACACAATTGCAGATCTTTTATCCTTAATCTGTAATTATCAAGAACCCTTTGCTTTCATGAAGATCCAAACAAGCTGCCAAAGCCCAACATGTTTTCAATCATTCGTGTAAAGGTGCGACCACAAACACATCTACGAGTTGATTTAAACTTTCCCAAAAGGCAACTTTTAACCAAATTGTTCTGCATCATTCAATACACAAGAACTATTTTGATCAAATGAAACAAGCTTCCCAATGGTTTCTTAAAAATTTAATGCACACTCCAACTTCTGTGGTATCGAGCATTCATCTGTAATTATCACGATTGACAGATTCTTGATTAGTAAAGGTGTCAGGGGTTACATGAAGAACGCAGGAGAATGAGGTTGAGAGAGAAAGATAGATCAGCCATGATCGAATGGTGGAGTAGACTTGATAGGTCGAATGGCCTAATACTGATCCAAGAATTTATGAACCAAGTCCCATTTCAAAAACCGTTTTCACAATTCAGTAGATACTCGATACATTTCATTATGCCCTAATTGATATTTTTAAATATTTTTAATATGTGCCCCATCTTGCCAGATAGATACATGCATCCACCCTGAAAGATAGGCAGTATATTAATTTTTGCACTGCCCCCCCCCCCGTAATTTATATTCCTAAAATAATCTTGGCAATTTTTCTGGATGACAGCTCAAGGTCAAATGTTACAGCTTGAAATATGTGGATCTTTTGCCAGTTCTGTACAGTTCTAATGCATCGCAACACAGTACTAATGTGCCAAGCTGGGGAGTAGGAAGCCTTTTATATCCAGATCCTCAGTTTTATATCAGGAATGGTCAACATATGCAATCCCATCCATTTGAAGTGGGTTACTAATGTTGATGTGCTGAAAGTATAGATGCAGAAAATTAGTTTGAAAACTTCGATGGGAAACTGACAATGTCAGTAGGTGACTCCAGGGCTTCAACATTCAACAGAGCCATATTTGCAAATTGACAAAGCAGCCAAATGTGTCAAAATTTAGAATTGCATGGTCACACAGTGAAGCCGATGGCAAAGTTCAGGGTCAAGCATGTGCAACTGGCCAGATCAAGAACAAACCAACCTATTATAAATAGCACATTATCAGCAAAAGGTTACATTGGACTTGAAGGACATTTGGCTCAGCTTTGCCTCAGTATTTTCAAACCTCACAGTAACACTATTGCTTTATTACCGAATTAACAAATACAATTTCACATGTATCATTTGCATGTCGGCACGGTAGCGCAGCGGTAGAGTTGCTGCTTTACAGCGAATGCAGCGCCGGAGACTCAGGTTCGATCCTGACTACGGGTGCTGCACTGTAAGGAGTTTGTACGTTCTCCCCGTGACCTGCGTGGGTTTTCTCCGAGATCTTCGGTTTCCTCCCACACTCCAAAGACGTACAGGTATGTAGGTTAATTGGCTGGGTAAATGTAAAAAATTGTCCCTAGTGGGTGTAGGATAGTGTTGATGTACGGGGATCGCTGGGCGGCACGGACTTGGTGGGCCGAAAAGGCCTGTTTCCGGCTGTATATATATGATATGATATGATATGATATGATATGTCATGCGACAGAGATGGAGTGTGTGGCTCGAGTAATGAAGCTTATGATCTTGAGATATCTAATACAACATACAACACCCATTTCTGCTTTCCCCAAACAAACTGATTGATGAGTCTGTTTATACCACCTGCTAATGGCTTTCCCAGTTTTCCTGCGGATACACGATAAACATATCTATGTCAAATCACATGAATGTCTTCATATGTCCATGGAGTATTAGACTCACTGATACTTTTCCAAATCAAACCTATTGATACTATTCCAAAAGATTAATGCAACTGTATATCTTTGGAATCTTGCATCGTAAACCTCATCAGTCTTCCACCTTTAGGATCCTGTATCAGTCTTGCAGACATTCTAGATCCTTGGAATTTATGTACAGGAAAAATAAGTCTACAGAGGATGACTTATCTCTTCCATTGGATCACCTTGACAATAAAAATACTATGTCAGTTGTCAGTATTCAGTGATTAGCTTGGCCTTCAACACCACAATACCAAATACACTCAACCCTGAATTACTGGACTTCAGCCTTGGGAGTGGGGGACTCCTTTTACAACTGGCTCCTGGGCTCAGTTAGAATTTGTTCACATTTGCTCGACCCCGATCCTCAATACTGGCACCCCTCAGGTTTATGTATTCAGTCCCCTTGCACTGCCCTCTCTATATCCATGACTGCGTGGCCAAATAAGATGCCAACTCGTTCTTGAAATTTGCTGATGATACCATTGTTGGTCAGATCAACACCAGTAAGACATAGAACAGGAAAGATCGAAAACCTTGCGTCATGGTGTTAAGACAACCACCTAGACCTTAACTTTAACAAGAGGAAAGAGTTGGTTGTTAAGCCAAGGAAGAGTGGTGAACAGACCAGCCCATCATGGTTTAGTCACTTCCTTCCACTCAGTCCATCTTCATCGTGTGTCACATAGAGCAGCTGAACATATCAGCAAGTATGCATGTAACACTGGCTACTTGTTTCTCTACTTTCTCAAAGCAGTAGCTTGAAAGCTCAGATGTCCAGACTCTTCCCAAAGAACCAACAGATTCTTCCCCACAGCTGTTCCACTCTTAAATCATTACCCTTTCCACACTTCCTTCACAGAGGTACTGCCATGTCCTCTCGATTCTACCTCTGTTGCACTTTACTTTTTTGCACTATAATCTTGCACCATTCTGCTGTTTTGTACATTGTGTTTATTGGTGTTTAAAATTGCAAGTACATTATTTGTGAACAAGGAATGTCATTGAAACCACATATATGGCAATTCTCAACTTGCTCTGACATTGAATAACTTAAATTCCATTCACTTCCTCCAGATGAAAGTTATAGCCATGGCAGGGCACTCACATGGACCAAAAGCTGCCTATGCTCATCTATTTGCAGGTTATGTGGAACAATCTGTTTCTATCCTCTCAGGCTCACTCACATACATGTTCCTACTACATTGGTGGCTGCATTGTTAGTCTCCCACACTCGTGCAGGAAACACTCAATTTCAATTTGTTGCACATTACTTCAGAAAGGTAGGTGTACAGGCCCCAGTCAGCATCAATAGCACCAAATGCATCATAGAAATTACCCTACTAGAATATATCACAGCTTGGTTGGCTCTACCCATGACTGCAAGGAATTGTGGAGTTTTAGATGTAACCCAGCCCATCTCAAACCAGCTTCTTCCCTCCTTCCCCCCCGCCCCCAATCGACTGCTTCTAGACTTCAACCTACCATAGTAAAGCAGACAACATAATTAAGAACCATTTTCACCCCAGTCATTCCCTCTTCTCCCCTCTCCCGTTTGGCAGAGGATATAAAAACCTATATATTCTGCACTCAGGGATTTGTCTCCTTGCATTACCTGTTGTACTTGTGTATGGCTTGATTATACTCGTGTATAGTATAATTTGATACCAGATACTATGCAAATAGTATTTTTCACTTTCTTAATACAGGAGTCATCAATAAACCAATACCATTAAACCAATACCATATCAACACTGCCATCACATTGACATTCATTTTCTGGACCTGTCCCTCAACTCAAGAGATGACTTGCTACTAAACATCTACTACATGTCTATTGCCTGCCTCACCCATCTCAACTACTTTTAGTTCTGCTTTGCGTCCTGCAAGAGGAGGTCTATTCCATTCTTCTAGTTCTTCCATCTCCGTTATATTTGCGCAAATGAGAAAACGAGACGCTAGAGCGACTTGGGAGGGGGAGGGATAGAGAAAGAGGGTGTCTACCAAGATTGAGATGCGTGCAAGAGCAATTTCTATTAAAAAATGGTTTTATCATAACCTATTCCTACATGATAGGGCCTCCATCTGTCAAGTCTTGATTGCATTAAGAGGTAAATGTAAAAATTAATGCAGACCCACTTATCTGGGAGAGATACAAACAGTAAAAGGCAACTAAAAAGGCATTATGTTACAAAAACAGATGAAACATTTGTAAAGGACATACAACAAAAAAGACAGACATTAAAAGATCAAGGTGATCAGCTGCAATTGGTCTGAAACTCAGCAACTTTGCACACACCTTTTCATGGTTTCCCAAATTCTGAGAAGAAAAAGAATGAAATTGCTGTTAACAAAAATTAAAATAAATATACTTTAAATGGTCAGAGGTCAATTCAAAAGAATGGAGCCATGCTGCATGTTGCCACTGCTGGTATAAAGTTAAGGAGATGAGCATGTATCTGACCCATACTCACTGAATACCTATGGCCTCAAAAAGTAAATTCAAACACAGCGCAAAGTCAGACTTGAAGCTCATTTCAGACTTCATGCTGCAAGCCACATTTATGGAATTCCAAAATCTAGAGACCCCTGACTCCAAGTCCAAAGGATCTCGACCCAAAATGTCACCTATTCCTTTTTTCCAGAGTTGCTGTCCGACCCACTAAGTTACTCCAACTTTGTGTCTATCTTCAGTCCAAAATACAACGTTGACACAGCAGCTGGCCAGCACCCATCTGTGGATCCACTCACAAGTCCAAAGCATTCAAAAGCACATGGATCAAACTATTTCAGTAACAATGCAGATGTTGTATCCTTTAGCATACCAAAGTTCTCAACCTAGGGATAATTCTCTCAATTGAAGTGCTACCACTTCTCTTCACAATTTAAAAGGCATGGGGAAGAAACCATATTATAAATCTGTTAGCCCAACATTTGTTGGAACATTACTGCAATAGTATGATTGAACACTCAAAAGATCAGAATTTGCATGGATTTATGAAGAATACATCTGGATTGATGCATCCGAGTATCTCCTCTCCCTCAATGAAAAAGAAGAGAGTATTTGGATTGTTTTAGTCTTTAAGAAGTTTAATCATGAGTAGAACCAGGATTTTGCCATAAGTGCCACAAGTGCCTTTTTTGATGATTTCAGCAAGATAATGCCCTTTTCACGATCGAGTGCCTAAATCAGGCTTTTTTTGCCGTGTTAACGTAACTTACAAGAAAATTTCCACCACCAGGGGTGCCACCGTCAGTCGTTCATTCGTGGGTAGTGGACGAGGCCCCAGTCTTTTGCAGTCAGGCTGTAAGTGGGTATTGTGGTGATTGGAGAGGGGTGGGTGGGGAAGAGTTCAGTCTTTTCAGACTGGAGTCAGGCTGTGTGAAGTGTTGTTTGGGGAGGGTGGGGGGGGGGTACCAGGGTTAAGTTTCTGTTTATCGAACCTGCAGTAGAACTCGTTCAGGTCGTTGGTCAACTGACGATTGTCCAAGGAGCAAGTTTCCTCTTGTAGCTTGTGATTTCTTGCAAGCCCTTCCAAACTTAAGACGAGTCATTAGCTGAGAACTTGCTCCTCAATTTCTCAGAGTACCTTTCCTTGGCAGCACTGATTCCTCTTCTCAGCTTGTACTTGGTCTGCCTGTAGAGGTCTGAATCCCCGCTCCTGTAGGATCTACCCTTGCAAGCGTCAAAATGCCTAAAGTCAAGTCAACACCTTGTAAAAAACTGAACAATTTGGTGAGTGTACGGGAGTGATATATTCTCTACACTGTGTGCTGTTTTGCAAAGCTTATGAGAAAGCAGCAAATCATGATAATAAATATTTAGTCTCCCAGCATGTACAGACAGCTAAACACAAGTCGGCGGCAGAGAAACTGAAGGTGGGAAATACGCAAGCTTGTCTCCTCACATTTACAGCTGGCTCCAGTTGCAGCGGCACGTCCGGCAGCAGTTGCAGGTCCAGTTGCAGTTGCAGGTCCGGCAGCGCAGTGGTAGAGTTGCTGCCTTACAGCAAATGCAGCGCCGGAGACTCAGGTTCGATCCTGACTACGGGTGCTGTACTGCACGGAGTTTGTACGTTCTCCCTGTGACATGCGTGGGTTTTCTCCGAGATCTTCGGTTTCCCCCCACAGGTTAATTAGCTGAGCAAATGTAAAAATTGACCCTAGGGGTGAAGGATAGTGTTAATGTGCGGGGATCGCTGAGCGGCGCGGACCCGGTGGGCCGAAGGGCCTGTTTCTGCGCTGTATCTCTTAAAAAAAATCAAATCTGAGTTTGAGTGATCTGTACAAGGCATTCATTGATGCTGGAATTCCACTGTGGAAATTGGAAAACAAATCTCTGAGATTTTTTAGGGAAACACAGAGGAATATATACCGAGCGAGTCATCATTACGGAAAAATTATGTTGACAGCAACTTCAACATTGTTGTGCAGAAAATTAGAGATGAAGTTGCATGCAACAAAATATGGATCTCAATAGATGAGACAACCTATGCTGTGGGGAGATATGTTGCCAATGTGGTCATCGGTACACTGGAGGCAGATCAACAATCAAAGGAGTATATCAACATGAATATAGAGTCTGCAGCTTGTTTTGGGTATGCACCAGTGACCTCAGCTGGGGTAGAAAGAAGTTTTTCAGAACTGAAGCAAATTCGGTCTGGCAGACGGCATCGTTTAATACCAGACAATTTGAAAAAATGCTAGTAATTATGCACAACCAGGGAACTTTGGTCATTTAATGTAGTATACCTTTATATTATCATTTTTAACCATATTTTGGTGGTGGAAATACATGCCTTTAATGCCTTTTTTTGTCAATAAATGCCTTTTTCGTAATTTTATTATGCCTATTTGCCTGCCTATTTCAGAGATTTTTAGCACCTAAACATCCTGGCTCTAGTCATGAGGCTTCTGGCCACCTGACTGAAAACCACTAGCCATATAAAAACTACCAAACCAAAATAATTGAACTACCTAACCCTAACTATTCAAATTGGTTGGGCATGACCTATAACATCCCTCAATGATATTTTGGTGCCAAACAACAAACCATAAAAGAACTTGGATTACGGGATTGAAAGCCTCATAGCCAACTTTGCCTACAACACCAGAGTAGGTAGCACAGAAAGCATTAAAAAAATAAAGTGGTACTTCAAAGGGAATTAACTGAAAATAAAGTATTTTGCAGGTCAGACTATAGGACTAGAAGAATAATCTGAACAAGAGACTGAGATTGTCCAGAAGCGATGTCAAGAAGCACTTAAAGTATATAGGAAATTTGTAACTCTTCCTGAAAACTAAAGTCAATTCAACTTTATAATTTAAATCCAAATTACAAACCCTAACCAAACATGTTAAGGATCAGGAGAAAATTTCCAGTTTGTGGACTTTGCTCACAGATCATGCACGAGACTGAATAGCAGAACACCTTGAGCAACCTTTTCTGTTTCACTGCTATGGGAGAAGGAAATACAAAATTTTGTCAGTCATAGATTGGGAAGAGGTTTGAGTGAAGCACAGTAGATTAAAGCAAGCAGTCTGTTGTGCACAAAACAAATGCACTCAGTTATATGTAGCTATCCAGGTGTTCTTCAAACATGCGACAGCCCTCTCTACCTTTTTGAATTGAATAGGAATGTTGGTATCCTACCGCCACATTCAGGAAGTTTGCATACCCTACATAATAGGATAATTGTGATGATCAATTTTCTTCACTTTTAAACATTTTAAAATGTTCCCCCCACCAATCCCATCCATCTGCCAAATGATCCGAAAGGTACATTTTATTAACAAGTCACCAATAACTTGAATTTATAAATAAAAGGCAGGGAGAGCACAAAGCACCCAAGTTTGTTGATTGCAATAAAACGTCAGGGGGTCATGCTGTGGTGAAGATATGTGGACAATAATAGACAATAGGTGCAGGAGGAGGCCATTCGGCCCTTCGAGCCAGCACCGCCATTCAATGTGATCATGGCTGATCATTCTCAATCAGTACCCCGTTCCTGCCTTCTCCCCATAACTCCTGACTCCGCTATCCTTAAGAGCTCTATCCAGCTCTCTCTTGAATGCATTCAGAGAATTGGCCTCCACTGCCTTCTGAGGCAGAGAATTCCACAGATTCACAACTCTCTGACTGAAAAAGTTTTTCCTCATCTCAGTTCTAAATGGCCTACCCCTTATTCTTAAACCGTGGCCCCTTGTTCTGGACTCCAACATTGGGAACATGTTTCCTGCCTCTAACGTGTCCAACCCCTTAATAATCTTATACGTTTTGATAAGATCTCCTCTCATCCTTCTAAATTCCAGTGTATACAAGCCTAGTCGCTCCAGTCTTTCAACATATGATAGTCCCGCCATTCCGGGCATTAACCTAGTAAACCTACGCTGCACGCCCTCAATAGCAAGAATATCCTTTGTCAAATTTGGAGACCAAAACTGCACACAGTACTCCAGGTGCGGTCTCACTAGGGCCACGTACAACTGCAGAAGGACCTCTTTGCTCCTATACTCAACTCCTCTTGTTATGAAGGCCAACATTCCATTGGCTTTCTTCACTGCCTGCTGTACCTGCATGCTTCCTTTCTGTGACTGATGCACTAGGACACCCAGATCTCGTTGTACGTCCCCTGTTCCTAACTTGACACCATTCAGATAATACTCTGCCTTCCTAATCTTACCACCAAAGTGGATAACCTCACTTATCCACATTAAACTGCATCTGCCATGCATCCGCCCACTCACACAACCTGTCCAAGTCACCCTGCAACCTCATAGCATCTTCCTCACAGTTCACACTACCACCCAGCTTTGTATCATCTGCAAATTTGCTAATGGTACTTTTAATCCCTTCATCCAAGTCATTAATGTATATTGTAAATAGCTGCTGTCCCAGCACCGAGCCTTGCTGTACCCCACGAGTTACTGCCTGCCATTCTGAAAGGGACCCATTTATCCCCACTCTTTGCTTTCTGTCTGTCAACCAATTTTCTATCCATGTCAGTACCCTACCTCCAATACCATGTGCTCTAATTTTGCCCACTAATCTCCTATGTGGAACCTTGTCAAATGCTTTCTGAAAGTCAAGGTACACCACATCCACCGGTTCTCCCCTGTCAATTTTCCTGGTTACATCCTCAAAGAATTCCAGAAGATTAGTCAAGCATGATTTCCCCTTCGTAAATCCATGCTGACTCGGAACAATCCTGTTACTACTATCCAAATGCTCCGCAATTTCGTCTTTTATAATTGACTCCAGCATCTTCCCCACCACTGATGTCAGACTAACTGGTCTATAATTTCCCGTTTTCTCTCTCCCTCCTTTCATAAAAAGTGGGACAACATTAGCTACCCTCCAATCCACAGGAACTGATCCTGAATCTATAGAACATTGGAAAATGATCACCAATGCATCCACAATTTCTAGCGCCACCTCCTTAAGTACTCTGGGATGCAGACCATCAGGCCCTGGGGATTTATCAGCCTTCAGTCCCATCAGTCTACCCAACACCATTTCCTGCCTAATGTGGATTTCATTCAGTTCCTCTGTCACCCTAGGATCTCTGGCCACTAGAACATCTGGGAGATTGCTTATATCTTCCTTAGTGAAGACAGATCCAAAGTACCGGTTCAACTCATCTGCCATTTCCTTGTTTCCCATAATAAATTTCCCCGCTTCTGTCTTCAAGGGACCCACATTTGCCTTGACTATTTTTTTCCTCTTTACATACCTAAAAAAGCTTTTACTATCCTCCTTTATATTATTGGCTAGTTTACCCTCGTACCTTATCTTTTCTCCCTGTATTGCCTTCTTAGTCCTCTTCTGTTGCTCTTTAAAAGAGTCCCAATCCTCTGGCTTCCCACTCTTCTTTGCTTTGTTGTACTTCTGCTCTTTTATTTTTATGCTGTCCTTGACTTCCCTTGTCAGCCACGGGTGTCTCTTACTCCCCTTGGAATCTTTCCTCCTCTTTGGGATAAATTGATCCTGCAACTTCTGCATTATTCCCAGGAATACCTGCCATTGCTGTTCCACCATCTTCCCTGTGAGGGCCTCCTCATAGAATATTGACTCTAGTAGAATATGGACTCTAGTAGAATATTGACGTTGAGCAAGTGGGTGGTAATTTGATAAATTAAGTTTAATGTGGAAAAATGAGAGGTAATGCAGTTTGGTTCAAGGAAAAGACAGATTAGTTTTCAACAAGTAGGCTGCAGATGAACCTATGGTTCCTGTGCACAAAAAAGGTTAATGTGCAGGTGCAGCAGGTAATTAAAGCAATTCTCAAATCACTCTGCACAACCCTACCTCAGCATTGAACTACTATAGCCCTACACTTCTATGGTTCCTCTACATACTAGGGTTTTTGCACTATCAACCTAGTTTACTTGGAATAACTGATAACTTGCTTATTTTTTAAAATGTTTTGTTGTTGCTGCATCTAATGCGCCTGTAAAGCTGCAAGAAAGAATTTCAGTGTTCTAATTCTGTGAAGAATTAGAACAATTCTTGACTTCAGTGAAGAGTCAGACCCAAAATGTCCAGGTATTCAACCCAGATCTGGGAGAATGTGCAAGGTTGCATATTTTAGTTCATATCTTCAAGTTCAAAAACCTGACCAGGAAGAGATGAAAGCTATTACTTGGAAGAAGACCACCAAAAAAAGAACTGCTAGACTCAAGCAATTCAATTGTGTAAAAATAATCTCACAAACTGAAAACTAAAAGCAGAAATTCACTAGAATGAATTTCAACATCAGTTGACTTTTGAAAATAGGCCAAGAAAGACTGGCCATAATCAGAATGAGAGAATCTTAAGGCAAAATGTACAGTACCCTCCACAATGTTTGGGACAAAGACCCATCCTTTATTTATTTGCCCCTGTACTCCACAATTTGAGATTTGTAATAGAAAAAAAATAAACATTTAAATCTCATGTGGTTAAAGTGCACATTGTCAGGTTTTAATAAAGGCCAGTTTTATACATTTTGGTTTCACCATGTAGAAATTACAACAATTTATACAGAGTCCCCCATTTCAGGGCACCATAATGTTTGGCCACAGCAATGTCATGTAAATGAAAGTAGTCATGTCTAGTATTTTGTTGCATATCCTTTGCATGAAATGACTGCTTGAAGTCTGTGAATCAAGGACAAAACCAGTTTCTGGTGTCTTCTCTGGTGTTGCTCTGCCAGGCCTGTATTGCAGCCATCTTTAGTTTATGCTCAGTTTAGGGGCCAGTCCCCTCCAGTTTTCTCTTCAGCATATAAAAGGCATGCTCAATTGGGTTCAGATCAGGTAATTGACTTGGCCACTCAAGAATTGACCATTTTTTAGCTTTGAAAAACTCCTTTGCTGCTTTAGCAGTATGTTTGGGATCATTGTCTTGCTGCAGAATGAACCGCCAGCCAATGTTTTGAGGCATTTGTTTGAACTTGAGCAGATAGGATGTGTCTATATACTTCAGAATTCATTATGTTACTACCATCAGCAGTTGTATCATCAATGACAATAAATGAGCCAGTATCTTCAGCAGCCATATATGCCCAGGCCATAGCACCCCCACCAACGTGTTTCACAGATGAGGTGGTATGCTTTGGATCTTGAGCAGTTCCTTCCCTCCTCCATACTTTGCTCTTGTCATCACTCTGATATAAGTTAATCTTCATCTCATCTGTCCACCTTTTTCCAGAACTGTGGTTGTTCTTTTAAGTACATCTAACCTGGCCATCCTAGTTTTGCAGCAAACCAGTGGTTTGCATCTTGCAGTGTAGCCTCTGAATTTCTGTTCATGAAGTCTTCTGCGGACAGTGGTCATTGACAAATCCACACCCGACTCCTGAAGAGTGTTGCTGATCTGTCGGACAAGTGTTTGGGGATTTTGTTTATAATAAAGTAAATCCTTCTGTCCTCAACTGTGGAGGTCTTTCTTGGCCTGCCAGTCCCTCTGTGATTAGTAAGTTCACCAACAATTGATTTTGGTAAGTCTAATGTTTGGCTGATGTCTCTAACAGTTTTATTCTTGTTTCTCAGTCTCATAATGGCTTCGTTGACATTCTTTGGCACAACTTTGGTCCTCGTGTTGATAAATAAACAGCAATAAAGGTTTCCAAAGGTGATGGAAAGACTGGAGGAAAGACTAGGTGCTGAGAGCTCTCTTATACCTGCATTAAGGAGGCAATTAAACACACCTGAGCAATTACAAATGCCAGTGAAGCCATGTGTCCCAAACATTATGGTGCCCTGAAATGGAGGGACTATGTATAAACACAGCTGTAATTTCTACATGGTGAAACCAAAATGTATAAAAATGGCCTTTATTAAAATCTGACAATGTACACTTTAACCACATGTGATGTTTTCTATTACAGATCTCAAATTGTGGAGTACAGAGGCAAATAAATAAATGATGGGTCTTGGTCCCAAACATTATGGAGGGCACCGTAGAACTAACGTGGGGGTGTATATTTTTTTAGGATAAAAGAATCTTCCATAGTGAGATCAGAGAATTGTTTACTCAGAGGACTAAAAATCTTGCAAGATGTGAGGAACTGCAGATGCAGTTTTACAAAAAGATTAAGTGCAGGAGTATCTCAGCAGCTCAGGCAACATCTCTGGAGAACATGAATATGTGACATTTTGGGTTGGAACCCTTCTTCAGCCAAAAATATTTGTCATTTTCTATCTCTAGGCTATGAATGGGCATGAGTACAACCAAAGTACAATGCGAAGACCAACAAGGAAATTAAGAAGTGGGCCAATTGGAATAGAGGCAAACGGTTCTCCATAATTTTATGGACTAGCAGATTTAGCTTGAAAATCTATAAAGTCCCATCTGCTTCTCTATTGGCTTACTGTACAGAATTTAAAAACACAAGATAAAAGGAAAACTAATTGGGTAGTGCAGCTTTTAAAACTGTTGGCACACAATAGCAACCCAGATTCTGACCTCTGGTGCTGCATGGAGGTTGCATGCTTTCCCCAAGTACTTCAATTTCCTCACACATCCCAATAGATTGTCATTAGGTTGATTAACTACTGCGAAATTACCTCTCATGTGGGTGGATGACAAGCGAATTAGAGGGAGTCCATGCAAAAGTATAGATTTGAGAAGTAATGGAATGGGACAGATGGAAATGCTGCAACAGTGCAGACTCAAAGGGGCTCTCCCATACTATGAGAAATTGACTGATTAGAGAGGTTGCATGATCAAAAGCTGCCATGATTATTGGTTGGAGTATTCACATAGAAGATGTAATGAAAATGCAAAGTAATTTTGTGTAGTTGTTAATATGATTTGAAAATTTTAAATCTCATGTTCCAAAATGTCAATTCAACAATGCTGATTATGAATGGACACATTAGTTAGGGTTAATGATAATATTGCGTATTGAAGATGGCACAAAGCTTGTTGCAAGAATAAGGTTTTATAGTTTACAAATTAATTTTGACTATTATTCCACTTTCTCCCTCCAAAAGATCACAAAGTAGATTTAAGGGGGAGGGGGAGGAAAGAGGGGGAGGGGAGAAGGGGAGGGGAGAAGGGGAGGGGAGAAGGGGAGGGGAGAAGGAAGAGGGGGAGGGGAGAAGGAAGAGGGGGAGGGGGAAGGAAGAGGGGGAGGGGGAAGGAAGAGGGGGAGGGGGAAGGAAGAGGGGGAGGGGGAAGGAAGAGGGGGAGGGGGAAGGAAGAGGGGGAGGGGGAAGGAAGAGGGGGAGGGGGAAGGAAAAGGAAGAGGGGGAGGGGGAAGGAAGAGGGGGAGGGGGAAGGAAGAGGGGGAGGGGGAAGGAAGAGGGGGAGGGGGAAGGAAGAGGGGGAGGGGGAAGGAAGAGGGGGAGGGGGAAGGAAGAGGGGGAGGGGGAAGGAAGAGGGGGAGGGGGAAGGAAGAGGGGGAGGGGGAAGGAAGAGGGGGAGGGGGAAGGAAGAGGGGGAGGGGGAAGGAAGAGGGGGAGGGGGAAGGAAGAGGGGGAGGGGGAAGGAAGAGGGGGAGGGGGAAGGAAGAGGGGGAGGGGGAAGGAAGAGGGGGAGGGGGAAGGAAGAGGGGGAGGGGGAAGGAAGAGGGGGAGGGGGAAGGAAGAGGGGGAGGGGGAAGGAAGAGGGGGAGGGGGAAGGAAGAGGGGGAGGGGGAAGGAAGAGGGGAGGGGGAAGGAAGAGGGGAGGGGGAAGGAAGAGGGGAGGGGGAAGGAAGAGGGGAGGGGGAAGGAAGAGGGGAGGGGGAAGGAAGAGGGGAGGGGGAAGGAAGAGGGGAGGGGGAAGGAAGAGGGGAGGGGGAAGGAAGAGGGGAGGGGGAAGGTAGAGGGGAGGGGGAAGGAAGAGGGGAGGGGGAAGGAAGAGGGGGAAGGAAGAAGGGGAGGGGGAAGGAAGAAGGGGAGGGGGAAGGAAGAAGGGGAGGGGGAAGGAAGAAGGGGAGGGGGAAGGAAGAAGGGGAGGGGGAAGGAAGAAGGGGAGGGGAAGGAAGAAGGGGAGGGGGAAGGAAGAAGGGGAGGGGGAAGGAAGAAGGGGAGGGGGAAGGAAGAAGGGGAGGGGGAAGGAAGAAGGGGAGGGGGAAGGAAGAAGGGGAGGGGGAAGGAAGAAGGGGAGGGGGAAGGAAGAAGGGGAGGGGGAAGGAAGAAGGGGAGGGGGAAGGAAGAAGGGGAGGGGAAGGAAGAAGGGGAGGGGGAAGGAAGAAGGGGAGGGGGAAGGAAGAAGGGGAGGGGGAAGGAAGAAGGGGAGGGGGAAGGAAGAAGGGGAGGGGGAAGGAAGAAGGGGAGGGGGAAGGAAGAAGGGGAGGGGAAGGAAGAAGGGGAGGGGAAGGAAGAAGGGGAGGGGAAGGAAGAAGGGGAGGGGAAGGAAGAAGGGGAGGGGAAGGAAGAAGGGGAGGGGAAGGAAGAAGGGGAGGGGAAGGAAGAAGGGGAGGGGAAGGAAGAACGGGAGGGGAAGGAAGAACGGGAGGGGGAAGGAGGGAGGGGGAATGGGATGGAAGAAGGGGGAGGGGGGATGGAAGAAGGGGGTGGAAGAGGGTGCTGCACCAATGCAGGAGAGGTTTGGGCTCAACAGGTCCACTTGGTCTAGTATTTTTAAAATGTTATGGTATCTGCCTCAACTACCTTCATATACCCATCATTCTCTGTGGAAAAGCTTTCCCATCTCAAACCTATGCCTGCCAATTCTTGATTCCCCAACCCAGAAAATGGCTGTTTGCATTTATCCTATCTAATCTCATCATGATCTCTGCTCCAATGAATATAATCATTGTCTGCACCTGGCAAGATCTTCATATCTCTGCAATGTTAACTATAGCCTAAAGTCCAGCCTTACCAACATCTTGCACTGAATAATAATGGTGGCATAATGGCTCAGCTGGTAGACCTGCTGCCTCACAGCGCTACAGACCCAGGTTCGATCATGATTTAGGATGCTGTCTGTTTGCACGTTCTCTGTGGGTTTCCTCTGGGTGCTCCCAAAGATGTGTGGATTTGTAGCTTAATTGGCCTCTATAAATTGCAAGGAGCAGATGAGAATGTGGTGGAGAATGTGGGATTGCATAGAACTGCTGTGAATGGGGGAGTCAATTGTCAGTGTGGACTTGGCAGATCAAAAGCCCGGTTTCCAGGCTGCATCTCTAAACAATTTTTTTTAAAGTTAATGGGCTTGTATTTGTAGTAGGACCAATTTTACAAATGTTGCATAGATTCTGTAAATCTGAAAAGTAAACTTCTGTTGAAAGACCAACCAACCCACCAGAAATCTTGTTTTTTCCTCCCCACAGATTCCAACTTACCTGAATTTCCTTTAGATCAATGAATAGACCAATCTATGAACAGACCTGTGTTGGTTCTTGGACCCTTTTTTCGACAGCACTTTAGAATCTTACTGCAACTGTGAAGTTTTTATTTTCAACGCAAGATAAACTTTAACTTACCAATCATGGGGCATTACACCAAACTATATTATCCTGAATACACAACTCTGTACGTATAACAAAAATATCCAAACAGCTGTGAATACTTGCTTCAAGGATCTGGGCACATGGAAGAACATTTGTAACAAACGCCCAATTGAGCAAACAATGAAGAGTTCAGAAATGTACCTGAAATTTAAACAAGGTACACTCAAACTGTTTCTCACCCAAGTATGACGTCTGAATGATACTTTCTAAAAGACAAAATTCTTAAGTACAATTACAGATGAGATATTAAATCTACTACTGCTGAAGTACACCAGAGACAAACAACATTATTGACTGAACTCAGGAAATCTCAGCATGAACGTTAGTACCGTAAGCACAAGATGCTTTATATTAAGTTTTAGGCATACCATATTTGGTGTGATTCAATAATCCCTATCCCTTCTATACCGTGGAATCAGTCATAACAATGTTGTCCATTCAAAACCATTTGAAATGTGGTTTTTCTGTAAATTTATACATACAACTTGTCATTTTAAAATTCAAGAGATTTTATAGCAAAGAAATAAACTTAAATTAAACTTGGGTCTCGTCTAGTTATCGATTTCATGACACCCAACTTTTTGGGGAAGAAAATTTGTTGCAGTTCCCCGATATGGAAGACAGCGCCCTCCCACCATAATTTAACCGAATTGCAGAGTCATGCCACATAGGCCTGAAGGGAAAGGAAAAAAAGAATCAACATTTTCAGACAAAAACCACAAGAGGAAGGAAATTAAAAGCTGCACTAAACTGTAGAGGCAACAACGGCACAAAGACCAATTCCTCGACAGTTTCATTACTCAGCAATTTATTACAGACCGTGATTTTGTACAGGCAAAGATTGGGAACAACAAAAAAACACCAAACTCAAATGAGTCCCAACTCCCCCTCCCTCAAATATATTCGCATAACTACAAAATCGAAGTATAACTTCTACATGTTCCAAGGAAAATCTGACTGACTCGTACAAAAAACGACTAGCCCCAAAAAGTGATGAATGTACACAAAACCTCTATTTAGTACAGGGCTTTGTATAATATAAAATAGCATGATCAGCCAATATAAATTTTCATTGCACGAGATACAAATGAGGATACATTTTCATCTTTGCTCAACCTTTCTATATGGTTAAAGATAGCAAAAAACCCTAAAAAATCGATTAAAATGAAAAAAGTTGGAAAAAAGGGGGCTGCCTACGCAAAGAAAACGCTGCATTTGAGCAGTGAGAATGAGTTTAACGTTGGAGATCTTGATTGAAGACGATGGGCTGGCCACACACAGCAAGTTCTCTGGAATTTTCCATCAGGACCGCTAATCTGCTTTGCACTGGGGGACATAAGACAATCCTCCTTCCAGCAGAAAATATAATGAATGATGCAACAACAAAAAATGTTGAAGGGGTGGGAAATTTTAGCCGGGTGTTTCGATACTGGGAAGAATAACATTAAAATGCAAGATAAACCTTCCCCCCCAAAAAAATAAAGCTGCAAGGAGACAATTGTTCCACCCGCCTTGGGAGATACTTGGCGCTTTACATTGGGGCGACGACGTGGGGTGGAGGTTTATTCTGCGGCTTATTCTGCAGCCCGGTTGAGGGACTGTGCGGAAAGAAGAGAGGGGGGGTGGGCAGAGGCACCCCGGGGTGCGGGGCTGGAGCCCTTGGGTGGTGGTGGGGGGGTTAAGGAAGGTAAGGAGGGGGGGGAGCCGGCGCCATCTTGCAGCCGCTCGCCTCTATCGGCGTGATGGCGGCGGGCGCCGGGGGCCGGCGTCGACCGCTAACTTCGCCTCCGTTACAAAAGCAAAAAGGTACTAAAGTAATTCGAAAAAAAAATCCAATCAACAACCTTTGTCTAGAAAAAAAACAAAACCGTCCCCATCATATTTAATCCACCTGTGTGGGGAAAATCGACTCTAAAAATAACCGTTTCTCCTTAAAATAAATCTCTGCAAGGATTTTTTTTTAAAAACACATAAACCGCAAGCGATAATTACAGATGTTTTTTTAAATAAGGAAGATATCCAGCGGTGATTTTTCTTATTTCCTCGTGATTTTTCTGTTAAGGCCTGTGGGGATTTTTTTTCTCCCCCCTCCCTCCCTCCTTCCCTCCATTCTTTTTCATCCCCTCACAAATTTCTTCTTACCGTGACCACCGAGAAGGTGCCTCCGGGCGACGCTGCCCACACGTACTTGGCGTCGGTGTAGCCGACCACGGCGGAATCCTGGCAGTGTCCGTCGGCCATCAGGTTGTCGACATAACTGTTCCAGCCAGCCATGATCGCCGCTGTGCTGTCGCCGCGCTCCTCTCTCACACTCACTCACTCCCTCCCTCTCACACACACACAACACAGGCTCTCGGCTGCCTGGGTAATAACGGGCAGAGCAGAGCAGAGCCTCCCACAGCTGGCGGCTGATGCTGGTGTGGGGAGGTGTGTGTGTAAGAGGGAAGGAGGGGGGGGGTGCAAATAATAGATATATATATATATATCTATATAAAGCGGCTGGAGGAGGGAGCCGAAAGAAACTTGAGAGCTCTGTTTTTAATGTGTGGGGGGAGGGGGGTTGGGGCAATATATAGATATATTTTATCGAGATATATATATATATATATTTAAGCGCCCTCTCCGCCTGCCGCCCCTGTCGCTCGGTCTGTCTGTCTGCGTGGGACGAGGGTGGGCTCGGTTTGCCGGTTAAAATGAGACAGGAAGGCGAGGGGGGGAGGGGCGCGAAGCGCGTGGCCGGCGAGTCCTGAGAGCGGCAGCGCGTGGCCGGTGGTTCCCCGAGGATTGAGGGAGACGTGGAGCGCGTGGCCGGTGACTTCCCGTGGGGGAGCGCGCAGTTTGGATTAGAAGAGTGGGCAGCAGACGCAGGTGGAAGATGCGGGAGCCCGTCGGGACAGGGGAGAGCAACAACTTTCACTGATGTGGCGTGGCGCCTGTCGAAGAAAATGCATGCACCGTAATGCGCAGTGTAGAAAATGACACCGTTATTTAAATACAATAAACTTCAATGTAATCAGTTCTTTAATCTATGTATTTATATCTTCCTTGTTAGTTTGTTATTATCCAATATCATTGAACAACACTTACATTATAAGTGCATGCATAAAAAAATCTATTCAGTAATTTGTCTTATCCAAATTGTTGCACGTTCTTGCTGAACGTTTGATTAAAGAATACAGATATGACAACAGAATGTATTCCCTTTCTCTTGAGGGCATTTATCATAATGAAACAATTAAGGATTGACCTAAAAATAATTCAAGCAATTTCTTATTTTACCACATCTGCTAATGTGTATCATGTGTAAATCGTTATTTACAATCGTGATAGGTGGCATAATAAAAGTCATTATAAAATAAAAACTTTAATATACGTGAGTTCCTTTGTTACAATTTACTATCACAATACATCCCTGATATTAGAACAAGAAACAAGGATTAATTGTACAGTACATAGTGGTACTATCTACAGGAAACAAAACGTGTATGTATCTTAATTATTTCTATCTTCATGTTCTGAATTAACTGTCAATTGTGATACATAAAGAAACATTGGTTTTAACATTTCAACTTTTTGGGGAGTAAATATCTGAAGGAGAGAATAATAGATTGTTGCTTATTAACAAATTTTAACCATATTAATAAATATTTTATTGGTTGTTTAGTGATTTATTAATGATAATGATTTATTGTTGGTCAATCACTTGTGTTATCCACATTTTAATAAAGTAATTTGGATTTTTTTTCCATACATTTTCAGAGAATGGGGATCAACCACAAAGCCCATCTCTAATTGCCCTTTGGAAGGTGGCCGTGAGTCGCTTTCTTGAGCCACTAAAGTAATGTGAGTGAAGGAATTTGTGCAATGCTGTTGTGTCGGAAATTCCTGAAGCAATGAAGGATGGGTGATACTTCCAAATCAGGATGGTGTATGCAACATGAAGAGCAACCTGCAGGTAGTGATGTTCCCATGCACCTGCTGCATCACTATTCTTGATGTTAGAGGTTGCAGGTTTGGGAGAGTAGCCTAAGCAAGTAACTGCAATCCATTTTGTAGATTGTACAAATATCCGCTGGTTTGCACCAGTGATGGAGAGACTGAGTGTTTTGGATGGTTGATGTGGTACCAATAAAGCGAGTGCTTTGTCCTGTATGGTATCGAACTTCTTGAAAGTTGTTGGGAGTTGTACTCACTCAGGCGAGTTTTCAGGAAGTGAGTCACCCACCACAAGCACATAACCCTCTAGCCTGCTCATATATCATAGTTTTTATACAGCTGGTTGAGCATAGTTTCCAGTCAATCATGAACCCCAGGATTTTGGTGAGTGGGCTATTGGTGACTAGGTTTGACTTTATAAGTGGACGGCTTGATTGTAATCATGTACAGTCTTTCCATTGACTGGATAGCACACAACAAAAAAGCTTTTCACTGTACCCTGTTACATGTGACAATAAACTAAACTAAACATCTTTTTGCTGATGTTTCAGAGTAGACGGATTGGCCATTAGCCAGGTAGTCACCCTGTTTTTTATGAACAAAACACAGCTAGGCAATGTCCATTCTGTCTGAATACTGAAGAAAGCTTTGCAATTTTAAGTTCAAATGGAAATTTCAATAATGCAG
The DNA here is from genome assembly GCF_053455715.1 of Rhinoraja longicauda. Lineage (NCBI taxonomy): Eukaryota > Metazoa > Chordata > Chondrichthyes > Rajiformes > Arhynchobatidae > Rhinoraja > Rhinoraja longicauda. The sequence goes on from NC_135965.1 coordinate 18,411,317, forward strand.
GAACTATTGAGTGATATCCTTATGTCATTACTTGAACTATGAAAAAAATTCTGGATAATTTTGAGTTGTTTTACTGATGAGCTTTTCAGCTCAAGATGTATCACTTTTATATGACACCCTGGAAATAAATAAATCATCAGGGAATACATTTTAACCAAACAAATACAATTGAAACTGGTCAGTGGAAATTATGTATTACAATATATTAACGTAACACAAGGAGCAGTTACGAATATATCTATAATTAGACTCAGAGAGTCATACAGCTTGCACTCTTTGGCCCAAATTGCCCATGCCAACTAAGATGCCCCATCCACATTAGTCCCACCTGCCCATATTTGACCCATGTCCCCCTCTCAACCATTCCTATCCATGTACCTGTCCAAATGTGTTTTAAATGTTGCTGAATATGAATTACTGAATATGAAATGTATTTCTAGGCTTACACATTTTGTAAATGTAAACATTTGGAAAATCTTCTTTAAAGATGTCCAGTGTATATAATCTTATACCAGTTTTGCTGTGTACTACATGTACCTTTCAACAAATATATAATCAATATTTAAAGCTTACTGTGTATTAAGAACAATTAATTTTCTTGGCCCATTGGTCTTATAATATTTGCCATTTAGATTCTCACCATCAAGTGTAATTGTGGTCACAGGGAGAATGATAACAAACTGCACAACTATCAATAACTAACTAGTTTAATAGTGGAATGAATCCTACACATATTAATATCAAAGATCTCTGTTTTATTTTTACTGTTATTTGTTAACGATGTCCTGGACTTTTAACTTAATTGTCCGTTCAGGCTGCCTGTTAAATGTGAAATGTAGTTATTAAAGAAGACGGAATCATTTCCACGCCCCCAACGATAGATAGATTGAAGGCTAAATTCTCTAGGGATGCGCCTTTATATATTTTTTTGAATGAACGGGACGAGGAATTGGTGCCACAACCAAATGAACTCGTCGCTAATATTTCTTTGAGCGTGGTCTAAAAGGCTGGGGCACGTTAATTACGCTGCACCTGCACAGATGGAGAGAAACGTGATTTCCAAGAGGAAGGGGCTGAGGAAGAGGGACTCGCTGCAGAGGCGGAAGAATTTCTTTTTGTTTCCCCTTTTGGTGGTGAATGACGTCAGTGTGCTGAGTCACGCGGGCGCGCTCCCGCGGCCCGAGCAATGGTAAGTGGCCAACGTGCAAAAAGCAAGGTGGAGGGGGAAGGGTATCACCAATTAGTTTTCCAAATGCTTCAAGTTAAATATGCATTCCATATTATTGCACTCAATTTAAGAAGAAATCACGTTGATTGCATGGTTTACAAAGGATTGTATGCTTTGTGTTATAAACATTTTTTTTTGCAATAGCTAAGGGCATCTGATCCCCACCAAAGAATGGTCCGCAATATTTCGTTTCAGATGCTTTTACAACGCCCATTTACTGTCGCATAACTACACATCGACACGCACAAATACGAACATAATTCCCTTCTAACACTTTTTGCTAGGGGACTCGAATCATCACACAGTCCACGTGCGCGAAACAAAGGCATTGGATTATCCCGTTGGAATTTCACCAGCTGATTGCAAAAGAAAAGCTTCTGCACTTCGGGTGCGGCATTGTGCAACATTCTTTCGATTGGCAGACTTTATTCCCCTTTTTTTCCTCCTGATCTAGGATAACGATAAATAATGCATTAAATAAGACGAGAGACATGGCTCGTCTGATCTCCCATCCCCCCATCCATACGATCCAGAACCGATTGCAGTTCTCAGGCGAAGCCTTTCGGCAACCAATATGTATTCGAAGATGTAATGGAAGCGGTGCAACCACGACAAAGAACCCTTCTGTACCGATGTTTGGAAATATTTTTTAAAGTTTGTCGGAAGTTATTTTAACTCTGACTTTTTCGTAAAATTTTCGAGCAACTGTTTACAATATCTTGCCTTATTTTGAAAATGCAGTATAATAAGACTTAATCTTATTTTTTAAATGGGGGAAGGGATTTAAATACAGAAATAATCACTCCACCCAAAAAAATCCGTTACTATTATACGACGCCTTGTTAGGTCACAAGAAAGGCCTCACGATATTTCAGTTAATTTTTGAGAACTATAACTTGTATCCATAATTGTGTATGACACAGTAGTTTTTTAAGTTTAAAAAGTAACTTTAAACCCATTCCTTTTACTTGGTAATTAATTTTCTATACACATACAATGGACCCCAACTGTACTTTATCCAAATACTAAAAAATTCCTACACATGAAAATAATTATGGTGCTCAATCCTGAAAAATCTAGTGTTTCAGAAAATGCCGCAGTATAATAAAACATGATTTCCATGATTATCTGTAAATCTAAAAGTTTTAATAATGCTTCAGCACCAGGACACAATTAGTTTATTCTCTTCTATTGCAAACAATGGAGGCTGTAGAGAAGGCAAAACATTTCATTTCTGATTTATTTCACAAAATGCTGGAGTAACTCAGCAGGTCAGGCAGGAATGGGTGACGTTTCAGGTCGAGACCCTTCAGACTGATGTCAGGGGGGCGGGACAAAGGAAGGATATAGGTGGAGACAGGAAGATAGAGGGAGAACGGAAGGGGGAGGGGAAGAGAGGGACAGAGGAACTATCTAACGTTGGAGAAGTCAATGTTCATACCGCTGGGCTGCAAGCTGCCCAAGCTTTCATTTCTGATTGGTCATTATGAATTTTTTCATGTAAAGGACAGTTTTCATTATTACCATGTGCGAGGAAGAAGTTGCAGACATCAAATGTTTAACTAACCCTTACAAGAAAAATAATCTGCAATAGATAAATTGGCATTTTGTTTACCAAATTATTTTTTGTGCAGTGACCCATTGTTTTTTACAACAGTGACTATATAGAGAGATAAAAGGAACTGCAGATTCTGGGGGGTTTACCAAAAATATACAAAGTGCTAAATTAACTTAGCTTGTTAGGCATCATTTAAAGAGAACATGGATAGCTGACATTTCGGGTCAGGACCCTTCTAGTTCTGACCTAAAACGTCAGCTATCCATGTTCCGCAGAGATGGTAACTGACTTGCTGAGTTACACCAGCATATAGCGACTATATAGGATCAGAGTTATACAGCATAGAAACAGGTAATTTGGCCAATTCTGACTCTATTGGCCATCTGTACTAATCCCATTTGCCTGCATTAGGATCGTATCCAATGCCTTCCCTACTGAAGAGCTTGTCTAAATGCCTCATAAACATATAAACAAATAACTGCAGATGCTGGTTTACAAAAGAAGACATAGAGAGCGGGAGCAGCACAGTAGACCAGGCAGCATGCCAAGAGAACATGGATAGATGACGTTTCGGGTCAGAAACTTTCTTCAGATTGAAGAAGAGTCCCAACCCAAAACATTGCCTATCCATGTTCTCCTGATATGCTGCTGACCAGCTGAGCTTCTCCAGCACTCTGTGTCTGCCTCATAAACATAGTGCTTATGTCTGTTTCTACCACCGCCCCTGGAAGCACATTCCAGATATCAACCATTCTGTAGACTTTACAGATACAGTGTGAAAACAGGCTCTTGGGTCCACCAAGTCTGCGCCGACCAATGATCACCCCATATGCACTAGCACTATCCTACATACGAGGAACAATTTACAGAAGCCAATTAACCTACATCCTGTACGTCTTTGAAGTGTGGGAGGAAACCGAGGCACCCAGAGAAAACCCATGCCGTCATAGGCAGAACGTACAAACTCTTTATAGACAACACCCTTGGTCAGGATTGAACCTGGGTCTCTGCCGCTGTAAGGCAGCAACTCTACCTCTGCACCATTGTGCCTACACTGTGTGTGTGTGTGTGTGTGTGTATATTTGTAGAATTCCCTCAAGTTCCCTTTAAACCTTCCCCTACCTGAAACCTTGGCCCTCTTGTTTTTGATAACCCTATCATGGGAACCATTTCCAACTACCCTATCCATGCATCTCATAACAGCTGTCATACCTTGGCAGATAAGTGTCATTGTGGGGCCCGCTGCAAATTGGAGGAACAGCACCTCATATTTTGCTTGGACAGCTTACAGCCCAGCAGTATGAACATTGACTTCTCTAACTTTAGATAGTTCCTCTGTCCCTCTCTTCCCCTCCCCCTTCCCAGTTCTCCCACTGTCTTCCTGTCTCCACCTATATTCTTTCTTTGTCCAGCCCCCCCGACATCAGTCTGAAGAAGGGTCTCGACCCGAAACGTCACCCATTCCTTCTCTCCAGAGATGCTGCCTGACCCATTGAGTTACTCCAGCATTTTGTGATAACATCTGTCAGGTCATCAATCGGCCTGCTTTGTTTTGCTTAGAGGGGTAGATGCAATGAATATGGATGGAGTTCCAATCAAGTTGGCTGCTTTGTCCAGGATCAGGCTGAACCTCTTGATTGTTGTGGACATTCTGATGAAGGGTTTTCAACCTGCTGTTGCTTTACTTTTTCTGCGTTTATTTCAGATAATCCACAGCTTCTTTTGGTTTTCAGTGTTCCATGACATTCCCGATGTGTGCGTTGTAAATGGTTGGGGACATAGAGACTGAAGATGCTGGGATCATGAGCAAAATAAAAAGTGCTGAAGGAATGCAGTTGGTTAGGCACTAGACACGGACAAATGAAATTTCAGGTCAGGACTTTACTTCAGATTGATGTGATTGGATGTCAGCCAGTGGTTTACTGCAGGGGTTCCTCAGAATGGTGTCCAAGACACAACCATGTCCCACTGATTCATCAATGATCTTCCTTCCATCGTCTCACAAAGATGGATATTCATTGATAATAGCAGAATGTTCAATTTCACACAACTCTTTAAGAATGAAGCAGTTATAACATACAACATGACCTTATGTAAATTTATTAAATCATGAGGGTCCAGTGACTTCTCAGCGTTGGTGAATTTTGGTCAAGTACAGAAAACATTTCCAATCTCTTTTAATGTCACCTCAGGTCTCACGGAGTGACCATGTAATGGGCGGTATCCATTTAAAGTGCACTTGAAATCACAGTCAGTGGTGTGTTTACACTTAAACAATTGGTCACATTTGAGAGAGAGCATTAGTTGAAGAGTTTGTCGTCAAAATACGATGCAGTCTCTTTAATGAGCATCAACAGGCATTTCAAGTTGTCACCAGTGGTTTAGTAAGCCTCTGGGTAAGTATTTCATATGAAGTCTTCAACTCCTTTGCCAGATGCTAATTAGAGGCTAAACCAATGTTGCCACTTAAGGTGCCACATTGGTTACATCTTTGCTTCAAGCATGTGTGACAATGCAACACTCAATCTCTCTTGTTGACAATTCAACAATTGTTTCTACAACACTGCCTGGGAATAATAATCCAAATAACTTGCATAAATAATCATTGGCTTCTCCTTTCTGAATAACTCCTTTCTTAATATCTTACAAAAGAGCATCAGGGCTTCCCTCCCACCACCATAAGAGAAAGGTTATGCTCTGAGATTGAGATTTAAATCAACCTGATCAGCATAAATATTTGATTATTGGAGACACGTGGTTTCTTTGACAAAAGCAATTAATGAAGAATACTCTTTTTAAGCAATTGCAATATCATTGATCAACAGTTTATCACATGCTGCATTTAGATATTATTAACAAGTTCTAAGAGGTATCATTCAGAAAATGGATCAATAGTTGCATTGGGTATGCTGCCAGGAGCTATCCTTTGACTTTTGGTGTCTTTGCTTTGAATCAACAAACGGAACTAATAAAAGCATCAGGAAACTCCTCATATTAAAGTCTTGGAGGTTGAGTATCTGTACATCTGTAGAACCTGTATCTATCTGTACATCTATGGAACCATTCCTGGCTGACATAAGATTGAATTTTACTAAATTCCCAATTTTACAAGATAAACAGCACATAAGATGCTCTTGGTCTTAATTTTTCATGACCCACTACTACAGAAAATCAAAGTACAATTGTTTTATATTCAGGTGGCTGGCCCAGGTGTTAGCAGAGGTTGGCGTTTGGTTACAGTCGTAAGTTCATTGACAAAGGGCATTGATTGAGCTGATGAATTGCATGATTTGCCAACTGGTGGCATCAATGTGGTTCTGCTTACTGAACTCTTCCACTCAGAAACAGTGCACTGTATGTTTATTATTTCATCGTTGGGCATTGTATCCTGAAGGGAAATACTTGGACTGGTAATATTCCTCTTGTGGTCTGCTCTGCCCTGATGGATGAATGAATAACATCACTTTGTCATGTTCTGAAACAAGATACAGCCTTTGATGTGAAAGCATTTTAATCTAATCCTTTGAATCTTTTCAATTCATTCAATACTGTCAACTGGAAAGACATCATTTAAATGTATTTCTAAGTCATAAATACAATTAAATATTATTTTAGTATTGCTTTAAAATACGTCCAAATTAGTTTTATGAATTTAAATGGCACTACCTCCATTATCACACATAGTGGTGTCAGTGATAACAAGAACAACATGTTGGCAATTTGTGCAGTCGTGGAGAAATCAGGGAAAGGACATTTCATCCATTGCAGTGATGGTGTCAGGAACTATTCATAGTTGCAAAAAGGGGAGTGTTTGCAAGATCACTAAAATTAACTGCTTTTTATATATTAGCTTTCCTTATTTCAGTCCTTTTGGCAGCTTCAAATTCAGTCGTCTTGACCCCAAGGTCCAGATTTTCCTCCATAAAACCTCAGCATTTTTCTTATTATGCTCCTTAAAACCTTTGACCAAGCTGCCCTAATAAGTGTTTCATTACCAAATTTTGTTTGCTAATTATTCCTGTGAAGTACTTTCAGTCATTTGAGTACATTATCAACAGTGTATAAATGCAAGACAAGCAGAGTCACTCCAGCATGTTGTGGGGTTTTTTTGTAAACCAGCATCTGCAGTTCCTTGTGTCGCCAGTTTATAAATGCAAGTTATTTTGTTTGTAACCATTTTATTTTCCAAGAGAGCAAAGAAATCATTGGCCTACTGAGTCCCCATCCAGAAACACACTGCATTGTTCATTCTGTCAATGTCTCGTGCAAGTGATCTTTCTTGGATTGCATACAGGTCTGGGATCTGAGTAAATCACTGCAATCTATTGATGGTTTGGCCAATCATAGAATATGTCCTTGATCGCTTCAAGCTTGCATTCCTTAGGGGGACCTGTTGGGAAATTATTTAGTGTGGGTAAGAGTAGGAAAACACTTTTCTGCATGAAATGTTGTAAAAGTGGCACCATTTACTTTAGAAACAATCATGTTACTAAGCCCACTAATGAAGTGATTTAATTTATATCGGCATGGGAGTTTCTCAACGACAAAATCATCATATGCTGATCGCTGAGGACAATAAACATCTTAGATAACAATAAGCAATGTTGAAACACTTAACATACCAGGCAACATCTGGCCAATGACATTTCATCAGAAAGACACTATTGCCTAGTCTCAATTTCTCGGTTCTTCACTAGACCTGCTCCATTCTAGAACATCTGAGGCCACATGCAACCTGGAGATGTCCTCTTTCTTTAGTGAACGTGGTTTCCCCTCTTCTGCCATTGATGGATCGCTCACCCATGTCTTCCCTTTGTCCCACAGTTCTGCTCTCGCTCCCTATCCCTCCCCAGTCAAGGATAGAGATCACCTGATCATTGCCTTTCACCACACTAGCCTCCGCATTCAACATATCATTCTCCGATATTTCCGCCACCTCCGACGTGATCCCATCACCCATCATCTTTCCATCCCCAGTCCTTTCCATCTTCTGCAGAGATTGCTCCCTCTGCAACTCCTTGGTTCACTCATCCCTTCCCACCTAAACCTCTCCCTCCCCGGGTACTTTTGCTTGTAACCGCAGGAGATGGAACATTCTTCCCTATGCCTCCTCTCTTGCATCTATCCAGGGACCCAGCAGTCCTTCCATTTTAGACAGAGGTTCACTAGCACCTTCTCTAACCTCATCTGGTGATCCTGGAGAAACAGCACTTCATATTCTGCATGACTAGCTTACAACCCAAAGGTATGAACATTCCTTTATCCAATTTTAACTAATTAACTTACCAGCCCACCACCTTCTTTCTTTTATTTCCCACTTTCTTCCCTGTATGCCACCTGGACTCGCACCCATTTCTCCACTCCCCCTCCCCTTCCACCTACCTTCCCTCCTCTGGCTTCACAATTTGTACTCTTCTGTCCTTATCTCAAACCTTTTGTCTTTTCATCTGTGGCGTTTGTCCACCTATTTGCCTATCAAACCCCCCTCACCTCTATCCACCTATTCCTCGAAGGGCTTTGGCCTGCCCCTGCGCTTTGTCAGCTTTCTGCCCCACCATCACAATCAGGCTGAAGATGGGTCCAGAGCCATGACGTCACTTATCCATGTTCTCCAGATGCTACTTGACCAGCTGAGTTATTCCTGCACTTTGTGACTTTTTTAAACTTACAACCCTCTGACTAAGAGGGATGTGCCCTCCTCAAAGTGATACGCTACGTTCAGTACAGTCACGTAATTATGCGGTACTCTTCATTGCTAATTTCAAAAACAATTCCAGAAGCCAAATGGAGTTAAGATCAGATAGTCCAATACTGATAAAATTATCAGGGTTTGCATTAAGGAAGGGTAACTCTCCCTCTGGAAAGAAAATAAAACATCTTTAAGGATGGCCCACCTTTTCCTCTCTGAACAACCCCAAATCTTTATCTCTACACCTTATCTCTCAAGTTCTCCACCTTCAGAAAATGATGTGACTCTTCCCAACCCACTGATTGTACCAACTTCAAAGGCAAGATATACGTCATGGCTAATTCTTTTATCTGCAATAAACAGCTGTAATTCATTGATTTCCCAACACTTGGCTAGAATGGTGCAAGGTGAGCTTTGGTTGTTTGGCACAATACTTGCTCGAGTATCTCATGTTGCTTCAACAAAATCAACAGGTTCACTGAAGTCCAACATACTCTGACAAGTAATATTCTGAAGATGTCACATGAGATTGGCACGTGGCATATATAAGCAGCCAGAATAATGACCAGGAAATCATTTATTTAGGGAGCAAGGAAACAAAATTTCCCAATGTACACATGAATGTAACCAAACTGTAGTTTGTGTTTTTTTTTACTCCATTCAGAAATGTGGACAACACTTACAAGAGCAGTCACAGAGTGCTGACGTAGCTCAGTAGGTCAGTCAGCATCTCAGGAAAACATGGATAGGCACCATTTTGAGGCAGGACCCTTCTTCAGATCTTCTGAAGAAGGGTCTCAACCCAAAACTTTGCTATTCATGTTTTCCTGAGATGCTGCCCGATCTTCTGAGCTACCCCAGCAACCTGTCTCTTCTTTTGTAAACCAGCATCTGCAGTTTCTATTTGCAAGACCGGCATTTATTGCCTTTGAACTATTATTATTGAACTCTGTGGTTTAATGGCCTTCTTCAGAGAAGATAACAATCATTATAGGGTGAGGCATTAAAATATTAATGCTTATCATCAGTTTTATCAGCAGTTGAGGGAACAAACATTTACGGTATATTGTGAAGTTCTTGAATGTTTGACACCACATTCGTCTAGGTAAGTGGGGAGTATTCCAACACATTCCTAGCATATGCCTAATGACATAGGATACCCAGCCTACTCTTATAGCTGCAGTATTTACATAGCTAGTTCAGATGAATTTTGTTTTTTTTAAGTACCTTTTCCTTCTTAGGTTAGGTCACAAATAAAGGGAAAGCTATGAGGGACTTGCTAACCAATCTTAGAGAAGTATTCTGAAGCAGGAGTTAATCACCTCAATAATATATTCAAGTATTAATGTCGGCGTGGAACCTAACCTTATTTTATAAGCAAAGCAATGTGGGTGCTGGAGATCAGAAATGAAACAGAAAAAAACTCAACAGGTCTGGCAGCATCTGTGGAAGGGATAAAAATGGTTAAAAATAAAAACTCCATGCTGAAAATAGAAACAGAAACACTCATCCGGTCAGGCAGCAACTGTGGAGAGGGAAACAGAATTAATGTTTTGACCTGAAGCATTAACTCAGTTTCTCTTTACTGCTCCCCCCCTCCCTCCACCCCCTCTCCCCCTCCCCCTTTCCCCTCCCCCCACTCCATTCTTCCCCCCTCCCTCTACCGTCCTCCCTCCCCCCTCCCTCCCTCGGAGATAGATTTAAGCTTTAAAATGTGAATAACTTTAAAAATATAACCGATTTCAATGAAACCTTTTCCACTAGTACCAAAGGGACAATGGTGAGTAAGGTGGGCCTAAAATTGTTGCGCTATCGTGTACTGTTTTAGCTGTAGTTCACAAACAAACAAACAAACAAACAAACGAGAATTTTAGTATGTAGATATATATATTTACAAGCTTTATGTAGTTAACTGCCCAATAGTGCATTCATTCTTCTGAACTAGTTCAGGTTGATAGGGCTTTTGGCATTCTTCCTGCAAAGTTCTAAGGTCAGTTCCACATACTTTCCTGACAGATGATGTAATAGCTAACTGATCATGTGTGGAGATGGAATGCAATAGCTCTCTGAATTACTCATTTTTCACAGTCGAAAGGCTGGCAAGGATGAGGTTCGTACCCAACTCCTGTCAGGCGTGAGAGGATGGTGAGGGCCTATGTCTACTGTTACAACGACTTTCTTTGGAAAGGTTGGATACAGCTGAGTAGCCTACCAGGTAATATCAGCAGACAACTGCAGGCCAACAACATTGGCTTGTTTCTGGTGTCACTTGGTGGCCAAACTGGGTTTGTCTCCCGAAAGAACATTGGTGAAAGTTTCTTCTTGAGCTACCTCTTGGGAGTGAGTATGATTGCTTCAATTCTAGTTTCATGAGACTTGCACAATCTGCCACAGACAAAGCAGGGATTTTGCTTGATTTATGGGCCTTTGGGAGGAAGCAAGTTCCTCCTGCTATTTACTTTGGTTTTCTGTGTCAACCTGTCCATTTGGAGTGGTCAAGGGCCAGACATTCCCAAAGATCGTTAGGGATGTTGCATTTTTTCAAGGAGATTTTGAGATCCTTGAAACTTTCCTCTGTTAGGCTTTAATTTCTTGCATATCAGATCTTGGTATAGCATATCTGCTTCAGGAGTCAGGTGTTGAGAATGAGTGGGGTAATCAGGGACTTGGCGCAGGCAACGCTTGTCTGGGTAAGAACCCTGGCATTGGTTTGCTTATTCTTTCAATAGATCTGGAGGGTTTACCTGGACAACTTTGATAGGACGTAGATTCACTAAACTGGTTCCAAGAATGCTGGGTTTGTTGTATGCACGAGATTGTGTACACTTGGCCTGTATTCTATAGTGTTTTTGAAAAATAAGAGACCTAGAAAATTGTGGGATTTGAGAGGCTGGATGCATGAAAGATGTTTTCCCCTGGCCAAAAAGTCGAGAACAAGTGGTCACAATCTCAGAGTAAAAGGTAAAATATTTAGGTCTGGGATGAGTAGAGATTTCTTCATCCAGAAGATAGTGAACTTTTGGAATCCCCTGTCCAAGAGGGGTGTGGAGGCTCATTCATTGGGGTCATTCAAATTAAGGGATGTGGAGATAGTGTAGAATGATGGTTTAGTTTAGTTTAGTTTAGTGATGCAAGCCCATCGGCCCGCAGTGTCCACGCCGACCACCGGACACCAGTTCACACTAATTGTATGTTATCTATGTTATCCTACTGTCGCATCCACTCAGCGGCCATTTAACTTACAAATCCGCATGTTCTTTGGGATGTGGGAGGAAACTGGAGCATTTGGAGGCAACACGGGGAACGTGCAAACTCCACACAGACAGTGCCGAGGCAATGATCAACCATGAGCAAGCTCTCAGGGCAGATGAGGCTGTTCCTATTTATATTTGTTATGTTCTTATCATCGCTCCAGTGCACCAGTTGCCATTTTATAGCAATCCACTAGCTCATAGTTGCTTCTACAGGCAATGCCCAGGCGGCACGGTAGCGCAGCGGTAGAGTTGCTGCTTTACATCGAATGCAGCGCCGGAGACTCAGGTTCGATCCTGACTACGGGTGCTGCACTGTAAGGAGTTTGTACGTTCTCCCCGTGACCTGCGTGGGTTTTCTCCGAGATCTTCGGTTTCCTCCCACACTCCAAAGACGTACAGGTATGTAGGTTAATTGGCTGGGTAAATGTAAAAATTGTCCCTAGTGGGTGTAGGATAGTGTTAATGTACGGGGATCGCTGGGCGGCACGGACTTGGTGGGCCGAAAAGGCCTGTTTCCGGCTGTATATATATGATATGATATGATATGAACAAACGCATTCCATCTTTACAGTAAGTCAATGTTATCCAAACTGCCCAAACATCACTCAGTATGTTAACCATATCTCCACAATATTGCAGCGAATTGCATATAAAGCACACGAGACTAACGAGAAAGAACAATTTCTAAAAGAGAGAGAGAGGAAACTAGTTTTGCCAAAAGGACACAAAAGGAGTAACTCAGCAGGTCAGATAGCATCTCTGGAGAACATGAAAAGGTGATGTTTCTGGTCGAGACCCTTCAGACTGATTGTAGTGGGGGAGAAGAAAGCTGGAAAAGGGGAGAGGCAGGGCAAAGAATGGCAGGTAATAGGTCAACACAGACGGGGGGGGGGGGTGATAGGCAGGTGGTTGGAACAAATGCCAGAGATAAGAACAGAAGGTGTGAGATAGGTTTGAAGATTGTGAAGCCAGAGAGAGGAAAGTTGTGTGGCACGGTGGCGCAGCAGTAGAGTTGCTGCCTTACAGCGAATGCAGCACCGGAGACCCGGGTTCGATCCCGACTACGGGTGCTGTCTATACGGAGTTTGTACGTTCTCCACGTGACCTGCATGGGCTTTCTCCAAGATCTTCGGTTTCCTCCCACACTCCAAAGACTTAAAGGTATGTAGGTTCATTGGCTTGGTAAATGTAAAAATTGACCCTAGTGGGTATGGGATGGTGTTGATGTGCGGGGATCACTGGACTGACCCGGTGGGCCGAAGAGCCTGTTTCCACGCTGTATATCTAAACTAAACTAAACTAAACTAAAGTAGTAGGGGGGAGGGGGCTGGAGGGGAGAAATAAGTGAGAGTCGAGGTGGGACACAGGAGAGGGAAGGGGGGGGGGTGTTCTGGGGGAGAAAGAGGTGGAGGGAGGGGTTTGGGGGGATTAGATAAGACGTTACCTAAAATTGGAGAATTAAATTTTCATACCATTGAGTTGTAAGCTACCCCCGTTAGTAGGAAGAGACATACGCGCAACTTTTGAATAATATGGGAGCATGCAGGGGAGTCCCCAAGTCGGGCGCTCGTAACCCGGAGACGGCCAATATTGATAGTGAATTTTTATTTACAGATTTATAAAACTGAATCCAAATTTTAACTTTCCATCATAGGATATGAACATAGCTTCCCTTGCTTATTCGCCAAAGACTTTGAATTATTTATCATGTGACATGACCATTAGGCTGCCGTAAGCCAGTGAAATCTTTTGACAGTAATTTTCTGATAGGTGATTTCCCATTACATATTTACTATTTTCATTAACATATAAAAGTTATTGGGCACTTGATGAATTTATTTAATTATAGCATACAGCGGAGATTAAATTGAACATTTTCCTGCTGGCAATATGATTTTTTTTCTAACGAAGCAGTTGAATGAACGATGAGAAAGTATACACCTGCTCCAGTCCCTACTAAGATCCACTTAATCATAGAGTCATACAGTGTGGAAACAGGACTTCAGCCAAACTTGCCCATACCAACTGATATGCCCCATTTATACTAGTCCCACCTGCCTGCATTTGGCCCATATCCCTCTAAACCTATCCTATCCATGTACCTATCCAAATGTTGCGATAATACGTGCCTCAACTACCTCCTCCAGCACCTTGTTCCATACACTCATTACCCTTTGTGTGACAAAGTTACCCTCAGATTCTTATTTAAATCTTTCCCCCCCTCACCTTAAACCTATATCCTCTGGTTCTTGGTTCCCTCTACTCTGGACAAAAGACTCAGTGCATTTACCCGATCTATTTCTCTCACAATTTTGTACACCTCCACAAGATCACCACTTATTCTCCTGCGCTGCAAGGAATAAAGTCCTAGCCTGCTCAACCTCTCCCTACAGCTCAGGCCCTTGAGTCCTGGCAAACATCTTCTGTATCCATCTTCTCTATCCTTTCCTGCTTGACAACATCTTTCTTGAAAGAGCTCCTTCTCTATTCCATCCCATTGATATTTTGCCACGCAATCTTTTGGCCCACCTCCCCTTTTAAAGACTCACGAATACTATCATGAGGTTTTTTTTCGCAATAGGGCAATCTATGTACGTAAATGGAAAACTGTGACATTTATTTCTACGTAGAACATAGAACAGTGCAGAACAGGAACGATGTGTGCCAAACGTGATGCCAAGATCAACTCTTATCTACCTGCACATAATCCATATCCCTCCATTCCCTGCATACCCATATGCCTATACTAAAGTCTCTTAAACGCCACTGTCTTCTCTGCCCCCACTATTTTTCCTTCTCAACCCTATTCTTCTGCCTTCTCCCCAGAGATGCTGCCTGACCCGCTGAGTTACTCCAGCATTTTGTGCCTACCTTCGATTTAAACCAGCATCTGCAGTTTTCTTTCCTACAGAAATACAATATCACTGCGACCATCAATTCTGATAACCTTCAGTAGAATTATTTTAAAATATTGGTTTAACTCGTCACAGCCAAACTGTGTTTAAGCTACACTGTGGTGCAGTAGCCAGCTGCAGTTCTGACAGATGAGTGAAGCAAACTTTCATTTGGACCAGAGAAAAGAGCATGCTGCTTTCAGAATTAAAAACAGCATCATTATCTAACAGGAAGCTGAGTGGTTGTTGCGTTTAGCTTACAATAAAGTAATCAGGGAGCTCTGGTATTATAAAATAGAGGGTTGCATTGTCTGGCTTGACAGCAGCAGATTTCAATATACTGCTTGAGCTTTTGACTAAGCTGTATTATGGCAATCCAGAACATTCATGTGTGGTGTATTTGAACAGCAGCACATGTCCCCTTTAGCGTTTAGAAATTATTAATGTGCATACATATGTTGGAAGCATGATTTATGGATAGCTCATTGTTGTGAAACCCATTACCAAGGTATAATTATGTCAGTAAATGAAGGAGCCTCTCCTTCTTGCTTTTGATCTAATTCTTTTTTGCTTTGGTGAACTCCTTCCTGTTACTCAATGATGAGAGACACGACAAGATTGATTTATTTCCAAGTTTTACTAATGGTACCACTGAAGTGTAAGTCAGAAACAAGAGTTGAGTCTTTTCCATTACAGATCAGGTTTCGCCAATATCTTTTTGTCTTGTGAATGTGATGCGATCTTGTGCCCTTGCACCTGGTGTACATGAAAGTAGCAGTTCAGAATCAAAAATCCTTCCCCCAGTTACACCAACCTATTGATTGATTGATACTTAATTATCCCATATGACATGTTACAGTGAAGTTCTTTGTTTTGCATACCAATCACAAGGTAAGCAAAGAGTCGCCATGGATAGGGCACCGGCAAAGTTACAAAGTATTCGTTATAGTCCCCAATGGTCCCTCTGTGTTCTCGGTAGCCCTCCCATGCCGGGTCCCTTTTCGTCTGACCTCCGGCACACACAGCAGGCCCGTCCGACCACCGACACGTACCACGGGCCCTCAAGTCTACGAAAGTTTAAATCAGACCAATGTGGACAGGTTAAAATCAGCAATTGGATTTATTTTCAAGTTAATTAATACAAAAAGCAATAAAAAGATGTTCATCACGAACTGATCCTCCCACCATCAAAGGAATCTACTTGAGGCATTGCCTCAAAAACGCAGTCAGCATCGTCAGAGACCCACAATCTCATTTCACTCCTGCCAACAGAAAGAAGATATAGGAACTGAAAACTATAACGTCCAGGTTC
This sequence comes from Rhinoraja longicauda, assembly GCF_053455715.1. Lineage (NCBI taxonomy): Eukaryota > Metazoa > Chordata > Chondrichthyes > Rajiformes > Arhynchobatidae > Rhinoraja > Rhinoraja longicauda. Next base: position 18,427,252 of record NC_135965.1, read on the forward strand.
AGGAGCAGCTTCTTCCCTACAGCCATCAAGCTGTTAAATACTATGATCTCCAAATAGGCTCCGCACGATACGGACTGAGACCATTGGTTTTGACTTTGCACTACTATTGCCTATTTATTTTTTGATATGTATTCTTACCTTTTTTGTTGTTTATTATGGGTTTTACAGAGTAATATGTTTACATATCTGTTGTGCTGCTGCAAGTAATTAATTGTGTTCCATTTCAGGACACATGACAATAAAACACTCTTGACTCTTGAAAAAGGTTGGCTCAGAAGATTACTTTTATTGAAAATATCTGCATGGAATTAATGGAGTAATCAGTTCTGTAAGAATATTAGATATAAAACCAAAGTGATCATATTTTGTTTGACTGGGTGAAGCATTCTGCGGAGCGAATCATTCGGAGCAATTCTATTTAAACCCATGTCTGACTGATGCAAGTTAGCAGTAAATCGCATTGTGGGTAGATTACCTCAACACGATAATATTGAATGGAGAACCAAGACAAGAGGCATTGTTCAATGAGAGTTATTGACATTATATTAGCACCAAATCCTACGCATATTGTCATACCTGGATATTAACTACCTGGATGTTCCCAGCTTTCCCTTGTGATAAGCATTAAAGAGGAAGCTGCACTAAGTTGAACAGTAGACAAGAATATGGACATTATCTGCAGTCCAGAGATGATACGGCACGGTAGCGCAGCGGTAGAGTTGCTGCTTTACAGCGAATGCAGCGCCGGAGACTCAGGTTCGATCCTGACCACGGGTGCTGTACTGTAAGGAGTTTGTACGTTCTCCCCGTGACCTGCGTGGGTTTTCTCCGAGATCTTCGGTTTCCTCCCACACTCCAAAGACGTACAGGTATGTAGGTTAATTGACTGGGTAAATGTAAAAATTGTCCCTAGTGTGTGTAGGATAGTGTTAAGTGTTAGTGTGCGGGGATCACTGGGCGGCACGGACTTGGTGGGCCGAAAAGGCCTGTTTCCGCGCTGTATCTGAAATATGAAAAATATGAATAATTAAAGTTGTGCAATAGATTTGTTTCACAGGTCAGAGAAGTATAATAGGCTCCAGGAGACACAAATACAATCTGTGTCTACTTGTTCCTTGGGGTTAAAGGCGGAGGCAAGTTTGCAGATCAAGTTAGGATTGCAGACCAAAACCTTTGTCAGAGGGATCAGTGCCTGTATATACACTGATGAGCCAAAACATTATGACCACCTGCCTAATATGCTGTTGGTCCTCCGTGTGCCGCCAAAACAGCGCCGACCCACCAAGGCATGGACTCTACAAGACCCCTGAAGGTGTCCTGTGGTATCTGACACCAAAACATTAGCAGCAGATCCTTCAAGTCCTGTAAGTTGCGAGGTGGAGCCGCCGTGGATCGGACTTGTCAATCCAGCACATCCCACAAATGCTCAATCGGATTGAATATGTCTTGAAATATGAGAGGGAGGTAAAGTGGGAAAAAGGTTTAGGAAGGAAATAGATGGCCTAGACATCATTAGGCATAACCACAATGGTTGAGCAATGACATTTGGGTATACATAACAAGCTTGACATTTGAAAGACATTTGGACGGAGTTCATGGGTAGGAAGGGGTTGGAGGGCTAGGGGCTGAGTGCAGGCAGGGAGGACTAGTGTAGATGGGGCATGTTGGTCGGCGTGGGCAAGTTGGGCCGAAGGGCCTGGTTCCATGCTGTATGTCTCTGATTCTCCGTGACTCCATGACTGGGAGGAATGCAGAAATCATGAAGAGTCGTGAGCATGGAGGTGGATGGGATGTAGGAATTATTAGAACAGAGATATAGTTCGGACTCAGGGAAATTATTGAATTTGAAATGAAAGGATGAAAACTTTATGGAAGCACAAGGGACTTCAGGTGCTGGAATCTAGAGCAAAGAACAGGCTGGTGGAGTAACTCAGCGGGTCAGGCAATATCTGTGGAGGGAAATGGATACTCAATGTTTCATGCCTAAAATTGTTATACTGGCTAGCTTCCCTTTTTCTTTCCAGGTGAAGCATCTGATCGCAAAACATCAACTGTCCAATTCCCTCCATGGATGCTGCCCGACCCACTGATCCTCCACTTTTGGATAAGTATTTTATAAAGAGAACAGCTTTAAAAAGTTATCTTAATTTTGCCATGAGATGCTAACCATCTAACATAGATGGCTGGTACTTTGTAAAACATTAGTCAGCAGGACACTTTACAGTACTTTTCCCCAGAATTTGCCACTGCAAAGCGTATCCTGAGATTAGTCATTTACTCTGTGCTAAATTTATTCACAAGTTTACCACATTTCTTTAACACTGACCACAAATTGGGGGGATGGTTTTCCTATCATGGTTTAAAATTGCAAAGTAAAAGTCCAGGACAAACGCAATATTCCTAATTTTGTCCTCATCCTAAAGTTTTCCATTCAAGTAATCATTTATAAGTAACCATTTACAAGGAATGATAAGGGAATGGTGAGATGAAAACTATTGATTTCTAGGCCTTAATGACCAACTCAAACTCATTTACAATGAATTGAAGTTGCTCCATGCTAGTTCTTTCAGATTTCTTTTCCCAATTTTGCAAGAGGCCACATTTGTTATTCATAGTCTGCTGTACAATAATTCAAAAGAAGCAGTTGAAGTTAGAAGGGTTCTCGAGTTTTGTGTAAGAATGATGCTGCCTTTTGCACCGCCTAACTCTCAGTCATTCACCCGTTGATTCATCCATTCCCCTATCATCGTCTTTTATATTTTGTAGGTATTACGTCGGGTGAACAGCATTGAAACAAGACATTTGGCTCTCTGATCAGTGCCTGTATATACACCGATGAGCCAAAACATTATGTCCACTTGCCAAATGTGCTGTTGGTCCTCCGTGTGTCACCAAAACAGCGCCGACCCGCCGAGGCATGAACTCTACTAGACCCCTGAAGGTGACCTGTGGTACCTGGCACCAAAACATTAGCAGCAGGTCCTTCAAGTCTTGTAAGTTGCGAGGTGGAGCCGCCGTGGATTAGACTTGTCGATCCCACACATGCTCAATCGGATTGAGATCTGCAGAATTTGGAGGCCAGGGCAACACCGTGAACACTTCATCATGTTCCTCAAACCATTCCTGAACAATGTGTGCCGTGTGGCAGGGCGCATTATCCTGCTGAAAGAGGCCACTGCCATCAGGGAATATCATTGCCATGAAGGGGTGTACCTGTTCTGCAACGATGTTTAGGTAGGTGACACATGTCAAATTTACATCCACATGAATGGCCGGATCCAGGGTTTCCCAACAGAACATTGCCCAGAGCATCACACTCCCTCCACCGGCTTGTCGTTTTCCCACAGTGCATCCTGGTACCATCACTTCCCCAGGTAAACGGCACACACGTACACAGCCATCCATGTGATCTAAAAGAGAACGGGACTCATCGGACCAGGCAACTTGTTCCACTGCTCCAAGATCCAGCTCCGATGCTCACGTGCCCAATGTAGGTGCTTTCGACAGTGGACAGGGGTCATCATGGGCACTCTGATTGGTCTGCGGCTACACAGCCCCATATGCAGCAGGGCGGAATGCACTGTGTATTGTGACACGTTCCTCCCATGACCACCATTAAAAGTTTCTGTGATTTGTGCCACAGCAGACCTTCTGTCAGTTCGGACCAGACGGGTTAGCCTTCGTTGCCCTCAGGCATCGATGAGCCTTGGGCGCCTAACACCCTGTCGCCGGTTTGTGGTTTGTCCCTCCTCAGACCACTGTCTGTAAGTACTCACCACTGCTGACCGTGAGCACCCCATAAGCCTTGCCGTTTCAGAGCTGCTCTGACCCAGTTGTCTGGCCATAACAATTTGGCCCTTGTCAAGGTCTTTACTCCTGCCCATTTCTCCTGCATCCAACACATCAACTTCAAGACCTGACTGTTCACTTGCTGTCTAATATATCCCACCCCTTGGCAGATGCCATTGTAACAAGATAATCAATGTTATTCACTTCACCTGTCAGTGGTCATAATGTTTTGGCTCATCAGTTAGACTTCATATTAGATACTTTGCCCTATTCAATAACATTTTCTACTCACCTTTCTGACATAACTCAGGGGAGTCTGCTTTAGGTACAGCTGGAATTATTGCTTACTATCGCTAATATCCATTCATACATGGGAATTATTTTTCAATCACAACAACAGATCTCAGTTTCAAGATTAAAGTGAAGAAATGCTTTATTGAACTGGTTTAGTAGGTCCTGAAGATATTTTGGATTTATGACCTACACTTGAAGAAATACTCAGTTATTTATGGCAAGGAGGAATAGTTTATGTCTCTAGAATTGGATTTATGTTTGGAGCCAGTAGTGTTTTATTAGTTCAAGAATGATTGGTGAACAATTATATTAGTTTATTTGTTCTAGTGAATGCAGCATTATATAGTAATAGCACCATAGAAACAATATATTTTGTCACCAGATGTATACTAGTTTTTGCTCACTTGATCTTGCTCCCATCCTATTTCATCTTATTCTACCACCATACCCTTCATCAACTAATGCTTGCAAAGATAACAGATAGAAATAGATACAGACCTCCAAATTCCCTGTTAGCAGGCAACTAACCATCCTATCACCAACTAGAGAGCAGTCCTGAGCTTCCATCTACCTCATTGGAGCCAATCAGACTATCTTTAATCTTTTCTGGGCTTTATCGTGCACTAAACGTTATTCCCTTTATCCTGCATCTGAATACTGTGGGAGCCTTGATTGTAATCATGTATAGTCTTTCCGCTGACTGGATAGCATGCAACAAAAAAGCTTTGCTCTGTACCTCAGTACACGTGACAATAAACTAAACTAAACACTAAACTAAAATTTGCTCTTACAGTATTTATTTTAAATGAAAAATAGACATTTTGTCATCGTTGGAAATTCTTAGGAATGCAGATTGTGGTTTTTATCAATGTTGATGTTGGTTCTTATGTTGATGCTGTTATGCTCAAATTATTGGTAATGATGAAGGTAGGTACAAGGTTGATGATTGTTGTGGCAGTAGTGGAGTTGTGTTCTGTGGGGTAGTTATAGGAACGGCATCAGTGATAGGGGGGTCACGATGACATTAATGGTATTGTTTTTTTGAGGGCAATGAGAATAATGATGGCTTCACTAATGATTGCAGTGGTAGTAATATTGTAGTTTGAATCGGTAAAACCAATTTATTATAATTAATTTACCACTTGTGGGGGCATTATAAAGGCCCAGATTTATTGCCTCCCCTTAATTGCTCTTAAGTTGGAGGTGAACAGCCTGTATCAACATCTGCAGCCAGATAAATAGTGCCTTTTAAATGTGACTTTCGAAAGCATTATGAACCTCTTTATGCTGTGACATGCTGATGGCTTTATTAGTCTATTAGTGCAATTAAGAAGTGCACAGGATCATTGAGAGAAAGTGTTTGACATGTGTTGGTTGAGTCAAATGGAAAATGTGACAATACAAATTATGTCAAAACACATAAATGTGTCCCTCTGTCTGATCCCACCCATTGAAAATGGCTCATAAGTCTTACAGGTTACATGGTTTCCTGAAACACTAACAGTGATGACTAATTTTGTTTATCAAGGGTCATTTGGTGACACACAGGAATATGAGTCCTTGCTCATTATGCCCAAAGATATAGGGACAGATAAAGAAGGTTCAATATTAACAAGGCGTTCCAGGTTTCAGAGATTGGGTGCACTAGGAGGAGAATGATCATCTCACTCTCAGCACCTCCCATCGGGCATTGAATAAAATACAGTAGTGGAGGTTAGGGTACAATTGTCCATCTTGTTCAGCTATTCAGCACAATGGTCCTTCCACAACCACAAGGGTACTGTCTATTTCATCTCAACCCCATTGAGAACATTGGACTTTTTCTATAGAACTGACGTGCTACAATGCCGAGAACTATATTCTGCACTCTGTACCTTCCCCTTTGCTCTATCTATTGTACTTCAATTTGACTTGATTGTATTTATGTATGGTCTGATCGGATACCATGCAAAAGAAAGCTGTACCTCAGCACAGGTGACAATAATAAGTTCATAGGTTCATAAGTTGTAGGAGCAGAATTAGGCCATTCGGCCCATCAAGTCTACTCTGCCATTCAATCATGACCGATTTATCTTTCCCTCTCAACCCCATTATCGGACAATTTTATTGCACAATCTTATGTGCATACATTCTGCAAATCCGTCCCTCTGTCCTGGCCCATGTTCTCTGCTTTTGCACCTCCCACCAGCAGCTAAATCCGCTCCTAAGTCTACTTCCATTCAATCATGGCTGATCTATCTTTCCCTCTTAACCCCATTCTCCTGCCTTTTTCCCCATAACCCCTGACACCCTTACTAATCAAGAATCCGTCAATCTCCAGCTTAAAAATATCTATAGACTTGGCCTCCCCAGCTTTCTGTGGCAATGCATTCCACAGATTCACCACCCTTTGACTAAAGAAATTCCTCCTCATCTCCTTTCTAAAGGTACGTCCTTTTAATGCCTCTGGTCCTAGACTCTCCCACTAGAGGAAACATCCTCTCCACATCCATTCTATCCAGGCCTTTCACTGTTCGGTAAGTTTCAATGAGTCTCTCCTCATCCTTCTAAACTCCAGCGAGTACAGGTGCAACCTGTGTACCCAATGAACCCAATAAACCTATACCAATCCATTGATAGTTGTTGAGTGTAAAAAGGGGTGCTTATGCATCATCACCTATTTTCTAGTATGGCATTACCTGGAAGGTAAAAACCCAATTCCCTCAAATTCCATCTAAGATGTACATGGTTTCCTTCTGTGGTATCAATTTTCCACTGCTAGGGTGCTTTCTTTGGAGAATTGGAAGCTAAGGCGAAATCTGATGGAAGTATATATAATATTATGTGGGATATTCAGTGCCCTACATAATGCTTGGGACAAAGACCCATCATTTATTTATTTGCCTCTGTACTCCACAATTTGAGATTTGTAATAGAAAAAAATCACATGTGGTTAAAGTGCACATTGTCAGATTTTAATAAAGGCCATATTTATACATTTTGGTTTCACCTTGTAGCAATTACAGCAGTGTTTATACATAGTCCCCCCATTTCAGGGCACCGTAATGTTTGGGACACAGCAATGTCATGTAAATGAAAGTAGTCTTGTTTAGTATTTTGTTGCATATCCTTTGCATGCAATGACTGCTTGAAATCTGCAATTCATGGACATCACCAGTTGCTGGGTGTTTTCTCTGTTGATGCTCTGCCAGGCCTGTATTGCAGCCATCTTTAGCGTATGCTTGTTTTGGGGGCTAGTCCCCTTCAGTTTTCTCTTCAGCATATAAAAAGCATGCTCAATTAGGTTCAGATCAGGTGATTGACTTGGCCTATCAAGAATTGACCATTTTTTGGCCTTGAAACACTCCTTTGTTGCTTTTGCAGTATGTTTGGGATCATTGTCTTGCTGTAGAATGAACCGCCGGCCAATGAGTTTTGAGGCATTTGTTTGAACTTGAGCAGATAGGATGTGTCTATACACTTCAGAATTCATTATGTTACTACCATCAGCAGTTGTATCATCAATGAAGAGATGAGCCAGTACCTTCAGCAGCCATACATGCCCAGGTCATAACACCCCCACCACCGTGTTTCACTGATGAGGTGGTATGCTTTTAATCTTGGGCAGTTCCTTCTCTCCTCCATACTTTGCTCTTGCCATCACTCTGATATAAGTTAATCTTCGTCGCATCTGTCCAAAAGACCTTTTTCCAGAACTGTGGTTGCTCTTTTAAGTACTTCTTGGCAAACTGTAACCTGGCCATCCTATTTTTGCAGCTAACCAGTGGTTGGCATCTTGCAGTGTAGCCTCTGTATTTCTGTTCATGAAGTCTTCTGTGGACTTCTAGGGCGGCACGGTAGCGCAGCGGTAGAGTTGCTGCTTTACAGCGAATGCAGCGCCGGAGACACAGGTTCGATCCTGACTACGGGTGCTGCACTGTAAGGAGTTTGTACGTTCTCCCCGTGACCTGCGTGGGTTTTCTCCGAGATCTTCGGTTTCCTCCCACACTCCAAAGACGTACAAAGATGTAGGTTAATTGGCTGGGTAAATGTAAAAATTGTCCCTAGTGGGTGTAGGATAGTGTTAATGTACGGGGATCACTGGGCGGCACGGACTTGGAGGGCCGAAAAGGCCTGTTTCCGGCTGTATATATATGATATGATATGATATGACAGTGGTTATTGAGAAATCCACACCTGACTCCTGAAGAGTGTTTCTGATGTGTCAGACAGGTGTTTGGGGATTTTTCTTTATTATAGAGAGAATTCTTCTGTCACCAGCTGTGGAGGTCTTCCTTGGCCTGCCAGTCCCTTTGCGATTATCATCATTTCATATCATATCATATCATATATATACAGCCGGAAACAGGCCTTTTCAGCCCACCAAGTCCGTGCCGCCCAGTGTTTCCCGTACATTAACACTATCCTACACCCACTAGGGACAATTTTTACATTTACCCAGCCAATTAACCTACATACCTGTACGTCTTTGGAGTGTGGGAGGAAACCGAAGATCTCGGAGAAAACCCACGCAGGTCACGGGGAGAACGTACAAACTCCTTACAGTGCAGTACCCGTAGTCAGGATCGAACCTGAGTCTCCGGCGCTGCATTCGCTGTAAAGCAGCAACTCTACCGCTGCGCTACCGTGCGATTAGTAAGCTCACCAGTGCTCTCTTTCTTAATGATGTTTCAAACAGTTGATTTTGGTAAGCTTAAGGTTTGGCTGATGTCTCTAACAGTTTTATTCTTGTTTCTCAATCTCATAACGTCTTCTTTGTCTTTCATTGGCACAACTTTGGTCCTCATGTTGATAAACAGCAATAAAAGTTTCCAAAGGTAATGGATGGACTGGAGGAAAGACTAGGTGCTGAGAGCTCTCTTATACCTGCAGTAAGGGGGCAATTAAACACACCTGAGCAATTACAAACGCCCGTGAAGCCATGTGTCCCAAACATTATGGGATGTATAAACACAACTGTAATTTCTACATGGTGAAACCAAAATGTATAAAAATGGCCTATAATAAAATCTGACAATGTACATGTGATTTTTTTCTATTACAAATCTCAAATCTCTGGAGTGCAGAGGCAAATAAATAAATGATGTGTCTTTGTCCCAAACATTATGGAGGGCACTATATGTAGGGTAAATAGTCAGAACTTTTCTTCTCGGGTGGAAATATCAGACTATTAAAGCATAGCTTTAAGGGAGAGAGACAGAGTATAATAGAGACGTGCAGTTTTTAATCCAGAAAGTGGTGGGTGCGCTGCTGGGTGTGGTGGTGGTAGGAGATACAATAGTGGTATTTAGAAAGGCACATGGATATGCTGGGAATGGAGGAATATGGATCATGCACAGCAGAAGAAATTTGTTTGAACTTGGGCATCATTCTTTGTGCGGACAACTGTAGGCCAAAGGGCCTGTTCTTACGCTGTACTGTTCTAGGCTAGGTTCTTACAAAATCGATTGAGAGAAATGTCTGTTTTTAATTTGTTGGTAGGGTCATTTTGGGAAAGGATTCTCTCTTGAAAGAGTTCCTAGTGTACAGAGATGAAATATTCACCATAACCCGCAAGCTAGTGACAAGCATACTTGATAACTATCCACGGTAACACAGATTTTCCAATCATTTGTAAAACAATAACAAGGACTTTGGAGACTTTGATACCCGTTATCTAACTCCAAGTCAATGAACCTACAAACCTGCACCTCCTTGGGATGTGGGAGGAAATCGGAACAGCCGGAGGAAACCCACGCAGTCATAGGGGACCGTGCAAACTCCACATAAACAGCACCTGAGGTCAAGATCGAACCTGGGTATCTGGCGCTGTGAGGCAGCAGCTGTGCCACTGTGCTGCCCAAGAGACCACAGAGTACTCCAATGCTCTTCAAATATAGCTACATTACGTGATTTGACAACAAATCTAAAAGGCAGGAGCTCTAAAATTGAAGTACTACCTCACTGTTGGGTACAAAGGCCAATAAATATTTTGTTCTTAATAGCTGGAGTGGATCTTGAGCCCATAAACCTCTAAACCAGTGTGTCTTCACAGTTCCAATGCCAACTCTTAACTCTGCACCCGAGAGATGCCTACTTAAAACTGGTAGTTAACAGTTACGCAGAGAATATTTCCCCAGTGTCTGTTTTACACTTTAAACCATGACTGTTATCAATCGATCTAGACAGGAAAAGTTTGGTATAAAGTATATACTCCCAATTTCATGAAAGAAACTGCATGCTGGTTTGCACAGATTGTCATTGCTCTCACTTCAGGACCACAAAAACCACAATACTGCCTGCAGCTGATTATAACACAATAGCGCATTGTAAATCTTAACAATCAGGACCTTATCTTCACAGAGGATCACACAGAAATGTTTAGTGACTAAACAGAAAAAAGGAGTAGTACACAGGTTTCCACCTGTGAGCACTCTTCCTACTTCATAGAAGATAATAAAAAAGTCTCTCTCTACGATCAAATGAGGATATTCTAATAAAGATACAAAGTGCTGGCATGACTTAGTGGGTCAGGCAGCATCTTTGGAGGATATGGATAAGCAATGTTTCTGGTCGGGACCTTTCTTCGGACTGATTGTATTAGATGGAGAAAGCTGAAAATGAGGTGGGTTTAGGACAACGGGGGATACAGTTTATTGGCAGATGGTTGGACAAAGGCCAGAGATGGAAATTCAGATTGTGAGATAAGAAGAGAAGGAATGCAAAATTTAAGTGCCTTAAATCACACTGTACTTCACTCATTCATAATCTCTCTTCATTTAGATAATGGTTCCTTTTTCGATGCTTCACGCTGAAGTGCCTCACCCTTTCCCACATTAAACTCCACTTGCCAAGTTTTCGCCCATTCACTCATCCATCCATATCCTCCCATGGAGTCCAAATATCCTAATCAGAGCATATCCTCCCACCTATTTTTATGCAATTAGCAAACTTGGATACCTTACTCTGGTCCTTCCTAAAGTCACTAGTAAATAATTAAGAATCAAGAATTGATTTGATGAATGGGGCGGCAAAGTGGCACAGTATCTGCCTTACAATGCCCGAGACCCGAGTTCGATCATGACCACGGGTGCTGTGTATATTGAGTTTGTACGTTCTTTCCATGACCTGCATGGATTTTCTCCGGGTGCTCCGGTTTTCTCCCACACTCCAAAGACGTACAAGTTTGTAGGTTAATTGCCTTTGGTAAAATTGTAAATTATCCCTATTGTGTGTACGTTAGAGTTAATGCGCGGGTGTCGCTGGCCAGCGCGGACTCGGTGGGCACAAGGGCCTAGTTCCGCGCTATATCTCTAAACTAAACTGATTCTCGAGATACTTTACTCGTTACATCCATCCAGTTTTCTGAAGGGTCTCAACCCGAAACGCTGTGTTACTCCAGCTTTTTGTATCTATCTTGGTTTAAACCAACATCCGCAGTTCCTTCTAACACAGCTTTTTATGCAGACCGTCTTTCATGTTACAGCTGGTCTTCAGCCCATATTAAGACACTTCCCTCGATACTGTGAGCTCTTAACCAAGTACACAGTCTACGATCCCCTCTATCATCTCTGCTTGTTGGTCTTTGAAATACTAAAGCAAATTTGCCAAACATAATTTTCCTTTCATCAAACTATGTTGACTTTGTTTGATTACATTAAGTTTCTCTTAATGATTAATGATTTTTTCTTTGGTGGTAGGCTCCAGCATTTTGTTCTCAACAGATGTTAAGCCAAGGGATAAAAAGCACAGGAGTAACTCAGCATCTCTGGAAAACATGGATAGGTGACTTTTTGTGTCTGGACTCTTTTTTAGACTAGTGACTTCTGACTGACTTCTTCAGTGTCTGAAGAAGGGTCCCGACCTGAGTCAAGTCAAGTCAAATTTATTTGTCACATACACATACTCGATGTGCAGTGAAATGAAAGTGGCAATGCCTGCGGGTTGTGCACAAAAAGAATTACAGTTACAGCATATAAATAAAGTTAATAAGTTACTAAACATAGCACAAAAAGTGTCGACAAAAATTTAGTCTCTGGGGTTATAAAAGTTGACAGAACTGATGGCCTGTGGGAAGACGCTCCGTCTCATCCTCTCCGTTTTCACAGCATGACAGCGGAGACGTTTGCCTGATCGTAGCGGCTGGAACAGTCCGTTGCTGGGGTGGCAGGGGTCCCTCATGATCTTGCTTGCTCTGGATCTGCACCTCCTGATGTATAGGTCCTGCAAGGGGACGAGTGTAGTTCCCATGGTGCGTTCTGCCGAACGCACTACTCTCTGCAGGGCCATCCTGTCCTGGGCAGAGCTGTTCCCAAACCAGACTAATGTTGCCGGACAGGATGCTCTCTACAGCCCCAGAGTAAAAGCAATGAAGGATCCTCTATGCTACTTGACCCACTGAGTCACTCCAGCACTTTGTGTAAACCAGGATCTGCAGTTCCTTGTTTCTAGATGTTAAGCCAACTAGCTTCCAGTTCCCTGCTCTTTGTCTCCCTCCCTTCTTGAACTTATACAGTTCTACAATCTGCTCACACCCTCCTGCAACACAGTGAGGTTATAAAAAACAAACAATGGCATTACTATCTCTGCAGTCACTTCCATTAAATGCTTTGGATACAGACCATTGCGTCTTGCCGATTCAACTACTTTTAGTCCCCTTTCTCTAAAGAAATGAATTAAACAACTTGTCATTCTTGAATGTCATGATTTATTGGCTACAAAAAATAGGGCAGCACACTATTTGCAGCACACTATCTGCACCACAAGGGTGCAGCTGGTAGAGCTGCTGCCACACGGTGCCAGAGACCCAGGTTCAAACCTAACCTCGGATTCAGTCTGTGGAATTTGCACGTTCTCCCTTTGGCGGCGTGGGTTTCCTCCGGGTGCTCTGGTCTCCTCCCACATCCCAAAGTCATGCGGGTTCGTAGGTTAATTGGCCTCTGTAAATTGTCCCTAGTGTGTAGGGAGGGGATGCTAAAGTGAGACAACATAGAAAAGATATCAAGATCAATGCAATCATGGCTGATCATCCAAAATCAGTACCTCATTCCTGCTTTCTCTCCATATTCCTTGATTCCGTTAGCCCTAAGAGCTATATGTAACTCTCTCTTGAGAGACATAGAACTAGAATATAGAACTAGTCTGAACAGGCATGTACAGGGTGGGCTGATGAGCCTGTTTCTATACTCTATCTCTTTGTCCAATACATTATCCCTTAGAATACAGATTGTTATAAAGTCTATGCCGTTTGAAACAGATACATCTGTTATCTTTGCTATATTAGCAGTATCTTCCACTGTTAAGACTGCTGTAAAGTATTGGTTTAAATTATCTTGTCATTTGCTTGATTCCTGTTATTAATTTGCTCATCTCAACCTCCAGGGGTCCCACACTTACCTTAGCTGCCCTCTTCCTATTCATATATCTGGTCTAGTCATTTAACCGCTCACTCCACCTTTTATCTTGTGTAAAGTGGAGCCATTTCCAACCCTATAATTTATTTTCTAGTAAATACTATTTTACCATGTATAATTAAGAGAACAAAATAAGAACCCCAGTTCTCTGCAAACGCCTCCCCGCTCCACTGATCTTGCTGAGTTTTATTGTGGCTAACACAAATAACAATAAATGTCGGGTATTTATAGAAAATGCAAATGCAATGAAAATCTTTGCGATAATAACAAGTGGTTGCCTATGGTAGCTATCTCACTGGAAGGGTTGAAAGGAGAGCAGCTAAAATCTAAGGATTGCAGTGAGTTGGGCAGCATATGTGGAGGGAATAGATGCTATTTTGTGTTGGAACGATCTTCATCCCATCCCAAAACGTCGCCAGTCCATTCCCTCCCCAGATGTTGCCTGACCCGCTGAGTTCCCCCCGTGCTTAGTGTTTTGCTCAAGATTCCAGCATGTTCAGTTCCTTGTGCCTGCTGAAAAAATCTGTGTGACTTTAATTTTCAGCGATAAGGCTGTATTTTTAGACATCTGTGTTAATTTATTTATAATCTTCTTGGTTTATTATATGTTTAGATCGGACTTTGCATAGTTTGTGCAAGTTTTTTACAGAAATTTAAATTGATCCATTATTCTCTCCATCACGAAACGCACATCGTTCCAGCCCAGTAATATTGCCCCCTTCATCTCGGTCTCAGCTAATCTACTGTATAAACCATTGCCTCTTACTTTGCAAACCTTCTGTCTTGATGTCTCTAAACTTCTTTCACTCCGTCTTCAATTCCGTTTGCCACAAATCCTCAACTCATTTAAGACTTTATATTTCATAAACCAGTAACGAAGAAGATTGCAAATAGTTGTGAACACTGCCCAGTCCTTCGCGGGTACTGAGCTCCCCACTGTCAAGGGGATCTACAAGAGTCACTGCCTCAAAAAGGCAGCCATCATCATCAGAGACCCACACCACCCTGGTCACGCTCTCATTTCACTCCTGCCATCGGGAAGAAGGTATCGGAACCTGAAAACTATAACATCCAGGTTCAAGAACGGCTTCTTTCCTACAACCATCAGGTTGTTAAACACCACAGCCTCCAAATAGTCTCTGATCTATACAGACTTGGGGCCATAATTGTTTGACTTTGCACAATTATTGCCTGTTTTTTGGTCTGTTTTACATATACATACATACTTAACTTTTTTGTTGTTTATTATGGTTTTTACAGAGCACCACGCTTACATTTCTGTTGTGCTGCTGCAAGTAAGAATTTCATTCTGCTGTTTAACATTATTATTTATTTTACATTATTTAACATTAACAATAAAACATTTTTGACTCTTGACCATCTCATTTGCCATCAGGCTGCGGGTTCCTTTAAATTACTATTTAGATGCTCATTCTTGCACTTTCAATCCTTCATGGTTTTGTTTTTTTCCCTATCTCTGGAACACTGGCCACTGTTCCCCCCAAGTCGGGGGGGTTCATGCACTATTCCTCTCCCTTTCCACCCATCACTGATAAAATTCAACACCTCAACCCCCATGTTCTGGAATTCCCTTTGTAAATCTAGTACATCAATGGCTACATTTTTTATAACCCATCTCTTTGTCCATACTTCGAATCCCTTGAAGAAGTCTCCTGACCCGAAATGTCATCTATCCATGTTCTCCAGAGATGCTGCCTGACCCGCTAAGATAGCCCAGCACTCTGTGACTTTTTTTGTATACCAGCATCCTCAGTTCCTTGCATCTCATTTTACTACTCCACTGCAAAATCTCCTCAAGATAGTTCTACTTTGAAGAAATTCTCCTCCTCTCTCCTGGTCTGAAGATGGGTCTTGACCCGAAACGTCACCCATTCCTTCCCTCCAGAGATGCTGCCTGTTCCGCTGAGTTACTCCAGCTTGTAGTGTCTATCTTCGGTTTAAACCAGCATCTGCAGTTCTTTCCTGCACATTGTCTATCCATGTTGTCCAGTGACCCAATGAGTTACTCCAGCACCTGTCTTTTTTCTCATAAACTAGCATCAGCAGGTTCTTGCATCTCCTAAGAATCTCTGCATTTGGCTTAGAATCCTATTACTTTGCTTCTTAGAAAAATAGCATATCTGAAGACATGTGTTCCACTGCAGAAATTTCAAGAAAGTGATAACAAGATAGGTTGGTTCGAAGGTGGCAATCAGTCTTCACCACAAGAAGCACAAATGGTGAAAGTGAATATGATTGTTGGCTTAGAGAGGAAGACTTACTTGAAAAATAAACTACGAGTTACCATTAGACTGAATTCATTCAACTGAAAGACTGGCATGAAACATTTTTGAAATTTGATTCTGAATATTTATTTCGTTCAGCTTTTAGCCAATCACTTACGCAATCCATTTATCTTTAGATTTATAAGATAGCAAACATTCATGGCTTGCACCCTTGAAGTTAAATATTACACTATTTTAAGAACATCAGAAGGAGTTGTCTAACACTGCACCATTCAACATTGTGGCTAAACCTCTCAACTTCCATTTGCCAACTTATTATTTGTCTAGAATATCTTAAAGACTGAGTGCCACTAACCCCTAGGGGTTGAGAATTCTGAGTAAAGCCATTTCTCTTCATTTTGTGTTAATCCATCTTAGAGACTCTCACCCCGAGCCCTAGATTCTCCAGCGGTGGATAAACCTTTGAACATCTACCCTGCCGAGCACTTGAAGAATATTAGAGACCAAAGGTTTTCTGTTAATTGACCATTTCTATCCAGAGCCTCAAATGAATGGAGTGAAGGAAGTGAGCAGTATTCCAACCAAAAATGAAGTTAGTTCTATGCGTATTTTCCAATGCCATTAAAATGGGAAAGGGTGAAAAAAAAGATTCATGATGTTGTTACCAGGTATGGGCAATTTAAGCTGCAAGCAGAGGTTTGATAGGTTCTTTTTTCCCTGTCGCATAGGAGGCTGAGGGGAGTCTTTCTAGATGTTTGTAAAATTATGAGGGACACAGATAAGGTTAAAAGCCAGTCTTTTTTCCAAATAGGGCCGTCTAAAACTAGAGGGCATAGGTTTGAAATGAGAGGGACAAGATTTAAAAGGGACCTGAGGGGTAACTTATTCACAGAGTGTGGTACCCACAGATTACAAGCGACTGCATCCCCACACGGGAAGCAAGACTGAGCCACCACGTCAAGCCCAAGATTGCCAGCACCTCCTCTTGGAGCAAGACCAAGCCATCGGGACATGCCCGAGACCGCCAGCGCCTCCTCACTTGCCCACCGATGATGAGGACAGCGCCCCCGCGCAGACCCGGACCGTCCCGCCGGCATCGTCTTTTTTACTGTGAATAAAGCTTTTTGTGTGAGTTCGCCCTACCACGAATGTGTCGGTGTAGTCATTGTCCACAGGGAGTGATCCACACACTGCAAGAGATGGGGAATCAAGAACCAGAGGACATAGGTTTAAAGCGAGAGAGGAAAGATTTAATAGGAACCTGAGGGCAACTTTTCACAGAGTTGGTGGGTGTATGGAACGAGCTGTCAGATGAAGTTGTTGAGGCAGGTATAATAACTTTTTAAAGACACTTGGACGGGTACATGAATAGGAGAGGTTTGTCGGGATATGGGCCAAGTTTACGAAAGTATGAGTTGGATGAGTTGCTTCAAAGGCCCTGTTTACGTTTTATATAGCTCTACACTCAAAGACTGTACGTAATTCATCTCCTAAAATTGCTCCTTTTTTTTCTCAGAAGTCAATCAAGGCAGAAATATTGGTTTAATTGGTCATTATTTTTCAGTGTTTGCATTTTGACTAAAATAGCACTGAAAGTTTACATAAAGCCTGCATACCGATGAAATAGCCCTCACTTTACATAGGCTTGAAGGTGCTAATTTCAGTGCCTTTCTCATCTGAAGCTTCTACCACACTGTGCGAGTGATCAATGCAGCTGAAGTCACATTGACATACTTGGCCTAGTTGTCATGTTGATTACTACAAGTCTAAATGAAGCATGAACTTAAATTGACAAGCAAAGCTGCAAAGGCTTGAGTACGGGCTTCCCTGCTGAGCCCAAACACTGGTATTTTACAGGCATTTTCTTTTCTTTCCTTGCATGTCGTACAGAAAGAGGAAACGTGGATTTACAAAGCCACAATTCACAATTTCAAGATATTCCCAAAACCTTTTACACTCATAAGGTACTGAGATGTACTCGTAGAATTAGTCACGCAGCACGAAAATAAGCCTTTTGGCCCAGCTCATCCATGCCGACATAGATGAACCATCTAAGCTAGTCCCATTTACCTGTGTTTGTCCCATATCCCTCTAGACCTTTTCTATCCATTAAAAAGTGCCTTTTGAATACTATTATTGTACCTGCCTCAATTACATCCTCCAGAAATTTGTTCCATATGCCTGCCATGCTCTGAGTGAGAAGATTATCCTTCAGGTTCCTATTAAATCATGTCCCTCTCACCTTAACCCTTATGTCCTCTGGTTTTTGATTGCCCTACTTTCACAGATTATTGCAAACATCACAGTGAATTCCCTCAAATGGAGGTGAGATGATAAACAGATTTTAGCGCTGTAGATAAATGCGTCACCGAGTGGAATTCATCTTTGAATAGATACCACACATTCATAAATTCATAGAAAATCAAAACAGGCCCTTAGCCCAACTCAACAAAACCACGATGTCACATCTATTCTAATCCCATTTTGCCCCCATCCTTCTCGACCTTTCTTATCCTATCCGTGTATCATTCCTAGTGTCTTTTAAATGTTGTTATAGTTTCAAGGCAGGAAATGCCTTGGTAAACATATCCAAAAAATGACTGCCAATATTGCAGCAATCTCTCAGTGCTCAACTGGAGTGTCAGCCTGACATCTGAGGCTAAATCTCTGGAGGTTTAAGGGGACTTAGACTTTCTGAAGCAGAGGACTGCCTCTGAGCTAGGGTTAACATGGAAAAGTGATAAAATTGCTCGCTAAAGAGAGTCATCGCATAGCATGAAGAAAACGCTTATAACGTTACATAAGTTTGTATAGTTGCTTGTCCAACTATGAAAGTGGTGTTTATATTATTGAAGCCTGCCTCCTCATAGATTATCATCCCTTTGGAATGGCGTTCACCCATCTATTAGGACAGCACAGTGGCACAGTAGTGTGGTAAAGTGGCACAGCTGTTCGAGCAGCTGTCTCACAGCATCAGGGATCCAGGTTTGATCCTGATCTCAGGTGCTTCTTTGTGGAATCTGCATATTCTCCCTGTGACTGTATCGGTTCCCTCCAAGTGCTCTGTTTCCACCCGCATCCCAAAGCCGTGCGAGTTTGTAGGCAATCGGCCTCTGAAAAAATTGCCCTGAGCGTATATGGAGTGGATGTAAAAGTGGAATAACATAGAATTAGTGTGAACGGGTGATCGATGGTCAGTGTGGACTCAGTGAGCCAAACAGCCTGTTTCGTGTTCAAAACTAAACTCTAAAGATCATATTTTTGTTACAGGTCCCGAAAAGATCTCCGTGAGCATGTTTATGGAGATCTGTTTAAATGTCTCCTTAAATAGAGCGGGTTCACATTTTATTTGATAATTGCATCATAAATGCCTTATCAATTTAAAGGCTATATACATTTAAGTTGTAGTTATCACAGACTTTACATCAAATAAGTATATCATAGAGTAGAAGGTGTAAGAAAGAACTGCAGATGCTGGTTTAAATCAAAGGTAGACACAAAATGCTGGAGTAACTCAGCGGGACAGGCAGCATCTCTGGAGAGAAGGAATGGGTGACGTTTCAGGTCGAGACCCTTCTTCAGACTTCTCCAGTGATTGGTTGGTTGAAAGATACAACATGGAAATTGGCCCTTCAGCCCACTATGCCGACCATCAATCACCCGCTCACACTGGTTCTACTCTCTACACATGAGGGGCAATTTACAGAGGACAATTAACCATCAAACATACATGGTTTTAGGATGTGGGAGCAAAACGGAGCACCAGAAGAATCCCATGCAGTGCGGGTTTGTGGTTTAATATCCCGTAAAATTCTTCTGTAAAATTGCCCGTAGCGTGTGGGTAGTGGACGAGAAACTGGGATAACATGGAACTAATGTGAACGGGTGATCGATGATCGGCGTGGGCATGGTGATCGATGATCGGCGTGGGCATGGTGGTTTGAAGGACCTGTTAAGGCGGCATGGTGGTTTGAAGGACCTGTTAAGGCGGCATGGTGGTCCACACTCCAAAGACGTACAGGTTTGTAGGTTGATTGGCTTCGGTAAAAATTGTAAATTGGCCCTAGTGTGTAGTGTGTGCTAGTGTAGCAGGGATCAATGGTCGCGTGGACTTGGAGGGCTGAAGGGCCTGTTTTCATGCTGTATCTCAACTAAACTAAAAATTAAGCATGGAGAATGTGCAAACTCCACAGAGACAGCTCCCGAGACCGGGATCGAACCTGAGTCTCTGGAGCTGTCAATAGTCAATAGTCGTTTATTTGTCACATACACATAAATGTGTCGTGAAATGAAACATTACCCGCAGTTCAACAATAAGACCAATAAGAATAATCAATAAAAATGCAATAACACATACAATCATAAACTAACACCAAACAAAAGAAACATCCATCACAGTGGAATCCCTGTGTGGTACCTCAGCTGCACGGAGGCAGAAAGGAAAGCTCTACAGCGGGTAGTCCATAGAGCTCAGAGGGCCATCGGAACACAGACTTGGAGGGCTTCTACAACACACGATGCCTCAGAAAAGCCACCAGCATCCACAAAGACTCTTCACACCCCTGCAACAGTCTGTTCGAACTCCTTCCATCGGGCAGACGATACAAGGCCTTCTATGCCCGCACCTCCAGACTCAGGAACAGCTTCATCCCCAGGGCCATAGCTGCTATGAACCGGTCCTGCTGAGCCGGATGGCCACAACGCATAGATCAACTTGCACTTTACCCTGTCCAAAACTGTTACAACTGTTCGTTTCGTTGGGTTGCTGCTGTCTAAAGGTTATTGACATAAGGTGAAAAGTAGACACTTTAATGTAATATGAACTGGAATTCTGCAATGGTATGGAATATTTTTTTCCAGAAATCCAAAGGAACACTCAGTACATGGGCAGAGATGTCTAATTTATACTGTGCATCAGCCACCCATTGTGGAAATTGTCCAATATAATTTCCACTGAAATCAATAGAGGGATAAATGAGGCATTTTCTGCAAAAGGTGATCAAACTGCAGTTCACAGTTGGTGGTGGAATAAGAAGGCAGGGATCCCATGGGTCCATCACAGTTATTGACCTCCCCACCATCAAAGGGATTATTAAATGTGCACATCACCCTGGCCGCGTTCTCATCTTATCTCATCTTATTGGCTACGGGGAAGAAGATACATGAGCCTGAGGACCATAAACTCCAGGTTGAAGAACACAGGGTCCCGACACGAAACGTCACATATCCATATTCTCCAAAGCTGCTTCCTGGCCTGGTCAGTTATTCCAGCATTTTGTGTCCTTAGTAAACCAGCATCTGCAGTTCCTTGTTGATACCCCTCTCACCTGTATCTGCCTATCACTTGCCACTCTCTATCCTGCCCCTCTACTCTTCCAGCTTTCTATTCCCCTCCCCACCACAATCAGACTGAAGAAGGGGGTAACACGGTGGCGCAGCGATAGAGTTGCTGCCTTACAGACTAGGGTTCAATCCAGGCAAGTGATAGGTGGATACGGGCGGCATGGTGGCGCAGCAGTAGAGTTGCGGCCTTACAGCGCCAGTGACCTGGGTTTGATCCTGATCATTGGTGCTGTCTGTACAGAGTTTGTACGTTCTCCCCGTGACCCCATGGGCTTTCCCGGGTTCTCTAGTTTCTTCCCACACTCCAAAGATGTACAGGTTTGTAGGTTAATTAGCGCGGTTTTAAAAAGTTGTGAGTTGTCTTTAGCGTGCCAGACAGGGCTAGTGCACAGGGATCGCTGGTCGATGCGGACTCGTTGGGCCGAAGGGCCTGTTTTGGTGCTGTATCTCTAAACTGAACTAAGGGTCCTAACCCGAAACGGCACCTATCCATGGTCTCGAGATGCTGCCTGACCCGCTCAGTTACTCCAGCATCTTATGTCACATTGAATGCGTTTGTTCCCTGCGTACTTGCAAGTTTTACTAAGTCCCATGTGACAGTGGACACAGCATTATGTAAAGCAATAGTGATGTGGCACTGGGTTAGAAAACCCATTACTATTAATGATCAGCATCCAGGTCTGGAAAGATGTGCACCTTCACTCTGAGAGCAGATGGCCTCTCACTCAGCTGGATGGAGCCCAGCACAGAATGCAGGTCCCTGTGGCATGATGACTGCTGGCTCCAACTGTATGCTACTCCTAATAGGCAGCATTTGTCTCTAATTGCCATTTTGGAAGATAATGAGCAAAGCACTTAGAAGAATAAAGCAGCTTTCCGTTTTCATCGCATCCTTTCCTGCACACCCCCCCCCCCCCTCTCCTCTCAATTCATTCCCACCATTCCTCACTCTTCCCTCAGCTACTTGGACCCCACTGTCTTGAACTCCAAACCCCACCTCCCTACCCCTCTACCCCTGTTTACTTCAAATATGCTCAAGGAATAAATAGGAGTAATATAAGTAAATAATAAATGGAAATACTCAGCAGGTTAGGCTGCATTTTTACGACAAGATCTCTGGTCTAGTGTTATATCTGTTAACTATGCTTCCCTCTTCACAGTTCCATAACTCACATTAGTTTCATTCTGAAAAATAAAATCGTTATTCGCTTATACCTTTTAAGGAGAAAAAAGGAAAATGACCGGTCGGCACAGAGGGGCAGCTAGTAGAGCGGATGCCTCACAGCGCCAGAGACCCGGGTTAGATCCTGACCTTGGGTGCTGCCTGAGTGGAGTTTGCACATTCTCTCTTGTAAATTGATCTGACCAGCATCCACCCCCATTCACCCTTGGAAGGTTTTGGGGTGACATTTTCCTTCCGGTGAATGTAATCTGAGGTGAAAAAAACAGAGAGGGGCAGAAGGAGGGGTTGGAGAACGGGGAATGATTGTTTACCTAAAATTGGAAGAGTTCAATGTTTACACTGTTAGATTGTCAACTACCCAAGTGGAATACGAAGTACTGTTCCTCCATTTTGTATGTGGCCTCGCTCTGGCAAAGGTTGATATAGGAATGGGAAGAGGGGTTAAAATGGTTAGCAATCAAGCGATCTTATAGGTCTTGGTGGACTGAAAGCAAATGCTTGATGGAAACGGTCGGCGAGTCTACGTTTTTGTTTCCCTCTCTTCTCTGTGACCCCCGGATGGGCATTCATTTCTCCCTTTGTTCTTCCCTCCATCCCCTTACACCTATAGTCCTTCCTCTAGCTTGACATTTTGTGCCTCTTCTATACTTATCTCCATATCTCACACTTTTTGTCTTTTCTTCTCTGGCCTTTGTCCAACCATGTGCCAATAAAAAAAAACCCTCACCTTTAGTTTAGTTTAGAAATACAGCATAGAAACAGGCCCTTCGGTCCACCAAGTCTGTACCGACCAGCGATCTCCGTACACGAACAATATCCTATCCACTCAGTTCACAATTTTTACCGAAGCCAATTAACCTTCAAACCTGTACGTCTTTGGAGTGTGGGAGGAGACCCGAGCACCCGGGGAAAACCCTCGCGGTCATGGGGAGAACATACAAACTCTGTACCAACAGCACCAATGATCAGGGTCAAACCCGGGTCACTGACGCTGTAAGGCAGCAACTCGACTGCTGCGCCACCATGCCCCATATCCACCTATATTCACCTATCATTTGCCTATCTTTGTTCCACTACCACCTCTTTTCCCGCTTCCCCCTCCCCTTACAATTATTCTGAAAAGGGGCCCGACCCAAAACATTGCCTATCCTTGTTTTCCAGAGATGCTGCCTGACCCGCTGAGTTACTGCAGAACTTTGTGTGTTTTTGGGTAAAATAGCATCTGCAGTTGCTTGTATCTACATCGTCATCTGGATTATCCTCTTCTTCTTTCTTAAGCATATTAACCCCTCTGCAGAATCATTTGCAACCTCCTGATTATAATGTGGTCACAACTTCTGATATTTGTATACCAACAAGCTGTGCTGCACATCATTGGGGCTGTGTCTCTCACCGCATCAGCTTGAGCTCTATTACACCTTTCAGAATTATTTCAGGCACAGTGGTGCAGTTGGTAGAGCCGCTGCCTCACAGCGCCAGAGACCTGGGTTCAATCCTGTCTACGGGTGCTGTCTGTGGAGTTTGTACGTTCTCCATTTGACCGCATGGGTTTCCTCCGGGTTCTCTAGTTTCCTTCCACATTTCAAAGATGTGCGGGTTTGTGGGTTAATTGGCTTGCAATTATCCCTAGTGTTTAGAATATAGAATTAGTGAACGGGTGATTGCTGGTTGGCATGGACTCGGTGGGCCGAAGGGCCTGTTTTCACGCTGTATCTCTAAACTAAATTAAACTAAACCTGGATGTACCTTTAAGCATGAAACATGCCGATTTCTCTGTGTCAGTGTATGCATTAGAGTCATATAGTCTGCATTCTCAAATAA
Source organism: Rhinoraja longicauda (assembly GCF_053455715.1). NCBI lineage: Eukaryota > Metazoa > Chordata > Chondrichthyes > Rajiformes > Arhynchobatidae > Rhinoraja > Rhinoraja longicauda. The sequence goes on from NC_135965.1 coordinate 18,451,320, forward strand.
TGTAACAGCCTGAAGAAGGGTCCCAACCAGAAACGTCACCTATCCATGTTCTCCAGAGATGCTGCAAGATCTGTTGAATTACTCCAGTACTCTGTATCCTTAATAGCTTCATAATCCAGACTATTCGGTTTACAGCAAGTCTTGAAGTCCCAGCATCTAAGTACGAAGATCTTATTTTGTAAGTAAAACGCTGCTCTTTGAATATATATTTGCTACATCTCAATCCATTCTGGAGACATTTCAAAAACAAATCAAGAGGACATAGGTTTAAGGTGAGGGAGAAAAAATATAATAAGAACCTGAGGGACAACTTTTTGTACACGAGTGGTAGGGTGTATGGAACGAACTGCTGGAAGAGGCCGTTGAGGCAGGTACTATCACAATGTTTAAAAAACGTTTGAACAGGGACAGGGACACAATATGTTTAGAGGGATGTGAGCCAAACGCATGCAGGTGGGTCGAGTGTAGATGGACATGTTGGTCGGCGTGGGCAAGTTGGGCTGAAGGGCATGTTTCCATGCTGTATGACTGTTGACTATGAATCATTTTTATAGTTATTTCTAAGAATTGTTCCATGTCACGACCGAGTATGTTAATAACCTCACATCCATCATTATTATTAAAAACTGATGCAATATTTATTTAACCTGCATACCATATTTTTTATAGCAATCTCCCCCTTCACCCTTGTGTGTTTCTCATCTCTCTTTAACTATTTGCTTACTTAACCGTAAGATTATAAATGATTCTACGATTTAGGACTACTCTGCCGATCTTTCTCCGTTGTTGTCTGTTTCTCATAGCTCTTGGTAAGGTACCTTGGGATTTCTTGTTTGTTAAAGGTGCAGTATGATACAAACCTCTGTTGCTGTTACTATAAATAAATATGTTCCATAGATTACTGCCGTGACAACTGACCAAAGTGCTGTTTATTGTTGTATGGCTTGAAGACCAGGAGATCGAAACCCTGTGTACTGAATATATTAATAAAGATCTTTGATTAGCACTTCAAGCAACAGTGGCAGAATATTACGCGTACACTGTTGTGGAAGGTGTCCTTAATTCTAAGCACAAGAATAAAGAGAAAAATCTTGTGAATGTTCAGTATGCAACAGACCTGAGATACACATTGTGTGTGTGTGCGCGCGATGTGCCTGTACCAGTCTCATGTGTGTGTGTGTATGTTTGTCATTCATGTGTGCGTGCATGTGTGCACAAGTGTGTTTGTGTATGCGCAAGTGTGTTATTCATGTGTGTGTGGTGTGCGTGTGTGTACGTCATGTGTGTTTGTGTGTGTGTTGTGCGTATGTGTGTGTGTGCACAGAATATCAAACTACTGCTTCACTCCCTCTCTGCTTTCTGTCACATTCCCTGGTGAACAGCACATTGTGGTGTACGCCAACATATGATCCTAATGCGTCAGATTAATTACACTGAGACATATCTCATGAGTAGGAATGGGCCCAGTCGGGGGTTTTCCATTTAAATACATTCGCTCTGCTGTTTGAGTCACACCCAGAGCCCAGTCGGTCCTACTCCCTGCTCTGAGTTAGAGCGCCCTGGATTCATAATCATAATGTAATCATGGGATTCATAATCCCAGCCCACATTCAGGCTGACATTTCAGTGCTTCACCGGGTGAGATTCCTTATCCTGAATGCAAAGATTTACCAAAGCACTTTCTGTTCACGCGAGGTATGAGGCTGATATGAGAACATGCGCAGATAAAAGTCTGCTTTTTAAAATCTATAAATACTGAACTTTTTGTTGTTGTTTATTACAGGTTTTACAGAGGACTATGTTGTGCTGCTGCAAGTAAGAATTGCATTGTTCCGTTTTGGGACATATGACAATAAAACACTCTTGACTTTTTGACGGAAATTGGAGAGGTATCCTGATAACTGGTTTATATTATGTTGTACTTCGTGGTCCGGTACCTGTTGTACCTTTAGTGACTCTGGACGGACCACAAGTACACGTGTATAAAAGGTTACAATGCTGGAGCTCAACTCCAGGCTGTTTATTCCGTGGTCACCTGGATCCAGAGTGACCGCCTAATCACACCCATCACTTATATACACAGCCATACAAAGTAGTTCTTGGATACACAAAGTAGTCCCAGCAATATCACAACATCCCCCTTGTCTTATTATTACAACATCCCCCTTGTCTTATATAAAATTGTTTTCTTTACCATTCGAGGGCTAAAATATATTTAACAAACAAAACCAAAACACCATTGCTTTTTGCAAACAAAACCAATAGCACAACTAAACACAATTGCTTTTTTTCGGCATCATGGTGGTCACTCCTCTGCGGAATTTCACTCATCGCCGGGTGGTCACTCATCTCCGGGTGGTCACTCATCTCCGGGTGGTCACTCATCTCCGTGTGGTCACTCATCTCCGGGTGGTCACTCACTCCGTGTGGTCACTCCACAGATATATACATATATACAAAAGCATCAAATATAATACATTAAGCTTTCAGTACATAGATCACTACACAGGTCATTAAACACAAAATATTCATTTTGTTCCATATCTTCCCCTCAAGAAGACGTGCTGTGTAGATCAAATGTAGTGTAGGCTCTAGATGCTCCACCACCATGATTTGCCTGCCACTGCTGGCCTCCCACTGCTGGGCTCCCATCGCTGGTTGGCACTGCTGGGCTCCCACTGCTGGGTTGGCACTGCTGGGCTCCCACTGCTGGGCTGGCACTGCTGGGCTCCCACTGCTGGGTTGGCACTGCTGGGCTCCCACTGCTGGGCTGGCACTGCTGGGCTCCCACTGCTGGGCTGGCACTGCTGGGCTCCCACTGCTGGGTTGGCACTGCTGGGCTCCCACTGCTGGGCTGGCACTGCTGGGCTCCCACTGCTGGGCTGGCACTGCTGGGCTCCCACTGCTGGGCTGGCACTGCTGGGCTGGCACTGCTGGGCTGGCACTGCTGGGTTCCCACTGCTGGGCTCCCACTGCTGTAATCGCGGTGCGATCGCGCCTCCGCTGCAGTGCGCGCTGGCCCCGCCCACAGGTGCTCCCCGGCAGCTGCCACTCAACTTTTCGAACGCGCTGCCGCTGCGAGCTGGCCCCGCCCACAGGTGCTCCCCGGCCCCGCCCACAGGTGCTCCCGGCAGCTGCCGCGCAATTCGAACGCGCTGCCGCTGCCTCGGGCCCAGGGCCGTCCCGACTCTACGGTCGACGCGCCTGGGTGAGTATGTGGTGCCTCGGCCTTTACCGGCCGCCGCACCTACGCGGGTGGTCGGTCCCTCCGGTCGCCGACCCCCTCCGGTCGTCGCACACCTCCGTGGGTGTCGGTCTCCTCCGGGGCTCTCCCGGTCGCCGCACACCTCCGTGGGTGTTGGTCCCACCCGGTCACCGCACACCTCCGTGGGTGTCGGTCTTACCGGTCGCCGCACACCTCCCTGGGTGTCGGTCTTACCGGTCGCCGCACACCTCCGTGGGTGTCGGTCTTACCGGTCGCCGCACACCTCCGTGGGTGTCGGTCTTCCCCGGTCACAGCACACCTCCGTGGGTGTCGGGTCTCCCGGTCGCCGCACACCTCCGCGGGTGTCGGTCTTCCCCGGTCACCGCACACCTCCGTGGGTGTCGGGTCTCCCGGTCGCCTCCGGTCGCCGCACACCTCCGTGGGTGTCGGTCTCCACCGGTCGTCGCACACCTCCGTGGGTGCCGGTCTTCCCCGGTCACCGCACACCTCCGTGGGTGTCGGTCTTACCGGTCGCCGCACACCTCCATGGGTGTCGGTCTTCCCCGGTCACAGCACACCTCCGTGGGTGTCGGGTCTCCCGGTCGCCGCACACCTCCGTGGGTGTCGGGTCTCCCGGTCGTCTCCGGTCGCCGCACACCTCCGTGGGTGTCGGTCTCCACCGGTCGTCGCACACCTCCGTGGGTGCCGGTCTTCCCTGGTCACCGCACACCTCCGTGGGTGTCGGGTCTCCCGGTCGCCTCCAGTCTCTCCCCCGCGAAGCAGTCGCAGGCTCCTAATCTCGGGCCTGCACAGGTGGTGGGGCGCGATGTGGGCCTTCACACACCGCCTTCAGCAGCTTGCAGCGTCACGTCGGCAGCTCGCCGCTGACTACTGAGCAGGTAAGTATACCTACATATATTGGCCCCTTACCGAGCGGGAAACTTTTTTCGTTCTTCAGGGCTCTATCTTATCTTCCTGTTAACCTTTTTGCTGGGTTCCTTTTTGGTAACCTTCTTTTTTCTTTTTTTTTTACGCACTTGTTAACTTTTTTTCTTGGGGTTTTTGTTGTTTTCCTTTTCTAGGCTAAACACCCAAACCGCTGCCACCATGTTGTTCTCCGTGGTCCGGTACCTGTTGTACCTTTGTTGTGACTCTGGACGGACCACGAGTGCACATGTTTAAGATGTTATCATGGTGCAGCTTGTACTCCAGGCTGTTTATTCCAAGGCCGCCTGGATCCAGAGTGACCGCCTAATCACACCCATCACTTATATACACAGCCATACAAAGTAGTTCTTGGATACACAAAGTAGTCCCAGCAATATCACAACAGTTAATAGTTAACAATTGTGAAAATTATTAGTTATTATTAGAAATATATTACCTCATTGATGTCCATGGGATCTTCCTCTGCACAATTTGGATCACATCAGTAAGTGTACATTAAGTGAGAAATGAGAAAAAGGGGCAAGCTTCAGACACAAAACTTCCCCATCCCCGAGCTTCCTGCACCATTCAAACATGTCTTAGGGCAAAGGAGAAGACCATGTATAACACTGAATTAGTGCTCGGCCACAGACTGTTCCCATCTCATTCTCCCACTCATTTCCCTTTCACCCTCTGTCCCTCACATACACATCAACTCCCCTCTAATTCTCCTCTCACCCACCTATACTTGAGGGAATTTACAGTGGTGAGTGAGGCGATTTACAGTGGTGTTTACTGCATGTCTTCAGAGTATCTAAGGAAAGTGGAACAGGTTGGGCCGAAGAGCCTGTTTCCATGCTGTATGACTCTCTGACTCTTATCATAGAGTGACACCATTAGTTGCTGGGAACACAATGTACTGGTGTAACTCAGCGTATCATTCAGCATCTCTGGAGGACGTGGACAGGCAAGGTTTCGGGTTGCCCCCCCCCTCCTCTCCTCTTCTGCCCGCCTGCTTCCACCATATCCCTTCCCCTGGCTTCACATTTCACACCTTGTTTCTCCTTATCTCACAGCCTTTTGTCTTCTTCCCATCTCTGGACTTTGTCTAACCATTGTCCTGCCAATTAAAACTCCTCTCACATGCATCCACATATCACTTGCCAGGCTTTGTCCCACCCCTACCTCTTTTCCAGCTTCCTCCCCCCGACACTTGGAGTATTGTATTCAGTTTTGGGCACCATGTTATAAGAAAGACGTTGTCCAGCTGGAAAAGGTGCAGAGAAGATATACGAGATGTTGCCAGAACTCGAGGGCTTGAGCTATAGGGAGAGGTTGATCAGGCTAGAAATCTATTCCTTGGAGCGCAGGAGGATGAGGGGTGATCTTATAGAGGTGTACAAATTCGTGAGAGGAATAGATCAGGTGAACGCACGGAGTCTCTTGCCCAAAGTAGGGGAATCGAGAACTAGAAGTTCAAGGTGAGGGTGAAAGATTTAACAGGAACCCAAGGGGTAACTTTTTTGCACAAAGGATGGTGGCTATTTGGTTCGAGCTGCCAGAGGAGTTCAGTTCATTTTTAGTTACGTTTATTGTCACGTGTGCCGAGGTACAGTGAAAAGCTTTTGTTGCATGTTAACCAGCCAGCGGAAAGACAATACATGATTACAATCGAGCCATTTACACGTTTAAGAAACATTTAAACAGGTACATGGATACGATAGGTTCAAAGGAATATGGGCCAAGCACAGGCAGGTGGGACTGGTGTTGATGGGACAATAGACAATAGGTGCAGGAGTAGGCCCTTCAGCCCTTCGAGCCAGAACCACCATTCAATGTGATCATGGCTGATCATTCTCAATCAGTACCCCGTTCCTGCCTTCTCCCCATACCCCCTGACTCCGCTATCCTTAAGAGCTCTATCTAGCTCTCTCTTGAATGCATTCAGAGAATTGGCCTCCACTGCCTTCTGAGGCAGAGAATTCCACAGATTCACAACTCTCTGACTGAAAAGGTTTTCCCCATCTCCGTTCTAAATAGCCTGCCCCTTATTCTTAAACTGTGGCCCCTGGTTCTGGACTCCCCCAACATTGGGAACATGTTTCCTGCCTCTAACGTGTCCAACCCCTTAATAATCTTATACGTTTCGATAAGATCCCCTCTCATCCTTCTAAATTCCAGTGTATACAAGCCTGGTCGCTCCAGTCTTTCAACTGGACATGTTGGTCGGTGTGGGGAAGTAGGGCTGTAGGGCTTGCTTCCATACTGCATGACTCTATGCCTTTACAATAATCAGTCTGAAAAAGGGTCCTGACCCAAAATGTCACCTCCCCATGCCCTCCAAAGATGCTGCCTGACCTGCAGAGTCACTCCAGCTCTTTGGGTTCTACACAAGATTCCAGTATCTGCAGATCCTTGAATCTGCATTAGTTGCTGCACTGATTTACCGTAACATTCATTTGTAAACATCTCCCCTTGAAACAACATCGCATTAGGACTGAAATATTATCATTGCCTTTTCAAGCCGATTACTCGTCTTGTGTCTGCTTGTCTGAAGGAGACAATAAACCTCAATTGCTCGTTATTGTGCTGATGAAACTCTGCGTAAATGATCCGTGAAATAATATTTCACACATCAATGTGTGCTATTGCCCGGATTTGGTAATTTTGTTAAGAAATATATTTCCACGGTTTTCATTACTTTTGAGTTTGAGAGCCCCTGTGTAGAAGTTACGACACAACAGAATTACATATACATTATCGGTGGCACATTGGTGAGGCCGGTAGAGATGCTCCTCACAGCACCACAGACCACAGCTGCCACAGATACAATAGTGGGATTTAAAAGACTTTTAAATAGGCAGATGGATATGCAGGGAATGGAGGGATATCGATCATATGCAGGCAGACGAGAGTTACTCCAGCGTTTTGTGTCTGTCACAGACTGTTCCCATCTCATTCTCCCACTCATTTCCCTTTCACCCTCTCTCTGTCCCTCACATACACATCAACTCCCCTCTAATTCTCCTCTCACCCACCTCTACTTGAGGGAATTTACAGTGGCGAGTGAGGAGATTTACAGTGTCTTGGGTATAAACCAGCGTCTGCAGTTCCTTCCTACTCATGCAGTTAAAGTCCATTATACCTCTGACATGTTCATCAAAGGGAACTACAGTTCATGCTGTCACAGGGAGAACATGAAAACTCCACACCTACCTACAGCAGCCGAGCGAGGTGAGGCTGTTATGGTGCCTTATCTCAATCACTGCCTCTGGAAGCCCAAATTAGTTATTAATACCTGCAATTTTCACCAGTTTAGTATTTTGTGTTAACACTAGAGAAGGCACACCCAAGGAAGAAGTGGGAATATCTGACGGAGATACTCGATTTTCTATTTATCTGTTCAAAAGTACTCTTCAGAAATTTCACTCAGTTTCATACGGGAAAGATGATGAATACTGCCACTTACTGCCAATTTGGACAATGTGTTCAAAGTATTGTCTGGTGCAGTGCACATCCTTTCCCACGGCATTAAAAACTGGTGCAAGGCAGATAATTATTTCCAGTGCTAAGGATGCCTGAATCGCATAGACTGTTTCAACAACAGGACACAACACTTCTGATGGCAAAACTGTCGACTTACATATTTAAAAAAATTGAAGTAATTTTATGACATTTTGGGATATAAAGATAAAATTTGTATGATATCAGTGATTCACTTTGGATAATAAAAATATGTATTTAATAATGATAATTGAATTATTAGCTAAGTATCTGTTACAATCTCAATGAATGGTGACTCTGATTTTGTGTGCCATTGAAGTTGTGCCTTATGCATTTTCAGTGTAATGCATAGCGGATATTCGTTACAAACAGCTGAAATTGCCACCAGTTCAATGGCTTGAGGTGTTAACCCATCTCATCATCTTATGTAGCTAAGTAAATCATGTTATCTAGTTAAAATGTGGGACATTAACAAGTTTGATTTTCCCAATGGGACACTTTGGGTGATAATTTACTTTTATTTATCCTGTTTAATTTTCTTTCTGCTTTCTACCCATTTTCCAGTTGAGGGAACAAACAAATAAGTCAGGCTCCTGATTTCATAATGTAAGCCACATCAGGAGAGTGTGAGCATGTCTGAAGCATGTAATCCTCGACCCAAAAAAAGTTTCCCCAACTAGAAACGTCACCCATCCTTTTTCTCCAGCGAAATGCTGCATGACCCGCTGAGTTACTCCAGCACATTGTCCGTATGTGATCCTCCAAGTTTACTACCTTCCCTCCTAGTGAACCACTCACAAGCTTTGTGTTTGTCACGGACCTCACCTTTTCCGGCGATCTACCCTCCAATGCCTCCAAACTTATAGTTCCCCAGCCCCGCACGGCCCGATTCTACCTCCTACCCAAAATCAATAAACAGAACTGTCCCGGCAGACTCATTGTCTCTGCCTGCTCATGTCCCACCGAACTTATTTCCACCTACCTCGACTCCATCCTATCCCCCCTGGTTAAATCCCTCCCCACCTACGTCCAAGACACCTCACACGCTCTCCATCTCCTCGATAACTTCCGGTTCCCAGGCCCCCACTCCCTCATCTTTACCATGGATGTCCAGTCACTCTACACTTCCATCCCCCACAAGGATGGTCTCGAAGCCCTCCGTTTCTTCCTCGACCGTAGAACCAGCCAATCCCCATCTACCAACACTCTCCTCCGCCTAGCAGAGCTGGTTCTTACCCTCAACAACTCCTTTGACTCCTCCCACTTCCTCCACACCAGAGGCGTAGCTATGGGCACTCGCATGGGCCCTAGCCTCGCCTGCCTCTTTGTCGGTTACGTCGAACAATCCCAGTTCCGGGCGTACACCGGCCCCATCCCTGAACTCTACCTCCGCTACATCGACGACTGCATTGGTGCTACCTCTTGTACCCATGCAGAACTCACTGACCTCGTACACTTTACTTCCAATTTCCATCCTGCCCTTAAATATACCTGTACTATCTCCGACATCTCCCTACCGTTTCTGGACCTCACCATCTCCATCACAGGAGACAGACTAGTGACGGACATTTACTATAAACCCACTGACTCGCACAGCTATCTGGACTACACTTCTTCCCACCCTGTCTCCTGCAAAAAGTCTATCTCCTACTCCCAATTCCTCCGTCTACGCCGCATCTGCGCCCGGAATGAGGTGTTTCACACTAAGGCGTCAGAGATGTCCTCATTCTTCAGGAAACGGGGCTTCCCCTCCTCCATTATAGATGAGGATCCTATGATCTAAGATCCCCCTTCTAAGCTAGTCCCATTTGCCTGCTTTCGGGCCACATCCCTTTAAACCTTCCTTATCCATGTGCCTGAGCAAGTTTCTTAAATGCTGTTTGTAGTACCTGCCTCAACTACCTCTCTTACATTCCTTATGCGCACCCACCCTTCCTTACGTTCCTTACACGCACCACCCTCTGTGTGAAAAAACTGCCCCTAAAGATTGCTCTGCAGGTTGAGAAACAGGAAACCATGACCAGTAGATCTAACCTGGCAAAGAAAAAGAAAAGTAAAGGAGGGGGAAAAAAAAGAGAAGCTGAGCTAATCATAGTTGGATCGAAGGTAGACACAAAATGCTGGAGTAACTCAGCGGATAAGGCAACAGCTCAGGAGAGAAGGAATGGGCGACGTTTCGGGTCAAGACCCTTCTTCAGACTGAATCATAGTTGGATGATCAATAAAAAGAAACAAAGTCACTTGAAATTGTAGAATTCAGTAGTGGGCCTGGAAGACCTTAATGTACCCAGACAGAAGATGAGGTGCTGTTCTTCAAACCTGTCTTGGAGCTTGCTGTAACATTTTGTGGCATACCTGGTTTTGCAGCCGAAAAGATAACCACAGCAACAAGATACAATGAGATTTGTTTAGTTTAGAAATGCTGCAGGGAAACAGGCCCTTCAACCCACCGAGTCCACGCCAACCAATGATCACCTGTACCCTATTTCTCAACCTACACACTAGGGGCAAATTACAGAAGCCAATTAACCTACAAGACCACACATCTTTGGGATGTGGGAAGAGACTGGAGCAGCCGGGGAAAACAAATGCAGTCACAGGGAGAACATATAAACTCTGTACAGACAGCACCCATGGTCAGGATTGAACCCGGATCTCTGGTGCTATAAGGCAGCAACTCTACCGCTGCGCCAGTTTGCTGCCCCTGTACTAAACCATGACCCCATATGGTCGCTCAGGTACAGGATTTCACAGCCTGAAGAAATGTCCCTGTTATTAAATGATTTAGACATGGTATAGGCAGTTTTCACTGCCTGAATAGGTTTCTTGTGGACCCACCATTAGCAATAAGATGAAGGGTCTCCATGTTATCTGAGATGCTGCCTGACCCGCTGAGTTACTCCAGCACTTCATAAGCTTTTGAGCATTACCCTCCCCTGGGCTTCTGAGCCTCGAGTCCAGAATGGAATGCCAGTCTCAGATAAATCTTGGAGGGTGCAATCGTATAGTGACTGGTGCCAACTCATCCATGCCAACCGAGATACCACATTTGACTTTGTTTGGCCCATATCTCTGTAAGCCTTTCATATCCAGTTCAGTGTCAATTTAAATGCCGTTATAGTATCTGTCTCAACTTCCTCCTCTGGCACCTCTTTAGAACACTGTGGGATCCTTTGCAAAACACAAAGCACTGGAGGCTCAGGCAGCATCTGGGGAGGGGATGGGCAGGAGATATTTCGGGTCAGAATGCATGTTCAGACTGTGGCCTCCATTAACTGAGAGAGCGCATGGGGCCATGGTTTAGATGCTCATCTATACAACTATTGCACCAAGTCAAAGTGGCTCAGGAATGTAACCTCAGATTGTTGTGCTTGCCTCTGGGGTGTAACTTGAGTCCCAGGATCCTTCCAACCTAGGCTTAATAGAACAACAGAATGAATGTGAAAAGATGGACATTAAAGAGAAGCAGCCTCTCTGAGACAAAACCTCTCTTAAATTTTGAAGGATGCATTTTGAAGAACACACAGGAGGTACAACGCGCTCTGCAAAGGGTCAACCCACGCAAGGCTGCAGGACCGGATGGAGTTCAAGGAAGGGTACTGAAGGACTGTGCTGAACAGCTGGCTGAGGTATTCACCAGGATCTTTAACCTGTCATTATCTCTAGCTACGGTCCCCAAGTGCCTGAAGTCGGCTATCATAGTTCCGGTGCCGAAAAAAGCAAAGATCTCCAACCTGAACGACTACCGCCCGGTTGCCCTAACGCCGATAGTCATGAAGTGCTTTGAGAGGCTGGTCCTCTCACACATCAAATCCAGCATCCCTGACTCACTGGACCCACATCAATTTGCATACAGGGCAAATAGATCCACAGAGGACGCCATCTCTCTGGCTCTTCACACTGTCCTGACTCACCTAGAGAGACAGGGCATGTACGTGAGGATGCTATTCATAGACTATAGCTCCGCCTTCAACACGGTCATCCCCACCAAGCTCATCACCAAACTCCACCAGCTAGGCCTCAGCTCGTCATTATGTGACTGGATCCTGGACTTCCTGCTGGAACGACCGCAGGCAGTGAGAATGGGCCCGCACCTGTCCTCCACTATCACCCTGAGTACCGGCACACCACAGGGCTGTGTTCTGAGCCCTATGCTCTACTCCCTCTTCACACACGACTGTGTTCCTGCATTCGACACCAACACCATTGTCAAGTTTGCAGACGACACAACGGTGATCGGGCTGATCACCAACGGGGATGAAACAAACTATAGAGCGGAGGTCCAGAACCTGGCGGACTGGTGCTCGGATAACAACCTGTCCCTAAATACCACCAAGACCAAGGAGCTGATCATCAACTTCCGTAGGTCACATAACGGGGAATATGCCCCGATCTCTATCAACGGGGACAGTGTGGAGAGAGTGTCCAGCTTCAAGTTTCTGGGCACTCACATTTCGGAGGACCTAACATGGTCCAATAACACTGCTGCGCTGGTCAAGAAGGCACAACAAAGACTGTTCTACTTAAGAACACTGAAAAAGTCTGGTCTACCCCAACAGCTGCTGACGACCTTCTACCGCTGCACCATAGAGAGCATCCTAACGCATGGCATCCCTGTGTGGTACCTCAGCTGCACGGAGGCAGAAAGGAAAGCTCTACAGCGGGTAGTCCATAGAGCTCAGAGGGCCATCGGAACACAGCTACCAGACTTGGAGGGCATCTACAACACACGATGCCTCAGAAAAGCCACCAGCATCCACAAAGACTCTTCACACCCCTGCAACAGTCTGTTCGAACTCCTTCCATCGGGCAGACGATACAAGGCCTTTTACGCCCGCACCTCCAGACTCAGGAACAGCTTCATTCCCAGGGCCATAGCTGCTATGAACCGGTCCTGCTGAGCCGGATGGCCACAACGCATAGATCAACTTGCACTTTACCCTGTCTAAAAACTGTTACAATTGTTTCATTTCGTTGGGTTGCTGTTAATTACTTAAATTATTGCATCGTATGGGAGGCGCATTCCCAATCTCGTTGTACCCCTGGGTACAATGACAATAAAGATATATTGTATTGTATTGTATTTAGCAAGCTATCTTTTCCCTGCCTTTAGCCTTGCATTGCTTCAAGGAGCATCTCCAGAAAGGAAATTAGACTCTGCAATCAATAAAGTTGAAAAACACATTGAGTAAATACAATGATAAGAAATACACAGTCCCAATTCTTGTTACCAGTTAAAAAGCCCTAAAATGGAATTCTTTAACATCATAGGTATTGACTACATCATAAAAGCGTCATATTGTGCAAGAACTGGTGATATCAGCAATGATAGAGCATTAACTCACCAGCACAAAACAAACTGTTTGGATAATTGTGTAAATTTCAGACTGATAAGCTGTAACTAATAGGGTACTGCAAGTAGTTTCAGCTAGTTACAATTTATATTAATGCCTTAGGCAAATAGACAGTATATTGCAGACACAAGGAATCTTGAGCAAAGCACAAAGTGCTGGAGGAACTCAGCGGGTCAGGCAGCACCTGTGAGGGGAATGGACAGGCAATGTTTTGGGTTGGGACCCTTCTTCAGGCTGATTGTAGTAATGGGGAGAAACCTGGAAAAGATATGGAAGCAGGACAGAGAATAACAAGTGATAAGTGGAGACAAAATGCTGGAGTAACTCAGCGGGGCAGGCAGGATCTCTGAAGAAAAGGATTAGATGACATTTCGGGTCAAAACACTTCTTCAGACACTTGGTGCATAATGGCTTTGGGAATACAAGTCTTAATGACACAGTGGTGGGTATGAAGGAGAAAGGGCTGCACAGTGGAACAGCGGTAGTGATGCTGCCTTACCGTGCCAGAAACCCTGGGTTAATCCTGACTTCAGGTACTTTCTGTACGGAGTTTCCACGTTCTCCCTGTGACTGCGTGGGTTTCCTCCGGGTGCTCCGGTTTCCTCCACATCCCAAAGACATGCAGGTTTATAGGTTAATTGGCTTCTGCAAATTGTCCCTAGTGTGTAGGATAGAAATCGTGAACAGGTGATTGTGGGTCGGCAAGGACTCGGTGGGTCAAAGGGCCGGCTTCTACGCTGTATCTATAAACTAAACTAAAGTAGTGAAACGCTCATAGTCGTATGGACTTCATTACGTTGCACGTATATTGTTGAGTCATGAGCCAGTGAATATCTTTGATCGTGACTCAGGCAGCCAGCGAGAGAGTTTGTGAGTCCTCACAACAGGTGTGGTGGTCAGAGCATGTTAACAGCTTTATATCAGCCTCTTGGACAATGAGCGTTGAGACCAGCACAACATGATTAGAGTTAATAATAACTGGAGATGCATACATCAATTGATTGCATAACATGCGGGGATCACGCCAAGGTGTTAAGTTGCACTGCCTGTTCTCCTTGCTTCATGTGCTCCCTTGATAAGATAAAGTATATATCGAGTATTATGACCTTCTTAGCACAACAGTGAGACACAGCCGGACTAATCTGACAAAGGTCACTATTAGAGCGTAAGAAATAGGAACAAGAATAGGCCAGTTGGGTCCGTGAACTTGTTCCATCATTCAATGCCTCTCCCAATAACACGTGATTCCATTACTTATGAATAGTCCATCAATCTCAGCCTGAACGTATTCAGGATTCGGTTTAATCAGCAGAAGCAAAATAGTTGTAAAGTGGGGATTGCTTTAACCACTAAAGATGTTAATTCTTCCCTCATTGAATGTTAGTTAATTTAGTTTATTGTCACGAGGTACAATGAAAAGCTTGTTGCATGCTATCCAGTTGGCGGAAAGACAATACATGATTACAATCGAGCCATCAACAGTGAAAAGATACATGACAAAGGGAATAACGTGAATAAAGCCAGTAAAGTCCAATCAAGATAGTCCGAAGGTGTCCAATGAGGTAGATAGTAGTTCCAAATTGCTCCCTAGTTGTTGGTAGGATAGTTCAGTTGCCTGATAACAGCTGGGAAGAAACTGTCCCTGAATCTGGAGGTGTGCATCCACAATTCTCTGCAATTTCTTCTGGTCTTGGTTGGACCTGTTCCCAAACCATGCTGTGATGCATCCCGATAAAATGGATTTCAAGTTTGAAGCCAACAATTAGATTCCCTGCCCGATACCCTGCTAACGATGGCTGTGTGGGCAGGGAAGCTGGCACAAACATGCTACACCATTTAATTGCATCATGGAAGATCTATTTCTCAATTCTATGTAAACTGATTGAACTAGGAAGGAATTTGACCAGCCGTGGAGTACCCATCTCATTTCAGCAAAGTAGTTAAAGATATGTACAGCTTTTCTCAGGAAAAGTCACCTATCGATGTTCTCCAGAGATGCTGCCGGACCCGCTGAGCTATCCAGCACTTTGCCTCTTTTATTTTGCAATCCAGCATCTGCAGTTACTTGTTTCTAGGTTTGGAGTGATATGGGTCAAACACAGGTAGGTGGGACTAGTGTAGATGGGGCATGTTGGTCGGCGTGGGTAAGTTGTGCCAAAGGGCCTGGTTCCATGATGTATGACTATGATTCTATGATTCTACTTGTTAATTCTGAAGGCAGATTGTTGGGAACTATTAAACGATGCATCTTAAAGGGACATCTGTCTCATCCTGCTGAACTTTGCGTGAACTGAACAATTACATCCACTCCTTGCTCTTTCCTCATTGTCTGGTGAATATTTCTACCAAGCTGTAAAGTAATTTGTCTTTGAAAGTTTTATTTAATGGTTATAAGAAAAAGTATTAGACCGTTCAATTCTGCTCCACTAGACATTGTGACTGATCTCCTTCCCGACTTTATTTACTTCCTTGATCCAAAACAAACATTTTTGACCTCAGTCTTGATCATTTCCGTTGGGCTTTTGTTGGAGAGAGTTCCAGATTTCCACGACCTTTTCCGTGAACTAAGTGCTTGTTCTGATATCATTCCCAAAAGAGCTGACTTTAATTTTAAAACTGCGATGTGGCACGGTGGCACAGCGGTATTATTGCTGCCTTACAGCACCAGAGACCCCGGTACGATCCTGACTATGGGTGCTGTCTGTATGGAGTTTGTACGTTCCCTCGTGACCATGTGGGTTTTCGGGTGCTTCGGTTTCCTCCCACATTCCAAAGACGTAGAGATTTGTCGGGTTAATTGGCTTCAGTAAAAATTATAAATTGTCCCTAGTGTGTACTAGTGTAACGGGGATCGCTGGTTGGTGCAGATTCCGTGGGCCAAAGGGTCCGTTTTCGAGCTGTCTCGCTAAATTAATTTTGTGAATTAGTAATTTAGTAAACTATTAACTAATAATTAGATAACTAACCTATTGACCATAACAAAACAGAAAATGTTGGAAACACTCAGCAGGTCAGGCAGCATTTGTGGAAAGAGAAACCAAGTTCTGAATCTGAGACCCTTCATCTGATTTGAAATGTTAACCCTATTTCTTTTCTCTTTCCACAGATACTGCTCGACTTGTTGAGCGTTTGCAGTATTTTCTGTTTTTGTTGCCAGCACCTGCAATTTTCTTTTCACCTCACGAATACTGGACCAATGATCCATTGTCTGAATCTCGCCACAAAGGAATTTAACTATGATAATGAAATAAAAACTGAATAAAGGAAATAGTCACACTCGCAGTGTTCACAAAACTAGTGAACCCTGGAAGCACATTTTCCCTCTTGTTTTCACACCTTTCCCAGCCAACAATGGGTCATTGTGGACTCCACCTTTCCTGAGTTCATCTGTTGCCGGCCCTGTTTTGTTCTGACCTTTTCTCGCCAGTTTATTCCCCCCCTCCTCCTCCCCCCCCCCCCCCCCCCCGACCCCCTACTTTCAGTCTGCAGAAGGGTTCCGACCCAAAACATCACCTATTCTTTTTCTCCAGAGATGCTACCCGACCCGCCGAGTTACTCCAGCATTTTGCGTCTCTCTTCTGGGTCACTAATGTTCTTCGGAAAGAAACGTTGCTGTTCTTACCTGGTCTGGCTGAAGTTCTGCTGTGAGCCACTGATCTTTGCCCCACGAAGCAACACTGACTATGAACACATAAATAAAAACAATGGAGACACAAGGGACTCCGGATGGTATTGGTATTGGTTTATTATTGTCACGTGTACCGAGATACTGTGAAAAGTTTTGCTTGTGTGCTATCCTGTCTAATCATCAGCATCTCTGGAGAACATGTGTAGGCGATGTTCCAAGTTCTTCAGAGATCCTGCCTGGCCTACTGAGTTACTCCCGCACTCTATGTCTTTAAAAAAAAATCATGCTATACATAAGTACAATCGAGCCATAAGGAAGTGCAGCAGGTAGTGCAAAGAGAAAAATATCAGTGCAGAATGTAGTGTTATGGCATTACAGTCTAGTTTAGTTTCATTGGAGACCCTCGGACTTTATTCGAGACCCTCAGACTATCTGATCGGATAGTCGTATCTTGCACTAAGCGTTATTCACGTTATTGCCTTTATCATGTATCAGTACACTGTGGATGGCTCAATTGTAATTATGTATAGTCTCTCCCCAGAATGGTTAGCACGCAACAAAAGCTTTTCACTGTACTTCAGTACATGTGACAATAAACTCAACTCAACTCAGTTTAGTTTAGAATTACAGCGTGGAAACAGGCAACTTAGACCCACTGAGTCTGTGCCAACCAATGATCACCCACCCGTACACTAGTTCTATGTCATCCCAGTTTTGCATCCTACACACGGGCAGGGGAATTTACCTTCCACTTTCTCCCCACCCATCCCCTGTGCCCCAACAGGACTCACACCTATTTCTCCTCTCCTACTTCACCTCCACCATCTTCCGGCTTCACACTTTGCAACTCTTCAATCCTTTTGTCTCACACTTTCTGTTTTTTCATCTCTGGCCTTTGTCCAACCATCTTTCCCTGTCAACCCCCCCCCCCCCCCTCGCCTGTGTTCACCTACTACCTACTACATGTTCTCCTGCCCCTCCTCTCTTCCAGCTTTCTTCCCCCCTCCCCAACAGTCAGTCTGAAGAAGGGACCCGACCCGAAATGTCACCTATCCACGTTCTCCGGAGATGCTGCCTGATCCACTGAGTTACTCCAGCACCTTGTGTTCTTTTTTGATATAAGGGAAAATGGAATGGAATACTTTATTATTCAATTGAAAATTGTTCAATATTGAAAATCAGTTGAATCTTAATTATTATTAGGGGGAAAAAACAATAGGTGTTATAGAGTCATAGAGATGTACAGAAAGGGAATCCTTAGCCCATTGGATCCATTCCAATCTTTTGTGCCCTTCTACAGTAAGCCCACGCTAGGACGGTTGCTTAGTGAGCCAAACATGTATGTCCAAATATCCCTGAAACGTAATCGTATCTGATTCCAGCGTCATCTTTGGCACAGCGTTTCAGATATCAACCACTCTCCCACTTTCCTGGATTGGCATTTATACAGAATAAACATGAATAACAATCCTCAAATCATGGTACCATTCTACCAACTCAAACCCCATTCAGCAATTAGAATGGAGAAAGTACAGCCCATCACAGGCCCTTTGACCCACAATATCTGTGCCGACCATGAAACCAAGTTCAATTAATCTCCTCTGCATGCACATGATCCATATCCTTCCATTTCCTGCATATACATGTGCCTATCCAAACAAAATGTGATTGTCACTATCATATTGCCTTCACCACCACCCCTGCAGCCTGTTCCAGGTGAAGCGAAGTCCTTGCAAATACAGTTTACCTCAGCTCTTCTGTGCAACTCACTGACTTATCTTCCACATAAATAAAATACTTTGGTTTGCTCTTCTGCACGTGGTGTCTGAGGTGAACTGTATTTCATGTTGACAACAGCAGCAAGCAGATGGTTTAATTTGGTCTTCGTCCAACAATACATTGATCTGCAAAGTTTACGTCTTCAGTCTCATCAGCAGTTATCTGAAATTAACTTAGACCAAATAATATGTGCGCAGATTCAAATGCACCACGTTCAAATACTTACTAATCATTAACTTAATTGGCTTTATCAGAATTGGAGACACTATTCGAAAAATAGGGGATCTGGCTTCTATCTCTTTTCCAGTTGGGCATGCGTGTAATTCTGGATGCACAAGGGAATCTGGAGCAACAGCAATCTGCTGGAGGAACACAATGGGTCCAGCAGCATCTGAGGGTGGAAAGGAATGGTCGACGTTTCAGGAAGAAAGCAGAAATTTCGGCCATGCATGTAATTCTGTTTGTTTGTCTGTGAGAGAGTCATACACGCAGATTAGTGGAGAGAGACTTTAGAGCCACAGCATGGAAGTAGGCCCTTCGGCCCTCCGAGTCCACACCGACCAATAACCACCCTGTACACTAGCACTGTCCTGCACATTCGGGACAATTTACAATTTTACCAAAGCCAATTAATCTACAACCCTACACGTCTTTGGAGTGTGGGAGGAAACCAGTGCACCCAGAGGGTGACCCATGGGGTCACAGGGACAACGTTCAACTTCTGCACAGACTGCACTCATACTCAGGATCGTAACCGGGTCTCTGGCACGTAAGGCAGCAGCTCTACCACTGTGCCACCCCTCAGTAGAGGCTGAGACAGGGTGGAGAGAGGCATACACTGGGTAGAGAGAGGCATACACTGGGTAGAGAGATGCATAGATAAGGTACAAAGTATTTTCCAAGGTGGAAATGTCAAGGACTAGAAGGCCTAGGTTTAAGGTGAGAGGGGCAAACATTAAAGGAGATATGTGGGGCAATGTTTTTCACACAGAGTGGTGGGTGACTGGAACGTAATGCCAGGGATGGTGGTGGAGGCAGATACAACAGTGGCTTTTAGATAGGCATATGGACATGGAGGGATATGGATCACATGCAGGCAGAGGAGGTTAATTTAACGGCATCATGTTTGGCATTGACATTGTGGGCTGAAAAGCCTGTTGTATGCTGTGTTGTGTGTGTGTATGTGTGTTGGGGGGGGGGGGGGGGGGGGGGAGGGGGACATTTTAAGATGCCACTATCCTATTGTAGCAGTTACAGTAATGTTCATTCTATCCATGAATGTGAAACCTTATAGCTAATCTCCTCTCTGTAAACCATACTCACAACAGATAATCTTGTCCAGAACTCAACCCCTTTCACCCAACCACAGTCTCTGTCTAAAATTCCCTTGCCATCCCCACTCCTCTGAATGTCAAGAATGCACACTCTTGCAACTGTGTACACCCCTTATTTGGAATTGGACATTTTCCTTGAACTACTCAATATGATGTAAGTGGAAGATGGATAATGGAATGTGAAACTGGATCCAAAAATAAGGAATAGTGTAGGCTAAACAAAAGAGAAAAACAAATGACTAAGGTATACCACACTGAGTTGGGCTTAAATAGTTTGCAGAGTATGAAACAATAGCATAGTGTGCTACTATCTACCTCACTGGAGCCTTTGGACTATCTTTAATATGACATTACTGGACTTTATCTTGCACTAAACGTTATTTCCTTTCACATGTATCTGTACACTGCGGATGGCTCAATTGTAATCCGGTATAGTCTTTCTGCTGACTGGTTAGCACACAACAAAAGCTTTTCACTGTACCTCGGTACACGTGACAATATACAACACAGAACTAAACGAACCCCATGGCAAGGTGTCTGAAACCAATGAGAATGGGGTTAAGCTAAAGGTGAGCAAGTTTAGAGAGGATCTGAAGATGATTCTCTTTCACCCAGAGAGTAGTTGGAAACTTGGAAGCACTGCTTGGGGGATAGTGGACATAGAGACTCGAACAACATTTAGGAACTCTTCAGATGGACACTTGAATCTCCATTGCATATAGATGGCGACAGGCCAAGTGCTGGAAAATGGGGTAGGTTACTTGAATGAAAGGACACAAGGTGTTGGAGTAACTCAGCAGGTCAGGCAGCGTCTCTGGAGAACATGGATAGGTGACGTTTCAGGACTTTTCTTCAGAATGTTTGGTTTGTATAATGGTGAGCCTAAGAACCAGTTTCCCTGATTCTATTTATAAAGGGGCCAGTACAAGTCCATACACGTGAACTTTAACCCCAATCAATTTAAGGCTCTGATAGATATTTTTCTAATCCATCATCATGCTATCCTCTGACATTAAAAATCAGCATTGTGGCTCCCCTTTGAATCATTCCAGATTTCTTCTCTGAGTCATAGTGATTAATAGGGCATTGAGCACCGAAGTATGCTAAGAAAATTATGGTCAAGGTTAAATATAGAACCCATTGACTTACTGCATTCATTTAAAAAGAACATAGTGAAGGATTGATTCACTGGTCCATCTTTCAGATGGGGTGTTTTTAACAACTCTGAATTGGAAGGGTACAAGATGGTGTGAGAAACATGGTGACTCTTGTGTACTGCCTCAGTGTAATCTACTATTCTTATACTTATCAGTCTGAAGAAGGGACTCGACCCGAAACGTCACCCATTCCTTCTCTCTAGAGATGCTGCCTATCCCGCTGAGTTCCTCCAGCATTTTGTGTCTATCTTCGGTTTAAACCAGCATCTGCAGTTCCTTCCCACACATTCTTATACTTTTGTTGCTCCACCAGTACTAGATTAGTTACTCATTTTACTGTGCGCTGGTATTTAGTCTAGTTTAGTTTCTTGTCACAGGTAGAATGAAAAGCATTTTGTTGCGTGCTAACCAGTCAGCGGAAATACAATTCATGACTACAATCGAGCCATCCACAGTGTATAAATACGTGACAAAGGGAATAGAGGATATTAAGAAGAGCATAGTTAAAGTAAGGAATGTTGCTGTTGGAGTAATGTGGATAGGGTGGATGTGGAGAAGATGTTTCCACTAGTGGGAGAGTCTAGGACCAGAGGGCACAGCCCCAGTATAAAAGCACGTACCTTAAGGAAGGAGATGAGGAGGAATTTCTTTAATCAGAGGGTGGTGAATCTGTGGAATTCATTGCCACAGACGGCTGTGGGGGGGCTGTCAATTGATATTTGTAAAGCTGAGATTGACAGATTCATGATTAATAAGGGTGTCAGGGTTATGGGGAGAAGGCAGGAGAATGAGATTGAGAGGGAAAAATAAATCAGCCATGATTGCATTGAATTGTCACAACCTGATGGGCTGAATGGCGTAATTCTGTTCCTATAACTTATGAGTAAATATTTAAAGGAGTGCAGCGATTGTAATGTGTGTTTGCAGATCCACTTCTGTGACCAGCACACAAAGAGTCATTTGGCTTGGGTGCCATCTTGGCATCTGACCTCCTACTCTCTGCAGCTGTTTCAAAGACTGATTAAATATTTTCTAAAGTGCTTCATTGAAAGGATAGTAATTGATTTGGAATCCCAGGAGTTTCTTGGAACACAAACGTTTTCTTATTCAATTCATAGGCAATATCCTTCCCAGTTACTTATAAAGCATTTTATTATTTGGTTCTTAATATCTCCCCATTTGTTTGACAGGAAGCCAGGCAGAGAATTGTCATCCCAATTTTATGCTTTCATGCGATGTGGCTGGTACAGGCAAGGTCATCAAAGTCAAGGAATTGTGCATCATTGCCATTTATTCTGCACTCTGGTATTTTCCTCTTCGCTTTACCTGTCGTACTTGCGTATGGTTTGAACAACCAGGAACAAAGAAGATTGCAAAAAGTGGTAACACTGCCCAATCCATCACGGGTGCTGATCCAGCATGCAAACAGGCCCTTCACCTCAACAAGTCCATTCCGACCATCGATCACCCGTTCACACGAGTTCTACGTTATCCCACTTTCTCATCCACTCTACATACTAGTGGGAATTTACAGGGACCAATTAGCGTACAAACCCACACGTTTTTGGGATGTGTGAGGAAACCGGAGCACCTGGAGAAAACCCATGCAGTCACAGGGAGAACATGCAAACTCCACACAGACAGCATCCGAGGTCAGATTCAAACTCGGATCTCTGGTACCTGTCTTTTGATTCATTTTGTGTTCAGCGGCCTGTTTCTGTTTCAGCTTTGAATAAATTTAATTTAGCAAGGGCTTAAAAATGAAAGGGCGTAGATTTA
The DNA here is from genome assembly GCF_053455715.1 of Rhinoraja longicauda. Lineage (NCBI taxonomy): Eukaryota > Metazoa > Chordata > Chondrichthyes > Rajiformes > Arhynchobatidae > Rhinoraja > Rhinoraja longicauda. Next base: position 18,473,987 of record NC_135965.1, read on the forward strand.
AAGTAATAAGTAGATTTAAACAAGAGTTGAGGAAAAATGTCTTCCTGCAGCAGACATGATTATCTGGTAGGTAGGGAGAGAGGATGGGGAGAGAGCGGAGGGGGGGGAAGAGAGAGGGTTGGGGGGGGGGAGAGAAGGGGGGGAGAGGGAGGGAGAGAGAGGGGGGGAAGAGAGGGGGGGAGAGAGGGGGGAGAGAGGGGGGGGAAGAGAGGGGGGGAAGAGAGGGGAGGGGGAGAGGGGGAGAGAGAGAGGGTTGGGGGGGAGGGAGAGAAGGGGGGGGCTTCACTCTTACACTTCTCATCCTTACTTTTAAGTCCTTCCATGATCTTTCCCACCTTTGCTTCTTTAACCTCTCATCTTACAGACCTTCGAGATATTTGCAATTCTGTTAAATTCCTTCAGTTCTGGCTTCTCTTAATAATTATCAAGCCTTAAACTCTTTAAATCCACTTCTAAACTTCTGAAGAAGTGTCCCAACCCAAAAGTGTCCCTTTCTCTTCTCCAAAGTAATATCATTAGATTGTTTATACCCTGTGGTACAGTTAGAAACAGGAGAGGGAGGAACAATGATCAATCAATACTTGCTAATTACTGAAGATAGACACAAACAGCTGGAATGACTCAACAGGACAGAAGGAATGGGTGATGTTTCGGGTCGAGACCCTTCTTCAGATTCAACCATTTTCTTCCTACAGTTTTTAATTACTGGTCATATTTAGAGGCGATTAGGAGGTGAGGGTTGTGGTAATGCAGCCCTTTACATCCTCTGAAATGGAGCTTTATATGTAACTAGACCTATTGGACCTGTTGGGCCCAAACCTCTCCTGCATTGGTGCAGCACCCTCTCCTCCACCCCCTCCTCCTCCCCCTCCCTCCTCCCTTCTCCCTCCCTCCACCCCTCCCCCTCCCTCCCTCTCCCCTTCCCCTTCGCCCTTCCCCTCCCCCCCCATTCCTCTCCACCCCCACTTCATCCCCCTCAACCCCCCTTCCTCCTCCTCCCTTCCTCCCTCCCCCTCAATCCACCCCTCCCTCCCCCTCAATCCACCCCCTCCCTCCCTAGGAGATAGATTTAAACTTTAAAATGTGAATAACTTTAAAAATATAACACCAATTTCAATGAAACTTCTTCCATTAGCACCAAAGGGACGACGGTGAGTAAGGTGGGCCTAAAACTGTCGCGCTATCGTGTACCGTTTTGGCTGTAGTTCAGGAACAAACAAACAAGAGTTTTAGTATATAGATATTTTGCAGCCTCTGCTTTGAACAGAGCTAAGATGATAGACATTGGGTTAGTGACTCATTCGAAAGGTATGAGTTAAATACTATTCCTAACGGAGCTCTGGCAAGTCTGCATAAACATTCCATCACATGTTACGTGAACCCTTTACTTACGCATTGCAAAGAATCACTTTAGATTATGGGATAAACATTTGGAATCAGTTCAATCTTACTCATGCAGTTGAGTCAACACAATGAAACACAAGATCATTTTGAAATAAAGAGCACTGTATTGTGAAACAAATGTCAGTGCTACCATTTAAGATTGAGATCAAAATGTAACTTTCTCCTGGCTGAACACATAAATCGCCTGGTAACTTAAAATAATTGTGCTTTTTTTTCCTTTTTTCCCCTTTGCAAACAACTGGCAGATGAAATATTGTGCAGCAATTGTTTCATTTAGGGAAAACATAAAAAAGTGAAACATCTTCAAGGAAATAAAGGATATTAACTACCCTTTGATCAGTGCAGCCACATTGTAGTGGAGTGTAATTAGAAGTAGAGCCACGCAGATCATTTGTCGACCAGCCAGCTGAACATAGTCAAGTGGAAGCTGGATAAATACAGCAGGGAGAAAGGGATTGTAAGCTAATGCTGACGCAGTGGGATGACGTAAGGCAGGAGGAGTCGTGAATGCTGTGGACTTATTGGGTAATGTTAATTTTCTGTGCTGTAGACCTGACACTGGAACATTAAGGGTCTAGACCCGAAATGTCACTCATTCCTTTTCTCCAGAGATGCTGTCTGACCCGCTGAGTTACTCCAGGTTTTTGTGTCTACACTCATTTAGTCTAGTTTAGTGCAATTCCATTTAGATTAGTTTAGTGTAATTTACCTTAGTTTAGTTTAGTGTAGTTTAGCTTAGTTTAATTTTGTTTAGTTTAGTGTAATGTAGTTTAGTTTAGTTTAGTTTGGTTTAGATATACAGCATGGAAACAGGCCTTTTGGCCCACCAGGCCCAAGTCAACCATTGACCACCCGTTCACACTCGTTCTATGTCATCCCACTTACTCATCCACTCCTTACACGCCAAGGGGTAATTTGCAGAAGGCTAATTAACCTACAAACCTGCACGTCTTTGGGATGTGGAAGGTAACCGGACCACCCGGAGAAAACCCATTACAGGGAGAATGTGAAAATTCCACACAGTCAGTTCCCATGGTCAGCTGTGAGGCAGCAGCTCCACCAGCTATCGTCCTAATTGTAGTGAAAACCGCAGATGCTATAAATCTAAAATCAAAACAAAAAATACCAGAAATAGAGTTACCATTTTGGGCCGAGGAGCCTTCGTCCGAAATGTTCCAGGTCCCCAACCTGAAGCGTAAATGCAGTTTCCCCTTACCACACATGCAGGCTGACCTGCTGAGTATTTCCAGCAATTTCTGCGTTTTTTTGTACCCCACATTTATATATCTCTCTTAATGTAGTACATTATGTAGAAGTGTTCAGATGAGATGATCCTTTATACTCTTCTCAGTGAAGCAATGCGAAAGGACAGTGCAGTGGTGCAGCAGGTAGAGCGGCTGCCTCACAGCCCCAGAGACCCGGGTTTGTCCCTGACCTCGGATGCAGTGTGTATGAAGTTTTCATGTTCTCCCTGTGTCCGTGTGGATTTCGTCAGTTTGCTCCGGTTTCCTCCCACATCCCAAAGACATGTAAGTTTACAGGTTAATTGACCTCTCTAAATTCCCCGAAGTGTGCAGGGAGTGGATAAGAAAGTGGGATAAATAGAACAGTGATCGATGGTCAGCATGGATTTGGTAGACCGAAGGGCCTGTATCCATGCTATATTGTTCAATCAGTCAATCAACAACAGTTATACCGTAGCACATGAGACGCCATGTAAATGCCTGGTGCCTAACTTGCAAGATTTAAGTGTAAGTCATGTCAAGGTAAGGCCTGCTCGCTCTTTGTCACACCTGGTTCTTGTGCCATCCTTTGTTCATACATTCATAAGTTCTAGGAGCAGAATTAGGCCATTCGCCCCATCCAGTCTACTCGCCATTCAGTCATGGCTGATCTAACTTTCCCACTCAACCCCATTCTCCTGCCTTCTCCTTAATAACCCCTGACACCCGTACTAATCAAGACTATTAATCTGTTTGTGTCTGGTAGTCATGCCAGGACATAGTAAAAGCAAAAACATCTGAACTGCAATCTGTTTCTCTTACATTGACCTCTCCGAGCTTTCAACGTTTGTTGTCAATAGTTGCTTTCAGATCATGGTCCTTTCCGCACCAGGTAGGTCTTACATAACCTGTTGCAATTAATTTCTAATCCCTGAGCCACTATCTGTTGTATATATGTTTATTCTCAACCTTTATTTCTCATATAAAACTAATTTATCCACAGGGTGCAAAACAAATGCAGTGTGTGATCCATCTGAGAGACAGCAGCACAGTAGCACAGCGGCAGAGGTGCTGCCTGACAAAGCCCGAGACCCGGATTCGATCCTGACTACGGGTGCTGTCTGTACGGAGTTTTACCTTCTCCCTGTGACCAATGTAGTTTTTTTCTCCGGGTGCTCCCGTTTCCTCCCACATCCCAAAGCCATGCAGGTTTGTAGATTAATTGGCCTCTGTAAATTATCTCTAGTGGCGGAAAGAACTCGTGTACGGGGGTCTCTGGTCGGCACGGACTAGGTGGGCCAAAAGGCCTGATTCCACGCTGCATCTCTAAACTAAACTAAACTAAAGACTGAGATAATTTGACTTAGATGTTATTCGGAACTCATTTCATTGTTCTTTATCGAAGGTAGACACAAAAAGTTGGAGTAACTCAGCGGGTCAGGCAGCATCTCGGGAGAGAAGGAATGGGTGACGTTTCAGGTCAAGACCCTTCTTGATTATGTGCTTAGGTTTACAGTTTGATTACATATTTCTAAAGCCACACTTGGAATTTAAATGACCAGAGGAAACATGTCCTTCTGTGATTTGGTGGCAGGTCAGTGCTGTGAGAGGCCTGTGATGTCAGGGCCAAGATGTCCCATCCACAAGTCAAGCAGAGTTGCAGGAAAAACTTTGATTTCTGCTGATCTATGCAGGAAATGTTTAGTTTGGAGATACACTCTGGAAACAAGCCCTTCAGTCCACAGAGTCCACGCAGACCAACGATCACACGTACACTGGCACTAGCCTACACACAAGGGACAATTTACCCTGAACAAGAATGTGGGATACTGAAGGAGAATGGTCTGAGAAACGGTGGATTGAGTGTAGGGACCTGAAATCTGGAGATCAACACGAAATGCTGGAGTAACTCAGCAGGTCAGGCAGCATCTCTGGAGATAAGGAATAGGTGATGTTCCGGGTCGAGACCCTTTGTCAGACTGAGACTGGACTCTAAACCAGGGTCTCCACCCGAAACGTCACCCACTCCTCTCTCCAGTGATGCTGCCTGACCCGCTGAGTTACTCCAGCATTCTGTGTCTATCTTCGGTGTAAACCAGCATCTGTGGTTCCTTTCTATACATTTTTTACCTTGAAATCGGGGTTGGGTCTGAACTTGGAGGCCTGGAACTCACAAAGCACAAGATGGCAGAGTTGAGGAAACATACCCAGCTGTGGTAGCGAACCCAGGTCAGAACTAGAATTCAGGAATATGGAAGAACAGTTGCGAGAATAAGAAGGGTTCCGATCTAAAATGTCATCTGTCCATGTTCTCCAGAGATGCTGCCTGATCTGCTGAGTTACTCCAGAACTTTGTCGCCTATTTTGCTAAATTCAAGGTTGAAGCATTTGCAATTATCTTCAGCCAGTTGTGCCACACTATCAAGTGGCACTTGCTCACTTATAACCTGCGCACCTAAGTCACCTAAGACCCAATATCCAGAGATGAAATTATCCTATCCGTGTGCCTGTTCAAATGTATTTTAAACATTGCTATAGTACCTGCCTCAACTACTTCATCTGGCAGCACGTTCCATACACCCACCAACCTCCGTGTGAAAAAGTTGCCCCTCAGATTCGTGTTAAATCTTTCTACTATAATGGTAGACCACAGAATTAAGTTTGAATTAACCGAGACATGTCCTCTGGTTCTTAGTTTGTCCTAATTATGTGCTTCCTTGAAAAAATACACCATTCCTCCTAACTCCTTGGAATCTCTTGCCCATATCATAAGGTTTACCCACCTTGCAAAATTGTTTTTTGCACAAGAAGGTTGCATCTGTTAATTAGCTTTCTCGGTTAATTCAAACTTAATTCTGTGGTCTACCATTATAGTCGGTTTCTAATCCGACAAATGTGTGACATCCTATCTCACCTCACTCTGTCTTATCTCAGGCTTCCTGTTCAAACGTTGGTGTTATATCCATTTCTGGAATAAATTCACCATCACATATTCAATCATTTAGGTTTAGGTTTGTTATTGTCAAACTGAAGGGTAACTGTTGCCAGTTAAATCCTTGAAAACTTGGTTATTGACTAGTAAAGTTCTTTTCATGGCACAGTGGCACAGCTGCCTTACAGCGCCAGGGACCCGGGTTCAATCCTGACTACGGGTGCTGTCTGTGTAGAGTTTGTACGCTCTCCCATAGGTTTTCTACTGGTGCTCCCATTTCTTCCCACATCCCAAAGGCATATAGGTTTGAAAATTGATTGGCTTCGGTAAAAAATATAAAATTGTCCCTAGTGTGTAGGATAGTGCTAGTATCTGGGGTGATCGCTGGTCGGCGTGGACTCGGTGGGCCGAAGGACCTGTTTCCGCAAAGTGTCTATAAAGTCTACACTACAAGTTTTCTTCACAACCTTTAATTGTTAACTGATCTATAGTCTCTGATATACTTCCTATTGTTTAGGAGTAGGCACAAGATTTATAATAATATTCAAGAGTTTCATGTGGTTTAGGTTAGGTTTCGGTTTATTATTGTCACGTGTACAGAGGCACAGTGAAAAGCTCTGTTTTGCATGCTATCCTATCAGACCAGATAATACTACACATAAATACAATCAAGCCAAACTCGAGTATAATATGTAGATTGAAGGGAGAGATATAGAGTGCAGAATGTAGTTCTCAAAGAGTCCCAACAGCACAAAAATAGGCCTTTCAGACACCATGTTCATGTTGACCATCAATAAGGTCTACTCCGTCTGCAATCATTTGGTCCTCATTAACAACTGGAGTTTCCTTCATGGCATAGAAGTTATTATTTACACCGCTTTTGAGTGCTGTAGTTGTCCATCAGAATTGGCACTCTCCCTTTCTGCCTGGATTAGAGGGTATTAGTTGCAAGGAGAAGTTGCACAAACTTGGATTGTCTTCTCTAGAATACCAGAGGTTGAGGAGATACCTTATAGAAGTATATAAAATTATGAGTGGCATAGATAAGGTGGACAATCAGAACCTTTTACCTGGGCGAGGAGAGGGATGTGGCATTCAAAGAAGGTGACGGCTGGAGGCCCGGAGCAGCCTGGGACTTGCCTGGATCGGGCACCACATAAGAGCTGGACTGGACTTTGAAAATGGCGCCAAAACATGGCGCCTCTTGCATGCGGGCTCAGTAGAATATTTCTGTACACTTGCTGATCAAGGATGTGCTTGAGTATGGAAATACTGTACTGGACTCTATGTAAGAAAATAACTACACTGTACGTTTGCACATGTGACGGTAAAAATACCATCGAATCATTGAATCAAAGTTGAAACGTCAAAGATTAGAGAGCATAGCTTTAAGGTGAAAGGAACAAAGTTTAAACGAGATATGCGGGAAAACTTTTTTTACAGAGAGTGGTAGGTGCCTGGAACGCACTACCAGGGATGATAGGGGCAGATACCATAGAGACATTTAATAGGCACATAGTTATGGAAAGAATGAAGGGAAATGGATCACCTGCAGACAGATGAGAATAGATCATCTTGGCATCACGTTTGACATAGACATTGTGGGCTGAAGGGCCTGTTCCTGTTCTGTACAGTTCTATATTCTGAATGAAAATTCACATATTTACATGTAACTACACCAAATGACAATGTGTATAAATGCAGGAAAATGGAACTTAACTAGGATAACAAGCAGTTTTAAAGCCTTCCCACAGCTACTTGTCAGCTTTTAAACATCTGTTTGGACCTGAATAGGCCTGGATTGTGTGCAATTGGCCAAACTAAGAAGGAACTCCATAGGATTTGTGAGAACATTTTTAAATATGTTCCATTGCTTTAATTTTTCTGTGGGCTGATGTGACCCTGTGCTCTTTGCATTTTTCCTTCTTTTCAAGTGCAGTTCTCATCGTTGTCTGTAAATTCCACAGTGACGTCACCCTTCCTTATCTCTCTGAACTCGCCCATCTGTATAATCCTTCAAGATCTCCCTCCCAACTCTGGCCTCCTGCGCGTGCCTATTTCCTTTGCATCCTTGGTTTCATTCTGGAACTCTCTGAATGTAATTTCCTTCCCCTCTGTCTGCTGGTAATTTGTTCTTCAAGAGCCTGATGCAGCCCAGACCATCACGCAAACCAACCTCCCATCCATTGATTCTATCTACACTTCACGCTGCCTCGGCAAGGTCATCAGCATAATCATGGTCAAGTCTTAGCAATAGTCACTCCCTCTTCTCCCCTCTCCCATCAGGCAAGAGGAACAATGCGCACCTCCAGATTCAGGGGCAATTTCTTCCCAGCTGTTATCAGGCAACTGAACCATCCTAAACTGAACTAAACCTCTCCTAGGCGGCTATGTGTTGAATTACATCCGATAATATACCTTTCCACTAAAAAGACTAGGAGGAAGGAGGACATTAAATATTAAAGCTAAACCTTCAGGAAACACTGAAAATACTGGAGCTCTGTAAATCTCTTCCTCAAAGAGCAAATGGATTTTTTTAATAGAACATAGAACAGCAGAGTTGAGACAAAAGGAACTGTAGATGCTAGAATCTTGAGCAAAACACAAAGTCCTGGAGGAATTCAGCGGGTCAGGCAGCATCTGTGGAGGGAATGGACAGGTAATGTTTCAGGTCAGGACCCTTCTTCAGAGCAACACGGGAGTGTAGGACGTGGATGCAAAAGTGGGAAAACAGAATTGATGTGAATGAGTGATTGATGGTTGCCATGGACTTAGTGAACTATTAATTTTTTAAAAGTTGATCTTGATCTTAATAGAATTTAGATGTTATAGTGTCAATTATGAGGGTTTTAGATAGGCACAGGGATATGCAGGGAATGGAGGGATATGCAACACCAGCAGGCAGAGAAGATTAGTTTACGGCATCATCTTCAGTAAGGACATTGTGGGCTGAAGATGGACACAAAGTGCTGGAGTAACTCAGAGGATCGGGCAGCAACACTGTAGAAAAAGGATGGGTGACGTTTCGGGTCGGGACCTTCCCCCGACCCGAAATGTCACCCATCCTTTTTCTCCAGAGATGCTGCCCGACCCGCTGAGTTACTCTAGCACTTTGTGTCCCTCTTTGGTATAAACCAGCATCTGCAGTTTATAGTTTGTACATTATGGGCCGAAGGGCCTATTCCCGTGCTGTACTGAAAGGCGGGCAGGTCAGATGGGCTGAATGTCATATGTTCCTGTGTTTTTTGTTCCTGCGACGCCCCATTGAAACGTTACACTGCGTAAGAGGCACTTGTATAGTTACTGTTGATGTAAGTTGGAAGCTCATTCCCAATACCCTACGAAGTACGTGTTGCATTCTAAATAACAAGCGAGTTAGATGAAAAGAGGTACTGTAATTTTAAGGAACAAAAATGTCAGTATGAAGAATGCCCGCCAATGTCAATAAACTTATACATTTATCCACCACACTTCAGCTGTTTCTGTTTGTCAGCCTGACGGATTTGTGTCACACATTATCAAAAAAGAAATGAAACCAGATGGTACCAAAAATGCGGAGAAATTGCACCCTCGCTGACCTTAACTATAGTTTATTTATACACACCCAACCTTGTGGTCCAAATTGCATTCGACAGAATACATACAGCTCCACCTTAATAGGAATTAAAAAAAAATATATATATATATCAAAGACAAGAGAGACAACACAAAAGTCAAGAATGTTTTATTGCCATACATGCCGAAACGGAACAATGAAATTCTTACCTGCAGCAGCAACACAACGGGTTTGTAAAAGCAGTACGCAATGGATTACATATTAGACAACAAAAAAAGTTCATTGGGTATTTTTAAAGTGGAGATTGACAGATTCTTAATGAGTAATGGTGTCAAAGTTTATGGGGAGAAGGAATGAGAATGGGGTTGAAAGATTCATGATTGAATGGTAGTAGTGGATTCAATGGGCCGAATGGCCTAATTCTGCTCCTATGACTTATGAACTTAAGACATGGGAGCAGAATTAGGCCATTCAGCCCATCGAATCTACTCCACCATTCAATCATGGCTGATGAATCTTTCCCTCTCAATGCCACTCTCCTGTTTCTCCCCATAACCTTTGACACCCTCACAAATCAATAACCTATCAATCTCTGTTTTAAAAACACCCTCCACTGCCGTCTGTGGCAATTAATTCCACAGTTTCGCCACCCTCTGGCTAAAGAAATTCTACCTCACCAGAGCAAATTCTGTCTGATTTTGAATAGCGTTTTGGATTATATCCATCTGTACTGAAAATAGCTTGTTGCACATTGAAATAAAGAAAAGAAAGCTAATTCCCCTTGAATTAAAAAAAGTGTCCACATGATTGAGGAAATCCGTTGTAATTGATTTGGCTTGGTGTGGTGATGAGGAATTCCACTGGGGTGTTAAGAGTTTTCTTTTTGGAGGAAATGCATAAAACCTTTGGAATCTCTGGAATTCTCTAACACAAAGGGCAGTGGATGCTCAGTCAATGATTGCATTTAAGACAAGGATCAGCAGTTTCTGGATACTAAAGGAACCAAGAGATATAGGCACAGAGCAGGAAAGTGATGTTGAGGTAGAACAAGATTATTGTTTCCAAAAAGAAACTTTATACTGAATAAAAAAATATATAAAACAAGAACTGTGCAAAAATGTTTTCCGACATTTTCAGTGGCTATACATACATTCATTAGCGTTGTGAGATAGACACAAAATGCTGGAGTAACTCAGCGGGATAGAGAGTTGTGAATTTGTGGAATTCTCTGCCTCAGAGGGCAGTGGAGGCCGATTTACTGGATGCATTCAAAAGAGAGTTAGATAGAGCTCTTAGGGCTAGCGAAATCAAGGGATATGGGGAGAAGGCAGGAAGGGGGTATTGATTGGGGATGATCAGCAATGATCACATTGAATGGCGGTGCTGGCTCGAAGGGCCGAATGACCTACTCCTGCACCTATTATCTATGCATCTATGTATCTATGACAGGTAGCATCCCTGGAGAGAAGGAATGGGTGACGTTTCGGGTCGAGACCCTTCTCCAGACATTTGGTGGTGTTCACTAAACTATCATTAAATCAGACACCCTTGCCACTCACGTGACCCCCTGGGGTGATATCGCTCCCCTTGTTTGAAGGGCGTCTACACCACACCCTGCCCCCCAATGTCCAGCAGTGGACATTGGCGGACCCTAGACTGTGGTCCTCCCCCACAGAGCCTTGGCGTTGGCTGCACCGAGCTTCAGTGCGTCCCTCAGCACGTACTCCTCCAGTCTGGAGCGGGCCAATCGGCAACATTCCCCGATGGACATCTCGCTCTGCTGGGAGGTCAACAGGTTTCGGGCAGACCAAAGTGCGTCTTTCATGGGTTAATGACCTCCTAGCAGCACATGACGTCCGTCTCAGAGTATGTCCCTGGGAACAGTCCGTAAATCAGAGTGTCCTCTGTTATGGAGCAGGTTGGGATAAACTATGGCGAGTCTGGAAACTTGTTCTTTGTTGAAGAAGTTTATTGCGACAGCAATATTCGATTACAAAGTTTTCTTAACAAGATTACAGACAACCGTTAAAACTAACTGTCCTCTTCGAAGACATCTCCCAACTGACTCTTTTCGGGCGCCAAAAGCGCACATGACAACGCTGTCCAATCAGCGATGTCGCTCTCTGGACCAATCCCTACGGTTGCACCCACACGTGACCTTGCTGGCCAATCTGAGGGTTCGACGACTAGGACCACTCTCTATGGTCGCTACATGACCCCCCCCCCAGAACCCGAGGTACGGAACCTAGCAGGGAGCCGGATTTCGCGGCCAGAACGAGTAAGGAGAGGGGCAGCCTGAACCATAGGAGCAGGGGATTCCGGACTTGGTGGAACTGCCGGAGCGGGGGGTCCTGGACTGATCGGAACTGCCGGAGGCCGGCCTCTCCGAGGTGGTTGGCCGACCAGGACTGGGCGGTCCGGATCCAAGTGCGCAGGTTTAAGCCTGGACACCGAGACGAGCTCACTCCTGCCGCCCACGTCTAAGGTGAAGGTGACCGTCCCCTTACGCAAAACCCGGAACGGCTCTTCATAGACCCTCTGCAACGGGGAACGATGGGCATCCTTACGCAGAAATACAAACTCACAGTCCTTCAGGGCAGGCGGTTCGTGTTCCATGGGACACCCATGACGTGAAGTCGGAACTGGGGCCAGGGAACCCACACGTGCCCGGAGCGATGCTAAGACTGACGGGACTGGAGGCAGCTGGCCGGAGGGGTCCGGAAGCAAATCCCCGGGTACTCGAAGTGGCGAGCTATATACTAGCTCCGCGGACGAAGCACCGAGATCCTGTTTAGGAGCAGTCCGGATGCCCAGAAGGACCCTGGGAAGTTGGTCCACCCAGTCCGGGCCTTCTAGCCTCGCACTGAGAGCCGCCTTGAGTTGACGGTGGAACCTCTCCACAAGCCCATTTGCCTGGGGGTGGTACGCTGTAGTGTGTTGTAACCGGGAACCGTACAGCTCTGCCAGCGTGGTCCAGAGGGACGAAGTGAACTGTGGCCCCCTGTCGGTGGTAATAACAGCCGGAACCCCAAAACGTGCTACCCAATGGAGGGCCAAAGTCCTGGCACAAGAGGCAGCAGAGGTATGGGAAAGCCTTTGGCCACCGGGTGAACTGATCCACCACCGTGAGGAGATGGGTGTAGCCCCGGGAGGAAGGCAAGGGCCCGACTAAATCCACGTGAATGTGGAAAAAACGGACCGCTGGGACCTCAAACTCCTGTACCGGGGGCTGGACATGGCGTTGGCCTTTAGCGGTCTGGCAGGGAACGCAGGAACGAGCCCAAACAGCTCCCTGTTTACGCAGGCCATGCCACACAAACCGAGCGGCTACTAAAGCAGAGGTGGAGCGGATGGACGGGTGCGCCAGCCCGTGAATGGCATCGAAAACCCGGCGCTGAAGGGAGGGTGGCACTACCGGCCTGGGACGGGGAAGGGAAACATCACACCAGACTTTTGTGCCTTCTGACCCGCAGGCTACCTGATCCAACTTCAACCCCGAAGTGGTGGACTGGTATCTGCCAGCAGCTGTGCCTCCGCAAGCTCCTGGTGATCCACCGCTGAAATGGGGGGAAAAGTAGGCCGAGACAGGGCGTCAGCAACGGCATTAAGCTTACCAGCGACATGACGGACATCGGTGGTAAATTCAGAGATGGCAGTCAGGTGCCGCTGCTGGCGGGCCGACCATGGGTCGGACAATTCGGAAAAAGCAAAAGTTAATGGTTTATGGTCCGTAAAGGCCACAAATGGGCGGCCTTCAAGGAAATACCTGAAATGACGAACAGCTAAATAGAGGGCCAGAAGCTCTCGGTCAAAGGCGCTATACTTCAGCTCAGCCAAACTCAGTTGCCGGCTGAAAAACGCCAAGGGCTACCAAAGGCCACCGACCTGCTGCTCCAAAACCCCACCCACCGCCACGTCAGACGCATCAACCGTCAGGGCCGTAGGGGCGGAGGCGCTCAGGTGGACCAACATGGTGGCGTCTGCCAAAGCTGCCTTAGCTGCTGCAAAAGCTGATTCCGCGGCCGGGGTCCATATCAACTCTACAGGTTTACCCGCAAGGCACTGGAAGAGCGGGCGCATGACCCGCGCAGCTGTCGGGACGAACCTATGGTAGAAGTTAACCATACCTACGAACTCCTGCAGACCTTTCACTGTGGTGGGCCGGGGAAATGCTCGGATAGCCTCCACCTTCTCGGGCAAAGGGGTGGCGCCGGCAGGGGTGATTCTGTGCCCTAAAAAATCGAGAGAAGGGAGGCCGAATTGACACTTGGAGGGTTGGATGATGAGCCCGTGGTCTTGGAGCCGCATGGAATACAGTCCGCAAGTGGACCAGGTGTTCCTGCACTGAGGGGCTGGCGACCAGGATGTCATCTAAATAAATAAACATGAAAGGTAAACCCCGACCCACACGGTCCATCAGTCGCTGGAAAGCCTGTGCCGCGTTCTTTAAACTGAAAGGCATGCGCAACCATTCGAACAACCCGAACGGAGTGATCGTGGCAGTTTTTGGTATGTCCTTCAGCCGCACAGGAATCTGGTGGTATCCTCGCACCAAATCGATCTTGGAGAACACCACCGCACCTTCCAGCCCAGATGAGAAATCCTGCAGGTGCGGTATGGGGTAGCGATCAACCGTGGTGACAGCGTTGAGACGCCGATAATCGCCACATGGTCTCCACCCCCCAGATGCTTTGGAGACCATATGCAACGGCGAGGCCCACGGGCTGTCAGACTGACGGACAATTCCAATTTCCTCCATCTTCCTAAATTCCTCTCGCGCCACCACCAGCTTGTCAGGCGGTAGCCTCCGGGCCCGAGCGAAAACGGGGTACCCTCAGTGCGGATGTGGTGGACAACGCCATGCTTGGCCGAAAGGGCGTCGAAACGCTGGATGAGCAGCTCTGGAAACTCCGCCAGGACCTCAGCATACGAGTCGGGGACCGCAACGACGGCCTGGACAGTTGGGCTGGGCGGGGTGGCGGTTGTCGGAGCAACGGGCTCATCGCTGGCGGAGGGTCGGAGGTCGTTACCGCGGACGTCGGGGACCAGTGAAAAGGCCCAGAGAAAATCTGCGCCTAGGATCGCTTGGCTGACGTCTGCTATAATGAATGGCCATTCATACGTGCGGATGCCTAAAACCAGGGACATCTTCCGCGTACCAAACGTGCGGATGGGTCTGCCGTTAACCGCGATGAGGGTAGGACCTGTCTTACCCGATCTGGTCTCAAGGTCGGTCGGCGGCACTATACTGACAATGGCTCCCGTGTCCACCAAAAATTCTGTGTCCATGAATCGGTCTCGGACGTAGAGGCGTCGGTTCTGGCCAATCGCAACTGCCCCTATGTACGATCGGCCGAGGCATTTCCCGCGAAGGTACAAGGTGAGCGGCAGTTGCGGGATTCTCCACCCCATCGTAGATGATAATAGCACCAGCCGCGCTTGTGCGGATCCGTTTGGCAGGCTTTTGGAGAAATGGCGGGAGATGCGGCGCCATCTTGATGTCGCTGTGGCGTGGTCACTGATGTCGAGACCTTGTTGATCGAACCGCTTCCTTTCGATTTGGACGCCATGAGCGCATCAGCTTTTTCTGCATATGCTTCGGGGTCCTTAAAAGAACAATCCGTGAGCATAAGTCTGACATCTTCGGGAAGCTTCTCTCGGAATGCCTGCTCGAACATGAGGCAATCCGTATGTTCACCTGCTAGCGTTAACATCTCAGCCATGAGAACAGACGGCAGCCGATCTCCAAGATCCGGTAGGTGCAGAAGTTTTTTAGCTCGGTCATGCCTATTGAACCCGAAGGTTCGTAGTAACAGTGCCTTCATGGCCTCGTACTTGTCTTCCGCGGGAGGGTTTACGATGAACCGCATCACGCGTGTGGTCGTCTCCGGCGATAGAGCGCTGACGAGGTAATAGTATTTCGTCGCATCTGCCGAGATGTTTCTTAAGTGAAACTGGGCTTCGGTGTGGACAAACCAAGATTGTGGTTGATGTGTCCAAAACGACGGAAGGTGAACGCTGACCGCTCCGGTGTGCCAGGCGCAGCAGCCAACAACGGGGCGTCGTGTCCATTCATGGTCGGTGATTGCCCAGATCACGTCGGGGTCACCAATATGGCGAGTCTGGAAACTTGTTCTTTGTTGAAGAAGTTTATTGCGACAGCAATATTCGATTACAAAGTTTTCTTAACAAGATTACAGACAACCATTAAAACTAACTGTCCTCTTCGAAGACGTCTCCCAACTGACTCTTTTTGGGCGCCAAAAGCGCACATGACAACGCTGTCCAATCAGCGATGTCACTCTCTGGACCAATCCCTACGGTCGCACCCACACGTGACCTTGCTGGCCAATCTGAGGGTTCGACGACTAGGACCACTCTCTATGGTCGCTACAAAACCATGACTAATGATCTTGCTTAATGTAAAGCAGATTTATATGACTAAACGGCCTACTCCTGTTCTGATTTCTCAAGCTCCTGTGTTCTTAACCTGCCTCCCCTCATTAGCCCATTGCTAATTTTAATCCTTAATCAACACCACGAAAGCAGACTGTGCAATTAGTTATCTCTTTTTTTTGTTTTGTATAGAATGCTCCTTGATCAGAGATGACATGATTCTTTGAAATGTCCTGGGATGTGTGAAAGATGTTATATAAATGCACAAAGGTTTGTCGTTTGCTTTCTCAGGCCAATGACAAGATAACTTTTAGTACTTTTAACCAAGAGATTGCAATTTAGAAAACAGAAGTCAAGATGTCTCTCCAGCCAAGGCAGTCAACTAAACTAATCCAGACAAAGGCGAGTCAGTGCATGTTGTTTACTTGGGTTTTCAGAAGGCCTTTGATAAGGTGTCGCACGCGAGGCTGCTGAACAAGATAGGACACAGAATGCTGGAGTAACTCAGCAGGACAGGCAGAATCACTGGAGAGAAGGAATGGGTGACGTTTTGGGTCGGGGCCCTTCCCTCTACAGATGCTGCCTTACCCGCTGAGTTCCTCCAGCTATTTTGCCCAAGATTCCTGCAGTTCCTTTTGTCTCAACAGTACTCTTCTTTGTTATATAAGGTCCCCCATCGTTGACAGACTAGGGACAAAGAACTGCAGGTGCTGATTATGCCAAAGATAGACACATGAAGAAGGGTCCTGACCCAAAACGTCACCCATCCTTTTTCTCCAGAGATGCTGCCTCCTCTGAGTTACTCCAGTATTTTGTGTCTATTGTTGACAGCCTGATATGCAGAGGTGTGCTCTGACCCATTGGTTGTGGCATTACTCAGCCCCATCTTCTCCATGATGCACTAATCGCTGATTAAACCTCTCATGTACACAATTAATACCCTCCACAACCTCACATTGATTGACACTGCACCATTCGACTACCTCCTCTGATTTATGAGTGCACATCAAAGTTAAAATGTTGCAAAGTACCCCAAGTAATGCGAAGGCTTTGAAGTAATTAAATCCGTTGCAAAATCCTTCAGATGCCTGAAAACTTACATTAACAGTCACGCTAGGATTTGTGGTAATCAGTGCGAACAAAACAGGAGGATAAACCAGTAAACCAGCATCTGCAGTTCCTTGTGTAGGAAGGAACCACAGATGTTCGTTTATACCGAAGATAGACACAAAATGCTGAGGTAACACAGTGGGTCAGGCAGCACCTCTGGAGAAAAGAATTAGGTGACGTTTCGGGTTGGAACCCTTTTCTGAGGGTCTGAAGAAGTGTTCCGACCCGAAACGTCACCCATCCTTTTTCTCCAGAGATGCTGCCTGACCCGCTGAGTTACTCCAACATTTTGTGTCTATCTGCAGTTCCTTGTGCCTAGAAACTGCTCATGTTGTGTACTGACAAAATCAAATAAAATGATTTATGAACTGACACGGGGAACAGTGCATTATTTCACAGGCAGATTGCGGGGCAGATAATACATCCTTTGCTTTTTCATTTTAGGTAATGTCAGTTCTTCCTTTTTGAAGAGTCAACAGACAGCAGACGGCTGTGCCAATTACAGAACACTCAGACATGCCCAGTTTAAAGTATTAAAGTTAAGAGTCTGACTAAGTTACAGCTCCACACATCCTGTGCAATGCTTTACATTTTGAACTGGAGCCTCACTTTGTTCTTTCATGTGATATACCGTGGAAAACAGAACAGTAAATGCACAAATCTACTGTTACTCAAGGGCAACAGTGGCGCAGTGGTATTGTTGTCTTGCAGCGCCAAAGACCCAGGTTCGATCCTGACCACGGATGCTGTCTGTATGGAGTTTATACATTCTTTCTGTGACCATGTGGGTTTTCTCTGGGTGCACCAGTTTCCTCCCACACATGGTTTGTAGGTTAAATGGCTTCTGTAAATTGTTCCTAGTGTGTAGGATAGAACTAGTGTGCGGGATGATCGCTGGTGGGCCGGATGGGCTGTTTCCATGCTGTATCTCTAAACTAGAATCTGTCAGCTAAATCTTTACAATACTTTGTTGAGTGTTGGTGTTGAGGTTTTGGACTGCCAACTTGTCCTTCCTGCTGGTCACCATGTCAAGAGACAGGAACGGTTAATTGCCACGTGTACTGAAATGGAACAATTAAATGAATTCCACCTCTGGGTGCGAGGCGTGAGATTTGCTGCTGAGGCATCATTACCCCCTCCTGCATCATTCCATTTTCCAGAAACATAGAAAATAGGTGCAGGAGGAGGCCATTCGGCCCTTCGAGCCTGCACCGCCATTCAATATGATCATGGCTGATCATCCAGCTCAGTAACCTGTACCTGCCTTCTCTCCATACACCCTGATCCCTTTAGCCACAAGGGCCACATCTAACTCCCTCTTAAATATAGCCAATGAACTGGCCTCAACTACCTTCTGTGGCAGAGAATTCCACAGACTCACCACTCTGTGTGTGAAGAAATGTTTTCTCATCTCGGTCCTAAAAGACATCCGCCTTATCCTTAAGCTGTGACAAAATGGTGGAGTAACCCAGCGGGGCCGGCAGGATCTCTGGAGAGAAAGAATGGGTGACGTTTCGGGTCGAGACCCTTCTTCAGTCTGAAGAAGCATTGTGTGTTTATCTTTTGTGTAAACCAGCGTCTGCTGTTCCTTCCTACACATATTGTATCTCTAAAGAATAGGCTATTATGAGCACCAACCTTCCTGAGGTCATCTGTTGCCGGCCCTGATTTGTTCCAGCTTTTTCTCACCTCTAGTTTATTCTCCCCCCACCCCACCTCCACTTTCAGACCCAAAACGTCACCTATTCTTTTTCTCCAGAGCTGCCTGGTCCACTGAGTTACTCCAGCATTTTGTGTCTATCTTCGGTGTAAACTAGCATCTGCAGTTCCTTACTACTATCTCTAAAACATGAGATAGATTGGTCATTGTAACGTACGAGCAATGGGAATCAGTGGTTGAGTCAAGGACTCATTCAGAGGCCAGCTTACAGAAGGGTGGAGCTGGCTCAAATGATCTTTGGCTCATTGCTGTTCACATTTCTTCTACAAACAAACAAATTAAGATCAGAAGTAGGCCAGTGAACCGTTTGAGTTTGCTCCACCTTCTGGTGAGCTTGCAGCTGATACAATACAATACAATACAATACAATACAATACAATACAATACAATATATCTTTATTGTCATTGTACCCAGGGGTACAACGAGATTGGGAATGCGCCTCCCATACGATGCAATAATTTAAGTAATTAACAGCAACCCAACGAAACGAAACAATTGTAACAGTTTTTAGACAGGGTAAAGTGCAAGTTGATCTATGCGTTGTGGCCATCCGGCTCAGCAGGACCGGTTCATAGCAGCTATGGCCCTGGGGATGAAGCTGTTCCTGAGTCTGGAGGTGCGGGCGTAGAAGGCCTTGTATCGTCTGCCCGATGGAAGGAGTTCGAACAGACTGTTGCAGGGGTGTGAAGAGTCTTTGTGGATGCTGGTGGCTTTTCTGAGGCATCGTGTGTTGTAGATGCCCTCCAAGTCTGGTAGCTGTGTTCCGATGGCCCTCTGAGCTCTATGGACTACCCGCTGTAGAGCTTTCCTTTCTGCCTCCGTGCAGCTGAGGTACCACACAGGGATGCCATGCGTTAGGATGCTCTCTATGGTGCAGCGGTAGAAGGTCGTCAGCAGCTGTTGGGGTAGACCAGACTTTTTCAGTGTTCTTAAGTAGAACAGTCTTTGTTGTGCCTTCTTGACCAGCGCAGCAGTGTTATTGGACCATGTTAGGTCCTCCGAAATGTGAGTGCCCAGAAACTTGAAGCTGGACACTCTCTCCACACTGTCCCCGTTGATAGAGATCGGGGCATATTCCCCGTTATGTGACCTACGGAAGTTGATGATCAGCTCCTTGGTCTTGGTGGTATTTAGGGACAGGTTGTTATCCGAGCACCAGTCCGCCAGGTTCTGCACCTCCGCTCTATAGTTTGTTTCATCCCCATTGGTGATAAGCCCGATCACCGTTGTGTCGTCTGCAAACTTGACAATGGTAACAGCGAGTCCCCATCCTCATTTACCCCAATGACACCTTGTTCACCAGAAACCTACCCGTCTTCAGGCTATTCTTTAGACTTTACATTTTAAAGTCTAATCTCTAAAGTTTAAAGTAAAATATTCATGACTCTTTTCCAAAGACTCAAGGATTCCTAAGAGAAAATAGTTTAGTTTTGTTTATTGTCACGTGTACCGAGGTACAGTGAAGAACTTTTAGTTGCGTGCTGTCTAGTCATAAACTACACGTGGTTACAACCAAACCATCCACAGGGCACAGATACAGGATAAAGGGAATAACATACAGTGCCGCACAAGATAAAGTCCAGTAAAGTCCGATTAAAGGTAGTCCGAAGGTGTCCAATGAGGTAGTTGGGAGGTCAGGACCACTTTCTGATTTGTGAGAGGATGGTTGCCTGATAACAGCTGGGAAGAAACTGTCCCTGAATCTGGTGGCGTGCGTTTCCACACCTCTATCTCTTGCCTGATGGGAGAGGGAAGAAGAGGGAGTGGCCGGGGGAATTAAACAACTCTTCGGTCTGAAGAAGGGTCTTGACCCGAAACGTCACCCATTCCTTCTCTCCTCAGTCTGAAGAAGGGTCTCGACCTGAAACGCCACCCATTCCTTCTCCCCTGAGATGCTGCCTGACCCGCTGAGTTACTCCAGCATTTTGTGTCTGCCTTCGATTTGAACCAGCATCTGCAGTTATTTTCCTACACTTTATTTTTAAGCGGTGATCCTTACCTACAAGAGGATCCTTTAGACGGCCACCTTCAGTTAATTAATAGATTAAAAACAACAGCAAGCATTATATCAGCCGGTGCTCCTAGATTTGTTTACTTAATGCAGATTGTTGCTGAGTCTTTCTAAGGTAGGGAGCCAAGGCTTTGTAATTTGTGGGAGCTTCAGGCAATCAATAAGATTACCATTTCTGGTAACTTTTATGACCGATACCACTTCAAATAAAAATCAGTTTGCTCAATAACTCAGCTGGTGTACGCAGCAAACAGCTGAGTCACAGAGATTGAGAAGGAGTCGGGGTTAATATGCTGATGTTAGCTGATCTTGAACCATGGTGTGAGTAAAGATGCTAAAATTATCTACTAGGAGCGCTTAGCTGAATTATTTTCCCTGTTTCATTTACTTCTACAGCCCAGAGATATTTCACACTGCGGTGTCATAATTTGAATATACTTAAGTTTTATATTTGCACAACATTATTGCTCTCTGCAAAAAAAAACCAAAGTGCTGGAGGAACTCAGTGGCCAAGCAGTTTCTATGGAGCGAGATGATCAGATGATGTTTCGGTTCGGGATCCTTCTTCAGGCTTCTGTTTTTCTGAATTGACCTTTGTTACTTTATCAAAGATAGACACAAAGTGCTGGAGTAACTCAGCGGGTCAGGCAACATTTCTGGAGACAAAGGATGGGTGACGTTTCGGGCTGGGACCCTTCTTTAGTTTAGGTTACTTCGTTTAGTTCAGTATAGTTTAGAGATACAGCGTGGAAACCGGAAACCGGACAATACGGCAAAAACCAGAAGCTTCGGCGCACCGAGTCCACGTCAACCAGTGATCCTTGTACGCTGACATTATCCTACGCAAACTAGGGCCAATTTACAATTTCACCAAGCTAATTAGACTACAAACCTGTACGTCTTTGGAGTGTGGGGAAAAAAACCCATGCAGGTCACAGGGAGAAGGTACAAGCTCCGTACAGACAGCACCCATAGTCAAGATCGAATCCGTGTTTCTGCAGCAACTCTACTGCTGTACCACCGTGCCACCCTTCTTCAGGCAGGGAAATGGAGATAAGAAAATGCCAGAACAAACCAGGGCTGTTAACGGATGACCAAGGGAGGGTGGAGCCCATAATGGCCCATTATTGGCTGGGGAAAAGGTGATAACGAAGTGATACAAGAATATGAACAATGGATGACTAGGGCAGGGCAGGGGGATGCAGAGAGGGAATGCAGGAGTTACTTCAAATTAGAGGAATCAATGTTCATACCACTGGGTTGTAAGCTGCCCAAGCAAAATATGAGGTGCTGTTCCTCCAATTTGCGTGTGTTCTCACTCTGACAGCGGATGTGGCCCCAGACAGAAAGGTCATTATAGGAACGGGAAGGGGAGTTAAAATGTTTGGAAACCGGGAGATTGCGTAGACCAAAGCGGACTGAGCACAGCACTTTATTGCTGGGTTCTCATCACCTCTACCTCCCCTTATGAGCTATTTGTCCTCAGTTATTACCACGTGTAGTATTTGCTTTCAAACTTCAGGGTGGAGGAGAATTCATAAAAACTGCTGTATAATGACTTTAGTTCTATCAAACAAGTTCAACGCTCTTATCCATATAACAGTCATAGAGTCATACATCCAAACCTATCCTATCCATATACCTGTCCAAGTGTCTTCTAAATGCTGTTATAGTACCTGCCTCATCTACCTCCTCTAGCAGCTCATTCCATATACACGCCACGCTCTGTTGAAAACATTGCCCCCCAGGTTCCTATTAAATCTTTCCTCTCTCACCATAAAGCTATATCATCTGGTTCCTGATTTCCCCGCCCTGGGTAAAGGACTGTGCATTCACCTTATGATCTTATACAGCTCTATAAGATCATCCCTCATCCTCATGCGCTGCAAGGAATAAAGTCCTAGCCTGCCCAATCTCTCCCTATCGATCAGGCCCTCGAGTCCTAGCAACATCCTCGTAATATTAAACATGATGTTAAAAATGTTCTGAGTCGTGGAAGTCCATCTCTTTTCTTAGACCGTACAGGGCACAGTTTCCAAATTCTGCATGTGATACCAAAGTGTAGCAAGGAACAGCAGATGCTGGAATCTTGAGCAAAAGAACAAGTACTAGAGGAATTCAGGATATTCACAAAATGCTGGAGTAACTCAGCGGGACAAGCAGCATCTCTGGAGAGAAGGAATGGGTGACGTTTCGGGTCGAGACCCTTCTTCAGGCCTATCTTCGGTTTAAACTAGCACCTGTAGTTCCTTCCTAACAGAGGAATTCAGGGCCGGGCAGCATCTGTGGAGGAATATGGACGGACTCAAGCTACCTTAAATGGACATCGACTTATATTTAACCAGTTTTAGAAGGGAATTCTTCTGATGGCCACATTCTGTAAATGATTAGATTAAAAAGAATGCCAATAGTAGACAGGTAGGACGAGTGTAGATGGGGCATGTTGGTCGGCATGGGCAAGTTGGGGCCGAAGGGCCTGTTTCCACGCAGTATGACTCTATGTCGAATGTATAGGCAGATGCTGCAGGATTTGATCCCTTAACGTAGATTGTGTTGAGGCATTCTAAGCCAAGGATTTGACAGTGATAAATTTAGGGAAACTTCAAGCAATCAATAAGATTAACATTTCCATAACTTTTATGACCAATACCATTTTTTTAAAAAAACAAACAAAATGTTATCCCTCCACAGATGCTGCCCGATCCATCGAGTTCCTCCTGCAGTTTGTTTTTTGTTTGGTTTAGTTTATTGTCACATGTACCGAGGTACAGTGAAATGCTTTTTGTTGTGTGCTATACAGTCAGTAGAAAGACTATACATGATTACGATTGAGCTGACCACAGAGTGCAGATACAGGATCAAAGGAATAACATCTCATGCAAGATAAAGTCCAGTAACGTCCGATTAAAGATAGTCCGAAGGTCTCCAATGAGGTAGATAATAGCTCAGGATCGTTCTCTAGATGTTGATAGAATGTAGACACCAAACGCTGGAGTAACTCAGTGGGTCAGGCAACATCTCTGGAAAGAAGGAATGGCTGACGTTTCGGGTCGAGACCCTTCTTCAGACTGATGTCAGGGGAAGGGGTGGGACAAAGATAGAATGTAGTCGGAGACAGTAAAACTAGTGGGAGAACTGGGAAGGGGGAGGGGATAGAAAGGGAAAGCAAGGGCTATCTGAAGTTAGAGAAGTCAATGTTCATACCGCTGGGGTGTAAGCTACACAAGCGAAATATGAGGTGCTGTTCCTCCAATTTGCGCTGGGCCTCACTCTGACAATGGAGGAGGCCCAGGACAGAAAGGTCAGATTGGGAATGGGAGGGGGAGTTGAAGTGCTGAGCCACCGGGAGATCAGGTTGGTTAAGACGAACTGAGCGCTTGGTTTCACCGATGTAGAGAAGTTGACACCTGGCACAGCGGATACAGTAGATGAGGTTGGAAGAGGTGCAAGTGAACCTCTGTCTCACCTATAAAGACTGTTTGGGTCCTTGGATGGAGTCGAGAGGGGAGGTAAAGGGATAAGTGTTGCATCTCCTGCGGTGGCAGGGGAAAGTAGTCTGGGGAGGGGGTGGTTTGGGTGGGAAGGGGACCAGGGAGTTTCGGAGGGAACGGTCTTTGCAGAAAGCAGAAAGAGGTGGAAATGGGAAGATGTGGCCAGCAGTGGGATCCCGTTGGAGGTGGCGAAAATCTTGGAGGATTATAATGCTGTATGCGACGGCTGATGGGGTGGAAGGTGAGGACAAGGGGGACTCTGTCCTTGTTACGATTGGGGTGGGGGGGGGGGGTGGGAGCAAGAGCGGAGCTGCGGGATATCGAGGAGACCCTAGTGAGAGCCTCAACTATAATGGAAGAGGGGAACCCCCTCTTCGATGCCTTGGTATGGAACACCTCATCTTGGGCGCAGATGCGGCGTAGATGGAGGAATTGGGAGTAGGGGTTAGAGTCTTTACAGGAAGCAGAGTTTGAAGAAGTGTAGTCAAGATAGCTATGGGAGTCAGTAGGTTTGTAGTAGATGTCAGTCAATAGTCTGTTTCCTGTGATGGAGACGGTTAGATCTAGAAGCAGTAGGGAGATGTTGGAGATGGTCCAAGTGAATTTGAATGCAGGATGGAAATTAGTGGTGAAGTTGATGATGTTGATAGAACGGTTCAGTTGCTTGATCACAGCTGGGAACAAACTGTCCCTGAATCTGGACTTGTGCGTTTTCGCACTTCTGGACTTCTTGCCTGATGGAAGAGGAGAGAGACTCATCCATGATTATGCTGGTGGCCTTGCTGAGGCAGCGTGAAGTGTGGCAAACTGTAATGAGGCTTGTAAGAGACTTCAAGAAGATATAGGATGAGTAGACACATGAGAGATGACTTTCATTGTAGAGAAATTGAAAAGTGTTATCTTTTGAGAGAAACCAAGTCGGAGGGAACCAATATTAACCAGAGGGTGAATTTTACAAGAGATACAAGAACACAGAAATCTGGGAATATTTCTGTGAAAGTAGCCAGGTGGGTTGAGAACAAATGGTTTCCTGAGTCAACACACCTGCCCTGGATAGCAGACAAACAAAAGCTTTTCACTGTACCTCAGTACACGGGACAATAATAAACTCAACTAAATGAAACCTTGCCAGAATGGGAAACAAACCAGACCTGGAGGGGCATTAGTTACAAAATAAAGGAATAAAAGAATCCCCAAATAAAAAATGAATAGGCTAAATGAAAACATTGCTCTTGCTAAAGATAAACACAAAGTACTGGAATAACTCAGCAGGTCAGGCAGAATCTCTGGAGAAAAAAAGGATGGGTGACGTTGCGAGTCGGGACCTTCCTTCAGACCGTTATTGCTAATGGCTCACTCATGATTTCTTCAAGCAATTATGATATTTTTCACGTAATGGACCTATTTCAGATAAATGCTTAAACATTCCTCTCAGTCTGTGCTGTTTTATGGCAGTTCAACAGTTATTAATACAATGGTCTACTGCTGACAACTCTATTATATTCGTTAAGTAGGGATAAGACTCTGCTGCAGGTTCGGATATTCTAAATTTTAATCCACAATTCTAATTTGTACTCATGATTAATCTCTAAATTCTGATTGTTAGAGTCATCTGAATTTGGACGATACCTGGTCCAGTGGGTTACAAGTGCAAATCTAAATTTGACATAAACCTTTTGTACATCAACATCAGCAGGCGGCACGGTAGCGCAGCGGTAGAGTTGCTGCTTTACAGCGAATGCAGCGCCGGAGACACAGGTTCGATCCTGACTACGGGTGCTGCACTGTAAGGAGTTTGTACGTTCTCCCCGTGACCTGCGTGGGTTTTCTCCGAGATCTTCGGTTTCCTCCCACACTCCAAAGACGTACAGGTATGTAGGTTAATTGGCTGGGTAAATGTAAAAATTGTCCCTAGTGGGTGTAGGATAGTGTTAATGTGCGGGGATCGCTGGGCGGCACGGACTTGGAGGGCCGAAAAGGCCTGTTTCCGGCTGTAGATATATGATATGATGATATGATATCAGCCGTACTTTACTTTAGGCTTTAACGATACCGCGCAGAAACAGGCCCTTCAGCCCATCGAGTCCACGCCAACCAGGGATCACCCCGTGCTCTAACACTATCCGGCACACTGGGGACAATTTACAATCTTTATCAAAGCCAATTAACCTACAAACCTGTACGTCTTTGGAGTGTGGGAGGAAACCGGTGAACACCCATGCGGTCATAGGGAGAATGTGCAAATTCTGTATAGACAGCACCCGTAGTCAGGATCGAACCCTGGTCTCTACCACCGTAAGGCAGCAACTCTACCACTGCACCACCTTGCTGCCCCAAATGCAGTTTGCTGCATTCCAGATTTTGTTCATGATGTCAGGGAAAATGTTCTCTTTTTCTCTAGTAGATAGAGTTTACAATTCCTTTTGGTATTGGGTCAAATGTTAAGTTTCTTACATATCACCGATGTATTGGTTAAAGCTCATCGATCTCTCACATCCAGTCCATTACAGGTACTGACCTCCCCACTGTCAATGGGAACTATAGGAGGCACTGCCTCAAAAAGGCAGCCAATATCATCAAAGACCCCCATCAACCTGATCATGCGTTCATTTCACTCCTACCATCAGGAAGAAGGTATAGGAGCTTGCAAACTGTGGCCAGCAGTCACTGAGTGTGCACCAACCAGCAATCACCCCATACCCAAGGTTCGATCCTGACCTTGGGTGCTGTCAGTGTGGAGTTTGCACACAGACAGCACCCGAGTGACCACGTGGTTTCCTCTGGGTGTTCCGGTTTCCCTCCACATCCCAAGGACATGTAAGTTTGTAGGCTAATTAGCCTCTGTAAATTGCCCCTGGTGTGTTGGGAGAGAAAATGGGATAACATGGAACACGTGCGAATGGGTGATCGATGGTCAGCATGGGTTCGGTGGGTTGAAGAGCCTGTTTCCATGCTGTATCTCTAAAGAAAGACACAAAATGCTGGAGTAACCCAGTGGGACAGGCAGGATCTCTGGAGAGAAAAAATGGGTGACGTTTTGGGTCGAGACCCTTCTTCAGTCTGAAGAAGCATTGTGTGTCTATCTTTTGTGTAAACCAGCATCTGCTGTTCCTTCCTACACATATTGTATCTCTAACGAATGGGCTATTATGAGCACCACCCTTCCTGAGGTAATCTGTTGCCGGCCCTGATTTGTTCCAGCTTTTTCTCACCTCTAGTTTATTCTCCCCCCATCCCACCTCTACTTTCAGACCCAAAACGTCACCTATTCTTTTCTCCAGAGCTGCCTGGTCCACTGAGTTACTCCAGCATTTTGTGTCTATCTTCGGTGTAAACTAGCATCTGCAGTTCCTTACTACTATCCAGAGCTAAGAACCGATGGTGTGAGACAGGTTTGAGGGTTGTGGATTGTGAAGCCAGAGGGAGGAAAGGGTCTTAACCAGAAACGTCATCTGTCCATGTTATCCAGAGATGCTGCCTCACCCGCTGAGGTACTCCGGCACTTTTGTGTATTAACCTGCATCTGCAGTTCTTTGTTTCACCAATATTTGCAATAAGCTTTAAGTGATGGATTCCTATTGGGTTTGCTAAACTACCATTATTTAAGATGGTAAAAGAATCAACGATCACTCACACCCCGTTCATTCCCTCTTCTCCCCTCTCCCATTAGGGAAGAATACAAAAGATTGAAAACAGATACCATTGGATTCAGGTGCAGCTTTTTTCCCCACTGTCATCAGAATATTGAATGGATCTTCTATAAGGTAGGCTGTAGTCCGGGTCTTCCAACCTACCTCATGCAGTCTTTGTATTTTTTTTATTTGTACCTTGTTTAAAGCTGCAACACTATAATCTGCACTCAGGTATTTTTTATCTTTGCACTACTCATTGTACTTCTGCCACTATGCAATTGCATTAGCATCTCTGCATTGCCAAGAGACAGCAAATGTTCATGAAATAGATGCTCATGGAGTTGATGCATTTGAGAAGACTGAGTTACTTCAGACTGTAGACGTTCGAGATACAGTGAGGAAAGAGGCCCTTCGGCCCAGCCACTGAACTAGGTCGACCAGCGGCCACTCCGTACACTAGCACTATCCTACTTGAAAACAGCCCTTTGTCCAGCATCCAACATCCGCCGCCATCGCCGACTCCCTCCACCATCCTCTCCTGTTCCCGGTCTCCGGGATTGTGCAGGATACGAGCCTCGGCCGACTCCAGGTGGGTTGCTGGATCCACGGCGGGCGAGCCTTGCCTGCTGTCGAGGTGTGGCCATGCGCGGCTCACAGGGAGATTCTGCTGTCCTGCATGGATGGCCAGTAGTTTCATTGCATCTATTGCTTATATTTATGCATCGTCATATCTGTTCTGTACACAAAAGGAACTGCTGATGCTGGTATAGACCAAAGATAGGCACAAAGTGTTGGAGTAACTCAGCAGGCCAGGCAGCATCTCTGGAGACTGTTATTGCTAGTGGCTATTGCTGGTTGCTCTTTTATAATTACTTCAAGCAATGATTACATTTTGTACTTAATGAATCTATTTCAGATAAATGCTTAAACATTCCGGAGAAAAAGGATGGGAGACGTTCCGGGTCTGAAGTAGGATCTTGACCCTCAATGTCACACATCCTTTTCCTCCAGAAATGCTGCCTGACCCGCTGAGTAACTCCAGCACTTTGTGTTATATCTGATCTGTTTGCATAGTATGCAAAACAAAGCTTTTCTCTGTACCTTGGTAGTCTTGACGCTAATAAATCTCGTCACAGCATGAAACAGATGAATACTATTATAAATCTTGTGCCTACATCTAAATGGCACGGTGGCGCAGCAGTAGGGGTTGCTGCCTTACAGTGCAGGAGATCCGGGTTCGATCCTGACTAAGGGTGCTGTCTGCACGGCGTTTGTACCTTCTCCCCGTGAACGGTATGGGTTTTCTCCGGGAGCTCCGGTTTCCTCCCACAGTCCAAAGACATACAGGTTTGTAGGCTAATTGGCTTGGTATGATTGTAAATTGTCCCTAGTGTGTGCAGGATAGTGTTAGTGTGCGAGGATCGCTGGTTGGTGTGGACTTGGTGGGCCGAAGGGCCTGTTTCCGCGCTGTATCTCCGCATCACTAAACTAAACGACAGGAAGTATATCGCTGACTATTGATCAGTTAACAATGACGAGTTGTGAAGAAATAACCACACGTTTTCAAGGATTTAACTGGCAACAGTCACCCTTCAGTTTGACCCCCATGGTTTTAACTTCCCAGCCTGAGACAAAAGGAGATTATTATCTTAAGGCACCATCAGTCAGGCCTCAAATGTCTGACACATCCAAGCAAAATAGAGACTTGTGGATAAGAACACCAGCTGTTCCTTGTACAGGCAGCATCTGCAGTCCTTAACCCCTTCACGGACTTTGTGTCTGGCTGTGTGGGCTCGTTATATTTGTGCAGTTGAGAAATAATAAGCGTGTTAAATTTATGTGCACAGTTGGAGATATGCTGCTCCCTGCGTTCTTTATTCCACTTCAGTTTGTTCAAGAGACAATAGAGTGTTTCGGGCAAGCATGTTTTAGAAAATCACCTTATCTTAATACCGTTCAGCAGGACTAACAGCCAGGGTTAACCTTCAGATAGAGGGAACAACAACACAGCCAGGAGAAATTCAGACAGGACAATCTCTTTGTCTATCCACAGACCACAGAGACAGGGTTTGATTTCTATGCTTATCGGCCCCTACCTTAATGCATTCTGCCTCATTCTATGACTATGGACCTGGTGTGTTACATTGCTGAGAAATATATTCTGCATGCTGTATCTTCCCCTTTGTTCTACCTATTCTATTGAGTTTAGCTTGATTGTGTTTATGTATAGTATTATCTTATTGATTAGCATGCAAAAAAAAGCTTTTTTACACGTGACAACAATAAACCTAAACCTATTGCAAAGCCTTCTATTTCTTTCTTTCTTCTTCATATATAATGACAATAAAGATATATTGTATAGTATTGTATTGTATTGTATCGCGTATGTGCCTGCCATGCTGCAGCAAGCAAGGTTTTCATTGTAGAACACAAGGTCAGGCAGCATCCCTGGAGAACATGGATAGGTGACCCTGAAGAAGGGTCCTAACCCGAAATGTCATCTCTCCATGTTCTCCAGGGATGCTGCCTCACCCGCTGAGTTACTCCAGCACTTTGTGTCCAGTTGTGTATTGATCAGCATCTGCAGTTCCTTTGCTCCTCCAAGATTTTCATTGTACCTATACTTGTGCAGATGACAATATACTCGACTTGATCGGCCGCTATGTTCACCTATACCTTTCACTTTAATGCCTTCGCAAACTTACTTGGACCTCCTTGTCATCACGTGACTCTTTCCCAACTTTTTGATTCTTTGATACCTCGTTCCCGGTTTTCCTGAACACTCCAGGGATCTATGTTTTCTAATTGGTAGACAAATATGTAGGAACGAACTGCAGATGCTGGTTTACACCAAAGATAGGCACAAAATGCTGGAGTAACTCAGCGGGTCAGGCAGCATCTCTGGTGAAAAGGAATAAGTGATGTTTCGAGTTGAGATCCTTCTTCAGACAGAGTCAGGGAAGAAGGGAACTAGAGGTATGAAAATGTACAAAGAACATACCTTTCATTCATTTGTTATTTGTTGCTTTTCATACCTCTAGTTTCCCTCCTGACCATCAGTCTGAAGAATGGTCTCGTCCCAAAATGTCACCTATTCCTTTTCTCCAGTGATGCTGCCTGACCCGCTGAGTTACCCCAGCGTTTTGTGTCTATCTTTGGTAGAAACAATTCTTTGTCTGAAGTTTCTTGCATCTCATGTCACACACTCCGGATCTATCACAGCAGTTGCTCCAAAGCTCATGTTTAATTAGCGTTGATTTCTGTCATTACTGCTGGTGTCTATCGCTTGTCTGTCGGTATACAAGACTGGTGCAGGGGAGGGGAGGGAGGGAGGGAGGCTCACATCCAATCAAGCCTTCTGCCAGGCGAATGCCACAATTTGACTTCACGTCTCATGTTGGGCATCATCTCTGCCATTCCCATGAGGTGATGCATTCTGTAACTGCAAAGGTCTTCCCAGTGGCAGCCAGTTCAGGAGCAGATGAAATTCATTAACAGCTCAGGCAGACTTGCGGCAAGTAGCTGCGATCTGTGACCAATGAGCTGTGCATTGTTGGAACAGTTTTGAAAGTGTTAAAGGGATATTATGACTCGCTGTCTACTTATTATAGCTTCGGAAATGCATGTTCTAAGCTCTGACAGGTTTATGCTGGCGACTTGACTCTTGGATAATATGCCAGGTTAAAACTTGGCCAATTTTAGTTTCGTTTAAAGATACAGAGCGGAAACAAGCCCTTCGGCCCACCGAGTCCGCACTGAACAATGATCCCTGTACACTAACAATATCCTACACACAAGGGGCAAATTTCACAATTTTTACCAGAGCCAATTAACCTACAAACCTGTACATCTTTGGAGTGTGCGAGGAAACTGGAGCACCCAGAGAAAACTCTCATGGTCATGGGGAGAATGTATAAACTCTGTACAGCCAGTACCCATAGTCAGGATCGAACCTGGTCTCTGGTGCTATAAGGCAACTCTACCATTGCGCCACCATGCCTCCTGCAATGATTCAATGGGATTGTGGGCCTGCAGGGAAGAAAGGACGGGGTCCCTTTGTGAAGATTATTTGTTATGTGTTCAGCAAATTTAAATTACACCAAGTAAGTTTTAAGTGATTTTCCCCAATTCTTTTTATGGTAAGTAATAATTTAAAAATTTTGAAAATTGCTTTATTACATAGAATGTAGAATAAAGAACTGCACAGCACAGGAACAGGCCCCGTGGCATACGTTGGTGATGCCAAACAAGATTCCAAAATAAACTAATCTCATTTGTCTGCACATGATCCATCTCCCTCCATTCCCTGCCAAACATGTCTATATCTAAAAGCCTCTTGAATGCCACCATCACCATCCCTGGCAGCGTGTTCCAAGCACCCATCACCCTCTGTGTAAAAAGTAAACCTGCCCCACACATCCCCTTTAACTTTGCCCGTCTCACCTTTAAGCAATGCGTTCTAGTCTAACATTTCCACCCTGGGATAAAGGTTCTGACTGTTTACCCAATCTATGCCTCTCGGATTTTTATATACTTATATCGGATCTCCCCACATCCTCCGGCATTCTAGAGATAACCATTCTTGCTATTGAGGGCGTGCAGCGTAGGTTTACTAGGTTAATTCCCGGAATGGCGGGACTGTCATATGTTGAAAGACTGGAGCGACTAGGCTTGTATACACTGGAATTTAGAAGGATGAGAGGGGATCTTATCGAAACATATAAGATTATTAAGGGGTTGGACACATTAGAGGCAGGAAACATGTTCCCAATGTTGGGGGAGTCCAGAACCAGGGGCCACAGTTTAAGAATAAGGGGTAGGCCATTTAGAACAGAGATGAGGAAAAACTTTTTCAGTCAGAGAGTTGTGAATCTGTGGAATTCTCTGCCTCAGAGGGCAGTGGAGGCCAATTCTCTGAATACATTCAAGAGAGAGCTAGATAGAGCTCTTAAGCCTCCTGCAATGATTCAGGGGTCGTCTTTGGGGGTCCAACAGTGGGAGCCTGCAAGACGTTAACATTGCGGAGCCCACGGTCTCTGCTAGAGACCGACATCGGGGAACTCCAAACCGCAGGAACTTTCGACTGCCTCGACGGGGGCTTCGACCGCCGGCTGAGGATGGTTCGACTGCCCTGATGGCGGGAGAATAAAGAGGAAGGAGATTTGACTTTATTGCCTTCCATCACAGTGAGGAACGTGGGGGATCCGCTATGGTGGATGTTTATGTGAACATTTATGTAGTTGTGTGTCTTGTTGCTTTTTTTAGTATGGCTGTATGGTAATCTGAATTTCACTGTACCTTACGGTACATGTGACAATAAACTGATCTCGAAACTTTGATGACAGCGGCAAACTGAGGCCCCAGGCAAACGAGCCACAGTTGGATCCAATTAATGGTTATTGGAGCAATTAATCTGATCGTTGTCAGCGCTACCCTTATAAATTCAGGAGTTCCAGAGGGGGAGAAGAAGCGGAAGTTATTGGGATGGGTCCAAGGTGGCATGTGCTTGGCTGCTGAGAAAGGGCTTGTACTTGCTAGAGTTTAGAAGGATGAGGGGAGATCTCATTGAAACTTACTGAACAGTGAACGGCCTGGATAGAGTGATGTGGAGAGGATGTTACCACTAGTGGGAGAGTCAAGGATCAGAGGCCATAGCCTCAGAATAAAAGGACTTGCCTTTAGAAAGGAGATGAGGAGGAATTTCTTCTTTCAGAGGGTGGTGAATCTGTGGAATACATTGCCTCAGATGGCTGTGGAGCCAAGTCATTGGGTATCTTTAAAGTGGTAAGTCACATTTTTGATTAGTAAGAGTGTTAAGGATTATAGGGAGAAGGCAGGAGAAAGGGGTTGAGAGGGAAAGATAGATCAGCCGCGATTAAATGGTGGAGTTGACTCCTTGGGCTGAATGGCCTACTTCTGCTCCTATATGAATTTCCTGCATTAAGGGCAATTTACAGAAGCCAATTGACTTACAAAACATGCATGTCTTTGGGATGTGGGAGGAAACTGGAGCACCAAGAGGAAAGCTGTGCAGCCTGGAGAATGTGCAAACTCCACACAGGCAGATGGGTTGATAACTTTGTGTCAAGATATTTCGGCATTGAGTGCAAATGAACACGACTGTGTTCCTGCATTCGCCACCAACACCATTGTCAAGTTTGCAGACGACACGACGGTGATCGGGCTGATCACCAACGGTGATGA
The DNA here is from genome assembly GCF_053455715.1 of Rhinoraja longicauda. Lineage (NCBI taxonomy): Eukaryota > Metazoa > Chordata > Chondrichthyes > Rajiformes > Arhynchobatidae > Rhinoraja > Rhinoraja longicauda. The sequence goes on from NC_135965.1 coordinate 18,507,667, forward strand.
AACACGCTACAGAGCGGAGGTGCAGAACCTGGCGGACTGGTGCTCAGATAACAACCTGTCCCTAAACACCTCTAAGACCAAGGAGCTGATCATCAACTTCAGAAGGTCACATAATGGGGAATATGCTCCGATCTTTATCAATGGGGACAGTGTGGAGAGAGTGTCCAGCTTCAGGTTTCTGGGCGCACACATTTCGGAGGACCTCACATGGTCCACTAACACCGCTGCGTTGGTCAAGAAGGCGCAGCAATGACTGTTTTACCTAAGAACACTGAAAAAGACTGGTCTGCCCCAACAGCTGCTGATGACCTTCTACCGCTGCAACACAGAGAGCATCTTAACACATGACATCTCTGTGTGGTATCTCAGCTGCACGGAGGCAGAGAGGAGAGCTCTTCAGCGGGTAATCTACAGAGCTCAGAAGATTATCGGGACACAGCTACCAGCCTTGGAGGGCATCTACAATACACGATGCCTCAGGAAAGCCACCAGCATTCAATAAAACTCCTCACACCCCTGCAATAGTCTGTTCGAACTTCTACCATCTGGCAGACATTACAAGGCCTTCTACGCCCGCACCTCCAGACTTAGGAACAGCTTCATCCCCAGAGCTATAGCTGCTCTGAACCGGTCCTGCTGAGTGCCCCCCCCCCCCATGAACTGTCTCCTTCAGATGGTCACGTCGCCCAGCGACCAGGCACAGACCTATTTGCACTTTATACTGTTTTAACTGTTTCTAATTTTGTTTCTCTGGGTTGTCTAAATTTCTGTTGATTAGCTAATTAATTTATTGCATCGATTGGAAGTTGCATTCCCAATCTTGTTGTACCCCTGTACAATGACAATAAAAATATACTGTATTATATTGTATGTTTCATCTCCTCTCACAGCTTTGTTTTTCAAAAGGTGGATTTCCTTCTCAGCACCATGTCAAATTGGGTCAATGAAGTTAGACAATGAGACAAAGAAACAAGAACGTGCAGATGCTGGTTTAGAGAGGAAGACTCAAATCCTGGTGTAACAGTGGGTCAGGCAGCATCTCTGGAGAACATGGATAATGACAATGATACTTTATTGTCACATGTACCGAGGTACAGTGAAATGCTTTGTTTTGCATAGACGATGGTGCAGCGGTAGAGTTGCTGCCTTACAGTGCTAGCAGTGCCGGAGACATGGTTTCTGATCCCGACTACAGGGGCTATCTGTACGGAAGGTTAACGTTGTCCCTGTGACCGTGTGGGTTTTCTCTGAGATCCTTGGTTTCCTCACACACTCCAAAGATATGTAAGTTAATTGGCTTGGCGTATGTGTAAATTGTCCCGAGTAGGTATAGGGCAGTGTTAATGTGCGGGGATCATTGGTTGGCCCGCACTCGGTGGGCTGAAGGGCCTGTTTCTGCGATGTATCTCTAAACTAAACTTGGTAACATTATATAGCAGACCTCATCTATGCAGTGCCTGAGTGTTGCCATATTTCTGGTGCTGACAAAGTTACAAAAAGATCATTGAACAGTTTTATCTTCTGCTTGCAGCAGTGAGCCAGGCCTGAGGCCACACATTGCCCCTGGCCGTGTCCCTCCTTCGTTCCCGGTGGTCTCTGCCAGGTAGGGCTCGGCAGCTGTGGGTCCCCCTTCTCTCTTGGCGTTCCCCCTTGCTCTCGACAGTCCACGTTGCAGCGGTGTGGGTTCTGTCGATGCCGGTGGCTCGGGGCTGAGTATGGTCTGCGTTGGGTGAGCTGTGCAATTCTCGGTCCGCGGTGGGTGGGTCATCTGTGTTCCGTCAGCGTCGATGAGTCCGCGGCTAACAGCCGGGACTGCTGTTGAGCCTGGCCGCTGGACGTATCAGACTGATGAAGGATCTCAAGCCGAAACATCACCTATCCATGTTCTCCAGGGATGCTGCCTGACCTGCTGAGTTACTCCAGCATTTAGTGTCTTTCATGCCAATGAGGAATACTGTATCAACAAGTGCTGTCGGAAGAAAGCTGGGTGAGAGGTAGGGGTGGGACAAGGCCTGGTGGATTAACACAAAATGCTGCAGTAACTCAGTGGGTCAGGCAGCATCTCTGGAGAAAAAGAATAGGGGACTTTTTGGGACAAGACCCTTCTTTAGACTGAATGTCATGGAAGAGAGAAACTAGAGGTATGAAAAGGTTTGGTGTTATCCAGCATCTGCAGTTCCTTCCTACACAAGCGATAGGTGGACACAGATGAGGAGAATACAGATGGGTGGACACAGACCAGAGAAGGGCCAGAGGATGGGATATTGGTGGAAAGGTGGAGGTGGGGGAGAGGAATAGTAGGAAAAATGGGTGCACATAATTTTTTTCAAAATGTCACTAATTGAGTTGCACTGCATCAGCTGCTAACTTGGAGAGTGACACAACATCACGGGACAGCACAGCGGGAAAGTTGCTGCCTTACAGAGCCAGAGACCCGGGTTCGATCCTGACGATAAGTGCTGTTGCTTTCCCCAGTCACTCCGGTTCCCTCCCACACTCCAAAGACATACAGGTTTGTAAGTTAATTGGCTTTGGTAAAAATTGTAAACTGTTCCTAGTGTGTAGGATAGTGTATGGGGATCGTTGGTCGGTGTGGACTCGGTGGGCCGAAGGGCTTGTTTCCGTGCTGTATTACTATACTAAACTAACATAAGACATTGAGTGAGATGGCAATCAATGAGTTGCACAGTGCACACCAGAATCTCACACTGGGCCAGTTATTGAGTTACAACACAACACATTAAAGCTTTTTGCCTTAGTCAATGAGTGGCAGTATGCCAATCATTAAAGTAGTCTATCATCCATTGAATGGTACCTATCAATGAGTTAAACTGCATTAGCTATTAAGTTGCAATATCTCAATGTGTTGCTCTGGGTCAAGCAATAAATTACACTGGGTCGATCAATGATTTGCAGGTGAGTTTGTTCTTGCACCAGGACCAGTCTGAAGAAGGGTCTCGACACAAAACGTCACCCATTCCTTCTTTCCAGAGATGCTGCCTGTCCCGCTGAGTTACTCCAGCTTTTTGTGTATCTTCCCTCATAAATAGTTTAGTTTAGATACAACGTGGAAACAGGCCATTCGGCCCAACGAGTCCATGCCAACCAGCGATCCCTGTAAACTAACGCAACCCTACACACACACACACACACTAGGGACAATTTTTACCAAAGCCAATTAACCTACAAACCTCTGCTTCTTTGGAGTGTGGGAGGAATCCAGAGCAAACACATGCAGGTCACGGGGAGAACGTACAAACTCCATACAGACAGCACCCATAGTCAGGATTCAGCCAGGGTCTCTGGCAGTGTAAGGCAGCAACTCTACCGCTGCACCACTGTGCCGTCTGCAATGATTCAATGGGGGGTTGTGGGCCTGCGGGGAAGAAAAGACAGGGCCCTTTTGTAAAAAGTATTTGTTTGTGTTCAGCGATTTAAATTACACCAAGTAAGTTTTAAGTGATGCTGGACCAAGTGGACCCCTTGGGCCCAAACCTCTCCTGCATTGGTGCGGCACCCTCTACTACCCCTCTCTACCTCCTCTCCCCCCTCCCTCCCTACGAGATAGATTTAAACTTTAAAATGTGAATAACTTAAAAAATATAACACCGATTTCAATGAAACTTCTTCCATTACCACCAAAGAGATGAGGGTGAGTAAGGTGGGCCTAAAATTGTCGCGCTATCGTGTACTGTTTTGGCTGTAGTTCAGGAACAAACAATCGAGAGTTTTAGTGTATAGATTCCCTGATTCTTTTCTTTTTTGGTAAGTAATAATTTAAAAATATTTAAAAATTTCCTTATTACATAGAATGTAGAACACCGTACAGCACAGGAACAGGCCATTTGGCCCACGTTGTTGGCATCAAACATGGTTCCAAAGTAAACTAATCTCACCTGCCTGCTTGTAAGGCAGCAACTCTGCTGCTGTGCCACCGTGCCCACCCTTTACTTTACAGCAAGCTATGCAAAAATAAAGCAATGTAAACACGCTGCACGGAGTCTGCTGGGAAACAGTCTCCAAGAAGAAGAAATTTAATTTTAAGCTTGATTAAAACTGCTCCCATGGTGTTCCCTTCACCAAAAAAATGTAATGAAAGGAGGATAAACATAGAACATAAAACAGGACAGCCCCGGAACAGGCCCTTGAGCCTACAAGGTTCTTGTTGAACATGATGTACTTAAGGAGGTGGCTCTAGAAATAGTGGAAGCATTGGAGATCATTTTTCAATGTTCTATAGATTCAGGATCAGTTCCTGTGGATTGGAGGATAGCAAATGTTATCCCACTTTTTAAGAAAGGAGGGAGAGAGAAAACGGGTAATTATAGACCAGTTAGTCTGACATCAGTGGTGGGGAAGATGCTGGAGTCAATTATAAAAGACGAAATTGCTGAGCATTTGGATAGCAGTAACGGGATCATTCCGAGTCAGCATGGATTTACGAAGGGGAAATCATGCTTGACAAATCTACTGGAATTTTTTGAGGATGTAACTAGGAAAATTGACAAGGGAGAGTCAGTGGATGTGGTGTACCTCGACTTTCAGAAAGCCTTCGACAAGGTCCCACATAGGAGATTAGTGGGCAAAATTAGGGCACATGGTATTGGGGGTAGGGTACTGACATGGATAGAAAATTGGTTGACAGACAGAAAGCAAAGAGTGGGGATAAATGGGTCCCTTTCGGAATGGCAGGCAGTGACCAGTGGGGTACCGCAAGGTTCGGTGCTGGGACCCCAGCTATTTACGATATACATTAATGACTTAGACGAAGGGATTAAAAGTACCATTAGCAAATTTGCAGATGATACTAAGTTGGGGGGTAGTGTGAATTGTGAGGAAGATGCAATAACGCTGCAGGGTGACTTGGACAGGTTGTGTGAGTGGGCGGATACATGGCAGATGCAGTTTAATGTAGGTAAGTGTGAGGTTATTCACTTTGGAAGTAAGAATAGAAAGGCAGATTATTATCTGAATGGTGTCAAGTTAGGAGGAGGGGGAGTTCAACGAGATCTGGGTGTCCTAGTGCATCAGTCAATGAAAGGAAGCATGCAGGTTCAGCAGGCAGTGAAGAAAGCCAATGGAATGTTGGCCTTCGTAACAAGAGGAGTTGAGTATAGGAGCAAAGAGGTCCTTCTACAGTTGTACCGGGCCCTGGTGAGACCGCACCTGGAGTACTGTGTGCAGTTTTGGTCTCCAAATTTGAGGAAGGATATTCTTGCTATGGAGGGCGTGCAGCGTAGGTTCACTAGGTTAATTCCCGGAATGGCGGGACTGTCGTATGTTGAAAGGCTGGAGCGATTGGGCTTGTATACACTGGAATTTAGAAGGATGAGGGGGGATCTTATTGAAACATATAAGATAATTAGGGGATTGGACACATTAGAGGCAGATAACATGTTCCCAATGTTGGGGGAGTCCAGAACAAGGGGCCACAGTTTGAGAATAAGGGGTAGGCCATTTAGAACGGAGATGAGGAAGAACTTTTTCAGTCAGAGGGTGGTGAAGGTGTGGAATTCTCTGCCTCAGAAGGCAGTGGAGGCCAGTTCGTTGGATGCTTTCAAGAGAGAGCTGGATAGAGCTCTTAAGGATAGCGGAGTGAGGGGGTATGGGGAGAAGGCAGGAACGGGGTACTGATTGAGAGTGATCAGCCATGATCGCATTGAATGGCGGTGCTGGCTCGAAGGGCTGAATGGCCTACTCCTGCACCTATTGTCTATTGTCTATTGTCTATTGATGCCGTGTTACAATAATCTCCTCTGCCTAATGATCTATATTCCTCCATTACCTGCATAACCATTAAATGCCACTATCATATCTGCCTTCACCACCACCCCTGGCAGCACGTTCCAGGCCCCCACCACAGTCTGTGTATATAACTTACCCCGTACATCTTTAAACCTTGCCCATCTTAACTTAAGGCTATGTCCTCTAGTTCTTGACATTTCCACTCTTGCAAAGAGGTTCTGATTGTTTACCTTGTCTATGCCTCTCATAGTTGTATATACTTTTATCAGGTCTCCCCTCGACCTCCAGCGTTCCAGAGAAAACAATCCAAGTCTGTCCAACCTCACCTTGTAGCTGATACCCTCTAACCCAGGCATCATTCCGGTAAACCTCCGCACACTTTCCAAAGCCTCCACATCCTTCCTGTATTGAGTGACCAGAACTGCACGCAATACTCCAAATGCAGCTAATTAAAGTCCTATAAAGCTGCCTCATGACTTCCTGACTCTTGTCCTCAATGCCTCGACTAATGAAGGCAAGTATACCATATGCCTTCTTTACCACTCTATCTCCAGTACTTGTGTGCCACTTCCAGGGAGTTCTGAATATGTTCTTGTGTTTTAAATTTACATATTCTATACTTATGTAGACACAAGAAAATGCTGATGTGGGAATCTTGAGCAAAACACAACGTGCCGGAGGAAAGGTATGAAGAAGGGTCCCGACCCGAAACATTGCCTATCCAGAGGTGCTGCCTGACCCAATGAGTTACTTCAGCACGTTATGTCTATCTATGATATAAACTGCTATTCTTTGGTTCTACTTCCTCTGGCAGCTCGTTCCATATACCCACCGTCCTCCGTGTGGAAAAAGTAGCTCTCGGGTTCCTACTCAATCTTTCCCCAACGTCTTCTGGTTCTTGAATCCTCCACTCTGGGTACTGTGTGTTCTGTGCTTATGTGTTTTACAGGGTTTCATTTAAAGTCAATTGTTTGGAGAAAAAAAAAATAAGCACAAGGCTCCACGGTAAACGAATGAGAAAATGTTGTCTATCCGAGAGATTTTATTTTATTCCATTCTTTTTTGAAGTTTATTGTCAATCACTAAATGTCCTTTAAGAAGGTGGTGAGCTGCTTTATTGAATCCTCATCTTCTTTCTTTTTAAAGATCCAGCATGGAAACAGGCCCTTCGGCCCACCCAGACCACGCCGACCACCCATTCACACTTATTCAATGTTATCCCACTTTCTCATCCACCCCCGACATGTAATCAATTAACCTACAGAACGTTGTTTTGAATTTAAAGTGTCCATTTTTATACAGGAAAGCATTTGAAATTGATAGATTTTGCACTTTTCACTAAATGCATATAATCCATTTCTTGAGAAACAAATTAATGGCGTCAATTTGCCAACATTTTATTGCCAACTTGATTCGAGTAGACATATCTTAAATTCCATTAATCACTAAACACCAATACCCAAGCAGTTTATGAGCCAATTTTGTAAATCCTTTTAATCTGCTGGGATCTGGCCAATTATTTACATTAAAAACCAGTATTTTACCAAATAAATTAACAATCCCACTGCGATAGAGCTTCGACACAATCCTCTTAAATGGATAATCTCTCCCTGTTGAGCACAAGGCTGTTTCACAATGTCCTGAGTCAATTGTCTTTTAGTTTAGAGATACAGCATGCAAACAGGCCATTCAGCCCACCGAGTCCACACTGACCATCTATCACTAGTTCTACGTTATTCCACTCTCACATCCACTCCCCGCACACTCAGGGCAATTTACAGAGGGTCAATTAACTTGCAAACCCACACGTCTTTGGGATGAGGGAGGAAACCAGAGCACCTGGAGGAGACCACGCAGTCACAGGGAGAACATGCAAACTCCATACAGACAGTACCTGAGGTCTGCTGTGAGTAAGGTTAGAGTGTGTCTAATTTTGCAATAGCTTCCCTTAATTACAGAGGTTGCAATCTTTGGAATATAATAGGCAGCTTGAGAAAGAGAGAACCGTTGTAGGCTACATGGGTTGGATACGAACTTACTGTCCGAGTTGGTTTATGCAATTCAGAAAGTTCAATCCGTTTCATGTTCTCTCTTTCCCATTAAACAATTTTATTTTGATTTAAATGTTTAATGGAGCACTCTTTAGAATGGGCTGCTGAATAGCAATTATTAGAAGTGTTTTTTGGAAAGAAACATATCACGTCCATTTTGAACAGGCCCAGTGATTTCATTTGACCTTTGGTTGTTCTTGTCATTCCAAGGCAACAACCCTGATTGGCAAAACACAAAGTACTGGAGGATCATTCAAGAATGATCCCGGGGATGATTGGGTTCATGAATGATGAGCGCCTGATGGCACAGGGCTGGAGTTTAGAAGGTTGAGGTGGGGGGGATTTCATTGAAACGTACCGAATAATGAAAGGCCTGGATAGAGTGAATGCAGAGAGGATGCTTCCTCTAGTGGGAGAGTCTAGGACCAGAGGGCACAGCCTCCAAATAAAAGGATGTACCTTTAGAAAAGAGACGAGGAGGAATTTCTTTAGTCAGACGGTGGTGAATCTGCAGAATTCATTGCCACAGACGGTAATGGAGGCAAATCATTGGGTATTTTTAACGTGGAGATTGACAGATTCTTGATTAGTAAGGGTTTTAGGGGTTATGGGGAGAAGGCGATATGATATGATAAGGCAGGAAAATGGGGCTGAGAGGGACAGATAGATCAGCCATGGTTGAATGGCAGATTAGACTCGATGGGCCGAATGGCTTAATTCTGCTCCTATGACGTATGGATTTTCTGAACTCAGCTGGTCAGGCGGCATCTGTAGAAGAAATGGACAGATGACATTTTGGTCCGGGACCCTTCTATCCGGTTCATTCCTGTTACGTTTTCAACCCAGTTTAGTCCCTCGACTTGACATTGTGGATATTTTGGTGCATTCTCTAATACTTTGGCATGTTCCCATGGAAGGTCAGTGAGTACCACGTGTTGAGAGTCATGGCAAGATTTCTCAGTTCACTCTCTGCCAACTCACCATCAGTCTGAACATAAGAGAATATAATAGGACCAGGACTGGTCATTTGATCCACCTCAGCTAACCCAATTTAGACAATAAATCAATTGTATCTAAACAACCTAAGTCTGAAGTAGGTTCCCGATATGATTTCTATGAAATCTTTCTATGGTTTCTATGAAATGTTGCCTGTTCATTTCCCCCACCAATATTGCCTGACCCACGGAGTCACTCCAGCACTATGTGTTTTGCCCAGGATCCCATCATCTGCAGTCTTCCACTGAGTGAGGCCACACGCAAATTGGAGGAACAGCACCTCATATTTCGCTTGGGCAGCTTACAACTCAGCGGTATGATCGATGATTTCTTAAATTTCAAGTAACCTTGCACTCCCTGTCTTCCTTGCCCTTCCCCACCCTAGTTGTCTTACTAGTTCCACTGTTTACATCCTTGTATCCTTTCATTATCACCTTTTCCCAGCCAACATGGGGCCATTATGGGCTCCACCCTTCCTTGGTCGTTTGTTGCCGGCCTTGCTTTGTTCAAATATTTCTGACACAAAATGCTGGAGTAACTCAGCGGGTCAGCGGGTCTTCAAAGTAGATTCGACCCAAAACGTCACCCATTCCTTCTCACCAGAGATGCAGCCTGACCCGTTGAGTTACTCCAGCAATTTGTGTCTACCTGAGACCTGGGTGTCCTTGTACATCAGTCACTGAAAGTAAGCATGCAGGTATAGCAGACAGTGAAGAAAGCTAATGGCATATTGGCCTTCATTGCAAGAGGATTTGAGTTTAGGAGCAAGGAGGTCCTTCTGCAGTTGTACAGGGCCCTGGTGAGACTGCACCTGGAGCATTGTGTGCAATTTTGGTCTCCTAATTTGAGGAAGGACATTATTGCTATTGATTAGGTTAATTCCTGGGATGGTGAGACTGACAAATGATGAAAGAATGGATCGACTGGGCTTGTATTCACTGGAATTTAGAAGGATGAGATGGGATCTTATAGAAACATATAAAATTCTTAAAGGATTGGACAGCCTAGATGCAGGGAAAATGTTCCTGATGTTGGGGGGGTGGGGGTCCAGAACCTGGGGTCACAGTTTAAGAAGAAGGGATAGGCTATTTAGGACAGACTGAGATGAGGAAAAAGTTCTTCACCCAGAGAGTTGTGAATCTGTGGAATTCTCTGCCACAGAAGGCAGTGGAGGCCAATTCACTGGATGTTTTCAAGAGAGAGTTAGATCTAGCTCTTAGGGCTAAAGGAATCAAGGGATATGGGGAAAAAGCAGGAGCGGGGTACTGATTTTAGATGATCAGCAATGATCATATTGAATGGTGGTTTCAAATCCCATTCCATCAGTTTTGGGATTCATTGTGACCGATCTACTGATATTGCAATTTACATTTTCTGTCATAAAGCTTTTACACTTCATTCTTTTGTGGTCTTGCATCATTGCTTAGTTTGATTTCTGACTTGAGCACGAAGGGGGGGGGGGGGGGTGGGGGGGGGGGAAGGAGAGAAATGCACTCCAGGTAAATGCTTGAAGAAGGTCTCGACTCGTCACATCACCCATTTCTTCTCTCCAGAGATGCTGCCTGTCCCGTTGAGTTACTCCAGCATTTTGTGTCGGGCTTTCATACTTGACGAACTGGCTGTAGATTCTCTATCTGGAGCAGACTCAGTATTGTTCTGGTCAGATTAACTATGTGGTGCCCTCTGGAGGCAAAGATGAACACTGCTGGAGGATTGTAGCAATCATAGAGTCATCGTTATAGTCATACAGCATGGAAACTGGACCACCGGCCCAACTTGCCCACACCGACCTACATGTCCCATCTACCCCAGTGCCACATGCCTGCATTTGTTTCATATCCCTCTAAACCTATCCTATCTGTCTATGTGTCTAAATATTTCTTAAACATCGCTATAGTACCTGCCTCAACTACCTCCTCCAGCAGCTTGTTCCATACACCCATCACTCTTTGTGTAAAAAAGCTACCTCTCGGATTCCTATTAAATCTTTTCCTCCTCTCCTTAAACCTATATCCTCCCTGGTTAATTTCTGTAATTACTTCCTTTAAAACTGTAAAGGACACAAGGTGCTGGAGTAACTCAGCAGGGCAGGCAGCATCTCTGGAGAACATGGGTAGGTGACGTTTCGGTTTGGAACCCTTCTTCAGATTGAAGAAGAGTCTTGACCCAAAATGTCACCAATCCATGTTCTCCAGAGAAGCAGAAGCAAAGAACTGCAGATACTGGTTTATACCAAAGATAGGCACAGAGTGCTGGAGTAACTCAGCGGGTCAGACAGCATCTCTGGCGAAAAAGGATGAAGTTCCCAGGGATATAGAACAGTACAGCACAGAAACAGGCCCTTCGGCCCACAATGCCTCTGCCAAACATGATGCCAAGACCAACTCTTATCTGCCTGCATATGATCCATATCCCGGCATCCCCTGCATATCCATGTGCCTGTCTAAAACTCTCTTATGCACCACTATTGTACCTTGGCAGTGTATTCCAGGCACCCACCACTCCACGTACAATACTTTACCCACACGTCTCCTTTAAACGTTGCCCCTCTCACCTAGTTTTTGAGGTTTGTTTGCCCCTCTCGCCATGCCCTCTAGTTTTTAGTTTAGTTTAGCTTCAAGACACAGTGGGACCACAGGGTCTTCAGCCCACCGAGTCCACGCCGACCATTATTCTTCCCACACACTAGTTCTACGTTATCCTACTTTCGCCTCCTACACAGTGGGGGCCATTTTTTACTGAAGCCAATTAACCTACACACCTACACATCTTCGGAACATGGGAGGAAACCAGAGCACCCGGAGAAAAGCCCGGCGGTCTTTGTGGGGAGAACGTACAAACTCCCCACAGACAGCACCCGTAGTCTTTGGCGCTGTGAGGCAGCAACTCTGCCGCAGTGGCACCATGCTGCTCAAGAAGAGGTTTGTCCAACCTCTCCTTGTTGCTAATGCTCCTTAATCCAGGCATCACTCTGGAAAATAAGGGGAGCAAGGGGGGCAATTCTGGCAATTAGTTTTTCCTGATGTCATTCACTTAAGGGCCTGGCCCACTTAGGCGATTTTAAGGCGACTTTGCCGGGGTGTCGCGGGCATGATCGTGAGGAGTCTTCAATGAATCGTAGCAGATCTCGGCGCGTCGCGGAAAAAATTCCAGATAGAAATTTCTCGGCGACAGCTGGCTTGTCACCAGGTATCGTAGCTTATAGCAGGCGCTGTCTCGTGCTGCCCCCAGGTTTGCTAGGTTGTCGCAGATGCAATTAGAAGCACATAATATTAAATTAAGGAAAGGCATTTGAAGATACCAGAAGATAGTTTTGTTTAACCAATTTATTTACCGCCAGGACATTTGACAGGTAGATTGGAGGCGACAGTTTGACGGTCAGGTAAGCGTGGGGATTTCGCGATGTTTCCGAAGACGGTGTAATCTCTTAGCCAGGATTACAAAAAAAGTAACTTGTATCGACCTGACTCTGCATTGTCGTAGACATTGTCGTGGGGTAAAAGAAAAGTTTGGCGATCTGCTACGACTTTGACAGTCGCCGGCAGTCGCCTTAAAAATCGCGTAACTGGGACAGGCCCATTATGAGAATTCGGCAGTCTTCAAAGTGTGTGCCATTACATCCAGTGGTGAACCGTAGGTGAATACACGCAGCCCTGCAAGTTAAGAGTTTTGTTTTGCAAGATGGCTGTTCCCAATTTCCTCCTTCCTCTCAGAGGTAAACTATTCCCCGTCGTACATCAGGAAGCTGGATCCATTTCCTTCCTTACCATCCTCATTTATCACCTCAGTCGCTCAAAGATGTTCAACTGAGACTTTGACTATTCTGTCAGATGGATGTGAAAGGTCTTGTTGCACTGTGCTGAAGAGGATTGAGCGGGTTGTAGCCCAGATCCTGCCTGATATTTATCCTTCTGCCAGAGATTTTAAAAATGGCTTTGAAAAAGCAGAACCCCACAGCAGCTGAAAATATGAAAGAGAAACAGAGCAAGGCCGGAAAACCCAGCAGGGCAGGCAGCAAGGGAGAGAAACAGTGTCAATGGATCTGGCCAATGACCCGTCCCATCCCTTTTCTCCAGAGACACTGCCTGACCCGCTGAGTTACTCCAGCTCTTTGTGTCTATCTTTGGTGTAAACCACCAACTGCAGTTCCTTCCTGCACATTTTGACTGCGAAATCTCCTCAAGGTAGATAGGCACAAAAAGCTGGAGTAACTCAGCGGGCCAGGCAGCATCTCTAGAGAGAAGGAATGGGTGACGTTTCAGGTCGAGACTCTTCTTCAGACTGAAGACTTTTGCCTGACCCGCTGAGTTACTCCAGCTTTTTGTGTCTATCTTCGGTGTAAACCAGCATCTGGAGTTCTTTCCTACACACCTCCTCAAGGTACATCCACTATGAACAGGTTCTCCTCCTCGCTCCAATGGGAGTTCTGTGAGACCGTCTCACTGCTCCTTCTCTGTGATTCCTGCCACTCTCCAGCTCTGCGACCATGTTTTAACCCGGACTCGCTACCACAGCCACGTTTATGCTTCCTATCCTTTTTCTCCAGAGACGCTGCCTGACCCACTGCGTTACTCCAGCATTTTGTGTCGACTTTTCATCAGAACCCAGGAATGTGGCATGTTTTAAGTTGTTAAGATACAGGAAGTGTGGGGAGAACAATGTCGATGATAGGTGGAGGCAGAGAGACTAATGGACACAAAGTGCTGGAGTAACTCAGCAGATCAGGCAGCGTCCAAGGAGAACATGGATAGGTGACGTTTCGGGGCGAGACCCTTCATCAGACATTGTTGGGGGGGGGGGAGACTGGGAGAAGAAAGCCAGAAAAGGGGAGAGACAGGACAGAGCACAGGGGGTAATAGGTCGGCAAAGACGAGGGGGGTCTATGATAGGCAGATGGTTGGAACAAAGGTTATTAAAATGTGGCAGCGAGCCTGGATTATTTAAAACAACCCTCCCCTGTGATCACCTGTGGCTAGGCTTTGTACAACCCCACCTCTCTTCCAGCATTATTTCCTGCTTGAAACCAATCCAATCAAATCACATAATAGTTTAGATTAGTTTATTGTCGCGTGTACCGAGGTACAGTGAAAAGCTTTTTTTTGTGTGCTAACCAGTCAGTGGAAAGACTATACATGATTGCAATCGAGCCGTCCATAGTGTACCGATTCAAGAGAAAGGGAATAACATTTAGTGCAAGATAAAGTCCAGCAAAGTCCGATTAAAGATAGTTTGAGGGTCTCCAATGAGGTAGATAGTAGCTCAGTACCGCTCTCCAGTTGTTGATAGGATGGTTCAGTTGCTGTAAATACAATCAAGCCAAACTCAAGTACAAAAGTTAGAGAGAAGTAAAAGGTAGAGTGCAGAAGGGGCGGCACGGTGGCGCAGCAATAGAGTTGCTGCCTTACAGCACCAGGGACCCATACTCAATCCTGACTAAAGGTGCTGTCTTTGCAGTGTTTGTCCATTCACCCTGTGACCACGTGGGTTTTCTCCGGTCCTGAAACATTGCCTGTTCATTTCCCTCCACAGATGCTGCCTGACCCGCTGAGTTCTCAAGGAGGTGGCTCTAGAAATCATGGACGCAATGGTGATCATTTTCCAATGTTCTATAGATTCAGGATCAGTTCCTGTGGATTGGAGGGTAGCTAATGTTATCCCACTTTTCAAGAACGGAACGAGAGAGAAAACGGGAAATTATAGACCAGCTAGCCTGACATCGGTGGTGGGTAAGATGCTGGAGTCAATTATTAAAGAAGTAATAACGGCGCTTTTGAATAGCAGTAAAAGGATTGGTCCAAGTCAGCATGGATTTTTAAAGGGGAAATCCAGCTTGACTAATCTTCTGGAATTTTTTGAGGATGTGACAAGTAAAATGGATGAAGGAAAGTCAGTGGATATAGTGTATCTGGACTTTCAGAAAGCCTTTGATAAGGTCCCACACAGGAGATTAGTGGGCAAAATTAGAGCACATGGTATTGGCGGTAGGGTATTGACATGGATAGAGAATTGGTTGGCAGACAGGAAACAAAGAGTAGGAATAAACGGGTCCCTGTCAGAATGGCAGGCAGTGGCGAGTGGAGTGCCGCAAGGCTCGATGCTGGGGCCGCAACTATTTACAAATATATATTAATGATTTGGATGGTGGAATTAAAAGTAACACTAGCAAATTTGCAGATGATACAAAACTGGGTGGCAGTGTGAACTGCGAAGAGGATGCGAGGAGGATACAGGGTGACTTGGACAGGTTGAGTGAGTGGGCAGATGCATGGAAGATGCAGTGTAATATAGATAAATGTTAGGTTATTCACTTTGGCGGCAAGAACAAGGAGGCAGATTATTATCTCAATGGTGTCAGGAAAAAGGGAAGTGCAATGAGACCTGGGTGTCCTTGTTTACCAGTCACTGAAAGTAAACATGCAGGTCCTTCTGCAGTTGCACAGCGCCCTGGTGAGACCACATCTGGAGTATTGTGTGCAGTTTTGGTCTCCTAATTTGAGGAAGGACATCCTTGCTATTGAGACAGTGACCTGGGATGGTGGGCTGTCATATGAGGAGAGATTGAAAAGACTGGGCTTGAATTCACTGGAATTTAGAAGGATGAGAGGGGATCTTATAGAAACATATACAATTATACAAGGACTGCACAAGCTAGATGCCGGACAAAAAATTTCCAGAACCAGGGGCCACAGTCTAAGAATAAAGGGGAGACCATTTAAAACTGAGTTGAGAAAAAACATTTTCACCCAGAGAGTTGTGAATTTGTGGAATTCTCTGCCACAGAAGGCAGTGGAGGCCAATTCACTGGGTGAATTTAAATGAGAGTTAGATAGAGCTCTAGGGGTCAGCGGAATCAAGAGGTATGGGGAGAAGGCAGGCACGGGTTACTGATTGTGGATGATCAGCCATGATCACAATGAATGGCGGTGCTGGATCGAAGGGCCACATGGCCTCCCCCTGCACCTATTTTCTGTTTCTATGTTTCCTTCAGCACTTTGTTTTTTGCTGTATGATAATCGGATTTGATTGTCTGAGAAATGTAATTTCCAATTGGACCAACAGAGGGAGCCCTTGAAGGGTTTCACTGTCAGTGCTGAGAATACACATTGCCCCAGTGCAACCAAATTCCTGTGACTATCTCTCATGCAGCAGTCACCAGCAGACTTGTTTGACCAGAATGTGTGACATGAGTGTTACTGTTAATGAGATATGACTACATATCTAGGCCATGACTCAACACTCACTCCTCTCTGCAAATTGCAGTGACTTTTTAATGTGAAGCAAAGCACAAAGTTCACGGGTCACAACTCGTGCCCTTGGCAACTTCATTAGTTCTGCCAACATTTGTAAATTGTGGAAGAGATTCACCACCTCCTAATTTCTCGTTGGCAGAATATGGCTATTTTGAGGTATTCATAAGTTCTAGGAGCAGAATTAGGCCATTCGGCCCATCGAGTCTGCTCCACCATTCAATCATGGCTGATCTATCTTTCCCTCTCAACCCCATTCTCCAGCCTTCTCCCCATAACCCCTAATACTCTTACTAATCAAGAAGCTGTCAATCTCCGCCTTGAACATATCCATTGACCTGGCCTCCACAGCCATCTGTGGCAAAGAATTCCACAGAAATTCCTCCTCATTTCCTTTCTAAAGGTACATCATTTTGTTCTGAAGCCATGGCCTCTGGTCCTAGATTCTCCCACTAGTGAAAACATCCTCTACACATTCACTCTATCCAGGCCTTTCACTATTCGGTAAGTTTCAATGAAACTTAGATTTGCTTAGATTGTGTGTTAGACTCACTCAAACTCAAACACCATCAGTGCCTCGTATTCTATTTAGGTAGCTTGCAATCTAAAAGTATGAACATTGAATTCTTCAATTTTTGGTAACTAAGAACTTTAGGTTATATATATATATATAAACAATGAGCTGCAGATGCTGGTTAATGCACAAAAGCAGATGGGTCTTGACCCAAAACATCACCTATCCATGTTTCATATATATACAGCGCGGAAACAGGCCTTTTCGGCCCACCAAGTCCGTGCCGCCCAGCGATCCCCGCACATTAACACTATCCTACACACACTAGGGACAATTTTTACATTTACCCAGTCAATTAACCTACATACCTATACGTCTTTGGAGTATGCTGCCTGATCTATTGAGTTACTCCAGCACTTTGTGTCCTTTCATATTTCCTTTCCCTTCACGTCTCTGTGCCCCACCCGGATTCACACCATTTCCTTTCCACTTATGTTCTTTCCTCTGGCATCACAATTCACACTATTTCTATTCTGATCCCACACTTTTTGGCTTTACATCTCTGGCCTTTGTCCAAACACCTACAACTCAACCACCCCGCCCCCCCCCCCCCCCCCTCACGTGTATCCACCTATCACTCGCCAGGCTTTGTCCTTCCCCTCCTCTCCTCCAGCTTTCTTCTCCCCTCCACCACCACCATCAGTCTGAAGAAGGGTCCCGATCTGAAATGTGTAGGAAGGAACTGCAGATGCTGGTTTATACCGAAGATAGACACAAAATGCTGGAGTAACTCAGCAGGTCAGGCAGCATCTCTGGAGAAAAGGAATAGGTGACGTTTCCAGTCAGACCTCTTCTTCAGACTGAGACCCAATCTGAAATGTTGCCTCTCCATGTTCTCTGGAGATGCTGACTGACCCATTGAGTTACTCCAGCATTTTGTGTTTTTTTGTAGAAACTAGCACCCATGGTTCCATGTATCTCTTTTTTACAGAGGCACGAGATTCTTTTTTAGATTTAGAGATTCAGCGTGGAAACAGGCCCTTCGGCCCACCGAGTCCGCGCCATTTACCCAGTCAATTAACCTACATACCTGTACGTCTTTGGTGTGTGGGAGGAAACCGAAGGTCACGGAGAAAACCCACGCAGGTCACGGGGAGAACGTACAAACTCCGCACAGACAGTGCCCGTAGTCAGGATCGAAACTGAGTCTCCGGCACTGCATTCGCTGTAAGGCAGCAACTCTACCGCTGCGCCACCTTTGTAACTTTGTAACTTTGTCCTTGGCCTTCATGTTGCGACTATTGCATACCTTGGGTATGCAAGCAAACCTGTCATATGTGACAATAAAGTATTAAATTCAAATTAATTCAATTGCGCTCTTGGATGGAGCTGTTCCCAAACCATGCTGTGATGCATCCCGATAAAATGCTTTCAACGGCGCATCTGTAGACTAGTTTACCAAATCGAATCCAATTGTTTACTAATGTGCCCAGGCAATGGGTCACACAGAAATCGTGAAAGAATTCAGCTTTGTATAGATGTTGTAATAGTAACTGGCCTGGTGACACAGTTATCAGATTCCATCGATCGTGCGTCTGTGGTACATCAGGGATAGCGTCACCGATCACGGTATCAGATGGCCACTCAAACAAAGTATTACGCATGAACTCTGAGTGTTTCTTGGAAATATTTGAGCACATTCTCACAAAGAGCAAAATGCAGTGACCATTTCCTAAACATGTAGGTAGGGCATGATTGGTAATCAGAGTGTTCATTGTTGAATGAGTCATCCTCAGTACGAGCACAGGAGAGATAGGGGAGCTTACATATCGTGTCACATCACTGTATACACACTGGAATGGCAAAGCACCTCAGCTTTTCTCTGTAAGTCATGGGCAGTACAAAGGAGAGTCAAGGAACATCAGATTTAGTTTTTCAGTTTTAGAGATACAGCGTGGAAACAGGCTCTTCGGCCCACCAAATCCACACCAACTATCGATCACCCGTTCACACTAGTTCTATGTTTTCCCGCTATTGCATCCTACACACTAGGGGCAATTTACAGAAGCCAATTAACCTACAAAACTGCATGTCTTTGGGATGTGGGAGGAAACTGGAGCACCTGGACAATACCCACGAGGTCACAGGGAGAACGTGCAAGCTGTGAACAGACAGCATCCATAGACAGGGTCGAACAAGGGTCTCTGGCGTTGAGCATTATGTCGCCCCTAAAACAGAGAGTGTTACATCACTTTATACACAGTGGAATAGACAAAGCATTCCCTCTGTAAGTCGCGGATAGTAGAAAGGAACTGCAGATGCTAGAATCTTGAACAAAACACAAAGTGTTGGAGGAACTGCATAGGTCATGCAGCAAATGTGGTGGGAATGGACAGGTTCTCTGGGAGAGCAAGATTGGAGTTGCAGGAGTGACTGAGCGAGGGCCAGAAGGTAGAGGCGGATGGCAGCGAGTGTGGAGCACAGTGAGAACTGTAGCGAGTGGATGGAGTGTAGGTACCTGACATCCTGCTTGTGCCCAAACTGGGAGGCCTGGAATCAGAGCTGGAGGCCACATGGGGCAAGATGGTGAAGCGGGCAAGTGTTGGGGAAAGATGTGGCTGTAGTAGCGACGCAGGGTCAGAACATGACCTGGGTAGTAGAAATATAGAAAAGCTGTTTACGTTTTGTTTGTCATGAGTACTTAAAGTATCAGAATGAAGGCGGTTAAGTGGAGGTAAGATATGGATTAGCCAAGATCCAATTCAGCTTGAGGGCTGAATGGCCTCATTCCGTTCCTAAACGAAGACGTGAATGAAGGGTCGGCACAGTGGCGCAGTTGGTCGAGCTGCTACCTCTCAACACAAGAGACCCGGGTTCAATCCTGACCTCAGGTGCTGTTTGTGTAGAGTTTCAGGTTAGAGCGTGTAGGAATGCAGATGTGGTTTACACCGGAGATAGACAAAACTGGAGTAACTCAGGCAGCATCTCTGGAGAAAAGGAAAAGATGACGTTTTGGGTTGAAACCCTTCTTCAGACCATTCTTCAGGTGAGAGTGTTCAGCTTGCAGGATTTTAGGTTAATTGGGTTCTGCAAATTGTCTCTAGTGTGTAGTATAGAACTAGTGTACTCCAGCACTTTGTGTCTTTATTTCAGGAAAATATTCGTTGTTCTTTTGTAAATTGTAGAAGAGGTGAGCCGTCGAACAGATCGTTGATTGAGATGCTGGATCAGGTTAGGGTAAATAAAATTATTAACTGACTGTTCCAGTTTTAGTGAATCAGATTTGGTGGAAATAATAGGATGTTGTGTTGTGTAAGGAAGGAACTGCAGATGCTGGTTTATACCGAAGACAGACACAAAGTGCTGGAGTAACTCAGTGGGTCAGACCGCATCTCTGGAGAACATGGATAGATTACGTTTCGGGTCGGGATCCTTGTTCAGGTTGTTGGATGGGAGGCTTGGAGGGGTGGGAGGGGCGGAAACAGGCCCTTCAGCCCACCGAGTCTGTGCCGACCAGCGATCCTGCACTATTCTACACACTAAGGACAATTTACAATTTTTTTACCTAAGCCAATTAACCGACAAACCTGTACGTCTTTGGAGTGTGTGAGGTGTACCTTAAACTGACCTGGAAACCTTGAAACCAGAGCACCTGGAGAAAACCCACGCGGTCACAGGGAGAACGTACAAACTCTGCACAGACAGCACCCGTACTCAGGATCGAACCCGGGTCCCTGGCGCTGTGAGGCAGCAACTCTACCGCTGCGCCACTGTGCCGCCCTTGTTTGAACACTCAGAGGTGTCCAGCCAGTTAGAGTATGAGCCCATTGTAAACATATAATTCAATGGAGCCGTTTGTCAGACTCAAAATATTGAAGTAAATGATGTCATTGTAGCTATTGAATTGAGTTGAATCACCTGCTGTATCTTTGTGTATAAGATTATAAAAACATGTTGTACTTTGAGTTTGGGTAGATTCTATTGAGGGCGTTTCCAAGTGAAGTTCCGTTTGTCCTGATGAATGATAACCAGTAACTCGCCCTCCCTCCCTCCCCTTTCCCTCCGCCTCCATCACTCTTGTCGTCTTACCAGTTCCACCGGTTGCATCCTTGTATCCCTCTTGTTATCACACCTTCCCCAGCCAACAATGGCCTATTATGGGTTCCACCTTTCCTGGGGTCATCTTTTGCCAGCCCTGATGTGTTCTGGCCTTTTCTTGCTTCCAGTTTATTTCCCCACTTCCACCCGCCTCTACTTTCAATCTGACCCGGAACGACAACTAATCTTTTTCTCCAGAGATGCTGCCTGACCTGCAGAGTTACTCCAGAATTTTGTGTCTACCTTCGGTATAAACCAGCATCTGTAGATCCTTCCTAGATATTTTACATCAACCAGCTTTGGTCTCCGCGTGACTCAGTTTCCAAGTCACTATAGACCAGCATCTCCAGTTGCTTCCTAAACACTTTCCCACCTATATCCACCTACCACTTATGGGCATAAAGTGCCCGAAACATCACTTCACTATGTTGGCCAGGGATGTTGCCTGACCCGCTGCGTTACTCCAGCACTTTGTTCTCAAGTGTGTTGAGATGTCTTAGATAGAAAAAATTTTAATCATAAAAAGGACATGTGTTTGGGTAATTAAGCGGGTCAGACAGCATCTCTGCAGGACACGAATAGGCAATGATTCAGGTTGGAAACCTTCTTCAGACTGATTGTAGTAGGCGGGAGAAAGCTGGAGGAGAGGGGGAGGTGGGACAAAGGCTGGCAAGTGATAGGCAGAGAAACAAGGAACTGCAGATGCTGGTTTACACGTAAGAACACAAAGTGCTGAAGTAACGTAGCGGGTCAGGCAGCATCCCTGGCGAACATAGTGAAGTGATTTTTCAGGCACTTTATGTCCATAAGTGATAGGTGGATATAGGTGGGAAAGTGTTTAGGAAGCAACTGGAGATGCTAGTCTATACCAAAGATAGACACAAAATGCTGGAGTAACTCAGCGGGTCTCAGCGGGTCTCAGCGGAACAATTCCGGCTTCTCCAGTTTATCCATGAGTCCCTCATCGCTGGGACCATTCCAGTAAACTCAGACCGCTCCACGGACAAATCAACCTGTATACAGTGACGTCTTCTCGCCTCCCGCAGACTCCACTCTGAGTCCCTGCTCCAGGGCGCCTCCTGCAGTTGACCTCGGGACCGGCAGAGCCCCTCCGAGGGAATGGGATGTGAGCCCCCAGTATTGACCCTCTCCTCAGTCCACCGCCATCTACAAAGCAGAGAAATGGGACGGCACGGTGGCGCAGAGGTAGAGTTGCTGCCTTACAGCGCCAGAGAGCCAGGTTCGATCCTGACTACGGGTGCTGTCTGTATGGAGTTTGCACATTCTCCCTATGACTACATGGGTTTTCTCCGGGTGCTCCGGTTTCCTCCCACATCTCAAAATGTGCAGGTTTAAAGGTTAATTAGCTTCTGTAAATTGCCCCTAGTGTGTAGGATAGAACTAGTCTATGGGTGATTGCTGGTCAGTGCGGACTCGATGGGCCGAAGGGCCTGTTTCTGTGCTGTATCTTTAGACTAATCTAAACTAAACTAAACTAAATAATTGCAGTTACTAGAAAATATGGCTGTTGCTAAAATCGTGAAATAAAAACAGAAAATGTTGGAAATAGCAATATGTGTGGAGAGAGCAATTAAAGTAGATGGAGAGATGGCCAATGACTGGAACTTGAGATGTTTTATCAATGACGTTCCTTCCATCGCAAATTCAGACGAAGGATCGTTCACTGATGGTCCACATTGTTCAATTCCATTCATAGTTCGTCAGTGATTGAAACGGTTTATACCTGCGTGCAGCAAGACCTACATCACATTCAAGCACGGTCTGATAGGTGGCAAGAGAGACACCAGAGGCAGCAGATGCTGGAATCTAATGTAAGGGGGTGGGGCGGCAAGCAGAACCACATAATGGTGAGATGATGGGCAGAAGGAACCAGTAGGACAAGCGATAGAAGGCACAGTCAGTACAATGTGTGGGTGGCAAGTAGTCATACAGTCATAGAACGATACAGTGTGGAAACAGGCCCTTCGGCCCAACTTGCCCACACCAGCCAACATGTCCCAGCTACACTAGTCCCACCTGCCTGCGCTTGGTCCATATCCCTCCAAACCTGCCCTATCCACGTACCTGTCTATGTACCAGATGGAAGCAGGTGGGGGAGGAGAATCTTCCTCGATCAGGAGAGTGAGAGGAGCGCAGGGGCCGAGGATCAACGTGAAGGAAGGAACTGCAGATGCTGGTTTAAACCGAAGATAGACACAAAATGTGGAGTACCTCAGCGGGTCAGGCAGCATCTCTGGAGAAAAGGAATAGGTGACATTTCAGGTCAAGAACCTTCAATGTTCATTGGGTTGTAGATGGAATATGAGATGCTACAGGAGCTGCAAGAAACTGCAGATACTGGTTTACACATAAAAGACACAAAGTGCTGTAGTAACTCAGCGGGTTAGCCAGCATCTCTGGAGAACATGGATAAGTGACGTTTCGGGTCGGGACCCTTCTTGAGGCAAGCCTAACCTGTTGAAGTGTAGACACAAGGAGCTGGTTTATAAAAAAAGACACAAAGTGCTGGAGCAACTCAGTGGATCAGGCAGCATCTCTGGAAGATATGGATAGTTGGTGTTCCAGGCTGGACCAAGAAGATTTCCGAACCAAAAGATCACCTATCCATGTTCTCCAGAGATACTGCCTGGCCCGCTGAGTTCCTCCAGCACTTTGCGTCTTTTACTGTTGAGGTGTTAATCAAGGATGTATTTAGGCAATATTGTACTGGACCTAGATAAGAAAAGAATTCCGCGGTGCGTTTACACGTGTGACAATAAAAGGACCATTGAACCATGAAACAATAACTCGCCCAGTTCAGGAATCAACCTAAATTGCCTCTAGTACAAACACATCCTGCTCTAAACAAGAACATTAAAGCAGTATGGTGCATCCCTGGTGCTATCTCAATAAAGCCTTGTTAAGAATTGTGGCGCATCTGTCTCATAATAAAGGGCAAAGGCACTATAGAGACGAAATGTAAATGATGGCTATTGTTTTCTATTCCGTTAAAGGACCTGTTGACTTAAAGCTTAAGGAGTGAAGCTCTCTCACTGTTTACAGGGAAGGCAGTCTGTATTGACCTATTGCTGAGTGTAGATAGCCCAGCTCTGATCTCACCACTGATCTCACTCCCATGCTTTCTTTCATCTTTTACCGCTGCAATGATCAATTCATGTGTCAGCTCCCTTTTTAAGCAAAACGCTCTGTTAATTTTTAGACACAAGAAGCTGGAGTGGATGAAATGTTTAGCCCAGTTTCAGTTCTACCGGATTACCAGACAGCCATTTTAAACATTATTGACTAGTGGCAGGCAAGAAAAAAAGATAATTTCCACCCCCCCCCCCCCCCCCCCCCAATAAAGGCATTGAAAATATTTCCTTCTAAAGACTCAAAAATCTACCCAGCCAGATGGTGCTAATACTTGGTGTCAAACCACACAATTAAAAATAGCTCCACAACACAGCAACAGGCAATTACTACAACAATTTGAATTTATTTTGCATCTTGGTATGATAAAATATTCTGTGATGTTTCGCAAATGTCTTGATTTGGAATTAGGTAGGGAAGTAATTTTTATCCAAAAATAAACTTTATTCATTTTTCTATAAAAAAACAAAAAGAACTGTGCAAAAACTCTTCAGATATGGTCAGCGTCTATTCAATCAACGATGTCACACTCAGGAGTGTTTGGATCTACCTTTAAACAAAACACCCTTGCCACTCAAGTAGCCCCCTAGTCTGATATCCTTTCCTTTGTTTGAGGGGTGTTCCCTCCACACTCTGCCCCCCAATGTCCAGCAGCGGAAGGATCCTAGACTGTGGTCCTCCCCCACAGAGCCTTGGCGTTGGCTGCACCGAGCTTCAGCACGTAGCCCTGGCATTCCCTCTCTCTTTATCCCTCCCACACCCAAGTCGCACTAGCTTCTTGTTTTCACCCAACAAACAGCTAACGATGGCCTGTTTCCTTTATCATCATTACATTTTTGCATATCTTTCATTCATAGAAAAATAGGTGCAGGAGTAGGCCATTCGGCCCTTCGAGCCTGCACCGCCATTCAATATGATCATGGCTGATCATCCAGCTCAGTAACCTGTACCTGCCTTCTCTCCATACCCCCTGATCCCTTTAGCAAAAAGGGCCACATCTAACTCCCTCTTAAATATAGCCAATGAACTGGCCTCAACTACCTTCTGTGGCAGAGAATTCCACAGACTCACCATTCTCTGTGTGAAGAAATGTTTTCTCATCTCGGTACTAAAAGACTTCCCCCTTATCTTTAAGCTGTGACCCCTGGTTCTGGACTCCCCCAACATCGGGAACAATCTTCCCGCATCTAGCCTCTCCAACCCCTTAAGAATTTTATATGTTTCTGTAAGATCCCCCCCTCAGTCTTCTAAATTCCAGCGAGTACAAGCCTAGTCTATCCAGTCTTTCTTCATATGAAAGTCCCGCCATCCCAGGGATCAATTTAGTGAACCTTCTCTGTACTCCCTCTAAGGCAAGAACGTCTTTCCTCAGATTAGGAGCCCAAAACTGCACACAATACTCCAGGTGTGGTCTCACCAAGGCCCTGTACAACTGCAGTAGAACCTCCCTGCTCCTAAACTCAAATCCTCTTGCTATGAATGCCAACATACCATTCGCTTTCTTCACTGCCTGCTGCACCTGCACGCTTGCTTTCAATGACTGGTGCACCATGACACCCAGGTCACGTTGCATCTCCCCTTCTCCTAATTCATTGTTCTTTATCTCTCCACATCACCGTCGATATCTCTCGTTTTCCTTATCCCTAACCAGTCTGAAGAAGAGTCTCCACCCGAAACATCACCCATTCCTTCTCTCCAGAGATGTTGTCTGTCCTGCTGAGTTCCTCCAGCTTTTTTCTCTAACACTCTGCTGGGAGATAAACTAGATTTGGGCAGAGCAAAGAGCGTCTTCCACTGTTGATGATCCTCCTGCAGCACGTTGGCACAGCGATAGAGTTGTTGCCTCACAGCGCCAGAGACTGGGTTTGTCCAGACTACGGGCGCTTTCTGTGCGGAGTTTTACATTCTCCCTGTGACCACGTGGGTTTTCTCCGGGTACTCCAGTTTCCTCCCACATTTCAAAGACGCGCAGGTTTGTAGGTTAATTGGTTTCTGTATATTGCCCATAGTGTGTAGGATGGAACTAGTGCATTGGTGGGCCATTGGTCGATGTGGACTTGGTAGGCCGAAGGGCCTGTTTCAACTAAACTAAACTAAACGACGTCTGTCTCTGAACGTGTCCCTGGGAACAGCCCGTAAATCAGAGAGTCCTCTGTTTAGAATTATGTTGGGAAGTATTAGGAAAGGTGGGCAAAAAGAAGTCCAGAGAACTAGTTTTGATCCCAACCTCTGATGTTATCCATGTGGAGTTCGCACACACTCCCTGTGAACGTGGGAGTCTCCTCTGGGTACACCAGTTTCCCACTAGATCCTAAAGATATGCAGGTTTGAGATCAATTAGCCACTATCAATTGCCGACGGTAAGTGGATGGTAGATGGGAGAGGTGATGAGATTGTGTGGAAGATTAGGGCTGTGTGGGATTATTCTTCCTGCTGGCATAGACATGATAAGCGAATGGCCCCCTATGTAATAAGGAATTATTGGAAAACATGGTTGAAATAGACACAAAGTGCAGGAGTAGCTCAGCGGGTCAGGCAGCATCTCTGGAGAACGTGGATAGGTGACATTTTGGGTCAGGACCCTTCTTCAGACTGGTTGTGGAGGGTGGGGGGGAGGGAGAAAGCTGGAAGAGAGAAAGGGCAGGGTAACAGAATGTGGCATGTAATAGGTGAACACAGGCAAGGGGGGTGGTATGTGGGCAGATGATTGGACAAAGGCCAGAGACGAAAAAAAGCAGAAGATGTGAGACAAAAGGATTGAAGAGTTATGAATTTTGAAGCCAGAGGAAGGAATGTAGGTGGAGGGGGGGGGTTTGGATGGGGGAGGGGGAGAAAAAAAATAGGTGTGAGCCCAGCTGGGGCACGGGGGGTGCGGGGGGAGGGGCATAGATACCGCTGGGATACCGCCGCGGCTCACCGGGGCCCTGGGGGAGGGTGAGGGGGGTGCTAGAGATAACCTAAAATTGGAGAACTGAATGTCCATACCGTTGGGTCATGAGCCACCCAAGCTGATAGAGCTCACTGGGTCCATGGGCCATGGGTGAATGGCACTTGGTGAGTGAGGACAGGATCAACAGAGCTAAGCATGAGCTTTTGTTTACAGACAGACTTCCTGTTAGCCTACTTCAAACACAGACACAGTACACAGTCCCCACATTGCAAAAAGCTGAATTTTCAATCATTACCACATGCAGGTGATGTTTGGAGCACGTTGTAGGTGGGTTTAAAGATTGACTAGAAAATGAAATGGCATAAAAATAGAAAAGATATGATAAGATGGCTCTCTATCAGAGCGCTGATTAGAGTCTTACAATTGATTATACGAGCAACTTCGGCAACTCGAAAGCCCAGCAATGAAGGAGCCTGCAAAAAGTGGTGAACACTGCCCAGTCCATCACAGGTTCTGACCTCCTTACCATTGAAGGGATCTACAGGAGTCGCTGCCTCAAAAAGGCAGCCAGCATCATCAGAGACCCACACCATCCTGGCCACGCTCTCATCTCACTCCTGCCATAAGGAATAAGATATCGGAGCCTGAAAACTAATGTCCAGGTTCAGGAACAGCTTCTTTCCTACAGCCAACAGGCTATTAAACACCATAACCTCCAAATAAGCTCTGAACTACAGACTTGGGGGCATTGGTTTAGTCTTTTTGCACTATCATTGTTTGTTTAAAATATATACTGCATACACGCACAAATATACACATACTATACACTGATTTTTTTTCTTGGTTATTATATTGTTTAGAGTACTATATTTTCATAATCTGTTGTAATGCTGCAAGTAAGAATTACATTGTTTGGTCTGGGACATATGGCAATAAAACACTCTTAACTCTTAGACAGGTTGCAATTGCTGTGGCGATATTTTCAAATGTTGGTTTTGATCAATGCCACCTTCACATTGCCTTTTTGGGTTCTGGGGTTTATAATCGTGATACAGTTCACCATTGTCAAGAACAGGCTATTCCTCCTGCATAGATAACAGCTTGCAATTCTTGAGAAGCTATGCACAGTAAAATGCATTTGTTCCTTTCCAAACATCTACTTCTCTCAAATAGAAACTATTTACCAGCTGTCGAATGTTAGATAATCTTGCTATGTCGATAGCACCAAAGAGTATACCGCTGGGATACCGCCGCGGCTCACCAGGGCCCTGGGGGAGGGGGAGGGGGGTGCTAGAGATAACCTAAAATTGGAACTGCTTAAAACGTGAACTGCTTCGTACGTGACTTATGCCTCACCTTGTACTGAGACACACAGTCAGGGAGCAAGGTGTGGTGTGTTGAGGAATGTGTGAATCGTAATGCAACATGAATGTCCTATTGCAGCCTGCATTGTAGCTAGTCCAGTTGGATAGCATTATGTAACATTAAAGATTGACACAAAATGCTGGAGTAACTCAGCGGGACAGGCAGCAGCTCTGGAGAGAAGGAATGGGTGACTTTTCGGGTCGAGACCCTTCTTCAGACCCTTCTTGAGTCAAATCTTGACCCGAAACGTCACCCATTCCTTCTCTCCAGAGATGCTACCTGTCCCGCTGAATTACTCCAGCTTTTTGTGTCTATCTTCAGTGAAAACCAGCATCTGCAGTTCCTTCCTACACATTACGTAACATTAGTTAGGTAGTTTGCAGCCAGAAGTCTGTGCCTGAATTCAAGTCAAGAGCGTTTTATTGTCATATGTCCTGAAACGGAACAATGAAATTCTTACCTACAGCAGCACAACAGATATGTAAACATAGTACTGTAAAACCCATAATAAACAACAAAAAAATGTTTAGTGTGTAGGAAGGAACTGAAATGTTCAGTGTGCAGGAAGGAAGTATACTGATGCTGGGATACACCAAAGATAGACACAAAATGCTGGAGGAACTCAGCGGGTCAGGCAGCATCTCTGAAGAAAAGGAATAGGTGACATTTCAGGTGAGACCCTTCTTCGGACTGAAGAAGAGTCTCAACCTGAAACGTCAAAAATTCAGTTTCTCCAGAGATGCTGCCTGACCTGCTTAGTTGTTCCAGCATTTTATGTCTAAAAAAATGTTCAGTATATATATATTTTTAAATAATCTAAATAAACAATAATAGTGCAAAGACAAAATTAATGCCCCTACGTCTATATAGTTTAGAGCCTATTTGGAGGTTGTAGTGTTTTATTGCCAGTCTTAATCAGTCTGAAGAAGGGTCTCGACCCGAAACGTCACCCTTTCCTTCTCTCCAGAGATGCTGCATGTCCCGCTGAGTTACTCCAGCATTTTGTGTCTAACCGGTTTTAACCAGCATCTACTGTTCCTTTCTACACGTGTTTAATAGCCTAATACAATACAATACAATACAATACAATATATCTTTATTGTCATTGTACCCAGGGGTACAACGAGATTGGGAATGCGCCTCCCATTCGATGCAATAATTTAAGTAATTAACAGCAACCCAACGAAACGAAACAATTGTAACAGTTTTTAGACAGGGTAAAGTGCAAGTTGATCTATGCGTTGTGGCCATCCGGCTCAGCAGGACCGGTTCATAGCAGCTATGGCCCTGGGGATGAAGCTGTTCCTGAGTCTGGAGGTGCGGGCGTAGAAGGCCTTGTATCGTCTGCCCGATGGAAGGAGTTCGAACAGACTGTTGCAGGGGTGTGAAGAGTCTTTGTGGATGCTGGTGGCTTTTCTGAGGCATTGTGTGTTGTAGATGCCCTCCAAGTCTGGTAGCAGTGTTCCGATGGCCCTCTGAGCTCTATGGACTACCCGCTGTAGAGCTTTCCTTTCTGCCTCCGTGCAGCTGAGGTACCACACAGGGATGCCATGCGTTAGGATGCTCTCTATGGTGCAGCGGTAGAAGGTCGTCAGCAGCTGTTGGGGTAGACCAGACTTTTTCAGTGTTCTTAAGGAAGCAGCTGTTCCTGAACCTGGACGTTACAGTTTTCATACCCTCTTCCCGATAGTTACAGGGCATTGAGACTGATCAGTGTTACACCCAGAAATATGCCCTGGCCATGCTCTCACTTGCTGCTACAGAGTGAAGTAATAATAATAATAATAATAATAATAATAATAATAATAATAATAATAATAATAATAATAATAATAATAATAATAATAACTTTATTCGTCCCACAACGGGGAAATTTACAGGGTTACAGCAGCAAAGTGAATAGCAAAAATAAATAAGCGTTCATTAAAAAAAAATAACGATAATTATCTTTATTTACTGGTCTGCTGGGAGCAGTGCTGATTGTGCAGTCTGGCAGCAGCAGGAAGGAAGGGCCTTCGATATCTCTCCTTCACACCTTCACTGAAGTGTAAAGAGTGTTTATTTGACGTCTACCAACAATGGTATAATGAAATTAGTACTTGCTCCAGCTTAAAGGGCCCTTTCACACAATAATACACAGATGTGTGTTATAATCAATAATAACATAAATGAATACTGGGTGCCCCTAACAGCACAAAACCCAAAGTTTGTAGTGCAACCAAAGACCCATTCCATAGAAGTTCATAGTTGCCGATGTAGTGATTGATTTGTAGCGTGCAATAGTTTTGTCTAGTTTGGTTCTGAGTAACAGCGTGGAAACATGCCCTTCGGCCCACCGAGTCCACGTCGACCAGCGATCCCCACACACTAGTACTGTCCTACACACTAGGGACAATTACAATTTTTACCGAAGCCAATTAACCTACAAATATGTACGTCTTTGGGTTGTGGGAGGAAACTGGAGCGCCTGGGGGAAACCCACACGGTCACAGGGAGAACATACAAACTCCGTATAGACCGCACTCGTGGCTCTGTGAGGCAGCAACTCAACCGCTGTGCCACTGTGCCACCCTTGATAAACATGAGTGCATTCTTCTGACAGAGAATAAAACTGCCCATCGATTGCAGGACATCATTTGCATCACCTCCTTCAGTTTAAGAAAACTTGCACGACGTTTGGAGAAGTTTAAATTTGACCTATGGGAGACAATGCTAAAATGGTGTGCACCTGGATTACAGATTTTCTACATGTTGAACTCAAAACCAACCCAACTGATGGCAATAAGAAAAGGAATGTTCTAATAATAAATTAATCACAAACATTTAAGGTGCATTTTTACAATTTTTTTCTTTTTAAATAGTGATTTTAAGCAGATGTTTCTCTTAAAAGCAGCTCGGGACAGGCAGAAACCCTGCTGGGTTCTGCTATTGGAACCATACAGTCAAGAGGCTATGTGTGCCCTTTTTTTAAAGAGCGGGTGGTTGCACAGTGAGGGGCTCCACTCAAAAGGAACAGGAATGAATTGAAAAGTCCTGCATCCCAGTGGAAACACGATCGCATTGCAAACGTCAGGCAAGAATTTGACAGGTGTGCTGGATTTTCTGCTTGGTGCTTCTCCCATCTGCTGAAACTCAACACGTACTTCACAAATGTCACCCTTGTATTTGTGGGTAGCAGAACTTTAGTGTGTATCAGCTTCAGCTGTATGCACGCGGTGGTTAATGGTGGAGTTCTGAGCACAGAATGACATCTTTGTGGATTGAGTCCTTCTGCGGGTTTTGAACATTAAATTAGCAAAGGAATGCGGTTGTAAATTGGCCATTTGCCACGGTTACCGAGGAGTGCGTGCACTCCGCTATCCTGGGGTGGGAACAGTATCCGATGGACACACTTTAATTGACTGCCTGGAGATTGGAAAAGAAGCAAGCTGACCTACAAAAAAAATCATTTATGGATAACCTTAGGAATTAAAAACTGGGGAGACACAAATAAATTGCAGGTGCTGGAATCTTGAGCAAAAAATACAAAGGGCTGGAGGAACTCAGTGGGTCAGGCAGCACCCCTGGAGAACAAGGGTAGAGTCAGGTGACAGAGTCTGAAGAAGGGTCCCAACCCGAAACATTGCTTGTCCATGTTCTCCAGAGATACTGCCTGACCCGTTGAGTTACTACAGCACTTTGTGTGTGTGCTTTTTTGTGTGCAAACCAGCATCTGCCGTCACCTTGTGTCTGGATATATGGATCGGAGGGGTTTTTAGAGGGCTATGGGACAAACGCAGGCAAATGGGACAAGTCAAGAGTCATGAATGTTTTATTATCATATGTCCCAAAATGGAACAATTAAATTCTTACTTGCAGCAGCACAACAGATATATAAACCTAGTACTCTGTAAACACCATAACAAACAACAACAAAGTTATATATATATATATATATATATACAACTTATATACACACACATATCTGTCTGGCTGTCTGCCCTCCACTGCATCCAACCTTTTCATTCCCCAGCCCGGCCCGGTTTTATCTTCTCCTCAAAACCCATAAACAAATCCTGCTCCTGTCCCACTGAATTAATTTCCACATACCTGGACTCTTTCCAGTCCCCCTTGATCCAATCCCTCCTGACCTATGTCCAAAACACCTCACACGCCTTTCATTTCTTCAATGACCACTGTTTTCCAGGCCCCCATTCCCTCATCTTTACTAGCAGTCTGAAAAAGGGTCTCAACCCTAAACATCACCCATTCCTTCTCTCCAAAGATGCTGCCTGTCTGGCTGAGTTACTGCAGCATTTTGTGTCTACATATATATATATATAGTATATTTATAGTGCAAAGTTCCAGCGCTTATTTGGCAGTTGTAGTGCTTATACCTACTATGCCTTCTTCCTGATGGCAGGAGTGAAATGAGAGCCAGGGTGGTGTGGGACTCTGACAACGATGGCTCCCTTTTTGTGGCAGTGACTCCTGTAGATCCCTATGATGGTGGGGGGGGGGGTCAGTACCCGTGATGGACTGGGCAGTTTTTGCAGTCTTTTTCGTTCCAGGGCATTCGAGTTGCCAAACCAGGCCGTGATGCAACCAGTCAATATGCTCTCTATTGTACACCTGTAAAAGTTCAAGAGCGCATTCGTTGACACACAGTACAGTATGCCAACTTGGTCAGCATGGATAAGGTGGACCGAAGGGCCTGTTTCCGCACTCTACAGCTTTATGACTCCAATCCAGGATATGCTGCCTGACCCACTGAATTACTCCAGCATTTTGTGTCTCGTCAGTATAAACCAGCATCTGCAGTTCCTCCAACTATTCTATGATTCCATTTCTCTATATAATACCTCAAGCACAGTAAAATTAACCAGACCACTCACAGGATATCGAACAAACAAATCTGACGTGGAGAGATATATTGGGACAGCTGAACAGAAGCTTAAGGGCTATCAAAAAGGGGGATGAGATAGATTAAATGGATTTAGGGAGAGAATTTCAGAGCTTAAGGCTTTGACAGCTGGAAGCACAAGCCCTGTTGAGGAAGTAACTGAAACTGGAGATTGCAGGTGGGAATGATTGTGGAGACCTTGGCATCATGGAGGTTAGAGGGAAAGACAGAGTGAGGGATTTAAAAACTGTGACGAGAAATTTGAATATAAATAACTCCTGTTTTAAATAAAGATCTGCCAAGTCAAGTCAAGTCAAGCCAAGTTTATTTGTCACATACACATACACGATGTGCAGTGAAATGAAAGTGGCAATGCCTGCGGATTGTTACAGCATATAAATAAAGTTAATAAGTTACTATAGTGTAGACAAAAATTTAGTCTCTGGAGTTATAAAAGTTGACAGTCCTGATGGCCTGTGGGAAGAAACTCCGTCTCATCCTCTCCGTTTTCACAGCGTGACAGCGGAGGCGTTTGCCTGATCTTAGCATCTGGAACAGTCCGTTACTGGGGTGGCAGGGGTCCCTCATGATCTTGCTTGCTCTGGATCTGCACCTCCTGATGTATAGGTCCTGCAGGGGGACGAGTGTAGTTCCCATGGTGTGTTCTGCCAAACGCACTACTCTATGCAGGGCCATCTTGTCCTGGGCAGAGCTGTTCCCAAACCAGACTGTAATGTTGCCGGGCAGGATGCTCTCTACAGCCCCAGAGTAGAACCAATGAAGGATCCTCAGAGACACGCTGAATTTCCTCACCTGTTCACCATCCATAAGTTCATAGGTTCTCGGAGCAGAATTAGGCCATTGGGCCCATCGCGTCTACTCCGCCATTCAATCATGGCTGATCTATCTTTCCCTCTCAACCCCATTCTCCTGCCTTTTCCCCATAACCCCTGACACCCGCACTAATCAAGAATCTGTCAATCTCTCCCTTAAAAATATCCTTTAACTTGGCCTCCACAGCCGCCTATGGCAATGAATTCCACAGATTCATCACACTCTGACTAAAGAGTTCACCCCCTCTGACGAGCAGCAACTCTACCCCTGCGCCATTGTGCAGCCCTGGATTGATAGGGTGAGATTGCAGAGCAGCAGGGGGTTCATGTCGAAAGCAAACACAGTGGTGCAGCGGTAGAGTTGCTGCCTCATAGCGTCAGAGACCCGG
The DNA here is from genome assembly GCF_053455715.1 of Rhinoraja longicauda. Taxonomy (NCBI): domain Eukaryota; kingdom Metazoa; phylum Chordata; class Chondrichthyes; order Rajiformes; family Arhynchobatidae; genus Rhinoraja; species Rhinoraja longicauda. The sequence continues at coordinate 18,541,827 of NC_135965.1, forward strand.
GTTTGATCCTGATTACGGTTGCTGTCCATACGGAGTTTGTACATTCTCCCTCTGACCGTGTGGATTTTCTCCGGGTGCTTTGGTTTCCTCTCAAACTCCAAAGACGTACAGGTGTGCAGGTTAATTGGCTTCGGTAAAATTGCAAATTGTCCGTAGTGTGTAGGATAATGTTAATGTACGGGGGGGATCGCTGGTCGGCGTGGACTCAGTGGGCTAAAGGGCCTGTTTCTGTGCTGTATCTCTAAAAAAGTCTAGTCATTGTTGAACCCAACCACAGTTTCGGTCAGCAAGTGCTCTTTAGTGTGTAAGTGGGTAAGATGGTTATCAAATATTGCAGCAGGTTCTTGATCAGCTGGGCCGTGGAATGGTTAATGGAGTTTAATACAGATAAGAATGAGGTGTCACATTTTGGTAAATGTAACCAGGGCAGGAACTGTATCGCAAATGGCAGGGATCCTGGAGGTGTTGAGGAGCAGAGGATCTAGGAGTACAGGGACATATCCTTGAAAACGGCATCATAGACAATAGACAATAGACAATAGACAATAGGTGCAGGAGTAGGCCATTCAGCCCTTCGAGCCAGCACCGCCATTCAATGCGATCATGGCTGATCACTCTCAATCAGTACCCCGTTCCTGCCTTCTCCCCATACCCCCTCACTCCGCTATCCTTAAGAGCTCTATCCAGCTCTCTCTTGAAAGCATCCAACGAACTGGCCTCCACTGCCTTCTGAGGCAGAGAATTCCACACCTTCACTCTCTGACTGAAAAAGTTCTTCCTCATCTCCGTTCTAAATGGCCTACCCCTTATTCTTAAACTGTGGCCCCTTGTTCTGGACTCCCCCAACATTGGGAACATGTTATCTGCCTCTAATGTGTCCAATCCCCTAATTATCTTATATGTTTCAATAAGATCCCCCCTCATCCTTCTAAATTCCAGTGTATACAAGCCCAATCGCTCCAGCCTTTCAACATACGACAATCCCGACATTCCGGGAATTAACCTAGTGAACCTACGCTGCACGCCCTCCATAGCAAGAATATCCTTCCTCAAATTTGGAGACCAAAACTGCACACAGTACTCCAGGTGCGGTCTCACCAGGGCCCGGTACAACTGTAGAAGGACCTCTTTGCTCCTATACTCAACTCCTCTTGTTACGAAGGCCAACATTCCATTGGCTTTCTTCACTGCCTGCTGTACCTGCATGCTTCCTTTCATTGACTGATGCACTAGGACACCCAGATCTCGTTGAACTCCCCCTCCTCCTAACTTGACACCATTCAGATAATAATCTGCCTTTCTATTCTTACTTCCAAAGTGAATAACCTCACACTTATCTACATTAAACTGCATCTGCCATGTATCCGCCCACTCACACAACCTGTCCAGGTAGACAGGTTAGTCAAAAACACTTTTGGGCACCTTGGCATTCATCTATCAGAGTGTTGAGTGTAGAGGTTGGGAGGTCATGTTAGATTTTATTAAAATATTTTTTTTAGAGATACAGCGCAGAAACCGGCCCACCGGGTCCGCGCCGCCCTGCGATCCCCGCACACTAACACTATCCTACACCCACTAGGGACAATTTTTCCATTTGCCCAGCCAATTAACCTACATACCTGTACGTCTTTGGAGTGTGGGTGGAAACCGAAGATCTCGGAGAAAACCCACGCAGGTCACGGGGAGAACGTACAAACTCCATACAGACGGCGCCCGTAGTCAGGATCGAACCTGAGTCTCCGGCGCTGCATTCGCTGTAAGGCAGCAACTCTACCGCTGCGCCACCGTGCCGCCCATTGTTACAATGTACAAGACGATGTTGAGGCTGAATTTGAGGTACTGTGTTCAGTCTTGGTCACCTTGTTACAGATAAGATGCCATGAAGCTGGAAAGGGTGCAGACAAAATTATTGAGGATATTTCAAGGGCTCGAGGGACTGAGCTCCAGGGAGTGGTAGAGCAGGCTAGGACTTTAATACTTAGAGCGCCGGAGGATGGGGGGGGGAGGGGGTGAGGGGGTGAGGGGGGGAGGGGGGGAGGGGGTGATGAGGGGAGGGGAGGCGGGATCTGATATAGGTGTTAAAGATCATGAGGGGAATAGATAGGGTAAATGCATGATAGTATTTTATCCAGAGCAGGGGAGTCAAGAAACAGAGGACATGGGTTTAAGGTGAGAGGGGAAAGATTTAATAGGAACCTGACGAGCAACTTTTTCAGTCAGAGGGTGATGAGTACATGCAACAAGCTGCCAGAGGAGATAGTTGTGGCAGGTACTATAACAACATTTGAAATACATTCAGACAGGTACGTGGGCAGGAAAGGTTTAGAGGGATCTGGGCTAATTACAGACAGGTGAGACTAGTGTAGATGTGGCATCTTGGCCGGCATGGAAAAGCTGGGCCGAAGAGCCTGTTTCCATGCTGTATGACTCTATGACTCTAAGTGCTACTTGATAGCATGTATGTTTTTTCTTTTGTATTTACGTTTTACTTTGGATAAAGTTGATTTTTGAAATTTAAAAAAGATCCCCCCTTTCATGTATCTGTACATTGTGGAAGGCTTGATTGTAATCATGTATAGTGTTTCCGCTGACTTCATACAATCTTTCGATTGTACCTCGGTACACGTGACAATAATAAACTAAACTGAAGTAAATTAGTCCTCGAAAGCTAGTTTAGTTTAATTTTAGTTTACAAACAAGGAACTGCAGGTGCTGGTTTAAAAAAGAAGGCACAGAGTGCTGGAGTAGCCCAACAAGTCAGGCAGCATCTCAGGAGAACATGGATAAGGGACGTTTCAGATTGGGACCAGAAGAAGGGATCAGTCTGAAGAAGGGTCCTGACCTGAAAGGTCACTAGACCAGCTGTGCACTCCAGCCCACTTAGTTTCAATTGAGTTTAGTTTAGAGATACAACAAGGCAGGTAGCACAGTGGTAGAGTTGCTGCCATACACAGTTGCATCCTGACTACGGGTGCTGTCTGTACGCAGTTTGTACGTTTTCCTCCGTGACCTGCGTGGGTTTTCTCCGGGTGCTCTAGTTTCCTTCCACACTCCAAAGACGTACAGGTTTGTAGGCTAATGGGCTGGGTAAATTGTAAATTGGCCCTAGGGCGTGTAGGATAGTGTTATTGCGCTGGGATTACAGGTTGGCGTGGACTTGGTGGGCCGAAGGGCCTGTTTCCACATTGTATTTCTAAACTAAACTAAACTAAGCATGGAAACAGGCCCTTCGGCCCACTAAGTCCATGCTGACCATCAATCAATTAAACGAAACTAAACTAAGCTAGACTAAGTGTGAAAATAGACCAAAAAAACTGGAGTAACTCAGCGGGACAGGCAGCACCTCTGGAGAGAAGGAATGGGTAACGTTTCGGGTCGAGATCCTTCTTCAGACTGGTAAGGGATAAGGGAAACGAGAGATATAGATGATTATGTAGAGAGATAAAGAACAATGAATGAAAGATATGCAAAAATGTAATGATGATAAAGGAAACATGCCATTGTTAGATGTTTGCTGGGTGAAAACGAGAAGCTGGTGCGACTTGAAAACTAAACTAAACCAAATGTGAAGGAAGGAACTGCAGATGCTGGTTTAAACCGAAGATAGACACAAAAAGCTGGAGTAACTCAGTGGGACAGGCGGCATCTCTGGAGAGAAGGAATGGGTGACGTTTAGGGTCGAGAAGAAAAGACACCCATTCCCCATTCACCAGAATCATCACCCATTCCTTCTCTCCAGAGATGCTGCCTATCCCGCTAAGTTGCTCCAGCTATTTGTATCTATCCAAACTAAATGTGAAGTGGTTACCCATACAGCGACACAACATGGAAAGGAATGAGACCCAGTAACCCCTCCAGGGGGAGCTCACCCTTGTCTGTGTAGAGCGAAGCTTTGACTCTGAGGACACAACATTGCAGACAACCCTCCCTGTAGGTTCCACAGCGGACAAGAGCAGAATGAATCAGGGCCCTGAAAAATGAGCGGGGGGGGGGGGGGGGGGGGGGGGGGGGGGGGTTGCCATTGTATTCGACACTGCTCCCAAGAATGCAATTTGGATGATTTGTATTAGCCTTTTTCTGACTTTACAACGTGCTCCTGCTGCAGATGCAGTTATAAATGCAAGCGCTCGCAAAAAAAAGGTCATGGCACAGCTGTCTCCATGTTCAATGCTGGTTTGAACATTTCTTCCCCCCCCCCCCCCCCCCCGAGGAAAAAAAGCTGTGTAACCTAAGCAACCAAGATTACATTATGAAACTGCTGACTGCCCTGCGTATCAGCCAATGTCGGGCTGGAATTGTGTCATGGGTTTTCTTCCTGTTTTAAAAGCTCTCTCTTTTGACCACAGTCTTGGGTCAACTAATCCCTTCAGATGTGACTGATGCCAGATTTTAATTGCTGGCATCCCTTGCAGCACCTTGAGCTGCCTTGTGACATTGGAGACATAAGAGATACATCAGGGGCACTCAGCAGTTGTTGTTCGAGGTAAATATTTTCCACGCTTTTAATTCTTAGTCCTCTCTCAGAGAAAACATAAAAAACAACCCTCGAGTTAAGCACTGAGCATTGCTTTGATATAATACGTACCTTTTCTTTACAGCTTCCTGGTGTCCCCAACATTGTGTTGATGATATGCAAATCCCTTCCCTCTTTCCTGTGTCTACCCCCTGTCCCCATTTCTCCCACTATCTCCCACCTGCACAGTCACTCCACTTCTTACAGCGCCAGAGACCCCGGTTCGATCCTGACCACGGGTGCTGTAGGTGTGGAGTTTGCACGTTCTCCCTGTGACCGCCTGGGTTTTCACCGGGTGCTCTCGTTTCCTCCCACATTCCAAATGACATTTGTAGGTTTGTAGGTTAATTGGCTTCTGTAAATTGTCCCTAGTGCGTAGGATGGAACTAGTGTGATCGCTGGTCGGCGTGGACTCGGTGGGCTCAAGGGTTTGTATCTCTAAACTAAACTATGCAATAAATGATCAGTTATTCTAAGTGAAGTAGACCGTGACAGTGCAAAGTCACAGTAGCACAAAAACCATAGTGGTTCTGTAGCGTTGAGGTGGTTGAGGTCAACATTCATTACAGGTGGCCTGAGCTAAAATGGCTTTTGGTGTCAAAATGTAGCCATCTTCTTGGTCGGGATCAGAGTCAACATCCCATCAAAACGTTACAACACTCTGACAAAGGTGCAGAAATAAATTTACCTCGTCCGCTGGAAATGTAATCTGCTGAGCCAAATAATAAAATAAAATAATGAACCATTCACAGTTATCAGAGTGTACACCTTCAGGCGTGAGTTCGTATCGCTCCATTAGGAGTATTTCACAGGAGGGTTTTGCACAGATTTCTGCAGTGTGTCTGCTGAGGAATGACTTGAACAGACTGAACCAGTCAGAGCTGGGAAGGGAGAGAGAGATGAGAAAGCTGAACCACATTCCTCCTGCAGCCAGAACTTTCTTTACTAGTGTCATCAATCATCCGAATTGGCCATGTAACATTTTTGTCCTCCGCAACTGGATAGACATCTTTTCAGAGGGTGTGCTGTGAACCACAGTGTTAGCTGAAAGCCAAGAAGCAACTTGCAAAATCCCGATTTCACTCCCACTTTTTTAAAAAAACTGATTGGTAACGACTTTGCTGCTCTCTCTGATTTTCTCTTCTCCCCATATTAATTCCACGGCCCTTTTGTTCTCTGGATCTTTTCCCCCTTCCCCGTTAATGGTCCACGCTATCTAAAACACTGGGAAATATCTGACCACATTGCTCAGAGGCCTGGAGTGCAGTTGTTACAGTTAATGTTTAACCTGTCCTGTCTCTTTGCTCATGATCTTCTCCAGAGGAAAGTGAAAAACAGGCAAACGCAATCAGTTTTCTGTGCTCTAGGATCCGGTGACTCCATGAACTAAGTGTTTGCAACACTAGCTACAACTTGCGCGAACCATTGGACGAAAGGACTGGTTGGCTCTTTATTGAAGCAGAGTGCGGCATTTCATGGCGGTTCAACGGGCGGACCACAGTAGCGCAGCAGATAGAGCTGCTGCCTCACAGCGCCAGAGACCCGGTTCCATCCCGACCTCGGGCTGTGTCTGTGTGTGGAGCTTGCACGTTCTCCCTGTGAGAGCACATGGGTTTCCTCTGGGTGCTCCAGTTTCCTCCCACGTCCCAAAGACACGCGTGTTTGTAGGTTAATTGGCCTCCGCAAAGGTGCCCTCAGGTGTAGGGAGTAGATGAGAAAGTGGGACAGCGTTGAACTAATGTAAAAAGGTGATGTAGAAACAAGGAACTGCAGATGCTGGTTTACATTAAAGGACACAAAATGCTGGAGTAACTCAGCAGGTCATGCGGCATCTCGGGAGAACATGGAGTGGTGATTGAAGAAGGGTCTTAACCGTAAGCATCACCTATCCATGCTCTCCAGAGAGCCTAACCCATTGAGTTACTTCAGCACTTGGTGTCTTTTTTTGTAAACCAGCATCTACAGTGATTGGAAAGATATGTGGATAGGAGGGGTTTAGAGGGGCAAATGTAGGCAAAATGGGATAGTCGATGTGGACGCGGTGGGCCGAAGGGTCTGTTTCCATTCCGCATTTCTAAACACCAGGCGGGCTGAATGTGTTTGATTCTGAGGTTCTCCTCCTGCTTAATAATATTCCACTGAACTTAATGGACTCAAGGTTATGCTGGGTGTTTCCCACATACACTCATACCATTTCCCATCAGAGAACAAAGACTAAATCTCCCCTTATACTTTGTACTATTTTTTTTTGGCTTAATGTTAAACTTGACACAATAAGCAGTCAAGGTGTAGAGGCAAATGTCTTTTGACAAGCACACGCCCATGTCATTGTCAATGTTCAAAACGACACAAAGAGCTGCAGTAACTCAGCAGGTCAGGCAGCATCTCTGGAGAACATGGATAGGTCCAGAGAGGGTTTACGAGAATGGGCCCGGGGATGATTGGGTTAAGGTATGATGAGCATTTGACGGCATGGGCCTGTACTCGCTGAAGTTTGGAAGGACGAGGGGGAGACCTCCATAAAACTTACCGAATAGTGAAAGGCCTGGATAGAGTAGATGTGAAGAGGATGTTTCCACTAGTGGGAGAGTCTCGGACCTGAGGGCACAGCCTCAGAATAAAAGGACAGGTCTTTAAAAAGATGAGGAGGGATTTCTTTAGTCAGAAGGTGGTGAATCAGTGAAGTTCATTGCCTCAGATGGCTGAGGAGGCTGTCATTGGATATATGTAAAGTGGATAGTGACAGATCTTTGATTAGTAAGGGTGTCAAAGGTTATGGGGAGAAGGCAGGGGAATGGGGTTGAGAGAGAAAGATAGATCAGCCATGATTGAATGGTGGCGTAGACTTGATGGGCAGAATGGCCTAATTCTTTCTCTCGAGAGATGCTGCCTGTCCCGCTGAGTTAATCCAACATTTTGTGTCTCTGGTCTCATTCCTTTTCTATGACTTATGAACGTATGATTGGCGGAGTAGATTCGATGGGCCAAATGGCCTAATTCTGCTTCTATGACTGCTGAACTATCCATGTTCTCCAAATATGCTGCCTGACCCGCTGACTTACTGCAGCACTTCGTGTCCTTTTCTGTATTAATCAGCATCTGCAGTTCCTGTAACTGTAATTCTTTTTGTAATTCTTTTTGTGCACAACCCGCAGGCATTGCCACTTTCATTTCACTGCACATCGTGTAGGTGTATGTGACAAATAAATTTGACTTGACTTGACTTGTTTCTTCATTGTCAATGTTGCCTGACACTGGGCTATGTTTTCACTGGTAAAAAGAAATTCCAACATTGTCTCAGCAAGTTGTACCAAATGACGCAAACGCACTTACTGTGGCTGAAGTGAAGGGATATTCATCGAAGTACTCACATAGTGGGATTCGCAATTAATTGGTATCCAGAGACTTAGATCCATGATCTTTAAATGTGACCATTTCAGCTGAAAAAATTAAATTCAAGTAACTAAATCATTTTGAAATGAACAAACTACCATTGGTAATGATACATAATGAAACTACTGGATCGTTGTTAAAAACAAAACTAATCTGACTCATAAATGTCCTACATTAAAGACTATCTGTTGGCCTATATACATCTCCACAGCCACTATTGAGCTGCCTCCTCAGCTCAGAAGGGACAATAAATGGTGTTCTTGCAAGGACAGCACGGCAGAGCTGCTGCCTAACAGTGCCCGGGACCCGGGTTCGATCCTGACTACGGGTGTTGTTTGTACAGAGTTTGCAAGTTCTCCCTGTGACCATGTGGGTTTTTTCCGGGTGCTCCAGTTTCTTCCCACACTCCAAAGACGTGCAGATTTGTAGGTTAATTGGCTTCTGTAAATGTAAGATGTGTGTAGGATGGAATTAGTACCCGGGCGATCGTTGGTTGGCGAGGACTCGATGGGCGAAGTGTCTGTTTCCACGCTGTATCTCTAAACTAAACCATAGTAAAGTGAGATAGACATAATAGACAATAGACAATAGACAATAGACAATAGGTGCAGGAGTAGGCCATTCAGCCCTTCGAGCCAGCACCGCCATTCAATGCGATCATGGCTGATCACTATCAATCAGTACCCCGTTCCTGCCTTCTCCCCATACCCCCTCACTCCGCTATCCTTAAGAGCTCTATCCAGCTCTCTCTTGAAAGCATCCAACGAACTGGCCTCCACTGCCTTCTGAGGCAGAGAATTCCACACCTTCACCACCCTCTGACTGAAAAAGTTCTTCCTCATCTCCGTTCTAAATGGCCTACCCCTTATTCTCAAACTGTGGCCCCTTGTTCTGGACTCCCCCAACATTGGGAACATGTTATCTGCCTCTAATGTGTCCAATCCCCTAATTATCTTATATGTTTCAATAAGATCCCCCCTCATCCTTCTAAATTCCAGTGTATACAAGCCCAATCGCTCCAGCCTTTCAACATACGACAGTCCCGCCATTCCGGGAATTAATCTAGTGAACCTACGCTGCACGCCCTCCATAGCAAGAATATCCTTCCTCAAATTTGGAGACCAAAACTGCACACAGTACTCCAGGTGCGGTCTCACCAGGGCCCGGTACAACTGTAGAAGGACCTCTTTGCTCCTATACTCAACTCCTCTTGTTACGAAGGCCAACATTCCATTGGCTTTCTTCACTGCCTGCTGAACCTGCATGCTTCCTTTCATTGACTGATGCACTAGGACACCCAGATCTCGTTGAACTCCCCCTCCTCCTAACTTGACACCATTCAGATAATAATCTGCCTTTCTATTCTTACTTCCAAAGTGAATAACCTCACACTTATCTACATTAAACTGCATCTGCCATGTATCCGCCCACTCACACAACCTGTCCAGGTCACCCTGCAGCCTTATTGCATCTTCCTCACAATTCACACTACCCCCCAACTTAGTATCATCTGCAAATTTGCTAATGGTACTTTTAATCCCTCCGTCTAAGTCATTAATGTATATCGTAAATAGCTGGGGTCCCAGCACCGAACCTTGCGGTACCCCACTGGTCACTACCTGCCATTCCGAAAGGGACCCATTTATCCCCACTCTTTGCTTTCTGTCTGTTAACCAATTTTCTATCCATGTCAGTACCCTACCCCCAATACCATGTGCCCTAATTTTGCCCACTAATCTCCTATGTGGGACCTTGTCGAAGGCTTTCTGAAAGTCGAGGTACACCACATCCACTGACTCTCCCTTGTCAATTTTCCTAGTTACATCCTCAAAAAATTCCAGTAGATTTGTCAAGCATGATTTCCCCTTCGTAAATCCATGCTGACTCGGAACGATCCCGTTACTGCTATCCAAATGCTCAGCAATTTCGTCTTTTATAATTGACTCCAGCATTTTCCCCACCACTGATGTCAGACTAACTGGTCTATAATTACCCGTTTTCTCTCTCCCTCCTTTCTTAAAAAGTGGGATAACATTTGCTATCCTCCAATCCACAGGAACTGATCCTGAATCTATAGAACATTGTAAAATGATCTCCAATGCTTCCACTATTTCTAGAGCCACCTCCTTAAGTACTCTGGGATGCAGACCATCAGGCCCTGGGGATTTATCAGCCTTCAGTCCCATCAGTCTACCCAAAACCATTTCCTGCCTAATGTGGATTTCCTTCAGTTCCTCCATCACCCTAGGTTCTCCAGCCCCTAGAACATTTGGGAGATTGTGTGTATCTTCCTCAGTGAAGACAGATCCAAAGTAACGGTTTAACTCGTCTGCCATTTCTTTGTTCCCCATAATAAATTCCCCTGCTTCTGTCTTCAAGGGACCCACATTTGCCTTGACTATTTTTTTCCTCTTCACGTACCTAAAAAAACTTTTGCTATCCTCCTTTATATTATTGGCTAGTTTACCCTCGTACCTCATCTTTTCTCCTCGTATTGCCTTTTTAGTTAACTTTTGTTGCTCTTTAAAAGAGTCCCAATCCTCTGTCTTCCCACTCTTCTTTGCTATGTTATACTTCCTCTCCTTAATTTTTATGCTGTCCCTGACTTCCCTTGTCAGCCACAGGTGTCTCTTACTCCCCTTAGAGTCTTTCCACCTCTTTGGAATAAATTGATCCTGCAACCTCTGCATTATTCCCAGGAATACCTGCCATTGCTGTTCTACCGTCTTCCCTGCTAGGGCCTCCTTCCAATCAATTTTGGCCAGCTCCCGCCTCATGCCTCTGTAATCCCCTTTGCTATACTGTAATACCGACACTTCCGATTTTCCCTTCTGCCTTTCCATTTGCAGAGTAAAACTTATCATGTTGTGATCACTGCCTCCTAATGGCTCTTTTACCTCTAGTCCCCTTATCAGATCAGGATCATTACACAACACTAAATCCAGAATTGCCTTCTCCCTGGTAGGCTCCAGTACAAGCTGTTCTAAGAATCCATCTCGAAGGCACTCTACAAACTCTCTTTCCTGGGGTCCATTTCCAACCTGATTTTCCCAGTCTACCTGCATGTTGAAATCTCCCATAACCACCGTAGCATTACATTTTTGACACGCCAATTTTATCTCCTGATTTAACTTGCACCCTAAGTCGAGGCTACTGTTTGGGGGCCTATAGATAACTCCCATTAGGGTCTTTTTACCCTTACAATTTCTCATTTCTATCCATACTGATTCAACATCTCCTGATTCTATGTCACCCCTTGCAAGGGAATGAATATCATTCCTTACCATCAGAGCAACCCCACCCCCTCTGCCCACCTGTCTGTCTTTTCTATACGTTGTGTACCCCTGAATATTCAGTTCCCAGCCCTGGTCCTCTTGTAGCCATGTCTCAGTGATCCCTACAACATCATACTTGCCCATGACTAACTGAGCCTCAAGCTCATCCACTTTATTTTTTATACTACGCGCATTTAAGTACAACACTTTAACTTCTGTATTTACCTCCCCTCTCACATCGTTCACAATTGGCCCTGCCCTTAATTTCTTTTCCGCTCTAGAACTTCTGTTCCCATTCTTCCGAAAGTCTTTTGCAATATCTCCTGTATTCCCTTTTACCTCATCTTCATATTCACAATTTGTTAACCCCTCCCCCCCACTACTTAGTTTAAAGCCACAGGTGTCACACTAGCAAACCTGCCTGCCAGAATGTTTGTCCCCCTGCTGTTAAGATGCAACCCGTCCCTTTTGTACAAGTCACCCCTAGCCCAGAAGAGATCCCAGTGGTCCAGAAATCTAAATCCCTGCTCTCTGCACCAGTCCCTCAGCCATAAATTCATACCCTCTATCTCTCTGTTCCTGGCCTCACCAGCACGAGGTACCGGTAGCAGTCCAGAGATAACTACCTTCGACGTCCTACTTCTCAGCGTTTTTCCCAACTCTCTAAACTCCCGCTGTAGCACCTCCTTCCTCTTCCGCCCGACGTCATTCGTGCCCACGTGCACAACGACTTCAGGTTGATCGCCTTCCCTCGCTAGGATTTTCTGAAGCCGGTCTGTGATGTGTTGAACCCTGGCACCAGGGAGGCAACAGACCATCCTCAAGTCCCTCCTGCTGCCACAGAATCTTCTATCCGTCCCTCGGACTATGGAGTCACCGACCACTACGGCTCTTCCAGACTTCGGTCTCCCCTGTCGTGTATCCTTGCCAACAGGTCCGCCACTCGGACTGGAAACGTCTTCTGCCCCGACAGTTCCCAAGAGGGTATACCTAATGTGCTGGAGCAACTCAGCGGGTCAGGCAGCGCAGCTGGAGAAAAAGGATGGGTTACGTTTTATGTCGGGACCCTTCTTCAGTCCCAACCTGAAGGGTCACACATTCTTTTTATCCAGAGATTCTGCCTGATCCACAGAGTTACTCCAGTACTTTTGGTTCTGGTTCTGGTTCTGGTTGATTACTGCACAAACACCTCATAAGTGGTTATCTCACGCAGGTCTATCATTGTCTATCGTTGGTATAAACCAATGACTTAATTTACACCTCACACTACCTCGGCAAGGCCACCAGCATAATCGAGAACCAGTCGCACTCTGGGCACTCCCTCTTCTCCCCTCTCCCTACAGGCACGAGGACAGAAGTGTGAAAACACACACCTCCAGATTCAGGGACAGTTTCTTCACAGCTGCCATCAGGCAACTGAACCACCCTACCAACAACTGGAGAGAGGCCCTGAGCTACACTATGCCTCATTGGAGATTCTTGGACTATCTTTGGTCGGACTTTATTGCACTGAACATTATTCATGTTATTCCCTTTATCATGTATCTTTACAATAGACAATAGGTGCAGGAGGAGGCCATTCGGCCCTTCGAGCCAGCACCGCCATTCAATGTGATCATGGCTGATCATTCTCAATCAGTACCCCGTTCCTGCCTTCTCCCCATACCCCCTGACTCCGCTATCCTTAAGAGCTCTATCTAGGCTTGATTGCAAACATGTATTGTTTTCCGCTGACTGATTAGCACACAACATAAGCTTTTCACTGTACCTCAGTACAGTAAACTACACTCAAACTCAAAAGAAAAATGACTTCAGGAACAATTCATTGAACTTGGACTTGTTGGAGGAAATTATTATTTTTTTCTCTGAAAAACAAAAGCAATTAAAGCAAGCCCATATCCACTAACAAGGTATTCCTCTGAAGGACTTGTTTATTTAGAGTAAACATTTAATAAAATGGAGGAAATACCAGTGAGCTTTTCCAGTGGACTGTGATGAGCAGTTTATTTTCACCAGTTCCATTGAAGGGCTTTATAGTGCGTACTGTTGGAAGTAATTATCCTGTGGTAAATTCCAGGGAGTGATTCTTAAATTTGTTGAGTCAACTAGAAGGAAGTGTAACCATCTGTGGTTTGATTACGTAAAAGATAACGATCCTTTCTTGAATGAAATTGACTGCCAAAGGAAAGAATTACCCTGACTTGCAGTTTCCTTTTGAAAGCATCAGTTTGTTTTCAGGCAGGCTGGGAATCAATAAAAGTTTCCACATTGCATAGCTTGGCCACAGAGCCGCACGGTGGCGCAGCGGTAGAGTTGCTGCCTCATACCGCCAGAGACTTGCGTTCAATCCTGACTACGGGTGCTGTCTATACGGAGTTTGTACGTTCTCCCTGTGACCTGCGTGGGTTTTCTCCGGCAGCTCCAGTTTCCTGCCAGATTCCAAAGATGTACAGGTTTATAGACTAATGGGCTTGGTTAAAAAGATTGTAAATTATCCCTAGTGTGTGTGCAGGATAGTGTTAGTGTGCGGGAATCGCTGCTCGGCGCGGACTCGGTGGGCCAAAGGGCCTGTTTTTGCATTGTATCTCTAAACTAAACTGAACTAAAACTCAGTTTATCCATCCCACTGTCGGTGATTGCAAGTGATTGCAAGTGATTGCGGTAACTCGGTTTACAAACCTGTACAATGTCCTTCAGCATCTTGGCAATTTTGGGTTTCCAATCAGCTTAAGAAGATACATAACTCTTCCTTGTGAGTTGGTCGGGTATGAACTGAATCGACATCTTTCATGGCAGGCACCTCCCCCGTGTAAAAGGCAATGTGTGCAACAGCTATGATACACAAAAGGACACAAGGTGCTGGAGTAACTCTGTGGGTCAGGCAGCATCTCTGGAGGACATGGATAGGTAACGTTTCAGGTCCGGGACCCTTCCCCAGAGTTCCTTGCTTGTGTAGTCCAGGCTTCTATTGCTAGCACCAACAACTTCGGTAGATTATTGTCCAGTTGTCTAATTGTCTACATTTCCTTATCTGCTTTGATCTGTCATTTTCGTACCTTCCTCCCTACACATCCCTCTCTCCTGACTCTCAGTTTAAAGAAGTGTCTCAACTCGAACCGTCACTTATTCCTTCTCTCCAGAGGTGCTGCCTGTCCCACTGAGTTACTCCAGAATTTTGTGTCTATCTTCAATTGTCCAGTGTTGTCTACACTCTGCAGGAAAGGAATGAGCAACCAAGGTCATGTAGACCATAGGTGGAGACACTATTGTCAGTGGCCATGTGCAAACTAACACCATTTTTTAAGGGGGTTGTAGATGGAAACAAAGTGAACCAAGAAACAAGCATGAGGCATGAAGAGGTGGACACAAGGAACAGCAAATGCTGGAATTTTGTATAGAACAGAATGTGGTGGAATGCTGGCGTAACTCAGTGGCTCAGGCAGCATCTCTGGAGGACATGGATAGATGACCTTTCAGGTCAAGACCTTTCTGCATACTTCAGACAGCAATAGCTAACTAGGTTCTGAATCACACTGAAGACAGACACAAAATGCTGGAGTAACACCGTGGGTCAGGCACATCTCTGGAGAAAAGGAATAGGTGACGTTTCAGGTCGAGACCCTTCTTCAGACTGAGAATCAGGGGAGAGGGAAACTAGAGGTATGAAAAGGTACAAAGAACAAATTAAAGAATGGTTTGAAAAGAACAAATCAAAGCCAGCAAAGATGATCGTGGAGCCCACAATGGTCCATTGTTGGCTGTGGAGAAAGTGATAATGAGTGGATAAAAAAAGTGAAACTAAGCAGGACAGCAGTGAAACTAATAGGATGATGTTGCAATCGTCTTTGATGGGTTTGATGAATGCTTTTCATACCTTTCATTCACTTGTTCTTTGTACCTTTTCATACCTCTGGTTTCCCTTTCCCTGAAGAAGGGCCTCGACTCAGTCTGAAGAAGGGTCTCGACCTGAAACGTCACCTATTCCTTTTCTCCCGAGATGCTGCCAGGCCCGCTGAGTTACTCCAGCACTTTGTGTCCATTTGCCAGAGGGTGGTGAATCTGTGGAATTGATTGGCATAGACGGCTGAGGAGGCCAAGTCATTGGATATTTTTAAAGTGGAGATTGACAGGTTCTTGATTCGTAATGGTGTAAGGGGTTATGGGGAGAAGGCAGGAGAATGGGGTTGAAAGGGAAAGATGCAGCATATCAGCCTTGATTAAATGGCAAAGTAAACTAAAGGGGATGAATGGCCTAATTCAGTTCGTATGACATAAACTTATGGGGAGAAGGCAGGAACGGGGTACTGATTGAGAGTGATCAGCCATGATCGCATTGAATGGCGGTGCTGGCTCGAAGGGCTGAATGGCCTACTCCTGCACCTATTGTCTATTGTCTATTGTCTATTGTCTATTGTCTATTGTCTATTGTCTATTGAATAGTGCCTTTGACTTTATTTATATCTTGAACTCAGCAAAAATAAAAGGCATTTTTTAATTTCCTTATTCCATTCACACTGAGCTCAGCCAAGTAAATAGAGTCATAGAATCATAGAGTCACACAACGTGGAAACAGGCCCTTCGGCCCAACTCAGTTTAGTTTATTGTCACGTGTACCGATACAGTGAAAAGCTTTTGTCATCAGTAAAACAATACATGATTACAATCGATACATTTACAGTGCATAGATACATGAGAAGCGAATAAGGTGCAAGGTAAAGCCAGCAAAGTCCGATCAAGGATAGTCCGAGGGTCATCAAAGAGGTAGATAGTAGTTCAGCACTGCTCTCTGGTTGTGGTAGGATGATTCAGTTGCCTGATAACAGCTGGCAGCTTGTCCACACCGGCCAACATGTCAATAGTCAATAGTCATTTATTTGTCACATACACATAAATGTGTAGTGAAATGAAAAATTACCCGCAGTTCAACAATAAGACCAATAAGAATAATCAATAAAAATGCAATAACACATACAATCATAAACTAACACCAAACAAAAGAAACATCCATCACAGTGAGTCTCCTCCAGTCCCTCCTCACTGTGATGGAAGGCCAGAATGTCTTTTATCTTCCCCTGCCGTCTTCTCCCGCAGTCAGGCTGTTGTAGTTGCCACATCGGGGCGGTCGGGGCTCCCGACATTGAAGCCCCCGCCGGGCGAAGAAAATCCCGCGGCCTATTTCAGGCCGCGCCAGACGGTGAAAGGTCCGTGGCGGGCCGACCCAAGCCCCACGATTCGGGGCGGGCGAAGACGCTGCCGCTGCCGCTGCCGCTGCCGCTGCCGCTGCCGCTGCCGGAGCTCCCGATGTCGGCCCCCACCCAGGGGCCTGCGGGCTTCCGACGTCCAGGCGGCCCGCGCCGGAGCTTCCGGAGACGAGTCGCAGCCGCTCCCGCAGCATCCGAAGGGCAGCCAGCGCTGCAGGTGGTGAGTCCGGGCCGCGTACTCTGCGAACCAGAGCCCAGGTGGTCCCAGCCGGAGCCCGCCAGCTCCAGGTGCATGGCCAGTGGTAGGCCGCAGCAGGAACGGAGACACGACACAGAAACAAAGGTCGGGTCTCCGTTCGGGAGAGACACTTTTACAGCTCCCACCCCCCCCCCCCCCACCCCCCCCCCCCCCCCCCCCCCACCCCCCCCCACCCAATGAGAGCTTTGTGGAACTTTTTAGAGTGACATAGTCACTTGGCATTGACATTTTTTCTACACTATGTCTGTCTCACTTCAAGCACTCCTTGACATGAACTATTCCCCTGCAGTCATATTTTCGATTTTATCTATTTTTTAAAAATCACCAAATAGGATAAGAATTCAAGCTTTTTTATCAAGTGAAAATAATTTTTAAAAACTGCAGGTGCTGGAAATTTAAAATAGGGATAAAAAAAATGCTGGATATCAGTCGGTCAGGCTGCATCTGAGGGGAGACAAACGAAGCTGATGTTTCAGGTTGAAAACACTTCATCGGATCTGGAAAGACCATGGGAACCAGCTGCAAACAGGAATATCAAGGGTTACCATCAAGGGAGGGTAATGATTAGTTCTTAAGCTTTTATTTTAATTATCGGGCTGTTGTCATTGTTGCTTTATTAGAACATAGAACATAGGCGGCACTGTAGTGCAGCTGAGAGAACTGCTGCCTCACAACACCAGAGACCCAGTTTCGATCCTGACCTCGGGTGCTGCCTGCATGGAGCCGGCACGTTCTCCCTGTGACCACGTGGGTTTTCTCCGGGTGCTCCGGTTTCCTTCCACATCCCAAAGACTTACAGGTTTGTAGGTTATTTGGCTTCGGTAAAATAGCTCAAATTGCCCCTCGTGTGTTGGATAGTGCTAGTGTTGGATGGCTGGTCGGCGCAGACTCGGTGGGCCGAAGGGCCTGTTTCCACACTGTATCTCTAAAGTCTAAAGCTGCTCTGGAGAGAAGATGGTTGCCCACCTCTTTGCAGACTGTGGATTCGCTAAGAGGGGCTGGAGGAAGAGGCAAGGGTCCCAGTCAGGATTCATTCATGCAGCGGCATACTAGAGGATTCGCTGAATTACAGGCTGTTCCCAGGGACACACTGGGAGACAGACACTGAGTGTTTCTGGAGGACCATCAATTCGGTAAAAGACGCTCTTTGGTCTGCCCAAAACAAGCATAACGAGATGTCCGTGGGGGAATGTTGCCGACTGGGCCCGCTGCAGACTGCAGGAGTACGTGCTGAGGGACGCACTGAAGCTCGGTGCAGCCAACACCAAGGCTCTGTGGGGGGGAACCACAGTCTAGGGTCCTTCCGCTGCTGGACATTGGGGGGCAGAGTCTGGTGGGGACACCCCTCAAACAAGGGAAGGGATTATCACCCCAGAGGCCACATGTGTGGCAGCGTGTTTTGTGTAAAGACAGATGCTAACACAACTGAGTATGACACTATTTAATGCACAGACAATAAAGCGTTTTGTACAGTTTAAAACAAATATATATTTTTTTTATAACGAACAAAGTTTATTGTGAAATTTAAAAAAACACAAGCTCACACACTTATGCCCAGCATCCTGGACTGTGGAACTGCAAAGGACAACCCTCTGAAAATTAACCAAATTGTGCTGAAAAGCCATGCATTTTCAAACAAACCAGTGACTTAACTCTCCAGGCTTCCTTCCACCCCCTTCCACAATAGCAGACATTCTCCCACATTTGCAAACCACAATACAATAAAGAAATGATTACTACCAGAGAAAGAGAGGCAGGGTTGGGGGGGTGGGGGGGGGGGGGGGGGGGGGGAGGGGGAGGGGGAAGGGAAGAGAGAGAGAGAGAGAGAGAGAGAGAGGGAGAGAGAGAGAGAGAGAGAGAGAGAGAGAGAGAGAGAGAGAGAGAGAGAGAGAGAGAGAGAGAGAGAGAGAGAGAGAGAGAGAGAGAGAGAGAGAGAGAGAGAGAGAGAGAGAGAGAGAGAGAGAGAAAGGAACTGCAGATGCTTGTTTACAAAAAAACCCACAAAGTGCTGAAGTAACTCGGTGGATCAGGCAGCATCTCTGGAGAACATGGATTAATATACCACACAGCCAGTATTTTCCTGGACTCTTTGAAACCTTCCAAAGATCCCATGAGATATACACATATAATATGTCTTGAAGATTGAAGGTCCCTCTCTCTCTGCCTCTTTAGAGTGAGGGAGGAAACCGGAGCACTCGGAGAAAACCCACGCGGTCGCAGGGAGAACGTACAAACTCCACGCAGACAACACCCATAGTCAGGATAGAACCCAGTGTCTGGCGCTGTGAGGCTGCAACTCTGCCACTGTGCCACACTCTGGGCCACTCTGGGCCACTTCCTTGAAGGTCGTCCTGGGTATTTTGGTAAGGCCCTACAGATGAAGGGGACTGGCTGGGCAGCGGATGAGGTGGGATGGAAGGCACGTCACGAGTGGCCACAAGTATTCGAAGCACAAGGAGCTGTTCTATGAAGGGGGAAATGGACATGGTTGTAGTAATCCTCAGAGTCTATTATCCAGAGTTGGGGAATCAAGAACCAGAGGATGTAAGTTTATTGTGAGTGGGGAAAGATTTAATAGGTACCAGATGGGTAACTCTTTCACATGCAGGATGGTGGGTATATGTAATGAGTTGCCAGAGGAGGCACATTGGCGCAGTGTTAGAGTTGCTGCCTTACCTTACAGCGGCAGGGACCCAGGTTCGATTTTGACTTCAGGTGCTGTCTGAACAGAGTTTGCACATTCTCCCTGTGACTATGTGGATTTTCTCTGGATTTGCTCCAGTTTCCACCCACATTCCAGGTTTGTAGGTTAATTGGCTTTGGTTAAATTGTAAACTGTCCCTGGTGTGTAGGATAGTGTTAGTGAGCACATGTTGATCGCTGGTCGGCACGGACTCGGTGGGCCGAAGAGCCTGTTTCCACACTGTATCTCTAAAGTCTAAAGTCAAAAGTATAAAGGAGGTAGCTGAGGTAGGTACTATAACAATATTTAAAAGAAATTTGGATATGTTCAGGACAGGAAAGGTTTAGAGGGATATGGGCCAAATGCGGGCAGGTGGGACTAGCAGGTGTGGGCAAGTTGGGCTGAAGGGCCTATTGCCATGCTGCATGACTCTATGGCAAGACAGGGGGGGGGGGGACAAGCATCAACAGAGCCCATAACAATGTGTTCCAAATCAGACTACTCTCAAATCTCCACCCATGACGTGGTACGTCATGAAGCATGTTTTTGCAACAAACCCACCTGTGTTGTTGCAGTTTCACTTGGTTTGTTTTGTTTGGAATAAGGAAACCTGCTTGACTTAATTGAAAGTTTTCAAACGTAATGGTGGCTCGTTGTCAATGTCCTCCCCTTTCTGTTGTTATTGAAAACACAAGGTCAGGTGCGCATGAAAATGCCAACTCGCCTGAGGCATAAAATACTCGTGCTGTCATCACCAACGTTTGACATGTCATGTCCATCGCCTTCAGCCAGCGATGCTTTCCCAGAAACAGAAATTATACCTTGGTAATCCTGAAAGGAAATTATACTTTAAGTCGCAAACAGCCTTCAAAATTAGTTTAATAATCTGCAGCTGTCCTTGTGAGTTTGCATGTTCCCTCTGAGACCACATGGGTTTCCTAGAGTGCTCCGGTTTTCTCCCACATCCCAAAGATGTGCAGGTTTGTAGGTAAATTTAAAGGTGCATATTGACAGATTCTTGATTAGAGCGGGTGTCAGGTGTTATGGGGAGAAGGCAGGAGAATGGGGCTAAGAGGGGAAGATAGATCAGCCGTGATCAAATTACGGAGTACACTTGATGGGCCGAATGGCCTTGTCTGGTCCTATAACTTTGAACATAATATGTGCTTGTTTTGTTGGATGCCCTTGGCAATATCAAAATGGAGGATGATCACATATGACAATAATACCCTTTATTTCAGGAAACATACTGGTAATCCTCCTCTGCACCCTCTCCAAAGCCTCCACATCCATCCTGTAATGGGACACCAGAACTGCAGACAGTACTCCAAACGTGGCCGAAACAGAGTCATTAATGCTCTCAATAAATGTTACACTCAACAGGATGAAGATTCAATAAACTCTTTTGAAGGCATTGTCGTTAAGTGGTGGAGTTTCCACAGCTCCGTGGTCACAGAACGTCTTAGCTGGTTGTGGTGGAGAGACTCACAACTGCCAGGTCTTCGTGTCAAGCTCTTGGGTCTCAGGTGAACAATAAGTGTGGCTTTGTGATAGGCACCATTGCCCTTGCTTTTGTCACAGCAGTTTCACACCATGCTTCCTCTCACCACCTGGGGCAAGTAAGCAAGTTATAAAAGCTCTCGTTTATATCATTTTCTTCTCAGGTTGAAGATGACCCAAGGTTCCTTCGAAATAAATGCCATCTTTTTGTAGCCCAGTCATTACCGTCATGAAAGTCAGCAGCCCTGGTTGAACGTAGCAAGGTCTGGGGTGGCACAATGACACAGTGGTAGAGCTGCTGCCTCACAGCGCCAGAGACCCGGGTTCAATTCTGACCTCTGGCACTATCTGCATGGAGTTTGCACGTTCTCCCTGTGACCCCATGGGTTTCCTCAGGGTGCTCCGGTTTTCCCCAAAGTCATGCAAGTTTGTAGGTTAATTGGCCTCTGCAAATTGCCCCTTCGTGTGTAAGGATTGTATGAGAAAGTGGGATAACATAGAACTAGTGTGAACGGGTGATTGATGGTAGGTGTGGACTCAGTTTGCCAAAGGGCTGCTTTCATTCTGTATCTTTCAATCAATCCCACTGCAGAGCACCGACCAGTGCCACCTCTAGTAACCTAAACCGGCACAGTGATGCAGCGGTAGAGTTGCTGCCTTGCAGCGCCAGAGACCCGGGTTCGATTCCTCCTAAGGGCGCCGCCTGTACGTTCTCCAAGTATGCACGTTCTCCCTGTGACCCTGTAGGGTTTCTCCGTGTGGCCCCAGTTTCCTTCCACACTCTGCCATTGTCATAGCATAAATAGAATAAGCCCTGGAGTGTTAGAATGGTTTATTTTCATTTAGTTTATTGTCATGTGTACTGAGGAAAAACTTTATGTTGCATGCTATCCAGTCAGCGGTAAGTATACATGATTACAATCGAGCCGTCCACGGTGTACAGATACAGGATAAAGGGATAGTCTTAGAATAGGAATGGAGGGCGGCACAATGGCACAGCTGGTAGAGCCACTGCCTCACAGTGCCAGAGACCCGGTTCGATCCTGAGCTCAGGTGCTGTCTGTGTGGAGTTTGCACGTTCTACCAGTGCCCGCATGGATTTTCTCTGGGATAGACAATAGACAATAGATAATAGGCAATAGGTGCAGGAGTAGGCCATTCAGCCCTTCGAGCCAGCACCGCCATTCAATGTGATCATGGCTGATCATTCTCAATCAGTACCCTGTTCCTGCCTTCTCCCCATACCCCCTGACTCTGCTATCCTTAAGAGCTCTATCTAGCTCTCTCTTGAATGCATTCAGAGAATTGGCCTCCACTGCCTTCTGAGGCAGAGAATTCCACAGATTTATAACTCTCTGACTGAAAAAGTTTTTCCTCATCTCCGTTCTAAATGGCGGGACAGACAGCATCTCTGGAGAGAAGCTCCACTTTAAAAATAGCCGTCTGTGGCAATGGATTCTACAGATTCACCTCCCTCTAACTAAAGAAATTCCTCCTTATCTCCTTTCTAAAGGTACATCCTTTTATTCTGAGGCTGTGGCTCTGGTCCTAGACTCTCCCAGTAGCGGAAGCATCTTCTCCACATTCATTCTATCTAGGCCTTTCTCTGTTTGGTTCAATGAGGTCCCCCTCATCCTTCTAAAGTCCATGGAGTACAGGCCCCTGTGCTTGGTGCCTTCTCCCTGTAATCTTTGACACTCTTACTAATCTCCTTTCTCAAGGTGCTTTCTTTTATTCTGTGCCCTCTAGTCCTAGACTCTCCCACTACTGGGAACATCCTCTCCACATCTAAATAGGTGCTGGAGTAGAACCTTAGTACCTGCTCAGTCTTCAGTTTGCAATAGCCGGTCCCAGCATCCTCTCTATCATCAACAGTTCTCTGGCCACTGGCACTGTTCAACCTGCTTCAAGCACGTGGTGGTCCAGCCCCTCCTGAAAAAACTTAACCTAGACCCCACCTTGCCTAGCAACTACAGAACTATATCCAAACTGCCATTCCTGTTAAAAGTCCTTGAAAAGGTAATTCTAAATCAACTACTGCCTTACCTACGCCAAAATACCATCCTGGAAAGTTTCCAGTCAGGTTTCAGGGCCACCACAGCACAGAGTCTGCCTTGTTGAAGGTACACAACGACCTGCTTCTCGCCATTGACACCGGCGACTGTGCAATCTTGCTCCTTCCCAACCTCAGCGCAGCGTTCGATACAGTGGACCACACCATCCGAATTGACCGGCTCTGGTACGGGGTTGGCGTAGATGGCACTGCCCTGAGCTGGTTCGTTTCCTACCTCAAAAATAGGAATTTCTTCAACAACATAGGCAATTTTTCCTCTTCCCCAGCTAGCCTCTCCTGCAGGGTTCCACAAGGCTCCATCCTAGCCCCCATTCTCTTCTCTCTGTACATGCTGCCCCTCGGCCAAATCATTCAAAGGCACAGCATTTCTTTCCACTGCTATGCGGATGACACACAGCTTTATCTCCCCCTGAAACCCAACAACCGGTCAAATTTAATCAGCCTCATGCACTGCCTTGAGGACATAAAATGTTGGATGGCATAGAACTTCCTTCAACTAAACGAGAGCAAGTCTGAGGTCATCCTATTCGGCCCCCCACGACTCCATCAAAACGATAACAGGCAGCTTTGGAAGCCTATCCTGCCTAGTCAAACCGCATGTCAAAAACCTCGGCATGATATTTGACTCCGCTTTCAAGTTTGACAAGCTAATCAACTCTGTGGTAAAAGCCAGTTTCTTCCAGCTTCGTACCATAGCTAAAATCAAACCATTCCTCCAATTTAACGATCTAGAAAAAATCATCCACGCATTCATTTCCTCCCGCCTGGACTACTGCAACTCCCTATACACTGGGATCAGCCAATCATCCCTGTCCGCCGCAGCGAGACTCCTGATGGGTACCCGTAAAAGGGACCACATCACCCCGATTCTGGCCTCTCTCCACTGGGTCCCAGTAGGGTACAGAATCGATTTCAAGCTCCACCTATTTGCATACAAAGCCCTAAACGGGCTTGCCCTGCCCTATATCAAAAATCTTCTAACCCACCACTCAAACTCCAGGTCCTTCAGGTCGGCTGACTTGGGGCTACTGACTATCCCGCGAACTAGGCTTAAGCTCAGGGGTGACCGCGCTTTTACAGTTGCAGCTCCTAGACTGTGGAACAGCATCCCTCTCCCCATCAGAACTGCCCCCTCCATCGACTCCTTTAAGTCCAGGCTCAAAACCTACTTCTATTCCCTAGCATTTGAGGCCTTCTGAGAGGGCGCTGTACACTGTTTATGCCTGTTTGTTAGGTTTGAGTGCTATTGTATGTTCTTTTTTAGTACCTGCACTGATGTACAGCACTTTGGTCAATGTGGGTTGTGTTTAAATGTGATATACAAATAAAATTGACTTGACTTGACAGTAAGTATAAGAAAATAACTGCAGATGCTGGTACAAATCAAAGGTATTTCTTCACAAAATGCTGGAGTAACTCAGCAGGTCAGGCAGCATCTCAGGAGAGAAGGAATGGGCAACATTTCAGTCTGAAGAAGGGTCTTGACCCGAAACGTCACCCATTCCTTCTCTCCTGAGATGCTGCCTGACCTGCTGAGTTACTCCAGCATTTTGTGAATAAATACCTTTGACTTGACAGTGAGATCAGTGACTGATCGTGTGGTCCTACCTTTCCTGTTTCATCTTCAGATTTCTCCTCATCTCAATCCTAAGTGGCTCATTCCATTTCTCTTAGTTTAGTTTAGTTTAGTTTATTTTATTTTAGTTTAGAGATATGGCGCAGAAACTGGCCCTTTGGCCCACCGAACATGCCAACCAGCGATCCCCATACACTAGCACTATTCTACACACTGGGGACAATTTACAATTTTTACCAAAGCAAATTAACCTACAAACCTGTAGCTCTTTGGAGTGTGGGAGGCAACCGGAGCACCCGGAGAAAACCCAGACGGTCACAGGGAGAACCTACCAACTCGGAACAGACAGCACCCGTAGTCAGGATTGACCCGGGTCTCTGGCGCTGTAAGGCAACAACTCTACCGCTGTGCTACCTTGCTGCCCTGGATTCCATTTTGTCTATGATGGAGTCAAGAATTACGTGCAACTTACAGGAAAGCAGGGCTGCCATGATGTTTTTGGATAGGAGAACAGACTTAATGGGCTATTTAGTCTATTGAGTTTAGAAGGTTGAGGGGGGGACCTCGTTGAAAATTACCGAATAGTGATCGGCCTGGATAGAGTGAATGTGGAGAGAATCTGCTCCGGTAACATGAACTTATAATATGTGCCTGTTTTATTGGATGCCCTTGGCAATATCAAAATGGAGGATGATCACAGATGACAATAATACCTTATAATTCAGGAAACATAACACAGGAAACATAAAACAGGAAACAAACCTCCTCTGCACCCTCGACCAAAGCCTCCACATCCATCCTGTAATGGGACAACCGGAACTGCAGACAATTCTCCAAATGAGAAAAGATAGATCGGTCATGATTTGATGGCAGTGAGGAGGTTATGGGGTGAATGGCCCAATTATGCTCCTATGACACGAATTGATGAACTTAGTTGACTCCTGTTCCTATTTCTTAGGTTTATAGAATCTTAGGATTGGCTGGCATATGGAAGCCTGAACTATGGCACGAAGTTGAGTTTGGGGGAAGGGCAGAGAGAGCAGGATCAACTCTATCAGCAACTCTACCGCTGCGCCACCGTGCCACCATCTCCTATAAAGTCGTACAAAGTTGCATCATGACTTCCTGACCTTTCTACTCAGTGTCCTGATCAATGAAGGCAAGCATACCACCTGTCCTCACTCTATTTAAAAGGTATAAATAGCGTGCGGCACAGCAGTGCAGCGGTGGAGTTGGTGCCTCACAACGCCAGAGACTCAGGTTAGATCCTGACTATGGGCTGTCTGTATGGAGTTTGCATGTTCTTCCTGTGACCGTGTGGGTTTTCTCCGGGTGCTCTGGTTTCCTCCCACACTCCAAAGGCGTACAGGTTTGTAGGTTATTTGCCTTCTGCAAATTGGAAAGTGTCCCCAGTGTGTAGGACAGGACTAGTGCATGGAGTCATCGCTGGTCACAGCGGGCTCGGTGGGCCAAAGGACTTGTTTCCACGCTGTATCTTTAAACAAGTCTAAAGTGAATGAAGCAGCCTGATGTAATTAGGCTTCTCGGTTTAAGAGCCTTGTGTGAAGAGCCATGAACAACATCCTTGGGCCACACACGGATGGGTTTGTTTGTAAGCTGCAGTTTGGTGCAACTTGTACTTCCTGCCACTACGCACTGCTATTTCCCCTGCCTTCCCAGAAGCATTGAGCCCAGCAGCCGTGCCTGTACTGACTGCTCTGATGGATTAAGAGGAGTCAGATGCACCAGCAATCATTGAGGAATGCAGTCTTGAGCAGCTTGTTGATAGATCTGAGGCTTCACAACACCAACCAGTTATTTGAAGGGATCAAAGATCTGCTCTGCACTGTGTTATTTTGTTTCCCTTCCCACTCCGCTTTGTTTGCAAAAGATTTAAATAGCATTGTGCGATTGTATTTGTTTAAGCGTTCCACCCAGTGTAAAAGCTTGCTTTCAGAGCTTTCAAAGGTTTCAAAGGTCTTTTAATGTCACGTGTACCAATTAAGGTACAGTGAGATGCAAATTACCATACAGCCATACGAAATAAAAGCAACAAGACACACAACTACATAAAAGTCAACATAAACATCCACCACAGCGGATTCCCCACATTCCTCACTGCGATGGAAGCCAAAAAAGTCCAATCTGCTTCCTCTTTATGGGAAGGTGTGATTGAAGTGAATTAATGTACAGTGTCTTAAGCAGTGTGAAGCTGCTAAACGTCTTATGGAAAGGTACAATTTTATGTTGCACAATATCGGTCTTTGCCCTGTCTCCGATTCTCCCCCTCTCTAGGATTGAACCTTCTATTTCCAATAATGATTTAAAATCTGGTGCTGCTAGTGAATTCTCAATATTCACACCCCTTGCAACTTAATATCCATGACCTTTCACACAGGAAGTTACCAGGAGTAGAGTATGTGGCTGTGGTGTGATTCTGACGCTATGAAGTCTAAAGGTGGTCGATTTAATTCCTAAGCCAGAGACCTGAACAATTACCAGGCTGATGTACCAACGCTGTACCGAAAAGATGTGTTTCTAATATTAACTGGAGTATTGATTAGAGTATTGTGTTCAGCTATGGTCACCATTTAAAAATAAAATGTAAATTTCAAAATATACTTTATTCGAGAAATAAATACATACAATACATGATCCTTACAACACTCCATCCAACATTCTCAGAGGCTATACATACATACAATACAGTTTGCTATGGTCACCATGTTATACGAAAGATGGTGACAAGCTGGCAAGGGTGCAGAGAAGATTTATCAGGACTCAAGGGCCTAAGCTATAGGAAGAGGATGAACAGACTGGGTTTTTATTCCTTGGAGATCAATAATAATGTTATTGATCGTATAGAGGTGTACAAAATCATGAGAGGAATAGGTCGGGTAAATGTACAGTCTTTTGCCTAGTCTTTGCCAGAATCGAGAACCAGAGGACATAGGTTTGAGGTGAGGAGGGAAAGATTTAATAGGAACCTGAGGAGTAACTTTTTTACACAAAGGATGGTGAGTGTATGGCACGAGCTGCCAGAGAAGGTAGTTGAGGCAGGTTCTATCACAGCATTTAAGAAACATTTGGATAGGAAAGGTTTAGAGGATAATGGGCCAAGTGGGCAGGTGAGACTAGTGTAAATGGGGCATGTTGGTCAGTGTGGGCAAGTTGGGCTGATGGGCCTGTTTCCATGCTGTATGACTCTCTGACTCTACGACTCTAATATTTGCATCTTATGCAATATTAATTGTTAACAATCATTGACATTTTAAGGTTGCACTATTTTGAAGAACTGTACCCTGTGAATAGTTGCTCTGTGTGTGTGTTGTGGTCAAGTGGAGTTTATTGTCATCTGTGCAAGTTTGGTGGGGTGCTATGAAAATCTTGCTTGCAGCAGCATCACAGGTTCATATGCGTCTGAAGAAGGCATCCGACCCGAAACATCACCTATTCCGTTTCTCCAGAGATGCTGCCTGACCCGGTGAGTTACTCCAGCACTTTGTGTCTATCACAGGTATATAAACACAGCCAACACACAAAAGCATAAATTATACATAAATTGCATATGTTTTACAAGACAGTGAAAAGAAAGACTGCAAAAATAGACAATTGTGCGAAACACAATTAGAAAATATACCATTCAGTGTTGAATAGATTAGAACTGGTCAGTCTAATCGGAAGGGAAACTGAACCGTCCTCTCACCAGCTAGAGTGTAGTCCTGACCTCCCATCTACCTCATTGGAGACCTCTGAAATATCTTTTATTTGACTTGATCTTTGCACTAAATGTTGTACCCAGTATCCTGTATCTGTACACTGTGGACGGCTTGATTGTAATCATGTATGGTCTTTTCTTTGACTGGATAGCAAGCAACATAAAAGCTTTTTACTGCACTGAGGAAAGAGGAGAGGGCTTTTGGGGGGAAGGGGGGGGTTAGTTTGTGATATGTTACCTAAAATTTGAGAATTCAATTTTTCATACTGTTGAGTTGTAAGCCACCCAAGCGAATGACCGTGCTTTGATTTTATGAATGTTCTCATTTGCTCTGCAATCTTCCACTGGAGGAAATCTCTCTCTAATTCTGGTCTCGACCCGAAACGTCACCTATTCCTTCTCTCCTGAGATGCTGCCTGACCTGCTGAGTTACTCCAGCATTTTGTGACTGAATCAACAAATGTCGTTTGACCTGTTAAAAGATGTTTGTTGGATGCCTATGTTAATGCAGATCACAGCAAGTCAACTAAAACCTTGAGGCCCTGATGTCACTGCACTGTCCGTTCACAAAGGCCAGTGTATCCTTCGTAACATTTCAAGACCTGAAGTGAACTCAGCACTCCAGATGTGGCCTGATCTAGTTTCTGCAACAGCGGAAACATTGCTTCGTCAGTTTTGAGTTCCAGCCCCCTTGAGATGAAGGCCAACATTCCATTAGGCTTTTCATATCATATCATCATATATATACAGCCGGAAACAGGCCTTTTCGGCCCACCAAGTCCGTGCCGCCCAGCGATCCCCGTAACATTAACACTATCCTACACCCACTAGGGACAATTTTTACATTTACCCAGCCAATTAACCTACATACCTGTACGTCTTTGGAGTGTGGGAGGAAACCGAAGATCTCGGAGAAAACCCACGCAGGTCACGGGGAGAACGTACAAACTCCTTACAGTGCAGCACCCGTAGTCAGGATCGAACTTCTCAATGTTATTTTTCTGCCTGGGCACTAATGTTAAGTGAATTTTGTACAAGAAGGCATACATCACTCTGCTCCTTCAAAACCCTCGAGCCTTGGTCCGTGTCAGCATTTTCATGCCCTTTTAATTTCTCCTCTCATCTCGAAGCAGGACACAACCTGACGACAATATAGTTTGCAGATCTCACTCAACCAAGGTAATCGAAAGGGGAAGCAATTAACATTACGGCTCTCTAATGAGAAAACATTTCTTCACACAGAGAGTGGTGAGTCTGTGGAATTCTCTGCCACAGAAGGTAGTTGAGGCCAGTTCATTGGCTATATTTAAGAGGGAGTTAGATGTGGCCCTTTTTGCTAGAGGGATCAGGGGGTATGGAGAGAAGGCAGGTACAGGCTACTGAGCTGAATGATCAGCCATGATCATATTGAATGGCGGTGCAGGCTCGAAGGGCCGAATGGCCTACTCCTGCACCTATTTTCTATGTTTCTATGTTTCTAATCACAGCTGAATGCATCCACCATTTGAAGAACAGATGAAATCCATTCGACCCATCACGTTCATAATTTAAAAAATGTTTTTAGAGATACCGCGTGGAAACAGGCACTTCGGCCGACCGACAATGACACACACACTAGTTCTATCTTACAGGCAAGGGACAGTTTACAGGGGCAAGTTAACCTACAAACCTAGTTTATAGACCTGAGATAGACACAAAATGCTGGAGTATCTCAGCAGGTCAGGCAGCATCTCTGGAGACAAAGAATAGGTAACGTTTCATGTTGGAACCTTTCTTCAGTACCAGCGATAAAACATTCTGTGAAGTAAACAATAAATACAAGATGATGATTCTGGTTGCCACAGATCAGAAGGATGTCGCTGTACTGGAGAGGATGCAGAGGCGATTCACCAGGATTGATTAATTGAAAAATACAGCATGGAAACAGGCCCTTCGGCCCACCAACTCATTGCTGACTATCGATTACCCGTTCACACCAGTTCTATGTTATCCCACTTTCTCATCTATTAGTGGTGAATTACAGAGGCCAATTAGCCTACAAATCCACATGTCTTTGGGATGTGGGAGGAAACCGGAGCACCCGGAAGAAACCCACATGGTCACAGGGAGAATATACAAACTCCGAATAGACAGTACCCGAGGTCAGGATCGAACCGGGTTTCTGGCAGCAACTAAACCGGATGAGCCACTGTGCCGCCCACTTTTATTAGTGATGTGGATGATTAGACATAGACATAGACATAGATTCTTGAGGGTTGGTGCCCAGGACTGGAAAACTGCCAATATTACACCCATTTGGACAATTTAAACAAGATCCTAAACATAGGTGCTGAAAGGAACGGCAGGCGCTAGTTTATACCGAAGATAGCCACAAAGTGCTGGAGTAACTCAATGGACCATTGTAGGCCCCACCTTTCTTTGGTCATCGATGCTGACTCTGATTTGTTCTGAACCTTTTCATACCTTTAGTATCCCTACCCCCCTGGCTCTCTGTCTGAAGAAGGATTTGAACCCGAAGCTTCACCTATTCCTTTTGTCCAGAGATGCTGCCTGACCCGCTGAGTTACTCCAGCATTCTGTGTCTATCTTCGGTGTAAACTAGCATCTGCAGTTCCTTCCTACACAATCCTAAACAAGAGTTTAGGATCTGCTGCTTCTGCTGCTTCTTTGGGCACAAGCTAAAACTTCAATGGCAGCAACTGATCCTAGCTGAGAATCATATGACTTCATTGTCACCAGATGTAAAAGTTGCAATTCTCTATTTTGCTCAGATTTGACCTTCACCGCATGGATAACAGTGCTTCACTTTGCCAGGTCTTCGCAAGGGGAATTGGAGATGAATAATAAATGCTGACTTTCGCTGCAATTCCCACATCACATGAATGCCTATAATAAAAAACACAAGGCTGCGAGAAACACGACACATCAGAGAAGCATCTCCCCTTGTGTGTGTGTGCGTGTGTCCCATGCACACCAGCCAGGTGAGGGTCTGCTGGCAGCACACTTGCCTCTGAGTCAGAGAGGTTGTGAGTTACGATCCTGCTCCAGAATGTTGCCCGTGAAAATCTATGCTTGCCGAAGCAATGCTGTGCTAAAGACTGCTGTACAGATGTGCTCGCTTTCAGATTAAATATTAAGCTGAAGCTTCATCTGCCCATTGTGGTGCCTGTAATGGGTGTCTCTACCAATATATATCCCTCAATGAACATGACAAGAACAATTAGCAAGTTGAACCGAATTGCATTGAAAGATGTAGCATGGAAACATGACCTTCGGCCTTACTCCAGCATTTTGTGAATAAATACCTTCGATTTGTACCAGCATCTGCAGTTATTTTCTTATACTATATATACCCTGTCCACACTAGTTCATTGACCATCAATGTTCACACTAGTTCACACCCATTCACACCAGTTCATCGCCATTGATGTTCACGCCAGTTCAACATGCATTCACACTAGTTCAATGTTACCCTACTTTTGTATCCACTCCCTACACACTAGGGACAATTTACAGAAGCCAATTAATCTACAAACCTGCATGCCTTTGGGATGTGGGAGGAAACCAGAGCACCCAGAGGAAGCCCACGTGGTCACAGGGAGAACGTGCAAATCCCACACAGAGAGCACTCGAGGGCAAGATTAAACCCGGGCCTTTGGCGCTCTGAGGCAGTGGCTCTACCAGATGCTTCACTGTGCTGACCAGCTGAGCAAAGTTTACAGTAGGAATTATAGTTTAAAAATTAATTGAGTTATGTAATGTCTGGAGACAAGTGAAGAAAGAAAACCTGAACTGCAATAATATATTCAACACTTGATCTCTTTAGGACAACTTCAGTCTCGTGGTGGAGGCACAGAGGCAACTGGATCCAATGAAGTAATCCAGGAACTCCCAGTTCATTAGCAATGGCTAGCAGAGTCTAGACTTGGTTACATTTCCTGGTTGATGCAACATGTTCTCCTATGTATTGTCCTACGCATAGAATACTCCAACCAGACCCAACCTCTATTCCTCAATTGTTTCTGATCGGTTTCTTAGGGAATGGGGCCCATGTGGCAGCAATATCCACAGATCCAGACACAAGGAACTGCAGATGCTGGAATCTGGACCATAACACAAAATAGTGGAGTAACCCAGCGGGTCAGACAGCATCTGTGGAGGGAAACGATAGGTGAGGTTTCGGGTTGGGACGCTTCCTCAGATTGATTGTAGTAGGGGGAGAAATTTGGAAAAGAGATGTGGGGGCAGGGCAAAGCCTGGCAAGTGATAGGTGAATACAGGTGGGGGGTGGGGTTTGCTTGTCAGATGGGGTGGACAAAGACTAGAGATGAAAAGAAGACAAAAGGGTGTCAGATAAGGAGAGAAGAGGAGCGGAATGTGAAGCTAGAGGGAGGGATCTAGGTGGAAGGGGACGGGGGTGGGGTGGAAAGAGGGGACTGTGGGTGAAACGGGTGTACACGGGAGTGGGGGTGGGGCATCAGAGTGACCATTGGGATTGGCTCCTGATGATTGTCAATACCCGCTGACAAGATGGGGATTATCACGGGCACTGACCTCCCCACCATCGAAGGGATTTATAGGAGGAGCTGGCTCCAAAAGGCAGCCAGCATCATCAGAGACCCACACCACCCTGGCCACGCTCTCATCTCACTACTGCCACCGGGAAGAAGGTATAGGAGTCTGAAACACATGACCTCTCGGTTCAGGAACAGCTTCGCCCCAACAAGGGTAGCACAGTGGAACACCTGGTAGAGCTGCTGCCTCACAGCACCAGAGGCCCCAATTCAATGCTGACTACAGGTGCTGTTTGTGCGTAGCTTGTACGTTCCCCCTGCGGCCGTGTGGGTTTCCTCCAGGTGCACCGGTCTCCTCCCACATCCCAAAGATGCTCAGGTTAAATGTCCCCTGTAAATTGCCCCTAGTTTGTAGGGGGTGGGATAGTATAGAACTAGTGTGAATGCGTGTTCAATTGTCAGCGTGGTCTTGATGAGCTGAAGGGCTTGTTTCTATGCCTTATCTCTAAAAGTGAAACTAAAATTAAAACCATCATGCTCTTGAACGCAACAAACACAAACAAAACTGTGAACTGTTTTTGTTGCACCAGGGACTTAGGGCTTTTGATTTGCACTAATATTGTGCTTTTTTAATTTATTGAACTTTCTTTTGTTTATTGAGTTATCTAAGAATACCATGTTTACAGTCCTGTTATGCTTTCATGTGTAATCATTTCATTCTGTTTTTGACACGTATGACAATTAAACACGCTTGATTCTTGTCTTGATTCATGGAGTCCGGAAATGCTCTGTGCACCTAACTTTCAAAATCAATCAAATCCAAAAGTTACATTCTGGAATCATTGTTGCTTTTTTCAGGAGAGCAGGTTATAATGTGGAGACATAAGAGACTGCAGATGCCTGAATCTTGAACAAAACACAAAGTGCTGGAGGAACTCAGCTAGTCAGGCAGCATCAGGGTGGCGCAACGTAGAGTCCCTGCCTTCCTGCGCCAGAGACCCGGGTTCGAACCCACCTAGAGGTGCAGTCTGTACGTTGTGCAGTTTGTACATTCTCCCTGTGACTGCGTGGGTTTTCATCGGTTGCTCC
The DNA here is from genome assembly GCF_053455715.1 of Rhinoraja longicauda. Taxonomy (NCBI): domain Eukaryota; kingdom Metazoa; phylum Chordata; class Chondrichthyes; order Rajiformes; family Arhynchobatidae; genus Rhinoraja; species Rhinoraja longicauda. Next base: position 18,575,622 of record NC_135965.1, read on the forward strand.
GGTTTCATTCCACTCTCTGAATACGTACGGGTTTGTAGGTTAGCTGGTTTCTGTAAGTTGTAAAATTGTCCCTGGTGTGTAGGTTGGTGTACGGGATGATCGCTGGTCAGCACAGTCTTTGGAAAGCTCCAGGTGTTGATGGACACCTGTCAGCACCCTTTTCCTCTGCAGAACTTTCTTCTGTCATCTCCCAACTGAAATGTGGAAAAGCTCAGGGTCCTGATAACATCCCCCCAGAGTTCCTGAAACACTGCGGTCCTAAATGCCAGGCCTGGCTCCGTGGGTTTTACTCCTCTTGCCTCATTGGTCAGTCCATTCCGAAGATCTGGCGGAAAGCCACCGTCATTGCGCTACCAAAACCAAACAAGCCTGCGGACGACCCAAGGAACTATCGGCCCATCTCACTCCTCTGTGTCCCGTACAAGCTCCTCGAACGGCTTCTCCTGGCCAGGCTCGATCCAATCGTTGACCCCCAACTACCCGTGGATCAAGCCGGATTTCGGTGTGGACGCTGCACCACCCACCAAATAGTCAAGCTGACCAATGACATCGAAGACAGTTTCGAAAAGGGTCGCAAGGCGGGCATCACACTGGTGGACCTCACCGCCGCCTATGATACTGTGTGGCACCAGGGCCTGATCTTGAAGCTCCTCCACACCATCCCTGACCGTCATTTAGTGCGGCTCCTTGCCAACATCCTTGCCAACCGCAGTTTTGTACTCAAGACCAGCGACGGACAATCTAGCCGACTGCGACGCCTAAGAAACGGAGTCCCGCAAGGCTCGATACTGGCCCCCATGCTCTTCAATCTCTATATCAGCGACCTGCCTCGCACGACCCCGCGCCAGTATGGATACGCAGATGACTTGGCCCTACTGCACTCGGACAAGAGTTGGTCAAATGTTGAGGATGTGCTCTCGGCGGATATGGAACTTGTCGCGGGCTACCTTAAGACCTGGAGACTAAAACTGAGTGTGGCAAAAACCACAACGGCCTTTCACCTGAACAACAAGGAAGCTCAACGCCAGCTAACCGTCACCCTGAATGGGTCACCCCTGCCCTACAACCCATTTCCTACATACCTCGGGGTGAAACTAGATCGGCAGCTGACCTACAAGCAGCACCTTGAAGCTCTCCGTGCTAAAGTCTCGGCACGGAACAACCTCCTGCGATGCTTTGCCGGATCGTCATGGGGCGCCAGGACATCTACTCTTCGAACCAGTGCTCTTGCACTCGTGTACAGCGCCGCTGAGTATGCCGCCCCAGCATGGTGCCGCAGCGCTCATACTAGCAAGCTAGACACCACCCTCAACGACACCATGCGGATCATCACCGGCTGCCTACGCCCTTCTCTGACAGATCTCCTGCTGGTGCTCGGAGGGATCGCACCCGCCAAGCTTCGCAGAGAGTTCTTCACTCATAGGCTGGTGTGCAAGGCCCCATCGGACGGCAAACATCCTTTGCACCACCTCGCCCAGGATTCACAGCAACTGGGACCTCAATGCCTGTCATCTCGTCACCCTTTCTCCCGTCATGCAGCAACCCTCTGTGGCTCCGGTTTCCACATACTAGGAGCATGGAGAACCAGCTGGGAACAGACATCGCAACCTCCTCAATTCACTGTCGCACCGAACACCACAGCCCCACCCGGCTCGGACATGCCCCGCAAAGAGTGGGTCGCCCTGAACCGGCTCCGCACAGGGGTCGGCCGGTTCAACGCCAACATGCATCGTTGGGGGTTGCGTCCATCAGCAGCCTGCGTGTGTGGAGCAGACCAGCAGACAGCGCAGCACGTCATTTTCGACTGCACTGTCCTCCGTCCCCCTGGTGGAGGGGTAGACCTCACGGCCCTCGACAACAGCACATTGCACTGGCTACAGCGCCTGGAGGGCGTTACATAATTTCTGCTGCCTCAAACGCAAGAAGAAGAAGCGCAGTCTAGGTGGGCCGGAGGACCTGTTTCCGCGCTGTATCTCTAAATCTAAAAAGAATCAGGGGAGGGTATGGTAATGGACAGATGACGTTTCGGGTCGGGACCCTTCTTCAGGTCAAAACCTGATAGCAGCATCACGGGGACTTGAAAAGGGCCAAGGGTGTTTAATTGTCATCTGTACCGACAACGGAACAAGGAAATTCTTACTTTCATGAGTTTCATATTGGGCACAAAATCAGGTCAATTTTCATACCTAGGTGTGGTTAAAATCCCAACAATCTTGTCAGGCAATATTATACAGGGATTTAATTTAAAAGATAATTTGCTTTACCCAAGAATATTCAGTGGAACCTCTTTCTTGAGCTTAATCCTGTCCTCATGATCCTGTACTAGAATTACAGTCTAAATATCTGGTCTGTTAGTATAATCTTTGGCTCCCAGCACTTTTAAAGTCCTGGATTATGTCATCTTTCAACATTCTTTTGCACAACAGAAGCATCTTCTGTTCAACAAGTTAAAACCCACAGTCCTGGAGCAGATATCATTAACCTTCTTTGAATTCTTTGCAATGTAACAAAATCTTACTCAGGATAACATTTCCAAAAATTGTAGGCAGTGTTTCAGTGAATCGTGCAAGCTAGAGATGTCTGTTTCAAGTTTATCTTATGTCCTGAGATACACACAGTTCTGAATGACTTTAGTTGATGAGAATTTTCCACTGACAGGATGAAGCTGAATGAAGCTGATAATAAAGGATACCAATTTCCCCTTGTGTATAAACACACATACACATAGACCTTTGTTCAGAGAATGGACTGAAGTTGTATGTCCATTTAATGACAGACACACAGACCAGACTCCCCACCATTGACTCTATCTGCACTTCACGCTGCCTCGGGAAAGCAGCCAACATAATCAAAGACGTCCCTTCCCGGTCATTCCTTCTTCATCCCCCTCCCATTTGGCAGAAGATGCAGAAGCTTGTAAGCGCGCACCACCAGACTCAGGAACAGCTATCAGGCTTCTGAACGGTTCCATAAGCTGGGGTACTGTCCGATTCACCTCCACCCCATTGCGGACATTGGACCTTGTCTCTGGAACTGATGAGCTCCAATGCTGAGAACTATATTCTGCACTCTGTATCTTCCCCTTTGCTCTATCAGCCAATCTTCCCTGTCCCGCCTGCAACTGGTCCAAAATGCCGCAGCGAGACTCCTGACGGGTACCCGAAAAAGGGACCACATCACGCCGATTCTCGCCTCTCTCCACTGGCTCCCTGTACAGTACAGAATCAACTTCAAGCTCCTCCTATTCACATATAAAGCCCTAAATGGATACCCCCCCCCCACATCAAAAATCTTCTAACCCACCTCTCTAACTCCAGGTCCCTCAGGTCGGCCGACTTGGGGCTACTCACTATCCCGCGGTCTAGGCTTAAGCTCAGGGGTGACCGCGCTTTTGCGGTTGCAGCTCCTAGACTGTGGAACAGCATCCCTCTCCCCATCAGAACTGCCCCCTCCATCGACTCCTTTAAGTCCAGGCTCAAAACCTATTTCTACTCCCTAGCGTTTGAGGCCCATTGAGGAGGCGCTGTGAACTGTTTTGTATGTGCTGTTATGTTTGTGTGCTACTGTATGTTTCATTTTTTTCCTTAGTACCTAATCAGATGTACAGCACTTTGGTCAACGTGGGTTGTTTTTAAATGTGCTATACAAATAAAATTGACTTGACTTGACTTGACTATCTATTGCACTTGAGTTTGGCTTGATTGTTTTTATGTATAGTATTATCTGATCTGATAGGATTGCATGCAAAACAAAACTTTTCACTCCATCTGTATATATACGTATGACAATAATAAACCTAAACTTCAATCTAAATCTCAAGTTATTGTAAGCATCCAACAGTTTGGAGCAAGTTCCTACAAACAGCAAGATGATATTGAGCTAAGTTGCTTTGTATGGGTTTTGGGTGAGTGCTGTTCCTCAAATTGGAATCTCCTTCACTTACAGCAAAGTGGAGGCACGAGAGATTGCAGACGCTGGAGTCTGAAGCAAAAAAAACAAACTGCTGAAGGAACTCAGTGAGCCAGACGGCATCTGTGGAGGAAAATGGACAGTCTGGCATTTCAGTTCGAGACAAATGAACAGGCGACATTTCGATCGAGACCCTTCAACTGGGATGACAAAGATGAGGGGAAGTAGCCAATATAAAGAGGTTGGGGAGAGGGATGGAGCAAACACCAACAGTCAATGAAAGATTTAATAGGAACCTAAGGAGTCACTTTTCACACAGAGGGTGGTGGGTATGTGGAACGAGCTGCCAGAGGAGGTAGTTAAGGCAGGATCTATAACAGATACTTGGATAGGTACATGGATAGGAAAGGTTTAGAGGGATATGAGCCAAATACAGGGAAATGGGACTAGCTTAGATGGGACATCTTGGTCGGGAAGGACTAGTTGGGCCAAAGGGCCTGTGTCTGTGCTGTATGACCCGTGACTGGAACAATTGCTGGTGACATTTGCTCCTATGCATCAGGCCAATGAAAGGAAAGCAATTGTGCAATAAATTTGCAAAGAACATTGAGTATGATTTAGAGTGGATGGTAGGTTTACCACACACCAGTAAACACACAGAGCTGCTAGACGGTTCTCATTGAGTGGCACTGCTTATCTAATCAATACCTTCAATGAGGTTGCACATGACAGCAGATTTGTTTCCCTTGCAAGTTTTTGAAAGCACCAGCATGTTTCTTGTGGCAGGCTCACAGATATCCTGAGGTCACAGACATGCTTGTGCTGTTAAAATACAAATGATAATCTGCAGTCTATATCACTGGCACCTGGGTAGCAATGCCAGGCTTGAACCAAGACAGCAGGTTGAGAATCTTCCCCGAGTTTTTATTTCTGACACTGTGCAAGCTAATGTGATCGAGTTCAAAACTTTAAGCAGGAGTGCCAGTAAATATCTAACCATAATGTATCACACAATTTATCAATATATATATATTTTTTCATTATACTAGAAACACATTATATTGCTAAATAGTTTTGGGCGGCACAGTGGCACAACGGTAGAGTTGTTGCCTTCCAGCGCCAGAGCCCGGGGTTTGATCCTGACTACCGATACCGTCTGTACGGAATTTGTGCGTTCTCCATGGAGTTTGCTCCCACATTTCAAAAACATGCAGGTTTATAGGCTAATTCACAAAATGCTGGAGTAACTCAGCAGGTCAGGCAGCATCTCGGGAGAGAAGGAATGGGTGACGTTTCGGGTCGAGACCCTTCTTCAGACTGATGTCAGGGGGGCGGGACAAAGGAAGGATATAGGTGGAGACAGGAAGATAGAGGGAGATCTGGGAAGGAGGAGGGGAAGGGAGGGACAGAGGAGCTATCTAAAGTTGGAGAAGTCGACGTTCATATCACTGGGCTGCAAACTGCCCAGGCGAAATATGAGGTGCTGTTCCTCCAATTTCCGGTGGGCCTCACTATGGCACTGGAGGAGGCCCATGACAGAAAGGTCAGACTGGGAATGGGAGGGGGAGTTAAAGTGCTCGGCCACCGGGAGATCAGTTTTTTTAATGCAGACCGAGCGCAGGTGTTCAGCGAAGCGATCGCCGAGCCTGCGCTTGGTTTTGCCGATGTAAATAAGTTGACATCTAGAGGCTAATTGGCTTCAATAAAAATTGTTACATTTCCTTAGTCATAGAGTCATACAGCGTGGAAACAGGCCCTTCAGCCCAACTTGCCCACACGGACCAATATATCCCATCTACACTAGTCCTACCTGCCTACCCATATCCCTCTAAACCTGTCCTATCAATGTGCCTGTCTAATTGATTCTTAAACATTGCAATAGCCCCTGCCGCAACTACCTCCTCTGGCAGCTCGTTCCATACTCCTAATACAGTGTGTAGGAAAGAACTAGTGTACGGGGATGATCATTGGTCAGCGTGAAGTCGGTGGGCCGAAGGGCCTGTTTCTATGCCTTAAATCGCCAGAGACCTGGATTCGATCTCCAAAGTCCAAAGTCTAAAGATTATTTACAGGCGCTAAAACTTTGATGTGCTTAAAATCAGCAGAATTAAACTGTGACTTTTTTTTTTAACAGGATGTAAGAATCAAATTAGCATCATTTTAAAATGATAACACAGTGACTTCGTCAATGGAAATTCAAAGCACTGTTTTAATGACTTGGCAATATAAATTCAAATCATACCATTGGAATTAAGGAATATAAATTTAGTTAACGAACTATAGAATTCCAGAACAAGAAATGTACTCCCGATCTCCCAATCTACCTCATTGTGGCCCTTGCGCTTTTTAAAATCTGCACTTTCTCCGTGACCATTACATGATGTTCTGCACTCTTGTCTTCTTTATTTTGGAATACTTGTTGTACTCACATATGATTTGATTGTAATCATGTGTGGATAATTTACCTGATAAAACAAAGAACATAGAATAGTACAGCACAGGAAGAAGCCCTTCAGCCTACAATGTTTGCGCCAAACCTGATGCCAATTTAATCTCCTCTGCTACATCCCTCCATTCCCTACATATACATGTGCCTATATCAAGCCTCTTAAATGCCACTATCATATCTACTTCCACCACCACCCTTTGCTATGCATTCCAGGCACCCACAACTCTTTATGTAAACAAACGTGCCTTGCTCTTCGCCTTTAACTTTGCCCCTCTCATCTTAAAGCTCTGCCCTCTAGTCTTTGATATTCACCACCTGGGAAAAAGGTTCTGACTGTCTATCTTATCTATGCCATCTGGTCCTAGACTCTCCCACTAGTGGGAATATCCTCTCCACATCCACCCTATCCAGGTCTTTCACTGGTCCAGGCCCGGTGCTGTCAAATGATCATCATGCGTTAACCCTATCACCCCATAGCAAATGTGTGAGGACCAAACATAGTAAAACTCCGATGATCTATGCTCCAACTGTTGGGAAGTCCCAATGGATTGGAACTAGCTCATGGGGAGCTGATTCACATGTTCCTTTTAACATACCAGGAGCCTGGCTCCTGAGACTTCATACATTTTAACACAAGGAAGCGTGAGATAAGTGAGCTCAGTGATGATATTTCCACACTGTACGAAGTCCAACAGTTGCTTATTGCAGAGTGAAAACTAAACCCGAGGGCATTAACTTTATCCCACTGAGTTTCATTATGTTGGAGCCAATTTTGAATAAATTGGGATTAGTAGTCTCTGGGATCTTGGACCCGAATCTACCAGTTCAACTTAATTTAGAAGACACTACGTAAGCAAGGTCTTGCGATTCATCCAGTCTGAAGGTTCAAACTGTCCTACAGTTCTTGGCATTGCCTTTGACTTCCAGGAAAGAGCACTGTATACCAAAGCCAACAGGCCTTCATGTTGAAAGCCAACAGAGATCCATGTATGAAAACAAAGTTCCACCTTTAGCCTGGGATAAAGTTCAATACATAGTGCACAGTCATGACAACATCCAGGGCATGGATGGAAACAGCTAAGCTCTGATCCCTACACCTTGCAGACGGTGACTGCCAAACCCCACTCATTGTAGTTAGGGCTATTAGTTTCAATTGATAACATCCCTTTACATTTCCTACAGTCACAATTGGATCTGCTGGGACAATGCCCCTCAATGATTTCCTCTCCATTTAGATAGCAGAAAGCTGCAGAAATTGGATCTAAACAAGATATTAAGGGGGCAGAATTACCCACCCCTCCCACGTTGACAATAAAGATGAGGCTGAAGATGTGTGAGGTATTTAGACAGAAAGAATGCCCACAATGGTGGCATGGTGGCACAGCGGTAGAGTTGCTGCCTTACAGCACCAGAGACCAGGGTTCGATCCTGACAACAGGTGCTGTCTGTATGGCATTTGTATGCTCTCCCTGCAACCGCATGGGTTTTCCCCGGGTGCTCCGGTTTCCTCACGCACTCCAAAGATGTACAAGTTTGTAGGTTAATTGTCTTGGTAAAATTGTAAATTGTCCCTAGTGTGTGTAGGATAGTGTTAATGTGCAGGGATCGCTGGTTGGTGCGGACTCGATGGGCTGAAGGGCCTGTTTCCACGCTTTATCTCTAAACTAAACTAAGTTAAACTAAGTACACTCCAGATCAGAAGGCAAATGGAATGATGGAGCAATGCAGCACAAAAACACGTTCTTTGACTAACTTATCCAAGATGTTTATCCAATGGGTAGGCCCGAAGATGTCCTGGTTGGGTTGCTCCTGGTCCTGGCCAAGCTGGCCATCCGCGACTCAAGACGCCAGGCGGAAGAGGGCTCTGCCTGAGCCAGCTGCCTACCCCTTTTCCGGGGTTCCATCCGCACCCGGGGGGTGTTGGAGAGGGACTGCGCGCTGTCCATGGGCACCTTGGAGAATTTCCGGGACCGTTGGGCATCACGGGGGATTGGATGTATTCTGGATGGGGATTGTAATATAATTGTATAATAGTTTCAATTGGTACATTTGTTTGTATAGTATTCTGGTGGTGGGTTCTGTTTTGGTTTTAATGTATTGTATATATTATTTTAATATTTGAATAAATATTTTTGATTTAAATTTTTTTTAAAAAGATGCTTATCCAAATTGCTGTCTCCTGCATATGAACAGATCAGGAAAACTGTCACGGTAAGACTAGCTAGAACATGAAAATGAAATTAAGTACATATCCATACCATGCAATTGTTTTTTTACACTACAATCATTGCATGCTTTTATTTACGTACGATTGTGCTTATGTATAGTATAGAGCTAGTCGATTGTATGCAAAATATAACAGCGCCGGAGACCCGGGTTCAATCCTGACCTTGGGTGCTGTCTGTGTGGAGTTTGCACGTTCTGCCTCTGACTGTGTGGATTTTGTCCGGTGCTCCGGTTTCCTCTCACATTGCAAATGATAGCGGAGTCAGGGGGTATGGGGAGAAGGCAGGAATGGGGTACCGATTGTGAATGATCAGCCATGATCACATTGAATGGCGGTGCTGGCTCGAAGGGCCGAATGGCCTACTCCTGCACCTATTGTCTATTGTCTATTGTCTATTGCAAAAAAGTGATATAGACAAAAAGTGAGATCGTCTGTGGAAGGGTTCCGACCTGAAATACCACCTAATATTTTTCTGTAGAGATGCTGCCTGGCCCACTGAGTTATTCCAGCATTTTGTGTCTATCTTTGGTATAAACCAGCATTTGCAGTTCCTTCCTACACACTTCCCAAAAAGTGAGGTCAATTGGCTTCTGTGACAAAAAATGCCCCTAATGTGTAAGGAGTGGATGAAAAAGTGGGATAACATAGATCTAGTGTGAACGGGTGATGGATGGTCGGCATGGACTCGGTGGGCTGAAGGACCTGTTTCCATGCTGGGTCTCGAAACTAAATTAAACTAAAAATAACCTTGAGCTCATCAGAAACTTTGCTGTCATTATCGTTATTCACACTAAACGCTACTTAAATATCTGAGAATTTATGTTCCGTTAATTAAACAGTCTACAATTTAATTTAAAAAATGATGGCATTTTCAACGACATTAGGGAGTCACTGGATTGTTACTGGTTTGAATATACCCTCCTGGGTAGTTGGTCTGCCATCTTTATCTGTTTGACCTACATGGACACCAAATCATCATTAATATGTAGTTAACAAAAAAGCTGCTCGCTGTACCTCTGTACACGTGACAATAAACTAAAACAAACCAAACTATGAACTACCCACTGGAATGGTTCAGCAAGCACAGTGGCACAGCGGTAGAGCCGCTGCCTCACAGTGCCAGAGTCCTGGGTTCAATCGTGACCTCGGGTGCTGTCTGTGTGGAGTTTGGACATGCTCCCTGTGACTGCGTGGGTTTTCTCCAGGTGCTGCTGGTTCCTCCCACATCCCAAGAATACGTGAGCATGTAGGGTAATTGAGCCTCTGTAAATTGCCCCGCTTGTGTGCAGGGAGTGGCATAACATAGAACTAGTGCTGAGCGGGAGATCAATGGTGGTCATGGATTCAGTGGGCCGGAGGCCCGTTTCCATGTGTATCTCAAAACTAAAGTAAAACTAAGTCAAGAGCAATTAAGGATGGACAATAAAAGAATGACTTAATTATGATATTCACACTAAACAAACGATGGCCCAACTAATGATATCCACAATCAATGAATAAAAATAAAGTATTAGATTAAAAAAAGAAATAAGGTGTAGTAAGGAACTGCAGATGCTGGTTTATACAGAAGATAAACACAAAGTGCTGGAGTATCTCAGTGGGTCAGGCAACATCTCTGGAGAAAAAGAAAAGGTGACGTGTCTGGTCAGAAACCGGCCCAAAACGTCACCTATTCTTTTCTCCAGCGATGCTGCCTGTCCCACTGAGTTACTCCAGCATTTTGTGTCTATGGTGCCTAACCTACTGAGGTACTCCAGCACTTTGTGTTTATCAAGGGCAGGAATAAGTCTGCTGTTCAGAACAACTGCACCAAGAAGTCTAAAATAAAACAATAATATGTAAACTTCAATCACACCTTCAGGAATGTGCTCAGTTCTCGTATCACCAGAGTGACTACAGATGAGATTTACAAGGCTCATTGCCACAACTGAAGAATTGTAACTAAAAGGAGAGATTGCCCAGGCTGGCGTTGTTTTCTCTGGAGACTGAGAGGAGTGCGGTGACTGAGATGTATAAAAATATGAAAGGTCTGTCTGGAGTAAACAGAGGAGATAGTGACTATGGGGCCGTGATTTAAATGACCTGCTTGAAGAATAGTGGTAAGCTGAGGTTACAATAATTCACTCAATGAGAAATGGGGATCTGTAACTGTAGTCAGCAACTGTAGTGAGAAACGAGCCCGGGTTTCTGGTGCTGTAAAGCAGCAACTCGACCGCCACACGACCATACATCACAATACACCAACAAACCATAATAGTGCAAAAGGACAAAGCCAATGCCCCTAGGTCTATGTAATTCAGAGCTTATTTGGAGGTTGTAGCGTTTAATAGCCTAATGGCTGTAGGGAAGAAGCTGTCCCTGAACCTGGACGTTACAGTTTTCAGGCTCCTGTATCTTCGTCTCACTGGCAGGAGTGAAATGAGTGTGTGGCCAGGGTGGTGTGGGTCTCTGATGATGCTGGCTGCCCTTTCAAAGCGAAGGCTGAGCTCAAATGAACACCTCAGTGCTCCTTGTTAAAGCGTTAATGACAATTATGCACCATGTTGCCAATGCTTTGGTAAACCACCATGATGCAGAGTTTCCTTTTGTCAGACCTTGCAGTTTCCCTCGTTCGAGAAGTGAAACTGTTGTTACACAGTTTGTGGAGGTGAGGGCAGAAGCTGGTAGGTTATAGAGAAGAGCTGTGGACTTTCATGGGGGGTTTTATGCCATGAGAACTCCTCAGTGGGATTTATTTCTACATAACTGTTATTTTCCATATAATTAGGTGTCGCGTACCTCTAAAATCCCCTAGTCTCACATCAGTTGCAGTACAGAGTTGCTGCCTTACAGTGCCAGAGACTCGGGCTTTACCCTGACTATGGGTGCTGTCTGTACAGAGTTTGTACGTTCTTCCTGTGATCACATGGGTTTTCTCCGGGTGCTCCTGTTTCCCACCACATTCCAAAAACGTACAGGTTTGTAGGTTAATTGGCTTCGGTAAAAATTGTAGATTCACCCGAGAGTGTGTTGGATAGTGCAACTGTACGGGGTGATGACTGGTTGGCACGGACTTGGTGGGGCGAAGGGCCTGATTCCATGCTGTATCTTTAAAGTCTAAAGTCTTTGAGCAAAACACAAAGTGCTAGAGGAACTCCCCAGGTCAGGCGGCATCTATGGAGAGAAATGGACAGGCTATCTTTTGGGTCAGGACCCTTCTTCAGATTGATTGAGTAGGAGGGAGAAAGCTGGAAAGGAAAGATGGGGGTGGGGCAAAGCATGGCATGTGATACATGGATACAGTTGGGGGAGGTGGTGAGTCGCAGATGGATGGATTAAGTGACAAAGACTAGAGGCGGAAAGGAGACTAAAGGGTGTCAGATAAGGAAAGAAGACGAGGAGTGAAATGTAAAACCAGGGGGAGGAATATAGATTCCCCGGGTCCCCTTCCATCCATATCCCTCCCTCTGAATGATAACAAGCTGTTGTGAACGCACAGCAGATTAGACAGCATCAGTGGAAAGGCCACACTGTTGGTCTAGAATTTGCAATCCTTGGCATTTTTGGCGATCGTTGCCCCAGGATAGAAAGGTCAGTACGGGAATGGGAAGGGGAGCTGCAATGGTTAGCAGCTGTGAGATCTGGTAGGCTGTAGGGACATAGGGATTGGCTGAGAGTTCGAACCCTCGGATTGGCTAACGATGTCACGAGGTGGGCCAGCGCGGGAGAGACAAGTTAGTCTAGTGTTGAACTCCGTCCGGTAAAGACGTATTCGTTGGTTGTCTATAGTTGTGAGTATTGCGTTTGTTATGGGTTTTTTGCCCATGCAAATAAACTCAGTTTTGAACACTCACCCACTTCTGGACTCGCCACAAGGCCTTGGTAGTCAATAGACAATAGACAATAGACAATAGGTGCAGGAGTAGGCCATTCAGCCCTTCGAGCCAGCACCGCCATTCAATGCGATCATGGCTGATCACTCTCAATCAGTACCCCGTTCCTGCCTTCTCCCCATACCCCCTCACTCCGCTATCCTTAAGAGCTCTACCCAGCTCTCTCTTGAAAGCATCCAACGAACTGGCCTCCACTGCCTTCTGAGGCAGAGAATTCCACACCTTCACCACTCTCTGACTGAAAAAGTTCTTCCTCATCTCATCTCCGAGAGCAAGTGTTCAGCAAAACGGTCGCCGTGCCTACAAGTGGTCTCGCCAGAGATTTGTCTCTATCCACAAATAATGTCTGACCTACTGAGCATTTTCTGCTTTCATTTTAGATTTCCTCCTGCAGCTAGATACCAGCAGTTTCCATTGATATTCCGTACATTATTATCATGTTCCTTCTACCTTGGAAAGTGGAACCAAGAGCAACAGTGAAACTAAGCATCAGGCTTATGTTCTTCCCTCATCGCTTTCCCTCTCTCTGCGGGACAGACAGCATCTCTGGAGATCTGGAATGGGTGTGATGTTTCAGGTCGAGACCCTTCTTCAGTCTTCAGACATATGGTTGAGTGTTGTGTGTGTATTTACAATAGACAATAGACAATAGGTGCAGGAGTAGGCCATTCAGCCCTTCGAGTCAGCACCGCCATTCAATGCGATCATGGCTGATCACTCTCAATCAGTACCCCGTTCCTGCCTTCTCCCCATACCCCCTCACTCCGCTATCATTAAGAGCTCTATCCAGCTCTCTCTTGAAAGCATCCAACGAACTGGCCTCCACTGCCTTCTGAGGCAGAGAATTCCACACCTTCACCACTCTCTGACTGAAAAAGTTCTTCCTCATCTCCGTTCTAAATGGCCTACCCCTTATTCTTAAACTGTGGCACCTTGTTCTGGACTCCCCCAACATTGGGAACATGTTTCCTGCCTCTAATGTGTCCAATCCCCTAATTATCTTATATGTTTCAATAAGATCCCCCCTCATCCTTCTAAATTCCAGTGTATACAAGCCCAATCGCTCCAGCCTTTCAACATACGACAGTCCCGCCATTCCGGGAATTAACCTAGTGAACCTACGCTGCACGCCCTCCATAGCAAGAATATCCTTCCTCAAATTTGGAGACCAAAACTGCACACAGTACTCCAGGTGCGGTCTCACCAGGGCCCGGTACAACTGTAGAAGGACCTCTTTGCTCCTATACTCAACTCCTCTTGTTACGAAGGCCAACATTCCATTGGCTTTCTTCACTGCCTGCTGTACCTGCATGCTTCCTTTCATTGACTGATGCACTAGGACACCCAGATCTCGTTGAACTCCCCCTCCTCCTAACTTGACACCATTCAGATAATAATCTGCCTTTCTATTCTTACTTCCAAAGTGAATAACCTCACACTTATCTACATTAAACTGCATCTGCCATGATTCCGCCCACTCACACAACCTGTCCAAGTCACCCTGCAGCCTTATTGCATCTTCCTCACAATTCACACTACCCCCCAGCTTAGTATCATCTGCAAATTTGCTAATGGTACTTTTAATCCCTTCGTCTAAGTCATTAATGTATATCGTAAATAGCTGGGGTCCCAGCACCGAACCTTGCGGTACCCCACTGGTCACTGCCTGCCATTCCGAAAGGGACCCATTTATCCCCACTCTTTGCTTTCTGTCTGTCAACCAATTTTCTATCCATGTCAGTACCCTACCCCCAATACCATGTGCCCTAATTTTGCCCACTAATCTCCTATGTGGGACCTTGTCGAAGGCTTTCTGAAAGTCGAGGTACACCACATCCACTGACTCTCCCCTGTCAATTTTCCTAGTTACATCCTCAAAAAATTCCAGTAGATTTGTCAAGCATGATTTCCCCTTCGTAAATCCATGCTGACTCGGAATGATCCCGTTACTGCTATCCAAATGCTCAGCAATTTCGTCTTTTATAATTGACTCCAGCATCTTCCCCACCACTGATGTCAGACTAACTGGTCTATAGTTACCCGTTTTCTCTCTCCCTCCTTTCTTAAAAAGTGGGATAACATTTGCTATCCTCCAATCCACAGGAACTGAACCTGAATCTATAGAACATTGAAAAATGATCTCCAATGCTTCCACTATTTCTAGAGCCACCTCCTTAAGTACCCTGGGATATATATATGCTGAACTTTTTTTTCTCGTTTATAATATTGTTTACAGAATACTATGTTTACATATACTGTCGTGCTGCTGCAAGTAAAATGTCTTTGTTCTGTCTGGGACATATGGCAATAAAACACTCTTGATTCTTGAGAAGGGAATTGGGCAAGTGTTTGGGGAGGATAAATGTGTCGGGTTACAGGCTGAAGTGGGGGAAAGGGATTCAATGGATTGCTTAATGTAGGGCTGGCCTGGACTCGATGGGCTGAGTTGCTGCCTTCTGCACCTTAATGCCTCTATAACTTGATCTCATGTAGCAGCTCTTCCCTCAGGCTGGGCTCCTGGATTTGACAAGTGATCAGATCTCTGATGAGTAAGTTCTTCAAATATGCAAAGCTGAAATGATCTGCTAACAATCTTAGCTTCGATAAAAAAGCATCAAGAGCATCAGAAGATTTTCCCTGCTCTGGATTGCATGTAAAGGACTCGTAAAGGCCCACTGTTTTATCTCTAGGCAGGTTACAATGTGCCTCCAATGGTTCATCCATCTAATGGATTCCCCAGCGTCCCATCTGTGGGTTTCCAGTCTGTACAAGTTTCTCCTGTTGTGCCACTGAGATACGATAACCTTTTTTTCCTTTCATCTTGTTTACCAAAGGAAGCTTAATGTACAGTGGAGGTTTCTCCTTCAGTTCTCTCCCTTCTTTTGACGAGTTACTTGCGTGGTGATCTAATGGCGTGGACGTATTCGTTGGTTGTCTATAGTTGTGAGTATTGCGTTTGTTACGGGTTTTTTGCCCATGCAAATAAACTCCGTTTTGAACACTCACCCGCTTCTGGACTCACCACAAGGCCTTGGTAGTCAATAGACAATAGACAATAGACAATAGGTGCAGGAGTAGGCCATTCAGCCCTTCGAGCCAGCACCGCCATTCAATGCGATCATGGCTGATCACTCTCAATCAGTACCCCGTTCCTGCCTTCTCCCCATAGCCCCTCACTCCGCTATCCTTAAGAGCTCTATCCAGCTCTCTCTTGAAAGCATCCAACGAACTGGCCTCCACTGCCTTCTGAGGCAGAGAATTCCACACCTTCACCACTCTCTGACTGAAAAAGTTCTTCCTCATCTCATCTCCGAGAGCAAGTGTTCAGCAAAACGGTCGCCGTGCCTACAAGTGGTCTCGCCAGAGATTTGTCTCTATCCACAAATAATGTCTGACCTACTGAGCATTTTCTGCTTTCATTTTAGATTTCCAGCAGTTTCCGTTGATATTCCGTACATTATTATCATGTTCCTTCTACCTTGGAAAGTGGAACCAAGAGCAACAGTGAAACTAAGCATCAGGCTTATGTTCTTCCCTCATCGCTTTCCCTCTCTCTGCGGGACAGACAGCATCTCTGGAGATCTGGAATGGGTGTGATGTTTCAGGTCGAGACCCTTCTTCAGTCTTCAGACATATGTTTGAGTGTTGTGTGTGTATTTAAATATATATAAATATATATAAATATATATATATGCTGAACTTTTTTTTCTCGTTTATAATATTGTTTACAGAATACTATGTTTACATATACTGTCGTGCTGCTGCAAGTAAAATGTCATTGTTCTGTCTGGGACATATGGCAATAAAACACTCTTGATTCTTGAGAAGGGAATTGGGCAAGTGTTTGGGGAGGATAAATGTGTCGGGTTACAGGCTGAAGTGGGGGAAAGGGATTCAATGGATTGCATAATGTAGGGCTGGCCTGGACTCGATGGGCTGAGTTGCTGCCTTCTGCACCTTAATGCCTCTATAACTTGATCTCATGTAGCAGCTCTTCCCTCAGGCTGGGCTCCTGGATTTGACAAGTGATCAGATCTCTGATGAGTAAGTTCTTCAAATATGCAAAGCTGAAATGATCTGCTAACAATCTTAGCTTCGATAAAAAAGCATCAAGAGCATCAGAAGATTTTCCCTGCTCTGGATTGCATGTAAAGGACTCGTAAAGGCCCACTGTTTTATCTCTAGGCAGGTTACAATGTGTCTCCAATGGTTCATCCATCTAATGGATTCCCCAGCGTCCCATCTGTGTGTTTCCAGTCTGTACAAGTTTCTCCTGTTGTGCCACTGAGATACGATAACCTTTTTTTCCTTTCATCTTGTTTACCAAAGGAAGCTTAATGTACAGTGGAGGTTTCTCCTTCAGTTCTCTCCCTTCTTTTGATGAGTTACTTGCGTGGTGATCTAATGGCGTGGATAACTTCATTTGCTCCTCTCTCCATTCCTTTGTCTTTTTGATGGACTTTGTGTCCGATACTACTTTGGGAAGTAAATCAATGCTGCAGTACAAAGAGATAGCCAAAGTCAATATAATGCCTTAAGTGAAACGTCTTGGATATCCAATGTCCAGGTCTCCAAGATAATGGATCTTATTGAATAGAAAATAATGGTGATTTATTATGTTTCGTGAAATATACTTTGAATTATTTCAAATCTATTTGTTCTATTGAGCGTGCAGAAGGGTTTTTTCATAATTTATCTTCCAGTTTAGTTTCACTCCTGAATTGGTTTCGCCTCATGCGATTCCCATCCATGAGAATGGTCTGCCTTATATGCTGCTTTCAGTGAGCAGTGTGTGAAGATGTACTGCCATTTTCTGGGTTCATGGTACCTCCTTCGCTTTCTGCATCTGATTATGTGGTGGCACTCCATCAGTAATCCATTGTGAATCCATTGAGCCTGTTCCTATTTTGCACTGTTCTATAAAATGACTGGAAAGTGTTTTGTGAAAAGGAAAGGGTTGGCTTATCTAAATCTGCAGCGCATGGCATAATTTCATTGCAATATCCCGCATGTCATTCGGGCAGAAGCATTTTATGCTTGCCACTGCTTTTGATAAAAGTAGTGCTGAAGAAGTTAACATTCCCTTGACAAGTCTAAAGTGGTGTCTTAGACCATGTACCTGCAATCCAGGCAGCATCGGCATAAGGAAATGGACAGACAACGTTTCAGGTGGGGACCCTTCTTCAGGTTGACAGTCATGGAGGTTGTGGGGGGAAGATTGCCAGAAGCCAATAGTTCAGAAGAAGGATCCCGGCCTGAAACGTCATCTGTCCATTTTCTACCACAGATACTAAACATAGCACAAAAAGTAAGGAAATTTGTGTTTGGTAGATTATTTCTTTGTTGTAACAATGCTTCTTGGCAATAAATCTTATACCGTTGGAAAGCCTGTTTATTTCCCTTTTAAATGGTGCCACATTTGTAAGGAACATGCATTTGTGGGATGAGCAGCAGAGCTGAGTATATGGGTTGCGCCCATGAAAAATTTGCCAAATCTTCTCTGCCAATGCCAAACAGCTTATTCTGCTGTTGCTATTGACTCTTGTTTTGAGCTTCTGGTACCCCCAGGTGCTGACAAGAACCAGGCTGGTGACCAGCATGAGGAGGAGGTGCCAGGCTGTTGTGGCTGTGTATGGTTCTTCCACACGCTACTGTGGCTCCTGTTTATTAAATGAATAAATTGTTAAATTGCCAATATGTCTTGTTTCTTCAGACTTCAATCATCCAATCCACCAAACAACACCGAACAAGAGTCAATGGCAGAATAAGCTGTTTGGCATTGGCAGAGAAGATTTGGCAAATTTTTCATGGGCGCAACCCATATACTCAGCTCTGCTGCTCATCCCACAAATGCATGTTCCTTACAAATGTGGCACCATTTAAAAGGGAAATAAACAGGCTTTCCAACGGTATAAGATTTATTGCCAAGAAGCATTGTTACAACAAAGAAATAATCTACCAAACACAAATTTCCTTACTTTTTGTGCTATGTTTTTATCTGACCCAATGAGTTACTCAAGCACTCTGATTTTAGATCACAAGATAGACCATCTGGACAAGCTCACACTAAGTTTAATTTAGTATATTGTCATGTGTACCGAGGAACAGTGAAAAGCTTTTGTTGCGTGCTAACCAGACAGTGGAAGGACATTACTTAATTACAGTAGAGTCTTTCACAATGTAAAGATACACAAAAAGGGAATAATGTTCTGTGGGATAAGAAAATAACTGCAGATGCTGGTACAAATCGATTTATTCACAAAATGCTGGAGTAACTCAGCAGGTCAGGCAGCATCTCGGGAGTGAACACACACGATCTGCTGAGTTACTCCAGCATTTTGTGAATAAATCGATTTGTCTCCCGAGATGCTGCCTGGCCTGCTGAGTTACTCCAGCATTTTGTGAATAAATGTTCTGTGGGATCTTGCCATGTCCAAAAAGGCTGCCGCGTTTTGACTTCATGCAAGGTTAAAAGTACTTCACTGGTTGTAGATTCTAGTCAAGGAACCTTGCACAGTCAAACTCCAATAATTGGCGATCTGATGATTCAGATGTCTCATTGAATGCTGATTCCAATGCTCCCTCTCTGACACGGGTTCCTCTACCTTGAGACCTTGGACTTTACTTTTAATTTAGAGATACAGTGTGGAAACAGGCCCTACGGCCCACACTGACCAGCGATTACCCCGTACACTAGCACTATTCTACACTAGAGACAATTTACAGGCGGCCACAGGGAGAACGTACAAACTCCATACAGGCAGCACCCAAAGGCAGGATCGAACCCAGATCTCCGGCATAAAAGGCAGCAACTCTACCACTGCTCCACCGTGCCGCCCACTAAGGACCCTTCTTTCCTCTGTTCCTCTATCACACTGGAGCCGTAGTTCCCATACGCCCAGATTTATTATGCCATTGCAACATCTTTTTTTAAAAATTAAGTGTTGAAGAATTCATTGGAATAATATTAAATACACTGAAAAATCTGCCAGTTCAGTAACATCAAAGTACTAAATGTGCTGCATTAATAGTTTTACTGTAAATGCATCAATAACTTCTTCCTCTTTATGTACTTATGTTTGGAAAGAGTGTCCTTTAACATTTAGCTGAATCTATCTTTATGCAAAATGATTGCATCCCTGTCAGTTCAAATGGGAAAGTAGATTGAATTGAACAAATGGACAATCTACAACACAGATAGATAGGGAGGTGGTGAGGGCATTTGGCATGCTTGCCTGCATCAGTCAGGACAGTAGTGCAAGAGATGGGGCATCATGTTACAACTGTATACGACATTGGTAAGACCACAGTTTTAGTTTTAGAGAGACAGCTAGGAAACATGCCCTTCGGCCCACTGAGTCCGTGCTGTCCAACGATCTCCTGTACACGAAGTTCTATGTTATCTCAGTTTCGCATCCAACACACTAATGGCAATTTACAGAGGCCAATTAATCTACAAACCTGCCTTTTTTTGGAGTGTGGGATGAAACTGGAGCACCCGGAGAAAACCCACACGGTCACAGGGAGAATGCATAAATGCAGACAGTGCTCGTGGTCAGGATCGAACCTGGGTCTCTGGCGCTGTGAGGCAACAACTCTACCGCTGTGCCACTGTTCCGCCCCACCACACCAAGAATATTGTGCATAGTTCCGGTCACCCCATTTATTGGAAGGGTGCCATTAGGCTGGAAAGGGTGCGGAGGTGTTACTGGGCGTGAATTATAAGAGACTGGACAGGCTGGGGTTTTCCCCCCAGGAACGTAGGAGGCTGAGGTTTATAAAATCATAATTAGCATAGGTAAGGTGAATGACCAAAACTCCCCCTGGGCAGTGGGATCTAAAACTAAAGGGCATAGATTGAGGATGAGACCCAAGAACAATGTGGGACCCAGCTTGGAAGAGCCACTGAGAACTAAGGGGGACCCGATGGGGGAACAAAGAAGATGGTGAGTATTTTTTGTAACTTGGTCGGCACCTTTTGTGGCGAACCTTTCTTGCACTTTGAATGCAAAAACAAAGTATTTCACTGTATCTACAGTAGGTACAAGTGACAATAGAGCATCATCATCATCATCATCATCATCATCATCATCATCATCATTGGAAGGGAGAGATTTAAAGGAAGCTTGAGGGGGGACAGATGATGACGGGTATGTTTAAAGGACATTTGGATGGGTAATTAGATAGAAACGGTTGAGAGGGACAGGGGGCAATCATCAGCAAATAGGTATTGCTTAGAGGTGGGGAAATTGGCTGGCATGGGCAAGTTGGGCTGAAGGGCCTCTTTCCATGCTGTATAACTCTCTGACTCTAATGGGATTTGGCTGGGCCTTGTGCACTGAGGCTGGGGTGATGGATTTTCAATAGTACACTGTGACCTCCAGTGGGAAATCATGACTCTATTTCACCTCAAGTCCGACTGCCGTTTTATTGAAAGAATGTTTAGAATAAAAGTTTTGAAAGATGCACCACAATTATTATGTTGCTTTCTTTATGGTGCTTTATTTGTCATTTGTGCAACTGTGCAGTGAAAGTCTTTTTGCATATTTACACATGTTTTGGCGCCATTTCCAAAGCCCAAAGTCCGGCCTGCCTGCGCGCCCAGTCTACCGGAGCAATTCCCGATCCCGGTAAGCTCCAGGCCGCTGCACATCCTTCCTCCATCACCTTTGATCAGGTTGGCTCGCGAACCGACGTTGTTGAACTGGTTGGCTCGTGAACGAGAGCCTACATTCCTCGTGAACCTTAAGGGCGCGGTTGGCCAGACCCTGGTTCCCTCTCCCACCGACCTTGCTCCTCTCCCGTTGCATCCTTCGTCGTGGCCGGCTCCATTCCCCCGCTCTTTGGTCATCGGGGGACGGGCAGGGGCCAGTTCCCCATGACCGAGTGGGTTTTCTCCGGGTTCCTCCCACACTCCAAAGACGTAAAGGTTTGTAGGTTAATTGGCTTTGGTAAAATTGTAACTTGTCCCTAGTGTGTAGGATAGCGCTAGTGTACGGAGTGATCGCTGGTCGGCACAGACTCGGTGGGCCGAAGGGCCTGTTTCCCCGCTGTATCTTTAAAGTCTAAAGTCTTAAAGTAAAGGCCCTCCAGCAGTTTGTTATTTGCTCCAGATTCCAGCATCTTAAATCACTTGTGTCTCCTATTTATCATGGTTAGTTTATAACATTTTCTGTAGACCAGGGGAAATATAGAAGGAGTTATGGTAGACGAAGGGAGGTGGTGATTTGCACGCTGAATGTTTACACAGAGAGGTTTGGGTTTGAGTCCATCACCATGAGGAAGCCATGGGCGAAGATCAGCTGACTGGCCACAAGGTCAAGACCGCTGGCATTGCAGCCCTGTAATAGTTGGCAAAGCGGAAGCCCTGGCAAATGGCCATGGTTCAGTTGCACAAGTCATTCTCCTGACCCTTCCATTGGGCAATGCCTGAGAAACCTCTGGGAAAGAGACATAAAGAACACGAGTATCACTTGCTGTAGTGACACCGTAACGAGAGAGAACTCTCGCTGCTGAGCCTGGTGGCCGTGGTATTTTTAGAGAACGAGACTTCTGCTTTTCTGAAATAGCTTTTCCTCCTTTCTCGTGACTTATTTGATGCTCTTTAAATTAGCCGCAATACAACAGATAAGAGGGGCAAAGTTTAAAGAAGATGTTCGGGGCAAGTTTTTTACACAGAGGGTGGTGTGTGCCTGGAATGGGATTGTGGTGGAGGCAGATACGGTAGTGACCTTTGGATAGGCACATGGATATGCAGGGAATGGAGGGATTGGAGTTATGTGCAGGCATATAACAATTGGTCTTGGCATTATGTATAGAAAGATGCTGGTATATACCGAAGTTAGACACAAAATGCTGGAGTAACTCAACGGGTCAGGCAGCATCTCTGGAGAAAAAGGGTGGGTGATGTTTTGGGACGGGACCCTTCTTCAGGCATCAGGTCTCAGACACCTCCTCCTACTTACCCCTGGGTCTAAAGAATGGTCCCGACCCAAAACGTCACCCATCCTCTTTTCTCCAGAGCTGCTGCCTGACCCGCTGAGTTACTCCACCACAATATTGGCAATACATTGTGGGCAGATTTACAATTGGAATAGAGGTTTAGAAGAATGGAACAATTGTGTTGGATGAATCCTTCAGGTGCTCTTGTTTTTAGGCAATACATGCTCAGAAGTTAGAGGGCGGCACAGTGGCGCAGCAGTAGAGTTGCTGCTTCACAGCGCCAGAGACCCATGTTCAATGCTGACTACGTGTGCTGTTGCTACGGAGTTTGTACGTTTTCCCCGTGTCCAGGTGTGTTTTCTCTGGGTGCTCTGGTTTCCTCCCACACTCCAAAGACTTACAGGTTTGTAGGCTAATTGGCGTTGGTAAAATTGTAAATTGTCTCTAATGTTTATAGGATAGTGCTAGTGAATGGGGATCACGGGTCGGCACGGACTTAGTTTGCGTATCTCTAAATTAAACTAAACTAAAGTTGGTTTTATTTGAAGTAGATTCTGTTGCGGATCATGTCTGAGTGAAATGATGTCAGTTGTGAAAGAGCCCCCAGTTCCTATGGTCTTGGTTTCATCATTGCATCCAATGGCTCGAAGGCAGCCATTTCCACCTGTAGCACCTTGTCGAATGCCCCAGCTGATGTCAGCATGGTTTAAAGTAGTGTGTGGGAGATCATGTTGCATGAGTTTAATTAAAGAAGTAACCAAGAAAGTTGATGACGGCAGGGCTTTAGACATAATCTATATGGACTTCAGCAAGGCCATTAATAGGGTTCCACATGGCAGGCTGCCCTGGAAGGTTAGAAGATCACATGGGATCCAGGAAGAGCTAGTTCATATGAACTAGAGCACAGACTGTACTTTGACTTTGGTGCCAAAAGGTGCATGCGGGCTCAGTAGACTATTCCTGTGCACTTTGCTAATTGAGGATGTGCTTGGGTATGGGAATACTGTACTGGACTAGATGTAAGAAAATAAGTTCACTGTACGTTTTCATATGTGACAATAAAAGTACCACTGAACCACCGTTGAACCATTGAGCTATTGAGCTGGGTAACTGAAGTGGGCCACATGAGTGGCAAGGATGCTTAGTTTAAAGAGAGGTGTGGATTTAAGATGAGAGGGGAAAGATTTTAAGAGAAACCTGAGGGGCACAGAGGGTGGTGGGTCTGTTTTAAGAATATTTGGATGATTAGGTGAATAGAAATGGTTTTAGAGGGGTATGGGCCAAATGCCAACAAATGGGACTAGCCCAGAATGCCAACATGGTCGGCATGAACAAGGTGGGCCGAGGGGCCTGTTTCCGTGCTGTACAGCTCTGTGACTCTGTGTTTGTAATTCAATACATTCCCCACCACCATGAACACAGAGGAGCCTGACTCAGACACAGCTTTACCACCATAAAGCCACGGCTGACATTTGTGTGGGAAATGTGTAACTGTGGTGTTACTTTGCAAAAATCCCTGGCTTACACACCACTTAACATTTAGACTGCTGTTAATTTTATATTACAATGACGACTGTGTTTCAAAAGTACTTAATTGGCTGTAAAGCATTTTGGGATGTCCACACCTCATGAAAGGTGCTGTATTTATGGAAGCCTTTCTTTCTGATTGCAAAGGCTAATCGAGCCTCCACAAAGCAAAGTTTGAGTGGTGTTTTCCTGGACCTGTTGCCTCATTTGAAGTGTCACACAAGAGGGTAGTTTATGGACTGCCAGTCCTGTTTAGTTTAGTTTAGTTTAGTTTAGTTTAGTTTAGTTTCATTTATTGTCACGTGTACCGAGGTACAGTGCAAAGCTTTTGTTGCGTGCTATCCAGACAGCAGAAAGACGATATATGATTACAATCGAGCCAACTGGGTAGTGGGCCAAGGGATGGCAGATGGAATTTAACTCAGACAAATATGAGATGATGCATTCTGGTTAGTCAAACCAGGGCTGGATTTACACAGTAAATAAGAAGGCCTTGGAGAGTGCTGTGGAGCAGAGAGACCCACATAGGTACACAGGTACACAGTTTCCTGAAAGTGGTGGCACAAATAGACTGGTGGTGAAGGAGGCGTTTAGCACACTTGCCCTCATCAATAAGGGTACAGGAGCTGGATTCCTTATACCTGCCAGACTTACCTTTCCTATCCATGTACCTGTCCGAGTGTCTTTTCAATGCTGTTACAGTACCTGCCTCAACTACCTCCTGCAGGAGCTTCGCTCTAAAGGAACATGCTGTTCCTGAACTTCCAATTTCACCATTAAGCCTTCCACTTACCAGGGTGCAGCAGCCAGGACGTCATGTTACAGCTGTATAAAGCATTGGTGAGACCACATGTGGATTATTGTGTGCAGTCTGGTCGGCCTGCTACATGAAGGATGTCATTATGCAGGATACACTGCAGAAAAGATTCACCACAGGATTTGAGGCCTTGAGTTATAAGAAGAGGCTGAATGGGTTGGGACTTTTTTCCCCTTGAGTGTTGGAGGCTGAGGTGTGACCTTATAGAGGTGTAGAAAATCAGGAGAGGCATAGATGAGGTGAATGGCCACAGACTCTATCCTGGGGCAGTCAAGAACTCGAGAGAAAGAGTTTAAGGTTCGACGGGAAAACTATACAGGAGACCTGGGGAGCAATCTCTTCGCACAGAGGGTGGTGTACATGTGGCACGATCCACCAGAGAAGCTGCAGAGGTGGTTACAGTGGCAATGTTTAAGAGGCTTTTGGACGGATACATGGATATGAAAGGAAGTCTCCCAGGCAGCGTCGCGGAGCCGTTCAAGAGCGGACCTGGCGGTGGGCTGTCGAAAACAGCCCCACGAGAGTGCTGATGGTCAGTCGAGGACACGGAGAGAACAAAGAGGGACCCTGTGTGGAGGGGGAACCGAGTATAAAGTGAGACCTGGTGTCGGGGTGGTGGGAGGTGCCGAGAATGAAGAGGGACCCAGCTGGGGGGAGGCACTGAGAATGGAGAGGGATCGTTGGTACTATAATGACTACTTTTATAACTTTGTCTTGCGCCAGATAGTTGGCGACTCTTTGCATACTTTGTGTACTTCATGTATTTTACGTGTTTTTGTGTGTATTTTTTGTTATTATGACTGTTGACAGATCAATTTCCCTCCTGGGATAAATAAACTTCTATCATATCGTATCGTATTGTATCATATTGTACCGTTTCATATAGTAAGCAAAGCAAAGAAATTCACTGTTCCTAGGTACATGTGACAATAAAGTATCATTCATTCTATTCATTTGGAAGGAATTGGGCCGTACACAGGCAAATGGGACGAGCTTAGTTATAAAACGGTCAACATGGATGAGTTGGCTGCACTTTGTGTCTTTTTTTTGTAAAGCAGCATCTGCAGTTAATAGTGGCTCACAAAATATATCAGTTCTCTTGGGTAGGACTTGCTGTATGTTGACAGCAGCACTCTGAAGTAGGCACTCTATTCCTTCCTAACGGACAGCTTCACAATTCACAACTGTTCTATTCCTATCTCACACCTTTTGTCTTTTTATCTCTGACCTTTGTCCAACTATCTGCCCAGCAAAACTCCCCTCACCTATATCCAACTATCATGGGTGTGAAGAAGGGTCTCGACCCGAAACGTCACCCATGCCTTCTCTCCAGAGGTGCTGCCTGCCCCGCTGAGTGACTCCACCTTTTTGTGTCCATCCACCTATCACTTGCCAGGCTTTGTCCTGCCCCTCTACCAGCCTTCTCCCCCACCCCACCCCACAACCCACCACCAACCACCACAATCAGTCTGAAGAAGGGTCCCGACTCGCAAAGTCACCCATCCATGTTCTCCAGAAATGCTGCCTGACCTGCGCAGTTACTCCAGTACTTTGTATCTATTTTTTTTGCTGACATGTTTCTGGGGCTGGTGAGAAATGTAGAGGAACGTGTTATGTTAGGGTGGCACAGTGGTGCAGTGGTAGAGTTGTTTCATTACTGCGCCAGAGATCCGGGTTCAATACTGTCCGCATGGAGTTTGTACGTTCTCCCTGTGACCACGTGGGTTTTCTCCAGGTGCTCCGGTTTCCTCTCACATTCCAAGGACGTGCAAGTGTGTAGGTAAATTGGCTTCTGTAAGTTGTCCCTAGTATGTAGGATAGAACTAGTGTACAGGTAATTGCTGGTCAGCGTGGGCTCGGTGGGCCGAAGGGCCTGTTTCCACACTGTATCTCAAAACCTAAAATTAAAAACTAAAGGAACAGAGGGAACTTGCAGTGTAAAGTCATTAAATAGTGCAGAATTGATAAATGAGATAGTTAAAAAAGAATCTGGGATGTTTTCTTTTATTTGTCTAGGGACAGGCTATAGGAGTAGGGAGGTTGGAATGAAACTATATAACATGTGTGTTGCTCCACAGCTTGGGAATTGGTTACAGTTCTACTTACTGCATTACAAGGACGGTATGATATCACCAGAGAGGGTCCAGAGGAGATTAACAAAGATTTTGCTCTGATGGGAAAATTGTATCTTCTAGAGAAGACTGGATAAGCTATGGGGCGAATCTGTGGAATTCATAGCCGCGGACGGTTGTTGAGGCCAAGTCATCGGAGAGGAGATTGATAGGCTTTTGATTAGCAAGGGCATCAAAGGTTACGGGGAGAAGGCAGGAGAATGGGGTTGAGAGGGAAAAACAGATCAGCCATGATCGAATAGTGGAGTCGACTCCATGGGCCAAGTGGCCTAATTCTGCTCCCATGTCTTATGGATGGTTTAATTGATGTATCTTCTTTCTATTCTATTCTATATATATATATTACCAAAACTCTCACCTTTTATATTCGTATATCAGATTGTTCACGAAATAAAACCAAAACGGTACATGATAGCGCAATAATTTTAGGCCCACCCTACTCACCTTTCCTCTGTGGTCTCGATTGATCAAGTTTTGTTACATTTTTAAAAGCAATTAACTTAATAAACTTTAATAAGTGCGCTCCCCCCCCCCCCCCGCCGGGAGGACCGACGCCCGTCCCAGCGTGCCCCGCGCCTGACCTTCCACCCATGGTGCAGCGCGCCGGCAGAGGGTCAAAGAAGATGGCCGTTGCCGTCCAGCTGACACTGCAGGAGAGGTTTCCACCCAACCGGTCCACGGCTCACTCTGGCCGCCGCGATGGCTGCCCGGGGCCGTGGTGAGTGGCTCCCGCTCCCCTTTCCTCTCCCCACTCGCCCGCCCACGGCCCCGGGGGACACTCCCCGGCCAGCAACGGGTCCACGGGTCGTCAATTGGGGGAGGGTTGCCGGGCCCGCAGGCGAGGTTTCCACCCAACGGGTCCACGCCCGTCTAGTATAATATTATGAGGGGACTCTGTGAGGTAAATGAGGAAACATCAGTTTCTTTGCAGAAGCTCCCAAAACTAGCAAGCAAAGATTAAAGTGACTAATGGAACAGTTTAGTTTAGTTTAGTTTAGAGATACAGAGTGGGAATAAGCCCTTTGTCCCACTGCGTCTGCGCCGACCAACGATCACCCATACACTAGTTTTATCCTGCACACTAGGGACAATTTACAGAAGCCAATTAACCTGCAAACCTGCACAAGTTTGTAATGTGGGAGGAAACCGGAGCACCCGGAGAAAACCCATGTGGTGACAGGGAGAACGTACAGACTCTGCACAGACAGCACCCGTAGTCAGGATTGAACCCGGGTCTCTGGCGCTGTGAGGTAGCAACTGTACCACTGCACTATCGTGCTTTCCTTTAGTTAGGAGAGAGATGAGGAAAGATTTATCATCTAACGGGAAGCAGAGGTCTGGACCCTACTCCTTGGAAATATGTTGGCAGCAGAAACCACTGTCACATTTAACCAGTACTTGGTCATGAAGAGTCACATCCCACAGGACGAGAGGCCAAGACGTGGGCTTGAGGCAGCAGCTCTACCAGCTGCGTCACTGTGTTGCCCACAATGGTCCAAAGAGAAAGGTGCAACGCTGCTTTATTTGTCACTTGTGCACGAGGAAATTATGTTCGCATATTTACACATGCGGGCGCCGCCATGTTTTAGTGCCATTTCCAAAGTTCAAAGTCAGGTCCAGCCAGTCGCTCGGTCTACTGGAGCGGCTCCTGATCCAGGTAAGCCCCAGGTTCCTGCAAGGCCGTCCTCCATCGCCTTCGATGGGATCAGCCCGTGAACTGACGTCCCTCTCCTCTCCTCTCCTCTCCTCTCCTCTCCTCTCCTCTCCTCTCCTCTCCTCTCCTCTCCTCTCCTCTCCTCACCCGGCCATCTTTATGTTCCAGAGGCACCAGACCTGCAGCTGACCTAGAAGGCGCTGCAGGCATTAACCCAGTTCACCCTCCTACCGGCCCTTGCTCCTCACACCCAACGTCTCTAGCAGCTCCCTCCCGATACCATGGTCTGCCGAGGCTTCGGGTCCTCCATGCAGGTGCCCAGTTCCACGGCTGCAGCACCTCGGGAAGGCCTCTCTGCCAAGCGGCATATCGAAAGCGTTTGCCAAGAATGTTTTCATCAATCAAGACCTAAAGTCGGGGGTTCAAAGACCATTGCATCCCGCTGTAGTGCTGACCATAAACGGTGTTGACCAGCGATTCAGTGGCATTATCGCCATTACTCATCTTTGGGTTCCGGTGGGGAAGGGGGGGGGGAGGGTTGCAAAGCTGAAACGTACAATAACTGAGGGAAGGGCACCTCCCGAAGTGGAGTCCTCGGCTTAGTTTGACTCAACAGGGAAATCCTCAGCCAGCCCGGATACAGAAAGGATTGAGAGATTGGCAGCCCTCTCTAGTGGGTGGTGGTGCATGGCCACTCTTAGCCGGCGGAGCGATTTGTCCCTGTACTGGCGCTGTGAGGCAACAGCTCTACCAGCAGCGCCCCTGAGCCGCCCCTATCTAGGGGCGAATGGTATGAATATTAATTTCTCTCATTTAAGGTAATCCCTGCATTCTCTCTCTCTCTCTCCACCCCTCCCCCACCCCAGTTGTCCTGCCAGTTCCGCTGTTCGCATCCATATATGGACCAATGCACCATTGTGGGCTCCACTTTTCCTCGACCATCGGTGCCGGCTCTGACTTGTTCTGAACCTTTTCATGTCTCTACTTTCCCTCTCCCCCGACTCTCAGTCTGAAGAAGAGTCTCGACCCAAAACGTCACCTATTCGCCATCTGTTTTGCTTCATTGTTCGAGGAACTAGGGAGAGTTGTAATTTTTTTGTTGTTGCAAAACTGTCATTGGCAGAATTGCTTCAAAGTGCTATGTGGCTTTTGAGTGAAAAAAAAAGGCTTACCGATGGACTCGTTCTTAGCTCTGAAAAATGTCCCGGGGCTGTGCAGGTGGTAACCATAGAATCTCAATGTGGGAAAGAAAAAAGCTGCCAGGTGTGAAATGAACACAGGTCAGATTGACAGAAATGGTAGTCAGGCAACTTGTTGGCAGGTAAAGACCTTGCTTATGTATTTCCATGTAACATATATTTAAGGGTAAAAAGATTAATGTGGACTCAATAATCCAATCTTCTGGACTGATTCCAATTGCCAGAGGGAGACAAAAATAAAATTTCAAAGCTGCTTTTTGCCTAATCCTGTCTTTTTATTCCCAACACTATGTTTCGCAAGTGATCGTTTACATGAGGTGTAAAGGTTTAGGCTTAGGTTTAGGTTTAGGTTTAGCTTTAGACTTTAGAAATACAGCACGGAAACAGGCCCTTCAGCCCACTGAGTCCGCGCCGACCAACGATCACCCTGTACGCTCATTCTACCCTACACACTTTTACCAAAGCCAATTAACCTACAAACCTGTACATCTTTGGAGTGTGGGAGGAAACCAGAGAACCTGGAGAAAAACTACGCAGGTCACGTGGAGAATGTACAAACTCCATACAGCTAGGGCCCGCAGTCAGGATCGAACCCGGGTCTCCGATGCTGTAAGGCAGCAACTCTAGCACTGCGCTACCATGCTGCCCTTAATGTAGCTAATCGTAGAAACAAGGAACTGCACATGCAGTTGCAGTGAGGCCTCATTTGGAATATTGTGTGCAGGCCTGGTCGCCCCATTACAGGAAGGAGGTAGAGGCTTTGGAGAGAGTGCAGAAGAGGTCCACCAGGATGTAGCCTGGATTAGAGGGCATTAGTTATAAGGAGAGATTGGACAAATTTGGATTGTTTTCTCTGGAGTGTCAGAGGCTGACACTCCAGAGTCCTGATAGACGTTTATAAAATTATGCAAGGCATAGATCGGGTAGACAATCAGAATCTTTTTTCCCAAAGTGGAAATGTCAAAATATCAGAGGGCATAACTTTAAGCTGAGAGGGAGAAAGTTCAAAGGAGATTTGCGAGGCATGATTTTTAAATATGCCTGGAACATACTACCTGCTACTCCTGTATTTAGGTGGAGGAAACAGACCCGATGGCAAAGTTTAAGAGGCATTTAGATAGGCACGGAATGGTGGGATTTAGACCTTGTACAGGCATATGGGATTAGTTAATATTGGCACCATGGTTGACATGGGCAAAGGCCAAAGGGCCTGTTCCTGTGCTGTATTGTTCTACTTTATATGTTCTATGTTGTAAATTAATATCAGCTTGGATGTGTAAGAGGTATTACATTTTGATGAGAAAAACTGAGACACCATATATCAGATAAGGATGTAAATAGGACAGAAAATCAAAGGAAACAGGTTACAAAATCACTAAATCACTAAATGTAATGTCGTTAAAATGGGAATTACAAAAAAAAAACCCATCTTGGTTTATATCTGGATGAAATGAATCAAAAAGAAGTAAAGCCAGACTGTAAAACCTTGATTAAATAATCCTCATTGCTTCTCCGATGACGCAAGTAGAGAAACAGGTATATTAACTAATATTGTGCAATGCCCAATGAAGCGATTTATTCACAAAATGCTGGAGTAACTCAGCAGGTCAGGCAGCATCTCGGGAGAGAAGGAATGGGTGACGT
The DNA here is from genome assembly GCF_053455715.1 of Rhinoraja longicauda. Lineage (NCBI taxonomy): Eukaryota > Metazoa > Chordata > Chondrichthyes > Rajiformes > Arhynchobatidae > Rhinoraja > Rhinoraja longicauda. Next base: position 18,606,994 of record NC_135965.1, read on the forward strand.
TTCGGGTCGAGACCCTTCTTCAGACTGATGTCGGGGGTGGGACAAAGGAAGGATCTATGTATGTCTTCAACAACACAAAACTGTAACAAGGCATGGGTTGATACGTGCCAATTGGCATCCACGCAAAGTAATCACCAAACAACTGCAATCTCCAACATGTGTGAGTTTTAAATAATTATTTTTTACCAGTCTCATGAACATCCTATGAGTCACCAGAAGCTCAAATGAACCAGCCACACAGGTTCTCACTCTTAAAGGATACGTGAATGTCCTGTGGTAAGTCTCTCACCTCCTGGCACCCCCAATGTTTTTTGTTTTAGTTTTAAAGATACAGCATGGAAACAGGCCCTTCGGCCCTCTGGGCGACAGAGTGGCGCAGTGGCGCAGTGGTAGAGTTTCTGCCTTGCAGCACCAGAGACCTGGGTTCAATCCTGACTATGGGTGCTGTCTGTGTGAGATTTGTACGTTTTCCCTATGATCACGTGGGATTTCTCCGGGTGCTCTGGTTTCCCCCCTCACTCCAAAGACATACAGGTTTATGGGTTAATTGGCTTTGGTAAATTGTAAATTGTCACGCCAACCAGTGATTACCATACACTAGTTCTATGCTACACACTCGGGGCAAATTACAGAAGCCAATTAACCCACAAACCTGCATGTCTTTGGAATGTGGGAAGAAACCGGACCACACGGATAAACCCCATGAGGTCACAGATAGAACATGCAAACTCCCCACAGACAGCACCAGTAGTCAGGATCGAAGGTGGTTCTCTGGTGTTGTAAGTCAGCAACTCTACCACTGCGCCACTGTGCCACCTGGCTCTTTATGTCCTTTAGTGGCATTATCTCCTAACTCATTGACAGAAGTTCTATTTAAGGCTCAAACTTCTGCTCTACCCTCATGTGTGTACCGAGTTTTATCAAAAGTTGGTTAACCCGGGAAAACAAGAGAAAATCTTTTTTTTTTCCCAGAACCTTGAGTCCAATGAACGGATTTCCCTCCGGGGTCAAACCTGATGAAAGCTCCTCTCCACAATCTCGACAAGTTAATCTACCTTCATCAAATGCATTTACTTAATCCCATGACTCTCTGAAAAACTTTGGGGACACTTAATCCTCCTAATTGCCATTTTCTATGCATCAGTATGTTATTTGCATTAATGCTGGTATGTGCCTTACATGTTTATTTCAACTGTTCTATGATGTTTAACTGAAGGGAACACGCCTATTTTCTAACAGCATTCAGTTGCAATGACTGTACAGGTACATGGTTATTATCTTCTAATGTCTGATTCGGTAACAGTATGTTTCAGCTAACTATAAGATATAAAACATTTCCACCTTCAAACATGGCTTCTATAATCCCTTCCCTTTTCATTGCCAGTTCTCTGTAATCTTTTGCAGTATTTTGACTTTTTACCGATATGCTTATGGACCCATGCCAGGCAGAGGGAATTAACATGAACATGCAGCAAAGTGGCACAGTCGTGAAGTTGCTGCCTCACAGCACCAGAGACCCTGGTTCGATCCAGATGCTGTCGGTACAGAGTTTATATGTTCTCCCTGTGACTGCGTGGGTTGTCTCCAGGTGCTCTGGTTTCCTCCCACACTCCGAAGACATACAGGTTTGTAGGTTAATTAGCTTTGGTAAAATTGTAAATTTAAGCAGGGGAATTGAGAATCAGAGGACGTAGGTTTAAAATGAGAGGGGAAAGGTTTAGTTGAGTTTCGTTTATTGTCACTTGTACCAACCGAGGTGCAGAATAAAACTTTAACAGGAACTTGAATAGGAAAAGATGTAATAGGAACTAGAGGGGCAACATTTTCACTCAGAGGGCAGTGGATATATGGAACAAGTTGCCAAATGAGGTAGCTGAGGTGGGTACTTTGTTTAGTTGAGTTTAGAAAAACCGCATGGAAGCAGGCCCTTCAGCCCACCGAGTCCACACCGACCATCGATCACCCATCCACATTAGTTCTATGCTATCTCACTTTCTCATCCACTCCTGGCACAATAGGGCCAATTTCTAGAAGCCAATTAACTTACAAGCCCATGCTTAAACAGCATTGTTTTTTAAACTCTTAGGCAAGTGCAAGGATAAGAAAGGTTTAGAGAGATGTGGGCCAAACATGGGGAAATGGAACCATAAGGCATGGTTCCTTAAGCCATGCCATGAGGCATGGATAAGGCATGTTGGTCAGCATGGAGGAGTTGGAATGAAGGGCCCATTCCTGTGCTGTGTGACTCTGTGAATCTATGTAAGGCTTGGCTCTTTGAAAGGGCGCACCAATTAGTGCTCTACTGAATGGGTTTTTCCCCAAACCCCTGCAAATGTTCCCCGTTTAGTTGTCATCTAATTCTACAGTGAAAGTCAATGTTCTCACCAAAAATTGTCATTCAGTTCCCCCTTTCACTTCTTGAAGCAGTAGGCATAAAATTTGCTTACGTCCAATTCAGTATTCACATTCGCAACGATTTGACTGTAAGGAAATGCTGGCGTGCCTGAGCCAGAGTGGGGAGACTGGACATAGAGCACTGGTTAATCTCTGTTCCTGGGCTGCTGCTAGAAACTCTGCAGGTTTAGGAGCCGCACATTGGTGCAAAGGTAGACTTGCTGCCTCACAGCGCCAGAGACCCCAGATCGATCCTGACTTTGGGTGCTGTTTTGTGCGGAGTTTGTACGTTTCCCCCTGTGAACTTCGGGTGCTCTGGTTTCCTCCCACACTCCAAAGACATGAAGGTTTGTAGGTTAATTGGCTTCTGTCCCTAGTGTGTACGATAGGACTAGTTTACGGGTGATCGCTGGTCGGCGCAGACTCGTTTGGCCGAAGGACCTATTCCATGTTAAATCTCTAAAACTAAAGTTACAGTATGAAATAGTCAATTCTATCTTCCTTTGCCATGGGTGAATTACTGGAAAACTGGTGGGTGGCTAATCTTGTGCCTTTTTTAAAAATGGATGAGCCCAGGGAACGCTGAACCGAACATAATTGATGGGAAAGTTAGTTGATGGAATTCTGAGAGCCAAGATCTACCATTTGGAAAGGCAAGAATTGATCAGGGATAGTCAGCATGGCTTTGTACATGGGAAAGCATGCTCTCTCAAACGTGATAGTGTTTCCTGAAGAGATGATGAAGAGCATTGATAAACTGTCGTGCTGTAGACATTGTCTATATGGACTTCAGCAAAGTTCTTGACAAGACCTGCCTGGTAGCTAGTCCAGCAGGTTAGTTCATGTGGGATCCAGTATGAGCTCACTAATTGGATACAAAATTGGCTTCTTGGAAGGAATCAGAGAGTAGTGGTGGAGAGTTGTTATTCAGACCGAAGGCCACTGACCAGAGCCGTGCCACCTATTTCGGTATTGGGTCCATTCTTGTTTGTCTTCTATAGTAAGGTATGGATGACAATGTTGTTAATGTGGTTAGTAGGTTTCTGCATGACACTAAAACCAGTGGCGTAATGGACAATGAAAAGGGTTCTGTAAGATTGCCACAGGACCTAGATGAACTGGGGAAGTGGGCTAAGGAATGGCAGCGCCAGAGACCTCAGTCCACAAAACTAGAGACCTGGGTTCGATCCTGACCTCCTGTGCTGTCCGTGTGGAGTTTGCATGTTCTCCCAGTGATTATATGGGTTTCATCCAGGTGTTCCCGTGCCGTAAGGACTTGCGGGTTTGTAGGTTAATTGGCTAAGGAATAGCAGATGGAATCTAACTCAGACAGGTGCAAGATGTTGATTTTCAAAGTTAAACCAGGATGCAACTTACATAGCAAACTGCTGGGCCCTTGAGAGTGTTGTAGAACAAAAAGACCCAAGGGTGCAGGTACATAGTTGCCTCAAAGTGACGACACAAGTAAACAGCGTGATGAAGAAGGTGTTTAGCATGCTTGTCTTCATTGGTCAGGCTGTGAGTTCAGGAGTTGGGACTTTCTGTTGCAACTGTACAAGTTGTTGGTGAGACCACACTTGGAGCACTGTTCACAGCACTGTTCACAATTCTGGTCATTTCGTTACAGGAAGAATGTCATTAAGTTGGAAAGGATGCAGAAAAGATTCATGTAAATGGTAGCAAGATGGGACTGGAGGGAGACACAAAATGCGAGAGTAACACAGCGGGTCGGGCAGCATCTCTGAAGAAAAGGAATAGGTAACATTTCGGGTCGGGACACTTCTTCAGACTGAACATTGAACTGTCTGAATTTAGGTTACTAACCAAACTCTGCCCATCTTCTTCCCCCCCCCCCCTCATTCCCCCCCCCCCCTCATCCCCGCCCCCTCTCATTCCACCCTCCTCTTCTCATCTTTGTGCTCCACTAGGACTCACACCCATTTCTCCCCCCACCCAGCCCCCCCCCCCCCCTCCCCCTCCCCCTCCCCATCCACCTACATTTCTTCCTCTGGCTTCACAGTGTGCAACTGTTCTATGCTTATCTCACACCATTAGTCTTTTTATCTCTGGCCTTTGTCCAACTGTCTGCCTATCAAAAAAAAACACCAGTATCCACCTATCACTTTAAAATATGGGAAACCCATATGGGTTAACATATGATGGGCGTTTGACAACACTGTGCCTCTACTCGCTGGAGATTAGAAGGATGAGGAGGGACCTCATTGAAACTTGCCAAATCGTGAAAATCCTGGATAGAGTGGATATAGAGAGAATGTTTCCACTAGCGAAAAATGTGTAGAACCAGAGGACATAGCCTCAGAATACAAGGGTGTACCTTTAGAAAGGAGATGAGGAGGAATTTATTTAGTCAGAGGGTGGTGAATCTGTGGAATTCATCGTGGAGGTCAAATCATTGGATATTTTGATGACAGAGATTGATAGATACCTGATTGATAAGGGTGTCAAGAGTTATGGGGAGAAGGCAGGTGAATGGGGTTGAGAGGGAAAGATAGATCAGCCATGGTTAAATGGCAGAATCGACCGGGCAAAATGACCTACTTCTGCTCCTATAACTTATGAATGTATGAACTTGCCAAGCCTTGTCCTGCCCCTCCTCTCTTACAGTTCTCTTCCCCCACCACTACAATCAGCCTGAAGAAGGGTCGTAACCTAAAACGTCACCTATCCATGTTCTCCAGAGTTGCTGCCTGACCCGTTGAATTACTCCAGTGCTTAATGTCTTTTTTAGCTTAAAATAAATAAAGTGAGTGATCTCTGGCCTGCACTGTGTCCTCTCCATTTTGGCAGAAAAAGAATCATTTTACAGCTTATAAAATATAAATCTGCAATTTGTTATGCACAGTGATTATTTGTTCCTATTTTCTGTTTACTGATCTCCATGGGTAACAGCTGGCTGTTTCTCTCATTAATGATGCCAGCATTTAATTGCTCCATCAATCTGTTTCTCTGAAATGTGTTTTGATCTTCTTTGATCATTGACCTGCAGTAATTTAGTTAGCCCATGAATGAAACCAGGTGCGAGAGAAGGCAAAAATAACCCTCCTGAAGCAAGCAAACTGATGTAAGTTGGTGTACCTAGGAATGCACCTTAACCAGGATAATACGGCCAGGCTCGGGAACCAAGGGTGCCGGAAAATCGGTGGTGGACCTATAATTCAGTTGTAGGTGCTTTTTACTTCCGCCAATCGGCCGCAGAAGCCCCGATGAGGTTGATATCGGCCACCTTAGAAGGATGAGAGGAGTTCTTATCGAAACGTATAAGATTATTAAGGGGTTGGACACGTTAGAAGCAGGAAACATGTTCCCAATGTTGGTGGAGTCCAGAACAAGGGGCCACAGTTTAAGAATAAGGGGTAGGCCATTTAGAACGGAGATGAGGAAAAACTTTTTCAGTCAGTGAGTTGTAAATCTGTGGAATTCTCTGCCTCAGAAGGCAATGGAGGCCAATTCTCTGAATGCATTCAAGAGAGAGCTAATAGAGCTCTTAAGGATAGCGGAGTCAGGAGGTATGGGGAGAAGGCAGGAGCGGGGTACTGATTGAGAATGATCAGCCATGATCACATTGAATGGTGGTGCTGGCTCGAAGGGCTGAATGGCCTCCTCCTGCACCTATTGTCTATTGTCTATTGTCTATTGCCTGGGCACCATGTTTTCGGGAGGTCATGTGCGTGGATTTCAAGCGCACTGTCGTAATTTTATTCGAATTAAAGGAGGTGGCAGACCATCAGTTGCCGGAAAATCAAATGGTGGGCCTGTATATGATTGCAACATGGTGATGACTGTTTATTTGGCCGATATTTATGTGTTAAAGTGATTTACCACCATTAAATAATGATTTTGCTTGCAGCGGCCAACCTGAACAATTAAAGCAACGATCAAGCTGTCTGACTCAACAATATTACCCATGGGATATCCAGACCCAGCCTCTACAAGACAGCTAGCTGCGCATTGACCCAAATATGAATTCAATCCACGTGCACCTGAAGAGACTAATTTTAGCACAGGCTAGGAATCCATCTTCACCCCACCACATCTGGGGACCAGGAGAGGGCCTATTCAGAGAAGATTTATGAGACTGTTGCCTGGTCTTGAGGGCCTGAGCGTTCGGGAGAGTTTGGGCAGGCTAGGATTCTATTGCTTGGAGCACAGGTGGCTGAGAGGTAATGTTATAGAGTTATATAAAATCTTGAGGGGAATCAAGTCAACGTAATTCAACAGTTAAAACGATGTCCAATGTGAAATTTGGAATACTCTCATGCCAATTGCCAAATCCAATCTTATTTCTTTACCCCCGCACCTCTATTTATTATTTTCACGTGTCCTGAGGCACAGTGAAAAGCTTTTGTTTGTGTGCTATCCAGTCAAAGAAAAGGCGATACATGAATACAATCAAGCCATCCACACACAGTGCACAGATAAACAATAAAGGGTACAACATTTAGTGCAAGATTTCGCATTGAATTCCGATAAACTCTGATTAAAGATAGTTCAAAGATCTCCAGTGAGGTGGATGTGAGTGAGGTCAGGACCACACTCTAGCTGATGAGAGCATGGTTAGGGGAACCTGATAAGGCGAGGGGGGAAAATGTTATAGGAATCTGAGGGGCAACCTTTTTTACACTGAGAGTGGTAGGTATATAGAATGAGCTGCCAGAGGAGGTACTATCACAACATTTAAGAAACATTTGGACAGGAACATGGAAAGGATAGGTTTAGAGGAGCAAGGCCCAAATGCAGGTAGGTGGGACTTGTGTAGATTGGGCATGTTGGTCGGGGTGGACAACTTGGGCCAAAGGGCTTGTTTCCATGCCGTATGACTCCATGACTATAACAGCTGGGAAGAAACTGTTCCTGAATCTGGAGGTATGTGTTTTCAGACTTCTGTGCCCCTTGCCTGATGGGGGAGGGGAGAAGGAGGAGCGAGTGGGATGAGACAGGCCCTTGTTTATGCTGCTGGCCTTGCCGAGGAGTAGGGACGGTACTTCACTGTCACTATCAAGTAAGGAAATGCTATCAAAACTCATAGCCCATGCTTTATCACGGTTGTATTTATTATTTTTGTTTGTACCTTCTTTGGGAACTGATCCCAGTAGCATGTCACATTCCCCAGTAGAATGAGATGCTAGCTCTCCTGATGCCATGCCACTACTGAAGAAACCTTTGGAGCAACCAGTTAGGTGGCATGTAGCAGGCCCCTGGGGCAGCCTCACTTCTAAATTAACCGGTCCCTGCGGAGGTGGCCTGCCCATGACATCTCCATGGATCTGACATAACCCCAATCCATTCTGTTGTGAAACATATGTGAGGCCTAGCACTGCCTTCCTTCTGGCACAGGCAGCCAAAATCACAGCACATTGAGGCACTGTGCAATTTAAGAACATGGAACACTGAACAGTACAGCACAGGAACAGGCCCTTCGACCCACAATGTCCGTGCTGAACACGGTACAAAAATAAACTAATCCCCTCTGCCCGCACTGAATCCATATCTCTGCATTCCCTTCATATCCATGTGCCCATCCAAAAGCCTCTCAAATGCCACTATCATATCTGCCTCCACCATCGTCCCTGATAGCCCATTCCAGGCACCACCACTCTCTGCCTAGAAGACGTGCCCCTCTCCTTTAAATTTTGTCCCTCTCATTTTCCTCTTTAATTTTCATGATAAAGATAGAATTGCATTTATGTACAACCTTACATGCCTTCAGAAAACCCCAGAGCTGTATCTCTAAACTACTGTAAGCTAAACTAAACACACTGATAGCCTTTTTCACCCACAAAAAGGGTTTTAATAGTGAGCACTAGCCACTTGAAAAGGAGGCATAACATGGTCGCACACAATACTGCAGATGCGGGCAACTTGAGGAAGACCCCCTGTGTTAGAAGATCTCAGCGGGTCTCATCGTAGTGGGGGAGAGCTGAAAAAGGGAGTTGGGGTGGGGCAAAGCCTGGCAAGTGATAGGTGGATATAGGTGAGGAGAGGTTGTATTGGCAAGTGCATGGTGTAAGTAACAAAGGAGACAAAAAGGGTGCCAGATAAGCAGAGAAGAGGATTGAAATGGTAAGCCAGAGGAAGGGATATACTGTAGGTGGAGGATATATATTTGCAGTAAGCCTTTGTTATAATGGACATCGGGGAGGGTGGAAATGGTGTCTGTAGTTGCTAATTGTCCACTATAACTGATTTAGGGATTATCATTGAATAAGTAGTAGAAACAAATTACTGCAGTTGTCGGTTAATACACGAAAAGGATAAAGTGCTGGAGTAACTCAACAGGTCAGGCATCATTTCTGGAGAACACGGATAGGTGACGTTTCGGGTTGAGGCCCTTCTTCAGACTCTCGGTCTGGAACTGGGGCTGGAATCCAGGTCAGTTGATGACCTTGGCCTGCTGGTGGCCGGGGGAGAGGCGAGGATCGGCAGAGTCATTGGTTACGACCTGTGGGCAACCGGAGTGCAGGGAAGAATCGGCGGTGGCGGTGGTGGCAGTGGCAGTGGCAGGCGCGGCCTGGAAACGGCTGGGGGGCGGCACGGGCCAGGGGTGGCAGTGAAAGTCGGTTGGTTCATCCACTGTAACCAAATCAGTTTTAAAGAGGTCTGGTAAAATGAGGGGGTACTATATAAATATATACAGTATACACATACACATACACACACAGATATACATACATATGTGTGTGTGTGTATAGGTATGTGTCTGTATGTATATGCATATATGTGTATATATGTATATGCATATATACACATGTAGCGACCATAGAGAATGGTCCGGGTCGTCGAACCCTCAGATTGGCCAGCAAGGTCACGTGTGAGCGCGACCGTAGGGATTGGTCCAGAGAGCGACATCGCTGATTGGCCAGCGTTGTCATGTGCGCTTTTGGCGCCCGAAATGTTCAGTTCGGAGAAGTCTTCGAAGAAGACAGTGAGTTTTTGATGGTTGTCCTTTACCTTGTTGTTTAACCTTTGTATTCGAATATTGCTGCTGCAATAAACTTCTTCTACAACCAACAAGTTTTCGGACTCGCCATATTGGTGACCCCGACGTGATCTGGACGATCACCGACTATGCAGGAACACGACGCCTCGTTGTTGAATGCCGCGCCTGGCACACCGGAGTTAAGCGCGGTAAGCGTTCACCTTCCGTTGTTTTGGACACATTCACCGCAATCTTGGTTTGTCCACACCGAAGCCCAATTTCATATAAAGAACATATCGGCCGACTCGACGAAGTATTACTATCTCGTCAGCGCTCTATCACCGGAGACGACCACACGCGTGATGCGGTTCATCGTTAATCCGCCTGCGGAAAGCAAGTACGAGGCAATGAAGAAATTGTTACTGCGAACCTTCGGGTTTAATAGGCATGATTGCGCTGAAAAACTTCTGCACCTACCGGACCTCGGAGATCGACGGCCGTCCGTTCTCATGGCCGAGATGATGATGCTAGCCGGTGAGCATACGGATTGCCTCATGTTCGAACAGGCATTCCGAGAGAAGCTTCCCGAGGATGTCCGACTGCTGCTCACGGATTGTTCTTTTAAGGACCCCGAAGCATATGCAGAGAAAGCGGACGCGCTCATAGCGGCTAAATCGAAGGCAAGCGGTTCGATCAACAAGGTCTCGACATCGGTGGCCACGCCACAGCGACATCAAGATGGCGCCGCGTCTCCAGCCAGTTCTCCGAAAGCCCGCCAAAAAGATCCGCACAAGCGCGGCTGGTGCTATTATCACCTACGATGGGGTAGAGAATCCCGCAACTGCCGCTCACCTTGTACCTTCGCGGGAAATGCCTCGGCCGATCGTACATAGGGGCAGTTGCGATTGGCCAGAACCGACGCCTCTACGTCCACGATCGATTCACGGACACAGAATTTTTGGTGGACACGGGAGCCATCGTCAGTATAGTGCCGCCGACCGACCTCGAAACCAAAACGGGTAAGACAGGTCCCACCCTCATCGCGGTTAATGGCAGCCCCATTCGCACTTTCGGTATACGGAAGATGTCCCTTGTGTTAGGCCTCCGCACGTACGAATGGCCATTCATCATAGCAGATGTCAGACAAGCGATCCTAGGCGCAGATTTTCTCTGGGCTTTTTCACTGGTCCCTGATGTCCGCGGTAACGACCTCCGACCCTCCGCCAGCGAGGAGCCCGTCGCTCCGACAATCGCCTCCCCGCCCAGCCCTACTGTCCAGGCCGTCGTCGCGGCCCCTGACTCGTATGCTGAGATCCTGGCGGAGTTTCCAGAGCTGCTCATCCAACGATTTGACACGCCTTCGGCCAAGCACGGCGTGGTCCATCACATCCGCACCGAGGGCCCTCCCGTTTTCGCTCGGGCCAGGAGACTACCGCCAGACAAACTGGTGGTGGCACGGGCGGAATTTAGGAAGATGGAGGAAATGGGCATTGTCCGTCAGTCTGACAGCCCGTGGGCCTCGCCGTTGCATATGGTCTCCAAGGCATCTGGGGGGTGGAGACCATGTGGCGATTATCGGCGTCTCAATGCTGTCACCACGGCTGATCGCTACCCCATACCGCACCTACAGGACTTTTCGTCTGGGCTGGAAGGAGCGGTGGTGTTCTCCAAAATCGATTTGGTGCGAGGATACCACCAGATTCCGGTGCGGCCGGAGGACATACAGAAAACTGCCACGATTACTCCGTTCGGGTTGTTCGAATGGTTGCGTATGCCTTTCGGTTTAAAGAACGCGGCACAGGCTTTCCAACGACTGATGGACCGTGTGGGTCGGGGTTTACCCTTTTTGTTTATTTATTTAGACGACATCCTGGTCGCCAGCCCCTCAGTGCAGGAACACCAGGTCCACTTGCGGACTGTGTTCCAGCGGCTCCAAGACCACGGGCTCATTATCCAACCCTCCAAGTGTCAATTCGGCCTCCCTTCTCTTGATTTTTTAGGGCACAGAATTACCCCTGCCGGCGCCTCCCCTTTGCCCGAGAAGGTGGAGGCTATCCGGGCATTTCCCAGGCCCACCACAGTAAAAGGACTACAGGAGTTCGTAGGTATGGTTAACTTCTACCATAGGTTCGTTCCGGCAGCTGCGCGGGTCATGCGCCCGCTCTTCCAGTGCCTTGCGGGAAAACCGGTAGAGTTGATATGGTCCCCGGCCGCAGAGTCGGCTTTTACAGCAGCTAAGGCAGCATTAGCAGACGCCACCATGTTGGTCCACCCGAGCCCCTCCGCCCCCACGGCCCTGACAGTTGACGCCTCTGACGTGGCGGTGGGCGGGGTCTTGGAGCAGCAGGTCGGTGGCCGTTGGCAGCCCTTGGCGTTTTTCAGCCGGCAACTAAATTCGGCTGAACTGAAGTATAGCGCATTTGACCGTGAGCTTCTGGCCCTCTATTTAGCTGTTCTTCATTTCAGCTATTTCCTTGAGGGCCGCCCATTTGTGGCCTTTACGGACCACAAACCATTAACATTTGCATTTTTCAAATTGTCTGACCCATGGTCGGCCCGCCAGCAGCGGCACCTGACTGCTATCTCCGAATTTACCACCGATGTCCGTCATGTCGCGGGTAAGCTTAATGCCGTTGCTGACGCCCTGTCTAGACCTGCTTTTTGACCTATTTCGGCGGTGGACTGCGAGGTGGATCCCCAGGAGCTTGCGGAGGCACAGCTTCTAGCGGATACCGCCTCGGCATACCAGTCCACCACTTCGGGATTGAAGTTGGCTCAGGTAGCCTGCGGGTCGGAAGGCACAAAAGTCTGGTGTGATGTTTCCCTTCCCCGTCCCAGGCCGGTAGTACCGCCCTCCCTTCAGCGCTGGGTTTTTGATGCCATTCACGGGCTGGCGCACCCGTCCATCCGCTCCACCTCTGCTTTAGTAGCAGCTCGGTTTGTCTGGCATGGCCTACGGAAACAGGTAGCGGGTTGGGCGCGTTCCTGCGTTCCCTGTCAGACCGCTAAAGTCCAGCGCCATGTCCAGCCCCCCGTACAGGAGTTCGAGGTCCCAGCAGTTCGTTTTTTCCACATCCACGTGGATTTAGTCGGGCCTTTGCCTTCCTCCCGGGGCTACACCCACCTCCTCACGGTGGTGGATCGGTTCACCCGGTGGCCAGAGGCTTTCCCATTGTCTGATATCTCGGCAGCCTCTTGTGCCAGGACTTTGGCCCTCCATTGGGTAGCTCGTTTCGGGGTCCCGGCAGTTATTACCACTGACAGGGGGCCGCAGTTCACTTCGTCCCTCTGGGCCGCGCTCGCAGAACTGTACGGTTCCAAGTTACAACCCACTACTGCATACCACCCCCAGGCAAATGGACTTGTAGAAAGGTTCCACCGTCAACTTAAGGCGTCCCTCAGTGCAAGGTTTGAAGGCCCGGACTGGGTAGACCAACTCCCCTGGGTTCTTCTGGGCATCCGGACTGCTCCTAAGCAAGATCTCGGTGCGTCGTCCGCGGAGCTAGTGTATGGCTCGACACTTCGAGTACCCGGGGATTTGTTTCCGGACCCCTCAGACCAGCTGCCTCCAGTCCCATCAGTCTTAGCATCTCTCCGGGCACGGGTGGGTTCCCTGGCTCCAGTTCCGACTTCACATCATGGGTGTCCCATGGTACATGAACCGCCTTCCCTGAAGGACTGTGAGTTTGTGTTTCTGCGAAAAGATTCCCATCGTGCCCCGTTGCAGAGGGTCTATCAAGGGCCGTTCCGGGTTTTGCGTAAGGGAACGGCTACCTTCACCTTAGACATGTGCGGCAGGAGTGAACTCGTCTCGGTGTCCCGGCTTAAACCTGCACACTTGGATCCGGATCAACCAGTCCTGGTCGGCCAAACCCCTAGGAGAGGCCGGCCTCCGTCAGTTCCGCTCAGTCCAGGACCCCCCGTTCCGGCAGTTCCTCCAAGTCCGGAATCCCCTGCTCCTGTGGTTCAGGCTGCCCCTCTCCTTACTCGTTATGGTCGCGAAATCCGGCTCCCTGCTAGGTTCCGTACCTCGGGTTCTGGGGGGGGGTCATGTAGCGACCATAGAGAATGGTCCGGGTCGTCGAACCCTCAGATTGGCCAGCAAGGTCACGTGTGAGCGCGACCGTAGGGATTGGTCCAGAGAGCGACATCGCTGATTGGCCAGCGTTGTCATGTGCGCTTTTGGCGCCCAAAATGTTCAGTTCGGAGAAGTCTTCGAAGAAGACAGTGAGTTTTTGATGGTTGTCGTTTACCTTGTTGTTTAACCTTTGTATTCGAATATTGCTGCTGCAATAAACTTCTTCTACAACCAACAAGTTTTCGGACTCGCCATACACACACAATATACATTCCCATACATACATACACACACATATACATATATACATATGCATATGTACATACACAGATGTATTTAATATTTATATGACTGAAACAGATGAAAGGCTGGATGGTTGTGAGTCTAGATACAGATACAATCATGGCACTTTCATTGATATTGATCTTTGAGACTGTGGTGTTCTTGATGGCAAACTAACCTTTGGCCTGGGCCTTTCCAGGATCAGGATGGTTAGAGGTCAGATTACGGGAAATGCCCATAATCTCACCATCAGGTGTGCAGAGACCACATCATTACAGCCTCAAGATATGCCTGCCAAGGGGTGGGTACGGCCCTTACATTCCTGAATTGAATCTAGCTCTGCTTTGGAGGATGAGCATGTTTTTTTTAGTCAATGCAAGAATGTGGAATAACGAGCTGCCACAGATAAAGGGTGTAATCTACAGTCTCGTGTTGTGGGAACAAAGTCAATGGTTTGACAATATTCATCTGTGGCAAAAATGCTTTGTGATCAATGAATCAGTATCTTGAGCTAAACCACAAAGTACTTTCATCCCCAGTGTGATGTGGTAACATATGGTTATGGATTGATAGACAATAGACAATAGACAATAGGTGCAGGAGTAGGCCATTCAGCCCTTCGAGCCAGCACCGCCATTCAATGCGATCATGGCTGATCACTCTCAATCAGTACCCCGTTCCTGCCTTCTCCCCATACCCCCTCACTCCGCTATCCTTAAGAGCTCTATCCAGCTCTCTCTTGAAAGCATCCAAAGAACTGGCCTCCACTGCCTTCTGAGGCAGAGAATTCCACACCTTCACCACTCTCTGACTGAAAAAGTTCTTCCTCATCTCCGTTCTAAATGGCCTACCCCTTATTCTTAAACTGTGGCCCCTTGTTCTGGACTCCCCCAACATTGGGAACATGTTTCCTGCCTCTAATGTGTCCAATCCCCTAATTATCTTATATGTTTCTGATATGCTGGAAGAACTCAGCAGGTCAGGCAGCATCTGTGGAGGGAATGGACGGGCGATGTTTTGGATCGGGACTACATGCAGCCTTGGCAAGACCACCAGCATAATCAAGGACCAGTCTCATCCTTGTCACTCCCTCTTCTCCCCTCTCCCATCAGGCAAAAGGTATAGAAGATTGAAAATGCATACCTCTAGATTCAGGGACAGTTTCTTCCCAGCTGTTGTCAGGCAACTGAACTGTCCTCTCACCAGCTAGAGAGTGGTCCTGATCTCCCATCTACCTTCAAACAATCTTTAATTGGACTTTATTGGACTTTATCTTGCACTAAACGTTGGAGCCTTTTTCCTGTATCTATATACGGTGGACGGCTTGATTGTAATCGTGTATAATCTTTTCATTGACAGGATAGCATGCAACAAAGAGCTTTTCACGTGACATTAATAAACTAAACAAAAAAGGACCTTTCTTTAGAATGATTGCAGTTAGGCGAGAGAAAGCGGGAAGAGAGAGGTGGGGTTGGGACAAAACCTGGCAAGTGATAGGTGGATACAGGTGAAAGGGGGGGGGATGAATGACAGATGGGTGGAGTAAATGATAAAAGCTAGAGGTGAAAATGACATAAAATGGTGACAGGTAAGGAGACATGAGGAGTGAGATGTAAAGCCATAGGGAAGTATCTTGGTGAAAGAAGACTATGGAGACAGAATCTGTACCGTTCTCTATTAAACTGGAAAATTGTCCATCGCTTGCCTTTTGCAGCATATCCCAAAGTGTTTCACACCCTGTAGAGTAATTAATTTTGATAAATCTGTTGCAGCTTGATGCTTATCATTTTAATTACATTGCAATGATCCATAATCTTCTGCCGCAAGCGTAGTCACAGCAGATTGTGCTTGTTACGCCACTATCAAAGTTGTTATCATGGGCTGGAAAACACATGGTCATGTTGTGACTTTTGTTTCAAATGGATTAATCTGGGTGGCTCCGGTTCACTAGGTCATTATCTCCAGATTGTTCTTGCAATCCTATTGTACAGCAGGGATATATGTTGGCTTTTGTGAGATGCTGTAAAACAGTTCATAATTTCATGTTCACAAGTTGTAGGAGCAGAATATGGCCATTCGGCCCATCAAGTCTATTCTGCCATTCGATCATCACTGGTTCATCTTTCCCTCTCAACCCCATTCTTCTGCCTTCTCCCCATAACCCCTGACACCTGTACTAATCAAGAAACTATCAATCGCCACCTTAAAAATACCCATTAACTTGGCCTCCACAGCCAACTGTGGCAATGAATTCCACAGCTTCACCACTCTCTGACTATAGAAATTCCTCCTCGTCTCCTTTCTAAAGGTACGTCCTTTTATTCTGAGGCTATGGCCTCTGGTCCTGGATTAGTGGAAACATCCTCTCCACATCCAGGCCTTTCACTATTCTTGAAAGCTGAGATTGAATATAACCTATATCCCTCCTGATTCTTGTTGCCATTAAAGCTCGAAATTCAATAGAGATGGAAAAGTAACTGCCAACTTTATGTTCATAAGTTATAGGAGTAGTATTTGGCCATTCGGCCCATCAGGTCTATTCCACCATTCAATCATGGCTGATCTATCTCATTTATTCCAGCCCACATTACACTGATGATGAAATCCACCACACTGTCTCTGTTGCATGCCTTGCTGGCTCTAAACAAAACTCCAAGATCTTTTGGGTGTCATAGATGGTCAAAAGGTATCAAATGATAAGACTTGCATTTCTTTTACATGTCCATTTAGGACATTCCAGAGCTCTCCAAGGATGCTGAAGTAGTTCTGAAGTATAACAGCTGGTGTAAAGGCGGAAATCATTTAGTCAATGTGCACTCAACTGGGAACTGCTCCATCCAAGGCCGCAAGTAATTGCATGGAATCGTGGACACCGTCCAGACCATCGCACAAGCCAACCTTCCTTCCATTGAGTCTGAAGAAGGGTCTCGACCCGAAACGTCACCCATTCCTTCTCTCCAGAGATGCTGCCTGACCCGCTGAGTTCCTCCAGCTTTTTGTGTCTATCGCTCCTTCTACATTTCATGCTATCTCGGCAAGGCCACCAGAATAATCAAGGGCGAGTCTCATCCCTGTCACTCTCTCTTCTCCGCTCTCCCATCAAACAAGAGGTACAGAAGTATGAAAACGCACACCTCCAGATTCAGGGACGGTTTCTTCCCAGCTGTTATGAAGCAACTGAACCATCCTATCAACAACTAGAGAGCAGTCCTGAGCTACTATCAACCTCATTGGAGCCACTCAGACTATCTTTAATTGGACTTTATTGGACTTTACCTTGCACTAAACGTTATCCTCTTTATCCTGTACCTGTGCACTGTGGACAGCTTGATTGTAATCATGTATAGTCTTTCCACTGACTGGTCAGCATGCAACAAAAAAGCTTTTCACTGTACCTCAGTAAACTAATACTGGGACAGGGACAGAGAAGGTTATGTCACCGCCTCACTACACCGCTGGGTTCAATTCTGACCTCGGGTGCTGTCTTTGCAGAGTTTGCATGCTCTTCTGCCGCATTCCTGCCACATTCCTGTGGAAGTTCCTGCCACATTCCATTGTTCGGTCAGAGGGACCCGGTGGGGGGCCGCTGAGAGCAACCCAGCAGCCTGGTTGCCGAGAACAAAGAGGAGCCCGGTGGGGGGGGGGGGGCACCGAGAATGAAGAGGGACTCAGCAGGGGGCCGCCTGTGGTCACGTGCGGCGGCAGGGTTGGTTCACCGCTGCACGAAGATCAGACTGTACTAAGCACTTTTGAAACTTTATCACCGCCAGAAACATGGCGACTCCTCGTGTACTGCCTAGATGAAGTCTGTTGTGTGATTTTACTGGATTGTATGCAAAAACAAAGAATTTCACTACATCTAGGTGCATGTGACAATAAAGTATGATTGAAGCATTGAAGCATTGAATCATAGTTAGTTGGCCGTTAATGGCCCAAGTGGACAGCAGATGTATTGGGTGGACCAGTGTGAGATTATAGTGCCCAGGGAGAAAGGGCTCTCTTCATCTGCTGTAATAAAGTGCTATCATGAGATCTCGTACATGCACCTCAGTGCGCTAATCTGGTTCCATTTCCCAGTTCGAACAAAAGTTCGCAGATCCAGAAGTTGATTGTGAGTGAAATGTCAAAAGTGTTTTATTGTCAAAAACCCAAAATGAAATTCTTACTTGCAGCAGCACAACAGATAGGTGCTATTTCTCTTTCCACAGATACTGTCTGACCTGCTGAGATTTTCCAGTACACTAACGCTATCCGACACTCTAGGGACAATTAATGATTTTTACCAAAGCCAATTAACTACAAACCTGTACATCTTTGGAGTGTGGGAGGAAACCGGAGACCTGGAGAAAACCCATGCAGTCACAGGGAGAACATACAAACTCCGTACAGACAGCACCGATGGTCAGGATTGAACCCGGGTCTCTGGTGCTGTAAAGCAGCAACTCCACTGCTGCGCCCGTTTTATATTTTTCTAAGTAGAAAAAAGTTGGGGTTGTTCCAAAATGTAGAAACAAAGAACTGCAGATGCTGGTTTATACCAAGGAAAGATACAAAGTGCTGGAGTAACTCAGCAAGGCAGGCAAAATCTCTGGAGAAAAATAATGGGTGATGTTTCGGGTCAGGACCCTTCTTCAGACTGAAAGTAGGGGGGTTGGGGCAGGGCAGGTGAAGAGCTGGAGGCAATTCAGGGTCGGCCACAAATGACCTCAGGTAGGGCGGTATTTATTCACAAAATGCTGGAGTAATTCAGCAGGTCAGGCAGCATCTCAGGAGAGAAGGAATGGGCGATGTTTCGGGTCGAGACCCTTCTTCAGGTAGGTCCATTGTTGGCCAGGGAAGGTGTGATCTCAAGAGAAACAATGTGGAGAACTGTGGAACTGGGAATATGTCTCAGGTAAAGGAAGGGGGCAAGGGGGTGGGGGGGGGGGGAGTGTAAGATGAAGTTACTTAAAATTAGAGAACTCAATGATTATACCGCCGGGTTGTAAGCTGCCCAAGTGAAATATGAGGTGCTGTTCCTCCAATTTGTGTGTGGCCTCACTCTGGCAATGGAAGAGGCCCAGGACAGAAAGGTCAGTGTGGGAATGGGAAGAGGAGTTGAAGTGGTTGGCAACTGGGTGATCCTGTAGGCCTCAGAGGACCGAGCAACACTCCAGCACTTTGTGTCTATCTTTGGTGTTCCTCCAAGTTCTCTTACCTCAATATTTTTTATGAAAATCTAGCTGAATATGAAGTTTGATAGTATGATTATCAAAATATGGATTAAAATAAATCCAGGAGAGTAAATATTTATCCTGAAGCGCGGCACGGTGGTCCAGCTGATAGAGCTGCTGCCTCACAGCTCCAGAGACCCGGGTGCGATCCTGACGTCTGGAGCGGTCTGCGTGGAGTTTGCACGTTCTCCTTGTGACTCTGTAGGTTTCCAGCAGTTGCTCTAGTTTCCTCCCATGTCCCAAATTCGTGCAGGTTTGTAGATTAATTGTCCCTAGTGTGCAGGGAGTGGATGAGAATGTGGGATAACAAAGAGCTAGTGTAGCGACCATAGAGAATGGTCCAGGTCGTCGAACCCTCGGATTGGCCAGCGAGGTCACGTGGGAACGCGACCATGGGGATTGGTCCAGGGAGCAACATCGCTGATTGGCCAGCGATGTCAGGTGCGCGTTTGGCGCCCGATTTAGTCAGTTCGGCGAAGTCTTCAAGGAAGACAGTAAGTTTGTGATGGTTGTCCTTTACCTTGTTGTTTAACTCTGTATTCGAATATTGCGGCTGCAATAAACTTCCTCTACAACCAACAAGTTTCGGACTCGCCATATTGGTGACCCCGACGTGATCTGGACGATCACCGACTGAGCAGGAACCCGACGCCTCGTTGACGATGACCGAGCCGGGCACACCGGAGTCAAGCGCCGGAAGCGTTCATCTTCCGTTGTTTTGGACGCACGCACCGCAAGCTTGGTTTATCCACACCGAGGCTCAATTTCATATAAAGAAGGTGTCGGACGAATCCACGAAGTACTACTACCTCGTCAGCGCTCTATCGCCGGACACAACCAAGCGCGTGATGCGGTTCATCGTGGATCCACCTGCGGAAAACAAGTACGAGGCCATGAAGAAAGTATTACTGCGAACCTTCGGGTTTAATAAGCATGGTGGTGCGGCAAAACTTCTGCACCTACCAGATCTTGGAGACCAACTGCCTTCCGTCCTCATGGCCGAAATGATGATGCTAGCCGGTGAGCATACGGATTGCCCTATGTTCGAACAGGCATTCCGCGAGAAACTTCCCGAGAATGTCCGACTGCTGCTCACGGATTGTTCTTTTAAGGACCCCGAAGCATATGCAGCGAA
This sequence comes from Rhinoraja longicauda, assembly GCF_053455715.1. Taxonomy (NCBI): domain Eukaryota; kingdom Metazoa; phylum Chordata; class Chondrichthyes; order Rajiformes; family Arhynchobatidae; genus Rhinoraja; species Rhinoraja longicauda. Next base: position 18,627,033 of record NC_135965.1, read on the forward strand.
AGCGGACGCGCTCATAGCGGCAAAAAACAAGGCAAGTGGTTCGATCAACAAAGTCTCGACATCAGTGACCACGCCACAGCGACGGCAAGATGGCGCCACGTCTCCCGCCAATTCTCCGAAAGCCCGCCAAAAAGATCCGCACAAGCACGGCTGGTGCTATTATCACCTACGATGGGGTAACGAATCCCGCAACTGCCGTTTGCCTTGTACCTTCGCGGGAAATGCCTCGGCCGATCGTACATAGGGGCAGTTACGATTGGCCAGAACCGGCGCCTCTATGTCCATGATCGATTCACGGACACAGAATTTTTGGTAGACACGGGAGCCATCGTCAGCATAGTGCCGCCGACCGACCTCGAAACCAGATCGGGTAAGACAGGTCCCACCCTCATCGCGGTTAATGGCAGCCCAATTTGCACTTTCGGTACACGGAAGATGTCCCTTGTGTTAGGCCTCCGCACGTACGAATGGCCATTCATCATAGCCGACGTCAAACAAGCGATCCTGGGCGCAGATTTTCTCTGGGCTTTTTCACTGGTTCCTGATGTCAACGGTAACGACCTCCGACCCTCCGCCGAAGATGAGCACGTCGCTCCGACAATCGCCTCCTCGCCCAGCCCTACTGTCCAGGCCGTCGTCGCGGCCCCCGACTCGTATGCTGCGATTCTGGCAGAGTTTCCGGAGCTGCTCGTCCAACGTTTTGACACGCCTTCGGCTAAGCACGGTGTGGTCCATCACATCCGCACCGAAGGCCCTCCCGTTTTCGCTCGGGCCAGGAGACTACCGCCAGACAAACTGGTGGTGGCAAGGGCGGAGTTCAGGAAAATGGAGGAAATGGGAATTGTCCGTCAGTCTGACAGCCCGTGGGCCTCGCCGTTACACATGGTCTCCAAGGCATCTGGGGGGTGGAGACCATGTGGCGATTATCGGCGTCTCAATGCTGTCACCACGGCTGATCGCTACCCCATACCGCACCTACAGGATTTTTCATCTGGGCTGGAAGGAGCGGTGGTGTTTTCCAAAATCGATTTGGTGCGAGGATACCATCAGATTCCGGTGCGACCGGAGGACATACAGAAAACTGCGACAATTACTCCGTTCGGGTTGTTTGAATGGTTGCGTATGCCTTTCGGTTTAAAGAACGCGGCACAGGCTTTCCAGCGACTGATGGACCGCGTGGGCCGGGGTTTACCGTTTTTGTTTATTTATTTAGACGACATCCTGGTCGCCAGCCCCTCCGTGCAGGAACACCAGGCCCATTTGCGGACCGTGTTCCAGCGGCTCCAAGACCACGGGCTCATAATCCAACCCTCCAAATGTCAATTCGGCCTTCCTGCTCTTGATTTTCTAGGGCACAGAATTACCCCTGCCGGCGCCTCCCCTTTGCCCGAAAAGGTGGAGGCTATCCGGGCATTTCCTAGGCCCACCACAGTAAAAGGGCTACAGGAGTTCGTAGGCATGGTTAATTTCTACCATAGGTTCGTTCCGGCAGCTGCGCGAGTCATGCGCCCACTCTTCCAATGCCTTGCAGGGAATCCGGTAGAGTTGTTGTGGTCCCCGACCGCTGAGTCGGCTTTTACAGCAGCTAAGGCAGCCTTGGCAGACGCCACCATGTTGGTCCATCCGAGTCCCTCCGCCCCCACGGCCCTGACGGTTGACGCCTCTGACGTGGCGGTGGGCGGGGTTCTGGAGCAGCAGGTCGGTGGCCGTTGGCAGCCTTTAGCGTTTTTCAGCCGGCAACTAAATTCGGCCGAGCTGAAGTATAGCGCATTTGACCGAGAGCTTCTGGCTCTCTATTTAGCTGTTCGTCATTTCAGGTACTTCCTCGAGGGCCGCCCATTTGTGGCATTTACGGACCCCAAGCCATTAACATTTGCTTTTTTGAAATTGTCTGACCCATGGTCGGCCCGCCAGCAGCGGCATCTGACTGCTATCTCCGAATTTACCACCGATGTCCGTCATGTCGCGGGTAAGCTTAACGCCGTTGCTGACGCCCTGTCTAGACCTGCTTTTCCCCTATTTCGGCGGTGGACTGCGAGGTGGATCCCCAGGAGCTTGCGGAGGCACAGCTCCTAGCGGATACCGTTTCGACTTACCGGTCCACCACTTCGGGATTGAAGTTGGCCCAGGTAGCTTGTGGGTCGGAGGGCACGAAAGTCTGGTGCGATGTTTCTCTTCCCCGTCCCAGGCCGGTAGTACCGCCCTCCCTTCAGCGCCGGGTTTTCGATGCCATTCATGGGCTGGCGCACCCGTCTATCCGCTCCACCTCTGCCTTGGTAGCAGCGAGGTTTGTCTGGCATGGCCTGCGGAAACAGGTAGCGGGGTGGGCACGTTCCTGCGTGCCCTGTCAGACCGCTAAAGTCCAGCGCCACGTCCAGCCCCCCGTACAGGATTTCGAGGTCCCGGCTGTTCGTTTTTTCCACATCCACGTGGATTTGGTCGGGCCTTTACCTTCCTCCCGGGGCTACACCCACCTCCTCACGGTGGTGGATCGGTTCACCCGGTGGCCAGAGGCTTTCCCATTGTTTGATATTTCGTCCGCGTCTTGTGCTAGGGCTTTGGCCCTTCATTGGGTAGCTCGTTTCGGGGTCCCGGCAGTTATTACCACTGACAGAGGGCCACAGTTCACTTCGTCCCTCTGGGCCGCGCTGGCAGAACTGTACGGGTCCAAGTTACAACCCACGACTGCTTATCACCCCCAGGCAAATGGACTCGTAGAAAGGTTCCACCGCCAACTTAAGGCGTCCCTCAGTGCAAGGCTTGAAGGCCCGGACTGGGTAGACCAACTCCCTTGGGTTCTTTTGGGCATCCGGACTGCTCCTAAGCTAGATCTCGGTGCGTCGTCCGCAGAGCTAGTATATGGCTCGACACTTCGAGTACCCGGAGATCTGTTTCCTGACCCTTCAGACCAGCTGCCTACCGTCCCATCAGTGTTAGCATCTCTCCGGGAACGGGTGGGCTCCCTGGCTCCAGTTCCGACTTCACGTCATGGGTGTCCCATGGTACATGAACCGTCTTCCCTGAAGGACTGTGAGTTTGTTTTTTTGCGTAAAGATGCCCATCGCGCCCCGTTGCAGAGGGTCTATCAAGGGCCGTTCCGGGTTTTGCGTAAGGGAACGGCTACCTTCACCTTAGACATGTGCGGCAAGAGTGAGCTCGTCTCGGTGTCCCGGCTCAAACCTGCCCATTTGGATCCGGATCAACCAGTCCTGGTCGGTCAAACCCCTAGGAGAGGCCGACCTCCGTTAGTTCCGCTCAGTCCAGGACCCCCCGTTCCGACGGTTCCTCCAGGACCCCCCGTTCCGGCAGTTCCTCCTGGACCCCCCGTTCCGGTAGTTCCTCCAGAACCTCCCGTCCCGGCTGTTCCGCCAAGTCCGGAACCTCCGGCTCCTGTGGTTCAGGCTGTCCCTCTCCGTACTCGTTATGGTCGCGAAATCCGGCTCCCTGTTAGGTTCCGCACCTCGGGTTCTGGGGGGGGTCATGTAGCGACCATAGAGAATGGTCCAGGTCGTCGAACCCTCGGATTGGCCAGCGAGGTCACGTGGGAACGCGACCATGGGGATTGGTCCAGGGAGCGACATCGCTGATTGGCCAGCGATGTCAGGTGCGCGTTTGGCGCCCGATTTAGTCAGTTCGGCGAAGTCTTCAAGGAAGACAGTAAGTTTGTGATGGTTGTCCTTTACCTTGTTGTTTAACTCTGTATTCGAATATTGCGGCTGCAATAAACTTCCTCTACAACCAACAAGTTTCGGACTCGCCATACTAGCGTGATTGATGGTCGGTGTGGACTTGGTGGGCCGAAGGCTCTATTTCCATACTATATCACTAAACTAAACTAAACTATATAAAAGCAATGCCTAGTAGCACCTTTTAATTGCAGCGTACTCCTGAAACCTGGTTCCAGGAACCAAATCTTGGAAGCAAAGTAGAATACTTCCTCAGCTCAAGTGACCGGAACAAACATTTACCCTCTGAATCATAACTTTTGAAACATTATGTTCTTTAGCAGCTTGAAGATCAGTGTCGGCATGCGTGCAGAAAGTTGTCCTATCCTTTAGATGAAGTCATCAGTACAGAATAACCTTGCTACATCCACCGTTTGGCATTGCCTTGATTTATTTCATTTTCTTTACAAACTTTCACCGTGGCCTCCAAGCTTAAGAATGTTTCCTGCCCGTGACACTATAGTGAGTGAATGATGGCTTCCTACATGAATGTACTTCCTGACGTTGTGTCAGATCAACTTCCTCAACATTGTCTAAGCTTGATGGATTCAGGTCCCAGAGGCGGCACAGTGGCGCAATGGTAGAGTTGCTGCCTACAGCGCCAGAGACCCGAGTTCGATCCTGACTGCGGGTGCTGTCTGTGCGGAGTTTGTACGTTCTCCCTGCAACCATGTGGGTTTTCTTCGGGTGCTCTGGTTTCCTCCCACATTCCAAAGACATACAAGGTTTGTGGGTTAATTGGCTTCGGTAAAAGTTTGTAGGATGGTGCGAGTGTACGGGGTGATCGCTGGTCGGTGCGGACTGAAGGGTATGTGTGAGGAGCATGTTTCCGCGCTGTATCTCTAAAGTCCTTCATAGACATGGGGTCCTTTTGCTGGTGACTTCAGGCAGAGAGGAATCTCAGACGTCAGACTTCAGGGCCTCAGACCGAGAGGAACAATTTATGGAGCAATAAGACAATGATTTTCTTCATAATTTCTGTTTTGGTCACCCCATTACAGGAAAGATATGGAAGCTTTGGTGGGGTAGAGGTTTACCAGAATGCTGCCTGAATACTTCCATCAGCTCTCCCCCTCAACCTCCGATGTTCCAAAAAGAAACCGATCCAAGTTTCTCTCGGTCTCCCGGTGATCTCCCGGTGGCCGAGCACTTCAACTCCCCCTCCCATTCCCAGTCTGACCTTTCTGTCATGGGCCTCCTCCAGTGCCATAGTGAGGCCCGCCGGAAATTGGAGGAACAGCACCTCATATTTCGCCTGGGCAGTTTGCAGCCCAGTGGTATGAACATCGACTTCTCCAACTTTAGGTAGTTCCTCTGTCCCTCCCGTCCCCTCCTCCTTCCCAGATCTCCCTCTATCTTCCTGTCTCCACCTATATCCTTCCTTTGTCCCGCCCCCCTGACATCAGTCTGAAGAAGGGTCTCGACTCGAAACGTCACCCATTCCTTCTCTCCCGAGATGCTGCCTGACCTGCTGAGTTACTCCAGCATTTTGTGAACAAGTTTCTCTAATCTCTCCTTATAGCCAATACCCTCTATTAGCTGTAAGAAGAGCTTGGACAGACTTGGTTTGTTTTGTCTGCAACGTCGGAGGTTGAGGGAGACCTGATAGAAGTATATAACATTATAAAAGGCATGGATTGGGTAGACAGTCAGAACCTTTCTCCCAGGGTGCAATTGTCAATGTCTAGGGGGCATAGGTTTAAGGCGAGAGGGGAAAGGTTTGTACAAGATGTGTGAAGCAAGTTTTTTTACACAGGGAGTGGTGGGTGCCTGGAGCGCATTGCCAGGGTTTGTGGTGGAGGCAGATGTGATAGTGGTGTTTAAGAGGCTTTTAATTAGGGACATGGATATGCAGGAAACCTGAAATGTTTCAGACAATGCTGCCAATCCAAAAGATGTTTTTAACTGGAAATAGTTTCATCAGATAGAATATAAACTGTACTCTGCGGTGCCAACAGATCTGCCATTATTTCAGAGCCTACCTCAACCAATAACATATCTCCATAAGACCATAAGTCCATGAGACATAGGAGCAGAATTAGACCATTCAGCCCATCGAGTCTACTATTTTCCCCTCTCAACGTCATTCTCCTGCCTTCTCCCCTTAACTTTTGGCACCGTTACTAAGCAAAATAGCAGAAATAGCACAAATGAGATATTTCAGAATGCTAGAAAAAATATAATTAAGAAGAGGGGTAACAGTAATAACGAATATGTTTAACCATGTTAAAGAACAAAATGGAGTGAACAGCGAGCACAAAAGAGTTTGAAGGCTCAAGGCCTGATTCGCTGGAGTTTGGAAGGATGAGAGGGGATCTCATTGAAACCTCCCAAATAGTGAACGGTCCAAAAAATAGTGGATGTTGAGAGGAGGTTTCCACTCATAGGAGCGTCTAGGACCAGAGGGCACAGCCTCAGAATAAAAGGTATGGAAATGAGAAGGAATTTCTTTAGCCAAAGGGTGGTGAATCTGTGGAATTCATTGCTACTGATGGTGGTGGAGCCCAAGTCATTGGGTATTTTTAAACCGTAGATTGATTGGTTCTTGATAAGTAAGGGTGACAAAACCTCCTCTTTTGTGTTGCTAATCAACTTTAGTTTCGAGCAAGTATGTTAACTCACTGAGTCTAATAAAGATAGACACAAAGTGCCAGAGTAACTCAGCCGGTCAGGCAGCATCTCTGGAGAAAATGGATAGGTGATGCTTTGGGTAGGGATCCTTCTTCAGACTCTTCAGACTCTTCCTTCCAGTCAGAAGAGGGGTGCCAACCCAAACGTCGCCTATCCATGTTCTAGAGAGAAGCTGCCGAACCCTCTGAGTTACTCCAGAACTTTGCATCTCTATCTACCGTATCAAGCTGTGATGCATCCCAGTGGGAAGCATTCTGTGATGAGTTACTTCAGAATTTGGGAATTAAAATAACATGCTCGAATGGTAGACACATAATGTTGGAGTAACTCGGCAGCATCTCTGGAGAACACGAAAGAGCGTTTTATTGTCATATGTCCCAAATAGAACAATGAAATTCTAACTTACAAAGAGTGGCCATTTTGCATCAGGACCCTCCTTCAGGCTGGGGAGAACTGGAAGAAAAGACTGGAAGACGCATCTTAGAAATCTTCCCACTGGGATGCATCACAGCTTGATATGGTAGATAGAGACACAAAGTGGTGGAGCAACTCAATGGGTCGGGCGGCATCTCTGGAGAAAAAGGATGGGTGACGATTTGGGGCGGGACCCTTCTTCAGACTGCAAGCAGAGCAGAAGGAACTGGAGTTCAGAAGAGGCCTGAACAAAGCAGGAGCGGCAACAGATGACCAAGGAAGGGTGGAGCCCACAATGCCCACTTGTGGTCTGGGGAAGATGTGATTATGAAGGGGTACATGGATGCGAACAGTGGAACTAGTAGGACGACTAGGGTAGTGGCAGGGAGGGGGAGAGAGGGGATGCAGGGTTTTTCTGGAAATTAGAGAACTCGACGTTCATACCGCTGGGTTGTTAGCTGCCCAAAATACGAGGTGCAGTTCCTCCAATTTTCATGTGGCCTCACTCTGACAGTGGAGGAGATCTAGGACAGAAAGGTCAGTGGGGGAATGGGAAGGGGAGTTATATGGTAACTCCCAAGACCGCAAGCATAGCAGAGTTGTGCGTGTAGCCCATCCATCACGCAGACCAGCTTCACCCCATCGACTCAATGTACTCCTCACGCTGCCTCGGGAAAGCCACCAACATAAGCTAGGACTACTTACGCCCAGTCATTCCTTGTTTTATCTGTCCTGTCGGGCAGAAGATACAAAACCTTAAAAGCACGAACCAGCAGACTCACAAACAGCCTTTTCCCCTTTGTTAGCAGATTACTAAACAGTCCTCTCATAAGCTGATATTTAGCCCCAATCTCCCACCCTACTTCATTGCAGCCCCTGCACTTATTTAATCTGCAGTTTTAAGGCATCAACCATGGCTGTACCAGTGTGCCGCCTAAACTGCGCATTGTTTGAGTTGGGTGAGATTGATTGCCATCAAATGGATTACACATCCACTATTTTTAACCCTCAGTATCGCTTGCATCAATGAGTCACATTTTAAAATATTTATTTGCAGTGTGCAATCTGTCAGTTGTGCTAGTGGCTACATATCCGTTGCCACTATTCTTTCAGAAATGGCCGATATTGTACAGACTACTTCAGGGACATTCTAACACCGCAGATAGTTTTCCACTTCATTGTTTCCTCCAGCAGTTCTGTTCTGCTATGTAATCAAATTATACTCGAAGAATCTGCTATTTCTTCCCACTGATTCCCTCTGTCCATTGTGTAGGTCAAACAGACAGCTGAAATGCAGCAATATGTTGGGATATTGCAAACCGGCAGTAATTGGATCTCTCAATCTTACTCTGGCAGGCATCCCAAAATAGTTGCAGCTGAGGAGAATCCGAGATACAGCAACATGCCTTTCCAGCCAACACATATTAATAAAATCAACGTGCGTAGACTCCATCCCTTTTCTCCATTCGGCTCCTCTGGCTTATTGTTGCACAACACTCTCACTCAGTAATTCATCATAACTTTTCGATTCAATGGATAATTGTTCTTTGTGCATTGCCTTCCATTCTTCTTTTAACCTCCAGCAAGGGAGGATCCAATCAAAACAAATGCCATTTATCCTCTGATTATAACTTGTTCTCTGCGAAACACCATTGCTTTGTTTTGCCGCATGTATTTTCCATCCGGTTTTAAAAATATATTAAGGTTTACACCTTATGCTCTCATTGTAAAAAATGTATCACTTCCCAACGTATGTCGTAAAGATATCTCTCCACCTGTGCATTTCTCACTTTTTTTTTTTTTTTTTTTTTTTTTTTTTTTTTTTTTTTTTTTTGAAAAGCATATGTACAAATCGGAATAAGAAAAAACACATTTGTTACAAAGTTCTTACATAGCTTCAATTTTTAAATTTTTGAAGAGAGAAAGTAAAAATAAAAATATAAAACTATAAACTTGGGGAGAAAGAGAGTAAGAGGGTTAAAAAAAAAGAAAAAAGGATCTAACAATAAAAATTAACGGGAGTAGATCCGGGAGACAAAAACCACAGCTGTACATCCAACCCCCAACTCAAGTTTCAACTTTTTATTTAAATTTTTTTTTTATTTTAGTCCTGTGCCAAGCCCATTTACTTTTCTAAAAATTCAATAAATGGAGACCATATTTTTAAAAATAACTCAGGTTTGTCGATTAAGGCAAACCTTATTTTTTCCAAATGCAGGGTCTCTGTCATTTCCATAGTCCACATTTTAATTGTGGGGGTTATTGGTTTTTTCCAAAATTTAAGTATTAGTTTTTTCGCAGTTATTAGACTGTAATCAAGAAAATGTACCTGACTTACTGTAAAATTTGTAGTATGTTCTGATAATCCTAATATAATTAATTTTGGGTCCATATCTAATTTTTTATTAATAACTTTAGAAACTATTTTAAAAATCTCCAACCAGAAGTTTTGCATTTTTATACAAGTTACGAAAATATGAGTTAAATTAGCTTCTTGAAATTGACATTTATCACACATAGGAGAGATACTAGGAAAAATCCTATTTAATTTCGTCTTCGAATAATGTAATCTATGTATTATTTTAAATTGTATTAGGGAATGTCTAGTATTCAATGAACATTGATGTATATGTTGTAAACTTTCATCCCATATATCTTGCATTATAACTTGATTCAATTCGTCCTCCCATGCTCGTCTATAAGATTCTGATGACGGAATGTCAATGTCAAGGAGAATATTGTAAATAAAAGATATTAATTTATTTGAGTTATAATGTCGATTCAGGCATACATCAAGTATTTCTGGACCTCTAAACTCAAGTATTTCTGGACCTCTAAACTTATATTCTTGCATGTGTGATTTTACATAATCTCTAAGTTGTAAATATCTAAAATAATTATTAACATGTAATCCGTACTTCTGCTGTAACTCCTGAAACGAAAGAAAAGTTCCCTTATGATAGAGATCTCCCACCCTTTTAATTCCATAACTTTTCCACTCTCAGAAGATATTAGCGAAAATCTTAGCTCAGAGATTAAGTCTAGTTATAGACAAATTGATACACCCCGATCAATCAGGCTTTATAGCCAAACGATATTCATTTTTCAATTTGAGACGCTTGTTTAATATAATTTATTCAAATAGACTATTAAATGAAGATTTAGCAATCATCTCGCTAGATGCTGAAAAAGCATTTGATCAAGTAGAATGGCCCTATCTTTTCTCAGTGATGGAAAAATTTCAACTAGGTGAAAATTTTTGTGCATGGGTGAAACTTTTATATACATCCCCAACAGCTAGAATATTAACTAATCAAATGCTGTCATCTAAATTTCATTTAGCTAGGGGTTGTAGACAAGGATGTCCACTATCACCACTTTTATTTGCCCTAATTATAGAACCACTTGCTGAGAGTATTAGATCAAATTCACATATTTATGGCTACAACACTAAACATACAACCAATAAAATTTCTTTATATGCGGATGATGTATTAATATATATTACAAAGCCAGAAATTAGCATTCCGAATTTATTAAATCTCATAACTCAATTTGGTTCATTTTCAGGTTATAGAATTAACTGGTATAAAAGTGAAATTATGCCAATAATGGAGCATAATCCGGCCATACTTCAACAATTTCCTTTCAAAATTGCCTATGAAAAGTTTAAATATCTTGGAATTTACGTGACTAGGAAATATACTTCTTTATTTAAATCAAACTTTCCTCCTTTACTTGTTAAATTACACAGAAATATCCAATTTTGGAAAACACTTCCTATATCATTAGTTGGTCGTAGTAATGCTATAAAGATGATCTTTCTGCCACAGCTACTATACTTATTTCAAGCAATTCCGATCTACCTTCCAAAAAAGTTTTTTTAAAAAATTGATTCAATTGTTACTAATTTTATTTGGGACTACAAGACTCATAGAATAAATAAAAGACACTTATGTAAGTCTAAAATTAATGGAGGAATTGCTTTACCTAATTTTTTATTTTATTATTGGGCGGTTAATATTAAAAATATAACCTGCTGGTTGGATGATTCTGATCAACAACCGGATTGGTTAAAGATGGAGAAAGAGGATTGTTTACCATTCGATATTGGTGCGATCCTCTTAGCTCCAATAAATTTAAATAAAAAAACATATGGAGGTAATTCCATTATACATAGTGTTATCCGTACCTGGAAACAATTAAAGCTTACGTTAAAATTGAGTAAATTATCTGTTTTCCTTCCTATTGCGAATAATCCTTCTTTTAAACCGTCTGTCTTAGATAGAGGCTTTGCTCAATTTCTCACATATTTAATTGCCATCCAACCAAACGATGCCCTTGAAAGTAAAGAAGTGTCAAATCTGGGAGAGGTCGGGAAGATTTATTTCTTTCATTCATTTTGAGCCATTACACTAAGGGTCTCGACCCGAAAACGTCACCCATTCCTTCTCTCCAGAGATGCTGCCTGTCCCGCTGAGTTACTCCAGCTTTATGTGTCTATCTATACTAGCAATGGATCTGGCAGATGGATCAAAACAGGATCCTCATCCACCTGTGTCTATGGCAAAGCATTAAAGTAGGCAAGGGGTAGGTGCCCCTTTTGCTAAGAATAGTGTATAACTCAGGTACTGAGGTTCAGAACATCTTGGATTCAATTAGCTTTGTTCAACTTCTTTCAAGGAGAAGTTATACTTTACCCTTGTTAGACCTCATTTGGACTACGCAGTTGCAGCATGGGATCCATACACAAATAGAAACATTTCTTCCATCAAACGTACCCGAAATGTCACATATTATAAGATAGACATAAAATGCCGGATTAACTCAGCAGGTCAGGCAGCATCTCTGGAGCAAAAGAGTAGGTGACGTTTTGGGTCGGAACCCTTCTTTGATCTGCAATTCCTTCATACACACACACACACATTCACCACCTATTCATGTTCTCCAGATATGCTGCTTGACCTCCTCTTTTTTAATGAAATATAGTTACTGACAATATAGAAGATGCAGGAACTGGTCTGTACACAGCAAGATCCAACAAACACTACTGATGCTTCAGTGCTCCATTTGGCCATTTGTAGAGGTGCCACCTTTTTGGAAAAAAAATGTTAAATAGAGCCTCATGTATGGATTTAAAAGATCTATGGATGTTAGGGCTGGCACAGTGGCACAGTCGTAGAGTTGCTGCCTTACAGTGCCAGAACCAGGTTCACTCCGGACTGCTGGTGCTGTCTGTTCGGAGTTTGTACGTTCTCCCTGTGACCGCTTGGGTTTTCTCCTGGTGTTCCGGTTTCCTCCCAGGTTTGTAGGTTAATCGGCTTCGGTATAATTGCAAATCGTCCCTCGTGTGTAGGACAGTGCTATAATGTATGAGGTGATCGCTGGTCGGCGCGGACTCGGCTGATTGAGGGGCCTGTTTCCGCACTGCATCTCTAAAGTCTAAAGATTAAATCCCACAACACAATTTGAACAAGGACACAAACAAAAATCTTTGGGTTCTGATCAACATTTATCTCTCAACCAACATCCCAAGAATCAGATTATCGAGAGATCCCAGAGAAAATCCATGCGGGCACTGGTAGAACGTGCAAACTCCACACAGACAGCACCTGAGCTCAGGATTGAACCGGGTCTCTGGCACTGTGAGGCAGTGGCTCTACCAGCTGTGCCATTGTGCCGCCCTCCATTCCTATTCTAAGACTATCCCTTTATCCTGTATCTGTACACCGTGGACGGCTCGATTGTAATCATGTATACTTACCGCTGACTGGATAGCATGCAACATAAAGTTTTTCCTCAGTACACATGACAATAAACTAAATGAAAATAAACCATTCTAACACTCCAGGGCTTATTCTATTTATGCTATGACAATGGCAGAAGTTCTGACTATTCTGCAAAGTGCTGGATTCTCTCTGACCTTCAGAGTGAAATTTCGAATAAAAAGCTGCAGAAGGACAATTTTCCACAGTAATTAATACTGTGCTGAAACCATGTTTATGTAAGTGGCCTATCAATTACCGAGACGTCTCACTGCTCCACCAGCAAGAGATGCCTGATCAAGAGCGCTGGTTTCTGCCCGACATTTAAATACTGTCAGTCGTTCAACTGGATGCCTCTCCTTCTTACTCCAATATTTCTTTCACCTTCCTTGGCAAGACATGATGGTAGGTTTTTGACTGAAGTGAGTGGCGTGGTCAATATACAATGTTCAATTTTCGTTTATTCCCTTCGGCTAAGCACGAGGAAGGAGAAAAGGAACAAGGAGGAGGAGCAAAATGAGTATTGTGAGCGATCTTGGGCCCCATATCTGAGGAGGGATGTGCTGGCGTTGGAGAGGGTCCAGAGGAGGTTTACGAGAATGATCCTAAGGATGATTAGGTTAACATATGATGAGCGTTTGACAGCACTGGGCCTGCACTCGCTGGAGTTTAGAAGGATACAATACAGAACTTTATTGTCATTCGGTACCGAGATACCAAACAAAATTACATTTCCAGCAGTCACAGAACACAACAAAAAAGAAAAGAACACAGGACACACGACCCCAACACAAACATCCATCACAGTGACTCCAAACACCCCCTCACTGTGATGGAAGGCAACAAAACTTCCACTCTCTTCCCCCCACGCCCACGGACAGGCAGCTCGACCCCTACCGAGGCGACCGACACGCACAGCCCCCACAAGGGGATGGAAGGCCCCGCGGCCGAGCCGCACCGGGCGATGTTAAGTTCAGCGGCCAAGCCACTCTCTTCCCCCCACGCCCACGGACATGAGCTAAGACCTCATTGAAACTTACCGAATAATGAAAGACCTGGATGGATTGGATGTGGAGAGGATGTTTCCACTAGTGGGAGAGTCTAGGACCAGAGGGCACAGCCCCAAAATAAAAGGACGTACCTTTAGAATTGAGATGAGGAGGAACTTCTTTAGTCAGAGGGTGGTTAATATATGGAATTCATTGCTACAGACAGTGGTGGATGTCAAGTCATGGGGTGATTTTAAAGCTTAGATTGACAGGTTCTTGATTAATAAGGGTGTCAAAGGTTACCGTGAGAAGACAGGAGAATGGGGTTGAGTGGGAAAGGTAGATCAGCCATGATTGAATGGTAGAGGAGATTTGATGGGCCGAATCGCCTAATTCTGCTCCTATGACTTTTGAACATATGAACTTGTGAAAAACAATGGCAGCAGGTGTTTTGAAACACACTTCTTGCAACTTCTCCAATGAGTTCAGCACATTGGCGCAGCGGTAGAGTTGCTGTCTTACAGAGCCAGAGACCCAGGTTTGTTGCTGACTACGGGTGCTGTCTGAGCATTGCCCCTGGTGTGTTGGATAGTGCTAGTGTACAGGGATCGGTCGCTGGTCGGCATGGACTCGGTGGGCCAAGGGGCCCGTTTCCATGCTGTTTCTCTAAACTAATCATGTATTGTCTTTCCGCTGGCTGGTTAGCACGCAACAAAAAGCTTTTCACTGTACACACTGACAATAAACAAAACTAAACTAAACTAAACTAAGCTGGCAGCGGCACCACTCGGTTATTCCAGCACTTTGTGTTTTACTCAATAATTCCAGCTCCTGCGGTTCCTTCTGCCCCCCAGGTTATCTCTCTTTACGATAGATGACTATCAAGGTTACTTATCTACCTTTAAGATTATTAACTACATACCTTATGTCTCCATTACCATCAAGTGTAGATTTTGGAATGTTGTACCACTTTCAGGAATTCAATGGGAACCAATGAATATTCTGCACATGTATCTATTATTACCAGCAGGACAAAACTTTGGCTTATGCTAATCTTCTGTCCGGCAGTCACCTGCCCAGCCAGCTGGTTCCAAATCTCTGAAATATCAGCTATACTAGCAGTTAGTGGTCTGTCCCTGATTCAGTTCCTTCCCGATGCATATGGATGCTATTTATATTCCTTGCAGCCCTCATCGTGAGTTAGTCAGTCACATATTTCCTGCAATCCATGCATTCCTTCGCAACTATTCAAATGCGCTTTTGAGTGCATTTGCTGTGGTTGGAAGCTCTACTGCAGGAAGAAAATTGGGACTGTTCAGAGGAGAAATCAAACACCCCCTGAAATATACACAATGCCCCAGAGAAATAGGGCAAGTTGCAGCTTTATCAGACATTGGTTATGGTGAGCAGTTCTGATGTTTAGTTTTAGTTACTTTACTTTAGAGATACAGCGTGGAAACAGGCCCCCTCGGCCCACTGAGTCAGCGCCGATCAGCAATCACCCCGAACACTAATGCTATAGGGACAAATTTTTCCATTTTTACCAAAAGCCAATTAACCTACAAAACTGTACGTCTTCGGGAGGAAACCTGAGCATCTGGAGAAAACCCACACAGTCACAGGGAGAACGTACAAACTCCAAACAGACAGCGCCTGTAGTCAGGAGCAAACCCGGGTCTCTGGCGTTGTGAGGCAGCGACTCTATTTTTTTTGGAATATGAGAAGGATGGGGTAAGCGGAATAGAGCGATTGGTATTGATGCCAAATTTGTATCAATTTGAATTCAATTTAAGTAAACTTTTATGGCTGTTGTCAGTCTGAATTCTTTCTGTATCATCACTCAATGTGAAGTCAATATTGGCAAGGTCAACTATTGCCCATTACAAGTTGGCCCAAGAAGATTCCTTTCAATGGAGACACAAGGAACTGCAGATGCTGGAATGTTGATTAAACACAAGGTGTTAGAGGAACTCAGGGGGTTAGGCAGTACGTGTGGAGGGAATGGATAGGTATTCGAAGGGGGCGTGGCTGCGCTTTGCGGCTGCCACTCACCGGCAGTCTCTCTGTCTTTTTTGTCTTGGTCTATTGTTACCGTTTAAATGTATGTATTGACTTATTTTTAGCTCTGTATATGTGGGGGGTGGTGGGGGGGGTGGGGGAAACCCTTTTTCTAAATCTCCTCCTCAACGGAGATGCAACCTTTTTCCGTGTCGTATCTCCGTTCGCGCTACGGCCTAACACCGTGGAGTTGGCGGTCTCCAGCTGGGATTGACCTTGAAGACGCTGGTCGCAGGGCCTGGACTTATCATCTCGGAGGCTTCGGCCGCGGGCCCTGTAGACCGCAACATCGGGAGCTCGCAGGTCCCTGGCTGGCGACCGGCTTTCGGGAGCTCCAGCCGTAGCAGCTTCGACCACCCCGAATCGCGAGGCTCGATCGACCCGCTCGCAGGACCTTCATCGCCCTGCGTGGCTCGGCCGCGGCACTTTCCATCGCCCAGTGGGGGCTTAGGACCTTCATCGGCCTGCTCGGCTCGGCCTGGGACTTTCCATCGCCCGGCGGGAGCTTCAAAAGTCGGGAGCCTCGATCGCCTCGAGGCAGCAGTTTGACTGCCTGACCGCGGGAGAAGAATGGGGAGGAGATGCGGGAAGATTGTTCCCGATGTTGGGGGAGTCCAGAACCAGGGGTCACAGCTTAAGGATAAGGGGGAAGTCTTTTAGGACCGAGATGAGAAAACATTTCTTCACACAGAGAGTGGTGAGTCTGTGGAATTCTCTGCCACAGAAGGTAGTTGAGGCCAGTTCATTGGCTATATTTAAGAGGGAGTTAGATGTGGCCCTTTTTGCTAAAGGGATCAGGGGGTATGGAGAGAAGGCAGGTACAGGCTACTGAGCTGGATGATCAGCCATGATCATATTGAATGGCGGTGCAGGCTCGAAGGGCCGAATGGCCTACTCCTGCACCTATTTTCTATGTTTCTATGTTTCTATGAGATAAGACTTTTCTTTGCCTTCCATCACAGTGAGGGTGTGCTTGGAGCAATCACTGTGATGGTTGTCTGTGTTAAATTGTAATTGTGTGATTGTGTGTCTTGTGTTCTTTATTGTTTACTGTCGGACCCTGACGTGAGAGGACGCTGGCGCTATTTGTTCGCCGCTTCTCCGTCTGGACAAATCTTTTGTTTGTTTGTTTGTTTTTATGTTTTGTTTGCTCTGTAAAGCGTCTTTGAGTATCCTGAAAAGCGCTATACAAATTAAATGTATTATTATTATTATTCGAATGGGCGGCACAGTGGCACAGCGGTAGAGTTGCTGCCTTACAGGACCAGAGACCTGGGTTCGATCCTGACTACGGGTGCTGTCTGTACGGAGTTTGTACGTTGTCCCTGTGGTCGCATGGGTTTTCTCCGGGTGCTCCGGTTTCCTCCAATATTCCAATGACGTGAAGGTTTGTAAGTTAATTGGCATCTGTAAATGTTCCTACTGTGTCGGATAGAACCAGTGTACGGGTGGTCGCTGGTGGGCACAGACACTGTGGGCCGAAGGGCCTGTTTCCACGCTGTATCTCTAAATTAAACTAAAGATGCTGCCTGGCCCGTTGAGTTACTCCAGCACTTTGTGTTTTGCTCAAGATTTCTCTCAAGTCCATTGTAAGGCAAAGACTGGTCCATCAAAAGTCCTTCCACACAGAAACACCAAAAACGAGTGACTTTATATCTTAAACTTGAAAGGCAAGGACGTTCTGTTTAATTCTTATTCACCTCAACTGCTATCTATCATTACCCTTGGCTATTGTCAGCTGGAAGATAGAAAGTGTTGAGATCTCTTCCTATTTGTTACATTTCTACAAAGCTGTGATGTGCATGCTAATGCAATATTTCATGCAATGCTCCTTTGGTATTTTGACATGTGACCATCTACTCTTGCAAGTTGCCACAGATAACTTCAGTCTCAAACTAATCACCCTGCATGGACCGAAGACACAGCAAAGACACTATGCTCCCTTGTATGATTTCCTTTTGTTTAACAAACGAACTTGTTGAAAATCAAATCGTCTCCGATTTTCCACCATCTTGGAGACAGGTTAAATTCATTGAGTCATAGAAAGAGGACTTTCTGCCCATTAGAGTCTGTGTCACCCATCAGTCACCCATCTTCACGCCCACTAGTTCCCTTGTACATTTCATTTTCTCCAAGTTCTCATAGGATAGATGGGTACTGGTGAGGGGGGTTTGTTTGGCAGATGGGTGGAGTAAGTGACAAAAGGCTAGAGGTGAAAAGGAGACAAAGGTTTGTCAGATAAGGAGAGGAGGGGTATTGGAACCCAGAGGGAGGGATATAAGTGGAAGGGAACAGCGGGGCGGGGAAAGAGGGAGGGGAAGGGGAAATGAGGGACTTGGGGAGGGGAGATGAGGAGAGGAAAGGAGCAGGATGACTGAGGCAGGATAGTTAGTTAATAGGATCTGTAGACGCTGGTTTATACAAAAAAAGGCAGAAGTGCTGGAGCAACTCCTTGGACTATCTTTGATTGGACTTTACTGGACTTTATCTTGCACTAAACATTATTCAAGTTATTCCCTTAATTCTGTTTCTGTATACTTTGGATGGCTCGATTTTAATCATCGATGTAATAATCGATTTCCGCTGTCTTGTCAGCACACAACAAAAGCATTTCACTATACCTCGGTACACGTGATAATAAGCTCAACTCAACTCAACTCATCTATGGAAAACATGGATAGGTGATATTTCGGGTCGGGAAACTTCTTCAGACTGAGGCTGAAGAGCTGACTCCGGCATTTGGTGTTTTTATAATCAGTGTATAGCTTTATTTAACCTAATGTGATCTAGCATCCCCATCAACAATTTGTCTAACTGCATACCTCTCCCCAATGTCAAGATTGATCAAAAGAGTTATTCTAATAAGCTTTGCGAGTCTTGAAAAGGTACAATGGCCAAGAAATTAAAACACATAGTGCAGCTTTCTTCCGTGTTGTACACATGGGACCCAATTCCCTTTTTTCCGGTGTGGGACACAGTTACAATCATTTCACAGCAGAATTTTGTTGCTCCAGAAATTAGACCGGGCACATTATTGAGAGTATTGTGTTCAGTTCTGTGCACCATGTTGTAGGAAAGATGTTGTCAAGTTGGAAAGGGTATAGAACAGATTTACGAGGATGTTGTCAGGACTCAAGGGCCTGGGCTCTAAGGAAAGGTTGAGCAGGATGGGACTATTCCTTGGAATGTAGGAGGATGAGGGGTGATCTTATAGAGGTGTATAAGATCCTGAGAGGAACTGATCGGATAGATGCACAGAGTCTCTTGCCTCGAGTAGGGGAATCGAGAACCAGATAGGTTTAAAGTGAGGAGGAAAAGATTTAATAGGAACTTAAGGGGTAACTTTTTCACACAAAGGGTGGTGGGTGTCTGGAACGAGCTGCCAGCGGAGGTAGTTGAGGCAGGGATTATTACAACGCTTAATAAACAATTAGACAGGTACACGGATAGCAAAAATTTAGAGGGATATGGGCCAGATGCAGGCAGGTGGGACTAGTGTTGATGGGACATGTTGATGGGTGTGGGCAATTTGGGCCAAAGGGCCTGCTTCCACGCTCTATGACTCTATGACTCTTTGACTTTGCTTTGTGGTTTGTGCTTGCATTTTCTCCTATTAATGCATACCTAATGACAATTAAGGTTCTTTAGAGTATCATAAGAAAAATTAAATCATGTTATTTTGTGGCTTACTGCCATCAGATACTCTGAGAATGATAAGAATTTAATAGAGGTGCTGTAATTACTTTAAAGGACACATCCTCTAGTTGAATCCCCATCCCAGCTTCATTAACCTGCCTGAAACAGGTGCCCTTTAATACATTTACTTCGCTGCACTCCTCTCTCTTCTGATCCATTACTTTTCCCAAAAACATACAACATTATTCGGGTCTGAAGAAAGATTCTGACCCGAAAGGTCACCCATCCTTTTTATCCAGAGATGCTGTCTGACCCGCTGAATTTAGTTTAGTTTAGATATATAGCTTGGAAACAGGCCCCTCGGCCCATCGTGTCCATGACGACCAGCGATCTCCGCACACTATCACTATCCTGCACACTAGAGACAACTTACAATTTCACCGAAGCCTGTTTACAAACCTATCTGTCTTTGGAATGTGGGAGGAAACCGGAGCACGCAGAGAAACCCCACAGGGAGAATATACAAACTCCGTACAGACAGAACCTGTAGTCAGGATTGAACCCGGGTCCCTGGCGTTGTAAGGCAGCAACTTTACTGCTGCGCCACTGTGCCGCCCCAAGGTTGTTTACGTTGTGAGTTACTCCAGCATCTTGTGTCTATCTACAATACAACATTATTCAGGTCTGTAGAGTTGTTCCAACTCGAAACATTACCCATCCTTTTTCTCCAGAGATGCTGTCTGACCTGCTGAGTTACTCCAGCACTTGGTGTTTGTCTTCGGTATAAACCAGCATCTGCAGTTTCTTCCTACACATCACAACATCCTATTATTTCCATCAAAATCTGATTCACTAAAACTGGAACAGTCAGCTGATAGCTTTATTTAACCGAACCTGATCTAGCATCTCAATCAGCAATCTGTTCAACGGCTCTTTTTATTCTACAATTTACAAAAGAACAATTGATATTTTCCTGAAATAAAGACGCAATGTTCTGGAGTAACTCAGCGGATTAGACAGCATCTCTGGAGTGCATGGATGTGTGGCATTTTGGGTCAGGACCCTTCTTCAGACACTGCCAGAAATACTGCCTGACCCGCTGAGTTCCTCCAGCACTTTGTCTCTTTTTTTATAGGCCAGCGTCTGCAGTCCCTTGTGTCTCTCTAATATTTCTTCTCGTTCTTATCTCTTGATCCCGTTTGCCACTGCCAGGACAACAGGCCTTTAAGGCTGAGATAACACTGGATATTTTTAAGAACTTGATACAAGTCCACCGTCGATTCTCCGCCACTCAGGGCTCCAGAGCCTTTCTGCCGGACCAACAGAGGTCGTGGCCTGTGAGAGGAGTTGAACAGGAGTGGAACAGTCTGACTCAGCCGCCGAGGGGCCGAGATACCGGCCCACAAACCCGGCCATGAAAGTCGGCTATGGGAATGGATCTGCCGGCTCCGGCCGGGCCGCAGTTCCAGAGCCCTGGCCTCAGGAGGCAAATTCAACCCACCGATTGGCCGTGGAAGTCCTGATGAGGTCAAAATCGCTGCCTCACTCAGCCAAGGCACCACATCTTGGGGGCCACCAGATGCCGTAAGATCGGTGGTGGACCTGGACTTGAAAGCTAGAAGAAGACGCCGGAAAAGCGATGACTCTTACTGTATTGCCACGGAAGAAGTCTATAATTTTTTCACACTACAACTGTTACATCCTTTTACTTATCTATGACTGCGTTTACGTACAGTATGATTTCACTGGATTGTATGCAAAACAAAGCATTTCACTGTTTCGAGGTACATGTGACTGTCAAGTAACTATTGACTATCGTCTATTATTTACAGCATCATCTCTTTGTTTATTTACCCTCACCTCCCATCCATCATACCATCCATTATATTCTTCCTTGCTCGCTTGCCTCTTCCTCTGCCTGTTTTGATCTCAAACTCTGTACTTGTGCTGAAAGATCGCTCTCCTAAACGTTAACTGAGATGTGGGGCGGGGCAGGTATTTACACAGAGACAATAGACAATAGACAATAGACAATAGGTGCAGGAGCAGGCCATTCAGCCCTTCGAGCCATCACCGCCATTCAATGTGATCATGGCTGATCATTCACAATCAGTACCCCGTTCCTGCCTTCTCCCCATATCCTCTGACTCCGCTATCCTTAAGAGCTCTATCTAGCTCTCTCTTGAAAGCATCCAGAGAATTGGCCTCCACTGCGTTCTGAGGCAGAGAATTCCACAGATTTATAACTCTGACTGAAAAAGTTTTTCCTCATCTCCGTTCTAAATGGTCTACCCCTTATTCTTAAACTGTGGCCCCTTGTTCTGGACTCCCCCAACATTGGAAACATGTTTCCTGCCTCTAACGTGTCCAATCCCTTAATAATCTTATATGTTTCAATAAGATCCCCTCTCATCCTTCAGAGGGTGGTGGGTGCCTTGATCGCCGCGCTGCCAGAGATGGTGGTGGAGGAGGCAGATACGATAGTGGTGTTTAAGAGGCTTTTAGATAGGCACATAGAAGTGCAGGGAATAGGGATATATGGATCATGTACAGGCAGATGAGATCCGTTTAACTCGGCACAGGCATTGTGGGTCGAATGGCCCGTTCCTGTGCTGTATAATGTTCTACAGTACGTTCAAAGGCAAATCAGAAAATCAGAATAAGAGGATGTTTCCACTATTGGGAGAGTCTAGGGCCAGAGGGCACAGCCTTGGATTAAAAAAGATCTGAAGAAGAAGGGTCCCAACCCGAAACATCACCTATCCATGTTCCCCAGAGATGCTGCCTGACCCGGTGAATTGCTCCAGCACTTTGTGTGCTTCTGGAGTGAGCAATAATCGTGAGCTAAACCAGGGATGGCCAAAATTCATTGAAGCCTCTTGTCTTCCAAACACGTGATCTTGCAAAGGACCTGGCAGGTCCTTGATAACTTCAGTGGGGGAAGTCTCCAGTTGATCTCAGTAAACGCTGTTTCCACAACGGCAGCCGTTTACTGAAAATCGATTAATCCAATTTGCCTCAGCATCAAATATCCGCAGCATGGCTTCAGCTGCCAATAAAGTTCCTGCGAGCTCCGTTGCTGGGGTTAGATAAAATATCTGTAGTAGCGAGTATGTTGTCAATTGCTAGAGTTTCTCGTACACTCGTTTCCAGTCCCCAATGATTAACTATTTGCTGATCCCTTTGTCCAAAATGAAGCTCTTTAAAGGCAAATCAGAAAATCAGAATAAGAGGATGTTTCCACTATTGGGAGAGTCTAGGGCCAGAGGGCACAGCCTTGAAATAAAAGGACGAACCTTTACAAATGAGATGAGGAAGTGTATCCTTAGTCAGAGGGTGGTGAATCTGTGGAATTCGTTGCCACAGACAGCTGTGAAGGCCAAGTCAATGGATATTTTTAAGGCGGAGATTGATGGATACTTGATTAGTATGGATGTCAGGGGTTATAGGAGAAGGCAGGAGAATGGGGTTGATGGAAAGATAGATCAGCCATGATTGAATGGCGGGGTTGACTTGATGGGCCGAATGGCTTACTTTGCTCCTCTGACTTATAAACTTATGAACTTATGCCAAGAGGGTGGTGGGGCCTGGAATGTACTGGAAGGGTGGTAGTGGAGGCACATACAATAATGGCCCTCAAGAAGCTTTTAGATGGGCACATGAAAGTGCAAGGAATGGAGTGATATGGGTCATGTACAAGCAGAGGAGATTAGTTTAACTAATCATGTTCTGCACGGACATAGTGTGTCGAAGGGCCTGTTCCTGTGCTGTAATGTTCTACGCTCTATGTTAGAACGATAAGAATTTGTGATAACTATGTTGAGTCTATGCTTCAGAAGGCGGCACAGTGAGGTAGCAGTACAGTTGCTCCTTTACAACGCCAGAGACCTGGGTTTGCAACCTGTCTGTACGGTATTTCTATGTTCTCCGTGTGCTCCTGTTTCCTCCCACACCCCAAGGACGTACAGGTTTGTAGGTTAATTGGCTTTGGTAAATATTGTAAATTGTTCCTAGAGTCGAGGGTCGTGCTAGTGTACGGGCTGATCGCTGGTCGGCACAGACTCGCTGGGCTGAAGGTCCTGCTTCCGTGCTGTATCTGCAAAGTCTAAAGTCTAAAAGTGGGGGTGTGGGTGAGATTGTTGTCTGTAACTCAGGGTAACAGGGAAAACAAAACTCCTACAATGTGCATGTCACGTTCAACAGGAGACAACCTTTCAACACACTGAGCCGTGTTTGTGAATTCAGCAACAGTGAGGTACTTAACCTTCAGGGTCCAAGGTTGCCTATCCTGAATAAACTAAAGCCGTCACACTGTATCCCCCACTATGAATGGTACTTTTAGGACTCAGAGACGGCATTGAGTGAGAAGTATGCATACTAATGCCTCAGTTGGGTTTGAACTGCCCTCTGTTGATAAGGTAGCATTCTGGGTTACTGAGGCTCCCTGAGAGAAAATGCTTGCTCAAGTGCTTTCTTTATCCCAGGGCTTTCCATCTTTTTCAATCACTCTTTCATAGACCGCTTGTGCATTCAGAATCAACAGCACAGCAATTGAAAGAAGATACATGTGCTAACAATGGGCGGTAGCTCTGCATGGATTCAGACTTGCAGAACCAGATGGGTGCATCCTCAAACTCGTCCCGGTACGCCTTTAGGCAAACATAGGTCCACCGACCTGTTGTTTGCTGTCAGGTCCCAGATGTTACCTCTTGCAAGCTGCTTTCTCCTCAAGGGCCATTATTGCAAGATAAAAAAAACGGGTGTTCCTGTTCCGGGAGACCTTTGAACTATTTTTCATTGGAATTTTTTCGGACTTCAATGTTATATTTTTGCACTAAATGTTGCACCCCTTATCCTTTATCTGTGCACTGTGGATGACATGATTGTATTCATGTATAGTTCTTTGACTGGTTAGCACGCAAACAAAGGTTTTTCACTATTCCTCGGTACATGTGACAATAATAAACTAAATTAAACTAAACATTTGTGGCCCCCTAAGGTAATATCCTTCACCTTGTTTAAGGAGTGTCTCCACCAAACACTGCCCCTCAAAGTCAATCATCCTTGATCATATTTTACGGTGAAAAAGGCTTGAAATGCTCTTTAGGACACAAAGTGCTGGAGTAACTCAGCGGGTCAGGCAGCATCTTGGAGAACATGAATAGGTGATGTTTCGGGTCAAGACCCTTCTTGAGACTGATTGTGCTGATTGTGGAGTGGAGGGGGTGGGGGGGGGGGGGAAAGTCTGAAAGGCCCATAGAGCCATCACAGGAATCACAGAAGGGGAGCAGTGAGAGAGGGTCTCACAGAACTCCCATTGGAGAGAGGAGGAGAGCTTCTTCAAAGTAGGCATACCTTGAGGGGAATTTGCAGTGGGGCAGTCAAAATGTAGAGACAAAGAACTGCAGATACTGGTTGATACACAAAAGTACACAAGTTGTTGGAGTAAGTCAGCAGGTCAAGCCGCATCTCTGGAGAACATGGATAGGTGACATTTCGGGTTGGAAACCTTCTTCGGACTGATTGTGGGGTGAGAAGAAAGCTGGAACTCTTGAAATACCCATAACTTCTTTCTCTGTTTCTGTTTATATTTATATACAACCTTTCCCACCCTCAGGATAAATCCGATGTGTAAATTAATTATTATGGAATATAATCTCTGTTGGTTGTGCACATACACAGTAGACAATCCCATCAATAGAAAAGGGATAAGTAACAACTCAATGTGTGAGTTTGGTAACATCAGTTAAGTCTTGAAAAGATGGTCAGGGTATTGCAGTTCCCCTACTTTTCCGGAGTGCAGTGGTAGAGCTACTTCCTCATAGCACCAGAGACCCTGGTTCCATCCTGACCTTGGCTGCTGTCTTTGTGGACTTTGTACATATGCCCAGTGACCACGTGGGCTTCTTCCAGGCGCTCCGGTTTCCTCCCACATCCCAAACTCCCACATGGGTTTATAGGTTAATTGGCTTCTGTAAATTGCCCCTAGTGTGTTGGGAGCGTATGCGAAAGAACGATAACATAGAACTAGTGTGAAGGGTGATCGATAATTGGCGTGGACTCAGTTTTACAAGGAAGTTAGGCAACAAATTAAGAAGGGCAGTTCATGTGCCAAGCACTTGTAGCTGAAGAGAGAGCCAACGATTATGGAATGGAATGCTCCTCATGGTGTATAACAAACACGATCTGTCTGAAACTGGCTCAGATGGATCTATAGTCTTTCCAATGACATGTTAAGTTCTTCATCATTCTGCCCAATTCCTCAAAGTTTTCAAGATGTTTTTAGATTGTTTTGGAAGAGCTTCAATGAATGAATTGCAGCACAAAGTTTGACCCTGATAACAGGTAATATTAGTTTAGTTTATTGCCATGTGCACCAAGGTACTTGTGAACTTTATTGTCACATGTACTGAGGTACAGTGAAAAGCTTTTTGTTGCATCTATCGAGTCAGCAGAAAGACTATACATGATTACAATCAAACTGTCCACATTGTACAGAAACAGAAATAACATTTGGTGCAAGATAAAGTCCAGTAAAGTCCGATTAAGATAGTCTGAGGGTCTCCAATGAGGTAGAAGTAGGTCAGGACCGCTCTCTAGTTGATGAGAGGACAGTTCAGTTGCCTGATAGCAGCTGGGAAGAAACTGTCCCTGAATCTGGAGGTGTGCGTTTTCACACTTCTGTAACTCTTGCCTGTTGGGAGAGAGTGAGACTCATCCTTGATGATGCTGGTGGCCTTGATGATGCTGGTGGCCTTGCCGAGGCAGTGTGACGTGCAGACGGAGTCAATGGAAGGGAGGTTGGTTTGTGTCTTCAAGGAAACATCTTAAAGGAAGATCTTGAAGCATCTTAAAGGGGAAAAAAGGAAGCAGAGATGGAAGCAAACAGATTCACCAAGGCATTTGGTGGAGTGATGGAAAAAGACAGAGACCAGAACAGACGTATTCAGATAGGGCTAGAGATATTGCAGAGATAATATATGGCTGTTTAGTAAAAGCGTGGGGGTATTATATTGTCACGTGTACCTCGATACAGCGAAATGCTTTGTTTTGCATACAATAGAGTAAAAATTGTGACTAGACACATGTCCAATTCTACATAAGTCAAAGAGTGCAACGATTGATAAGATTTCACTGAGGCTGCACTCAGTCACCATGTTTCCAGCGCCATCTTCTACCTTTAAAGTATCAGGTTTCTAAAAATATCGAGTCTTATTTTGGCCTTAAATAATTGTGGTGCTGGAGGTGGCACTGGGTCGGTGATGTAAGGGTCGGCCTGGACTGGTGCTGCTTGCTTGTGATGAGATGAGATTTCGAGGCGGCATGGAGATGATGCAGTGGAGCAGCTACCTTACAGCACGAGAGACCCGGGTTCCATCCTGACTCTAGGTGCTGTGTGTACAGAGTTTGTACGTTCTCCCTGTGACCGCATGGGCTTTCTCCGGGTGCTCCAGTTTTCTCGCACACTCCAAAGACATACAGGTTTGTAGGTTGTAGGAAGGAACTGCAGATGCTGGTTTAAACCGAAGATAGACACAAAATGCTGGAGTAACTCAGCGGGACAGGCAGCATCTCTGGATAGAAGGAATGGGGGACTTTTTCGCGCAGTAACTCTAAAGATTAAAGTCTATAGGTGGGCATGCATTTGGCACAATACTCCTTCCCCTGAAAAAGCCTCAACTTCAGGCTCTTGGAATTGAAATGTTGATGTTGCTGACAGAAAATGCTGGGATTTGTTGTGCATACCCAATCGGCTCTAGGTTGTGAATATAGTCTTCGAAAGGTTGATTTCTGTTAAAGATCCTTCTTCAGACATAAGGCAGGAATTCACTCTTCAGACTGAAGATGGGTCTCGACCCAAAATGTCACCCATTCCTTCCACCAGAGTTGCTGCCAGTCCCGCTGAGTTACTCCAGCTTTTTGTGTCTATCTTCGGTTTAAACCAGCACCTCCAGTTCTTTCCTACAGAGATAGTTTTGTAACAGCAAAGGCGAAGAAACGTTGACTATGGATTACTTGAATTAAAGGTCACCATGAGAAGGGAGGGGCATTTCAACTAACTCCACAGTAATCCTCCAGGTAAGAATATTGTTTACAATTGGTCTGTGGAGAATGAAACTCCTCGATCTCTAAATAAATTGCAGGGTGGATCTGACTGTTTACGTATGCAATTGCTATGTAATCATCAATCCATTGTTAATTGATTTTGCAGACTGATGTCATGGTCACAAGGCAGGAATTCATTCTTCCTTCGAATGCTTAATGTAATCATTCTAATCACTAAATTGTGGAATTTCCTCCAGCTTTGATGGAAGGCGATCTTCTTTAGCCCATGAGCTTTCTAGTTTTTCGATCCTTCAGTGTAACATTGGATCAGGGCACATGGAATTTCATGGCCTATGGACGGCCATCTGGCCAAATGCTGGGAAATGGAATAAGTAAGGGATGGGCAGCACGGTGGCACAGTGGTAGAGTTGCTTCCTCACAGCACCAGAGACCTGGGTTCGATCCTGAATACGGGTGCTGCCTGTATGGGGTTTATACATTGTCCCTGTGCCTGCGTGGATTTTCTCCAGGTGCTCTGGTTTCCTCCCACACTCCAGAGCCGTACAGGTTTGTAGGTTAATTGGCTTTGGTAAATTATAAATTGTCCCCGGTGTGGAGGATAGTGCTAGTGTACGGGGTGATCGCTGGTTATAGAAAAAATAGAAAATAGAAAACAGGTGCAAGAGGAGACTATTTGGCTCTTCGAGCCAGCACCGCCATTCATTGTGATCATGGTTGATCATCCATAATCAGTAACCCGTGCCTGCCTTCTTTCCATATCCCTCGATTCCGCTAGCCCCTAGAGCTCTATCTAACTCTCTTTCAAACTCATCCAGTGAATTAGCCTCCACTGCCTTCTGTGGTAGAGAATTCCACAAATTCACAACTCTCTGGGTGGAAAAGTTTTTTCTCATCTCAGTTTTAAATGGCCTCCCCTTTATTCTTAGACTGTGGCCCCTGTTTCTGGACTCCCCCAACATTGGGACCATTTTTCCTGCATCTAGCTTATCCAGTCCTTTTATAATTTTATACGTTTCTATAAGATCCCCTCTCATTCTTCTAAATTCCAGCAAATACAAGCCCAGTCTTTCCAATCTTTCTTCATATGACAGTCCCACCATCCCGAGGATTAACCTCGTGAACCTCCGCTGCACTGCCTCAATAGCAAGGATGTCCTCAAATCCTCTCGTTATGAAGGCCAACATGCCATTAGCTTTCTTCACTGCCTGTTGTACCTGCATGTTTACTTTCAGTGGCTGGTGTATAAGGACACCCAGATCTCATAGTACTTCCCTTTTTCCTAATCTGACACCATTGAGATAATAATCTGCCTCCTTGTTCATGCCACCAAAGTGGATAACCTCACATTTATTTACATTATACTGCATCTGCCATGCATCTGCCCACTCACTCAAACTGTCCAAGTCACCCTGCAACCTCCTCGCATCCACTTCGCAGTTCACACTTCCACCCAGCTTTGTGTCATGGTTAGCGCGGACATGGTGGGCCGAAGGACCTGTTTCCACGCTGTATCTCTAAGGACCCTTGCATCCCCTCTCTGCGCCTCACCTACCCTAGTCGTCATACTAGTTTTACCATTGTGAGCTCCACATTTCCTTGATCATCGTTGCTTTTTGCAAATCTTCGATTCATTTGTACCATCCATATTTCTCATTCCCCTTTCCCCTGACTCTCAGTCTGTGGAAAGGCCTTGACCCGAAACATCACCTATTCCTTTTCTCCAGAGATGCTGCCTGACCCACTAAGTTACTCCAACTCTGCCTTCAGTTTAACCTGTTCACTGCCAAGTTTTTTTTCACTATTGGCCATGACCCAAGTATACCCAGTGGTGGCACTGAACAGGTTAAACCAGCATCTGCAGAGGAACTGTTCCTCCCTACACGCTTAAATGTGTGAGGTATTCTTCTGAGGCTAGTCCCCCAGCACATAATTCCCTCGCAATGGTCGGCATGATCTCGATGGGCCGAATGGCTAGTTTCCACTCTGTATCTCTAAACTAAACTAAACTTAATATGATATTATAATGCAATAGGACTTCCGGGTTAGGTGGCAGGATTGGGGTAGAATATTATTGCCACTCTTTGTTTTGTTGTGTGGTGACCCATTTAACTGACAATAATCTTTTTTTTTTAACGGTCTTTTTCAAATTTGTCCTTTGCTGATGTCTGCTGTGGTGGTATCCTGCTGGGGAAGCCACAGAGAAGAAACTGCACGCTGACTTCAATCAGAATTTTAGATTGTCTAAAGTTAAAAGTAATGAGTCCCAATATAACTGAACCTTACCACAAGATTCTTCCCGAGATCTTTGTGATTGTGCATTACTAGAGTCCAGTCCCTGGAAATTCATCTTCAGATATCAACTGCCAGGTTCATAGGGTAATTGGCTTCTTAATAATTGCCCCTCGTTTGTAGGGGGTGGATGCGTGTGAAAGTGGGATAACATAGAACTAGTGTGAATGGGTGATCACTGTTCAGCGTCGACTCGGTGGGCCGAAGGGCCTGTTTCCATGCTACGTCTTTCAACCATTCAATCAATCAATCAATCAATCACTAAATGCACGAACCAGTGTGGCTGCATGTGGCACTCTGTTTCTGTAGGCCTTGATTTAAAGTCAATGGCACCAAACTTCTGAAATGGAATCTAATGTGCTGTTGGTACCACTTAGGACTGATGACCATGATCAATTTGCTTGTTAGTTTAGTTTAGTTTATTGTCACGTGTACCAAGGTACAGTGAAAAGCTTTTGTTACGTGCTGTGCAGTCAGCAGAAAGGCTATACATGATTACAATCGAGCCATCCATGATACAGGATTTCTATGAATGATTACAATCGAGCCTTCGATAATAAAGGGAATAACGTTTAGTGCAAGATAATGTCATGTAATGTCCGATTATAGATAGTCCCCTTGAGCTACCTTGAGGTTCATGATTTACTTAGAATCTGAAGTACATTCTCCTTGGTGTAACTTAATGTTTTATTTATAACAATTTGCGTTTAATTTCTATCTCAGTCATACCTGCAACAAAAACTGGCAGTGCTGCTTAGAGCTTTTGAAGTGGCTGAGAAGTGTGGTTCATTCCACTGTTCATGGTCAGGAGATGAATAACCGGGAGCTCAGAAGCTGTTTGCAGTCATCACAGTTAACTGTTAGGCTAAACACAATGCAAAGAACTGTCCAGATGAAAAGCTTTAGTGGTGGGTGCCAGAACGCACTGCCAGGGGTAGTGGTAGAGGAAGATACGATTGTGGCATTTAAGAAGCTTTTAGGTAGGCACATAGATACGCTGAGATAGAGGGATATGGATTATGTACGAGCAGAGATTAGTTTATCTTGGCATCATGTTCGGCACAGACATTGTGGGCTGAAGGGCCTGTTCCTGTGCTGTACTGTTCTATGTTTTGTGTTAGAAGGATAAGAAGGGTAAGAATTAGTGACAACTGTGTTCAGACAATGGTGTTCTGGGTAGGGGTGTAGAAGTGGGGGTAGGGGTGAGAATGTTGACTGTAACTGAGAGTAGGAGGAGAAAACCCCTACTGTGTGCTTGTCACGATCAACAGGAGACAACCTTTCAACTTGGCATCATGTTCGGCACAGACATTGTGGGCTGAAGGGCCTGTTCCTGTGCTGTATTGTTTTATGTTTAGTTTACTTTCGTTTAGAGATAGAGCATGGAAACAGGCCATTAGGCCCAACGAGTCCGCACTGGTCACATTCACCCATACACTCATACAAAGGTATATGGATGAGACAGGTTTCGAGGGATATGGGCCAAACACAGGCAGGTGAGATTAGTGTAGTTGGGCCGAAGGGCCTGTTTCCACACTGTATGACTACTTCTATCTTACGCATTAGCGCCAATTTACAGGAGCCAATTAACCGACATACCCACACATCTTTGTAATGTGGGAGGAAACCTGAGCACCCAGAGAAAACCCACGTTGTCACGGGGAGAATATACAAACTCCGTCCCTTAGTCAGGATCAAACCCAGGACAGGCAAGTCCCTTAGTCAGGATCAAACCCAGGTCTCTTGCGCAGTAAGGCTGCAACTCTACCGCAGCGCCACTGTGCCGAACGTGTTCGAAGTTCACCTCTTAAGCCTGTTTTCTGAAATTGCTCTCTAACTGTATGAATGGGTTGATGCTGGATGGTGGGGAAGTGGGTGGCTAAAGTTTAGCTTGGTCCATTAACCCGTACCAGGAGAGGAGGCCACTCTGTAAATCCTGGCTGTGACAGAATCTTATCAGACTAACCCAACAGTTCCCATTATTTCCCCATACTCGTCCATCATTTTCCATCATTCACCCGACGTGGAATGCAATGGATGGAATTAGAAAGGATTGTGGATTTTAGTATTTAAACATGACATCTGTTTCCCCACTGGCTGTGAAAATCAGTTGGCGTAACTGGCAAAGAGAGAAAAAAAAACGTACCCATCACCTCCTCCGTTTCTCGCACTCTTCCTCAGCTGGAGTGCTTCCTCACACTGACGTTGAGTCATTCAGGCAGCCCAGCTGAGAGAATATGGATCAAATAAAGTGTTAAAACCAAATTATTTTTGTGAAAAGGCAATCACACCCTTTGGTTGAATGATTGCACAGGTTTACGAGAATGAATGGGTTTATGGTTCACCCTCTAAAATCATCAATAAACTCCAATACATCCAGAACTCCGCTGCCCGTCTACTCACCCACTCCCCGACCCGTGACCATATCACCCCTATCCTTTACAAGCTCCACTGGCTCCCCATACCCCAGAGAATCCAGTACAAAATCCTCCTCATGACCTACAAAGCCCTCCATAACCTGGCCCCATCCTACCTGACTGACCTCCTCCACAGACACACTCCCACCCGCACCCTCCGCTCTGCTGCTGCTAACCTCCTGTCCCCCCCCATCCGGACCAAACTCAGATCCTGGGGGGACAGGCCTTTCTCCATCGCTGCTCCCACCCTCTGGAACTCACTACCCCAAACCGTCAGAGACTCCTCCTCACTCACCACATTCAAAACATCACTGAAGTCTCACTTGTTCAACACCGCCTTCAATCATTGACCGTCGCTCCACCTTATTCATCCTTTTCTGTTCGTTTATTTATTTATCTTTATGTTAGATCTAATATGTAAAGCGTCTTTGGGTTTCTAGAAAAGCGCTATATAAATGTAATGCATTATTATTATTATTATTATTATTATTATTAACATAAGATGAGTGTTTGCCGGCACTGGGCCTCTACTCGCTGGATTTTAGAAGGATGAGGGGAGACCTTATTTAACCTTACCAAATAGTGAAAGGTCTGGATAGAGTGGATGTGGAGAGGATGTTTCCACTAGTGGGAGAGTCTAGAACCAGAGGGCGTAGCTTCTGAATAAAAGAACGTACCTTTAGAAAGGAGATGAGGAGGAATTTCGTTAGTCAGAGGGTGGTGAATCTGTGGAATTCATTGCCACAGAAAGCTGTGGAGGACGTCAATGGACATTTTTAAGGCAGAGATGAACAGATTCTTGATTAGATAGGGTGTTGGGGTAATGGGGAGAAGGCAGGAGAACACGGTTGAGAGGGAAAAGTAGATCAGCCATGATTGAATAGCGGAGCAGATTTGATGGCCCAAATTACCTCATTCTGCTCCGATAACTTATGATCCTGTCTTCAATGACAAAAATAAGTTGCCCAGTGAAGAGGAATCTGTGGAGTGACAAGTAAAAATTCTGCAGACATAAAGTGCTGGAGTAAACCAGCTGGTCAGGCAACATCTCTGGAGAACATGGATAGAAATCAGAAAAGGTCATCTTTGTTGGCATGTACTGGACGAGTCGGGCCGAAGGGCCTCTTTTCATGCTGCATGACTCGATGACTCGAAGTGGAAATACCAAGTAAGTAGTGCACGTGGAGGGAGAAGCAGAGTTTATAGTTCATAGAATCATACAACAGTACAGTACAGAAAGAGGCCCTTCGGCCCACAAAGTCTGTGCCGCACATGATGCCAAGACCAACTATTAACTGCCTGCACATAATCCATATCCCTCCATCCCATGCATATCCGTGTGCCTATCCAAAAGCCTTTTAAATGCCACTATCATCCACCACCACCCCTGGCAGCGCATTCCAGGCACCCAACACAGAGGGTAAAAATCCTGCCTGCCCCACATCTCAACTAACATTTAGGAGAGTAATCTTTCAGCACAATTGCCGAGATTAGTGTAGATGGGACATATAGGTCAGTGTGGGCAAGTTGGGCCGAAGGTTTTAATGTGCAGAGGAAGAGGCAACAGAGCGAGGAAGAAAGGAAAACGACTGAGATGATGGATGGGAGGCAAGGGTAAATAAACACAGACGATGCTGTGAATAATAGACCATAGTCAATAGTACTTTACTGTCACCTGAACCTAGAGACAGTGAAATGGTTTGTTTTGCATACAATCCAGTAAAATCAGACTGTACGTAAACACAATCATAGATAGGTAAATGTGCAACAATTGTAGTGTTAAAAGGTAATCGGTTTCTTCTGCTGTATAGAAAGAGTTGTGCCTTCTTCTAGCTTTCGAGTATCAAGTTCTTAAAAATATCTTGTCTTGGCCTTAAAAGCCTCTTGTCCTGGCAATGGCAAACAGGATTAAAAGAAATGAACTGGGAAAAATATTGGAGACACACAAAGAACTGCAGATGCTGGCTTACAAAAAAGGAGAGAAAGTGCTGGAGTAACTCAGCAGGTCAGGCAGCATCTCTGGCAGCGTCTGAATCCAAAACGTTACCTATCCATGTTCTCTGGAGATGCTGCCAGACCGACTGAGTTACTCCAGCACAGTGTGTCTTCTTTTGTAAACCAGCATTTGCGGTTCCTTGTTTCTAAAATTTCCAGACCTTGGTCCTGCACCATACTTGGCAATTGTTAGAGATGTGAGGGGGAGCGGTGTTGTGTGCTGGCGTGTTGTGTGGAAGAAAAGAACAAAACGTAAGGTCTGTGCTGGGTGAAAAGTAGGAGAGGCTCCGTAACAATGGAGATCTCCTGAAGAATCTGTTTCACCTCCCCCTCCCCAGCACCAGAGACTTACAGCACCAGATTCGATCCTGACTACGGGTGCTGTCTGTATGGAGTTTGTACATTCCCGCTGTAACCGTGTGGGTTTTCTCTGGGTGCTGCAGTTTCCTCCCACACTCCAAAGACAGGCAGGTTTGTAGGTTAATTAGCCTCTGTAAATCGTCCCTAGCGTGCAGTATAGTGCTGGTGTACAGGTGACCCTTGGTCAGCGCAGACTTGGTGAGCTGAAGGAGCTGCTTCCACAGTGCATTTCTAAAACTAAAAACTAGCCAATATGTCACAGATTGAAGAAGTGTCCCAACCAGAAATGTCACCTCTACATGTTCTCCAGAAATGCTGCCTGACCTGCTGAGTTATTCCATCACTTTGTGTCTTTTTTTTGTAAATCAGCATCTACATTTCCTTGTGCCTCCGGTACAATGGACAATAGACAATAGACAATAGGTGCAGGAGTAGGCCATTCGGCCCTTCGAGCCAGCACCGTCATTCAATGTGATAATGGCTGATCATCCACAATCAGTACCCCGTTCCTTCCCTTTCCCCATATGCGCTATCATTAAGAGCTCTATCTAACTCCCTCTTGAAAGCATCCAGAGAATTGGCCTCCACTGCCTTCTGAGGCAGAGAATTCCACAGATTTACAACTCTTTGAGTGAAAAAGTTCTTCCTCATCTCTGTTCTTAATGGCCTACCCCTTATTCTTAAATTGTGGCCCCTGGTCTGGACTCCCCCAACATTGGGAACATGTTTCTTGCTTCTAGCATGTCCAATCCCTTAATAATCTTGTATGTTTCAATAAGATCCCCTCTCATCCTTCTAAATTCCAGTGTGTACAAGCCCAGTCGCTCCAGTCTTTCAACATATGACGGTCCCGCCATTCCGGGAATTAACCTAGTGAACCTACGCTGCACTCCCTCAATAGCAAGAATGTCCTTCCTCAAATTTGGAGACCAAAACTGCACACACTACTCCAGGTGCGGTCTTACTAGGGCCCTGTTCAACTGCAGAAAGACCTCTTTGCTTCTATACTCAACTCCTCTTGTCATGAAGGCCAATGTGCCATTAGCTTTCTCCACTGCCTGCTGTACCTGTATGCTTACTTTCAGTGCCTGATGAACAAGGACACCCAGATCTCTTTGTACTTCCCCTTTTCCTAATTTGAAACCATTCAGATAATAATCTGCCTTCCTGTTCTTACCACCAAAGTGGATAACTTCACATTTATCCACATTAAACTGCATCTGCCATGCATCCGCCCACTCACACAACCTGTCCAAGTCACCCTGCAACCTCATAGCATCCTCCTCACAGTTCACACTGCCACCCAGCTTTGTGTCATCTTTCAGTTCATTGCTCTCTGTGGATCAGTTCCAGATAGGTGCTGAATTTGCCTTCAACACGTAATTACACTTTGAAACTAATTGATTGTGTGATAATGTTCATGGATCTTGGAGAAGCAAAAGTAACAGGTGAAATAAAAATTCCCTGAATAAAAATTCATTACATTTACACTTCTGACCAGAAATTATAATCAGTGCACCACTCCTTCAACCTCTTATCATAACAGTGATCTCACTGCCTTTCCCAACCACTGTAGATAGCGTGTCACGGTTTCACATTATTTCACTACCCTTGGTTTCGACAGCAGAGCGTGCCTTTCTGCTTGTGTCTTCACTTATTATTTACCTTGGATTATTCACTCTATGATTTGCTTTCAAAATATGCAATCTCAATCTAAACCACGTTTCCATTAGCTACACTTTCAAGTCTTTGTCCTCTATTAAAGTTTTTTATTGATATACTGTCTGATTCACCTCTTCCCCATTCGAGGACATTGAACTTTGTCTATGGGACCGATGAGCCACAATGTTGAGAAATTAGGGGTGGCACAGTGGTTACTGCCTCACAGCTCCAGAAATCTGGGTTTAATCCTGACTACCGGTGCTGTCTGTACAGAGTTTGTACATTTTCTCTGTGACCCCATGTGTTTTCTCCGGGTGCTCCGGTTTCCTCCCACACTCCAACGACATAAAGGTTTTTAATTTAATTGGATTCAGTAAAAATTGCACATCATCCCTAGTGTGTAGGATAGTGCTCGTGTACTGGGTGATCGCTGGTTGGCGCGGACCTGGTGGGCCAAAGGGTCTGCTTGCGCCCAATATCTCTAAAGTCTGAAGTCTAACTATGTTCTGCATTCTGTATCTTCCCCTTTGCTCTATCTATTGTATTTGAGTTTGATTTGATTGTAATTATGTATTGTATATCCAATCCGTTTGGATTGCATACAAAACAAAGCTTGTCTTTGTACATGTGACAATAATAAATCTAAACATTTGTGGCTCCATCATTCAAATTAAGTCGGGTTGAGTTTATTTTCATATGCAGGGTGAGGTACAGGTACAATGAAAAACTGTATCGCAGGCACATAGACTCAAACAACATACAGAAAATCCATGGAAGGATGCAAGTGTTCTCTTTTTTATACAGAAACATAAATTACACAAAAAACTCTGCAAGAACGTAAGAAGAAAAAGACTGCAAAAACAAGTGCAAAGCACAAGTAGAAAACAAGTCCATGGTAGTGCAAGACATGGCAGTTAGTGTTGTGTTGCTGAGGCAGGATTAGATTTGTGCAGGTCGGTTCAAGAACCCAATGATTTTTGGAACAATGAGCCATGTTCAGTCCATTAATCTTTTTGTTTCCTGCCCACTGTACAATTCTAAAGAGTTATTTACAAATCATATGGTTTGCAACAGCAAAAACCTGCATTTATATAGCACCTGCACTAATAAGAATCATTGACCTTTAATGTTAATTCTATTTCACTCACCAAAGATTGTGTCTAACATGCCTCTGCAGTTTGAAGAAAAGTCCTGACCTGAAAGGTCGCCTGTCCATGTCGTCCACAGATGCTGCCTGACCTGTTGAGTTACTCCAACACTTTGTGTTCTATGCAAGATTCCAGCATCTGCAGTTCCTTGTGTCTCCCCAGTTCTTTTCTGTTTTTATTTTAGGTTTCCTGCATCTGCAGGTTTTTTTTTGCTTTTACATTTGCATAGCACCTATCACGATGTCCACAGCTGGTGCAGCCACGACCCCTCGACACCGGTGAACACCCAGGGAATGGACATTGAGAGAGTGGACTCTTATAAGTACCTGGGTGTCTACCTCAACAATAAACTGGACTGGACTGATAATAGTAATGCACTGTACAAGAAAGGCCAGAGCAGACTGTACCTGCTGAGGAGACTCGGGTCCTTTGGAGTGCAGGGGGGCCACTCCTGAGGACATTCTTCGACACTGTGGTGGCATTAGCCATTTTCTATGGAGTGGTTTGCTGGAGCAGCAGCATCTCAACTGCTGACAGGAAGAGACTGGATCAACTGATCAAGAAGGCCAGCTCTGTCCTGGGATGCCCCCTTGACTCAGTGCAGGCGGTGGGAGAGAGGAGGATGATGGCAAAGCTATCATCACTGCTGGACGACTCCTCCCACCCCATGCAGGAAACTGTCACTGCACTGAGCAGCTCCTTCAGTGACAGACTTCTTCACCCCAAGTGTGCGAAGGAGAGATATCGAAGGCCCTTCCTTCCTGCTGCCGTCAGACTGCACAATCATCACTGCTCCCAGCAGACCAGTAAATAAAGATCATTACCGCTATTTTAATTTTTTAATGAATGCTTATTTATTTTTGCTATCCACTTTGCTGCTGTGACCCTGCAAATTTCCCCGTTGTGGGACGAATAAAGTACTTATTATTATTATTATTATTACCTTGGTCGAAGATTCAGTATTGCCTAAAGGATAGAGTAAAAGTTAAAGACCTACAAAATGGAAGGCTTACAAAGGGAAATACAATGCTTAAGGCATAAGCAGCTAAACTGATTTAACTAACATAAAATATGTCTTTCAACCTCAAGTAAATTGACATCAGAGGTTTTCCGGTACAAAATTGTATTTAATCAGTTTTAGTATTTGTTCAAAAAGTTACAGAAATAATTCTATAGTATTCAATACTTATCGTACAATATTAGAAAAACTTACCTCTAGTTGGATAGAGCATAGGAAAATATTCAATATCTACCAATGGATACCAATATATAGTCTGAAGAAGGGTCTCGACCCGAAACGTCACCCATTCCTTCTCTCCTGAGATGCTGCCTGACCTGCTGAGTTACTCCAGCATTTTGTGAATAAATACCTTCGATTTGCACCAGCATCTGCAGTTATTTTCTTACACTTAATATACTGGTATGAGGTAATAGTTGAGGCTGGGACTATCCCAACGTTTAAGAAACAGTTAGACAGGTACATGGATAGGCCAGGTTTGGAGGGATGTGGACCAAGCGCAGGCAGATGGGACTAGTGTAGGTGGGACATCTTGGCCGGAGTTGGCAAGTTGGGCTGAAGGGCTTGTTTCCACACTGTATCACTCTATGACTCAATGACTCTATGACTGATATATTTCAAACCAGAGTTATTAAATTATTCGCCAGGTATCGTTGCTTATTGTGGGCGCTGTCCCCAGGTTTGCTAGGTTGTCACAGATGTATTTAGAACCACGTAATATTAAATTAAGTAAAGTCATTTGAAGATACCATAAAATTGCACAAGACTGGGGATTGTTTCACTGCTCACTTCCCTCTTCAGTTCAGCAACTGCAATGTTATTTAGTTTAAGCTAAACTAAACTAGAGATACAGCAGGGGAACAGGCCCTTTGACCCATCATGTCCACACTGATCATTGATCACCCGTTCACACTAGTTCTCTGTTCTCAGCAAGACCACCAGCATTATCAAGGACCAGTCTCACCCTATCAAGAGGTACAGAAGATTAAACGACCTGTCCCACTTAGGCGATTTTTTTGACGACTGCTGGCGACTGTCAAAGTCGTAGCAGATCGCCAAAATTTTATTTTACCCTACGACAATGACCACGTCAATGCCGAGTCAGGTCGATACAAGTTACTTTTTTTGTTAAAATAGCACGTGGCTAAGAGATTACACCGTCTTTGGAAACATCACAAAATTCCCACGCTTATCAATGCTTCTCCGGAGTCCTAATTTTCGCTGAAATCACTGACAAGTCTGTAATTACTTGAGGGTTTTGAAATATAACATCTTGTCCGGGTTACTTGAAAACCAAGCTTCACGGTAACAAGGCATAAACTGGATTGACTTCCAGTTTACTAATAGCAGTATTAAGAAATTTAATTTTAAATGTGGTTAAATGGATTTTTGTGCGAGTGTGGGCATTCTATGAAAGTATACGGGAGATGCATATCTGGTTTCTGGGTTACATATCTTGGTTGGGAGCCTACTTTAAAAGTAATCGCTGATGGCCATAAACATCGCGAAATTCCCACGCTTACCTGACCGTCAAACTGTCGCCTCCAATCTACATGTCAAATGTCCTGACGGTAAATAAATTGGTTAAACACAAGTATTTTATGGTATCTTCAAATGACTTTACTTAATTTAATATTATGTGCTTCTAAATGCATCTGTGACAACTTAGCAAACCTGGGGACAGCATGCGACAGCGCCCGCAATAAGCAAAGATACCTGGCGACAAGCCAGCTGTCGCCGAGAAATTTTAATCCGGTTGATTTCTCAGCGACGCGCCGAGATCCACTACGATTCTTTGAAGACTCCTCACGATCATGCCCGCGACACCCCGGTGAACTGTCGGCGACAGCCTAGTCGCCGGCAGTCGCCTTAAAATCGCCTAACTGGGACAGGCCCTTAAAAACGCACAATTCCAGATTTAGGAGCAGTTTCTTCCCAGCTGTTATCAGGCAACTGAACTGTCCCCTCACCATCTAGAGAGCAGTCCTGACCTCCCATCAACCTTCAATCTTCAATCTTTAATCGCACTTTACTAGACTTCATCTTGCACTAAACTTTATTCCCTTTACCCTGTATCTGTATACTGTGGACGGCTTGATTGTAATCATGTGTAGTCTATCCATTGACTGGATAGCATGCACCAAAAAAGCTTTTCACTGTCCTTGGTATATGTGACAATAATAAACTAAACTAAACTTATCCCGCTTCCTCCTCCACTCCCTACACAAGGCCTTTTACAGAGGCTAACCTGCAACCTTGCACATCTTTGGATGTGGGATGAAACCAGAGCACCCCGGAAATAACCACACCATCACGGGGAGAACGTTCAAACTCCACACAGGCACATCCAAGGTCGGGATCGAACCCGGATCTCTTGCACTGTGTGGCAGTGGCTCGACCAGCTGTACCACTGTGCCGCCTTATTGCATTGTTCACAACACTGGCAAAGGTTTTACTGATAACCTTCCCTCCAGTCCAGCAACTGCAATGTTATTGCTTGTGAGAGAATTAGTCGTCATCTCTGGGAGAAAGGGAGGAGTGTCAAAATCAGACTCAGTATTTTTCCTTTATTGACAAATCCACATTAATCAGCATGATCACAAGAGAACTACCATGGGAGTGATCGCAGGCTGATGTCTATCCTCCCTCGCTTCAGGCTACTAAAACCAATTGTGGTGCCTCTGACCCCACCTTCCAGCAATTCAGCACAGAACCAAAGGTTTAGATTGTCTGATAATGAAGGAACACTCACCAGGCAATTTACCAAGAAGGACAGAGCATTTTCTTCTTACCAAGCAAGACTCACTTACACAAAGAAGCTGCTGCAGAAGCTGATTTACAAAAAAAAAGACACAAAGTGCTGGAGTAACAGTAGGTCAGGCAATACCACTGGAGAACATGGATAGGGGATGGAGAAACAAGAAACTGCAGATGCTGGTTGTACCATTTGTGTAATTGTCCTGACCCAAAACGTCACCTGTCCTTTTTCTCCAGAGATGCTGCCTGACCAGCTGAGTTACTCCAGCACTTTGTGTCTATCTTATGGATAGGTGAGGTTTTGGTAGCGACCCTTCTTCAGACTCATGGTGGTGGAGGAGGGAGAAATCTGAAAGAGAGGAGGGGCCGGACAATGTCTGGCGAGTGATAGGTGGGTACGTGAGGGGTATTTCCAATAGGCAGATGGTTGGACGAAGGCCAGATGTGAAAAGATAAAAGGTGTAAGATAAGGATAGAAGAAATGCAAGTTTATTTCGCACTGGAGTAAATGAGGAGAGCTACTAAAATCTAATTTTAAGTGAGTGTCCTCTCTATTTTGTTGAAGGAGCCAAATGGGTCAGGTAGCATCTGCAGAGGGAACTTTTGAATGAGGTAACAGAATGGAAACAGGCGGCTTAGCCCACCAACTGAGTCCACATCGACCATCGATCACTGGTTCACACTAGTTCTATGTTATGCCACTTTCTCATCCACTCCCTGGACACGAGAGCAATATACAGCAGCCTATTAACCTATAAACCCGCAGGTCTTTAGGATGTTGGAGGAAACCGGAACACCGAGTGGAAACCTAAGCAGTCGCAGGGAGAACTTACAAACTCCATACAGCCAGCACCTGTGGTTAGGATCGATTCTGGGTCTCTGGCGTTGTGCGGCAGGAGCACTCCTCGTTACGCCCTGTGGCATCACATGTCTTCAGGTGCATTAATCACAAGGCTTGTGTAGAACCATAGAATTATGGAGTTATTCAGCTCTACTAGCTGCACCACATGGCCTCTTAAAATAGCCTCAACCGTGATTTATTTAAGTTTAGTTTAGTTTAGATTAGTTTTGAGATACAGCGTGGAAACAGGCCCTTTGGCTCACTGAATCTACACTGAGCCCCTATCACTAGCTCTATCCTACATGCAAGGTTCAATTTACAGAAGCCAATTAACCTACAATTTGACTTTTTACCTATATGATTATGGAACCAAGCCAGGTAGAGTGGGAATTAATATGAACATGCAACACGGTGGAACAATGGTAGAGTTGCTGCCTTACAGCGCCAGAGGCCCGGGTCCAATCCTGACTATGGGTGCTGTCTGTATGGAGTTTGTACGTCTTTAGAGTATAGTTTCCTCCTATACTCTAAAGACTTGCAGGTTTATAGGTTAATTGGCTTCTGTCAATTATAAATTGTGTAGGATAGTGTTAGTGTATGGAGTGATCACTGGTCGGTGCGGACACAGTGGGCCGAAGGGCCTGTTTCCACACTGTATCTCTA
Organism: Rhinoraja longicauda; assembly: GCF_053455715.1. NCBI lineage: Eukaryota > Metazoa > Chordata > Chondrichthyes > Rajiformes > Arhynchobatidae > Rhinoraja > Rhinoraja longicauda. The sequence continues at coordinate 18,669,468 of NC_135965.1, forward strand.
AAGTCTAAAGCCTAAAGTCATTGGGTTGAAGATCTCTCCAATGCTGAGTGCGCTTTACATTGTACCCATCAAGGGAACGAGAAATGGTTTCAGTGATTGCCATGACAAGAAGATCAAGAGGATCACAGAGAATGTAATCCAATTACATTTAATTGGACTTTCATTAAGCTTTTTAATCCCTCTTTTTAATCCACTTTTGTTTCAAAAGACTCAGTGGTAAAATCAGTTTCAAAAATCGAGCCGTTACGCAGATGTCAGGAGGAACTTGAACACCTGCTTAATTCTTTTATCTACTGTTGTTTTCCTCAATATTATTCATTTAACAGCGAGGTTTGCCATTCAATGGATCAACCCAGCTGTGTGTATGGAGTCACAAGGGACTGCAGATGCTGGAAACTTGATGCTGGTGGAACTCATCGGGTTAGGCAGGATCTGGGAGGAAAATGGACAGATGACGTCTCAGTCCGAAGAAGGATCGGCACAGCAGCGCAGCTTTACACCGCCAGAGTTCAATCCTGACGACGGGCGCTGTCTGTACAGAGTTTGTACGTTCTCCCTGTGCCTGCGTGGGTTTTCTCCGGGCGCTCCAGTTTCCTCCCACACTCAAAAGATGTACAAAAGATGTAAGCCTCCACTCTGCACTCCCCCCCCCCCCCCCCCCTTTATGCCATCACCACTATTAGACTGACACAAATTTATCCCTCTCCAGTGCAATGGGCAATGCGATTGGAAATAATGAAACACATTCCGAAGTGGGCGGCAGGATTCAGTGTTTTTGCCAACAAACAGGACTAACAGGGCTAAACCCAAATAAAGTCAAAGTTAAGACAGAGGCACAATGAACTGTGATTGTGGGAATCTTGAGAAAAACACAAATTGCTGGAGGTATAATATGTTTTGCTAATCCTACTCTTTCATCCACCCACTTTTGAGTTTGGCATTTGGGAAAAACATAATAGAAACATATGGATTTACCATGCGGGGATGCTTGGACAATTGCAACGCAGGCTGTTGTTCATCGACTACAATTTGATTTAACATCATCAACCCTCCAAACACAATCAAATTCAGGAAAACACAATGAACTGCAGATGCTGGAATCTTGAGTAAAACACGCAGTACTGGAGGAACTCAGCGGGTCAGGCAGCAACAGTGGAGGGAAATGGACATATAATGTTTTGGGTCAGGATTCTTCTGATCAAACTCAGATTACTAGGTCTCTCTCCTCCATAGGCAACTGTATATCGGAGTTCCTCATCAGCAGACCTCGATTAGTATGAATGGGCAACTACAGCTCCTCCCCACTGACCCTTAATACACGGGCACCTCAAGGCTGCGTCATCAGTCCCCTGATCTACTCTTTATACCAGCGTTTCTCAACCGGGGTTCCCCGGAACCCAAGGGTTCCGCAAGAGGTTGCTAGTGGTTCCGAGATTACCACATCATTTATGCCGCTGCTGCTGAGCCATCGAGCTAAAACTTTAATAACTGCGCTCCCCCACCCCCCCCCCCCCCACCCCCCCGCCAGAAGGACCGGCGCCCATCCCAGCATGCCCCTCGCCTGACCTTCCACCTGTGGTGCAGCGCAGTGGCAGAGGGTCAGATAAAGTGGCCTTGGCTGCCGAGCTGCCGCTGCAGGAGAGGTCTCCACCCAACGGTCGCCCGGGGCCGAGGTGAGTGGCTCCCTCTCCCCTTTCCTGTCCCCCTTGTTTATGAAAAGTTTGTGTTCATGTATGTTTTTGTTAGTTTATGAAAAGTTTTTGTGTGTTGTTTTCTCCCTCTCTCTTTCTTTCTCTCTCTCTTTCTTTCTCTCTCTCTCTCTCTCCTCCAAGGTTAGTTCTTCTGTTTGCCTTTATTTGCTTCAGTTTTATTTGTTTAAGTGTTAGTTATCAAGTCAATAAAGATATATAATAATTTTTATGTAGGGATTCCCTGAGACATGAAAAGTATTTCAAGGGTTCCCCAAGAGTAAAAATGGTGAGAAACGCTGCTTTATATACCCCTGACCGTGCGACCAGACACAGCTCGAAAACCATCTTTGTATTCACCGACAATACCACCATTGTTGGGCAGATGGTGGATCTCCATGAGTTGGAGAACGGGAAGGAGGTCAATAATCAGATTGAGAGGCGCTAGGGCAACAATCTTGCTCTCAACATTAAAATCCAGGGGAAAGTTTATTTTATTTTAGTTTATTTTGGTTTAACTTAGTTTAGTTTAATTTAGTTTAGAGATACAGCGTGACCCATATAATAGACACTAGGGGCAATTTTTACAGAGGCCAATTAACCTAGAAGCTTGCACGTCTTTGGAATGTGGGAGGAAACCGGAACACCTGGAGAAAACCCCCGCAGTCACAGGGAGAACTGTGCAAGCTCCATATAGACAACACCCATGGTCAGGATCGAAGCCGGTTCACTGGCACTGTAAGGCAGCAACTCTAATGCTGCACCACCTTGCCACCCTATGACAATAAAACACTCTTGACTCTTGACTTTTTCGCCCATATATACAAAATAGTCGGTTAAGCAAGCTAAATGATATAAATTACTTGTACATAATTAACATAATTACTTGTTGTGTTTCTTGCTCTTCAATGAAACTTTGCTGGGAGACTTTATAAAGAATTGAATGGAGACACAAGAGACTGCAGATACTGGAAAGATGAGCAAAATACAAACTGCTGGAGGGACTCAGGAGGTCAGGCAGTATCCATCGTTGTGCCCATTAAGTGTTATTTCACATTTCAACTGTTTGACAAATATAAAATATTGATCCTTTGAGCAGTGCAATTACCGAACAAGCTCCGAAGAATAAATAAAGAAAAATGGATAACCAGGTCTGATGACTATGTTGCAATCTTTATAGTGGATAAATTGCACCAGAAACTTAGAGATTACACTGATTACAGTTTTAAATCATTCCAATGTAACTGTTACTCCAGTAGTATGTATTTTGGAGTTCGTGGGAGCAAATTTAATCTTTTTATAACCGGTAATAACGCTTTAAGTGCAGTTGATGGATAGCACCGTGTATATTGCAGGAACCACTGAAAATGATGCAATCATTATGATTGCAATGTTAAAGAGGGAGTAGGATGGGCGATAGGTTTAGGTTGATTAATGTCATGTGTATCTAGGTTTTGCATTCTATCAATGTTGACCGTAATGTTGTATCCTTATTGTTTTGACGTGTTTATGCTTTATTCTTAACTGTTAACTGTATGTTTGTGTTGTCATTTGTGAGCGGAGCACCAAAGGCACATTTCTTGCATATGCATATTTTGCCAATAAACATATTCATTCATTCATTCATTCAAATCAAACCAGATAATACAGGTACACCACCGATTTTCCGGCACCTGATAGACAATAGACAATAGACAATAGACAATAGGTGCAGGAGTAGGCCATTCAGCCCTTCGAGCCAGCACCGCCATTCAATGCGATCATGGCTGATCACTCTCAATCAGTACCCCGTTCCTGCCTTCTCCCCATACCCCCTCACTCCGCTATCCTTAAGAGCTCTATCCAGCTCTCTCTTGAAAGCATCCAACGAACTGGCCTCCACTGCCTTCTGAGGCAGAGAATTCCACACCTTCACCACTCTCTGACTGAAAAAGTTCTTCCTCATCTCCGTTCTAAATGGCCTACCCCTTATCCTTAAACTGTGGCCCCTTGTTCTGGACTCCCCCAACATTGGGAACATGTTTCCTGCCTCTAATGTGTCCAATCCCCTAATTATCTTATATGTTTCAATAAGATCCCCCCTCATCCTTCTAAATTCCAGTGTATACAAGCCCAATCGCTCCAGCCTTTCAACATACGACAGTCCCGCCATTCCGGGAATTAACCTAGTGAACCTACACTGCACGCCCTCAATAGCATGAATATCCTTCCTCATGATGGACCGGCAGCTTCTTTAATCCGACAAAATTACGATCCGGTAACGATTCTTCACAGCTGCAGTGTACGTGAGCATACCTGTCACCCACAAGTCTTTGGAATGTCCGTGGAAACATTTTTCTCCTGTTTTACGAAATGTCTGATTGGGAGCATGTCTGAGCCTCAGGGCTGCAAGCAGGGCTGTAGACAGTCCAGGTCTCACTGGCATAGAGAAGAGTGGTGAGTACCACTGCACGGTAGACCTTCAGCTTGGTGGTAAGGCTGAGTCCTCTCCGCTCCCAAACATTCTCACGTAGTCGCCCAAAGGCAGCGCTGGCCTTGGCAATCCTGTTGTTGACCTCAACATCAATGTTCACCACTCGCGAGAGTGTACCATCCAGATAGGTAAAGCTGTCGACTGCCTATAGATTCTGCCCCTTCACCGTGATGTGTGGTTCCTGGTAGGGCTTTCCAGGCGCGGGCTGGTACATAACTTCAGACTTTTTGGTGCTAATGGAGAGACCAAAGTTGTCACAGGCCTGTGAGATGCAGTCCATTTCATGCTGCATCTTCTGCTCTGTGCTGGCGTTGAGGGCGCAGTCATCAGCAAACAAGAAATCTCTGATGTCACCTTTGTAACAGCTTGCAGGCGCCTGAGGTTGAACATCCTGCTGTCAGTCCTGTACCTGATGTGTATTCCATCCTGGCAGTCACGGTAGGCATCAGTCAGCATGGCAGAGAAGACCATGCTGAAGAGTGTAGGGGCAAGAACACAACCTTGCTTCACGCCGTTTGTCACTAGAAAGGCTTCCGACTCGTCTCCATCATCTAGCACTTTCACCATCATGCCGTCATGGAACTGCCGGACAATCGTGATGAACTTGCTGGGACAGCCAAACTTCCGCATTATCTTCCACAAGCCATCTCTGCTGACAGTGTCGAAGGCCTTTGTCAGATCGACGAAGGTCACGAACAGGTCGCTGTGCTGCTGTTGGCATTTTTCCTGGAGTTGGCGTGCAGCAAATATCATGTCGACAGTTCCACGACCAGCACGGAAACTGCACTGGCTTTCTGGAAGGATACCAGAAAGCTATACATAAATACAATCTAGACAAACTCAAGTACAATAGGTAGAGTGAAGGAGAGGATACAGAGTGCAGAATATAGTTCTCAGCATCGTCGCTTATCTGTTCCATAGACAAAGTCCAATGTCTGCGATGGGGTAGAGGTGAATCGAACAATGCCCTGGCTTCTGGAAGGACAGGTCAAAAGCCTGACAGCAGAGGGGAAGAAGCTGTTCCTGTCTCTGGCGGTGTGCACTTTCAAGCTTCTGTATCTTCTGCCCGATGGGAGCAGGGAGAAGAAAGAATGACCAGGGTGGGGCAAGTTTTTGATTATGTTGGCTGATTTTCCGAGGCAGCATGAAGTGTAATGAGCAACCTCGCAATGTTCAAATATGTTTTCTGCAGAAAGATCAAAATATTCTTACCTTTGGACTACTTTGGACTACAGTTTTTAAATTATACTTTTCATCTGTGCATCCTTTGGAGGGCAACGTTTCCACATCAACCAAAGATCAAAACTGGTGGCCAAGAATATAAGATAGCCAAGAGTAAGTTGGAAAGAATTCAATAGAAACCAAGGGTAGTTTGAATGGGACACTCACTCCCAAATTCCAAGAGAACCACCCAATCTCTATTCCCAAAATCACATCCTCTCACCCCCCTTCACTCTTAAACAAATCCAACAACCCCCCCCCCCCATCCACCCCACATCAACCCCCTCCCCCGCCCTCCCCCGCCAACCCCACATCTCCTCCCCCCACCCACCCACTCCATCCCCTCCGCCCCGTTTCTCTGTTTAAAAAAACTTGCCCTGCACATCTTCTTTAAACTCCCCCCATCTTACCTTAAAGTTATGCCCTCCAGTTTTGGACATTTCCACCCTGGGTAAAAGTTATCCATAGGGTAAGAGAGGCAAGGTTTAAAGGAGATGTGCCAGACAAGTATTTTACACAGAGGGTGGTAGGTGTCTGGAACGCACCCTGCCAGGGCCGGTGATGGAAGCAGATATGATAGCAGCATTTAAGAGGCTTTTCAACAAGCACATGGATATGCTGGCAATGGAGGGTCATGCATTATGTGAGGCAAATAAGAGCTGTACTGTTCTATGTTCTATGCAGTTATCATTCTCCATCGATGTCTGTGACACAGATTTAAAGGATCCCAATGTCAATACTGAATCAGGTACGGATACAAAATAAAATTAAGATAAACTTGCATTTTCTTTCATAACCTCTGAACCTCCCAAACTCCTGTGAAGCCAATTAAGCAGCCATGAAGTGCAGTCCCTCTTGTAAGCAGATGAGTTCAAGGCCTAATGTACAATTCTTCCTGAAGCGTTAGCCACCTCAAGTAGAAATCAGTGCTGAAATAACTCAGCAGGTCAGACAATTTTCAACAGAGTTAACATTTCAAGTCAATAACTTTGCCAACATCTGCAGTTTTGTTTTAGATTTATATTCATCTATTCGCCTTTCGAATAACTGCCTATTTCCAGAATGGTAATTTCCCCATTTCAGTTTTTTAACATTTCCGTACTTTTGTCTTTTTCTTCCGAATTAATCATGTGATTGATGAATTCACCGTTCACCTCCTTCATTATTTTTCCCGTCCATCGCTGCAGTGCGTCACATTTTCCAAATGCTTTGCAGCTACTCCAGAAAGCTACTGCAAGATACAAGAATGTGGTAAGAAACCGGAGCACCTGGAGAAAACCCAAGCTGTCACAGGGAGAACGTACTAACTCCGTGCAGACAGCACCCGTAGTCAGGGTTGAAGCCAGGTCACTGGGGCTGTAAGGCAGCACCTATACTGCTGCGCCATCGCGCCGCCCCATTTCTTTCACGAGATGTCACCTATCCATGTGAAGAAGGGTCCCGACCTGAAACGTCACCTATCCATGTTCTCTAGGGATGCTGCCTGACCCCCGCTGAGTTACTCCAGTGCTTTGTGTCTTTACTGATTGTACAGTATCTAATTCCACTTACTCCTCTGGCAGCAGGTATCCAGAAGCCTGCTCATTGCCTCAGATTCTAGGGAAATCAGGAATGGGCAATAAATGTTTATACTTAAGAGACTACAATTGCCTCCCATCCCTGATATCTGTTCACACTTCGAAATTCTTCACACCCTGTACGAAATACCTTAAGCCGAAGATGGAAAGTTAATCTTTTCGGTTAGTCGATGTTCGCAATCTGTTCCCTTTATTTGGTAAATATTGCCAGATGCTCTTTGTTGGCTAGTAACATAATAACCAGCCTAAACCCCTATTATGTATGAAACCAATTTTCTAGCATTTGGCCACTTACATCTCTCACTAAGGACTTGGCCTTGCTGTACAAGCTATCAATGATACCTAAGAACACCCAAATTAGTCTGATCAACTCCTGAATACTCTCCTTTATCACGTTTTGCAAACCAAAGCCAAAATGAGACCTTTGGCAACATGACAGACAGAAAATAAACTTCACGGTCTCGGAGAGAAACACTTTAGTTCTCAGACTTAGTATGGTTGACTGGAAACAGTTGTGCTATGATTGAGAAATTATCGCTAATAACACCGATTAGCTCCAATATAATTAAAGAGTCAAGAGTGTTTTAATGTCATATGTAACGACAACAGAACAATGAAATTCTTAGTGCAGTGCAGATGCTGGTTTAAACCGAAGATAGACACAAAATGCTGGAGTAACTCAGCGGGACAGGCAGCATCTCTGGAGAGAAGGAATGGGTGATGTTTCGGGTGGAGACCCTTCTTCAGAGTCTGAAGAAACATCACCCATTCCTTCTCTCCAGAGATGCTGCCCGTCAGCTGAGTTACTCCAGCATTTTGTGTCTATCTTCAATGAAATTCTTACTTGCAGCAGCATAATAGCCACATAAAAACAACACGCATGGATTATAGAAAATAAACTAAAATTCAATAAATGAATCATCACAATACTAGTGCAAGACAAAACCCCAAACTACTTAGTGCAACCAAAGACAGTCGAAAGAAGCTCTTGGTTGAAGTTAGTGTTGTGTGGTTTTCAAGAGCTTGGTGGTTGCTAGAAGAATCTATTCTGGAACCTGATAGTCATGGTTTTCGGACTCCTGCACCTTCTTCCCGATGGTAAGGAGTGAAATGAGAGCGAGGTCAGGGGAAATGTGGGTCTTTGATGATATTAGCATGCATTAAAACACATGAATTAGGAGGAGACGTAGACCATTTGGCCTTGCAGGCTTGGTTCACAAATCAAGCGAGGTTTTTATTGTCATATGTACCAAAACAGAACAATGAAATTCTTACTTACAGCAGCACAACAGGTTTCCAAACATAGTATTCAATAGACAATATAATAAACAAACATAAAAAGAAGTTCAATAAATAAAAAACTCAATACAAGTTGATAAGTCATAGAAGCAGAGTTAGGCATTTTGGCCCAACAAATCTACTCCGCCATTCAATCATGGCTGTGTAGGAAAGAATTGCAGATGCTGGTTTAAATCGAAGGTAGACATAAAATGTTGGAATATCTCAGCGGGACAGGCAGCATCTCTGGAGAGAAGGAATCATGGCTGATCTATCTTTCCCTCTCAACCCCATTCTCCTGCCTTCTCCCCATAACCTTTGACACTCCCGTACTATTCAAGGATCGGTCAATCTCTGCTTTAAAAATACCCAATGACAGCCTTCACAGCCATCTGCGGCAATGAATTTCACAGATTCACCACCCTCTGATGAAAGAAATTCCTGCTCATCTCCTTTCTAAATGTATGTCCTTTTATTCTAATCTAGCGCAAAAAAACAAAAAAAGAGCCCAGCTTGGCCTTGGGAGTTTATAGTTCAGAGTTTAGTTGGAGTTTGTAGTGTTCAATAGCCTGATCGTCATTGGGAAGAAGTTGACCCTGAAGCTGGACTTATAACCTCAACTTCAACTATACATTCTTCTTTACAGAAAATAAGCTTTCCCCTTTGCTTATCATTCTATTTACCTCTGCCTTAAAAATATTCAAAGACTCCATGTCCACCCATGAACAAGAGAACTTCAAAGACTCAAAACATTCTAAATGTAAAAATAATTACCTCATCTCTCTTTTAAATTAGCAATGCCTTTCAAACAATGACACCGAGCTCTACGTTCTCCCAGAAGATGAAGTATCTCCATAACTACCCTCTCAAGAAGTCTTAAGTACTTTAGTTTAGAGATACAACACGGAAACAGGCCCTTTGGCTCAGTGAGTCTGTACCGATCAGCGATCACCCCGCACACTAACACCATCCTACACACTCAGGACAATTTACAATTTTTACCAAAGCCAATTAATCTACAAACCTGCACATCTTTAGAGTGTTGTCGGAAACAGAGCACCCGGAAAAAACCCACGTGGTCTCCGGGTGCTCTGGTTTCCTCCTAAGAAGTGCAGGCTTGTAGGTTAATTGGCTTTGGTAAAATTGTAAATTGTCCCTAGTGTGTAGGATAGCGTTAGCGTGCGGGGTGATCACTGGTCAGTGCAGACTTAGTGGGCCAAAGGGCCTGTTTCCTCGCTCTGAAGTAAAGTCTAATCAAGAACCTGTCAATCTCTGCTTTAAAATTATCCAATGGCTTGGCCTCCACTGCTATCTGTGGCAATGAATTCCACAGATTCACCACCTTCTGGCTACAGAAATTCCTCCTCATCTCCATTCTAAAGGTACAGTACGTCCTTTTATTCTGAGGCTGTGCCCTGTGGACCTAAACTCTCCCACTACTGGAAACATCCTCTCCACATTCACTCTCTCCAGGTCTTTCTTTATTCAATGTAGCTATTTGCTTGACTGAAATTAATCTTTCTCATAATCTTAAGGAAGATGCTAACATAAAAATATCAATTCCCAGGACAGGTAAAATACATGTTAAAGTGATGGGGTGGAGGGGGGTGGGCTCACAAAAGGTGCTAAATTCACTTTTCTTTTCAGATATTGACTGGCATTGCAGAATTTTTGCCTTGAATTCACATTAACCTTTTTTGTGGCTGTTTTCATCCGTGCAAATTTATTACCAACTTAATTGTCGAGACCATATTGATCCCATAAATCAATTAGCTGACCTGTGTGGCTCTTTTTTAAAGCCTGAAAGCAGTTGAATTTTTAGTCCAAATCCATCAGTACAATTTATTTTGAGTAAATTTGTCATTTAACTGTTAGTGCATGCCTTATCAAACCATAAACCTGGATGTGGTACATAATATATTATATATTTAACTGTGGGGTTTATGTGTTATTACAAGAATACCAGTGTGAATCTGTTGTTCATTTTATTTGCTTTTAATATCATATTACATTTTAAGTTATTGTAACCATTAATGAAGACCCAAAATTGAATAGAGCTCGGAGAGTTATATAAATTGAAAGGGTACAGTATTATGAATCTACCATTATATCACCACAGAAAAATGAACAAGAGAGTAGAAAATATTATTATTCTTTTGAGACTAGCCAAATACTATAATTGGATGGTAAGGTAGAATAGCAGTGAAGTAGATCTCACTGTATGTACTTTATGCTGACCACACTTGCATTTAAAGCCGTCTCAGTCTTTTCCAATCCAATTTCCAATTCCAGTCACAGATCAAGAAAGCTAAACATTAAACATGAAAAAGAAAATATATCCAAGGTAAAATAAATTTAGCTTGCATTCATGACCAGCATATGACTAGGAATACTGGATACAGTACTCATTTTTAAGGAAGGAACTTAATGCATTGGATGTCGTTCAGAGGAAGTTTACTCGACTAACAGCTGGCTGCCACGAATAAAGTTTGGATGTTCTAGGCTTGTATCTGCTGGCTTGAGGATAGTGAAAGGGGACAAATGAAACATATAATTTAACACTTGGGGTGGCATAGTGGCTCAGCGGTCGAATTGCTGCCTTACAGCGCCAGAGACCCGGGTTCGATCTTGACTACGGGTGCTGTCCGTATGGAGTTTGTACGTTCTCCCTTTGACCGCCTGGGTTATCTTCGGGTGCTCTGATTTCCTCCCATATCCCAAAGACATACAAGCTTGTAGGTTAAGTAGCTACTGTAAATTGTAAATTGCTCCTAGTGTGTAGGGTAGTGCTTGTGTATTGGATGATCGATGGTCAACGCGGACTTGGTGTGCTGATGGGCCTGTTTGCACATTGTATCTCTAAAGTCTAAAAGTCTGAAAAAGATATCAAACATTTGATTACCTAATAATAATTGTAATAATATTGGTAAGAACTAATCTAATTAAATAGCCATTGAAAGCCGAGATTCTGCCGTATCTGGCTAAGTCTCAGAAAAAAATCACATCTGGTGCATATAAAAACCAGACCTTAAAAAAAATTACACTAATGCTTGCAAACATAGATCACCTAATGGATTTGTCTGAAATTCCTGTCTTTGTTATTTAAAGGGGAACTTTAACCCTTTTAAAATAAATAACACGGTGCAGTTTGAAGCCTTGAAGAATATCTCACGTACGATTCTAAAGGGCCTTGACAAGGGGGATGCTGAGAGCTTGTTTCTTTTGGCCTGAGAGACGAGACTCGAGGTATTGTCTCAGGATAAGGGATCAGATATTTAGAATGGAGGTCAGGAGGAATTTCATCACTCAGACTGTTGTGAATCTCTGGAATTCTAAGGCCCAGATTGTGGACACTCGGTCACTGGGTATATTCAAGGCTAAGATTGATGGCAGGGGGAGTAGGTGGCAGACTGGAGTTTAGTTTAGTTTAGAGATACAGTGCGGAAACACCATGCCCGTTCCGAGCAGCGATCCCCGTCCACTAGCACTATCCTAGACACGGGACAATTTACAGGAGTTAATTAGCCTACGTCTTTGGAGCATGGGAGGAAACCAGAATACCCGGAGAAAACCCACAAGGTTATAGGGAGAACGTACAAACTATGTACAAACAGCACCCGTAGTCAGGATCGAATCTGGTTCTTCTGGCGCTGTAAGACAGCACCTCTTCCGCTACCCTACCATGCCACCCCAAAAGGTTGGAAAGTGGAGTTTAGTTTAGTTTTGAGATACAGTATGGACGCCCTTTAGCCTACTGAGTCCATTCTGACCTTCGATCACCCGTTCACACTAGTTCTATTTTATCCCACTTTCTCATCCACTCCCTGCACACTCAGGGCAATTTACAGGGGCCAATTAACCTACAAACCCACATGTCTTTAGGATGTGTGAGGAAACCTGTGACCAAGCCGTCACAGTGAGAACGTGCAAACTCCACACAGACAGCAAATCAGTAATGGAATCACACAGATCAGAAGGGTGCAGATTGAATGTGGTTGAGATGCTCTTGGTCAGTCGTTCAGCTTGGGACACTATAAATGGTCTCTGTACTTCAGCCCTAGACTTTAGACTTTAGAGATACAATGTAGAAACAGGCCCTTCACACTAACACTATCCTATGCACGAGAGACAATTTACAATTTTACCAAAGCCAATGAACCTACCAACCTGTAGTGTGTGGGTGGGAATGTGGGAAGAATCCGGAGAACATGGACAAAGTCCACGCAGTCACAGGGAGAACATACAAACACTATACAGACATTTGAGGTCAGCTGAGGTCAGCTTTAGATAGTTCCTCTGTCTCTCTCTTTCCCCCCCTCCCCCTTCCCAGTTCTCCCACTGTCTTCCTGTCTCCACCTAAATCCTTTCTTTGTCCCGCCCCCCTGACATCAGTCTGATGAAGGGTCTCGACCCGAAACGTTACCCATTCCCTCTCTCCTAGATGCTGCCTGACCTGCTGAGTTACTCCAGCATTTTGTGATACCTTCGATTTGTACCAGCATCTGCAGTTATTTTCCTGCACCTGAGGTCAGGATCGAACCTGGGTCTCTGGCACTGTGAGGCAGCAACTCTACCGCTGCGCCGCTATGATCTCTGCCAAGCCATCAAGGATGCCAAGAGACAACACCGGGACAAACTTGAGTCCCAGTATAATCACTTGGCCCTACTCTATGTGGCAAGGTCTGAGTACAATAACTGGCTGAATAACGAGGTCAGTCAACATTAGTGGTGATAGTGCGGCTCTACCAGATGAATTGAATGCTTTCTATACTCTCTTTGAGCAGAAGGCCAACAGGGTGATGATACCCGTGCCTTCAGACTAAAGTGTGCCTCTTCCCAGGGTCACTGTTGCAGAGCTTAGATTGGCCTTCTTGAGAGTGAACCCAGGGAAATTAATGCCCATCCGGAGTTCCTGGCTGTGTCCTTTGTAGCTGCGCTGACCAGCTAGCGGGAGTATTCACAGAATCTTTCATCTCTCCCTACTCTGTTATGAGGTACACACCTGCTTCAAAAAGACGACCATCATGCCGGTGCCGAAGAAAAGCAAGATCTCATGCCTAAACGACTACCGGCCTTGACATCCACCATCATGAAATGTTTTGAGAAGCTAGTTATAGAAAGTCCAGTCTACCAAGCAACCTTGACACATTATAGTTTGCCTACCGCCACACCAGGTCCACGGACGATGCCATCGCCCTGGCCCTACACTCATCCCGGGAACACCTGGATAAGAGAGACACATACGTCAGACTCCTATTCAGAAACTACAACTCTGCCTCTAACACCAAGCTCATCACCAAACCTGCGGGACTTGGAGTCAGCACTCATCTCTGCAACTGGATCCTTGAACCCCTGACCAATAGACCCCAATCAGTGAGAATAGGGGACAAATCTTCCTCAACGGTAATCCTCAACACTGGTGCTCCGCAAAGATGCATTTTCATCCCTCTTCTTTTCTCCTTCTACACTCATGACTGTGCAGCTATGTACAAATGTAATTCAATTTATAAATTTGCAGACGACACCAACATTGTGGGCTGGGTATCATATAATGATGAGACGGAGCACAGGAAGGTGATTGAGAACCTCGTGACCTGGAGTCGAGACAACAACCTTTCTCTCAATTTTAGCAAGACAAAGGAGATAGTGTTTGACTTCAGGAAGCGAAGCGGTACACATAACCTGGTTTGCAGTGATGGTGCCGAAGTAGAGATGGTTGAAAGATTCAAATTCCTCAGAGTAAATATCACCAACAACTTCTCCTGGGCCACCCATATTGAAGCAATAGCCGAGAAAGCACACCAACACCGCTTCTTCCTTAGAAGGCTCAGGAAGTTCGGCATGTCCCCAACCACTCTCACCAACTACTACTGATCCGCTGTAGAAAGCATTTTATCGTGATGCATCATAGCATGATTTGGGAATAGCTCCATCCAAGTTTTGCAGAGAATTGTGCACACATCCCAAACCATCAAACAAACCAATTTCTTTTCCATTGACTCTATTTAGACCTCATGTTGCCTCGGCTAGGCCACCAGCATAATCAAGGACGAGTTGAACCCTGGCCACTCCCTCTTTCCCCCTCTCCCATTGGGCAAAAGTTATAGAAGTGTCAGTTATAGAAGATTCAGGGACAGTTTCTTCCCAGCAGTTATCAAGCAACTGAACCGTCCTAGCACAACTAGAGAGCAGTCCTGAACTACTATTTATCTTATTGGAGACCCTCAGACTATCTTTGATTAGATTTTACTAAACCTTATTCATGTTATTCCCTTGATCATGTATCTGTTCATTTTGAATGACTCGATTTCAATCATGTATTGTCTTTCCACTGACTGGTTAGCATCCAACAAAAGTTTTTCACTGTACCTTGGTGCGTGACAATAAACTAAATTCAAGTAGATGTCTCAAACTCGACGCATTGGACCTAGTGGGCTGTTCTGTACATTTTGTACCAATGAGGGGGATTGACAAGGGGGATACTGAGAGCTTGTTTTTTTTGGCCTGAGAAACGAGACTCGAGGTATTGTCTCAGGATAAAGGATCAGATATTTTGAATTGAGGTCAGGTGGAATTTCATCATCAGACTGTTGCGAATCTAAGGCCCAGAAGGTTGTGGGTATATTCCAGGCTAAGATTGATGGCAGAGGGAGTAGGTGGGAGAGTGAAGTTTAGTTTAGTTTGCAGAAGCCCATAAATTGCGGAAGCCCATAAGCCTGCCTCTTTGGAGAGGTCAAAGCCTCAGAATTAAAGGGCGCTCTTTTAGTAAGGAGGTGAGGAGGAACTTCTTTAGTCAGAGGGTTCTTAATCTGTGGAACCCATTGCCACAGATAGCTGTGGAGGCCAAGTCAGTGAATATTTTTAAGAGCGGGTGTCAAGGGTTATGGGGAGAAGGCAGGAACATAGGATTAGGAGGCAGAGACAGCAATGATTGAATGGCGGAGTGGACTCGATGGGCCGAATGGCCTAATTCTACTCTTATAACTTGTGAGACCAATTTCACCATTGAAACCTGGTACACGTGGAGCAGGGATTGACACAGTGATTGACGTGCGGGGGGGGCGAGGCGGGCAGGGGAGCATGCGCGATGACGTCAAGGGACGGCGTGTGGCGAGGTGGGACCAAGGAGCGTTCGCGGTGACGTCAGAGACGGGGCGGGACCAGGGAGCGTTCGCGGTGACGTCAGGGGGCGGCGCGAAGGCGGGGTTAGCGCCATACGCGGTGACGTCAGGGCGGCGTCGGGGACGCTCCCAGGGTGCCGCGCGGGAGGCTGCGAGCCATCTTGCAGTGAGGGGGGACAGAGGGCGGGAGGAGAGGCGAATTGAGTCGGTGGCCGCTTTTTCCCCCCCCACCCCCCCTTCTTTTGCTGAGCCGAGGAGACCGACAGGGACGGAGAGAGCGAGAGAACGGGGAGGGTGCCCACGTTCATAAATAACTAAGCGATCTACGTCCCTTCCTTCCCCCACCTCCCTCGCATCCCCGGTTTGTGCAGCAGAGGCGGCCGGGAGAGGAGAGGAGAGGAGAGGGGAGGGAGGGGGTCCGTAGTCCGAGTGTGGCCCAGGTCCCCTCTGAAGGCCCCGGCCCCGAGTAGGGAGCTTCTCTCCCTGTCCCCGATCCCCGGCGCTTTCGCACGGCGGACCATGGCATCGCTCGGCTGCTCCGGCTAGTCAAGGGAAAAGCCAGGCCCGGACCTCTCTCCCCAGGCAGCGGGGACCCGAGCTCCCCTGCCCGGGGTAGGAGGAGGAAGCAGAGCAGAGGAGGAGGAGGGAGGTGGTGGCTGGGGGAGCAAGGCAAGGCGGGCGACTCAGCTGCAGGCAAGAAGAGGTAGATCGAGTGAGGGTAGAGGCGACTTAATTCCCCCCTCCTTCCCTTGGGCAGGACTGTGCTCCCTCCCTCGGAGGGCAGAGTAGGACCAGGGGAGGGGATAGAGTTTCCAGCGGGGGGAGCCCTGGCCCCCGCAACACTGACTGCGATGGTGAGTCGCCGTGACTGACGAACGGACGGCCTTAAGTCCTCTTCACTGCAAGCAAAGTAGAGCCTGCAACCTCTCGCCCAGGTCGGAGCTGAAGCCAACAAGCAGCAGACATGGACTGTGGCGGCGTGTGAGAACAAGAAGGGGTATTTAAGCGCACACATACCCGCAGGACAACTGACAAACTATTGAAAGGTCTATTTGGCCGTTATTATTTTTGCCTCGCTTCACTTGGGATATTTCCACCGCGACGTGAACATGGTCTTTCTAACTGCCTTATAAAGGTCTTTTTTAAAACATCAGTTAAAGAAAAGACGACGAACTTTGAGGGGAGAACGAGGAGGTGAAGAGAGCGACCTTGCGGCACCTCTACGGATATTTAGTTCGCTCCAAGATGCCGGTTAAAAAGAAAAGCGGTTTCCAGATCACCAGCGTGACCACGGCTCAAGTGGCGGCCAACAGCATCACCGAGGACACTGAGAGCCTGGAAGACCCGGACGAGTCCCGCACCGAGGACATCTCCTCCGAGATCTTCGACGTGTCGTCCCGGACCACAGACTACGAGCACGCCGAAGTGTGCGACCGCAGCTCGTCCGACGAGACCCTCAACAACGTGGGCGAAGCGGACACCCCCGGGGCGCTCTCCCCTAACATTCCTCACGACCGTGAAGGCTTCGGAGGCCGGCTCCCCGGGACGGGGACGGGAGGTGGAGGTACAGTTACCCAGGTCCCCGGGAATGCACCGGGAGCCACGCTGCCCGCATCCGCATCGGTCAGCTGTACCTCCACCGGAGGGGTGGCCATGCAACCGGCGGTGGCCTGTACATCTCGTTTCAGGGTCATCAAGTTGGACCATGGCTCCGGCGAGCCTTTTCGCAGGGGCCGGTGGACTTGCACCGAGTTTTACGACCGAGATTCGGACGGCACGATGCTGGCGAGGTCGGCCGACACTATCAGGCACAACAGCAGCAGCAGCACAGCTTCGGAGCAACAGTGTGCCGACAGGGACAGTGGGTTAGGAGCCACGGCCAGCTCTGTTCAGTCCGTGCATGGCACTGACTCCCTGGCTGATACTTCCATCAACGCCACGGTAACGCAGTTAGCTCAGACGGATGTGATCAACCAAAGTTTCGTGAAGGGCCAGCAGTCCATCTGCGGGCTTACAGTGACTCAAGCTGCTTCCGGCACTCAAATCTATACTTCTGTGGGTGCTCAGCAACAGAAATCGCAGAGCAATTTGGGGCAGCACAATGTTCTGCAAACGGGGATTAATGGCATGGCCATTCATACAGCCAGTACATCCACCTCGCAGACTAATGTAGCTGCTAATGTTCATGCTTCGCAGAGTCAGCAGTTTCAGTTTTCTCCAATTCCACATTTACTGCCATCTCAGTCCGCTGTTCCAAACAGCCACATGGAATATATGCACCATTTGCCGGCCATGCAGGGTCTGGGAACCATACAGCAATCTTCACCAGGTACAGTAATTCAGAACACTGCAGCTATGAGCCTTCCTACTGGTCAAGTGACGAGTCAGGGTCCTTCGCCAGTGATACAGTCACCTGCCAGTGGAGTGCAGGTTATGGGTATGCCAGCCCAGAGCAATGACTTGGACGGTCAGAGTGGGCAAGGGAAGCAAAATACTCGGCCGGGTCCTACGAAAGGTCTGATCTTACAACAACAAACTTTGGGGTCATCGGGTGTGCAACAACATTTAACCCAACAGCATCAAGCTCTGGGTCCACTGTCTGGAATGGTCAGTCAGGTACCTGGCTTGTCCAGTGTGGCTGTTGGCATTCAAAATGTGCCTAGTACTGGTGTTTCAAGTGTGCCTGCTGTGGTGCCTAATGTATCTGCTACGTCTGTTACTATGCCAAGTGTTCCAACAACAGTGGTTCAATCCCAGCAAAGAACTCAGACACCAATGACTGGGAGTACTGGCCTAATACAATCTGGGCTTCCTCCTCTCATGCAAGGTTCAATCAACTTATCTTCGATCGTGTCACAGACCAACTTGTTTCACACACAGCAAGGTACAGGCCACCTGGAAGAGAGACGGAATTCCGAGCAGCTTGTGTCTCAGACTTCTCAGTCTGCTGAAAGCAAGTCCTCCATGAAGCCTCTTATTCCTGAAATTCTTGGTAACCCTTTGAATTTGCAAGTGGCCAGCCCAATGAACAGCCTCACAAATGCTGTGTTCTCAATACCAATACAAATCGATGGAGATGAAGACAGGTATGGTTGTATATTATTCACTGAATGTACACTTGTTCTTATTGGATCAATGTACTGTATTCTAATATTGAAATGGGGCGCCATTTATAAACATTTTTTTTTTAACCTGGTGTCAGTGCTGGGTTGTGGGTTTAAGAATAGACTGCTGGAGTAACTCAGCAGGTCAGACGGCATCTCTGGAGAAAAAGGATGGGTAACATTTCGGGTCGGGACCCTTCTTCAAACCTCCTGCATCCTTTTTCTCCAGAGATGCTGCCTGACCTGCTGAGTTACTCCATTACCTTTTGTGTCTATCTTTGGCATAAACCAGCATCTGCAGTTCCTTACTTCTGCTGTGGTTTTAAGAAAACCGGTTCTTCAATAGGTTATTCGGCAATACTTGATGTTACCCTGGACAGTATGCGTGGACGGATTATTTGACTCTAGTAGCCCTCAGCTGAGCTGAATTTTCCAGCACGGAATATTGAATAGCCCACAGAAGTGTGAATGCTTTGATTTTCCTTTGGGAAAGCTGAGGCAAATTTAGTAACATATTTACTGCCACCTGATTGACAGCAAACTCAAGCGTTCAAAGATAACTGTTCTGAAATGAACTAACAGCTTTTGTGCATGTGTTGATTGACGAGATGTCCAGGAAATTGATGATGACAATGAGTCTTGCCTAATGGCCCACCTTTTGGGACTGATATCAGATGGTCTACATGAGCAGGTGCTAGACTCTTCCAGAGCCAAGTCCAACTCCATGTATGGTTTGAAATTGCATGGCTCGTTCAGTAGACTTTAAAAAAAAAACCTTTCTTCATTTGTGGAGGGAATAAATCACCTCAAATGTTACTGTAATTTTGTAGATTGAAATATTTAAACTTTGATCCATTATAGAAGTATATATACTGTATTATAACCATGTTTATGGTTAGCGGTCCACTTGCATCAATCAGCCTTTGTTTCACAAAATGCTGGAGTAACTCGGCAGATCAGGCAGCATCTCAGGAGAGAGGGAATGGGTGATGTTTCGGGTCGATACCCTTCAGTCTGAAGAAGGGTCTCGACCCGAAACGTTACCCATTCCTTCTCTCCGGAGATGCTGCCTGACCTGCTGAGTTACTCCAGCATGTTGTGAAATAAATACCCTCGATTTGTACCAGCATCTGCAGTTATTTTCTTACTCAAAAAAGCCTTTGCATCTACGAGGCATACTTAAACAACTCAGCATGCAGCGATTTTTTTAACAATAACAATTTCAAATTAATTAGGCTGATTTCAAATATAGACTGAGCTGTAGCTTACTAATTGAGCAACTCACAATATGGCAATAATCTGATCTTATGTTCTATATATTATTCTTCATCGAAGTGTCACTATTGATTTTGGTTTAGTTTCTTGATTACCAATTAGAAATCAGGGCCTGTTAATTGTCATGGTTATGTTTTGCTGGAAAGCAAGATAATTTAATCCATGTTGTGCACTATTTTAATCCATGGTGTGTAATTATAAGTTTCATCTTGAGCATTTTTCTCCTTTGTATGGCAGGGGCAGGGACAAATGGCTTTAAAAATTGTTCATTATGGTATGGGAAACAATGTAGGCAGGAAACTTTTGATCTGATGCGGCAATCATTTATAAAGCTTGCAGTAATCAAGCACTCAAATCTGCAGTAAAAGGATGATATTCTTTGCAAGTTGTTTTATTCTTTGCCCATTGCTTAAATTCATTTTTATGATGTTAGAATATTTGTAACACCATTTCTTATGGGTTGGGTTTGAATAAAGACACATTTTCCTTCCTTAACCAGACACTGAGCTTCAGGCTTGGATATCCTTAAGATAATACAGTGCCCTCCATAATGTTTGGGACAAAGACCCATCATTTTTTAATTTGCCTCTGTACTCCACAATTTGAGATTTGTAATAGAAAAAATCTGATTTTAATAAAGGCCATTTTCATACATTTTGGTTTCACCATTTTCATACATTTTGGTTTCACCACCTATTTCAGGGCACCAGAATGTTTGGGATACAGCAATGCATATAAATGAAAGTAGTCATGTTTAGTATTTTGTTGCATATCCTTTGCATGCAATGACTGCTTGAAGTCTGCGATTCATGGACAAAACTAGTTGCTGGGTGTCTTCTCTGGTGATGCTCTGCCAGGCCTGTATTGTAGCCATCTTTAGCTTATGCTTGTTTTGGGGGCTAGTCCCCTTCAGTTTTCTCTTCAGCATGTGAAAGGCATGCCGGCCAATGAGTTTTGAGGCATTTGTTTGAACTTGAGCAGATAGGATGAGTCTGTACACATCAGTCTGAAGAAGGCTCTCGACCCGAAATGTCGCCCATTCCTTCTCTCCTGAGATGCTGCCTGACCTGCTGAGTTACTCCAGCATTTTGTGAATAAATACCTCAGAATTCATTATGCTACTACCATCAGCAGTTGTATCATCAATGAAGATAAGTGAGCCAGAACCTTTAACAGCCATACATGCCCAGGCCATAACACCCCCACCACCGTGTTTTACAGATCAGGTGGTGTGCTTTAGATCTTGGGAAGTTCCTTCTCTCCTCCGTACTTTGCTCTTGCCATCACTCTGATACAAGTTAATCTTCGTCTCATCTCTCCACAAGATGTTTTTCCAGGGCTATGGTTGCTCTTTTAAGTACTTCTTGGCAAACTGGAATCTAGCCATCCTATTTTTTTGCGGCTAACCAGTGGTTTGTATCCTGCTCTGCATTTCTGTTCGTGAAGTCTTCTGTGGACAGTGGTCATTGACAAATCCACACCTGACTCCCGAAGAGTGTTTCTGATCTGTTGGACAGGTGTTTTTTTTCTTCTCTTTATTATAGAGAGAATTCTTCTGTCATCAGCTGTGGAGGTCTTCCTTGGCCTGCCAGTCCCTTTGCGATTATAAGCTCACCAGTGCTACTTCTTAATGATGTTCCAAACAGTTGATATTGGTAAGCCTAATGTTTGGCTGGTGCCTCTAACAGTTTTATTCTTTCTTAGTCTCATGGCTTCATTGACTTTCATTGGCACAACTTTGGTTGATAAACAGAAATAAAAGTTTCCAAAGGTGATGAAAAGACTGGAGGAAAGTCTGGGTGCTGAGAGCTCTCTTATACCTGCCTTAAGGAGGCAATTAAATACACCTGAGCAATTACATCGGTGAAGCCTTGTGTCCCAAACATTATGGTGCCCTGAAATGGGGAGACTATGTAAAAACACAGCTGTAATTTCTGCATGGTGAAACCAAAATATATAAAAATGGCCTTTGTTAAAATCCGTCACTGTGCACTTTAACCACATGTGATTTTTTCTATTACAAATCCCATTGTGGAGTACAGAGGCAAATAAATAAATGATGGGTCTTTGTCCCAAACAATATGGAGGGCACTGTTTATGTACCAATACACCAAGTAGCCTCTAGATGCTCAAATTAAATTTCATACTGTTGGCATTTGGTAAAATAGAAAATGTAGTACTGCCCAGAAATACTATGTATGCTTTAAAAAATCAAAAGTGGCCATTTCCACAGCCAAACATGAGAAAAGCAAATGGAGTAAAATATTCCACATTGACATCCTTTAGCTTCACATTTAAAGCTAATCTTTAGTTTGGAATTTCCTTTTGACTCATTCATTTTGTAATGAGTATGTTCTCAATGCACAGCCAGCATGCTGTTGGGTTACCAGCTGTGGTTACCTACTTTTAGTGCCTCCAAATGAGGTGTTGGCTTTCAGCGC
Source organism: Rhinoraja longicauda (assembly GCF_053455715.1). Classification (NCBI taxonomy): domain Eukaryota; kingdom Metazoa; phylum Chordata; class Chondrichthyes; order Rajiformes; family Arhynchobatidae; genus Rhinoraja; species Rhinoraja longicauda. The sequence goes on from NC_135965.1 coordinate 18,691,646, forward strand.
CACTGCTGTTTCTGCATGCAGAGAAATCTGACATAGTTTTAACAGACCTCCATAATTAACTAACTGGCTTAGGAGCAGTATTATTTCCAGAGAGAAATTGTACTTTGACCACCGAAGCTGATTCAAATCAGGATGAGCCAGTGAAGGGCAAACTTCAGTTGCATCAGATATGTCTGATGTGAGATAGTACTGGATATCAAATACCTATGAAAGTGAAAAGAATTGATAATCATTGGTCTGTGATCTTGTGACCTAGTTAAGCTACATATTGATATGGCTGTCTGCAAGCATTAAAAAAAAAAAATTGTGTAGATCTGGCACCTTAGCTTTTTTACCTGTACATATTGGAAGGAAATAATTAATGGTATTGTGCTTCATTGAGTGTATCTTGTGCCTTTTTAAATTTAGTAATTACTTTGTATTGTCTTCAAAGCTCTTCAGTGTTGGTTTAAAGCTGAAACAATGACTGATAATTGAAGAATTAACTAATTAATTAATTGTCTAGTAAGGTATTGTGTGCGATGGTTTGAAATGTCCCAGGTCTCAAGTCCTTTTCGTTTACTCAATTTTTGGAATGTGGGTGTTTCTGGCAAGTTATGCATTTATTGCCCATCCCTTTGAAACTGCTGCCGAGCCACTGCAGACCTCATAAAAGTGCTCCACAGTGTGCTACTTGAACATTTCCTGCGCTTAAACTGTGACGATGAAGAAATTATAAAGTTTCCATTGTCATTTTTTTGTGGAACTAAAAGACAAACGGTGGTAATGGTGGGCCCATGCACTTGCTGCCCATGTTTTCACTGTGGTGGAGGTTGAGATTTGGGTAACGTAGGCAGGTAAATGGAGTGTAAGAAAATAACTGCAGATGCTGGTACAAATCAAAGGTATTTATTCACAAAATGCTGGAGTAACTCAGCAGGTCAGGCAGCATCTCAGGAGAGAAGGAAAGGAACAAATTTGTAGTGCTGAATAGAATGGGAGCCGAATAAGCTTGTTGCTTATTTTTTTGAAGACTGGTTGTTAGTTATTCCTCTGGAATTCTTGGGTGTTCTTTGATAACACCAGTAATGGAGTACTTTCACAAGTCCATGTGACTTTTTGTCTCTGCTGTTAAATATCCAAACATGTTTGAGACTAATGGAAGTTTTGACCATTTAATATCTCACAGCACAGCCTAGTGTGAACTTTACAATATCATCAAAAGACGGTAAATAAGCAGGCAACCAAGTTGCATCAAAACTATCAACGCAGTCAGTTTACTGAACAGGCCACATTTTGTTTTTATTGATAGATTCCTTTCACATAAATTTGTTAAATGTATATGGTAAAGGTATGTTAATTTACTGAGAATGGGAAGGGGAAATTGAAGAACCTGATTTTTGTTTGATTAAGTTCATGTGTTGAGATTGCACGGACACTTCCTGTTTTCGGACAGGAATTTTTGGATAAAATACTGTGTTTCTGTTTTGTGAATACTGAAGGTCATGTGCTAAGTATCTCTAATGCAAGAGCCATTCATTGATGAATCCTGGCTAATATTTCCCTTGCTGTTACTTTTTCTGAAATGGAAACAACTTCATATCTTGGATGTGGTGCAAAGAAGTGTTTGTATTTTGTGGCTTGAGATGATATAATATACAAAAGAGGCTTTAAAATGTTTTAAATGTAATATTTTAATTCACTTGAACTAATTTACAGATGCTCTGAATGTATGCATTCTTTATTGGGTTTCTCTGAATCATTTTTTTCCAATTATGAAATGTATGGACCAATGGATGGATGCTATCAGCTGGCACATAACAGCAAATTGGAATAAGCACATGGTGCAGATTTTAGAGTTAATTAACCTTCGTCAACTCTGGGCTGCATTCCAGGATCACATTGCATGGTTGCAATTGTGAACTCTCACTGCAACAAATGTAGAGGGTTCTCGGAAATTGGCGACCTATTTATATCTTGCAGTTAGAAGTTACTAGGTGGTGCAGTTCCTATAAATTGCCACCAATAACGTACAAAATACACTAAAGCAAAAGCTTACAGTTTTTAAAGGTAGGGTGGCTTTCTTCCGTGATGAGTTGATTAAAGGCTTCCAGGCAGTATTTGAAAGAAAGAATGTAAACATTAATGTGTACTCGTAAAGAATCTGCATCTAATCTTGGATAGCAATCTTGTGAATAGCAGCATAGAATTGTGGTGATAAATTCATCGGGAAATCTTAGTACTGGTTCCAGCTTTCTCTTCCCACAGCTCAATTCCACTGTTGAGTTTTCTTCCCCCAGTTGCTGACTCATGCTTTGCTGCTTTTTTCCCCCCCAAGGTGCTCCCAGCTCTGATTCAGCTGTTCTATGTCACAAAAATGGTGAATGTCATCTGACTATTTTACAGGGGTCAGCATTGTTGCGCTTGAGCCTCTTTACAACATTCACCTAAATAGTGAAAGGCCTGAATAGAGTGGATGCGAAGAGTATGTTTCCATTAGTGGGAGAGTTTAGGACCAGAGGGCATAGCCTCAGAATAAAAGGGCGTACCTTTAGAAAGAAGACGAGGATGAATTAATTTAGAGGGTGGTGAATCTGTGGAATTCATTCCCACAGAATGTGGAGGCCAAGTCAACGGGTATTTTTACGTTGGAGATTGACAGATTCTTGATTAGTAAGGGTGACAACGGTAAAAGGAAGAAGGCAAGAGAATGGGGTTGAGAGGGAATGATAGATCAGCCATGTTTGAATGGCGGAATAGACTCAATGGGCCGAATAACCTACTTCTCCTATGACATGAGCTAATTGTTTTGACAAATGATTTCCAGACAACAGTTGTAGAATTGATTTGGCTCATATTAACTTGGGCACTGGAATGAGGTTGCCTTATGTAAATCTGAGCTTTTTTTTGCACTAGATAAGTTCTGGGTAGTATTTTAATGCATAACAAATATAGTGTAGAAATTAATGACATGCAGTCTTCTGTGATGGTGTGAATTTCCTTAAAATGTGTGTGGCTGTTTCAGTTACAAGGTCTTCAAAATCTATAATATACAAGTGAGCCTTTTTCAACAAATGATCCTGCAAATAATTATGGCGATCCTTTGGAAATGTGCAGTTGCAGTAAAATGTGTGTCTGCTCTCTATATTGTATAAGGTCTATATTTTGCTCTCTAGCTGTCTGAAATATTTTTACTTGCACTATTTCCAGTTGTTGCTAGAAAATCGTTTGTAATAGCCTTTTCCCTGTACACGAAGCTTTGGTATTCCACGAGGATCTTTCTATGACATCCTCCAATTTGCATGCAGCTCCTCAGCAACATTACTTCCATCTTGTCACCATCTTCTGCCTTGACCTTCACTTGCTATCTCCAAAATGTCTCTTTGCTTGTCTAAAATCTAATACCAAGTGAACAGAAATTACTACCAATGAAAACTGGAAAGACCAAAGCCATCTTGTTTTGGTCAATTTCCCAGCTGACATCATGGAAAATATTCACACTTCACTGAACAATACTTTAAACAATCTCTGTGATGGCTCACATTTCCATATCATCGTTAAGACTGACTTCATAGCATCAATTAACATCTGTTTCAATGCATCCGCTGTTGAAACCTTGAACTGTCCCTTTGTAACTGCCAGGGTTATTCAAAAGAGTTCTTATTTCGGGTCCCATTTTCATGGGACCTAAGTTTACAAAGGCATGAGACTGCAGACGTTGGAAACTATAGCAGAAAACAAACTGCTGGAGGAACTCAGCAGGCCAGACCTGAAGCATCGAGCAAAAAAACTAACTGCTTGGGGAAATGGTCCAGATAAAGGGTTTCAATCTAAATTGTAGAATGCCCATTTCCCTCCACGTATGCTTCCTGACCCACTACGTTTCTCCCAAATGGTTTTTTTTGCTTCCATTTTCAAGCGTTCTGCTTGAGACCAAAGCAAGAGGTGCCCATCTATCAGCCTGTGCTAGCTGATCTGCTTCTGCCTTCATTTGACAAATGCCTAATTTCTGAAGTTCTCATTTTTGTTTTCAAATCCCTTCTCTATAATCTCCATGAACTCTGTCACTCAAGGTACCCATGCTGCTGCATTTCTGGCTGCTTAAGTATTTTTTTTCTTTAAATTGTATCTCAGTAGCTGAAATTCCTTACCCAAGTACCTTTGCTGTTCTGCCTCTCCACTGTTTCAAGGTTCGCTTTGAAACCAACATTTTCAATTTGGCTTTTTTTCACCCTGATACCTCAAGTTTGATTGTATTTCTACAGATATATAGTAGGATTATTTGCTATGTAGAAGGGACTTTACAACTACAGATATAAATAAAATGATGTTTCTTCTTTGATTTCATCAGTTATTGACTTAAAAATGAAATTCTAAGTTCCAAAGCGATGTTCCATCTTTGCTTTCATCATAATTATTGACTTAAAAACATATTTTTCCTCAAAAGTTACACGGAATTCTAAGTTCCAATTCTGAGGGCCTTTGTTGGAAACCTTGGTATGAGACGACACGTTTTGCAAGGTTGCCCGTTTTCCCTCAAATTTAGTTTTAAGTGGGTACCAGGGTGTCACCTGTTTTTGTTACTTTTGTAACTAACTAATGCTAGTTTTGTCAGTACATTAGTGCTGCTGCCTCAAAGGCTGTTCTTCAGAACTGAGGACATGGCCACTTGGTGGTGAATTTGGAATATCAGCAGAAGGTAAAAACAATTTTGATCTGCACATTCGGCAGCTGTTCTTGAGACATTTGGTGCACAAGGTTGAAGATAAAAGACGACTTAAGCAGGGCAGCATGTGGAAGGGGAGACGATACAAAGGAATTGTACGGTTGGGGTTCAAGAGGTAGTGATTTTGAGAGCGTTGTAGAGCGCTTCACTGTTATTGATGACACCAATACATTTAATGGACTTGAGATCTTGTGGTGGACATCACTAGAGACAGCGGAAGTTGGCAAGTAAGAATAATTACAGAAAGGGTTGGAATGTATTTGAGAATTTTCATTGGATTAACCTATTGTACAATTTGATTTGTTGTAATTGATGCAAAGAACAACATGCACAACACCAAAAAGGATGATAAAAGCTTGGTTTTGTCTCTGATATTACCCTGCTTTGAACAGCAAATGCCTTGCAATGATTATTTTATCTTCTGGGCATTGCCAGGGAATTTGATATTTAAAATTTGACAATGAAGATTAAAGACTGCTTTCATGAACTGATTTGTAGCAAAAACTTATTTGCTCTGACTGCATCAAAGAATTGTGGAGCAATCTGAATTATTAATCTAAGCAAGTCTGTTCTGGAATAGGACATATTAATCTCAATTGTTTGTTAATGTTTGTACAATTGCTCGTCCATCTGAATGTAGTCGGCGTGTATTAGCTGCACTGTTGTATCTGGGAAAAAGTTGAAAAGCATTTGTGCAGATGCTTCCAAAGTGGAAATGGCACCCAGAAATTTCAATTATTGTGTTCTGCATATTTTGATGAACTACTCAAAGCTCAAGATGAGGGATGAAAAAGGGCAGGTAGACGTTTGCTAATTGATCAGTTTGATTGAAAACAATTCCTTGCATATAGCTGCTTCAAACTATATCCAAAATGGCATTGGAATATGTTTTTAAAAGTTGTTAAATAAATCCTCGGTTAATGTTATTTCATGCAGACATGAGGAATATGCTTCATTTTGCTGCAGAAGATATAGAACATAAAACACAATAGTATAGCATAAGAAAAGCCTATCAGCCCACAATATCTGTGCTAATGCAAAGACCATTTCTCGTCTCCCCTCACATAATCCATCTCTATGTTGTGAGTCAGTGTTACAAAATGTAGTAAGTTCAAACAATTGTATTACTCTTAAACTTAGTTGAATTTGAATTTGAAGTTAATATGAAGCCATATTTGATTTTGCTATGTATGTCATTTGTCAGGTTCATTTGTAATTATTTTTATTGCTCTGTTACCTGAAGCAATTCGGATATAGAACTTATTCCTCAGGCTAGAATTTCTAAGATCTTTTTTTCTTTGTACTTCACCAGATATATCAGTACTTAAACATTGTATTTTTTTGCTTGATGCCATTTTGCATTAGTTGCTTGCCTGTTCAATAGTCTGGATTCATAAACCAATCCACATTTGAAGTAGGATTTCCCAGTGATAGAATTTAGAATATTGGACTGTCACTGTTAGGGTAATTTAAATTTAAAATAATTGTCATACAGTCATTAGATATGTGAAACATACAATCTCAGTGTCTGAACAGTTGTCCAGGTAACCAGTTTGGTGCCTGGGTATGGTCTGGATTTCGTTGATCATTCATTTTAAAATCAGTACCACGTGTTGAACTATACCTGGTACTGCTGTGAGGTATTTGGCGTCAAGCTGTAAAAGGTGTTAAAATTCAAGTTGCCGGCACTGTAGTGATTTCGTCCCTTTCTGGGCCTGTTCTGTTCCTGCTCATTTATTGCATTTCTGCTCAGATATTGTGCAGTACCTAGAATGACAATTGGGTGAAAGATTAATTTGCTACTATAGTTAGTTTCTTAAAAGTATTTTCAGAATTACACAAGGTCACAGCAGCTTTTCAGTGTTAGGAGGCGATTTAAATGAGCTTTTACATTTTGGCTTGTTGAATTCAAAATTGGGGATCGTTAACTCAGAGCAAGTATGTAGTTTATTTTATTGAATGTTTAAATCATGGAGGTGTTTACTGAGCAGCCAACTTCATGTTTTATTTGCTCAGAGTCAAATAAGAAAGCTCTTCATGTGCAGAACAATAATTTAGTTAATTCTTTTGGAATTGTTATAAACACATTTTACTGGTTGGTTATCATTGCAAATAAGGTGTTAAACGTTTGTTGCAAAGTCTGATTTTGCTATTGAAGTTGATTTTTTTTTTTTTGCCTTCAGTTGAATATGGGCAGATTGTCTTTTGAAGTTGGATTTTAACACTCGTTTTTTTGGTAATTGATGGAACTATCTGGAGCGTAGAAGTTAAATAACTCTGCAAAGTTTCTCTAGGCTAGTGTATTTGCAAATCTTAAAGTAGAATTAAAGTTGAAGATAAATTATTACATCTGTGTTTTTATCCCTCACTGGTTGAATTTGGAAAAGATAAAAGTAGCAACTTGAATGGGAAAGAGGAAGAAATGACACAGCCCATCTGGCGCCAGGCTCAGAGTAAAAGTGAGTGCTTGGCAAGCAGTATAATTGCAATGCAATTTAAAGAATTCAGGGGTGTTGTGCTGTTATCTTGCATGTCACACTTGAGTGTAGTGTCTGACATGATTATCAGGATTCAAGGAGTGCATTTAAAGTCTAGATGTAGTGCTCTGGTGACAACTTGTATATTTTCTGGTGCCTTTGATGTAGCAACATCCCAAAATGCACCACATTAACATTATCAAAACATTTACACAGCCACTTAGAGGAATTGGGGAAAGGGCAAAAAGCATGGTGAAAAGAATAAGTTTTAAGCAGGATTTTAAGAAAGCAAAAGTCATATTAAAGTAGGTAATTGGCAGCTGAATACATGAATATGTCCAGTTGACCAATTACATTTAGTGATAGTCAAATGCCATTCGAAATGAGCATTCGAAACAGGAGCCAGTATAGAGTAACCCAAGTAGACTAATGAAATCTGAAGGGGATTTGGTACAAGTTAGGATACGGGCAGGTGAGTTTTGGATGTCCTCTGGTTTATGAAGGAAAACCCTTAAGCTCTTTAAAAAAATTGGATAATTTCATTCTTTGGTGGCCAATTGGTACCTTTAAAAAAAAATTTTAAAAACCCATTATATCTTTGATCAAATTGTGTAGGATAGCTAAATTTTATGACTCATAATTTCAAATAGTTTATGGAAAGAATTAATGCTTGAAATTCCAGTTTAAGGTGGTGAAGTCTATTTGGATGGAAGAATTTTTGTGGATGATTTAAGCCTTTCTTATCCACTGTTAGTTATCCAGTAAAAATTGTGAGATAATGCCTTACTTGGTTCAAGGTTTTCCCATGCTCTGCAGTACTCTCTGTGCCCTTCCTCCCTGTTGCTTCTGCAATGCAGCTTGAACTTGTATACTTTTTTTTTGCCTGTATTTTTGATGCTGCTTAAAACTGAAGCTTTGTTTTAATGAGGACTTTGTAGGTTGTCCAATCCAATGTAGTGTGAGGTAATTTCAATCTAAGATGTAATCCAATAAAGGAAAATTGTGAAGTATTTTCCCCGTCAATTATTACAAAATCTTAGGACATTTCAACATGCCCTTTTTGTTTTCAGTACGAATTTATGATTCTCCTATATGAAATCCACTGGAAATAAGTCTTACCAGTGTGGCAAAACCGGAAACGGTGGACATGAAACGTAATCCTGTCAATTAAATTGCCTCCGGATATTAATTAATCCTTGTTTTACACTCAGCCACTGTACATCTTTATACCACCCTTCTCCATTCTCAAATTAAGTAATCAGTAACCAAAATTGATAAATTATTCAGTGACTGTGCATTCCATTTTTAAAGACATTCAGCAAAAACATTTGAAATATGTAAGAACAACCATGCCAAGTAATATTCTTTCTTTCCACTGCACTACCAGATGGTACTTCCCAAGATGAGAAAATGGTGGCACAAATTTTTGAGTGACGTCCTGATTTGAGATGCAGAATGTTAGCTTGAAAGTCGCTGGTTTACTGGTCAGTTTTCCTGTCTTTTGGAAGAACCTTATTCAGTAGTTAAGATGAAAAATACTAAACATGGGTTAGAATTCTTCAGATGGCAATGTACATATACTGGATTACACTTTACTAATCATTATAGATTGATGCACCTATGGACGGAAAGGGAAGACTATAACATCTAAGATACATAAATGTTCTGGGTTTTTTTTCCTTGGTCCTGCTGAAGCTCCCTTTTGCATCTTTTAAAAATATCCCATTCTGCAGTATGGTTAAACCAAAGACCAATTTGTTTCTATGAAATGAGTGGTTATTTAAAATATCTAGGTATTTATATCTAGGTATTTAAACTTCAGCTGTCACCGGACCAATTGGTGGTTGAATCTCTCCACATAATGTCTTATTATACCTCTAAGTATTTTTCATGCATTGAATCAATACACAATAGGTGCAGGAGTAGGCCGTTTGGCCTTTTGAGCCAGCACCGCCATTCACTGTGATCATGACTGATCATCCATAATCTGTGCCTCGTTCCTGCCTTCTCCCCATATCCCTTGACTCTGCTATCTTTAAGAGCTCTATCTAACTCTCCTGAAAGCATCCAGAGATTCACATTGAGGTCCCAGAAAAACTTAAAAGTTTGCTTAGTTTTCATTTAGGGACCAATGTTGACCATTAGCACAGTTCATGCTCTATTGAAGAAATGGCAAAGGATCTCAGAGTCCAGTGAATAGGTGGCTGTTTTTTCCCAAACACCAGGATTTCCCTGGCCTACTAAAGTTGCAATGCAAAGAACCTCCTTGATTTCATTGCAGCATTTGATTAGGGTATTTCCTACATTTGTCACTATTCCATTGTGCGGCTTGAACAGGGGCATGGGCCCCAGTTCCTTTTCGTTTCTCCAATGTCCCACGGCATTGAAGTAAGCTTTCCCCCTCCACCTCTTCTATTTGGTGAAACAATCTAGTGGCAAAGATTAGACTTTCTACTGTTAAAGGCCACCCACTGTGTCTTTCGTATTTACTCCAGCACTTTGTGTCCTTTCATGTACATGTTTCCAGAGATGCTGTCTGATCCGTTGTAACTCCAACATGGTGTCCTTTTGTGTAGAGTCTGAAGAAGAGTCCCAGCCCAAAATGTCACTTATCAATGTTCTCCAGAGATGCTGCCTGACCCACTGAGTTACTCCAGCACTGTGTCCTTTTGTGCAGTCTGAAGAAGGATCCCCACCCGAAATGTCACTTATCAATGTTCTCCAGAGATGTTGCCTGACCGGCTGAGTTACATCAGCACTTTGCAGCCTCTGTGCCTTTCCACCTTTTTAAGAGCCAGTGTACTTTCATTCTGCCTATCTGACATTTAAGTCAAGCTAGAACTTCAACTAAACATTAGGCATCCAATATTATATCAATGTTTGTGTACAATATTCTGCATGAATCATTTCCTTTTAAAGTAACTTTTGCCTAATCGTGTTATAAATCAGATTTTAATGGTTCGACATCTTTCGTTTTTGCTCTGTGGGAAATTATGGTAGCTGACTAGCTTTACTACCAAATATGAACATGAATGTAACAAATACTGTTCTGCTAAAGCCAAGTTAAAACATGGGGCTTTTTAGATATTTTTATTTCCATCAGGATGATTATGGATGTGAATGCTTTAATGACCTTGGTGTCAAGCACAATTTTAGGATGGGGTGTAGAAGAGAAATGATACTTCATTGGTGTCATGAGATCAGTACTAAATTCCATGACAAAGGAGTGATAGAATGTTCTGTTTCATTTTCTCTTACAATTCCAAACAAAAGCTTTAGAGCTTGGAAGAATATGTGAGGCAGGACTAATGTAAATAAAGGCACAAGTCTTGGTGATTTAAAACTTGAGAATGCTCTGAGAATGTAGGCTTGAAAGTGAGGACATAAATACTGAAGCTTAAAGGAATATGAGAATTGAAGAAATTAAGGTTAATAAAATGGAATTAGAAAGGATAAACTTTTTTACCCCAGCGTGGAAATATCAAATATTAGTGGACATGGTTTAAAGCGAGAGGGTTCAAGTTTAAAGAAGATTTGCAAAGCAAGTTTCTTTTACACGCAATGTGCTACCAGGGAGGTGATAGAAGCATTCACGACTGTAACGTTTCAAAGGCTTTTAGATAGGGAGCATGAAGAGGCAGGGAATGGAGAGGTTTGGACCATGTGTAGGCAGATGAAATTAATTAGATTGGCTTCATGGTACAGAGATGGTAGGCTGAAGAACCTAATCCTGTGTCAATCTACGACTGTTAATTAGTTTTATCTGTCGTGCATAATCTGTTAATTTGTTAATCTGTCGTTTTCACACGTTACCCATCCACATATCTCTGGTCTTCCTCTCCCCTGACTCTGTCTGAAACAGGATCCCGATCCAAAACATCACACGTTCCTTCTCTCCAGAGATGTTGCCTGTCCTGTTGAGTTACTCCAGCATTTTGTGTCTATCTTCGGTGTAAACCAGCATCTGCACTTCCTTCCTACACTGTTAATTTGTTAATGTGTTTAACCAAATTGATATTGCTTTTAAATACATTGTAGTTTAGCATTAATTACAGCCGTAAAAGATGGTGTTGAAGATTTACAAAACTTTCTGGCCCCAGAAGTCAATAATTTCTTGCACCTCCCAGCAATCTTAGCGCAGTATTTACTTTTTAAATCCATGGGAAGGATGTGCATTTGTCATTCGGTTTAACCACCACTGTAGAAATTTCCCTGGGCACTTCCTCTTCTGAGCTCTTTGGTTAAAGGTTTTCAATTAAAATGTTGTTATGTTTATGTTGAAGGAGAGACTGAGAAGAAATGTGAAAAGATAAATGGCGTTTATCTTGGTTCTCTTGTAAGGAAGGGTTTCCAGATGAGGGTTATGCTTTGGATAAAAATGCCCAGTCTAGTCACCCTTACAAGGCTGGACTTGTATACACTTTATTATAAAGTGCAAGATTCTTGATTGAAGTGCAATATCCTCCAGGGTCTTAAAAGTTGTTTGAGGAGTCATCCTCTGTCCTTTTCAATCTTCCACTGAAATGTTGACCCTAATTTCAGTTCCTATTTCTTCCAAGTCACCACGCTAACAATATGATTAACAATATGTTTCTTATAAAAACATACACAAAATTCTTAAAGGATTGGACAGGCTAGATGCACGATAAATGTTCCCGTTGGTGGGTGTCCAGAACCAGGGGTCATAGTTTCAGAATAAGGGGTAGGCTATTTTGGACTGAGATGAGGAAAAAGTTCTTCACCCATAGAGTTGTGAATCTGTGGAATTCTCTGCCACAGAAGGCAGGTGGAGGCCAATTCACTGGATGTTTTCAAGAGAGTTAGATTTAGGTCTTGGGGCTAAAGGAATCAAGGGATGTGGGGAATAAGCAGGATTTTAGATGGTGGTGTTGGTTGAAGGGCTGAATGACCTACTCCTGCACCTATTTTTCTATGTTTCTATATTCATCTTTCTAATCAGATGTAGAAATTGCAATTAGCTTCAACTGTGACCCAATCTATTCACATAGCCTGTTGAAAATCCACAGGCAGATGAGCCATTTCAGTCAATTAGCCCTTTTTTTTTTTTTTGCTTCAACCCAAATCCTGTTGAGAATTTGGTGAGCTGTTTTCTTGAATCATTACAATCTTTATCGTGAAGGTATTCCTACAGCGACTTTGATTCAGTTTCAATCCTGAAACTCCCCAATCAATGAAGAAGCAATGCTATCTCCAAATCAGGGTGGTGTATGACTTCAAGGGGAGTCTGCAGGTGCTGGTTCCTTGTTCAGCTGCCCCAGCCATCATGGTGGAGACTGCATGTTTGAGAGGTGCTGTCAGAGTATTCTGAGTGAGAAACTGCAATTAATGTTGTAAATGGCACGTGCTGTATCCACTGCCCTGAATGATGGGTTAAGATGGTTGGTGGGGTCCCAGCCAAGAAGGTTGCTTTATCCTGGATGGTTTTGAGCTTGGGGGGAGTTGGTGCTGCATACATGTGTGCCAGTGGAAGAGTGTTCCATTGCACTCCAGATTTGTCTTTTTTAGATAATGGAAAAGCCTTGGAAGGGCTGCTTCATTTACTGAAGATTTGCAAATGTAATTGATGAAGGTGAAGTTGGCAGCAAGTCTCCATGGCTGTTCTTATAATGGAAGGTCATTGATCAAGCAGCTGAAGATAGTTGTGTCTGAGTTGTTGTCTGAGGAACACCTACAGTGATATCCTGGGGTTGTGTTATTTGACTTTCAACAACCATAACTATTTGGCTTTGTGCAAAGTTTGACTCCAGCCACCCAGTGTTTCCTTTTTGATCTTCATTGACTCCAGTTGTACTGGAGTGCTTTAATCCTACTCTTAGTCAAATGCTGCCTGGTGTCAAGGGCAGTCGCCCCTATTTTTCTTTAGAATTTTGCTTTTTGGTCCATGGTTGACCAAGACTGATGCAGCCTGGAGTTGTATGGTTCTGGTGGAACGCAACCTTGGCTTTAGTGAATAAATGCTGCTTGATAGGACTACATAGAGTGGCGTCACCCATCACTTTGGTGATGAGTGAGAGTACACTGGTTGGTAATTAGCCACTACCTCTCGCAACTCATTATATGTGTGTATGAATATATATATATATATATATATATATATCTGTATATCTGTAACAGAAATGTCACATGGTTTTGATGCCTATAGATCAAAGTTGAAATATCAATTTGGACGCCAAGTTCTGGAGTAATTCAACAAGTCAGGCAGCATGTCTGGAGAACATGGATTGATGATGTTTTGGGTAGAAACTCTTCAGCTATATCAGTTATTCTGCACAGCTACTGAGGACTGGTTGAATGTATCACTGCCTCCAGATAGGCTATGGATGTTTGTGCTTTAATTGTGTAAGTCACCAGATGAGTATGGCAACAAAGGACATTATAAACAGCAAAAGACATTATAATGATTAGTCTGTTTATAATAAATAGATTTATAATTAGTATTTATAACGACATTCGTCTGAAGAAGAGTCTTGACCCGAAACATCACCCATTCCTTCTCTCCAGAGATGCTGCCTGTCCCGCCCGCTAAGTTACTCCAGCATTTTGTGTCTACCAAAAGACATTATAAACTTTTCAGACAGTTTGATAATTGCTCGTTTCTGAGCTTCCCCCCAGTCTAGTTTCAGTAAAAACACTGAGTCAAGCACTTGCAAAGATTAAAGTTTATTCTAGCGAAATTATAAGCGTGTCGCAGATCATACACTGTACCTACTATCACCACCGCGGGTTCGATCCCTGCTTCTGTCTAGTCAAGCCCTCTAGGCCTCGCGTAGACAGAGACACTCCAGCAGTTCTCCTGAGGATCGACCACGAACCTTGTGATCACCGTCTTTTATATGCCCCGCGAACCTGAGGGCCAAACCACACGGGGTTGTCTTACACTTACCCAATAACAGATATCGATTAACCCCATACATAACAGACATCTCCCTAACCCAATAATACAACAGCTCAATACATTGTATTACATGGAAAGCTCTCGAAGGAAGCTAACAAGGACAAACATTGAAACATGTGCCCTGGAACCCACAACTTCCCCAAGGCTCAACAATTCGACCAATCATCAATTAACAGGATGACCGTCTTGAAACATTATATATATTGTTTCACAATACATTTGCAGCTACCAGGTGGCGCAGCGGTAGAGTTGCTGCCTTACAGCGAATGCAGCGCCGGAGACTCAGGTTCGATCCTGACTACGGGCGCCGTCTGTACGGAGTTTGTACGTTCTCCCCGTGGCCTGCGTGGGTTTTCATCATCATCATCATATATCTACAGCCGGAAACAGGCCTTTTCGGCCCTCCAAGTCCGTGCCGCCCAGTGATCCCCGTACATTAACACTATCCTACACCCACTAGGGACAATTTTTACATTTACCCAGCCAATTAACCTACATACCTGTACGTCTTTGGAGTGTGGGAGGAAACCGAAGATCTCGGAGAAAACCCACGCAGGTCACGGGGAGAACGTACAAACTCCTTACAGTGCAGCACCCGTAGTCAGGATCGAACCTGCGTCTCCGGCGCTGCATTCGCTGTAAAGCAGCAACTCTACCGCTGCGCTACCGTGCCGATTTCTCCGAGATCTTCGGTTTCCTCCCACGTCCAAAAACGTACAGGTATGTAGGTTAATTGGCTAGGCAAATGTAAAAATTGTCCCTAGTGTGTGTAGGATAGTATTAATGTGCGGGGATCGCTGGGCGGCGCGGACCCGGTGGGCCGAAAGGCCTGTTTCCGCGCTGCAACTCTAAATCTAAATCTAATAGGAATTATGCATTTAGGGTCAGTTTGCAAAATCATTATATAAGTTATCAATTTAAGGGAAACATGGAGAACACCTGGACCATTTACCATTCTGCATATCAGCCTGAGCCTAGACTAGCTGATGCCAATCGAAGCCTATAAAGTTCCGCTGACAAGGGCTAAGCAATACTGACAAATGCAGGGATTCTCCATTTTATAATGTCTTTAATTTAGCCAATATTAACAAGTTAACATTAGGAAAAAAATGTTTGACTTGTTAACTGGCAGTAAGAGAAATTTGTTGTCATCAGGCAGCCAATAACCCCTATTTTACTCGCATCGTGCTGCTATTGAGATTAATTTTGTACCTTCTTGGGTCTGTTAAAGGTCCCTAATCTGAAGCATCAATTTTTACTTTCTGCAGATAGTGCCTGACCTGTGTGCACAGCTTTTTCTATTTTCTGTTTTTGTGTCATTTTGGCTCCAGTTTTTGCTTCTACTCGTGTCCTGTTATTACTTTACCTGTTGCAAGTCATTATGTTAACCAAAAACAAAAAAACAAGCTCCTGGAGGATCTCGGTGGGTAAGCAGCATCTGTGAAGAGAAATCGAGACAATGTGTTTGATTGGTACACTTCCAAGTTCTGGTATTGACTGCCACTAAACAATTCTGATTTCTTTTTTGCAGTCATTCCCTTTGTTATACACATCTGACACCTTCCTCGATCTTCTCTCCTACTGAAAAATAGCTCCTCTCGTTCCCAGTTCTGATAAAAGATTACAGACGAAATATTGACTGTTTCACTCTCCATTGGCACTGCCTATCCTGGTTTTTGATTCAGATTTCCAGAATCTACTGATATCTATTTTCATTCTGATTTCCAACACAGATTAAATGCTTGTCACTGGATTTCATTAAATATCACTGCAGGTTTCAAGTATTAAAGTGTTAATGCAGCAGAATTTATAGGCGTGTTTAAAATGCCCCATTCTGCAAATTAATTTTAAAGCTTGCTGTGTTCACCCGTGATACATGTTCTCACAATCCTGCATTTGACACTGCACGTAGTAATGTACTTAGTGGGAAAAGCTTCAATCATGGCTTGTGCCTTGCTTTATGAGAGGATGCTGGCGAATTCATTCTCGAGATTAAAGCCTTTAGTCTTCATTTTAAAAATCTTTACAGAAGTTAATGTAAACACAACCCCACCTTAGTGTTGTGATTGAAATTTCTCTAATTTGCACAAAAATTTGAGACCGCATTATATTGTCAAGTCCCAGTATAAATTTCCGAAATGGGGACCTTGAATAAATTTGGTATTTATCAATGTTAGTTAGTTTATTCTGCTGAAGGTTGCTGGCTAAAGGTGTGAAATTTAGCACATCACATCAAATTCCAGAATATGTAACTTTTTGCTTTTCATCCATATATAAAATGGACATAAAAGCCTGGTCTCTTCTAAATTGGTTAGGGTCTCGACCCGAAAGGTCACCTATTCCTCCTCTCCAGAGATGCTGCCTGTCCCGCGGAATTACTCCAGCATTTTGTCTACCTTCGTTTTAAACCAGAATCTGCGGTTCTTTCTACTTGTGTACATTAAATAGTGGTTGAAGACACACTTATGCTGCTCTAGAGTGGAAGGAAAAAGATTTTTGTCTTCAGAAAAAAAGACCATTGAGCTCAGATTCAGTTTATAGAAATTGCAGTCTTGTCATTTCAAAAATTATTTTTATCCTGTAATTGTACTACTTTCCAAAACCTTAATCCACGTATGTTCCTTTGTGTGAGGGGCAGCTTGCTTTGTAACCTCATTCCTGGTGTCATGGATGAAACATATTCTGTGTGGTGTTGGTATAGTTAAGTGCATTTATGTGCAGAACTGATCCACCTTTTTAAAACATTCTTTTTGTGAATCAAACAGCAGCTTAGTGCTTACATTTGAAGCCGTTTATTATGCTTTTCAAAATCCCCCTCCTCACCCTCCAATAAATTTCTGGAATAGAAAAAGAGTGATTCATGCCCTGTTGAAAGATCTGGTTGTAGGCAAAGATGTACATTGCAAGTTTTGAAGAGTGAAAGCTCTTTGAAGATAGCAACAAATGGTTCTAATTACATGGGAACAGAAGGTTCATCCCCTCACGTCTGTTGTGCCATTCAAGTTCTGAGTTGCTAATCTTTGCCCAGCAAAAATACTGTTATGTTTCAAAGTCTGGAGCCATCAGAAAGTCAGATTGCTAATTTCTATTATTCCTTGGGAAAATAATATTGTTGCCTAGCTAAGACTCTGTGCCCCCTGTCCTGGGTTTCCTCTTAGTGACCTCTCTGAAGAAGGGTC
This sequence comes from Rhinoraja longicauda, assembly GCF_053455715.1. NCBI lineage: Eukaryota > Metazoa > Chordata > Chondrichthyes > Rajiformes > Arhynchobatidae > Rhinoraja > Rhinoraja longicauda. The sequence continues at coordinate 18,708,923 of NC_135965.1, forward strand.
TCGACCTGAAATGTCACCCATTCCTTCTCTCCAGAAATGCTGCCTGTCCCGCTGAGTTACTCCAGCTTTTTGTGTCCGTCCCAGGATATCTTCGGTTTAAACCAGCATCAGCGGTTCCTTCTTACACATTTCTGTGCAACCACTGGTGGATCAATTTTACATCTAAATACAACTTTATGAAGTATGATATGAAAGCCTAAACCTTTTTTGATCTGTTATCATTCTTCTGAAAAACGGGAAGTCATGACATGCAGTTAGGATTTAAAGTTTCATTTCAATTTTATTTGAAGCAAGGTGCCAATTCAGAGCCAAGCTTGGGTGGTTACTTAATCATAGAGCAGTATGAGTTTATGCAGTGTAGAATTGTGCCCCTAAAGATTCGTTGCATCATGACTGTAAAACTGTTCTTGCAGCTTGAGCGCACAGACAATCTGAAATTTCATTTGTGTTATAACTAGAGCCAGGATTTTGCCATAAATGCCATAAGTGCCTTTTCATGCCTTTTTTTGATGATTTCAGCAAGATAATGCTTTTTTTCATGATCGAGTGCCTAAATCAGCCTTTTTTTTGCCGTGTTAACATAACTTACAAGAAGATTTCCACCACCGGGGCGAAACCGGGGGCGCCACCTTCAGTCGTTCATTCGTGGGTAGTGGACGAGGCCCCAGTCTTTTGCAGTCATGCTGTAAGTGGGTGGAGAGGGGTGGATGGGGAAGAATCCAGTCTTTTCAAACTGAAGTTAGGCTGTGAGTAGGTGTGAAGTGTTGAGGGGGGAGGGGTACCAGGGTTAAGTTTCTGTTTATCAATCCTGCAGTAGAACGCGTTCGGTCGTTGGTCAGCTGATGATTGTCCAAAGAGTGGGGGTTTTTCCTCTTGTAGCTGGTGATTTCTTGCAAGCCCTTCTAAACTGAAGAAGGGTCATTAGCTGAAAATTTGCTCCTCAACTTCTCGGAGTACCTTTTCTTGGCAGCTCTGATTCCTCTTCTCAGCGTGTACTTGGTCTGCCTGTAGAAGTCTGCATCCCCACTCCTGTAGGATCTACCGCAGCAAGCGTCAAAATGCCTAAAGTCAAGTCAATGCCTTGTAAAAAAACTGAACAATTTGGTGAGAGTGTACAGGAGTTATATATTCTCTACAGACACTGTGCTGTTTTGTAAAGCATGTGAGAAAGCAGTGAATCATTCCACTGTGGAAATTGGAAAACAAATCTCTCGGAGGTTTTTTAGAGAAACACACAGATGAACATATACCGAGCGAGTCATCATTACGGAAAAATTATGTTGACAATAAGTTCGACATTGTTTTGCAGAAAATTAGAGATGAAGTTGCATGCAACAAAATATGGATTTCAATAGATGAGACAACCCATGCTGTGGGGAGATATGTTGCCAATGTGGTCATCGGTACATTGGAGGCAGGTCAACAATCAAAGGAGTATTTGTTGACATCGGAAGTATTGGAGAAGTCAAACAGCTCAACTATTGCTCAGTTGTTTACATCTTCACTTGCTGTACTTTGGCCAGAAGGTACAAGATTGTTCTTCTGTTTGTGACTGATGCAGCTCCGTACATGAAAAAAGTTGCCTGTGCTCTTAAAGTTTTATTCCCCAAAATGTTGCATTTGACATGTTTAGCTCACGGACTCCATAGAATTGCCAAGCACATACGTAGCTTGTTTCCAAATGTTGATCACCTAGTTTCCAATGTCAAGAAAATCTTCCTCAAAGCACTGTCACGTGTGCAGTTGTTCAAGGAAATTGCACCTGAGATTCTGCTACCTTCTCAGCACGTTTTGACTAGGTGGGGTACATGGCTCTCTGCTGTACTCTGCTATGCTGCAAATTTTGAAAAGATAAAAGAAATCGTCAACTGTTTTGAAGAAGAATCTGCTGCAGTCAGATCGTCAGTGGAATCATGCAGAAAAAGTCCCTCCAGTGTGATCTTGTGTTTATTGCTTCCAATTTTGCAAACTTCCCACAAGCTATCACTTCCTTTGAGAAACGTGATGAAACATTAGTGAATAATTTGCAGGTTTTCAACAAAGTAACTGACGATATTTGTAAAGTTCCTGGCGATGTAGGTAAAGACATACAAGGAAAATGTGAGAGAGTGATTTTAGGTAAGAAAGACCTTGGAGAAATACAGAACATAGCTAAAGTTCTCAAAGGTAGTTGTTATGCACAAGATATCGACATGAATATAGAGTCTGTAGCTTGTTTCAGGTATGCACCAGTGACCTCAGCTGGGGTAGAAAGAAGTTTTTCACAACTGAAGCATATTCTGTTTAACACCAGATAATTTGGGAAAAAATGCTAGTAATTATGTGCAACCAGGCAACTTTGGTCATTTAACGTAATATACCTTTATATTATCATTTTTAACCGAATTTTGGTGATGGAAATACATGCCTTTTCTGCCTTTATTGTCGATAAATGCCTTTTTCATGCCTTTTTGGTAATTATATTATGCCTATTTGCCTGCCTATTTCAGAGATTTTTAGTGCTTAAACATCCTGGCTCTAGTTATAACCCACAACTCTAATGTACTTGTGAATTTTGGCAGGCAGTGGGGTTATTGCATTTGCTGTGTGCCAAACTTTCTATTCCTGATGTGCAAATTGCATTTTTAAAGCTTGCTGTTTATAACAACTGATCTAATAAACAGAGTTTTGACTCAATGCAAAGAATACTATAAGAATTTGTTAAAATGAATAGTCTCCAAGGTCCCCTCCAGCTTGCCTTTCACTAGAGATATGGTTGGTCCTGGCCCTCTGTTCACTTACTCAAGCCACTGCCTTGAGAGATTTGGATTTGATTGATAGATACATCTCTTGATGCTCCTGAACACATCATCAGTGATGTAAGCTGGGGTCATTGGGTGTTTCGGGTCCTTCAACATCAGACACCCTCGCCCGGGCGACCCAGCCGTAGTTGATCAGACCACGACTTGTGTTCAGGTGATATTCGCTCCTCCCCATGAACCTCCTCTCCTGATCCAGAGCCATCTCGAGGCTTTCTCTGCTGCCTCTCTGGTGTTCTTGATGGCTCTTCTGCGCTCCGGTGATGCCCAGTGCACTCAAGGCCTTGTAGAGTGATTGCCCTGCAAAACCTCTACAGCCAACCTCGATAGGCATACACCTTGCCTTCCAGCCCTGTTCACGGCAGTCTATGACCAGCTCTTCGTATTTGGTCTTATTTCTCTTGTGGACCTCCTCCCACGGCACTATCAGTTCCAACAAGACTACGTTTTTGGTCGCCTCTGAGACCAGGAGGATGTCCGGCCTCAGGGTGGCTGTGGCGATGTGTCGTGGGAACTTCAGCTGTTTGACCAGGTCTACAGAAAGCTGCCAGTCCTGCGCAGTCGCCAGGATTCCCGACGGATTCTTGGCTGCTGTGGATTTCTGATTGAATCAATCATAGTTTTGAATATGCTTTGAATATCCACTGGTATACAGACCTGAACATTTAAAAGATTTGCAAGCTTCCTTCCTAACCCATAAATAGTTAACCACATAATCTCAGACTATCTCCCTAAAGTTTTTGAACCTAAGCCTGTGGAAATCATCTCTCAACAGCTAACCATTAATCACTTTTTTAATTTGGTGGTTGTGAAGACAAGGTTTTCTTTCTCAATCTCTCCACATGGAACACTCCCCTCATTGTATATTTTCCATAACATTTCATTTCTTTGCACAAAATTACCTCAAGAAATTAGGCACTGTACTCTATAAAACAAATTGGCACATGAGGGGAATTGTATCCATAAATAGTCCTTTAAATTATTGGTTGCTATACCCATCTATTGAACCTAAAATGATTTATTATTCCTTTCTACGTATTGTACTTGAGCATGGCTTCATTTGTATTGATGAAGAGTATTATCTGATCTGATAGCATGCAGACTTTTCACTGACTTGGTGTACATGACAATAGCCCTAAATCTGATTGTGGCACTATTCAAATTCATACACTATTTTGATGGCAGATGTTATCATTTGTATGTTTAACTAATAAGTAAACTTCCAAATGAGAGGAACAACATGGATTTTGCCTGGGTAGTCTACAACTTGAACACTGAATTTTCCAATTTTAGGTTTTCCCCTCCTCGTCCCTTCCAATCCTCCAGTCCTACCATTCCTGTCCCCTTTTCCATACCTCCTCCTGCCTCCAATCACCCTGATTCATTCTCTCTTCCCCCACCTGTTTCCATCTGCCTATGATGCCAACATTTCACCCACTGGATGTTTCCTTCCCTCATTAAGTTCTGATTCCATCTGCAGTTCACCTTTCTTAATGGTTCCTATTATCACCATCCTTGCATGCCAGATTCCAAGCACTGGTACCCATTGTGTTCCTGCCTATTGCCCACCTAGTTGCCTCCACCTCTGCCACTTCTCCCCTTATCTGGCTCCATCCATCATCTACCTGTATCTTGTCTCCCAACTGTACTCGGGTTCCTCGCGTTCCTATTACATCTTTCCCCTATCACAAACTGATGTCCTCTGGCTCTTGATTCCCCTATGTCCATTCAGCTTTAACTGCAATTATCATACTGCAGCTTTTGGTTCTTGATGTGGTGTCTATTAATAAACATTTTATGTACTGATCTTGCAAAAAGTAGATAAGTTGTTGAGGAAATGAGTCTACTTGTGTTGAATGGTTTCCTGGGGAAGTGGATTCATTAGTTTTACCTTTATGCCGAGAACTGAGAGGCACATTTTTCAAATCTCGATAACGAAGTGACAGATAAAATAGTTTCCTGTCTGCTGTTCAATCCGTGTACTTTTTTGGTGTGTGTATGAAGTATATCAACCAAAATGACCATATAAAGCCCTTATCCTGTTCAATTTTGACAGCTACTTGCTCTAGACCTGAACATGCTGAGTAGAATGTTTCCTGGCAAAGTCATGGAAGAAAAATGGCTCTGTCCATAATGAAAGTTGTAATGAGGAAAGGTTTTAAGAGTATTGCTTTTTCTAAAAAAAAACTTATTCTGTTGATGACGTGGTTTATGGTCAGTTCTAATTGTTCTTTGTTGCTTATTGAAATTAGTTAAATGATCTAGTTTCCCCTGTTTCTCTGAATATTGTAACATATAATTATGCTTTATGAATCAATTTGGTTCTTGTAGCAATTTGAATCTTGGTATTCACATGTTCCATGCTTGTTTTTGCAATCATTCTGGGTGTCGGCAGAAATGCTTGACGTGAGACACTGTCTATTTTGAAGTCACCTTATTTCACCACCAGGAAGAAAGCAGAAAAATGCTCAATTTAAATTTTGCCCCTTTCATCAAAAATATGCAAAAATAAAATGATCTACTTCGTCACCGTGTGGAATTGCTGCATTGTCCAGGTCTTGAGCAGTTATTTCATTAACTCTTGTTTAATAATTGACTGTGTCTATGCTCCTTTGTCCCCGTGTTTCTACATTTCTAGCAATGAGAAGGATGAATGCCAGCTTCCCTTTTGGATAGATATTCACTAACTATTTTGTCATTAGAATGGTCTTTATGCAAAAAAACAAAGTGCCGGAGCAACTCAGCAGGTCAGGCAACATTCCTGGAGAGCATGGACAAGTGACATTTCGGTTGGTTGTGGTGGGGGGTGAGGGCATGTGAGAAAGCTGGAAAAAGCTTGGCGAGTGATAGGTGGATACAGGTGAGGGGGTAGTTGATAGACAGTTCATTAGATGGAGATGAAAAGACACTGAGATGAGGATAGAACAGGTGTGAATTGTGAAGTCAGAGAAGGGAATGTAGGTGGAATGGGAGAAATGGGTGCATGTTTTGGTGGGGCACAGGGAAGATGGGGATATGGGAACCATTTTTCCCCAAATTAAATGCATTCCATAAATTGCTTCGCGTATGCCTCCAGGTTTTTTAAATGTTGAAATTCGCTATGTGAAAGCACTTAAGCACCACCGAATCCCAAAGTAATTTCTGTCAAGAAAAAAAATATCCAGAAATATTATGCTATACTATTTGAAATGTTTAAAATAAAACTTGTTTATTTGAAGATGGTGGGATGAATTATCGAGCTAATGATGGAAATTTATAATTAAGATTTTGGGAGCTTTCAACTGATTTTGTTCATGAGCTGATTTGTAAATCTTGTGCCTGCTGCAGATAGAATTGAGTTTAAAGAATGTTTGGATTTTCATTACAAAAATAGAAAATTGTGGCGTGTTGGTTGTTTGTGGCATTATTGTGGTCAAGAATAACAAGTATTTGCGTTAACAATGCAATGATGTGGCCTCACTAAGGACACCCATAGAGAAAGTGGAAAGATTGCAAAGTCAGATCAGTGGCTATGTTGGATGGTGATGAAGGTTGATATCATGGATTAATTGCTAGGTTGAAAGAAAGCAAGAGGGAGATGTGTGGCATGGTGATGTAGCAGTAGAACTACTGCCTTACAGTGCCAAAGACCCTGGTTCGATCCTGACTACGGGTGCTTCTTTGTACGTTCTTCCTGTGACCTGTGTGGGTTTCTCCGATTTCCTCCCACACTCCAAAGACGGTTTGTAGGTTAATTGCCATGGTATATATGTAAATTGTCACTAGTGTGTGTAGGATAGCATCAGTGTGTGGGAATCGGTGGTTGGTGTGGACTCGGTGAGCCGAAGGTCCTGTTTCCCCGCTGTATGTCTAAACTAAAATCAGAGAAATTTTGCTCATGCTCCAGGATCTTTAGCCTCGTGTTTCCAAGCAGCATTCCGTCTGTCCGCATCAAAATAGTTAACCCCCCTTCTGATACATTATACTTGCAATTGCCAAATTTTTGCCCACTTGACTACCTTGAATATATCCCTTTACAGACTCTTGTGTCCTGCTTTCCCATCTATCTGTTCAACAGTAAAATTTGCTGCAATATACTCAGCCTCTTATGTGACTAATAGACTAAATTTAGTCGCAGAAGTGAGACTTGTCCCACTAATAACAGCTTTCCAGTATGAAAATGACTCCTTTTTTGTGTTTGCTGTTATTAGCCCATCCTCTATCCATCTTCATATGCAAATGTCTGCCTTGTGACATCACCTAATAGGTGGCTACGTTTTAAAATTCCTCTTGATATGTCTAATGGTTCCCCTTTATTCACTTACCACCTCAAAGAATATGTTTATAAATGTTTCTTTCACAAAATGTTCCCCTCATGATGGGTGTTGATCATTGAGCTTAGATGGCTTTTTTGACTATGGAAACTGAGGAATGTGAGGACCGAACTAAATGAACTTGGGTGTAAGATCTGCTAGGATCTTAAAAATAGAACAAATTAGAAAGGATCTCTAGTCCACTTCAATCTTATGGTCTTAAATTTAGCACATTTACCAATCTCTAATGCTTCTAACTGTCCCTTTTAATTTGTATCAAATACCGGAAGACCACTTTGTAAATTGCTACATGATATTGGCACGATCAGATCAAATCTACCACCCATATTCAGGCCACTGTTGCCGATGCATGTTTGCAAAGTCGTATAGTTCCGTTTTTACTTTGGCACCTGGCACCATGATATCCTTCCACTGGAATCCAGCCTCAACATTGTAAAACAGCTTTGGATGTTGTTTCATACTTGAAAGAACTGTTGGAATAATTTGACCGAGCGAGGATAATCAGATATTTGGATGTTTCAAGGAAAAACAATTGGTGGCATGCCAAAGCCACCATCTTATTTAATCATGGTTTTTGAGGCTCTGGCCTAATTATAATGCATAACAATTCCTTTGAGTATTCTGTTCCTCATAATATTGGTGTGTTTCTATGCCAAAAAAATGAATTATCCAATAATTTGAATCAAGCAATGGGGATAACTTCATTGGATGTGCTCTAAAAGTAATTTACAAAATATCTAAATCAGTGAAAATGTGAAGCATAAGAACAAACAAACAAAGATGGAGTTTGGTTTGGTGTCATGGCTACTAGGGATAGTATGGATTCTTTTTGAGAGGGGGGGGGAGATCATACCTATCACAACAAAAATTCAGAGTAGCCATTTCTTTACCTCTCTCCGTTCCACTCTTCACAAAGAATGGAACCCATAGTGATGTTATTTCATACTGCTGCCACAAATCTTGAATATACAATAATCTTTCTCGTTTTTGTTCCAAAACGTTATGCCCAGCAAGGAATTGATTTGAATGATTATGTGCAGCATCTGGTTTGAGTAATTGTTATTTTGGTGTAATGCCATTGGTATTTTAAAATTCAGTGAAAATGTATTTAAGATACTGGCCTGAGATGTTTTCAGAAGATCAGCTATTTTAATCAATGTAGATCTTTCTGCCCCATTACTGTCAAAACAGAAACATAGAAAATAAGTGCAGGAGGAGGTCATTCGGCCCTTCGAGCCTGTCAAGGGGTCATGTTTTAAATTAAATTTGTTTTGCAAACCCTTTCCATGATCCAACATTTTCTTGTGAAGTTTCCCAACCAAATCTGCTAAGGATCATTAAGTTTTGGGTGTCTTTTTAATCAAAGGGAGATATAACTCAAGTTTTATTAAGCATGCTCTTTTTAATAAATAATAATAATAATAAGCATTTATTTTATATAGCGCCTTATCAGGTGCTCAAAGCGCTTTACATAAACAATCATAACATAAAAACAAACAGACAAACTATCCTAACGGAAAAGCGTCGAATAAACAACGCCAGCGTCCTCTCACGTCAGGGTCCGGCAGTAGACAACAAAAAGCACAGGACACACAGATACAATTTTTACACAAACAGCCATCACAGTGATTGCTCTAGGCACACCCTCACTGTGATGGAAGGCAAAGAAAAGTCTTATCTCCTCCTCATTCTTCTCCCGTGGTGCCACGAGGTGATCGAGGCTCCCAACTTTTTGAAGCCCCCACCGGGCGATGGAAAGTCCCAGGGCCGAGCCGAGCAGGCCAATGAAAGTCCTGAGCCCCCACTGGGCGATGGAAAGTCCCAGGGCCGAGCCGAGCAGGCCGATGAAAGTCCTGAGCTTCCACCGGGCGATGGAAAGTGCTGCGGCCAGGCCACGCAGGGCGATGAAGGGCCTGCGAGCGGGTCGATTTCTCACAAGTACTGAATTTCAGTTTATTCCAGAGCTAACTGAATGCTTTCCCATTGATGCTGTTCTCCACCATGATCCCATTGAGTGATATTATTGTTGGTACAAAGTAGGGACTGCCAGATTTAGGCAAGAATTGATTACCTCTATTGATATGACATTGAAATTGTTCCATTGAGAAATCTTTTAACTTGAGTTTGTCTTGAAGTAATGGGTACAGCATAGAATGGCTGCCTGACAGCACCAGAGACCAGGGTTCGATCCTGACTACGGGTGCTGTCTATATGGAGTTTGTACGTTCTTAGTTTGGTTTATTGTCACGTGTACCGAGGTACAGTGAAAAGCTTTTGCGTGCTATCCGTCAGGAGGAAGACAAAGCATGATTATAATAGAGCCATTTACAATGTATAGGTACATGATAAGGGAATAACGTTTAGTGCAAGGTAAAGCCAGCAAAGTCCGATCAAGGATAGTCTGAGGGTCACCAATCAGGTGCACTGTTTTCTGATTGTGGTAGCATGATTCAGTTGCCTGTGCCCTGTGTCAGTGTGTGTTCTCTCTGGGTGCTTCGGTTTCTTCCCACACTCGGGATGTGCAGGTTTGTAGGTCAATTGGCTTCTGTAAGTTGTAAATTGTCCTTGGTATGTAGGAAAGTGCTGGTGTATGGAATGATTGCTAGTCAGCATTGCCCGAAAGGCCTGTTTCTGCGCTGTATCTCTAAACTAAACTAAACAATGCTTGAATTGAGTTATTGTGTTGGAGAAAATTTCATAATTTAATAATGGCTCACCATAGTGAACAGTATTGTGCTGTTTTTACAAAATAATTGACTGTTTAAATATCCAATCAAAATAAGTATAAGACTTTGAAAATAGTAAAGAGCATCATAAGCAGCTTGGTATCTTTGGTTACAGGAAAATTATTGTAGTTTTCCTTAAAGTGTTTATCTTGCAGCATTGTTTTCAATTTATTTTCATTTTATTTTTCAGAAATACCATTTAAGTGTGAGAATACGATTTGGCATAAGACAAGTTTGACGTATGTCCATCATTGAATGGAATTATTGCCTGACTTCTTCTATGTATCTTACTATATTTGACTAACAATAATGTATCACTCGGAGAATTAACTATTATTGGAATGTCATTGGCTTTTCCGGATGTATTTCATTGCAAATCGTATACATTCAACTGTATAGGAGATGTTGATATTTCTAGGGTGAGAATGATTGCTTCATAAATGGCTCAGTCAATCCTAAGTGCAAAAGGGAGTCTCTGCTATTATATATTCGGTAAGCTGGGTTGTAACTAATAAGGTATTTTAACAGTGTAATAAAAGCAGAACTGTTACAATTTCACGTGAAACTGCAACTTCCCATTTTCAGACTTTACCACCGCACATCTCATCTTGCTATTTCCTTGTTGCTGGCCAAGCCTCTGCCTAGTTATCCACCATGATTTACAGAACTGTTTCAAGCTCATTATTAACTGAAATGGTGGGTTTTTGGTCTGGTAATTTTTAGAAACCAAATTCTAGCAATGTTGGGTCAGGAAAAGACACAAGTTATAGGGATTAGTTCTTTGTAACATAGTCAATACTTTTGTGCAGCCATACTAACGACGACTCTGGGTTTAGAAAGCCCCAATCAAAGGTGTTGTAATGAAGGCATTATTTTATTTCCATAATTCTGGTCATTGGATATGCAGAAAATATAGCTGTAGCAATATGTTAGCCTAGTCAAGTTTGCTTCAAATTTAGGTTTCGAAACCAGCATCTGAAATTCAGAAAATTGATTATAGCCATTCTTGAAATGGATGTGGAGAACGCATGACTGCATAAGCATTATTGTTATCCTAAAGTATGGCATTGAATCATGCAGCTAAGAGCTTCCAGATTGAGCATGATGCCAATATTTGGTGATAGGTTGCAACTTTCATTCCCCAAGTGAGATGGCATTGTACCAATTAGTTGTTTTAATAACTGATTTTCATAATTACATTAAAGTTTAAGCCAATGAATTAACAAATATACTCGTGTTGAAGATTGAATCACTAAGGAGCCATAACATGTTTTAAAATAAATACATTTAGAATTTAATCACAAATTTCTCACCCTGCACACGCCTTAACCAACTCCCCTTCTCCTCGAGCAGTTTGTTCGATTATTTCTTGTGGTGACACTTTCTGGCGACTACTTTCTGCTCTGACAAATATGCTTGTCGATTTAATTCTGGATAAGATTAATCTGATCTATATTCTGTTTATTCCAATGTTTTATTTACTACTCTTTTGTCTCCATCTTTGAATCTTGAAACATATAGGAATCCATCTGCTGCTTTCTATCGAGCTTTCCCTGTAAACAAGTCTCAGGATGCAAAGAACCTCTACGATAGGTATGACTGTATGTGAAAATGCATACAAGCAGTAGTATGCATGTATTCGCTTTGCACTGTTCTGGTTTCTCGTCAGCCATTTACAAAGAATAAGTGCAATTTATGTCACACATGCAGTCATTTCAAATATCCGAGGGGTATTGGTATACGCCAATAACCCTCAAAATACTAGAAATTTGACCCAACCTTGATTAGTTATCCATTCAGGCAAGGTAACTTCACATTGGGGGCACATTGCTCATTAAATAAGAGTTTCGGTAGGGGGAAAGGAGAAACATATGCTTCTACCCATGAGCGCTATGCTTCCGCATATGAAACTTAAATTAAGATCAATAATAAGGCAGGGTTAATTGAAGCGCAGGAAGTACAGCTTGCAATTTGAAAGCATGCAAGGATGATTTTCCTTGTAGAAAAATTGAAGAGTGATTGGACCTTTTAATGATGACTGTATTGATAAACTGGCAGACAGCTACATACCTGAGTGTTGCAGGGATACAAGCAGGAATTTTAATGCTGTAAGAACTTAAAAGGAAAATGTACATCAAAGACAGATGACATTTCTTATGTCCCAAACTAGAGCGACAATAAATGGTTGCTTGGTAGATACTTCACAGCATTCTTAATCAAATCCTGCATGCCAGATTCCCTGGAGATATCATCTGGATTTGCTGTTATCGACCAGGTAACTTCTGTGAGAACTAGCATGAAGAAAAGCCAGCATTTGGCCTATTTTTTAAAAAGAGACTATCACAATTACAAATTTATACCCTCTTCTACATTATTCTAGAACGTTTGGCGAGAAACATTCTTAATGGGTGTTACTTTCTCGTGAGCTAATCAGATGTTTGAGAAACCTGTTGAAAAGCTGCACTGCTAATTCTTACATTTGAGCTTCTCTCTTTGGCCTTGACCATTACAGCTTCTAAGGTGCACTGTGATAAATAACATTGATGATGTCTTTGTGTATGTTGCTTTCTTCACTGCCTGATAATGCTTGTGTGAGGCACAGAGTAGAGCACACGACTTGAAATTCCACTAAATAAATCTGCAGCACTGCAGTGTTTGTAAAGTCGAGCACATCTCTTTTCTTTAATAAGGTGGTCACTTTCCTGGGAAAAAATGATATTTCATTCCGTTTGTTTGTAAATGCTCCCGTCAGTTTTACCAAGTATAACTTCTGTGACATGTAAATGACTTGATCCATTTTATTTTGGGTCTTGTCTTGCTTCACTGCAGCTGGAGTAAATTAAACTGCTTGGATTCATTATTTTTCAAGATCTACTCCATGAATGAAAAATTTACTTCAACCAATGCCTCTTTATATAGAAACATGAGAAGTCAGCAAAAGAAGTCACAAGAGGATACTGCCATTAAAATGCTGTGAATATTGGCAATCTATTGTAACCAAATGCCGCAGCAGAAGATTCATGAATTGTAAATGCTAGCTGTTCCCTCCACAGATACTAGATAAATCAAGACTGGATTTATAGAATGTTGGAAGCAAATGATATTTCCCCTATTTCCTCCACTGATGCTGCCTGATCTGCTCATTAATGCGCCATTTCTGTTTTTGCCGCTGTTGTCTAATGCGAATAGATCTGGAGTGGCGGTGGTGGCAGATATAAGAATGGATTTTGGAGAGGCAAGGAATGTAGACATGTAGATCACATGTAGGCAGAGAAGGTTGTTTAACTTGGCATCTTGTTTGGCACAGATATTGTGGGCCATATGGCCTGTTCTGGTGCAAAATTGATCTTTGTCTATAAATAGAAGCAAGCATCAACCATTCGAACCCTGACATCTGCTCCACTATCCAATTGGTGAGGTGCCTGAGCATCCTCTCACTGTAGAAGCCCCACATGCTTTGATTCCCTTAAATAAAAATCTATCAATCTGTCTTGAATACCCTTCTGAGAGGAGAGTTCTAAAGATCAATCCCCCTTGATGAAGATTTTTCTTGGATTTTGTACTGAATGGCTGACGACATTTTAAAACATAGCACCCTTTCCCCAACCAAAGGAAGCATCAACTCTGCATCCAGCCTTTCAGCCACTTTAAGAATATTGCTAAGTCAAATCATAAGGGTTTGGCCGCATCTGAATTTTACATTTAAGTTATCACTTGAAGGGTACACACCAGATGAAGATACTCTATTTCAATAGAGAATTATGAAATATATTTGTATAATAATGTATATTAAATTTTCATACATTTTGTGCAGCAAAGCCACAGTTTCCGTGGTAGTGTCAAAAATGCAGGAAAGATATCCACAATGCCTCAAGGACAATGTTTATTGCATTAAAAAATATATACTATTTCGGAAATGTTTGGAGATCGCAATTTCAAAAAAATTGCATTTACTGGACGGCTTTTAGTTCTGCCAAGGCCTTCCAAAGTGATTTGTAAGTGTGGCCATTGTTATGATGGAGGAAACACTACAACCAAGTTTAATGCTGCAAGCTACCACAAACATTAACCTGACGACTTGTTTTACTAATGTTGATGCAAGGAAGTGCAGATGCTGGAATCGTGATCAAAACACAGTGCTAAGGTAACTCAGTGTCTGTCGAGGGAATGGTCAGGCAACAATTTGAGTTGGGATCCTTTAGTACGTTGCCTGTCTATTGCCTGTCTATTGCCTATACAAATGCTGCCTACCCCACTGAGTTCCTCCAGCACTTTGTGTTTCTGATGTTGATTGGATGATTAATATTAGAAAATAATATTGGAAAACTAATATTAGTTCACTCCTGATTTTGAGTATTTCCAAATGATCTTCTGTGCCCATCGAACAGACCAGGCATGGCCTTTGTTTAATGGCTCTTCAGAAAGATAGCATTCCTGTGGCACTACACTGGAAATGTCAGCCTAAACTTTTCTTGCATCTGGAGCGAAACTAGAACCCACCTCTTGGCATAGGGATTATACCTACTAAAATGCAATAGCTTTAAAGCTCTTTTTGATGGTGTGCTGAAATAGTCTGTTGCTGATAGAATGCCTTTTTTCATGCTTTTAATAATGTAAAATATTCTAAGGAATTAATGAGCAAACGTAAGCTGTGCAGTGATATTAGGACAACGACCAAAAATGTGGCCAAACAAGTGGGTTTCAATGATTTTGGAAGAAACATTAAGGGGTTGAGGGAACTCGGAACTTGCAGCTGAAAACGTGGACACCAGTTGTGGCGCAATTCAAATTGGGGATGGTCAAGATGTCAGAAATTGAAGCGTATAGATACCATGCTTAAGATGGTACTGCTGGAAGAGATCAGGATTTGGGAAGGGTGAGGTTGTAGATGGGTTTAAAATCATATGTTTATGCCTCTGCAACTATTTACATGATTATTTAGACTTGCGGCATGAATTTGGAAATTGTCCTTTCTAGCTCATTGAATGTTCTATTGAGCACATGAGAACTGCTTGACATGAGCCATTGATGTTGCTACTTTAGTTACCTTCCATGGCTAGCCTAATTTTTGACAACTTCCATTCCCTTATATTAAGTACACAATAGGATGTGAAAATAACTGTACTAAATGATTTGCTGTAATCTGAATCTACACTTTTTATCCCTGAATTTTCCTGACTTTTGGTTGGTGAGAGGAGAAAACCAGAATGTTTTCAATCCTGCATATGACAAATTGCAGTGCCTCTTTATTTCCATTAACAAGGACACAAAATGCAAATAGGGTGGTACATGCTTCCCAGAGAATTAGCTTTAAACAAAAGATTTGTGTAACTAAATAACTTCAAAGTGCAAAATAGTTTGTAATTTAAATATCTCAAATATGTATAATGCATTGTTTCAAGACGGGAATAATTTGATAAGGTAACAGTTCAGAGTAAAGAAACGTCAATTAATCCTGACCTTTATTTCATTGTGTTGTGTGCCACAAATCATGTGGGACTTTACATTACAACTCTCATATGACCTGTTTCTTCAACTATATAATTTCAATTCGTTTTAGTGGCTGTATCTTGTGGCATTTGCTAGTGCTCTTTTAAGTCAGGCTTTTAAAATTTGTAATTATAACCACTTGGATCAACCCAGTGAAGACACAAAATGCTGGAGTAACTCAGCTGGTCAGGCAGCATCTTGGGAGAGAAGGAATGGTGACGTTTCGGTCGAGACCCTTCTTCAGATCAACCCAGCTGTTTATGGAGTCACAAGGGACTGCAGATGTTGGAAACTTGATGCTGGTGGAACTCATGGGTTAGGCAGGATCTGGGAGGAAAATGAACAGATGACATTTCAGTCCAAAGAAGGTTCGACACGGTGGCGCAGCTTTACAGAACCAGTAATGCCGATGATGGGGGCTGTCTGTACAGAGTTTGTATAGTGCCCTTAATGTTTGGGACAAAGACCCATCGTTTCTTTATTTGCCTCTAAAAATCGCCAAACACCTGTCCGACAGATCAGAAACACTTTTCAGGAGTCAGGTGTGGATTTGTCAATGACCACTGTCTGCAGAAGACTTCATGATCAGAAATACTGAGGCTACACTGCAAGATGCCAATAGACAATAGGTGCAGGAGTAGGCCATTCGACCCTTCACGCCAGCACCGCCATTCACTGAGATCATGGCTGATCATCCACATTCAGTACCCCGTTCCTGCCTTCTCCCCATATCCCTTGACTCCGCTATCTTTATGAGTATCTAACTCTCTCTTGAAAGCATCCAGAGAATTGGCCTCCACTGTCTTCTGAGGCAGAGAATTCCACAGATTCACAACCCAATTGAGCATGCCTTTTATATGCTGAATTGAAAACCGACCAGCCCCCAAAACACACATAAGCTAAAGATGGCTGCAACACAGGCCTGGCAGAGCATCACCAGAGAAGACACCCAGCAACTGGTGATGTCCATGAATCGCAGACTTCAAGCAATCATTGCATGCAAAGGATATGCAACAAAATACTAAACATGACAACTTTCATTTACATGACATTGCTGTGTCCCAAACATTATGGTGCCCTGAAATGGGGGGGACTGTGTATAAACACTGCTGTAATTTCTCCATGCTGAAACCAAAATGTATAAAAATGGCCTTTATTAAAATCTGACAATGTGCACTTTAACCACATATGATTTTTTCTATTACAAATCTCAAATTGTGGAGTGCAGAGGTAAATAAATAAATGATGGGTCTTTGTCCCAAACATTATGGAGGGCACTGTATGTGCATGGAAAGGACTATATGGCCAAAATGGTCCAATCAGGTGTTTATATACTCGTGTCTCCCCTGTGTTTGTGCATCTAATCCATCAAGTTAATCTTTCCCCCTCGTACTAGCCCATCCTACCCTCAAGTGCATCTTTTCTTGCTTCCTTTGGTCATGAGTCCCATGTTTTCAGTGCACTGAAGAAATGTCTTCCCAATTACCTTTTGAATTATTTTGGTGGCTATCTTGTATCGATTGCTTCACATTGTGCTAATTTCCCGCAAGTGGAAACATCCTGTTCTAATTGTGTAGACCTCCTATTAGGTTACCCATAAGTCACTCTATCTCAAGTGAAAAGAGACAGTCAGTTGGATAAAAATGGAGTAGGAGCTGCAGGTTGCCCTCAAGTCTCCAGTCGTTCAGCAACAAGCATATTTAATTGTCAATTAAGACTACTGTACCTCCACTGATTTTAACCGTGCGAGTTCTATATCCACTACCTTAGATTGAAAGGGCATTTTATTAATTGGGTTAGATAGTTTTGTTGCTGATACCAGCTGCATCTATTCCAAAGACATAAAATGGCAAGCTTTTGATATTCCAGTTAAATATGGGTGGAGGTAAGATGTTTCATTGTATTGAACTGAAGAACCAAAACTTTCATGCTCTTGGAAATAACTTTGTGGAATTGTTTTAAAGATGCGCTGTTAAAATCTTATTTGCATTTCCCTTCTGATTCTTTGGGTTTTTTCAATTTTTTTTAAAAACGGGGTATGGAGAGTTCTCTGACCTTTGTCTTGTGGTTGTCTTATTTGAAAAGGACAAGGAAAATTTCTGGGTATTCTCCCACCTTTGAGGATAACTTGCATTTCTATTTTGTGATATTTTTTTTTCAGTTGGCTGAAGAGTGCAAGGTATGACAGACTGTCCCACAAGCCAGGCAGGAAATTCTTGACTGGGTGGGTAGGAGGGGCGGCGGCGCCTTCCATCGTTTGTGATGGGAGCTTGTATGCTTGAGATACATGGCTCAGTTTTCAAAGCTATCCAAATGTTGGTCCATTTTGTGTGCCTATGCACCACAAGGATTCCCACATTCGGTGCGGATATGTTTTTTCAAGATGGTTTGAGAACATCTATGAAACGTTTCTTCTGTCCACCTGGTAAAATTTTACTGTGAAGGAGCTCAGGATGTCTTTTTCTGGAGTTTTGCCTTGGGAATGTCAGTTACTTGGGCTGCCCATCAGAGCCAATTGAGAATATATGTAGGGAGACAAAGTGCTGGAGTAACTCAGCAGGTCGGACGGCATCTCTGAACAACATCGATGTTTGGAGTCGGAACCCTTCATTCTTGAGAATATTTAGAACCTTGATGCTGGGAGTGGTGGTCTGGGAGTGGATGCTAGCTTTGATTTGCTTATTCTGCCCATGATTTTGTGGAGACAACATTGATGCTATAGCACTGTTCGTAAGTTCGAGGAGCAGAATGGGGCCTTTTGACCCATTGAGTCTACTCCACCATTCAACTATGACTGATCTATTTTTCCCTCTCGCCACCATTCTGCTGCCTTCTCACCATAACCCTTGACACCCTTACTAATCAAGGATTAGAAACACTAGTGTTTTAATTGATTGCCGTAGACAGTCCATGATTCAGAAGTGTAGAGCAAAGCACTGCTGTCTGATAGAATCTGTGCCAGCATTGACACCTTGCTCTGATTATATTACTTAGATGGGCAAAGGCTGTGTTGGCACACTGAAATTACTTGTGAATTTCATCATTGATGTCTGCCGTCAAACTGTAATAGTATGGGAACAAACACTGAAATTGTGCCATCCTGGTGTTACAGGATGGAAATGTCACGGGATCTTTTTTGTCATATCCTCTCGTGTTTCAAGCAATGAATAATATAGCTATTGTTTCTAAGCCACCTGTTTCGATTTGTCCAGCCCTATTGCTCAGCCAAACCAGCTACTGCTTGTTGCACTTCTGAACAATAGAATGACTTTCCATTTCATTAACCTATCTGGCAGTTGCACGGATCCATTTACAAACAAAGTTCGCTTCAAAATGGTTTAATTAAAAGGACTTGCAGAATGCCTGTTCAAAGGAGAGGGAGAGCAGTGAGCAGAAGAGAACAGTGGTTGGATAGGGCTTTTTTCCTGAGTCTATTACTGATAGCAGGAATGTATTTGAAATGCTGCAAACAGAACTGAGGGAAAGGTCAGGATGTGGAATTTTTAGTATATAATGTTCAAAGTCCGGTATAACATTAGAATTGAAGGGCTAAGGAATTAGATCCTTGTGCAGATTTAAGGTTATCCATCTCATTTCACTTTTTTCAAAAATATACTTCACATAATTCTAAATGCAATTATCAACATTTGCAACTCATTTTTTAGTACAGTTCATGTACTTCAGTGTGACATCACATTTCCTTGCTTACATTTCTATGGCAGACATTCCATGGATTTTGCATAGCCTCCTTGCCCTATGGTGTGAACGTAAAGCCTTATGCTGTGGCTGTTCCTTGGAATTTTTGTGGTCCACACACATTCGAAGGAAATTAATTTGTAAATGCATACTTTCAGCATATATTTCATGGCATATTTGTCTGTTTATTCAAAACCGATATGTAAATTTACCAATGATTTTTCTCCGTGCTGTGGTGGAGTGGTGTTTCAACCAGCGCCACTCCAGTTGAAGGTAGACACAAAATGCTGGAGTAACTCAGCGGGGCAGGCAGCATCTCTGGAGAGAAGGAATGGGTGACGTTTCGGGTCGAGACCCTTCTTCAGACTGATGTCAGGGGACAGAGATAGAATGTAGTCGGAGGCAGTAAGACTGGTGGGAGAACTGGGAAGGGGAGGGGATGGAGAGAGAGGGAAAGCAAGGGCTATTTGAAGTTAAAGAAGTCAATGTTCATACTGCTGGAGGGTAAACTACTCAAGTGAAATATGAGGTGCTGTTCCTCCAATTTGCGCTGGACCTCACTGACAATGGAGGAGGCCCAGGACAGAAAGATCAGATTAGGTATGAGAGGGGGAGTTAAAGTGCTGAGCAACTGGGAGATCAGGTAGGTTAAGGCAGACTGAGCGGAGGTGTTCAGCGACACAATCGCCGAGCTTGCACTTGGTCTCGCCAATGTACATAAGTTGGCACCTGGAACAGTGGATACAGTAGATGTTGGAGGAGGTGCAAGTGAACCTCTCTGCCTCACCTGAAAAGACTGTCGGGGTCCTTGGATGGAGTCGGGGGGGCCGGGGGGGGGGGGGGGGGTGGGTGGGGGACGACGACAGGTGTTGCATCTCCTGCAGTTGCAGGGGAAAGTACCTGGGGAGGGGGTGGTTGTGGGTGGGAAGGGACGAGTTGACCAGGGAGTTGTGGAGGGAACGGTCTCTGCGGAAAGCAGAATGGGGTGGAGATGGGAAGATGTGACCAGTAGTGGTCCACTCCAGTTGACTTGCCTAAGTAATCATGTCTTTTCAAGCATCACCACCCATGACTGGGCCAACAACACTGGTATTGTCAGCAATTTCAACATAGTTTACTAGGCCGTTTCAGAGAACCTTTATATTGGCCGCAATACGAAAGATTTGGATTATACGATTGGGCGTAGTAACGAGTTCCACATTAAATTATGTCAATGAATCAAGTGAGCTTTTTATGACTATAATGGTCGGCATCACCAGTGGGAATTCTTTTTATTCCAGACTTAATTGGGTAAAATTAAATACTCCATTTGCAGCAGTGAGATTTAATTGTTTGTTAATCATTGCTCCAGACCTAGATTACTTTAGGGAAACCACTGTTGGCTCAGCCAATGTTAGACAGTAAAAATGCTTCCTAACATTAAGTGGTTAATTAAGTTGGATACATCAGCTTGTAATTAATGCAACTGATAAATTGAATCAAATGGTTTGGGGCGAGTTAAAGGGGATTAAATGGAGGTGGAAGGGACACACTCGCATGGGTCCCAAATGGCTCAAGACATCTGTTGACCCTTCATCAGAAATGGAAAAGTTAGGAAACATAGAAAGTAGGTGCAGGAATAGGCCATTCGGCCCTTCGAGTCAGCACCGCCATTCAATATAATTATGGCTGATCATCCAGAACCAGTACCCTGCTCCTGCTTTTTCTCCATATCCTTTAATTCCGTTAGCCCTAAGAGCTATATCTAATTCTCTATTGAATACATCCAGTGATTGGCTTCCACTGCCTTCTGTGGTAGATTCACAACTCTGGCTGAAAAGGGTTTTCCTCATCTCAGTCCTAAATGGCCTACCCCTTATTTTTAAACTGTGAACCCTGGTTCTGGATTCTCCCAACATTGGGAACATTTTTCCTGTAATATACCTGTCCAATCCCTTAAGAATTTTATGTATCTATAAGATCCCCTCCCATCCATCTAAATTCCAGTGAATATAAGCCCAGACAATCCATTCTTTCTTCATATGTCAGTCCTGCCATCCTGGGAATTAACCTGGTGAACCTACACTGCACTCCCTCAATAGCACGAATGTCCTTCCTCAAATTAGGAGACCAAAACTACACACAATGTTCCAAGGTGTGGTCTCACGAGGGCCCTGTACAACTGCAGCCGGACCTCCTTGCTCCTGTACTTAAATCCTCTCGCTATGAATGTCAACATGCCATTTGCTTTCTTCACTGCCTGCTGTACCTGCATGCTTACTTTCAGTGACTGATGTGCAAGGACATCTAGGTTTTGTTGTGCCTCCCTTTTTCCTAATCTGACACCATTCGGGTAATAATCTGCCTTGTTCTTGCCACCAAAGTGGATAACCTCCCATTCATCCACATTATACTGCATCTGCCCACCCACCCAACCTATCCAAGTCACCCTGCAGCCTCATAGCATCCTCCTCGCAGCTCACACTGCCACCCAGCCTTGTGTCATCTACAAACTTGGAGATGTCACATTTAATTCCTTTGCCTAAATCGTTAAAACAGTGAGCACAGTTTAAAGGAGATGTATGGGACAAGTTTTTTTTAATGGGTAAGTGGGCGCCTGGAATGTGTGGTCAGGGATGGCAGTGGAGGCAGAAATGGTGGTGATGTTTAAGAGACTTTTTTAGATAGGCACATGGATATGCAGGAAATGGTGGTGCAGGCAGATGAGTTTATCTCGACATGGACGTTGTGGGCCAAAGGGCCTGGTTCTGTGCTTTACTGTTTGATGTTTCTAAGTGCCTTTCATTAGTTAGGATGAGAAGTGCAGAGAACAAAGGGACCATCTGTTGTAGGATTAAACTAAGGCTGTCCTGTTAATGGTGTTTTTGGATCTGTTGAAAGATAAAGAGCAGAAATGTTGTAAAATGCAATTTTCTAAGACTAGTGAAATGTATACAAGAACAGTGTTTTATCCTGAGTTCTCACCACTATCGTGTTGTGTCTGTTGTACAAAGATAACATTCCAAGTCACGCTAGTTGGGTTAAATGGTTATTGTAAAGTGTGCCTCGTTTGGGTAGCTTGGTGGAAAGGACAGGATGGAATTGAGTAGCATGTGAGAATTTTTTTTACAGGGAAAGACATAAAATGCTGGAGTTACTCAACGGGTCAGGCAGCATCTCTGGAGAACATGGATGGTGATGTTTCGAGTCGGGACTTTTCAGACTAATTGTGGGGGAGAGGGGTAGAAAGCTGGAAGCGTGGAAGTGCAGGACCCAGAAGTATCCTAACCCGAAACGTCACTGATCCTTGTTCTCCAGAGATGCTGCTGACCCACTGAGTTTGGTTGGGAGATACAGCATGGAAACAGACTCTTCAGCCCACCAAGTCTGCACCGACCAGCCATCACCCGTACAGTAGTTCTATCCTACTCACTACGGCCAATTTACAGAGCCTAATTAATCTACAAACCCGCACGCATGGCTTTGGAATGTGGGAGGAAACCGGAGCACCCGGAGAAAACCCAGGCGGTCACATGGAGAACTACAAACTCTGTACAGACAGCACCCGTAGGGGATCGAACATGAATCTCTGGAAAATAAGACAGTAACTCCACCGCCGCCCCACGGTGCTGCCTGTGCCAAATTATCCCAGCATTTTGGTTTTCTGTGGTAAACCAGCATCTGCAACTGCAGTTTCTTTTGTTCTTGGAGGGAAGTTAGTGTGAAATGACATTGTTCTTTGAGCAAGCACAGACTTGAAGGGCCAAATTACTACCCATGTCACAAGGAAGTGGAAAGGTCTGTCATAACTTTTAATCTCAATATATAAGGTAAATTGTAATTTTATTAAATTGGCTGACCAATGTGTTGCATTGAATATTTCTGAGGCCTGTTTGTAAAACCTAAAATGTATTAATCTTTAAATGGGACTAAAATATTTGAAATCTTGTTGTGGGCACCAGTCTTGGCTTTATTTTGTTAACAGGAATAAGTCTCCCATGTGGTAATGTTGGTACATTGATTTTCTTGCAAGTATCACCTTAGTGCAATAATGGGACAAAATTGTACCCAGCCAGGTTACAACAGATGTAGTTACTGTAATTGAGAGTAAAAAAAGACCTGATACTGTTAAATGTGGTGGGGGTGCTTAGAACAGCAGGTCAGGTAGCATTCGTGGAGGGAAACAGGATTAGAGTTTCAAGGCCATGACCCTTCATCCAATTGGAAAAGTGAGAAAACATTTTTGCAGAGGGCGATAGGTGGAGGAAACAAAGCAGATGATAATTATTCTTCTCACTCAGACCTCTGCTTTTGACCTTGTACACTATCCCAATAAAACCAAAGTAAGCTCAAGGGACTGCATTTCACCTTCCATCTAGGCATGTTGCAGCCTATATTCTGTATTGAATTGTATATTCAATTCTGTATTGAATTAGATTATTTGAGATAACCAGTTTCTCCTGTTTGTGTCAGATGCTGCCTGTTCTGCGGAGTATTTACAGATTTCTAGCAGCTGCTGTGTACCAGAATGTTCCTTTTTGTTTTCTAATTCATTCATCTGCAACTTCAAAAGCACTGTCACTTGGACAGCCTTGGTTTCCACCCTAATACATGCATTCCCGTTGTCTCTCCACTTACCATCCTCTACAACCCAAAGCATTTATTTTCTCACTTTTCCAGTTCTGATTAAGGGACTTGGACTTAATATGTTAACTTTCTTTCTCCACAGATGCTGCTGTACTTGAGTATTTTGAGAACTTATTTTTATTTACGAATTGCTAATTCTCTACTTTAGATTTTTATCTACGTTGGGTCCGGGTAAAAGTTTAGAGGAAAAGCTGTTAAGGCAGTGCTTGAAAATTGACCCTCATTCTTGAAATTATTTGAGCATCCATGTAAGTGTTGGTTTTCACTGGAACATTGGTTGTGTATTCCCCTTTGAAATGGAGCTCTTGTTGTTAATTCCCTAACCACTCGTATATTTGTACCAAAATATGTCCAGTGCTAGATTGTGACACATTTTGGCTTTACATTCCCTCTGTTACCTGGCTATTAATAAGAATCTGGATTATATCTTTTTATTTCAGAGGTACAGTGTGGAAACAGGCCCTTCTGCCCACCGAGTCAGTGTCGACCAGTGATCCCCGTACACTAGTTCTATCCTACACACTAGGGACAATTTACCAAAGCCAATTAACATACAAACCTGTACATTTTTGGAGTGTGGGAGGAAACCGGATCACCCAGAGAAAGCCCATGTGGTCACAGGGAGAACATACAAACTCAGTGCAGACACCACCCATAGTCAGGATCGAACCCAGGTCTCTGGTGTTGTAAGGCAGCAATACTGCTGCGCCACTGTGCTGCTCTAATCTTAAATTGAAAAAAAACTTCAGTTGAGTGTTAGGACAAGGGTTAAAAGTGATCGGTGTTGTAAGTATGACTATTAAAGGGCTTGAAGGCAGGGAGGTTGGTTTGCCAGGTTTCTGTGAACTGACTCACTCTATACAGGCTCATTCTAGCCCTTCCTTTTCCTGTACTTTGTGAGTAAGGTATCCGGATTTCATTTAAATCATTTGGTGACTCACTGATTTTTGTGAATGTATCTGGAAGTGTATTCTCCAAGCCTATTGTGGGTGAATTCTACACGGGTTGGGTGTGTAGTTTTGAACGTGCGTTACCACTCATCGCTGCAGCATTCTTCAAGACTCCACGACTAATGAAATACTTTTAACATGAAGCATAGGATATTGAAATCTTGGGCAAAGTTGTCAATTTTCACGATGTGACGATGACCCGATCTGTTTTGGTGATTGCATTTGAGGCCAGGGCTTGCTGAAGGTCTTCTTGCCCTGACTGGTGCATTTAGATTTTTGCTGAACCCACAGGAACCTCCAATGTCAAATCTGAAAGATGGTTCCTTCATTATGGAGTGTACTGCAAAGTATTATTCTACATTATACTTATGCTCATGAATTGAGGCACAAACATGGAAGCCTCTCATTTGGAGATGAATTCCAACATTGACCAAGTTCAATTTAGTTTATTGTCACGTGTACCGAGGTGCAGTGACAAGCTTTTTGTTGTGTGCTAACCAATCGACTCCAATCTTTCACTCCAATTAGTTACTTCCACAGAAAGACAGTGCAGGAGTAACTCAGTGGGTCAGGCATAACGTAGAAACATTAGAAACAAGGAACTACAGATGCTGGTTTACAGAAAATAAATACAGTGCTCGAGTAACTCAGCGGGTCAGGCAGCATCTGTGGAAAACATGGATAGGTGATGTTTTGGGTTGGGATTCTTCAGGCTGCGAGTGAGGGGGGTGGGGGGGGGAGAGAGGAGAGAGCTGGAAAAGAGGAAGGACAGGACAAAGGCTGGCAGGTAATATGTTGAAATAGATGAGGGTGGGGTTTTGATAGCAGATGGTGATGAAGGCCAGTGATGAAAAGACAGATGCGTGACAAAAGGGCAAGCTGTGAATCGTGAAGCCAGTGAGAGGAATGTAGGTGGAAAGGGATGGAAGAAGAGGGAAGAAGTAGGTGAGAGTCTAGGTGGGGGAAAAGGGGAGTTAGGTAGAGAGGGACAGGCTTGTTGTTTCCCAAAATTGGACAGGCCAAGATCTGCAGTTCCTTGTACCCAGTTTCTTGTGTACAGGGTAAATATGTCGTGACCACGAGACAAGTTTAGCATGCAGAACTGCACATTTACAATTGTTATTCCTTCATAAGGAACAGTGAGCGGCACAGTGGCGCAGCAGTTGAGATACTGCCTTACAGCGCCAGAGACCCAGGTTTGATCCTGACTATGGAAGCTGTCTGTCCGGAGATTGTATATTCCCCTGTGACCATGTGGGTTTACTCCGGGTGCTCGGGTTTCCTCCCACACTCAAGATGCACAGGTTTGTAGGTTAATTGGCTTCAGTAAAATTGTAAATTGTCTCTAGTGTGTTGCATAGTGTTAGTGTATGGGGATAACTAGTCGACACAGACTTGGTGGCTGAAAATACATTTTACCGTACAATCAGTGGAAACTTCAACATGGATCTGGTCAAAAGTGATGAACCATCCATCATAGCTCACTTGCAGTTCTGCAACTCTTTACTGCTTTTAATGTTACTTCATTTAAAGCTAGAAATGTTACTAAATTAACAGTGACAACGTTGCTATGCTGACAAAGGTAGAGGTTTCACCCGACCAAGCAGTCAATTCACAGAAAGCTGATCTAATTTGTACTTTTGCACAGAATTCTAATTCTTAGAAAAGGAGAATACTGCTTCACTATTGACCGTTCACATCACGACCTTAAATTTTGCAAAGCACTTTACAACCAATTTAATATCAGTATTTTTTTTCAGTCAGTTTGCACACATCAAGGTCTTGCATGCATTAGTGTAATGGTCATAAAATCTCTCCATTCACTGATGGAGACAGAGGGCTGACTGAAATACCAAGAGGTTGGGGTGGCACAGGGGCACCACGGTAGAGTTGCTGCCTTACAGCTTCAGAGACCTGGTTCGATCCTGACTACGCATGCTATCTGTACAGAGTTTCTATGTCCTCCCAGTGACCACGTGGGGTTTTTTCCCGGTGCTCCGGTTTTCTCCCACATTCCAAAGACATGCAAGTTTGTAGATTAATTTACTTCTGTAAATTGTCCCCAGTGTGTAGGATAGAGCTAGTGTACAGCTGAGCATTGGACGGTGCAGACTCAATGAGCCGAAGGGCCTGTTTCCACACTGTATCTCTAAACTAAACTAAGGTTCTTTACATCAGGTAATAGGTTGAAATAGCTGTACTTGGAGTCTCGGCAAAGGAAGATTAACCAAATTCTGGATCGGCTAAAATCTAAACTTGGTGGTATTAGAAAGGCCTGCAGTACTGACTGTGGGTAAATCACCTGGTCCTAGTAGAATGCACCCTAGTTGCTGAGGAAGGTGGTTGCTGAACCTTTACTGTGATCTTCAAAATTGTATAGGTTCATGATGCTGCCTCAGGACTGGACCCATCAAAAAAATGAACAGAGGGAAATCAATTGATTGCAGACCTACAATGATGGGAAAATCTCCGGAAGCAGTCTTTGGACTGAATGATGCACCAGTTTAGCCACATCTGGAGTATTGTGTGCGATACTTTAGGAAAGATACGAAGGCTTTGGAGAGGGTGCAGATGAGATTTATTAAGAAGATTCCTGGAACAGGAGACAGAAGAAGTTGGATTGTTTCCTTCAGATCAAAGGAGATGTGGTAGAAGTATTCAAAATCGTGAAGGATGGTTTTGGAAAGAAACCATACCCGTGATCATGAGCTAAGGGGGGAGAGAATGAAGTAAGGGGGCCAGAGAATTAAAGTGAATGGCAAAAGAATCAGGAAGTGAAATTATGTTTACACCACACATGTTTAAAAGATCTTGAGTGCACTGCTGAGATGGCAGTGGAGGAAGCTTTATTTGGACAGTTCCAAAGGGAATCTGATAAATAAGTGACGGGGAGGAATTTGCAGGGCTCTAAGGGTGGGGGGCAAAGTTGACGAGGCTCTCTCGATTGTTCTCATTTAGTTGCTGTAGTCATTATGGGCTGATTGGCCTTCCATGCAGTTATCATTTTGAATATAATTGTGATATTGGCCAGATAAATTCTTAACGTAGTAACAAAGAACTTCTTGCATCCTCCTGAGGGGCAGATAGGACCTCCGAGCTTCAAATGAAGGACAGCCGCTACTGAAATCTCATTAGTTTATTATGTGCACTGAAGTAAAGTGAAAAGCTTTTGTTGTGTGCTAACCAGTCAGTGGAAAGACAATACATAATTACAGTCGAGCCATCCACCATGTACAGATACATGATAAAGGGAATAACATTCAGTGCATGGGGAAAGTCCAGTAAAGTCCGATTAAAGATAGTCCAAGGGTCTCCAATGAGCTGTCTGAATCTGGAGGTGTTCATTTTCACACTTCTGTACCTCTTGCCTGAGGGGAGAAGAGGGAATGACTGGGATAAGACTCGTTGATTATAATGGTGGCCTTGCTGAGGCAGCATGAAATGTTAATGGAGTTATTAGTGGAAGGAAGGTTGGTCTATGTGATGGTTTGGATGTCCACAATTCTCTGCAATTTTTCTTGCTGTCTTGGATGGAGCTGGTCCCAGCTCATATTGTGGTGCATCCTGATAAAATGCTTTCTACGGTGCTTTTGTAAAAGTTGGTGAGAGTTGCTGGGGATGTGCCAGACTTCCCGAGCCTACTAAGAAAGTAGAGGTATTGATGTGCTTTCTTGGCCGTTGCTTCAAAATGGGTGGTCCAGGACAGGTTGGTGGTGACCAACTTGAAGCTTTCAACCATCTCTACTTTGGTGCTGTCAGTACATGTGTATGTGTAACACTCCGCATCCATTTATTTACCAATTTACAGAGGTGTGGGAGTCTCTGGAAATGATTTTGACCCCACAATGCCCTAACTAAGCTACTTAATGGAAAATAAATCCTGTAATGTTATTGGTAATCATTCAATTTTTGTAACTGTTTGATGGTGTGAAGTGGTGGCCATTGTTATTTAAATAGTTGAAGTTGCCATGGCTAACAATGCTGAGGTGGGCACAGTGGCTGCCTCGGGTATTTTAAAAATATGATCAAATTGCAGTTGATTGCCATTTTTTTGCCAATTGCGATCTGCACTGTTCATGGCTGTGGATGGTCACTTCACATGCTTGGACAGGGTGACCTTTATGGAATAATGTTAGTACAACTTTGCTATTTGCAGTAATTTCTCAAAGGATGTTTGGCTATCCCAGGTGGCTCCAAATAGTCTATAGAGAACTGCAAATGGAAAAATACTTTGCTGCCTATTAAGGAGCGGAGAGAAATCTGCCGATGCACATTCCACCAGGAGTTCTGGCAGCACAACCTCTACTTGTGAAGCAGATTTTTGTAAGGCCAGGTCTACAACCACAACTTTTAGTGGTCAACTACTTCTCCAGGGGAAATAAAAAAGCTTTATTTGCTTTTGCAATTGATGCCAAACTTGGGGGTTGTTTTTGACAAGTGATGTAAATGCATCCATAAAACCTCTCGGCTTCTTCCCACTTTTTTGCTGGTACACTGAAACCCATAAATATTTGATGTATTTTTACATTCTGGGCCTTCCTGTTTCATGTTGTTTGTTGCAAAATTTGAATATTGTTGGCGTGATATTGAACTGTTAGGAGTTATAGTTTCTTTGCAAAATTTCAAAATGAGTATTTTTTTTAAAAACCACTTAATTGATTCCAGATTCATTATCTTGGCTGGAAGTGTTTGGGAGGGGTTGGTGGGGGGGCGGGGGAGGTGAGATGAGATGAAATGTAATGTTGCCCATGTCCAGGTGGCTTGTGTTCAATGGCTAAATTTAGAACATAGAGCAGTACAGCACAGGAATGGGCCTTTCGGCCCACAATGTTTGTGCTGAACATGATGCCAAGTTAAACTGATCTCATCTGCTTCTACATGATACATATAGCTATATCCCTTGCACTTCCATGTGCTTATCTAAAGGTCTCTTTAACGCCACTATCGTATCTGCCTCCTCCAGCCTGGCAGTGCAATCCAGGCCTCAACCACTATGTTAAAAAAAAAACTTGCCCTGCACATCTCTATATACTAAAACTCTGTTTGTTCCTGAGCTGCAGCCAAAACGGTACACGATAGGAGGGAGGGGGGAGAAGAGGGTGCTGCACCAATGCAGGAGAGGTTGGGCCCAACGGGTCCACTTGGTCTAGTCTCCATTAAACCTTTCCCTATCACCTTATAGCTGTGCCCTTTAGCGTTGGACATTTCCACCCTGGGGAAAAAGGTTCTGGTTGTGCATCCTATCTGTACTCAAAAGTTTTATATGCTTCTATCAAGTCTCCCCTCAACGTCTGATGTTCCAGAGAAAACAGTCCAGGACTATCCAACCTTTCCCTAAAGCTAAAAACCCTCACCCAGGCAGCATTCAAAATCGCGAGAGCAATAGATTGGATAAATGCACAGTCTCTTGCCCAGAGTAGGGGAATCGAGAACCAGAGGACATAGGATTGAGGTAAAGATTTTAAAGGGGTAACTTTTTTTTAATGCGTAGGGTGGTGGGTGTATGCAATGAGCTGCTGGAGAAGGTAGTTGAGGCAGGTACTGTTGCAACATTTAAGAAGCATTTAGACAAGTACATGGTTAGGACCGGATAGGTTTAAAAGGATATGTGCCAAACGCAGGCAGGTGGGACTAGTGTCGAGGGGGCATGTTGGTTGGTTGGTTGGTGTGGACAAGTTGAGCCGAAGGGCCTGTTTCCACGCTGTATAACTCTATGACATTCTGGTAAACCTGCTCTGCACCTTCTCCAAAGCCACCACATCTTTCCTGTAATGGGGCATCAGCACCTTGGGTAGATCCGTGAAGATAAATGTGCTTTTTGAAATGTGCCGGCAGGCTCCTGCCATGATTATCAAATTAATGAAGTGCAAATTTAAATATAAGTTACACGTAATTAATTGCAGCAATCTTAATTTATGTAATACCTTTGAAATTATTAAGCACATCTAAAATTATCCATTACAATTTGAATTGAGTTCTTGATGGCAGGAAATCTGTTGGTCGAAATTTACAATAGAATATGGAGTGGCTTCAAGTAAAGATAGAACTGCTGCCATTAATTGAAGAAATGCTAAGTGTTGAGGAAAAAATGGGAGCACCTGGAGGAAATTGGCAAGTCAGGCAGCATCTGTGGAGGAAACGTTTCGGGTCAGATCTTTGGTTAGGCTGCACTTAAATCTTGCGTCAAACTGCTTTCATTTAACTGCTGACACTGCAAATAGCAGCAAGTGGGACTTTGATGGACAGTACTTGGAGTATTGTGTTCAATTTGGTCATGCTGCTATCAGAAGATGCTATGAAGCTGGAACGGGTGCAGGGAAGATTTACGAACATGCTACCAGGACTTGAGGGCCCGAGCTATATGAAGAGAGTAGGCAGGCTAGGAGTTTATTCTTGGAACGTATGAGGCAGAGGGATGATCTTATAGAGGTGTATAAGATCATGAGAGAGGAATAGATAGGGTAAATGCACAATCTTTTACCCAGAGTTGGGGAATCAAGAACAGAGGACATAGGTTTAACGTGAGGTGATCTCATTGAGGTGTGTAAAATCATGAGGGGAGTGGATAGACCGAACAGTTTTTTCTAGGATGGGGAAATTAATAGTGGCAGGCATGGGTTTATGGTAAAAGGGGAAAATCTAATTGGAACTTAAGGAGCAACCTTATCACGGTGGTGGGTAAATGGAACAGGCTGCCAGATTAAGTAGTTGAGGCAAGTATTATATGATATAACATTTAAAAACATTTGGACAGGTACATGAATAGGAAGTATTTAGAGGGATATGGGGCAAACGCAAACAAATGAGTCTAGCTTTGATGGGGTACTTTGGTTGAGGTGGGCTGAAGGGTCTATTTCCATGCTACATAACTCTGACCCTGCTGTGGCTTTGCGTTGCGGAAATTCGTGGTAAGAGACATTTTCTAGGGATGCAAACCTATCCCCACCCTGGTAGCGGGGGTTACCTGCATTAATGGGTGCAGCCAGGTATACATAATATAACCACTAGAGGGCAATGCTGCTCATAACCCACCTGATGTCTTGCCAGAACTATGCAGGAGAGAGGTGGTTGACCACATTTGGGCTTTGCAGTATTCTGGAATACTTAATGATTGTTGTTATCATGACCGTGAATTAAAGTGCTTGGAATCTGCAGGTTTAAAGCGATGCACCAATTCAAAGACTGCAATTCCTTGCACAATTAGAATCTGTATTGCAGAAGGGAGAAGTCAAGAAAAGCAGATCTTGAAATTTGTACATTTTGTTCAGTTATGCAGCATTTTAAACAGCATGCATTATAACACCTATATTTGTGTCACTTTTAGGTTTGCGTTTGGTATGATTGGCAGTGTAGGTTATACACAAACAATTTTTAAATTGATTTATTGCAGCATGTCTCCTCATACAGACCCACATACATTTTCTGGTAGGAACCCACAGTTGTAATTATTTAAGTGGTGGAAGTAAAGCCTGCACTTCAGAAGCCAGGTGCATCATTTAATTAGAAACATCTGGATTTTTCATGCAGGTACAAACTAAACATGTTCAGTCTGAATTAAAAGTATATGGCAAAAAGCATTGAGTTATGTTGTTTTAAGTTAAATGGACATCTATGTGTGGAACCACGGATAGTGGGTAAGGTCCTTGATGTACATATCTCCTGTTTTTACTGTGGAGACATGAAAGAACTTTACATTTTTACAATTTACAATTTTACTTGAAAACAAGGGAACTCGGGGAAAGTTAATGAGCATATCTTGGGAATAGTCTGTAGAAGAGTGCTGGATGTCTTAAGATGTATGAAGTTAGATAAATCCCTGGGGCCTTATCAGATATATCAAAGTACACCGCAGGATGCGAGAGAAGAAATTGCAGGAGCGCTGGCTGAGGGAGATGCATCATCTCTTATCGTTATGCATCATCGTTAGCCACGGGTGAGGTGCCGGAAGACTGAAGGGTGGCTAAAATTGTGCCTCTATTTAAGAAGAGCTTCAAAGGGATTACAGACCAACGTCTGTGGTAGGTAAGTTATTAAAGGGGATTCTGAGGGGTAAGATGTACATGCATTTGGAAAAGACAGTTCAAGCCTCTTAATCTCTATAGCAATCTGGAAATTAACAAAATAGCAGCATCAGATTTTTTTTAAACCTTCCTCCACCTGCGCCCCAGTGTTTCATTGATCTTTTTATATATTTTTAGAATAGAAGGCTAGCGCGTACTGGTGAGGGAAATGCTGGTCTGGCAGTCTGTTCCTCCTGTTCCCACCCATCTCCCTACAGTCCAAAATCAATGTATTCTACCCCATTTTCCAATTAATTGTATTGTTGAAGTGCTAGTTCTGAGTAAATTGACAGAATTGTTTATGTGTGAAGGAAGGGGTGGTTGGGGGGTGTTACCAGGGGTTTGTGAGAGAGGAACTTCGAATTGGGTAATTATAGCAAAGTTAGAGGTCACTTTTCTGGAAGTGATTCAGATATTACTGAGCTTGCCACAGTCTGCAGTGCAGAAGAGTTGCTGCAGTGTGCATGTGATGAGATTTTTTTTTCTGTGTGAGTGCTGACAGTTTGTCATGTATCGATTCCAGGGTTGCTACTGGTACAAAGTCACTTTAAAAAAAAAATTATATTTAAGGTAGATGCATAATGTTGCTTCATGAATGGAGTAAATGGTTAGAATTCACAATTTTTTCAGATTTATCCAGGATTAATGTCGGACTCAAAATTACCTGATGAATCTTTAAGCTCAGAGTCAAAATCCCACGGTAATGACCCCAGCAACGTTTACTGACATTTATTTTAAAATTTGAGGAATATGTGTCATAGTGTAAAGTAACCAAAGTGAATTAATTTATTGGAGTATTTTTCATGGTTTGGTTTAGTTTAGAGATTCAGCGAGAAAACAGGCCCTTCGGCCCTCCAAGTTCGGGCCGAACATCGATCCCCCTACACTAACACTAGGACAATTAACAATCTTTACCGAAGCCAATTAACCTACATCTTTGGAATGTGGGAGGAAACCAGTGTGCTCGGGGAAACCCCACATGGTCACGGGGAGAAAGTACAAATTTGGTACAGACAGCACTCCTAGTCAGGATTGGACCCGTGTATCTGACACTAAGGCAAAAACTCTACCACTGCACCACTGTGTTGCCCCAAATGGTAAATTGTAATGACAAATTGATTTTCTTTGTACTTGATGATCCAGCGTTATATTTTGAGGTCTTGACTCTTGGCCATACATAATTCATTCTTCTACCTTGAATTGGTTAAAAGTTACCATTGCTTAATTATAGCTTTGTATCTTGGAAATAATTATCTAACAACATTATCATGGTAAAATACAGCAATTGAAACAGTAGCCACCAGTAATTATTAATGCACAGTTAATATATCCCCTGCCAGTAATTATTGTTGCCTTGGAATAGAAATGTTGGAAAGATCTCATTTAATGCCTGCTCGTTGTGCCCTCAAAGGAAGGATAAAATGGCATCTTGATTTGCTGCATTACAGGCAATGTGTTCCCAGCATTCTCATTTGGGAAGTAAATTTCTGGGGCTTGATGTTAATCGTTTAGTAGAGTCAAGGGATGCCAAGCCTTGCATCAATATCTATGTTGAATATGCAAGCTTCAAACACATTTGCACTCCAGTCTCCTCTCTCAATGCATGGGTCATGAGTTGTATAGACTTGTTTATAATTTGTTATTTAGAGTTTTAAATGTAATGAGCCATCCTAATGTGCTTGACAGCTATTCGGGGAAATAATTGAAATATTTGGTCAGGTGACTGAACACTAGATTAATGAGAAATTGATTTGCGATGCAAGGATTAGCTAAAAGAGGGAAGTAGAAAGCCAGCGATTTAGAAAAATTTGGAGCTTAAGTATCTAAACAGCTGAGGCGTGGCATTCAACATGTGATAAAGGAAGTGCAAATATGGATAAGCCTATGGATGGGGGAGTGGAAAATTTAAGGGTCCTACAAATGCAAGAGTAGGTGTCTTGGAGAGATTTGAACACCATACAAATTGAGATGCTAGTGGGCAATAACTAAACCAAAGCCTTTCTATTTGAGGTTGGGTGACTACATTTCTGTGACCTGTGTTGCAAATTCCATGATACCAGAACTGCAGTCACTAGTTCATAGTTTAGGGAATTGTTTTAATGCACTGTCTTGTAGATTTTGTGCATTTTTTGTATAATTTGGTTTGCGTTGGCTGATTCCATACGCCTGTGATGCTGCTGCAAGCCAGAATTTTGTTGTGTCTGTACCTTTCCACACTTGTGCATATGACAACCATGACATGAAATGTGAACCATTTCAGGTGGTGATCGAGTGAGGAAGGAAAGTTGTAATGGTTCGTTAGAGCTTCAGTGAGAAGGGGCTCGAGGTGAAGGTACAGGAGAGAAAACAAAATGGCCAGGGTGGCATGCATCCTTAATACTTCAATGGTTTAACGGTACTTTATTGTCACATGCACCTAGATACAGTGAACTTTATACTATAGTAAAATCATATTTTACACAAGCACAATCATAAGCATATACAAAAGTGCAACAATTGTGGTTGACTTCAGAGGCAGTGCAAAGTTGCTGGCACTATCTTCCAGCCCTTCTGATGAGATGCACTGTGCAGATGGACTGGATAGAAGGATGTGATGAGCCTGTGATGGACTAGGCTGCGTTTGCTCTGTGCGGGTTCAGGGGGTCCAGAGCCATTGGCTCCTATTAGAATAAGTATTTTCTGCAGCTCGTCTGTAGAAGTTTGGGAGAATGCTGGTGGACATGATGAATCCTCTCAGATGCTAAGGAAGAAAAAAAACACTGATGTGCCTTCCTGATCGTGGTATCAGTGTGAAAGGACCAGGTTAGGTTGCTCGTGATATGTGTGCCGAGGAAGGTGTGTGGGAAAGGTTTAATAGGAACCTAAGGGGTGACTTTTTTTACACGGCGGTGTTTATGTGGAACGAGCTGCCATGGGAAGTAGTTGAGGCATAACGTTTAAGAGACATTTGGACAATTAGATGGATAGGATAGGGTTAGAGGGTTATGGTCAAGCACATGCAGGTGGGACTAATGTAGATGGTGCATGTTGGTTGGTGTGGGCAATTGGGCCGTAGAGCCTGTTTCCACACTGTTTGACTGACTCTGAAAATGCTTTGACCTCTTTCCTGTGTGTCATCTCTTTGGCGAACTTAAAGATTGACTTTGTTATTATTAAATTAAAGATTGTCCTTTGGCCACACAGTCATGGGTTTACAGGAAACACTGCAAAGGATTGAGCACACAACTCTGAAAGTTTACCAATATTCAGGGTCGGGGTAGAGGAAATACGACCAATTCTAACCAACAGAGGTTTGCAGGTGAGGAAGTCGAAAAGCCAGTTGCAGATGATGCGCCAAGGGCGAGGTTCAATGATGAGCTTATTGGCATTGTGGTGTTGGAGGTCAATTTGTAGTCAATGAGTAGCATTCTGACATCGTTATTATTGATACAGGGCTGAATGTGGGTCACGGGAGATGGCATTCTCTGCAGCCATATTTTTCCTGTACAAAATTGCAAGGGTCTAGATTGCCTGGAAGACTGGTACAAGTCTGAGCTAATGCCAGTCTTTCAAATCTTGGAAAACTGAGCAGAAGGGAAGGATGTAGCAGAGGGGAAGGATATAGCAGAGACGGCTGATGGAAAGGTTTCCACATATGTCAACGGTCTGAGTGCACAAGACTGGAGAGTCGTACAAACCCGTATATTTTTTGTTGTGTTTTGTGTCTTGATGTGGAGAAAAATAGTTGAGTGTTATCTTTAACAAAACCTTTTCTGAAGGAATACTGAGATGCATTATCAGATGAGAGGAAGGCCCAACAATGCTTTATCTCTTGTAGTCAATTCTTATGAACTGATAAACCAGCTGACTTTTTTTCCAATAACTTCCTTTTGAGTCCAGGTAGATATGTGTGGTAAAGGAACAAGGAGCTCGGCTGTGCGGTTTAATTAGAGCCAGGTATTGGGTGTTGAAAATGAAACTCTTAGATCAGATCAATTGCTCCAGAATCCAAGGTCAAAGACTGAAAAACTGGAATTTAAAAAATGAATTTGGTGTTTTTCAGGAATAGAGGAAAGTAAATTGAGAGGATTTTCCTTAAAAAGTGGTTAAAAAGGCTTTCGGCACATTGGCCTTCATCAGAGTATTGAATATAGGATTTGGAAGGTCATATTGCAGTTATGCAAGACGTTGGTGAGGCTACTTTTAGAGTATTGTGTTCAGTTTCAGGCAACATATTATAGGAAAGATGTCAAGCTGGAAAAAATGCAGAGAAGATTTACAGGGATGTTGTCAGGACTTGAGAGCATGTGCCATAAGGAGAGGCGGCGGGTGAGGGGTGATGTTATAGAGGTGTACAAAAACATGAGAGGAATAGATCGGGTAAAAGCACAGAGACTCTTGTCAAGAGTAGAGGAATCAAGACCCAGAGGATATAGGTTTAAGGTGAGGGGGGGGGGGAGGAGATTTAATAGAAACCTGAGGGGTAACTTTATTTACACAAAAAGTGGTACGTGTACGGAACGAGAAGTCAGAGGAGGTAGTTGAGGCAGGGCCGATCACAATGTTTAAGAGACATTTAGACAGGTACATGGATAGGACAGGTTTAGGGGGATATGGACCATTTTCAGGCAGGTGGGACTAGTGTAGACAAGACACGTTGGTCGATGTGGGCAAGTTGGGCCGAAGGGCCTGTTTCCATGCTGTATGACTAGGAGAACTGGCTGGACAGCAATACAAAATGTGAGTGATGAATCCCTGAGTGAAGCAATGGAATTGAGATAAAAGGGTGGCCTTCAATATAGACAGTTTGAAGGGGAGGTCATTGAACGATGAATTTGGTGCACACTGCTTGAATTATTGAAATAGCTGAAATCAATGAGAATGGAATGTTACCTTGTGCAGCGGCTGAAATGGGACATCGTGGTAAGAATTTATATGGTGCATGGATGAGCAGCAGAGAATAAGAATTTAAAATGAGATGAGAGCTACGGAATAAGACTTGAATATTGAAAGAAGGTGCCAGAGGAGCATGGGAACAACACTGATTTAATGATAGCCTTGTGTCGTCTATAGCTTGAGGTGGACATATACCTTACCCTAGGCGCACCCTACAACTACACAGGAAGACTGAAATTAAAGGGGAGATGTACCTCGGATGTCCATGCAAAGCCAATACAAATGGAAATAAGCTCATGGTTGATTAGAGAATAGACATTCTGGACCAATATATGAAGAGGGGGTAGGAAAACAACTGCAGGTGCTGGTTCAAATAGAAGGTAGACACAAAATGCTGGAGTAACTCAGCGGGTCAGGCAGCATCTCAGGAGGGAAGGAATGGGTGACGTTTCGGGTCGAGACCCTTCTTCGGACTGATGGGTGGTGTGGGTGTTATCTGAATGAATGTATCCTTGGAGTCAGCAACCTTCTGGAATAAGCATCTGGAATGGGGCCATGTGCCTATTCTACACTACCTCTGAGTCAGGACTTACAGTATCATAGTGTATTGTATTGCATTGGTCAAATTGGAATATTATGGCTAACTATTTAATGCATCTTATTGTTTTACACTGGCAAAATGAAGATATGCCTATTTTTTTTGGAAGCTGAAAGTCAACTGAGCTGTAGTCAACAAGCTTAAATTAAAGTAGAATAGGAACTGCAGATGCTGAAATCTAAGGCTAAAAACCAAAGTTCCACAGCAACTCTGTGGGTCAGGCAGCATCTCTGGACCTGGGTAGGTGAGATTTCGGGTCAGATCCCTTCTTCAGACTGTCTGAAGAAGGGTTCCGGCCTGTTATGTTGCCTGTTCGTGTCTTCTAGAGATGCTGCCTGACCCACTGAGCCAAATCAACATTTGCAGTTCTTTGTCTACTTCAATTTAAGCTTGTTTTTCTTTTCTGCATTTTATTACCATTCCCTGATTATTCCAAAAATACAAGCGTGTAAATCAAGTTTTGGTATTAAAGGACCAAGCACATTATTTCAAAGACATGCAAATTAAACACACGTAAAATGCAAAGTGCCTGTATTTAGGATGTAGGTGGAAACTGGAGCATCTGGGGGAAATCCACACAGTCATAGGACTAATGTGCAAACCCCATGTGCACATCTCCACCACAAGTGCTGAGGTTGCCCAACTATCTGCAGAAAATACTGCGTCAAAGGTGGTTATGGAAAATAAGCGGTTGGTGTAAGCGTAACTTTGTGATTAGATAATAGATAGATAGAGTCTGAAGAAGGGCCCTGACCCAAAACGCCGCCTAGTGATGTTCTTCAGGGATGCTGCCCAAGGCGCTGAGTTACTCCATCATTTTTTGTCTTTCCGTGACTAGATCACTGCCTGACCAACAAGAACCAAACAACATACACAAGTCTTTCTAGTTACCAAGGGTGAGTGGAGGGTTGCAGGAAATGATGCTGGGGTTTCAACAACAGTATAAAGGTGCCGTTGGTGTGGTTGCTGAATTTGCTGATGACAAAAAAAGTAGAATAGTTAATTGTCAAGAGAATGTTATGAAGCTGCAAAGATAATTGAATAGGTTAAGTGAATTGGCAAAGATTTGACAGGAGTATAATGTGTGGGGGGGGGGGGGGGGGGGTTAGTGTCTAAAAAAGTTTTCTGGAAAAATAAAATTGTACCACTCTTGAAATTCAAAGGGATTAGGGTGTTTCAATGCAAGATTTGCAAAAGGATAATTCGGAGGCACATTAATTAGGCAAGCTAACTGTTAAGATTTGCTGCTTAAGGCATTGAATATAAAACCAGGGAGATGCGCTTCATTTTACAGGGCATTGTTGAAGCAGTTCTGGAATATAATTTTGCTCTATTTAAGAAACTATAGCGTATTGAAAGCAGCTCAGAGAAGATTTGCTAGACTAATTCCTGGAAGTGGTGGGTTGTCTTGTGAGGTCAAGTTTGACAGGCTAGGCTTGTACAAGCTGGAGTTTAAACAATAGAGGGGACCTAAAGGAAACGTGGAAGGTCCTGCAGGATTTTGATAGGATGGCTGTGGAAAGAATGTTTTGTATGTGGCAGAATCCAGCCTAGGATCACAATTTTAAAAATGTCCCTATGTAAGATGAGAATGAAGATATTTGCTTCCCGGTGGGTTGAGCCATAGAATCATACTGCGTGGAAATGGGCCCTTGGTCCAACTTGCCCTCGCTGACCAACATGTCCCATCTACACTAGTGCCACCTGCCTGCTTTTGGCCCATCGCTCTCTAAACCCTTTCCTATCTGTGTACATGTCTAAATGTTTCTTAAACACTGCAATAGTTCCTCCCTTAACTACCTCCTCCGGCAGCTTGTTCCCTACACCCAAGAGTCTCTAAAGCTCCTTCCGTGAGCAGTGGAAGCAAATTTTTGACTGTTATAGAGGCAGAGATAAGCACGGGATAAAAGGTTACTACCCTGTAGTTATGTCGCCCATTAGGTTTGTTAGTGGCTGGTGTGCCAGCTTGCTTCTGATGTTTTTCAAAACTTAGTAACATTTGTCTGCCAAATTCTTATTTATGGAGACGTTGGTTTTGTAACCACGATAAATTATTACTTGGCAATCAGTGATGGTTGTGGAGTCACCCAGAAAACTCGTGTACTTTTGACATAAAACTTCAGAAGATATGAAGTTTTTTTTTCACTCTAAATAGGTAATTGGAAACTTACTTGGAATAACCCAAACTTAACATTAAACAGGCAGTAAGTTTGACCTCTTTCCTGTAAAGGTAATGGATTTTTTTTGTGTGCAGGTATGTATCATTTCTCAAATGTTTTTAAACGTAGACAGCCAAGGGGCGGTGGTTAGGTTCCCTAGCAATCAGTGCCAATGCAAATGTCAATCATGATTTTTTTTGTCTCCACTTGCCCGTTGCTGATTGTGACTCTGCCTCTTTTGGTATGATACATCCTGTTGCTGAAGCCGGAAGGTTGCAGTAAGCATTAACAGACGACATTTGATGTCCTCGCTCAGTTAGTTGGAGTTTGTTCTTCAGAATTACCCATGCCTCTAAAAGTGACTTGTCGGAGACATTCGTGTCAAATTAAAAATCAAACTGTGCGGTAAGTGTTTGTTATTGTGGGGGATTAGAGCAGGATTACATTTGCTATGACCTACACATAAAGATCTCTTGTACTTGTGTCTTAGCAGTGTCAATCAACTGTTTGTTATCATTACAGCATTGCGCTTAATTTGATCAGTGAAATAGTTTGGTTTACACTGATATCAGATTTTTTTTAAAGCAATTAAATAACACTGGAAGTGAAAGCTACTTCATAACTGGGCACATAAACGATACTATAAAATGGCAGTTTAAAAAAATTGTCAAATTGTTTATTGTAATAGTCATACAGCGTGGAAACAGGTACTTCAGCCCAACTTCCCATGCCGACCAACATACCCCATGTACATTAGTGCCACCTGCCTGCGTTTGGCCCATATCCCTCTAAACGTATCCTATCCATGTACCTGTCTAAATGTTTCTTAAATGTGATAGTACGTATCTCAACTACCTCCTCCAGCACAACGTTCCATATACCTACCTCCCTTTGTGTGTAAAAAAAAAAACAGTCCCTCAGGTTCCTTTTAAATCTTTCCCTCCTCACCATGTTCTCTGGTTCGCGATTCCCCTACTCTGGGTAAAAGACTGCATTTACCCCATCTATTTCTCTCATGATCTTATGCACCTCTATAAGATCATCCCCTCATCCTCCTACGCACCAAGGACTAGAGTCCCAGCATACTCAACCTCTCCCCATAGCTCGGACCCTCTGGTCCTAGCAACTTCCCATAAATCTTTTCTGTACCCTTTCCAGCTTAACATCTTTCCTATAACAGGCTGACCAAAACCAAATGCAATACTCTAAATGTGCCCTCACCTTGTACAACTGTGGGTGGGAGGGGAGGGAGGAGAGAAATTGGTGCATGTCCAGGTGGGGCAGAGGGGGGATTGTTTATACAGGGCAGGGGGGGGAAGGATGTAGGTGTTTGGGAGTAGCGATATGTGTGTGTTTGAAGAGATGAGATGGAGGCAGTTAGCCAAGGGTTCCAGAGTGTTTGTGAAAGTTGACTGGCTCCAGGGGGATTGTGAATATTTGAATAAATCAGGTTATCTATAAATAAATGCACAACTTTACAGAAACCACTTTAATGCAGTTAATTATTTTCTGAGATGATAAATTAAACATTTTGCTCGGGCACCTGTATTTTATTTTATATTTTGCACTGCCACAGGTTTCAGGATGCCGGCGTGGCATCCACTCGCATCTACATTTGAACGAGGCGGCTGGGCTTCACCTGGACAATGACCTGTGGTTCTGGCTATTACAAATCTCTGTGCAGTTTAGTTTAGAGATACAGCATGGAAACAGGCCCTTTGGCCGATTCCCGTACACTAGCATTATCCTACACACTAGGGATAATCCTAATCTTGCAATGTGGTAGGAAACCAGAGCACCTGGAGAAAACCCAGGCGGTCAAGGGGAGAACTTACAAACTCTGTATAGACAGCACCTGTAGTCAGGATTGAACCCGGGTCTCTGGCGCTGTAAGGCAGCAACTCTATCACTGTGCCGCCTTATTGATTGACAAAACAAAAATCATCACAGACTGTGTCCTAAATGTTGTCACTGGACGTTTAGCTGACGAGTTGAATGTGTTGAATAGGATTTCGAGTGATTTCTGCACCTCTTTGCCCGAAAGGAAACAAGCAAGTTCAGTGCCTTCCAACTGTATTTGACAGATGCATTTTATTCTGGTACTGAGGATGAATGAACAACTTTGTGATTTCAATTTCATTTTCAATGCAAAAGAAAAATGAATTTCACAGCTGTTGGTCTGGTTGAATTATTTGCACATTATTTTAAACTATTCTGATTCACAAATTTCTATGGTCAAAATTTAAGTGAACTATTTGAACGGTACTTTTTATGTATTTTCAGTGCTTTTTGTGGTGATTTTTCTAGTCCCCAGGAATTGAAGTCACTGTCTCACTTCCTTTTTATTTTGTACTTTGGACATTCCTCCTTCAACATTACAGGCCAGCGACCTGCATCTATATTCCTCCCACTGCCTCAATTTGTGCGATACTGATCTCATTGCCTGCTGTCATTGGGGTTTTTAAAAAATATTTCCAGATGTGCGTATCACTGGCAAGGCCAACATTGTTTAACTGTCCCCATTCTTCCTGAAGGTGGTTTTGTGCCACCTTGAATTATTATCCTCATGTGGAAGGTACTTCCTCAGTGCCAATGGGAAAGCAAATTATGGATTTAGACAGTTACAATTAACTGATATACTTCCAAGTCAGGATGGTGTCAGGGTTGGAAGAGCACCTACATATTTATGAGGATGTTGCCAGGGCTTGAGGGCCTGAGCTATGGGAAGAGGTTGGGTAGGCTGACACTTTATTCCTTGGAGGCTACTAGGGTGATCTTACAGAGGTGTACAAGATCATGAAGGGAATGGAGAGGGTGAATGCACAGTCAGAATTTAAACCAGAGGGTTTACGGTGAGAGAGGAAAGATTTAATAGGAACTTGAGGGGCAACGTTTTCAGAGGGTGGTGAGTATATGGAGCGAGTTGCCAGAAGTAGGTATGACTTTTAAGATATTTAGTCAGGTACATAGATAGGAAAGTTTTACAGGGATATGGGGCAAAAGCAGATGTGGGTCTAGCTTAGATAGGCATCTCGGTTAGCAAGGCATGT
Organism: Rhinoraja longicauda; assembly: GCF_053455715.1. NCBI lineage: Eukaryota > Metazoa > Chordata > Chondrichthyes > Rajiformes > Arhynchobatidae > Rhinoraja > Rhinoraja longicauda. The sequence goes on from NC_135965.1 coordinate 18,752,264, forward strand.
TGGGCCGAAAGGCCTGTTTTTGTGCTGTATGACTCTGTGATCCTATGACCTGCATGTTCCCATTTGCTTTCTGCCCCTGCCCTTTGTGACTGAGGATACAGTTTTGAGAGTTGTATTTCGAGTGGCTGTGACAAGTAACTGCCTGTTAGCTGCAGCAGATCTTAATGGAGGGAACTACTGATTACTGAGTAGGATGGCAGTCAAGCAGGCTGCTTTCTTTTCTTAGCAACCTGTGTGGTGTTCAACGCTACAACAACAGGCAAGAGAATAGTATTTGTGATGTGGCTTAAGATGGTGGAATTTGTCCAATGGCATAAGTAGCGCTTGGCCTTCTATGTCATGAGGAAATATGATTTTAAATGAATGGGTCAATGGGCACATGAGAGAAATAGTTTACAGGGAAATAAGTAGGCACATGGGACAGATCACATGAAGCGATTGACCTGTGTAATGAAGAAATACGATTTCAAATTATCCTCACATCCCCAGCAAATATCTAATTATCCCCTGCAAAATGTTGTGGGGTACCAGGTGTGAGTGGTCTGCTCCAGGATGTCCATCCACTGAAAAACTCTTGTGGCAACATTATTTAAGCACCTGGTTCATTTTTGGTCATGTAAACCCAGTATATTAATCACTTAGGACTTGGCAATGGTATCGCTGTTGAATATCAAGTGTCTACACAGTTAGATTCTGTTGGTGGCAATGATCATTGAGTGGCATTTGAGTACCAATGTTACTTGCCACTTACCATTCCATGCCTGAATGTCTTGCTGCATGTCTGTATTGAATAATTCATTTGCTGAGGAGTTGCAAATGAAATTGAACAGCAGACTCATCAGTGAATATCCTCTCTTGCAACTGCAGATGGTTGGACAGAGACTAGGAGGCATGGATGATTGACTTCCAGAAACCACAACCATCTTCCTTTGGGAGATATGACTCTAACTATTGGAGTTATTTTCCCCTGGATGCTTATCACTAGACCTTTTGATGCCATTCTCTGTCAAACGTTCTAAAGGAAAGTCACGCTCAATTCCCTTTGGAATTTGCCTCTGGTCCATGTTTTCTAGCACTGTCACTGATACTGTTGTCGATTTGCTGATGATTGTGAGTAGACTAATTTGAGCGGCAACTAACAGGATCGCATTTGTCCTTTTTTATGCTCAACAGTGTGAGCAATCTTCCATATTGTTAGGTGGTTGCCAGTATTGTAACTGTTACAAGAGGTTGGTTAGAAGCAGGTCTTCAGCACATGTATTGTTTTCTAATCTTGTAACCTCTTGTCTAATTCTCATCTACGTGAAATGCATTGAATTGGCTACAGATTAATGTGATGGTGGGAATCTGAGGAAGCAGAGTCGGATCATTGGACAGCAGCAAAATATTTTTATGAATGTGGCTTACATGATGAATGTCTGCCACCTTTAAGGATGGAGTATTCTTGGAATCTTTGGCTGTTAATGTCTGCTGCCTTTCATGCCTCGCCTTTAAACTCATCGGTTATGTGATTTCTTAGCTCTTTAAATTGCCTGCTGATTTTGCTGTTTAGCAACTAGTCCTGTGTTGCAGCCTCGTACATGGCACTAATACGGGTGAGACATTGGCGCAGCTGGTAGATCTGCCTCACAGCGCCAGGGTCGTGGGCTCGATCCTCTTGCTGTATGTGGAGTTTGCACATTCTTGTGATCACATGGGTTTCCTTCCACATCTGAAGACTTGTGGGTTTGTAGGTTACTTGACCTCGGTAAATTGCCCCTCATGTCCAGGGAGTGGATTAGAAAGTGGGGCAATATGGAGCAACTAGTGAATAGGTGACCGATGGTCTGCATGGACCTAGTGGGCAGAAGAGACTGTTTCCATATTGTATCTTTAAAGTAAGTTAAGTAAGTGACCAATTATGCTCTTGAATCAAGGCTAATCTGCTGGTGTGATTTTAACAGCAGTCCCGATTATCCTCACTATGCAGATATGTATGATGGAATGCATTTCTGCTGCTTATTGTCAATAGAACCTCAGATGTCCAGACTTGCTCTGTTCGAGCTACCAGAGTCCATCCCAATTAACACAATTATGGTTCTGCCTAACACAATCGTGCAAGGATAGAACTGAGGTTGTCCAATGGTCACTTTTACCAGTGCTGTTATGGACGGGTAGCATGATCAAGTTGGTTTGTTGTAAATCGGCCACAGATCTCTTATCAGCTACGTTCTTCGAATGGGTGTTTAAAGATTCTGTGGGCAAACCTTGACCACCTACCATCAATGTTCTGGAAACCCAAGGAACTGCAAATGCTGGTTTACAAATGACACAGTGCTGGAGTAACACAGCAAGTCAGGCAGCATTTCTGGAGAACATGGATAGGCAACATTTTGTAGAGGGGGGAGAAAGCCTACCATAAACAGTCTGGAGAATGATCCTGACCCGAAACATCACCTATCCATGCATCATCTGAGATGCTGCCTGACCCACTGAGTCACTCCAGCACTTTGTGTCTCAGTATTGTCTCGACTAGTAAAATTAGTCATTGGATGATATGGCACAGTGTCATATAAATGTGAAGCTTTATCCACCTGTCTTTGAAAGTACCTATTGAATCTATTTCCCGTACAGTCCAGAATGAAATGGTGCAATGTTATTTCCTCATTACCCTAATTACTTTGCCCATCATCTGATAACCATTCTACGTAAAAAAAAAAAGGTGATGAGGAATATCTGCCTCTATAATCTCTTAAAATCGGATATCCGGTGTTGTGAGTCACAGCAGAGGTTAATTTTTCCAAAGCGTTGCTATCTTTGGGGCATGCTTGAACTTGGTCCTTTGGCTTTGTAATTATTCTCACGTCTAGGTTTTATATGGCAGGGCAGGATGTTAATAGGGTGTTGAGGGTGAGTACGAGTCAAAAATAGAGAGCAAAGACTCTGACACCAAAGCTTAGATTCTTACCGCTTCAGTTCTTTGTTTGAAATGATTTCCGTCAGAATGAGCAATATTAAAAGGAAGCCTGGAGACGCAAGAAACTACAGATGCTGGAATCCTGAGCAAAAATAAACTCTTGCAAGATTCGGCAGCATGAGAATTGAATGGAAGATACCTTTCACCTAGCCTCTGCATCCAGCATAGCATCTTTCATTTCCGCCAGGTCCAAAAGCATCCCAGTCTATTGCATTCTGCACTTACGATGTACATTCTTTACACCAGCGAGATCTAGCACAGTCCAGGCATCCATTTTGAAGAGCGTCTGTGCTCTATCCATGGTGGACATTTCGTGCTTCTGGTTGCAATCATTCTAACTCCTCTTCCCACACTGACCTGTCTGTCCTTGGCTTTAGCCACTGCCAGAGTATGGCCACATGCAAACTAGAAGAACAATACCTCCTATTTGTGGAACTTGCAACTTTGGTATAAACAATATTTTTCAATTTCAGGCAACCCACACCCAAAGTGTTCATTTCCCACTCCCACCAACCAGCACACTCCTGTTCTCATTTTCCAATCCCTTCTTTCATAAGACCATCAGACAAAGGAGCAGAATTAGGCCAATTGGCCCATTGAGTCTGCCCCGCCATTCGATCAGGGCTGATCTACTTTTCCCTCTCAACACATTCTCCTACCTTCTCCTCATAACCTTTGACGGCCTTACTAAACAAGAACCTATCAATCTCTGATTTTAAAATACCCAATGACTTGGCCTCTGCAGTCGTCTATGGCAATGCATTCCATGGATTCACCACCCTCTGGCTAAAGAAATTCCTCCTCATCTTCATTCTTTCCCTCGCTTGCCTGCTAGATTTCCCCAACTGGTTACCCTACCCCTGCCCTGCCCATCTGCCCATCACCCACACACCTATTTATCTGGGTTTCTTCCTTGTTTCATCTTCCCTATCCTCTCTCCTTTCTCTCCTTGTCCTATCTACCAATCATTCCTTCTGATCTGGGTTCTTACCAGCCTCTATCTTGCCTCTCTCTCTTTTCCCTCTACTCTGTCTTGATGCAGGTTCTCGACTTGAAACATAAACCATCCCTTTGATTCCATGGACGCCTCTCGACCTGCTGAGCTCCTTTGGCAGTTATTTTTTGTTTCAAACGGAGCTTGAGTGCATTTCCAGGGTCCTCGCCACCTCCACCCCTCAGTATATGTTGCAAAACAAGAGTAGCAGGAGCCTCAGCCTCAATAAACCATCCTTTCATGTGAGGCAGAGGTTCACTTGCACCATCTCCAACCTCGGCTACTGTATCCGTGTTCTCGGTGTGGGCTCCTATATCTCAACGAGATCAACTGCAGACTGGGCGATCGTCTTGTTGAACGTTTACACTCAGTCCACCTTGGCCTACGTGATCTGGTTCTCAAACATTTTTAACTCCCCTTCCCATTCCCATACTGACTTTACGCTCCTGGGCCTTCTCCACTATCAGAGTGAGGCCACACGCAAATTGGAGGAACAGCACCTCTTATTTCACTTGGGTGGCTTACAACCCAGCGGTATGAGTGTTGATTTCTCTAATTTCAAGTAATCCCTGGCTTTCCTCTCTTCCCCCCCCCCCCTCTCTTCCCCACCCTAGTTATCCTACTAGATCCTCTGTTTGCATCCTTGTGTCCCTTTGTTATCATCTCTTCCCCAGCCAACAATGGGCCATTATGGGCTTCACCCTCCCTGGGTCATGGTGTCATATTGTCATAGTGAGGCCCACCGCAAATTGGAGGAACAGCATCTCATATTTTGCTTGGGCAGCTTACACCCCAGTGGTATGAACATTGATTTCTCTAACTTCAGATAGTTCCTCTGTCCCTCTCTTTCCCCTCCCCCTTCCCAGTTCTCCAACTACATCCTATCTTTGTCCCGCCCCCTCCCCTGACATCAGTCTGAAGGGCCTCGACCCGAAACGTCACCCATTCCTTCTCTCCTGAGATGCTGCCTGACCCGCTGAGTTACTCCAGCATTTTGTGATACCTTGTGTCACCCTCCCTGGTCATCTGTTGCCAGCCCTGCTTTGTTCTGGCCTTTTCTTACCTCCACTTCCCTCCCCCCTACTTCAGTCCGAAGAAGAGTCCCAATCCAAAACATTGCCCATCCTTTTTCTCCAGAGATGCTGCTGGACCCGCTGAGTTACTCCCACCACTTTGTGTCTAACCTTAATAAACTTCCTCTTCCGAGTCGATGGCAAAGTCACAGAAACGGGCCTTATGCTAACTATCCTGATATGGGACGGAGGCTAAATCTAGATGTGGTACTTTCCTAGGTTTTATCTGTATTCCTTCATCTCGAAAAGAAAGAGTGAAGTGGAAGAAGCTGGAAGTTTGTGTCTTTAACTATATATTTTTTCTATTAAATTTTGTTTGTGCAAATGTACAGCTGGCAAAAACCTCAAACACTAAGCTCTAAGCCGATGGCAACTTTGCTTAACTTGGTGGATTTTAGATCTTGACAATACCAGCAATATTTCTTCCCAAATTTAAATGTTTACCCAGGTTTGTTTTAATACACATGAAAATCTGGAAGTTATTTTGAGGTAATAATATTGTGACATAACACTTTGCTTTGGTGTAGGTATAATACATGTTGCTGGCAAATAGTTCCTTGTATTTCTCTATCTTTCATTGGAAAGGTGAGAATATCAAATTTCCTATGAATTGTAAACAAATCACTGAAAATTTGCATTGCCATTAAAAAAGGCTACACTGCATATTTAAAAAAACACCTTTTTAAATATGATGAAGTTCTGAACAGTAATGGAAAGTTAAATCAAGTTTGTGCTCAGATTTGTCATGAGAAATGTAAAACCATAATAAATTTAGGGATTTGACCGGTGCACGGAAGTTTGAATAAAGTTGTTGGGAGAAATGTATTGAAACTGTTTTCTAAATCTAGGTCTCATTCTCGTGTTATACCAGCCTCTGATTTTGCAACATTGCAGTAAAGGTTTGGTGGTTAATTTGAAAGTTTCTGAAAACAGTGCAGTACACGTTGTAATCATGGTGTACTTTGTGTTACAGTGCTTCAGGAGCAAGTGTGGTAGCAATCGACAACAAAATAGAACAGGCCATGGTAAGTGAAATTATCCCTTTAATTTTTAGCTTGTTTCCTTTTCAAGTTAATAAAGTTCCCAAGAATTTTCTATTTCCAACATGTAAATTTGAGCAGCAAGTGTAAGCTTGCATTTTATTCTTTCCTTTTGATTTAAATAAGATTAGAATTTGTCAAAAAGTGGACCTCGTCAAACTGGAAAGACAAGGGACTGCAGATGCTGGAATCTTTAGCAAAACACAGTGCTGGCGGGTCAGGCAGCCTCTGTAGAGGGAATGATTAGACAGTGTTTCGAGTCGGGATCCTTCTGCACAATAGCAGGAGAGCAGCAAAACCCGAAAGGAGGGTGGGGGGCAGTGAATGAATGTCTATCGGAGAGAACCGCTTCAAAGTGGGCATACTTTGAGGAGATTTCCAACATAATCAAGGATCGTTTACATCCTGGTTATTCTTCTCCCCTCTCCCATTGGGCAGCCTGAAAACCCCCCTCTCGCTCTGGGCGCCTCGCTCTCGGTCTGAAGAAGGGTCTTACTCCCGAAGCGTCACCTATTCCTTTTCTCCAGACGTGCTGCCTGATTTGCTTAGTTACTCCAGCTTTTGTGTCTTATCAGCACTTTCAGGATCGGCTTCTACTGAATGAAGATAGACACAAAAAGATGAAGTAACTTAGCAGGACAGGCAGCTTCTCTGCAGAGAAGGAATGGATGACGTTTCGGAACAACCCGAAACCCGAAACATCACCCATTCCTTCTCTCCAGTTTAAACCTCATCTGCAGTTCCTTCCTGCACATTTCTACAGAAGGATCCTCATAGACCCAGGCTGTCATCCTGATCTCCCAACAGAAATCATTGCAGCCCTTGAACTTTTTTTTATCTGCCCTTTCTCTGTTGCTGCAACTCTAAGCTTTTTCTCTGTTGTTGTATTCCAGTAATTGTTGCAGTGCAATATTCTGCACTCCACTATATTTCTCTTTGCATTAGCTGTTGTACTTGTGTATGGCTTAATTGTACTTGTGTAGGGTATGATATGATTGGATAGCATCCAAAGTTTCTCAGGGACCTAGGACCCCCGTGGCCTCCCCGGGGCCGCTGCCAACCTCCGCGGCCTCCCCGGGGCCGCTGCCAACCTCCGCGGCCCCCTGGGGCTGCCGCTGCCGCTGATCTCCGCGGCCTCCCTGAGGCCACAACCGCCACTGCCACCCGCCTCACCGATTGCGCCGACCCTTGCTTCCTCCCCGGCCATCTGCTGACTGGGCCTAATAACACTTCATCCACTGACCCGGACTCCAGTCCCCCGCGGGCCTCCACCAGCGACTATGCCGACTCTCGTCACTCCACCTGCCGCAGCGTGCGCCTCACCTGAGTCCCAGGCTCAGCGCCGGGCCCACAGTCTCCAAGAGGCAGAGTCCAACACCACGTGGTCTGACTCTGCTGGGTCCTACTGCTCCCCCCCCTTCCTACAAGGAACCTCAGTAGGGGTTCCACTGGGTCTTCACCTTCCCCCTTTAGCCAGGTGGCCCCAACTACTCCCCACCCATACAATGGTCTTCATGCCCGCCTCCTCTCTGAAAACCAACCATCCCACCCCACCAGACACTACCTCGGCCTTTTGCTCGCCTGCCTTCTTCCAACCCCAATCCCCACACTTGCTGGGTGTTCACCATCCCCCCTGACCTCCCCCTTTCTGAGTATGAATGGTCTGTTCTCAGCAGAGGCCTCACCTTTGTTCTCCGCCCCCACCTCAACGAGTTCCGGGTTCGCCTCGACGTGGAGCTCTTCTTCCGTCGCCTCCGCCTCTGGGCCTTTTTCCATGGGAAGGAGTCCTCACCTCCCAGTGATGATCCCGTCTCCAGAGGAACCCCTCCTCTTGGACTCCCCTGGATGGCCACCAACCTTCATTAGACCTTTTCAGTTCTAACTGCCGGCTGGGACATCAACTGCCTAAAATTCTCAACTCCCCTGACTCACTCTAACCTTCCCCCCTCCTGAACGTATAGCCCTCCGCTCACTCTGCAGCAACCTCAACTTAGTTAACAAGCCTGCCGATAAGGGAGGTACTGTGGTAATCTGGCGTGCTGACCAGATGACAACTCTCAGACATCTCCTACTTATCCTTGCACCATGACCCCACAGACGAGCACCAGGCCTTCATCTCAAGCACCATTACTGATCTCATCACTTCCGACTCTGCCCTCTAAAACCTCCAACCTTAGTTCCCCAGCCCCGCACAGCCCAATTTTATCTTCTCCCTAAAATCCACAGAGAACTGTCCTGGCAGCCCCATTGTTTCTGCCTGTTCATGTCCCACCAAATTAATTTCCACCTACCTCTACCCCATCCTATCCCCCGGTCCAATCCCTCCCTATCTATGTCCAAGACACATCACATGTTCTCCGTCTGCTCAATAACTTCCGTTTTCCAGGCCCCCACTCCCTCATCTTTACTATGGATGTCCAGTCACTCTACACCTCCATCCCCCACCAGGAGGGTCTTAAAGCCCTCCGTTTCTTCCTCGACCGTAGAACCAGCCAATCTCCATCTACTAACACTCTCCTCCGCCTAGCAGAACCGGTTCTTACCCTCAACAACTTCTCATTTGACTCCTCCCACTTCCTCCAAATCCAAGGCTTGGCTATGGGCGCTTGCATGGGCCCAAGCTATGCCTGCTTCTTTGTAGGCTACGTCAAACAATCCCTGTTTCAAGCGTACACTGGCCCTATTCCCAAACTCTACCTCCGCTACATTGATGACTGGATTGGTGCTACCTCTTGTACCCATGCAGAACTCGCTGACTTCATCAATTTCACCACTGACTTCCATTCTGCTCTTAAATATACTTGGACCATCTCTGACATCTTCCTACCATTTCTGGATCTCACCATCTCCATCACAGGAGACAGACTAGTGACCGACATCTACTACAAACCTACTGACTCCCATAGCGATCTTGACTACACTTCCCACCCCGTTTCCTGCAAAAACTCTATCCCCTACTCCCAATTCCTCCGTCTACGCCGCACCTGTGCCCAGATGAGGTGTTCCATACCAGGGCATCGAAGATGTCCTCATTCTTTAGGAAACGGGGTTCCCCTCTTCCATTATAGATGAGGCTCTCACTAGGGCCTCCTCAATATCCCGCAGCACTGCTCTTGCTCCCCCTCCCCCTATCCATAACAAGGATAGAGTCCCCCTTGTCCTCACCTTCCACCCCATCAGCCGTCGTATATAACAAATTATTCTCCAACATTTCCGCCACCTCCAACGGGATCCCACTACGGGCCACATCTTCCCATCTCCACCACTCTCTGCTTTCCGCAGAGACTGTTCCCTCCGAAACTCCCTGGCCCACTCGTCCCTTCCCACCCAAAGCTCCCCAGGTACTTTTCCCTGCAATCGCAGGAGATGCAACACCTGTCCCTTTACCTCCCCCCTCGACTCCAGGTGAGGCAGAGGTTCACCTGCACCTCCTTCAACCTCATCTATTGTATCCGCTGTTCCAGATGTCAACTTCTCTACATCGGCGAGACCAAGTATAGGCGCGGCGATCGTTTCGCTGAACACCTCCGCTCAGTCCATCTTAACCAATCGTATCTCCCAGTGGCTCAGCACTTCAACTCCCCCTCCCATTCCCAATCTGACCTTTCTGTCCTGGGCCTCCTCCATTGTCAGAGTGAGGCCCAGCGCAAATTGGAGGAACAGCACCTCATATTTCGCTTGGGTAGTTTACACCCCAGCGGTATGAACATTGATTTCTCTAACTTCAGATAGTTCCTGCTTTTCCTCTCTATCCCCTTCCCAGTTCTTCTACTAGTCTTCCTGTTTCCGACTGCATTCTATCTTTGTCCCGCCCCCTCCCCTGACATCAGTCTGAAGAAGGGTCTTCACCAGAAACGTCACCATTCCTTCTCTCCAGAGATGCTGCCTGACCTGCTGAGTTACTCCAGCATTTTGTGTCTACCTTTTGATATAAAGTTTCTCACTCTCTTGGTGCATGTGGCACCAATATACCAAAACCAAATGCTGGTGTACCACTGCAGATATTTGGGGAAAAAAGGATTAAATTTAACAATAACAGATTTAAAATGTAACCTTGTAAATGAATAGCTCAACAGCACTGTGGCCAAGGTGGATGACTGGCATTGTTTTGTGATATTTGAGTCATGATTCCATGTTATTTGGTCTTTGCCTCAGGGAAGTTTCATGAGTAGTTTTGCTATTTCTCGACACTTGGATGTAAGAGTCTCTTCATTGTCTGGTTCTGCTGCAGTTGTACAGGGCATTGGTGAGACCACACCTGGAGTATTGCGTACAGTTTTGGTCTCCTAATCTGAGGAAAGACATTCTTGCCATAGAGGGAGTACAGAGAAGGTTCACCAGATTGATTCCTAGGATGGCAGGACTTTCATATGAAGAAAGACTGGATAGACTCGGCTTGTACTCGCTGGAATTTAGAAGATTGAGGGGGGATCTTATAGAAACTTACAAAATTCTTAAGGGGTTGGACAGGCTAGATGCAGGAAGATTGTTCCCGATGTTGGGGAAGTCCAGAACAAGGGGTCACAGTTTAAGGATAAGGGGGATGTCTTTTAGGACCGAGATGAGAACTTTTGGACCGACATGAGAGTGGTGAATCTGTAGAATTCTCTGCCACAGAAGGTAGTTGAGGCCAGTTCATTGGTTATATTTAAGAGGGAGTTAGATGTGGCCCTTGTGGCTAAAGGGATCAGGGGTATGGAGAGAAGGCAGGTACGGGATACTGAGTTGGATGATCAGCCATGATCATATTGAATGGTGGTGCAGGCTCGAAGGGCCGAATGGCCTACTCCTGCACCTATTTTCTATGTTTCTATGTTTACAAGTACTGGATGAAGAACAGGATTCCTCACAAGCAGTCTTTAAAATGGGTATATGTGAGAATATCTATCAACGTGGCTGTAGGTAACGCTCTAAGCCACATCAATATAATAAATGAGCTAACTTAGTTTCTGTCTGAAGTGAGACTGGACAGTGCAGTGTGGGAGATGGTGAGGTGTGGGAGAGGCTCTGCACCTCATAAATGCTCAAAGGTTACAGTTTGGGGCAGTTCAGTGGTAGAGCCGCTGCCTCGTGTCGCCAGAGGCACGAGTTCGATTCTGACTATGGGTGCTCTCCATATCCCTAAAGACGTGCGGGTTTGTAAATTAATTAACTTCTAAATTGCCTCTGGTGTGTAGGGGGTGGATGAGAAAGTGGGACAACAGAATTAGTGTGAATGGGTGATCATTGATTGTTGTGGGCAAAATGGCCTGTTTCCATGCTGCATCTTTCAATCCTTTTGGACGGGAGTCTCTCCCACACTTGTGAATTTGCGGAATTCCCTGCCACAGAAGGCAATGGAGGACAATTCACTGGATGAATTCAAAAGAGCGTTAGATAGAGCTCTAGGGAATCAAGGGATATGGGGAGAAGGCAGGCACAGGTTACTGATTGTGGATGATCAGCCATGATCACAATGAATGACGGTGCTGGCTCGAAGGGCCAAATGTCCGCCTCCTGCACCTATTTTCTATGTTTCTATGAGACCATTTTGAAATCATGACCTTTAATTCCTGCGGTAGATTTGTATGCATTTCTCATTGAGTTGGCATTATAGGAGAGAGAATAATCATGAATGTCCATTAATGCTCCCCCTCTCGGCAAGAAAATGGATTTCTTTCAAGTAAATTTTTTGATGCAAAGTTTCATTGAGCAACATCTTGATCTCACTTCGGCCTTGTTTCCACAGTATTGTGATAACAAACTTAGTAACCCTTTTTCTCTTTTCACGGAAGGATTTCATGCCAGTGTGAAATCTATTTCACTTAACGTGTGATTATCTGTGTTTTAATGCAGGATTTAGTGAAAAGTCATCTGATGTATGCTGTGAGAGAGGAAGTGGAAGTCTTAAAGGAGCAGATCAAAGAGCTGATAGAGAAGAACTGTATACTCGAACGAGAGAATTCCCTGTTAAAATCTCTAGCGAACAATGACCAGCTGACTCAGCTTCAAACGCAGGTGACCAACCTCAGTAGCACTTCCCAACCACAGCAGGCGGCAGCAGTAGTACAACCTCAACAAAGCACACAACAGACGCAGCCTCCTCCACAGCCTAACGTTCCTTCTGCATGAAACTCGCTCGCCTGCATAGGAAATCCTTCAGAGAGGAAAAAAATAAGAAAAATCCTGTCTCTGTGTGCCACTGGTGTTCTTACCACTCTCCATTGAACAGCAAATAGCCATGCTTAAATGTGTTTTTTGCTCCTTGGCCTTTTCAGTATTAGACAATCATCTGCAAGAGCTTTCTGCCCGAGATGTCCCAGTTGGCATCAGCAAGTGTGTGACTGCACAATCAGAGTTGGTTGAAGGATCTGAATCTTGTTGGAGGAAAGCGGATCTTCATCAGGTTAATGGACAAGAGGGTACCTCCATCTTTCTGGCTTACCAAGTTTTTATATATATAAAAATAATATATATAAAATGCATATTATAGGAATCTGTAGGCCACGAGCCTTTTCCTGTCTAACATTAAGATCCAATAAGCAGCTCTGTTCGAAAAGAGCCACTGTTCTCGTACCTTTTTTGCATACATGAATTTTCATTTACTGTTGTTTTTATTTATTACAGGGCTGCTATTTTCATATGTATATGAACAATGTCACAGAATCTTTTTTTTTGTAAGTTTGAAATTAAAAGATAAGATTACTGGTAAAAGCAAGCGATAGTTGGGATTGCATATATTAGTTTAAAAAATATATAGGCAATAATAAAATTTAAAAAAAATCCTGGCTTAAGAGTTCTAACACTAATGGCAGTTTTACCTTGGGGATTTTCTTCTGCAATAGTTGAATCCCAATTTGAATGTAAATTTTGTATAGAGTGTAAGTAATGTAAGGAAGAACATAGCAGACATGTACAAGTAGGCACTAGACATTGCGATTTAAGACCTTGAAAGAATATTTGGGCTTTTTTTTGATAAAGAAAAATGAACTGTGCTCACTTCTGTTACCTATTTTTCTTTGTGGGTTGGGTGGGGGGAGATTTGCCATGGTTGTTCTACATTTTTTTTTTCTCCTTTCCTCAGAAGTATGTTTGGGGGGGAATAAGCTGTGAAATTGTTCAACCTACTTTGTAACCAAAGAAGCAAAGCTGTATCTGAATTCATTTAATTTGTACGCTTATTCTGTACGTATTTTAATTTGTACTTTTTTTTTTGAGCTTTAACATGCATCCTTTATTTTCCTTTTCAATCTTCAGCATGTTCTGCATGACCCCTTTGTCAAACCAGTTTCTTACCTCATGTTTTTACTGAGCACTCTTACTGTAACAAGTTTAGTCTGTGAACAATGTCCAATGAAAACTATAAAACAGCTGGATTCAAGCTAGTGTTAAGTGCTAGTCAGAAAAAAATGGAGTGAGCCATCTTTTGTTTAAATGGTGTTTTGAATTTCATATGCATAAAGTTTTGTTACATTGCAGATTTTATTGTATTTAATAAATGCAACGTGCCGATTCAGATGTGCGATTTGTCCTGTGTGGTTAAATTAAAATGCAAAATTGTAGCAGTAGTTTAAAGGAAAATCTCTCTTCGTGTCTAACTTCAAATGCAAGGCCTGAAACTGATGATCACAAATCCACTGCTTAAAAAACTGTACAAGATTGCAAGCTGGTTCTTGGACATGGATAGAGTGTCTTTGGGGGTGGGAAGGTAGAGAGGAAATAAGAACAGAGATTAGGAGCACAAATAAACCCCTCAAGTCTGCTTTGCCCTTTAAGATCTTGGCTGAACTCAGTGTAACCCCCGCTCTTTATAACGATCAACCTGCAGTAACCTTGCAGCTCATCAAATATCTATGCACCTCTGCCTTAAAAAAAAATCAAATCTCTTTCCTCCACACTTCGAGGCAAAGAATTCTTCAATCAGCTGTTATATGCTTTGTGGTGATCAACCTACAATATGAATTCAGTTTCTCTTTCCACAGATGCTGACTGACCTGCTCGGTGTTCCCAGTATTTTCAGTTTTTAATAATAATAATCCTTTATTCGTCCCACAACGGGGAAATTTTCAGGGTTACAGCAACAAGGTGGATAGCAAAAATGGATAAGCATTCATTATAAATAAAATAAAGATAATTATCTTTATTTATTGGTCTACTGGGAGCAGTGCTGGTTATGCAGTCTGACGGCAGCAGGAAGGAAGGACCTTCAATATCTCTCCTTCACACACTTGGGGTGAAGGAGTCTGTCACTGAAGGAGCTGCTCAGTGCAGTGACAGTGTCCTGCATGGGGTGGGAGTCGTTGTCCAGCAGTGATGATAGCTTTGGCAGTTTGTGTCTAACAATTGGCTCACTACCACTGCCCCCTGATACCACCTCCTTGATTTCCTCCCTCCCAATTCCTAAATCAGACCTATTTCTGAAAAGTTGCTTGTACCTCTCTAATGAAAACTAGAGTTTAATTCATTTGCTTAATAGTTTGCCTTTATTAATTTATCAGACTCTTTCTACAGGAAGACTACCTGAATTGTAAATGGCCAAAAAATGTCGTCTTCATCTTCTGGTTAATTACAGACGAGCCTGGCTTAGTCCAAGTGATTGTTTTACATGGGGGAAAAGCTATTTATCCTGGGTCAGTACTGGACTCTGTAACCACACACTCATGCTGGGAAGTCTGCAGGGTAAGTGGGTTATCGTGCTCTTTGGAGTGGGAAGATTAGAAATGGCCGAAGTAGACCATTTGGCCCCTTATTCTTCTACCACCCATCAATAACATGGCTGATCATCTTGCTTCAATCCTTCCTGTGCTGACCTGGTATCTCTCGAGCCGCGTAATATGTAGCACCATAACCGATCTGTCTTGTGAACACCGACAGCTCTCTTGGGTAGAGAATGTCAAAGATTTCCTCTGTGTGTGAAGAAATTCGTCCTTATTGCCATCCTGAATGGTTGGCTCTCATTTGGAGGCAATGACCTCTGGTTCTGCACACCCAGCTTAATGAAATATTATCCTTGTAAGAACTTTTGATGTGTCAGCAAGATTACACATTCACTAAGGAAGTCCAGGCCCAAGGACCGACCTAGTGAATATTCATCGTACTCACTCTTTTACAGGCATTTTCCTTCCATCTTGATACCATTTTCACTCTTGCTAACTCGCTGGACCACTTTTTCTATTGGGTTTAGTGCCTGAAAGGGACACATTGCTGTCAATGTTGATACTCTATTGTCTCGTGTACCTGGGTACAGTGAAATTCTTGTTGTTTTGCATCGGTAAAACCATATTATAGATAAGCACAATCATTGATAAGTACAAAGATTCACCAAGACTTTAGTTTTGTACTCTACCCATACCCATAGCAGCCCTTGTGTTCAGAACTTTAGCAAAACAACTTTAAAATAGACAATAGCTGAATTTAAAAGCATTAGATTTAGATGGGATACCACAGTTCACCGAGATTGTACACAGAGTCGCCATGGTTCTGGCGCCCACATAGTTTCAAGGTTCTTAAGAGTGCAGTCCGATCTAGGCCTTAAAGGCCCGTTGTCCTGGCGGCACCGATCCTCTCCTCCGTCCGCTGCCATCTTGAAAACGGCCCTTTACCCAGCGTCCACTGCTGTCACCGTCTCCCTCCACCCTCCTTACCACTTCTGTCTTCAGGATCGAGCATGAGACAAGCCTCTGAGAACTCCAGGTGGGTTCCCGTTCTGCGGTAGACTATTCAGGCCTGCTATTAAGGTGTGGCCGTGGCTCACCAGGGGCTTCTACTGCCCCACACGGCTGGTCGCGAGCTTCAGGAACAATCTGTGAGCATTGATTGTTTAAATGATACCTTGTTCCCGTCACGTCATAATGTAATTTCCCAATTTATCATGCACACCTCGTGCCTTTTTGTAATTTGTTTTCTTTTGAATTAAGAGCCTGGTTTCAGATTGAACTAAACTACTTTTAATCATAGCATAAAATTCAATCACATTGTCCCTAACCACATGCAAAGATGTGTGGGTTTGTAGGTTAATTGGCCCCTTAACCACCAAATTATTCATTAAACCATTGGTCACCACTAGATCTAAAATATCCAGCTGGTTCCTCAAAAAAAAAGAGGAAATGACATTAAACTGTTGTATCCCATCTAAATGTAATGCTTTTAAATTTGGCTATTTGTAGCGGTAGAGTTGCTGCTTTACAGCGAATGCAGCGCCGGAGACTCAGGTTCGATCCTGACTACGGGTGCTGCACTGTAAGGAGTTTGTACGTTCTCCCCGTGACCTGCGTGGGTTTTCTCCGAGATCTTCGGTTTCCTCCCACACTCCAAAGATGTACAGGTATGTAGGTTAATTGGCTGGGTAAATGTAAAAATTGTCCCTAGTAGGTGTAGGATAGTGTTAATGTACGGGGATCGCTGGGCGGCACGGACTTGGAGGGCCGAAAAGGCCTGTTTCCGGCTGTATATATATGATATGATATGATATCACCTTTTATGGTGTGTAGAGTATAAAACTAATGCAGCTGCTTGATTTTCTGCTGTCGCATGCTTCCTGGTCTTCAATTAAGACTATTTTTGTTTTATTTTTTTCCCCTCATTTGATTCTACTTTTAGCTGTTTTTCTCAACAATCTTGAGATTCTTTTTTGTAAATAGGGAGAGGCTCGATGGTCCAATTCTATACTGCTATCATTCAGTCCGTCCTCACCTTCTCCATCATGGTCTGGTTTGGCTCAGCCACCAAGCATGACATCCGGAGGCTGCAACGGATCGTTTGCACAGCTGAGAACGTTATTGGCAGCAACCTTCTTCCCCCCCCCCCCCCCCATTGACGAACTGTACACTGCAAGGGCCAGGAAGAGAACGGGCAAGATCATCTCTGACCCCTCTCACCCTGGCCACAAACTCTTCGAAGCACTTCCCTCTGGAAGGCGACTCCGGACTGTCAAAGCAGCCACAGCCGGACACAAAAACAGCTTTATTTCCACGAGTGATAGTTCTACTCAATAACCAAAGTCTGTAGTCCATTTTTTTGCTCTGGTTTATTTTCACCCACATGTTTAGACCGTAATGTTGTATCCTTATTGTTTTTATAAGTTATCCTTATTGTTATCATGTGGTTATGCTTTATTCTTAACTGTATGTTTGCGTTGTCATTTGTGAGCGGAGCACCAAGGCACATTCCTTGTATGTGCATACTTGGCCAATAAACTTATTCATTCATTCATTTATTCATTTTTAATTGGATGCATCACATTAAACCTATGATTGAAATACTTTACATTTAAAACATTTGGCCCTCGGAGGTGTCAAAGGTTAAGATGGCAAATAACTGCTTTGTATCCAAATACAGTAACACCAGGCCATCTTCAAAATGAAAGTTATTTGTTTTGGAAATTAATCCACAGCATGTTGCTCCTTCATATCTCTTATCCAGCAATGCAACAGGCCCTTCAGCCCAACCTGCCCATTCCGATCAATCGTCCCAACTACACTGGCCCTACCTGGATGCATTTTGCATCCTTCCTATCTACGTACCTGTCCAAATCTCTCTTTAATGTTGTAATACCTGCCTCAACTACCTCGTCTGGCTGCTCATTCTACCCACCATCCTCTGTGTTAAGAAGTTGCCCCTCAGGTTCCTATTAAATCTTCCCCTCTCACCTCATCTGCTCTACTTTTCAATTCTATGTTTAATGCTTGCACACCTATGCTTACAGTCCTATCCAAAAATGCCTAAACTATATGTATTAAATCATACCTGCAAGCATTTTTATTTTCCTTATACCAAACATTCATGGTGATGTGGAATAGAAACTTAATGGCCATGCACCACCATTTGGGGAGATTAGAGCTGATTAGTCAGATCCAGATGAAGGGTCCTACCAGAAATGTCATCTGTCCACTCCCCTCCACTGATGCTGCTCAACCTGCAGAGTTTCTCGAGCAGCATGTTGCTCTGCAGTATTTTTCTTTGCCGCCATCCTGATGTTATATAATTATTTCTTCTAAAACCCTTTTTAAAATAAGCCCATTCTGAGCACCCCTCAATCGTTGGAATTGTGAAGCCTCATTGAATCCGCCTGATTACAGTGTTCCTTCTAGGTAGACTCGCATATATTACTGATGGTTTGGTCTTGTTATATATCACGAGCGAGTTCCTTGTACTCCTTTTTTCTGTTTAATGCCGGTATATATTTGCCTTAATAGCTTTCTGTACCAGCATCTTATTTTGGATTTGTACAGTAATAATTAAATCCTTCAGGATACAGGTAGTATAACAGCATTTAAAAGACATTTGGACAGGTACACTGATCTTTGTGCAAAGAGGCAGCATTACTCGATGGACAGACTGGCCTGAGCCAATGACTTTTCATATATTCATTCAAGGGATCTCGGCTGTGCAGCCTTTAATTGCTCATCTCTAATTGTCCTTGAAGGTGGTATGGAACAGCTGCTTCCCCTGTTATCGAATGCTCTTCCATAATCTAGAACCAGTCTGATTCACCTCTACCCAATTGCACAGTACCTTGTCCATGGAACTGGTGCATTGCAATGCTGAGAACTATATTCTGCTCTCTGTATCTTCCTTTGCTCTACCTATTCTACTTGAGTTTGCCTTGATTTTGTATTCCTGTTATGTGATCGGTTCGGAGAGCATGCAAAACAATGCTTTTCACTGTGCCTCAGTATATGTGATAATAAACCTAAATCTGTCAACCATCATCTGTCGCCATGTTAAATGACTTAACTTTTGTTTCTCAATTCATTGGGGTTGACGTTTGACCTGTTGTCTGGATAGTAACTGATTTCCTAACTAATGCGTGTTTAGAAACAGACTTCATTCTTTAATGTAGATCTTCACCTGCCCCTTATCTCTTGCTGCCCATCTCCACCCACATCCTGCCCTCATCCTTTAACCTGCTGCTCTGCATCTGACCTGGGTGTGCGAGTCACACTTGCGTTCCTGGGCATGCAGTGGCTTGAGAAATGCTTGGATCCAAGACGAGAGTGTACCTGAGGCAGCAATAGGAACAAGTTCCTGTTGCTGCCTCAGATTAGGAAAAAGGGAAGTGCCACAAGAGCTGGGTGTTCTTGTACACCAGTCACTGAAAGTAAACATACAGGTACAGCAGGCAGTGAAGAAAGTGAATGGCATGTTGCCCTTCATAAAGAGACGATTTGAGTATAGGAGTAAAGAGGTCTTTCTGCAGTTGTACAGGGCCCTGGTGAGACCACATCTGGAGTATTGTGTGCAGTTTTGGTCTCCCAATTTGAGGAAGGACATCCTTGCTATTGAGGCAGTGCAGCGTAGGTTCACAAGGTTAATTCCTGAGATGGCGGGACTGTCGTATGAGGAAAGATGGGAAAGGTTGGGCTTGTATTCACTGGAATTTAGAAGGATGAGAGGGGATCTTATAGAAACGTATAAAATTATAAAAGGACTGGACAAGCAAGGTGCAGGAAAAATGTTCCCAATGTTGGGGGAATCCAGAACCAGGGGCCACAGTTTAAGAATAAAGGGGAGCCCATTCAAAA
Organism: Rhinoraja longicauda; assembly: GCF_053455715.1. Lineage (NCBI taxonomy): Eukaryota > Metazoa > Chordata > Chondrichthyes > Rajiformes > Arhynchobatidae > Rhinoraja > Rhinoraja longicauda. The sequence goes on from NC_135965.1 coordinate 18,771,829, forward strand.
CTGAGATGAGGAAAAACTTTTGCACTCAGAGTTGTCAATTTGTGGAATTCTCTGCCACAGAAGGCCGTATAGGCCAATTCATTGGATGAATTTAAAAGAGAGTTAAATAGAACTTTAGCGGCTAGCGGAATCAAGGGATACGGGGAGAAGGCAGGCACAGTTACTGATTGTGGATGATCACAATGAATGGCGGTGCTGGCTCAAAGGGCCAAATGGCCGCCTCCTTTACTTATTTTCTATGTTTCTATGTATGTAAGTTGAGAGGCAACGGAGGTGACATCTGAAATCTTGCTCCCAGTGGCAAGGAACAGGGCCAGTCCACTGGGGACCAGGCAGTATAAAGATTGTCAGTGTGGCAATTAACAAGCCATTCTACTAATTCACCGACCTTCTCATGGAAAACAAAGGTAAGCAAGTCAATGCATTGTTCAATCCCAGGACCCCAAAGTACCTTTCTAAATATGTATTTTCATTATTCAGCATGAAAACACAGCATGTCTTTCTCCATGTTTTACAATACATCAATGCCAATCGTGGTTCCTGAAATAATTTGCCAAGTGTGCTAGAGGCTGTAACACAGGTTCTGGCCCCAGCACGACCTTCTCACAGTGCTTGCCTTAGCTGCACGTTGTGAGAAGCAAGCAAACAAGATTTATAAAAAGAAAGTAAAACAAAAACACTAGGCCAACACTGCAAGGGCAGTGCAGCTGCACAGCTGGTAGTGTGATCCTGGCCTCGGGTGCTGTCTGCGTGGAGATTGCACATTTTCCCCGTGATGGTGTGGGTTTCCTCCAGGTGCTCTAGTTTTCTCCCACATCCCAAGCTCATGCGGTTTTGTAAGTCAACTGGCCTCCGTAAATTGCCCCGAGCGTGTAAGGTATGGATGAGAGAGTGGAATAACATAGGACTAATGTTAATGGGTTTTCTGTGGTCGGTGTGGACTTGGTTTGCCAAAGCCTTGTTTCCATACTGCATCTCTAAACTAAATTCTGAACTTAAGCTGCCCAAGTGGAACATGAAATAACAATAATAACCAAAGATGGCCACAAAAACCGTAACCGCCCGTGCTCTGTCCAGTCCTTCTCCCATCTTTGTACAATAAATCTGAAGAGTCCTGACCCTAAATGACATCTATCCATGTTCTCCAGGGATGATGCCTGACCTGCTGTGTTATTCCTGCATTCTGTATCTATCTTCAGAATATGAATTGCTCTTCCAATCTGCATTTAGCGCCTCCTTATGAAGGAAGAGTGTTGTTTCCAATAAAATTCTGTTGATAAGCAGTCATTCTGTTAAATACAGGCGTTATATTCCATCCAGAAGCAAATATGGACCTTGACCACTACCACTGCAACAAAATGTAACATTTGAGATCACCATGTTGTTAAGGTAGTCACAAAATGCTGGAGTAACTCAGCGGGTCAGACAGCATCTCTGGAGAGAAGGAATGGGTGACATTTCGGGTCGAGACCCTTCTGCAGACTTCTTCTGAAGAAGGGTCTCGACCCAAAATGTCACCCATTCCTTCTCTCCAGAGATGCTGCCTGACCTGCTGAGTTACTCCAGCATTTTGTGACTACCTTCGATTTAAACCAGCATCTGCAGTTTTCTTTCATACACACCATGTTGTTCAGGTTCTGCCTCTCAAACTAAGTCAAACGTTATTGTAATATGTGCAATGTCCAGCAGATGGCAGAATGGACACATTCTACAAAACACAAACCAGTGCTTTTAAAATATCAGCTGCTGCTGATCTTCCCTGCTGAGAATTACATCTGTACATATGCATATTTGATAAGCTCACATTAATCAATTTCTACCAAGGCAGTGCAGTTTACTGAAGCCACTCTTAACAAGAAATCAAAGCACTAACAATTTATTCAGCACCAGAGACCCGGATCGATCCTGACTATGGGTGCTGTCTGTGTGGAGTTTGTACATTTTCCCTGTGACCTCGTGGGTTTTCTTCAGGTGCTCTGGTTTCTTCCCCCCAAAGATGTACATGTTTATAGGTTAATTGGCTTTGGCAACATTGGGAAATTATCCCCAGTGGGTAGAATAGTGGCTAGTGTACGAGGTGATTGCTGGTTGGTGCAAACTCAGCAAGTTTCCGTGCTGTCTCCTATCCATGTTCTCCAGAGATGCTGCTTGACCCACTAAGTTACTCCAGCACTTTGTATCCTATGGTGCATTAACCAGCACTGCAGTTCTTTGTTTCTATAAAACATACATGATAGATGTTGGAAACCTTAAATACAATGCTAGAACACCTAGCACATTAAGAAGTATGTGAGAAAAATTGTTAACATTTCAGTAGTGTAGATCAACCATGTTAGATCGCCTTTGCTATATCTATCACACTTATTATGCATGCTGCACATTCCACATGGGATCCAGTCCAGATCTTCATCCCTACCTGGACTATGTAAGCTGCCTTCCACCGTCTCACAGCAGACGATGCTGACTACGGAGATGATAGCTTGTAGTGTTTCCTCCGCTTGTGTTACAATAAAGATTAAGAGGTGTTACTGCTGTGTATGGGTCTGGTGTCAGAACTGTCTCCTGCACATGGCTCCACCCAACAGTTCCTCTCACAATACGGAGATCTCTTCAACAACCAGCTCGGCCAGCTTCCCATCAAGTGTACAATCACGACTGACCCAGAGGTCCTGCCGGTTGTCCGTCCCACCCACCGGATTCCCCATGCTACGCGGGATCGCGTACAAAATGAACTCAGCAGGATGGTGACTCTGGGTGTGATTGCCCCTGCTGCTGAGCCATCGGACTGGGTCTCAACCATGGTTGCAGCAACCAAAAAGAACAAGGGAAAGAAATATGGATTTGTAACAATCCCAGGGACTTGAACACTGCATTCAAACGACCACACTATCCTATGCGCACACTGGAAGATGTCGCAGCTCAGCTGGGCAAGGCAACAGTATTCTCTGTCCTCGATGCAAAGAGTTCCTTCTGGCAAATTCTGCTGGATCACAACTCTTCAAGAGAGAGCTGGATAGAGCTCTTAAGGATAGCGGAGTCAGGGGGTATGGGGAGAAGGCAGGAACGGGGTACTGATTGAGAATGATCAGCCATGATCACATTGAATGGCGGTGCTGGCTCGAAGGGCCGAATGGCCTCCTCCTGCCCCTATTGTCTATTGTCTTCCGAGCTAACCACCTTCAGTACACCTTTTGGACGTTACAAATTTCTGCGTATGCCATTCGGCATAAACTCGGCAAGCGAAGTATTCCAGCGCACCATGGAACAATTGTTCGCTGGCTACACCATGCTCAATTATTGTTGATGACATCCTCATTGCCGGACGAAATGTCCGAGAACATGTCGTCCAGTAAAGAGAGTTCTTGACCGCGCCAAAGAGATAAACCTCAAGTTTAACCCCCTCAAGTGAAAATCCCGGGTGAGTGAGGTGAACTACGTGGGCCATGTATTCACCAGTGAGGGTCTCAAACCCGGTCCGTCAAAGACTATTGCACTCAACGAGTTACCAGCACCCACTGATGTGAACGGCCTGCAGAGATTCCTTGGAATGAAACTACCTGGGGAAATTCATTCCGAATTTCAGCGAAATAACAGCCCCACTGTGCCAGCTGACCCACAAAAGAAGGGGCTCGACCCAAAACGTCACCCATTCCTTCTCTCCCGAGATGCTGCCTGGCCTGCTGAGTTACTCCAGCATTTTGTGAATAAATCGATTTGTACCAGCATCTGCAGTTATTTTCTTATACCACAAAGATACTGTATAGTCTTGGCATGAACAAAAACAGAGAGCGTTCGACACTCTTAAACAGCAGATGTCTTGTGCCCCCCCCTCTCACCTATTTTGATGTCAAGCTGCCTGTCACACTGACTTGCGATGCCTCCCAATATGGGCTAGGAGCAGTCTGCCTCCAAAACAACGGTGACGGCAACAGACCCGTTGCCTGTGCCTCTCGCACCATGACTGACACGGAACAACGCCACGCACAGATTGAAAAAGAGCTGCTAGCGGTCGTTTTCGCCTGCAAGAAGTTCAACGACTTCATCTTCGGAAAAACAGTCGCAATCAAGACCGACCATCAACCACTTATCAGCATTCTGAACAAACCGATACACGCTGCCCCAGCCCGTCTCCAGCTTATGATGTTACAACTACAGAGGTACGACATTTCTCTCATTTACAAACGTGGCAAAGACGTGCACCTGGTGGACACCCTGTCTCGAGCTCCACGTAAACCCTGCGAGAAACTTTCAGCGGATGAGGACAACTTCACTGTCATGATGGTCTCTTACGTTCCCTCATCCTGCTTGGAAGACTTGGCAGCCCAGACTGCTGCTGATGATACCTTACCATCACTCTCCTCTGTCATATGGCACGGGTGGCCGGACAAACAAAACAGACTGCCACCTACAATTCGGCATAGAAACATAGAAACTAGGTGCAGGAGTAGGCCATTCGGCCCTTCGAGCCTGCACCGCCATTCAATATGATCATGGCTGATCATTCAGCTCAGTAGCCTGTACCTGCCTTCTCTCCATACCCCCTGATCCCTTTAGCAAAAAGGGCCACATCTAACTCCCTCTTAAATATAGCCAATGAACTGGCCTCAACTACCTTCTGTGGCAGAGAATTCCACAGACTCACCACTCTCTGTGTGAAGAAATGTTTTCTCATCTCGGTCCTAAAAGACTTCCCCCTTATCCTTAAGCTGTGACCCCTGGTTCTGGACTCCCCCAACATCGGGAACAATCTTCCCGCATCTAGCCTCTCCAACCCCTTAAGAATTTTATATGTTTCTATAAGATCCCCCTCAGTCTTCTAAATTCCAGTGAGTACAAGCCCAGTCTATCCAGTCTTTCCTCATATGTAAGTCCCGCCATCCCAGGGATCAATCTGGTGAACCTTCTCTGTACTCCCTCTAAGGCAAGAACGTCTTTCCTCAGATTAGGAGACCAAAACTGCACACAATACTCCAGGTGCGGTCTCACCAAGGCCCTGTACAACTGCAGCAGAACCTCCCTGCTCCTAAACTCAAATCCTCTTGCTATGAATGCCAACATACCATTCGCTTTCTTCACTGTCTGCTGCACCTGCATGCTTGCTTTCAATGACTGGTGCACCATGACACCCAGGTCCCGTTGCATCTCCCCTTCTCCCAATCGGTCACCATTCAGGTAATACTCTGCTTTCCTGTTCTTGCCGCCAAAGTGGATAACCTCACATTTATCCACATTATATTGCATCTGCCATGCATTTGCCCACTCGCCTAATCTATCCAAGTCACTCTGCAGCCTCCTAGCATCCTCCTCGCAGCTAACACTGCCACCCAGCTTCGTGTCATCCGCAAACTTAGAGATGTTGCATTCAATTCCCTCGTCCAAATCATTAATATACACTTGGTCGCGGGCCTTTCATCGCCCGGTTCGGCCGCGGGACGTTTCAGCGCCCGGTGCGGGGACTGTGCGGGTTGGTCGGGGACGAGCTGTCTGTCCGTGGGCGTGGGGAAGAGAGTGGAAGTTTTGTTGCCTCCATCACAGTGAGGGGGTGTTTGGAGTCACTGTGATGGACGTTTGTGTTGGGGTTATGTGTCTTGTGTTCTTTTTTTTTTCTATGACTGCTATGTAGTTTCGTTCGGTACTTCGGTGCCGAACGACAAATAAAGCTCTGTTATACCTGTTATACCTGTAAATAACTGGGGTCCCAGCACTGAGCCTTGCGGTACCCCACTAGTCACTGCCTGCCATTCCGAAAAGGACCCGTTTATTCCTACTCTTTGCTTCCTGTCCGCCAACCAATTTTCTATCCACCTCAACACTGAACCCTCAATACCGTGTGCTTTAAGTTTGTACACCAATCTCCTATGTGGGACCTTGTCGAAGGCCTTCTGAAAGTCCAGATATAACACATCGACTGGTTCTCCCTTATCCACTCTACTAGTTACATCCTCGAATTGTAAAGGGCCACAAAGCTGTAATTCCTGCCTCCCTACACAGCAAGTACTTTGATAATGTCCATGGGGGACACCCAGGCGCAGAGGCAACTATTCTAAGAGCAAAAAGCATGTTCTTCTGGCCTGGAATGACTGATTATATACGTGAGAAGATAGAGTCCTGTGCAGTGTGCAACAGCTTAGCACCTCACCAACCACTTCTCCCACACCCAGTTCCTGACCTCCCTTGGTCCACCGTAGCAACCAACATTTTTGATTAGCACGGCAAACGTTACCTGATCTTAGTCGACTCGTACTCCGGATGGTTTGAAATTGATCTACTCCCGAGCCCCACCTCCGCAATAGCCCAGAAACTGGCCCGCCACTTCTCTGTCCACGGGGCTCCCTATCAACTGCTTTCCAACAACGGCAGTCAGTTTACCAGCCAACACTTCAAAGACTTTGCTACACCCTGGGACTTTCGTCATATCACCAGTAGTCCCGAGTACCCACAGTCGAACGGGCTGGCCGAACGTGCTGTCAGGAGTGCCAAACAGGTGATGGAACCATCCCACAGAGCAGGATCTGACCTTTTCCTTGACTTGCTCAACCTGCGCACCATCTCCCGTGATCCGATACTGGGTTCACCCGTCCAACGCCTGATGTCAAGGCAGACCCGGACCACACTACCTGTTGCGTAACAGAGAAGGGCCACGATTTCCTTGGTGTAATATCAGGAACTGCTCTCGAACCATGTTCATATCTGGTCGACACTGATGATGGCACCTACAGATGTAATCGACAGCACATCCTGCCTGTGAATGAACCAGCGCCACCTCCGTACCTGCCCGACCGCACAACATACCCATCCCATCCCCGTCTAGCGGCCCCGGCCCGACCATATTACCGTTGCCCGACACTCCCGATCCGATCGTCTCGCCCACGACCACGCCACCTCAGCTCCTGCCATGGTCTCCAGTCCCGTCGCTGGCCTACCATAAAGTACCAGGCCTACCATAAAGTACCAGGCCTACCATAAAGTACCAGGCCTACCATAAAGTACCAGGCCTACCATAAAGTACAAGGACTACGTTTGAACTGCCTTTAGTGTCATTCTCTATCAGTTTATTTATACTTGCCACATATAATCGGTGGTACATATATTTTGCACTATATCATCTATAACCATATCCATATCTATTTTATTATGGGTTAACTCCTCAAGAGGAAGGATGTAGATCAACCATATTAGATCGCTTTCACTATATCTATCACCACACTTATTATGTATGCTGCACATTCCACATGTGGTCCAGTCCGGATCTTCATCCCTACCTGGACTATGTAAGCTGCCTTCTGCCGTCTCACAGCAGACGATGCTGACTATGGAGACGATAGCATCTAGTGTTTCTTCCGCTTGTGTTACAATAAAGACTATGAGTTGTTACTCCTGTGTATGGGTCTGATTAAACAACAATTGTGAAAGTCTGACAAAAAATCCTAATCTCCTTGACTGTGGGTTCTATTCTCACCCCCCCCCCCCCACCCCAGTCATTCAGTGAATCTCTGCACCCAATCAACCTTTGCCATCCTTCAAGTGCAGGGGAGAGAAGAACTATTTTGGCAATTTGTCAGAAGGTGGCACAGCAGTAGAGTTGCTGCCTTACAGCACCAGAGACCTGTGTTCAATCCTGACTATGGGTGCTGTCTGTACAGAGTTTGTACTTTCTCCCTGTGACCACGTGATTTTTCTCAGGTTTCCTCCCATATTCTAAAGACTTGCAGGTTTGTCCGTTAATTGGCTTCTGCAAATTGTTTCTAGTGTAGGATGGAACTCGTGTACGAGGTGATTGCTGGTCGGCATGGACTCCGTGGGTCAACGAGCCTGTTTCCATGCTGTAACACTAGAACTAAAATTCTAAAACTAAAAACAAATCCTGCAGTGAATTCTTTCCAGTTGCTGCCAATTATAAACATTCTAAAAGGGTAGATATATTTACATAATGCTGGAGTGGCTCAGTGAGACAGGCAGCATCTCTGGAGAGAAGAGATGGGTGAGACCCTTCTTCAGACTGAAAGTCATGGGAAAGGGAAACAAGAGATGTAGAACAAATGAATGAAGGAAACAGGCCCTTGTTCGCTATAGCTCAGTGAGAACGAAAGCTGGTGTGACTTGGGAGGGGGAGGGATGAAGAGAGAGGGAATGTTATTTAGGCTTTTGAGAAAGTTAAACCACAGATACCCATAGCTGCTCCTGTCTGTCGATGATCGATGTCATTGTCACTTTAGTAAAAGCACTTCATGTAATTTACTGCTATTTCATATAGCCATAAGGTGACCTCCCATTTTACATCTTACTATTTTTGTAGTTACTGGTAGTTTAATCCTCAGCCAAAATAATGAATGCTTTAATTGAATATTTAAGATGTACAGACCGTAGTAAGTGTCCTACCCTTTCACTTGCAAGCGTTACTTGCACCTCCTCCAGCCTCATCAACTGTATCTGTTGTTCAAGATGTGGACTCCTGTACATCGATGAGACCAAACGAAGACTGGGCGATCGTTTTGCTGAACACCTTCACTCAGTCCACCTGGACCTACCTGATCTCCTGGTTGCTAAACACTTTAATTCCCATTCACACACTGACCTTTCTGTCCTAGGACTCCATTGTCAGAACGAGGCTACACGCAAATTGGAGGAACAGCACCTCATATTTCGCTTGGGCAACTTACAACCCAGTGGTATGAATTTCTCTAACTTCAAGTAACCCCTGTTTTGCAGTTCCTTCCTAAACATTAGATGAGGTGGTGTTTCAACTGGCGTTCTGCCTGATACCAAGAATCTTTTCTGTGTATTCTAGGAATTAAATTATCTATCCGATCAATACCACTGTAAATAGTTAAAGGTCAATAAACTTGAACCAAGATGCAAATATGTTATAATATTAACACAAATAAGGCAACTTCACTGGCAAGAAATGTTGTGAAATGTAATTTTTTTATTGCATTTCTCTGTTACAAAACTTAACACTGCGGCCTCAAGTTCCCATGGCACCAATGTTAGGCATTTGCATTGTCAAGAAAGATTTCCACATTCTCTTCCCCATTTCTGATATACCTCTTTGATCAGGAAGGGAAACAAACTTCACTGGCAAGTTTCTTGGACAGACCACAAGCCAACCCTGTGTAAATGTGACACACTCATGTGGACTGGAGGCTTGCAAGCTAGATGTACCACTGTGTAAATAGTTCTCAATAAAATTTCCACATCCACATTTTAATAACAAAAATAAATTGCACATGATTTGAAATGGAGGACAATTATATTTACCTGCCTTGGGTTCATAGATTCTCCCGCTTCACAAGTTATCACTCAGACTCTTCAGTAATAATGAATGGCACTTGAAGGTAATCATTTATTACAATAACTTCTGAAAAGTCGTTTATCTTTGAAGACAATGAGATTTAAAATGAGCACATCAGCTGAATCAAGCAAAAATATATTTATTTGGGCGACAAAATGCTGCAGTTGCTTACATTCAAACACAAATTGATTGGCCCTGATAAAGACAAAGCAGCAACAAGTGGCAATATTATCATGCCGTGATTTACAACAGTTTCAGACTATACAGTGTTGACAATGAAGCAGATTGTATTTTGATTGTTTCAATTACCACAGAGAAGAAACTGCCAGTGAGCATGTTTGAAATGGCCGTGCTTGCCCTCAAAACATGCTCAAAACATTGTACCTCAGTACCAGATTACCTTTACCTCAGTTCAATTAAAACTTAAACTCGCTGCTTCCCTCCCCAAAAAGGTTAGACCAGAGTTTGTTTCATCAGATACTAAAAGATTTTAGAAAGATCGCCTACTTCAAATGAGAAGAAAAATCAAAATCAATTTACCTTCAAAAATCATTCCCATCCAAGTCTCAAAATGGTTGTACATTTTAATATACAAAAAAAGGCACTTTTTTGGAATTATAAATTTAATTTAGAAAGATTCACATTTTGTATCTCAAAAGGGGACAGGCAGTAGATTCATCTTCTCTACAATTTTCGATGGTAAGTGTGAAAGAATGGCAACAAAATTCAGAATGCACAAAATGGGTTCTTACCTACATACTTACTATATATAATGCTAAAATATTCACATTAAATATGAACTTACAAACAGTTTCCCTGATTAAAATACAAAATCAAATTGCTGGATGGCTTTCACTGTACCCTTGCTTCGAGAGAGAGATACGAAGGAATGAACTGGACTTTTAGCAACACCATGGAATAAGTTTGTCAGAAGCATTTACAGAGAGTTCTGTAAAATCCATTGTTTATAAGACAAAGGAAGTGTTGGAATGGTCAGATTCACAGCTGGAATTAACAGCAAGACACTTAAAAGGTACAGAAGTTTGTGTTTTGTCCATCTCACATGCCCATCCGGATACTCTGAATAATCTGGAAGATAGCTGCAGTGGAACAAAAAAGGTAGTAAGTTTAATTTTAAAATATATATATATATATATATATATATATTTGGAAAGAGTACATCAGTCAGAGTCATGGAGTCACACAGCACAGAAACAGACCCTTCAGCCCAAATCTTCCATGCAGACCAAGATGACCCATCTACGCTCATCCCATGTGGCCCATATCCCTTTAAACCTTTCCTATCCATGTTTAGTGGATAAATGCTGTTTAGTACCAGCCTCTTCTGGCATCTCATGCCACATACCCAAGTGAAAAAGCTGGCCCTCAGGCTGCTATTAATTGTTGCCTCACTCAGTGTTGTGGAGTTCCAGAGTCCCAGCCGCAGGTTGCAAATTCAATACACCGATCGGCCGTGGAAGTCCCGATGAGGTCGAAATAGACTGCCTTGCCCAGCCTAGGTGCCACATTTACGGGGAGACTTCCAGGGCGCCGAGGGATTTCTTGCTGAACCTCTAGCGGCCGAATTGACAAATTGGCCATGGAAGCCCCGATGAGGTTGAGATTTACTGCCTACCCTAGTCTATGTGCCACATTTTCGGGGAGACTTCCAGGGCGCGCGGGGGAATTTCTTGCGGAACCCCAGCAACCTCTAGCGGAACCCTAGTGTTCATTACAAGTCTATACATCGTTTTTTTCCCTTTCTTTTTTTTCGATCCGATTTCTCCGGTTATTTGACAAAGTGAAAAACGTGGAAACCATGCAAAAAGCGCAGAAAATGGATTTTAAAACCGAGGAAATCCTCAGAAAATTCACGTGCCTGCTGTTCTCTCACATACATTTCATTAGGGCCTACCCATACCCATACACATTCACAATCAGTGACAAACTTATTTCCAGAAATCCTAATATTGTGAATAAAATAACTATGAACACATGTCAAGATATTTTTTCATTCTATACTAGTGTAATAAAATGTAATGCATACATACCCACACTGATACAGAAGTGCTAGCTTTAGACATGAATAATGTACATTACTACCATAGTTTAGTTTTGAATTTAACATATAATTGAGGGGGTCGGTGCAATATAGTGTGAGCCCTCACTTTTGTGAAAAATCAGTTACATGCATTAACACCATACCTACTACCCTACAACCTGTAAAAAAATCATATTTAAAAGCAACTGATAAGTTGGTCAAATAACATAGGCACCTTCTTGTTTTTGTGATTTATGGATTTTTCAAATGTGAATATCTCATAATGACACATGTGGGTTAGCAGTATATTGCACCAGCCCCCTTCAAATAAAAATCATTCAAAAATGAACTTCATAAACAAGGATAACACTTTTTATTTCTGTCATTCATGGTAGATCTTACATCATTTTGTGTTGCACTGTTTTGCATATCAGCGAACCAATGAAAAGATCAGGTCATCATTTATACCAACTCTTCACCTCCCCCCCCTCCTTGTCTGAAGAAGGGTCCCAACCTGAAACATCACCTATCCTTTTTCTCCAGAGATGCTGCCTGACCTAGTGACTTACTCCACCACTATGTCTATTTGAATTGGATTCATGCTTCTGTACCATGTCAAGCAGCATTGGTTATTTTAGTTGTTGTCAAGGATTTTTAACTAATCAATTCACCAATTCAAATTTTCTTGGCTCCAAGTATAAAGTTAAATGTCTTTTCAATTACATTGTGGATACAGTAGAGTTCTAGTGTTTGCAAATGCCTAATCTCTGCTTCCATGACTTTTTAAAATAAAACAAAAAGAGATACAGCTCGTGGAGGTGAAATTAAAATTAACAGAGAAAGCAAAGAAGAACAGTTCATTAAATATGATCAATTGGCCTGATACAGACAGAGTGGATCTCTAGTGCAAATATTCAATCAGTAACATCCAAAGTTTAAAGATCACGAAGCAGCAACTCTTCAAGAAATAGTTATAAATGTCAACTTATCAATTTATCCAAGTTGAACAAAAATAACTGTTTGCAAACATTTTATATACGAAGAAATCGCAGAGAGTTGTGAACACTGCCCAGTCTAGCCAGCATACAGGATCTGCATACTAAAATGGCGCAGAAATTTACCCATGACCTACTACGGTTTTAGAGTCGAGTGGTCTATCTTGCTCCTCTAGTATCTTTGCCGACCACTCTGTGTAAAAAAATATTGCGCAGTACGTACATCTACTTTGAACTTTGCTCCCCTCACCTTAAAACTACGTCCTCTAGTCTTTTGACATTTCCACTCTGGGGAAAATGTTCTGACTTCTATCACATTTCCCCTCAGCCTCCCATGCTCCAAAGAAAACAATCCACATTTGTTCAAGTCCTATTGATAACCAACACCCTCTAATTCAATCAGCAAATTAACATTTAATGTGCAAATTAACGTTTCCACACAGCAGTCACTGTATGTCTTAAAATATAACCATCTCAATATTAAAAGAGCTTCTGCTGAAGACGCCATCACGCTCTGTTCAATCACTCATTTGACCTGTTTTCAAGCAGAACAAACAGTTTGCGTAATCGCTCCTCACAATCTAACTTTGTTCCCTTTGCATTCCTTCCAAGGACAACACATTCACTTTGTTTGTCATGTGGCCCTCTTAATAGGATGGCAGAAAGCCGCTTGTTTATTTGAGAACCATGTTGCGTAATGTCACATGTATTTGGCAAATGAACATTTTCCCAAATGGATACGTGGCACAAGGTTTATGTGGCAGGAATAAAAACAAATCAATAAAGTTGCATATTTTAACAGGGTCATGTTGACCTTGTTACACTGGGGCTGTCCAAAGAACACCGTCAAACCTTTGCCAATAGGCATAGAGACTGTTAAAGGAGAACTACATCTAATTTAACAGGTAAATTTCATAAATTTACGTGATAAGAGCAGATTTAGCCCAGTCGGCCCATCAAGTCTACTCCATCATTCAATCATGGCTGATCAAACTCTCCCCCTCAACCCCATTCTCCTCCCTGCTCTCCATAACCCCCGACACCCGTGCTAATCAAGAATCTATCTATCTTTGCCTTAAAAATATCCATTGACTTGGCCTCCACAGGCATCTGTGTCAATGAATTCCACAGATTCAACACCCTCTGACTAAAGAAATTCCTCCTCATTTCTTTCCTAAAGGAACGTCATTTAATACTAAGGCGATGACTTTTGGTCCTAGACTGTCCCACATCCACTCTATCTAAGACTTTCACTGTGGGGTAAGTTTCAATGAGGTCACCCCTCATCCTTCTAAACTCCAGCGAGTACAGGCCCAGCATTGTCAAACACTCAACCATATGCCAACCCACTCAATCCTGGCAAACGCTTATCATATGTTAACCCATACATTCAGTAACCAACCCTGGCAATCTAACGACGAAGGGTTATCAAACAAAAACATGGTATTGGACCAACAAGTTTCCAACATTTAATTTAAATAATTATTGGCATTCACATCTTTTAAAGACATTTTGTTGCTCAGCCCCTCCTTAACCAAATCTGTCTGCTAAAAAAAGACAAAGTGCTGTGGTAACTCAGCAGGTCAGGCAGCATCTCTGGAGAACGTGGATAGGTGACATTATGGGCCAGAATCTTCTTCATACTGATTCAGACGTTTCTTTCTGCAGTTGGCCACTTATTTTTTTTATTTTTTTAAAAACATGAGACTTTGGGTTAAACACAAAGTGCTGGAGGTACTCAGTAGGTCAGGCGGCATCTGTAGAGGGAACAGACGAGGATTTGGGCTGGGACCTGTCTTCATATTCCCCCTTCGCCACTCCCCAGATGCTGTTTGACACACTGAGTTCCTCCAACACTGTTTTGCTCAAGATTCCTACATCTGTATAGATCCACCACTGGTTTTCCAGCACCCCTGGTTCCAGAGCCTTGTCTTACTATCCGTTTTGCCAGGCCATAGGTCACGGCCTCAGGGGGGTTTAAATACTGGCCCGCAAAGCTGGCTATGGGAATGGATCTGCCGACTCCAGCGAGATCCTTGTCCACAGGGGGCAACTGCGACCCATCGGTCGGCTGCCCGGGGGATCAGTAGAAAAAAAATAACCCATGTTGGACCTGTAGTTCCCTGCCTCTCCGTGTGGCTTTGTCTTATAGTTCCCCAGCCCCGCACGGCCCGATTCTACCTTCTACCTAAAATCCATAAACAGAACTGTCCCAGCAGACCCATTGTCTGCCTGCTCATGTCCCACCGAACTCATTTCCACCTACCTCGACACCATCCTATCCCCCCTGGTCAAATCCCTCCCCACCTACGCTCCCCATCTCCTCAATAACTTCCAGTTCCCAGGCCCCCACTCCCTCATCTTTACCATGGATGTCCAGTCACTCTACACTTCCATCCCCCACAAGGATGGTCTCCAAGCCCTCCGTTTCTTCCTCGACCGTAGAACCAGCCAATCCCCATCTACTAACACTCTCCTCCGCCTAGCAGAGCTGGTTCTTACCCTTAACAACTTCTCCTTTTGACTCCTCTCACTTCCTCCAAACCAGAGGCGTAGTTATGGGCACTCGCATGGGCCCCAGCTACGCCTGCCTCTGTCGGGTATGTCGAACAATCCCTGTTCCGGGCGTACACCGGCCCCATCCCCGAAAAAATTTACACTACCAGTTGCTGGAGAATCAGTGGACCTGATAAACCAGCATCTGCAGTCATTATTATTACATTCTGTCAAAGGTATGATGGGACACAACTATTTCTGTGCTGAACAATCCTGTGTTCTACCCGAAACATTAATCTCTTCCACACGACAGCCAGCTTTACCTATTGTACTGTTGAGATTATTAGTTGTATAAATATATTACATGACAGTTCCCCAAACTATTTTAAAATAGGTTCAATGGTTCAGCAAATAATGTAGAAGTGTACGACTAATCTTGAGAAAAACAGATTTGAAGGAACCAGAGCTGCAGCAAGTTGGCTTGTCAACACTCCATTTCCAAACCAATTGAATCTTTCCCACGCCCCCCTCCTCCACCCAAGGTCACTCATAGATAACGTTATCGCATACAAGGTGTAGAGGGTAGAAATATATGAAGGTGACATATTCCAAATACAAATGATGAACTATCTAGGCTAATTAGCCACTAATGTAGTTGGCACAATTGACATTAGCAACGAGAACAGAAAGGCAGCCAATGCAAGGATTAACCACTTATTCAGAACAGATGATATGCTAAGATCAAAGGGAGTTGCAGAATCTTAATGCACAGAAACAGGCAATTCAGACCACAGTGACTATCATTTTGTGCTTAGGGTCATGGAGTCATGCAGACTGGAACCAGGCCCTTTGGCCCAACGTGCCCACACCGACCAACATGTCCCATCTACACGAATCCCACCAGCCTGTGTTTGGCCCATATATCCCTCTAAATCTATCCTATCTATGTGCCCGTCTAAATGTTTCTCAAATATTGCAGTAGTACCTGCATCAACTACCTCCTCCAGCAGCTCGTTCCATTTAGGCTTCTCCTAGGCGAGTAAAGTTCAGGGGCTTTAAAAAGAGCGCCAAGAGACAGCCCAGGGCAATTACCTTGAAGGTGGCAGAGGAGCAGCAGCCATTGGCTGAGACATCCTAATTAGTTGAGTGGATAGTTGTCTTGATTAAATAAAATTAAGTGTAGGTGCAGCAGAGCGGCCTATTGGGAGCGGCCTTGGAGAGGCAAAGTGTGAGTCTTTGGCTCAAGAATGTTCGGCGAGGAGGCTTTATTTATTCAGTTGTGTGTTTAATTTAATTTAAATATTTAAACTTATTGGCGCGATGGCAGGAATATTACTGCAGTGTGTTTGCTGCAGGATGTGGAAAGTCAGGAGCACTGCTGGTGCCTCTAACCACTACACTGTGTCCTGATGCAGCTCCTCAATGACTGAGTTTGAGAACTGGAGCAGCAGCTGGATGATCTGCGGTCCATCCGGGAAGACGAAAGCTTCCTGGACAGGACCTACAGCCAGGTCGTCACTCCAAGAGTGCAGGAGGTGCGACGGGTAGAGAGGGAAAGGAAAGGGATGAAATGAGTGCAGGAGACCTCGGTGGAAGTGCCTCTTGAAAACAGGTACACCCTCTTGGGAGGTGTCGGGGCAGATGACACTTCCAGTCCGAGCGGCAGACAGGGAATCCTAGCGCTGAGGCTCGACCGGCATCCGGCAGAGCCATAGTGGTGGGTGACTCCATTATCAGCGGTGCAGACAGGAGATTCTGTGGCGAGTCTCGAGGATGGTGTGTTGCCTCCCTGGTGCCAGGGTCCAAGATGTCTCAGACCGACTTCAGAACATCCTTCAGAGGGAAGGTAAACAGCGGGAAGTAATTGTGCAAGTAGGCACAAATGACATGGGTAAGAAGAGGAAGGAGGTTCTGCAACGCGAGCATAGAGAACTAGGTAGGAGGCTGAAAAGCAGGACTTCTAGGGTGGTTATCTCTGGGTTGCGTCCAGTACCTTGTGCTAGTGCGGGTAGGAACAGGGGGATAGGGGAACTGAATGTGTGGCTGAGGAGTTGGTGCAGGGAGCAGGGATTTAGATTTCTAGATCACTGGGATCTCTTCTGGGGCAGGGGTGACCTGTACAAAAGAGACAGGTTGCACCTTAATTGTAAGGGGACCGACATTCTGGCAGACAGGTTTGCTAGTGCTACACAGGTGGGTTTAAATTACAGTGGGGGGAGTGGAGTCAACAACGTGGAAGCATAAGCGTGCAGCTAACGGGAGGGTGTAGGAAAGGTCACGTCTAAACTAACAGGGCAGGGGAATGGGACCCAATGCAAGGAGACAGAGAGACATGAAAGGAGGACAGAAGCAAAAGGTAGCAGGGAGACAAGAAAAACAAACCTGAAAGCTTTGTGCCTTAATGCGAGGAGCATTCGTAATAAGGTGGATGGATTGAATGCGCAGTTAGTAGTTAAGGAATATGATATAGTTGGAATTACGGAGACATGGCTCCAGGGTGACCAAAGCTGGGAGCTAAACAATGCAGGGGTATTCGATATTCAGGAAGGGTAGACAGAAAGAACGAGGAGGTGGGGTGGCATTGCTGGTTAAAGAGGAGATTAATGCAATAGCAAGGAGAGACATTAGCTTGGATGCTGTAGAATCGGTATGGGTAGAACTGTGAAATAGCCAAGGGCAGAAAACACTTGTTGGAGTTGTATACAGACCACCAAACAGCAGTAGGGAGGTTGGAGAGAGCATCAAGCAGAAAATTAGGGATGCGTGTGGCAAAGGTACAGCAGTTAACTTGGGTGACTTTAATCTACATATAGATTGGGCCAAACAAATTGGGAACAGCGCTGAGAAGGATTTCCTGGAATGTATATGGGATGGTTTTTTAAACCAATATGTAGAAGAACCGACTAGAGGACAGGCCATCCTCGACTGGATATTGTGTAATGAGGAAGAATTAGTTAGCGATCTTGTTGTGCAAAGCCCCTTGGGCAACAGTGACCATAATATGGTGGAATTCTGCATCAGGATGTAGAGTGACACAGTTAATTCAGAGACTAGCGTCCTGAACTTAAAGAAAGGAGACTCTGAAGGAATGAGACAAGAATTGGCTAGGATAGATGGCAAATTATACTTAAAGGGTTGACGGTGGCGATGCAATGGCAAAGATTTAAAGACCGCATGGATGAACCACAAAAATTGTTCATTCCTGTCTGGCGAAAAAATAAAATGGGGAAGGCAGCTCAACCATGGCTAACCATGGCTAACGAGGGAACGATGGATTGTGTTAAATCCAAGGAAAAGGCATATAAATTGGCCAGAGGAAACAGCAAACTGGAGGACTGGGAGAAATTTAGAACTCAGAGGTCGACAAAGGGGTTAATTAAGAGGGGGAAAAAAGAGCATGAAAGAAAGCTTGCGGGGAATATAAAAACGGACTCTAAAAGCTTCTTTAAGATATCTAAAAAGGAAAAGATTAGTGAAGCCAAATGTATGTCCCTTACAATCAGACAGGTGAATTTATAATGGGAAACATGGAAATGGCAGAACAGTCTCGACTCTGGATCTGTTCCTGTGGACTCCAGGGTAGCCAATGTAACCCCAATTTTTAAGAAAGGAGGGAGAGAGAAAACAGGGAATTATAGACCAGTTAGCCTTACATCGGTAGTGGGGAAGGTGCTTGAGTCGATTATTAAAGATGTTATAGCAGCGCATTTGGAAAGCAGTGATAGGATCGGTCAAAGTCAGCATGGATTTATGAAGGGAAATCATGCTTGACTAATCTTCTGGAATTTTTTGAGGATGTAACAAGTAGAATGGATAAGGGAGAGCCAGTGGATGTGGTGTATCTGCACTTTCAAAAAGCATTTGGCAAGGTCCCACACAAGAGATTAGTGTGCAAAATTAGAGCACATGGTTTATGGAGTAGGGTATTGACATGGATAGAGAACTGGTTGGCAGACAGGAAGCAAGGATTAGGAATTAACGGGTCCTTTTCAGAATGGCAGGCAGTGACTAGTGGGATGCCGCAAGGCTCGTTGCTGGGACCCCTGTTATTTACAATATATATTAACGATTTAGACGAGGGAAATAAATGTGACATTTCCAAGTTTGCGGATGACACAAAGCTGGGTGGCAGTGTGAGCTGCGATGAGGATGCTATGATGCTGCAGTGTGACTTGGATAGGTTGGCTGAGTGGGCAGATGCATGGCAGATGCAGTATAATGTGGATAAATGTGAGTTTATCCACTTTGGTGAAAAGAACAAGAAGGGAGATTATTATCTGAATGGTGTCAGATTAGGAAAAGGGGAGGTGCACAAGACCCGGGTGTGCTTGTACATCAGTCACAGAAAGTAAGCATGCAGGTTCAGCAAGCAGGGAAGAAAGCTAATGGCATGTTGGCCTTCATTGAGAGAGGATTTGAGTTTAGGAACAAGGAGATCCTACTGCAGTTGTACAGGGCCCTGGTGATACCGCACCTGGAGTATTGTGTACAATCTTGGACTCATAATTTGAGGAAGGATATTATTGCAATTGAGGAAGTGCAGCGTAGGTTCGCCAGGTTAATTCCCGGGATGGCGGGACTGACATATGACTGGGCTTGTATTCACTGGAATTTAGAAGGATGAGAGGAGATCTTATAGAAACATATAAAATTCTTAGAGGATTGGACAGGGTAGATGCAGGAAAAATGTTCCCGATATTGGGGGAGTCCAGAACCAGGGGTCACAGTTTAAGAATATGGGGTAGGTAATTTAGGACTGAGAAGAGGAAAAACCTCTTCATCCAGCGAGTTGAGAATCTTTGGGATTCTCTACCAGAGAAGGCAGTGGAGGCCAATTCACTGGATGTTTTCAAGAGGGAGTTAGATCTAGTTCTTAGGGCTCAAGGAATCAAGGGATATAGGGGAAAAGCAGGAACAGGGTACTGATTTTAGATTATCAGCCATGATCATCTTTTCCCCCTCATCTGAAACCAATGTCCTCTGGTTCTCAATTCCCTTACAGTGTTTACCCAATCTATTTCTCACGATTTTGTACACTTCTATAAAGATCATCCCTCATCCTCCTCCACTTCAAGGAATA
The DNA here is from genome assembly GCF_053455715.1 of Rhinoraja longicauda. NCBI lineage: Eukaryota > Metazoa > Chordata > Chondrichthyes > Rajiformes > Arhynchobatidae > Rhinoraja > Rhinoraja longicauda. Next base: position 18,791,733 of record NC_135965.1, read on the forward strand.
AATTCCTAGCCTGCTAAACCTCTCCCTGTAGCTCAGGCCCTTGAATCCTGGCAATATCCTCATATATCTTCTCTGCACCCTTTCCAGCTTGACAACATCTTTCCAATCACACGGTGTCCAAAACAGAACATAATACTCTAAATGGGATCCAAAACCATTTTAGATACTGGAGTCTCGCTTGTGTGTCAAAAGGACTCCAAAATACCAATAAATAAATCTTTAATACAGACATTCTCAAGAGTCTGGTTAGTCACTACAGTCTGGTTGTAAAAGCAGCAAGAGAGAATTAACTCCGATAGCTTCACCAACTTGGATTTGATCCTAACTACAGCATTATCTGTGGAGACTTTGCATGTAATGCGAGTTTCCACCTGCATCCCAAAATCAGAGGTCGATTGGCTACTGTAAATACCCATTAGTGTAGATTAAAGGCAAAATGAATAATCAAAGGGGAGTTAGAGTTAATGGGCATACAGAAGAAAGTTTCTGCGGTAGGGGGATAATATGACATAGGATTACACCCATGGGCAATGGCACAGAGCCAAAAGCCCAAATGTCCTGTGTCATAAGATGAGAAGGCAAGTGATGGGAGAGAGGGAGGATGCAAATCAAAAGAAAGAGATACAAATATCTAAGATTATGGGTGATTTGGAGAACTCAGTTACCCTCACACAAAGTTTTTATTACTGGGTAGTTTCGTTCAGAGATACAGCTTGGAAACAGGCCCTTCGGCCCAGAGTCCATGCCGACTGTAGATCACCTGTTCACACCATTTCTATGTGATCCCGTGTATGCATCCACTCCCGACACACTAGGGGCAACTAACCTACAAACTCGCACGTCTTTGGGATGTGGGAGGAGACTGGAGCACCCAGAGGAAACCCACTCAGCCACAGGAAGAACGTGCAAATTCCACGCAGACAGCACCCGAGGTCAGAATCAAGCTCACGTCTTTAGTTTTGTAAGACAGTGTGTCTACCAGCTATGCCACTGGTTCTACCCATTGCAGATTTTTCATGATTACAGTACGTACGAGCACACAATGTGCAACTTAATAGCTGAATAGCTTAAAGTCAAATTTTTTAAATGGCGGTGTTAAATGCAAGCAGACTTGCAAAATGTATAGCAAGTCAGTTGAGGAGCAGTGGTTAGATTATTTCCAAGTAACCCTGGAGTGAAACATGTCAACTGTAAATTTTATGCACATTTGAAATATCAAAATCCAACTTCTTGGGGTTGCAGAGGAAATCTTCAAGTTCAGCGACCACTAGATGCAAATTTGATAAGCCGCTTCTGAGCATCATAGGCATTAAATGACTGCATCCCAGCTAAGCAATAGACAATAGACAATAGGTGCAGGAGTAGGCCATTCAGCCCTTCGAGCCAGCACCGCCATTCAATGCGATCATGGCTGATCACTCTCAATCAGTACCCCGTTCCTGCCTTCTCCCCATACCCCCTCACTCCGCTATCCTTAAGAGCTCTATCCAGCTCTCTCTTGAAAGCATCCAACGAACTGGCCTCCACTGCCTTCTGAGGCAGAGAATTCCACACCTTCACCACTCTCTGACTGAAAAAGTTCTTCCTCATCTCTGAAGAGACGTCAAATATTTCTATGAACCAGTACCCCCAAATGAAGGATACAAGTCTGCCAGCTCAGAATTGTGCATTTTCTAATTAGTCAGCGCTAAAATGTCAAGTGGCAGAGTGTAGAATCGATAATGACAATGTGTTTTAGATTCAGTTAAACAGCACGGAAATAGCACCTTCAGCCCACCCGTCCACACTAACCAAGATGCCTATCTATACTAATCCCCCTTATCTGCATGCGGCCCATATTCCTGTAAACCTTGAAGATAGACACAAAATTCTGGATCAACTCAGTGGGTCAGGCAGCATCGCTGGAGAAAAGTCTTCAGACTGAACAATCTGAAGAATGGTCTAGACCCAAAACGTCACCCATTTCTTTTCTCCAGAGATGCTGTCTGACCCGCTGAGTTACTCTAGCATTCTGTGCCTATCTTCGGTGTAAGCCAGCATCTGCAATTCCTTCCTACACATTTCCTCTAAACCTTTCCTATCCATGAACCCATTCAAATGTATTTTAAATGTTGTAATTGTACCTGCCTCCGTCATCACCTCTATAAACTTATTCCATATACCTACCAACCTCTTTAAAAACTTGCACCACTGATCCTGTCTCAAAATATTCCCCTTTCACCTTGGTGTTATCTGAAAATGTAGTTCTTAGGGCTAAAGGAATCAAGGGATATGGGGAAAAAACAGGAACGTGGTACTGATTTTAAATGATCAGCCATGATCATATTGAATGGAGGTGCTGACTCAAAGGGCCAAATGAACTATTCCAGCACCTATTTTTCTATGCAATTAAACCACTTACATTTTCTTCCAAATCATTAATTTATGCCACACCCACACATTCCTGTATTAAATTCCATCAACCATTCCTCAGCCCAATATTTTTCACAATCATCTTCACTACCTACAATATCACCCACTTTTGTGACACCTACAAACTTTTGTGACACCTACAAACATTGATATAGATGACAAACCACAATGGGCCCAGCACCGAACCCTGAGGCACACCACTAGTCAGGCCTCCAGTCCGAAAAGTAATCTTCCACCATCACCCTCCGCTTCCTTCCATGAGCCCAATTTTCTTTGCATTCAGCTATCTCTCCTCGGAACCCATGCTCTCCAAGTTCCCTCCAGAGCAGCCGAACATGATATAGGTGAAAAGGGGGGTGGTATAGTGGGAGAGTTGGACACACACCAGGATGGGGCACAGGAGCACTTAAAACTCATTTGTGGTTACTTTCTTAATACATTTTCCTCACCCGTCGAAGTATTAATACTAGGAAGGTAGCAGTGTTTAAGTATTAAGAAATTTGGCTGCATGCTCAGCATTGTCTACATTGCAACAGTTACTTCTATGACTGAACAGTACAAGCATGATTATTCTAAAACCTCTCTCAGCTTCAATAGTTTAACGCCACACCTAATTTCTCACAAGTCTACTTCCTGCCTCTTTCTCTGGCTTGACACAAAGTGCTGTAGGAACTCAGCGGATCAGGCAGCATCGGAGGAGAGAATGGACATGTGACATTTCTGTTCTGGACCCTCTTTCCTCGACTTACTAGATTCCAGGAATTTGACCAACCCGTAGTTAAAAAGATAAAACAGAGCCCAGGTCACTTATGTAGATCAGTACCAAGAAGAATAAAGTCCAAAACCAGAAGATAAATACACAATTGTAACAGATAAATATATTTTAATTCTGTCTAGAGATACAGTGCAGAAACAGGGCATTTGGCCCACTGAGTCCGCGTCGACCAACAATCCCAGTACACTAGCATTAACCTACACACTAGGGACAATTTTACTAAAGCCAATTAACCTACAAACCTGCATGCCTTTGGAATGTGTGTGGAAACCAGAGCTCCCGGAGAAAAGCCACGCTGTCACCAGAAGAACGCAAAAACGCCGTACAGACAGCAGCCGTAGTCAGGATCGAACTCAGGTCTCTGGTGCTGCAAGGCACCACCGTGCAATATAATGAGGAAGTTAAGATAAATGAGGGATCAGCATGTGGAACTGACAGCACAATACAGTCAATGATTACAGCTGCGCTCAAGGGGAAGCAAGATAAAAAAATCAAGTGAATTAAATAAAGAGATTTGATGCTTAAGTGGAACAAAAAGATTGGCGTTGTGCAAAAGGCCAAATAGTCCATTTATGTTGTACATTTCCTGCAGGATTCAGTACACTCCATTTAACAGAACTCACTGGCACATCATTTCACAATGCTGACATCAACCAGAGGAAGACTTCCAAAATGTCATATCTACAAAACAAATACTACATATAAATTAGCTTACTGCTACCCTGTCAACTTTCCATTGGCCAGACTGTAAAATAATGATGTTGAGAGCGGGTTGAAAGGTGGATGGCTTTATTAAAGAAAACTCACCGGATGAACTGGGAAGCAGCCAAAACAATGCACGGCATTCCAAACATTAAAAAAAGGATAAGGAACAAAATGAAGTAAAATTAAAAAATGATATTTTAAGATTTACAAAATATTAAGTCTTAAATTTTAAGAGTTTTTGAAAGATAAAAACAGGCAGTAGGGTTTAGGGGGAGAATCTGATATCTTAAAGTCTAAGGGGATCTAAGTCTAGAATAATGAAAGGCATAGAGTGATGCAGGAAGAATGTTTTCACTGGTGGGAGAGTTTAGGACCAGTGGTCATAGCCTTAGAATTAAAGGGCGCTCTTTAAGAAAGGTGAGGAGGAACTTCTTTAGTCAGAGGGTAGTTAATCTGTGGAACTCATTGCCACAGAGGGCTGTGGAGGCCGTCAGTGGATATTTTTAAGGCAGAGATAGACAAATTCTTGATTAGAATGGGTGTCAAGGGTTATGGGGAGAAGGCAGGAAAATGGGATTAGGAGGCAGAGATAGACTCTATGGGCCTAATTCTACTCCTATAACTTGCGAAGTTGAGATAAAGGGATAGCTGTCAATGGAGAAAATCTTTAGAAAATAGAATAGTACAACACAGGAACAGGCCTTTCAGCCCACAATGCCCATGCTGGGCACAATGTCAAGTTACACTAATCTCCTCGGCCTGCACGTGATCCATAGCCCTCCATATCCACGTGCCTATCTAAAAGCCTCTTAAATGCTGCTATTAAATGCTGTTTCCACCACCACCCCTGGCAGTGAATCTTATGCACCGACCACTGCATTAACAAAAATACACTTGCCCAGCCCATCTTCTCTAAACTTTGCCCCCCTCACCTTAAAGCTATGCCCTCTAGTCCTCGACGTATCCAAGCCGGGAAAAAGGTTCTATCTAGCCTACAGAGTTCAAGTACAAATTACATTTTGCGTTAAAGCCTATTGGGGCTTTTTTTTTTTAAAGCACAGAACTCATGTAATTGTGGCATTTTGCTTTTGGGTCATTTTTAAGACTGCAGGTCTTTGTAATTAAAGATTAACAGTTTTAGTGTGATATTGTTCACAAAACTTGGAAATTTCTGATAACTTATGTAGTCTCCAACACCACTCTACACTTTTCAAAAGATAAATAAAAGTAAAAACAAATTACCTGATCCACAAACAACAAAAATGAATAGTGCCAATAGCCAGGGACCAACCGATGATTTTTCATCCGGTGTTGATTTCTACAAAGACAAGAAAGGCAGTTTGTTACTGACTGAACGAGCACTTACAAGCTAACAAATATTGAGGCTTTAAGCTGCAGTGACAAATCGTGTTTTGTGAAATCTAAACAAGCTTGCATTTGTCAGCTAACAAAAATAAGGCAGCCTAACCGATTTCAAGATAACAGACCCAGCAAAAGATCAGTTTAATGCTGTCTGCTCTCACAGACAGAGTCTGAAATGGTGAAATTTGCTAATCATATACACACCGCAGCAAAAGTCACTAATGCATTACCATGCCCACTGGTTGGTAGGCTTTGGAAGATTTTGGCAAGAACCTCAGGGGATGGAAACAAAGTGAGGAGTAAATTTTTAAAATTGTGACAGTGATAAAAGGGGGGTTGAATATCTTCGCAAGTGATGAAGGGATAAAGTTTCATTGAGCAATTGCCAATTACTGGAATAACTGCGCAGTTTAGGCAACATCGTTGGAAGACATGGATAGCTGACATCTTGGGTCGGGACCCTTCTTCAGACTGAATTTTGAAGGTTTAAACTTCAATGTTCTTAATCGAACAAACTTAAGATCGTGAGACATCTCCATAATACAATTTAGCCACTGCAATGGAAATTGTCAAAAAGCTTGGAATAGGAAAAAAGATGCAAACCTTCCATCAGTGACAAAAAATCTAATTACTGAGCTCTTGTAGATAAATTTAATTGACACTTACTTTTATCAGTCACAAATCAAAATTCCAGAGCAAAAGGACCCATGGATGTATTATTTCAATTTCATGGGGTGAAAAAAACAGAGCGACAAAGACTTACCGAACTTTTAGGAACATTCCCTCGCTGTGTGATGTTTTTACTGTGTTTCTCATTTGCCATGCGAATCCTTTGTTTGGCCACCATTATGCTGCTCCGATAGGCTTATGCACCACAAAAAGGGACTAAAAAGGAATAAAACGTAATCCCAATGTTAAATTACATATTGTATTTCTTAAATGTTGTGATAGTACCTGCCTCAACTAACTCCTCTTGCAATTTGTTCCATATCCCTACCACCCTTTGAGTAGAGAGGTTGCCCCAAAGGTTGCTATTAAATCTTTCTCCCCCACCCCCTCACCTTAAACCTATGGCCTCTGGTTCTTAATTCCCCATCTAAGGTAAAAGACTGTGCATTTCCCCAGATAGGGGAAATGCACAGTCCTCTCATGAGGACTCATAATGCAAAATCCTCTCATGATCTTAAACACCTCCTGCACTCCAAGGAATAAAGTCCTAGCCTGCTCAACCTCTCCCTACAGCTCAGGCAACATCCTTGTAAACCTTCTCTGCATCCTTTCCAGCTTAAAAACATCTTTCCTATAAGTGGGTGACAAAGACTGAACAGGCTAAACATGGCCTCACCAATGTCTTGTACAACATGGATGATGTTAAGTAGATACAGATTTCAGGCTGGCAAATATATGGGCTGAAGAGTTCAGCTCAAGATCAAATGGTCTGCAAACGGTCTGGTTCAACTTGAAACCATCTCCAAGGCATGGGATAAAATAATGCAGAGTTTATGGGAATGCAAGGGGCTCGGCAGCTTGTAGAGCAAAGAGAAGGCTGCGATGTGGGTTGGAAAGGGTGGCAAAAGTGGGCAGTGTGGTTGCATGTTGCAAGACAAATAGATAATGGATTTGTTCTTGCCAATGTTTAAACAGATAAAATTGTTGTTTCTGCATTTTGGATATTGGCCGTTCAGTCTGAATACAATCGCAGCCGAGGGTACGAGAGAGAAATGGATGAGAAAGATCCAGATAGAATAACAGAACCAATTAAATAGGAAACTGTCAAATTAACTAATCATGCTGCATCTCCGTTGTCCTCAATGCTTTTTCCCTCCCATGTTCCAATTTCCCAGAATGACTTTCCCCCATCCTTGCAGGCAGGTTTCATTTTCGCTCAAGAAGGCTTCCCTTCACATCTTTTACCCGTCAACTCTGAATTGCCTGAGCATCTGTTAATGGAAATAACTTCCATTTATTATTTTTAAACCCATTGTGTACTTTGACACGATCAAGCACGAGGGGCATAGATAACGTGAACAGTCGTAGTCTCTTTTTCCTGGGAGATGGGAGTCTAAAACCATAGGTTTAAGATGAGAGGAAAAAGATTTAAAAAGGACCAGAGGAGCAACTTTTTTTGCACAAAACATGGAGGAAGTTGTAGGGGTGGGTAAATTTCGATTTTCAAAACACATTTAGGCAGGTACGTAGATAGGAACGGTTAAGAGGGATATGGGCCAAACACAGGAAAATGGGACTAGCTCAGGTACACAACTTGGTTGGGATCCATGAGTTAGACAGGCTGATCTGTTTCAGTGTATGACACTATCAAAACTTCCCTCAAGCCTAGTTTGTTTTAAGGCCAATCTTATCGAATCTTGTGACTGTGAATCCTCATCCTTTAAACCACTTTGAGGACTTTGATAACCTTCCTCAAGCAGGATGACCCAAATTGGTCACAATACACCAGTTATAAAAGTTGATCACTTCTCTGTGATTTATATGAAGAGACAGCTTGTAGGAAAAGCAGGGCGAATCGAACTACAAATTCATTAGGGGATTCCAAGACCAATGATAAGGAAGGGAAGAGAACCTATTGCTGCACCAGACAAGAGGAAAAATCAAATGGGAGCAACTCAGTCAAGTTCAATAAGAGGAAAAACAGCAGGATGCAGTTGATTAAAGCAAAGGCTGAATGAGAATATCACATCTGCGACTAAGGATGTATTTTACACCTTTTTAGACACTTTTTTTTCAAACCTGCCAAGGGATTGGAAACCTAACTGGAGTTGCAAAATGACAGATTTAAAACTCTGGGAGTAAGAAGGTTGGAAATACAACAGCAAATAGCAGCAAGTTCTGAAACTTCATAAGCATACATCTTGCTTCATTTTCTGCTAGCATCCTTTACATGTGTACACTACCATGTTAAATTAGACTACTTCAATATTCATAACAGGCAGGGTGAGGAGTTGACTTTCAATTCCATTAATCTGATGCACAATCCATTCTTATACACTAATCCATCCTTAAACAAAATTGAGTATATAATTTAAAGCATCCATTTCTATTCCATCTTTATAGACAGTAAAATCATGGATTTGAAAGAAGTGTTTTTAAAATACTAGCAGGAAATAGATTGTCCTTTATAGATGAAAGTGATAAGCCATATTTAAATAGAGGCAAGTTACAACCAATTAAGGGCGTCACAGCGGCAGAGGTGCTACCTTAGAGCACCAGACACCCGGGTTTGATCCTGACTGTGGATGCTGTCTGTATGGAGTTCATACTTTCTTCCTGTGACCGCGTGGGTTTTCTCCGGTGCTCCAGTTTCCTCCCACACTCCAAAGATGTACAGGTTTGTAGGCTAATTGGTTTGTGTAAATTGTTCCTAGTGTGTAGGATAGCACTAGTGTACAGGCGATCATTGGTCGGTGCAACCCGAGGAGCCAAAGGGCCTGTTTCCAGGCTGTCTCTCAGAACTAAATCCAAGTTCGGCTAACTCTAATAAAATGACAATTAGAACATAGAACAGTACAGCACAGGAACATGCCTTTCGGTCCACATTGACTGTTCTGAATTTGATGCCAAGATCAACTCGTTTTCCAGAATAAAACAACCCAGCAATGAAGTTTGTAGGAAGGAACTGCAGCTGCTGGTTTATGCCAACGATAGTAAACTAGGAATGAACTGCATTTTCATCTGTGGAACTCTGGGGCATATATCCACGCCAGTCGCTATTTTGGGGGGTAGAAGGAAATTGAGAGATTTGTTCTCCAGGTCCTCTCTCAACCCAACCACTCCCCCCATAACTTTATCCATGAGCAGTTTAGTTTATTGTCGCATGCACCGAGATAAGAGTGAAAAGCTTTTTGCGGCATGCCATTCAGTCAGCGGAAAGACTATACCACGATTACAATCGAGCTGTCCACAATGTACAGATGCCAGATAAAGGGAATGCTGTATAGTGCAAGATAAAGTCCAGTAAAGTCCAAATAAAAATAGCCTGAGGGTCTCCAAGGAGGTAGATGGTAGGTCAGGACTGCTCTCTAGTTGTTGATAGGATGGTTGAATTGCCTGATGACAGCTGGGAAGAAACTGTCCCTGAATCTGGATCAGTCAGACATAGCTGAACTATCTTCTTCAGCAGCAACAAAAAAAAAACGTTCAGGGCTTGGTGTGAAAGGTTTAATCAAAGTAAATCAAATTAGTTTGGTTTCCCTTCAGGAAGTTTTTCCTGCAACCAAAAAAATATATAATATTCTTGCTCCAACAGTGAAGCAGGTTTCCAGAGCAACAAGCGCAGATAATGTGGACACAACGTTTGACCCTCTTGACCTCATGTTCCAAAATATTGCACAACCTCATTGCAGTTGACACATTCCAGTTTCCAACATTAGAAACTACCATATGGAATGCACATTCAGACAAAGCAATGCTATAATAACCTTAGATAAATTATATAAATAGGTGATCACATTCATGTTCCACAGGGAAAGCAAGGTTAAATTCCAGTATTATTGAACATCAATATTACATTATCTACAGTCCATCATTCAGACAACTGGTTAAGTGTCATCTATGTTTCTGAATTGCTAAAACAATACTACCTAACTGCTCTGGAAAAAAATATTTGAATGAACAAATGGTAACATATGATTAATCTCCAATTCACTTATGAAGCTTACTATAGCAAAATCCTATTTGCCCAGTTCATAACAGTAATCAATGAACCCATAACAATGTGGAACATGTCTAAAGTTGGCATGGACAAAGTGGGCCAAAGGGGATGATTCCATTCTGCACAGATCTGTGGCACAAGAGACTGCATAAATGTAATTATTCTATGCTACATGCCATATGGCCAGAACATTGCAAGAAATTCAGTTCATCCACAAACACCTCCCTTCAAACAAAAACACGAAAACATTTACTCTGTTATAAACAACCTGTGCCATCTCTTCACCCGACGCACCATTTCCACAACAAACAAATGGCGTCTACATTGATCAAAACTCCAACTGGAATTTACCTATTTATCTCCAAATATTTATTATAAATTATCTGCATGATTGCATGTACAGGCCACAGTGCTGATGCAATTAAGAATTTCATTGCACCATTGTTGGTGCCTACGACAAACAATCTTGACAATGATAAGGGTAGTAAATAAGTGCATTGGCAGGCAACATTTGGCATTTGATTCATGCTGGAACAGCAACGTGGCCTCTTAGCTAAAAAAAAAACGGGGGAGAGAAGTAGTGTTGGAAAACACTTGCGGCTGCATGTCTACCAGAAATTATTGCTATCTTTCTAATGGCCAGAACCCATGCAGGGCTGAAGCCCAGTGTAGTGGCATCTCGACTCCCCAGAGATACTGATCACAATTAAACTCAGCAGTGCAGAGGGTGAGGAGGGGCAACAGGTACAAAATTAGATCTTTAGAGTCTTGGAGTCATAGAGTGATACAGAGTGGAAACAGGCCCCTTCGGCCCAACTTGCGCACACCGGCCAACAATGTCCCAGCTACACCAGTCCCACTTGGCTGCGCTTGGTCCATATCCCTCCAAACCTGCCCTATCCATGTACCTGTCTAACTGTTTCTTAAATTATGGAATAGTCCCAGTCTCAACTATCTCCTCTGGCAGCTTGTTTCATACACCCACCACACTTTGTGTGAAAAAGTTACCCCTCGGATTCCTATTAAATATTTTCCCCTTCACCTTGAACCTATGTCCTCTGGTCCTTGATTCCCCTACTCTGGGCAGAGACTCTGTGCATCTACCCAATCGACTCCTCTCATGATTTTGTATACGTCTATAAGATCTCCCCTCATCCTCCTGCACTCCATGGAATAGAGACACAGCCTACTCAACCTCTCCCTATAGCTCACACCCTCTATTCCTGGCAACATCCTCGTAAATCTTTTCTGAACCCTTTCAAGCTTGACAATATCTTTCCTATAACATGGTGCCCAGAACTGAACACAATATTCTAAATGCGGTCTCACCAACATCTTATACAACTGCAACACGACATCCCAACTTCTATACTCAATATTCTGACTGATGAAGGCAAGTGCAAAAAGTCTTTTTGACCACCTTATCCACCTGCGACTCGATCTTCAAGGAACCATGCACCTGTACTCCTAGATCCCTCTGCTCTACAACACTACCCAGAGGCCTGCCATTTGCTGTGTAGGTCCTGCCCTTGTTCGATGTCCCAAAATGCATCACCTCACACTTCCCTGCATTAAATTCCATCAACCATTCCCCTGCCACCTGGCCAATCGATCAAGATCCTGCTGCAATCTTTCACAACCATCTTCATTGTCTGCAAAACCACTGACTTTCGTCTCATTTAATTTGAACACAGCACCCTAAACTCAGCCAGGATAACAGGAACCCCGATACCACTCACCCGCAAATCCCCTCCACCTCTCCCAAACCCCCACACCTTGCCCGCACAGCACAATTCCACCTCACACCCCCCACCCTCATCTCCTTGCAAATGCTCCCATCACCATCACACTGCCTCCCCCACACTCCACCCTCACCAACTCCTCCCCCTCACACATCCTTCCTCCTCCCCTTCAAAGCCCCCTCCCCATTCTCTTCAAACCCCCACCCCCATACATCTCACACCCTCCTCCCCTTCCCCCCACACCCCCCTCCCCTTCCCCCCACACCCCCTCCCCTTCCCCCCACACCCCCTTACCTTTCCTCCCTCACACCCCCTTACTCTCGCACATCCAATTCCTCCCCCTCACACCCCCATCCTCATGCCCCATTCCTCCCTGTCCTCCAATAATTCCCTCATCTCACTCCTCTCCCCCTCCTCCCACCCCTCTCCCTCTACACCCCCCTCTCCCTCTACATCCCCTCTCTCCCTCTACATCCCCTCTCCCTCTACACCCCCTCTCTCCCTCTTCCCCCCTCTCTACACACCCCCTCTCCCTCTACCCACCCCCTCTCTACACTCCCCTCTCCCTCTACCCACCCCTCTCTACACCCCCTCTCCCTCTACCCACCCCCTCTCTACCCACCCCTCTCTCTCTACACCCCCCCTCTCTCTCTCTCTCTACACCCCCCTCTACACATCCCCCCCCCTCTCCTTCTACACACACCCCTCCCTCTACACCCACCCCTCCCTCTACACCCCCTCTCTCTCTCCACACACCCCTTCTCCCTCTACACACCCCTTCTCCCTCTACACACCCCTTCTCCCTCTACACACCCCTTCTCCCTCTACACACCCGCTACTCCCGACACAACCGTCCGCAGCCCAAATAGCCGAACGAGGCGTCGTTACGCCGGAAATACACGGCACCCCCCGCCCACACTCCTCTCCTCTCCCCTCTCTTCAATTCTCACTCTCCCCCTCCCCTCTCTTCAATTCTCACTCTCCCCCTCTCCCTCCGCCCCTCAATCACCTCTTTCCTTTCCAGCAGAATTCTGGTAACGCTGTGAGCTCGGGCGCTGACCAGCAGAGTGAGTGAGTGAGGGCGGGGGATGGAGGCCGGGCTGTGCCGGGCAGGGGGTGTGACGGGGCGGGGGATGGAGGCCGGGGGGATGGAGACCGGGGGGTGGTGGAGGCCGGGCCGGGGGTGTGGCGAGGCGGGGGGATGGAAAGGCCGGGGGTGTGGCAAGGCCGGAGGGATGGAGGCCAGGCCGGGCCGGGCCGGGCGGGGGGGATGGAGACCGGGGGGTGGAGGCCGTGCCGGGCCGGGGGTGTGGCGAGGCGGGGGGGATGGAGGCCGGGCCGTGCTGGGGATGTGGCGGGGAATGCGGGGCGGGGGGTGGAGGCTGTGGCGGGGATGGAGGCGGTGATGGGGGCGGGGATGGAGGCCGGGCCGGGGGTGTGGCGAGGCGGGGGGATGGAAAGGCCGGGGGTGTGGCAAGGCCGGAGGGATGGAGGCCAGGCCGGGCCGGGGGGATGGAGACCGGGGGGTGGTGGAGGCCGGGCCGGGGGTGTGGCGAGGCGGGGGGGATGGAGGCCGGGCCGTGCTGGGGATGTGGCGGGGAATGCGGGGCGGGGGGTGGAGGCTGTGGCGGGGATGGAGGCGGTGATGGGGGCGGGGATGGAGGCGCCACCAGCGACGTGTTACCCGGCGCCGGCCGGCCGGCCGCCCGCCCCCTGACTCCTGACCCCGCGCCGGGCCCCGCCTCGTCACCTCGGGCAAGATGGCGCTGTCCAGGCCGCTGCTGGCAGGTGGGTGGGTGAGTGGCTGCCGCCGAGCGGCCCGGTCCATGGCGCTCCTCCCGTACACCCGCGTGTGTGCCGCGTTGTCCACGGCCCCACAGTTGTTAAAGATGAGGCATTTTAAAGGGTGGATGATCTAAGTTTGGGTGTGAGAGGGAGAGGTGCAAATCTCATGATGGGTGGTGAATCTTGATGGGAAACCCGGGTGATCAGGAGGGTCGTACATCTAAGGAGTCTCTGTCTGGGAGTTGTCTCTTCACTTAAAGATTCTGTTTATTTGAGGACGATGATCTGTTTATTTGGAGAGGTTTATCCGTTCATTTGAGGGGCTAGTATGATCATATGAGGATTGTCTGTTTATTACAGGAGGGTTGTCTGTTGGAGGGTCATCTGTTTATTTGGAGAGGATCATCTGTTTATTTGGAGAGGATCATCTGTTTATCATCTTTACATTTGGGGAGAGTATCTGTTTATTTGGGGAGGGTATCTGTTTATTTGGGGATGGTAACCTGTTTATTTGGAAAGGTTTATCCGTTTATTCTGAGAAAATTACCCATTTATTTGGGGAAGATTATCCATTTACGTGAGGATTGTCTATTTGTTTGGGGAAGATTATCCATTTACGCGAGGATTGTCTGTTTGTTTGGGGAGGACGAGGTGAATAGGATGGGTTTGGCCAGTCCCTCCTTGACTGATGGGGAACTATCGAATTGTAGGTGACTTCAGCAAACATCAGACAGGCCTGGCAGGAGCCTGGGTTTTTCTGCCCCACTGCTTGGAGAAAAGGACTAAGGACATAATTTTGCTGCATGTTTGTCAGTGTTCAAAATGTTGGTCAAACAGTATTCTGTGGCGAGAGAATGTTTAATTATCTTTTCATGGCTTGGATAGACACAAAAAGCTGGAGTAACTCAGCGGGACAGGCAGCATCTTAGGTGAGAAGGAATGGGTGATGTTTTGGATCGAGACCCGTCTTCAGACTGAAAGTCACGGGAAAGGGAAACAAGAGATATAGACGATGATGTAGAGAGATAAAAAACAATGAATTAAAGATACGCAAAAAAGTAACGATGATAAAGGAAACAGGCTATTGTTAGCTGGGTGAAAACGAGAAGCTGGTGCAACTTGGATCGGGGAGGGATAGAAAGAGAGGGAATGCCGGGGTTACTTGAAGTCAGAGAAATCAACACTCGTACCACTAGGCTGTAAGTTGCCCAAGCAAAATATGAGATGCTGTTTCTCCAATTTGCATTTAGCCTCATTCTGACAATGGAGGAGACCTAGGACCGAACGGTCAGTGTGGGAAGGAGAATTAAAGTGTTTAGCAACCTGGAGATCAGGTAAGTTCAGGCAGACTGAGCAAAGGTGTTCAGCGAAACGATTGGCAAGTCTACGTTTGGTCTCGCCAATGTATAAAAGTCCGCATCTTGAACAACGGATACAGTAGATGAGGTTGGAGGAGGTGCAAGTGAACCTCTGCCTCACCTGAAAGGACTGTCGGAGTCCCTGGACAGAGTCGAGGGAGGAGGTGTAGGGACAGGTGTTGCATCTTCTGCGGTTGCAGGAGAAGGTACCTGGGGAGGGGGTGAGTTAACTAGGGAGTTGCGGAGGAAGCCATCTCTGCGGAAAGGGGTAGAGATGGGAAGATATGACTAGTGGTGGGATCCTGTTGGAGTTGGCAAAAATGTTGGAGGATTATGTGTGTTGAATGCGATGGCTGATGGGGTGAAAGGTAAGGACTAGGGGGACTCTGTCTCTGTTGCGACCAGGGGAAGGAGGAGCAAGGGCGGAGGTGCAGGGTACCAAGGAGACATGAGTGACGGCCTCATCTATGATGGGAGGCGGGAACCCCCGTTCCCGTAAGAATGTGGACATGTCAGATGTCCTGGTATGGAACACCTCATCTTGGGCACAGATGCGGAGGAATTAGGAGTAGGGGATTGAATCTTTGCAGGAAGCAGGGTGGGAAGAAGTGTAGTTGAGATTGGTGTGGGAGTCAGTGGGTTTGTAATAGATGTCAGTTGATAGTGAAGAAAGGGGAATGACGTGTTGGAGATGGTCCAAGTAAATTTGAGTGCAGGATGCCTGAATGACTCAGTGAAGGGAATGACTCAGTGACCCGCTGCCTGGACCCGCGAATGGCCATCTTGGCCAGGCCCAGGAACAAACCAACAGGGAGACCCCTCCCGACCCTCCCCCCTCTGAAACGGGTGAGCAAATATCAGGAGCGTGGGGCTTTTATGTTCTTGGCTGTGACTAAGTGGAAGCATTCCCAGGTAATGTAGTGCAGCCTTTGAAACCATCAGGTGCATAATGCAGGCAAAGTATAGAGTCAAGATGCAGTACAAAATAGCAAAGACTGGGAATTAGGAACCCAGACATTCATGTATCACCGTACGAAAGTATCATCCGTCATGTACATTAGTTTATCATCCGTACACATTCATGGATGATAAGTAGCTCTTCTGATTGTATTGGAAGGCATAATGGGGTTATTCAATGTTTTAACAGTACTTTATTGTCACTTGAATCTAAGTAAAGTACATTTATTTTGCATAGAATGCAGTTTAGTGGCAATCCCACTTTCCATTAGGCACAATTATACTAAGTATAAGAGTGTAAAATAGTAGACCACACTGTGTCTGTACACAAGTCGCCACATTTTAGGTGCCATCTTGTATCTCATTCCAATGGGAATTTCTTCCTGGATCTCTTCCCTGCTGTTTATAAAATCTGCTTAAAACAGCAGTGTTTAGATACACGAGAAAACGGGAGCAGGATTAGACCACCTGGTTGCTCAAGTCCAATGGGATGAAAGATCCCCCACACACCTCAACATCAAGCATGTTGTCCTTTGCTGCTTATGTTTACTGCAATGGGACCTTCCCGTCGATCACGTCTCCACATCTTCCCTTCTTCTTTCTCCCCCGTCTTTCTGCTATCTGTAGGACCACTCTCTCCATGACACCCTGAGCTGCTCACCCCTTTCTACCCACCTCTCCCCATCCCTGTCCCCAGCACTTTCTCCTGCAACCATTATTCATGCAGCCATTGTACCTGCAACTCCTCCCTCGCCGTCATCCAGGGACCTGACAGCCCTTTCCAGCGAGGCAGAGATTCATGTGCCCCTTCTCCAACCTCATAATCATGCCCTTGATGTAGTCTCCTCTACATCGGTGATATCAAGATGGGTGACTGTTTTCCGGTGACCACAGGGTCAATGTTTTGTGGAGCACACGTGCTCTGTCCACCACGGCCATCTTCAGCTTCCAGTTGTGTGTCATTTCAACTTCCCTTCCCTTCCCCATTCCCACACTCACCTGCCACTGCCCTGTGTAATTTCAACTTCCCTTCCCCATTCCCACACTCGCCTGCCACTGCCCTTTGGAGCGGCGCTGTGGTATAGCGGTACAGTTGATGCCCTACAGTACCAGAGCCCCAGGTTTGATCCTGACTACGGGTATTGTCCATACGGAGTTTGTGTGTTCTCGCTGTGACTGAGTGAGTTTTCTCAGGCTTCCTCTCACATCCTACTGTACGGTAAATCACATTTCACTGTACCTTAAATGGTACACGTGACAATAAAGGACCATTGAACCATTGAATTCCAAAGGCGTACAAGTTTGTAAGTTATTTGACATGAGTAAATTGATCCTCGTGTACATTATGTGTAAAAAACCTTCTTTAAGGAAGATGGCTGTTGGAGTTCAGCAGTAATTCACAGACACATGCTATTACCTTTTGTGCTGTATAAAAAATGATTTTTTTCTGTATGTCCAAAGTTAACTGATACAGTGAGAATATAGGTTGTCAAAGATTTAGCCTGTCCTAGTTTCTTCAACATGTTCTTTTTGTTTTACCTATAATGTGTATTTTTGGAAAATAAATACAATCAACCTTGATATAGTGTCGATAAAAATCTGTATGAGATCAAACTGTTGAATAACAGTTGAATAATGCTTGATATTGAAAATAGACACAAAATGCTGGAGTAACTCAGCGGAACAGGCAGAGTCTCTGAAGAGAAGGGATGGATGAGTTTGAGACTTCTTCAGACTAAGAAGGGTCTCGACCCAAAATGTTGCCTATTCCTTCTCTCCAGCCCCGCTGAGATACTCCAGCATTTTGTGTCTATCTTTGGTGTACACCAGCTTCTGCAGTTCCTTCCTACACATTGTTTGATATTGAACAATTTCAGCAATTAGACAAGAGAGGTAGAGGCATGGCAGGGAGAGAGGAAAGACTTCTGGATTAAATTGCATTTATTACAATGCAAGAGGCCTGACAAGTGAGGTGGATGAACTGAGGGCATGATGGGGACTGGGATAAAAACATGGAAAATAGGTGCAGAAGTAGGCCATTCGACCCCCATGAGCCAGCACCGCCATTCAATGTGATCATGGCTGATCATTCATAATCAGTACCCCGTTCCTGCCTTCCCATATCCCCTGACTCCGCTATCTTTAAGAGCTCTATCTAACTCTTTTGAAAGCATCCAGAGAATTGGCCTCCACTGCCTTCTGAGGCAGAGAATTCCACAGATTTACAACTCTCTGATTGAAAAAGTTTTTCCTCATCTCCGTTTTAAATGACCTACCCTTATTCTTAAACTGTGACTCCTGGTTCTGGACTCCCCCAACATCGGGAACAGTTTTCCTGCATCTACCTTGTCCAATCCTCTAAGAATTTTATATATTTCTATAAGATCCCCTCTCATCCTTCTAAATTCCAGCAAATACAAGCCCAGTCGACCCATTCTTTCATCATACGTCAGTCCCGTCATCCCTGGTGAACCTACGCTGCACTCCGTCAATAGCAATAACATCCTTCCTCAAATTAGGAGACCAAAATTGCACACAATACCCCAGTTGCGGTCTCACCAGGGCCCTGTACAACTGCAGTAGGACCTCCTTGCTCCTAAACTCAAATCCTCTCGCAATGAAGGCCAACACGCCATTGGCTTTCGTTACTGCCTGCATGCTTACTTTCAGTGACAGGTGTACAAGCACACCCAGGTCCTGTTGCACCTCCCCTTTTCCTCATCTGACACCATTCAGATAATAATCTGCCTTCCTGTTCTTGCCACCAAAGTGGATAACCTCACATTTATCCACATTATACTGCATCTGCCATGCTTCTGCCCACTCACCCAACCTATCCAAGTCACCCTGCAGCCTCATAGCATCCTCCTCGCAGCTCACACTGCCACCCAGCTTTGTGTCATCTGCAAACTTAGAGATGTTACATTTAATTCCCTCGTCTAAATCGTTAATATATATTGTAAACAACTGGGGTCCCAGATATTATTGCTATTTCAGAAAGCTGGCTAAGGGAGGGACAAGACTGGTAGTTAATGTTCCAGGGTACTGGATGCTACAGGTGGGAAAGAGGTGGAGGAAAGGGAGGAGCGGTAGTTGCATTTTGATTAAGCTATGTGTCAAACGCAGGCAGGTGGGACTAGTGTAGATGGGACATGTTGGTTGGTGTGGGCAAGTTGGGCTGAAGGTCCTGTTTCCACACTATATGACTCTATGACTAAGCAAAACATCATAGCAATAGTCCCAGATAAAATTACCGAGGGGTCATCCAGAGGCTTTATGGCTCCCAAATAGTCAACGGGAATGAGAGGAACAAACATGCAAGAAGATTGCAGAGCGTTACAAAAATAGTGGGATTGTCAATTGTACAATCAATTATCAGTAATACCCCAGAGTATGGAGTGAATCCAAAAATTGTCCAGCGTAGATTGTTGCTGAGATTATAGGGATTTGGGTTAAAAGTGGACAAATGCAACTAGATCCCATATCCCATCTCAGATTGGCATTTAGGTTGGCATGGAGAAGGTGAGCCAAAGGGCCTGTTTCCATGCTGCATGACTCTGAGTCTCTGACTCTCCAGGACCCTTCACTGAGTCATTCACTGTGTATGTCCTCCCCTGGTTTAACTTTGCATCACTTTGCACTTATCCAAGTTAATTTCTATCTGCCGTTCCTTTACCCACTTTCCTACGTGATCGAGATCCTGTTGTAACCTGTGCCAATCTTCTTTATTCTCCACCTTACCACGATTCCGGGTATCATCTGCTGACTTGCTGATCATGTTGCTTACACTCTTCACCAAATCATTAGTAACAGCAGGGGAACCCACACCACCGGTCACAATCCTCCAATCTGAAAAATAACAATAGACAATAGGTGCAGGAGTAGGCCATTCGGCCCTTCAGGCCAGCACCACCATTCAATGTGATCATGTCTGATCATTCTCAATCAGTACCCCGTTCCTGCCTTCTCCCCATAACCCCTGACTCCGCTATCCTTAAGAGCTCTATCTAGCTCTCTCTTGAATGCATTCAGAGAATTGGCCTCCACTGCCTTCTGAGGCAGTGAATTCCACAAATTTACAACTCTCTGTCTGAAAATGTTTTTCCTCATCCGTTCCAAATGGCCTACCCCTTATTCTTAAACTGTGGCCCCTGGTTCTGGACTCCCCCAACATTGGGAACATGTTTCCTGCCTCTAACGTGTCCAACCCCTTAATAATCTTATACGTTTCGATAAGATCCCCTCTCATCCGTCTAAATTCCAGTGTATACAAGCCTAGCCGCTCCAGTCTTTAACCCTCCACTACCATCATCTGACTCCTTTCACCAAGCTAAATTTGTACCAATAGGCTTGTTCTCCCTGAATCCCATGTGATCTCACCTTCAGGACTAGTCTACCGTGTCGTACCTTGTCAAAAGCTATTGATAAAATCCACATAGACAACATCAGCCACATTAATCACTTCTTCAAAAAACTCAAACTTACGAGGCATGAGTTTCCATGTTGACTATCCGTAATCAGTCTTTGCTTTTCCAAGTGTAGATAGATAGAATATTTTTATCTTTTAGAAACTAAATGGTGAAAATACCAGGACACCGAATTTTGTAGTTTGAAACAATTTTAATGTTTTTGTCATTGAACTGAAACATTAACCCTTATTTCTTTCTCTAAGTGAAGCCAGACTCACTGAGAATTTCCAACATTTCTGCTTTTATTTTCACTTATCAAAATCAATTGAGTCTATTTATCAGGGAAGGAATACACCTTTGTTGTTGAGGACAATTTCTTAAAGTACAGTAAACCCTTGTTATTACAGATAACTGATTTCGGTTATATGGACTTTCTCTTTAAGCCACTAGTTTCAAAGTGGAGGCTATTGAAATAGACAGGGCATTGAAACTGAAAGGGCATTGAAACTGACAAGCAATCGCTCAGATTGACACTTTAACTATTAAACAACTAGACCAAGTGGACCTGTTGGGCCCAAACCTCTCCTGTATTGGTGCAGCACCCTCTCCCCTCTCCCTTCCCTTCCCCCCCTCCCCTCCCCTCTCCTCTCCCCCTCTCCCCTCCATCCACCCCCTCCTCCCGTCCAACTCCACCCCCCCCTTCTTCCCCTCCCCCCCACTCCATCCCCCTCAACCCCCCTCAACCTCCCTCCACCCCCCCTCCCTCCCTCCCTTCCCTCCCTCCCTAGGAGATAGATTTAAACTTTAAAATGTGAATGACTTTAAAAATATAACACCGATTTCAATGAAACCTCTTCCATTAGCACCAATGGGACGACGATGAATAAGGTGGGCCTAAAATTGTCACGCTTTTGGCTTTAGTTCAGGAACAAACAAACTAACTAACGAGAGTTTTAGTATATAGATGTAACAACCAATCTTCAGTAGTTTTGCAGTAATAAAAATAAATTTTTAGCAGTTAAAAAGTTTTTTATTTGAAAACAGCTTGTTGTATCACGGAGTGACCACTAGGTGGTTGGAGCAAACCCCTTACTTGGTCATTGCAGACAATCAGTAATAACGGACACCAATCCTTCCCCTATGGTCCGTTATAACGAGGGTTTACTCTAGTTGAATATGGTTAGTTGGATACCTAGAGAAGCGAGGGATGGGGTGAAAAGACGTCATGGTGGAAGTTCAACCTCCATACTGAATAGTGGAAAACGCTTGAGGGGCTATAAAGCAAATTAGTTCAACCAAGGGTAGCAGACTTCAAATGTGACCATTAACTGTCCAGCCAAGGGAACTATGGGTTCAGAAAATGGGTCCATCAGTGGACATTATGGGGAGTTATTGGGAGAAGGCAGGAGAATGGGGTTAGGAGGGAGAGATAGATCAGCCATGATTGAATGGCGTAGACGATGGGCCGAATGGCCTAATTCTGCTCCTATCGCTTATGACCTTGATGTCCCAAACTTTAAGATGCAGGGTACAATGTCCAAATTTCATACATCCACCAAACTTGGAAGTGAAGTAATCAAGAAGGTGCTGCTACATTTCAAGGGAACATAGGCAGGCAAGCACGGCAGATGGATTTCAGGCATTGAAACATAATACGATATATTTAGGCAGGACGATCGAGACAAGATCCTATAAAGGGTACAGTTTAAAATGAAATGCAAGAACAGAGAACTGTTGCTTTGAAAATGGATGCACAGGTTAATAAAGCAGTTAATAAAGTACAAATGATGCTTGTTTTATAATTAAAGATATAGCCATGGAACTGTGCCAACTGAGAGCACAATACAGTTCAGTTCTTGCTGAAGAATACTGTATATTGGATTCCAGTTGCCACTCTTTAGGAGAGTTAACAAGACCTTGCAGAAAGTCCAGGAAGAGGCTGGCATGGCGGCGCAGTGGTAGAGTTGCTGCCTTACAGCGCCAGAGACCCAGGTTTGATCCTGACTATGTGTGCAGTCTGTACAGAGTTCGTACATTCTCCCCTTGACCTCGCGGGTTTTCTCCGGGTTCTCCAGTTTCCTCCTACGTTCCAAAGACGTGCAGGTTTGTAGGTTAATTATCTTTTGTAAAATTGTCCATAGTGTGTAGGATAGTGCTGGTCATAGAGTCATTCAGTGTGGAAACAGGCTCTTCGGCCCAACTTGCCCACACCGGCCGAGATGTCCCAGTTACACTAGTCCTACCTGAATACGTTTGACCCATATCCCTCCAAACCTGTCTTAACCAAGTACCTAAGTGTTTCTTAAGCGTGTACAGGGATTGTTGGTTGACGCGGAATCGGTGGGCAGAAGGGCCTGTTTCCGCACTGTATCTCTAAACTAAACGGTTTATTCATTGGATTCTGTTAGACAATGGATTACAATTACAAGCGTCCCCAGGTTACGGAGGGGTTCCGTTCCTGTGAACTGTTCATAACTTATTTTAATATTGTATCATTATGATTGTGTATTACAGTTCGAGGCTCTGAAGGAATCTATATGCTCAATGGCCCCCCGACAAATACAGAAAATACCTCTTTCACAAGGTATTTTAAATTTGTTATATTTGTGGAACTTTCATTGAACGCGGGGCACTGTTTAAATGGAGATTGGAGTCAACGCCTTGAGATAGTAATAAAGTATTGTGTTTTACAGACTGATTGTTCCAAGCCACAAATTCCATCATGTTGGGAACAAAATTTGAATGGCGGAGTAGACTCGAATGGCCTAATTCTGCTCCTATGTCTTTTGGTCTAATGGACCTTTCTTCATATCTACAATATTATGAACTTATTTGGACAATTTTTTTTCTACAGAGTAGGGACCTGGAGGTCTTGCCTTTGTTTTAATTGTGCTGGTAATCTTTTCCCTTTCCTCTTTATCTTACAGAGATGACAAGAAAAATTGCAAAGGCTTCATTTTCAGCAGAGATGGTTCATTGTTCGCTTGGTGCAATGGGGAAAAGTCAGTTCTCATCTTCATTCTCTAGTTATTAATCCTTTAAAATCATATTTAAGCTTCTGTTTTGAATCATATCCATGCTGCATGTATTTATATTATTGTTGAACTTTATGCTGCTTCACAATTTCGCACTGAGAGATTGTTGCGGCTTTATCCATGCTTTAATTTGATGTCATAAACTCAGAGGAGGAATGTTGACTGACAAGATAGTTCTTGTAAAATACCACAGGCATGCATCACTCATTGTGTATTTCAATGTACTGTGCAGGTGTAGCACTCCAGTTTACCAGGCTCTTTTGCGCGTACGACATTGTATTGATTGTTCATTCTGTAACAAGCTCCAATAAGCTCATGTTTGAATAGCTTTTCTTCTTGTCCTCCAGTGTAAATATCGTGGCTACCCAGGACGGCCGGTTATTGCACTCTTTTGATTTGCCTAAAACTGCTTTATTGGCATTCTCTCCTCAAAGCAACATCTTGGCAACTTGGCAAACTTATATTAGTGAGTAATTCAATTACAGGAAGTGCATATTCTACATGTAATTTTATTTTGTTATACCAGTCAGCCTTTTTTGCATGAATACAGAGAGATGGGTATTTACATAATTTCCATATAGAAACATAGAACTACAGATGCTGATTAATACACAAATGGACACAGAGTGTTAGAGTAACTCAATGCTGGTCTGAAGAAGGGTCTTCGTAAGTTCTAGGAGAAGAATTAGGCCATTCGGCCTATCAAATCTACTCCACCATTCAATGGCTGATCCTTCATTCCCTCTGAACCCCATTCTCCTGCCTTCTCCCCATAACCCCTAATACCCTTACTAATCAAGAATCCGCCTTAAAAATGTCCATTGATTTGTCGACCCAAAACATCACCTATCCATGTTCACCAGGGATGCTGCCTGGCCCACTGAGTTATTCCACTTGTGACACAGAGCTTTGGGGACTGAATAGGGATGTGTAACTAATTAGATAACTTTGAGACCTGTTCAGCCACAATGGGCAGAATGCTTCCATGCCTTGATCATTCTTAGGGCAATACAGCGCCGTTGGTAGAACTGCAGCCTCACGACGCCAGAGACCCAGGTTCAATCTTGACCTCGGGTGCTGTCTGCGCATGATTTGTACTTTTTCCCTGTGGAAATCTTTGGTTTCCTCTGGATGCTCCAGTTTCCTCCCACATCCGAAAAACGTGGGTTTGCAGGTTAATTTGGTCTTTGTAAATTTCCATTAGTGTGTAGGGAGTCAATACAAAAGTGGGATAACATAGAACTAATGTGAACAGGTGATCGATGGTCTTCATGGACTTGATTGCTGAAAGGCCTGTTTCCATTCAGTATCTTTCAAATCAATTCAACAAGTGTTGAATAGTAATGGAAAATAATGAATTGTCCACGTTACATTCCTAAATTGGGGTAGGCCAGTTTTGAGGGTATTAGACAGCAACTTGCAGAGGTTAATTGGGACATCTATTTACAGGGGAAGGGACATTGGGCAAGTGGAAAGGTGAGATTGGGGAGTGAAAATTTGATGAGTCTTGAAAATAATATTTTTATACAGATGCAAAGATATAATTGGATTTTGTGATGAATTATTAAGTACAGGCTGACAGATTTCTATCAGTTCACAAATGTTCAGGTTGTTTTTGGATTATGCGTCTATATTAGTTCTAGATAGAGCTAGAAATGGGGTTCCAACCCGAAATGTCACCTGTTCCTTTTCTCCAGAGATGCTGCCTGACCCACTGAGTTGCTCCAGCACTTTGTGTCTATCTTTGGCATAAGCCAGCATCTGCAGTTCCTTCCAACACATATATTAGATCTAGTGCTGGTTTAAACTTATTGACAATAACCAGTTGCTGATAATTCCAATCAGCAAAATAAAAGACCTTCCCTTGCCTATTGATCGGATTCTAAAGCATAAGAATTTGTTAAGTGATGCAGTTCTAATTCATGACTTCCTGAAGTTTGGATGCTAGTACATCTGAGAGTCCCCTTCATTGTTGTGTTCCCTGTTCAGTCCAGCAGCAGAGCAATAACTCCCTGACTAAGATGCACATTGGAATCTGGTCCTAAGCTTTCTGTCAGGGGAGACTGGTTTAGAAAAGGCAAACCAACTCACTTGAATTGGGTGATCAGGCTTGTAAAGATAAGAACTGTTTTGCTTAGTTTTATTAACAAATAGTTTTGTTTAGTTTAGAAATACAATGTGGAATCAGGCCCTTCAGCCCACCGAGTCGATGCCGACCAGCGATCACCCTGTACACTAGCACTATCACTAGGGACAATTTACAATTCTTACCAAAGCCAATTTAACCCACAAACCTGTACGTTTTTGCAATGTGGGAGGGAACCAGAGCACCCGGGGAAAACCCACACGGTCATAGGGAGAAATACACACTCCATACAGACAGCGCCCTTTGTCAGGATCAACCCTGGGACTCTGCCGCTGTAAGGCAGCAACTCTACCGCTGCGCCACCGTGCCGCCCCACGAAAATTAAATATGAAAATAAGATTTAAACTTTTAAAATAATCTATCAATGTATTACAGTCACAAAAGTTTCCATACTGTATCACTCTATGACTGGGAACTGTAAAGACTATAAAGGCATTCTCGGGCCTTGAGAATCAGTGCTTGAGCCCCATTAGCTGTTTAAATCCAGTCTGCCTTGCAGGAGTCAGCAAGATTGACCACCCCATCTCACGTTTGACCAGTCCATCCCACATACCCTGCACAGTTGTGCAGTTGATAGAGCTGCTACCTCACAGCGCCAGAGACCCGGGTTCGAACCTGACCTCTGGTGCTGTCTGCGTGGAGCTTGCACGTTCTCCCAGTGACTGTGTGGGTTTCTCTTGGTGCTCTGATTTCTTCCCATATCCCAAAGTTAATTGGTTAATTGGCCTCTAAATTGCCTGTCGTGTGTAAGGAGTAATATAGAACTTGTACAAATGGGTGATCGATGATCGGCATGGACTCGGTGGGCCGAAGGGCCGGTTTCCATGCTGTATCTCTATCCAAAAAGCTACGTGCGGGTGGCTAGGGCTGCACAGAGAGACTCTGCATACAGAGCTGGAAGATATAGCCCACTGTTTAGATTGATGGAAGGATGGTCAAATGGAGCACAATTGCCAGCAAAGACAGCTTGGCCAAATAATCATTTTCAGTGCTATGAATTTTACCTAAATGTTTAGTCAAAACATAACAATCTATTAGTGTGCAAGTCCTGGTAACTGATATTCATTGTTCTACAATACTTTTATTTTAGCAACCAAAAATAATCCACAAGGAGACCCAAACCTGCAGCTTTGGAATCTTAAGACTGGACAATGTCTCAAGTCACTTTTCCAAAAGAAAATGCAAGGCTGGTAAGGATATGGTTTTATACATGAGATAATAAAGTCTGTATTTTATTAATGCACTAAAAGTCTTCATAAGTTTCCACTCCACTTTGACAATATCCAGTGATTTTGTGCTTTCATCAAAAAGGTTAATCCCCAATTTCAACTGCGCAACTTATATTGTAAATGTAGAAAATAGCAACAATGATATTGGTTTCAGATTGTAAGTTAAAATGGTGGGCAAACTGTTGAAGGCAAAAGATCAAGTTGGCACAGTGGCACAGCGGTAGAGTTGCTGCTTACATCGCCAGAGATCCAGGTTCGATCCTAACTACAGGGGCTGTCTGTATGGAGTTTGTACACTCTCCCCATGACCTGCGTGAGTTTTCTCTGGGTGCTCTGGTTTCCTCCTACACTCTAAAGATGTACAGGTTTTTTGGGTAAGCTTCGGTAAAATTGTAAATTATCTGTAGTTTGTGTAAGATAGTGTTAGTGTGCGGGGATCGCTGGTCGACATGGGCTGAAGGGCCTGTTTCTGCACTGTATCTCTAAACTAAACTAATCTAAACTAATTAAGTTTGTGATTGGAGGTAGGCGTTTTTGAACTTCTGTATCTCCTGCCTGATGCGAGAGGGGAGGAGAAGAGGTGAGATCGGTCCTTGATTATAGGTAACCCTATAAAGAAGAATTACTGAAAAGTGCAGAAAAAGTTTAACAGTTTTCCAGAGCAATTGTTAGAAAACAAACCCAGCTGATTTCTTTATCTGTGTCCCATGTTAATGACTGCCTTTTTCTCCTTGAGATTAGGTGTCCTTGTTGGTCGGATGATGAAAGTATATGCGCACGAAATGTAAACAATGAAGTGCAGTTTTTTGAGGGCAACGAATTTGGTATGTAATTCCATCCAGATTACTCAGAAACCAGAGAATTTACCGAACGTGAACATTATTTATACTTAAAACTTTGACCAAATAATTGTCATGTGCTGAAGACCATTTATTTAAATCATTTTTTTAGATTTTAGAGTAAATCACACATTGAGATTAACAAATGGACCAAATCAATGATCATCTGAAGGATATTTCCACTTTTTCAATTATTCCGATAAATCCCGATGAGATTATTTGTGCATATTATTTATTTTGATATAGCAGGAAAGTAGTTTAGTGATACAGCGCGGAAATAGGCCCTTCGGCCCACTGTTCGTGTCGACCAGCAATCCCCACACTCTAACACTATCCTACACATGTGAGGGTCAACTTACAATTTACCAAGCTAATTAACCTACAAACCTGTACGTCTTTGGGAGGAAACCGGAGCACCCGGTGAAAACCAGGCAGGTCACTGAGAGAGTGTACAAACTCTGTACAGACAGCACCCATGGTCAGGATCGAACCCGGGTCTCTGGTATTGCAAGGCAGCAACTCTACCGTGATACCACCGTGGTGTGAGAGGCAACATTGTTAAAATGGAGATCCCCGGTTTATGAGACTGTTCCATTCCTGAGAACGTTTTGTAACCAGAACTGTTCCTAAATCAGAATTGAATTTGTATGAACCTTGTATGAGAGAAGATCACAGTAACTGCTGTGATGGGAGAGTGAGCAAGCGCAGGAAGAACGGCCCACTACGGTGGTGTCATGATGTTACAGCAGAATTTGGCCGCAGCGTTGTGAATGCATTGGCACTATAGTAAGCGGCAGAGAATGCATTCTTGCGGGGTACTAGTGTTGAGTATTGTCGTGGTGGATGTCATAGAGTCATACAGTGTGGAAACAGGCCCTTCAGCCCAACTTGCCCATACCAGCCAACATGTCGCATCTACACTAGTCCCACCTGCGTGTGTTTGGCCTATATCTCTCTAATCCTATCCATGTACCTTTCCAAATGTTTCTTAAACGTTGTGATACTACCCGCCTCAACTACCTCCTCCAGCACCACGTTCTATACACCCACCACCCTCTGTGTGGAAAAAGTTACACCTCAGGTTCCCATTAAATCTTCCCCTCCCCCCTCACCTTAAACCCATGTCCTCTGGTTCTTGATCCTGTTACTCTGGGAAAGAGACTAAGCATCTACCTGATATATTCCTCTCATGATTTCCCATGCTGTTTTGTTGTATATTCTCACTGATTCTGGTCTGTGCATCAGGAAGTCAGCTTCAGTTGCAGAGGGGTGCTGAGTCCTAAGTCCAGGAGCTTGGAGATGTTTTCCTCCCCTGGGTAAAGTTCCTGGAAAGAATGCAATATATATTTCAGTGCTACTAGACAACACCTGTTTGTAATGTATATTTATATAGAAGAAATTAACAAACCAATACTCTGCGATGAATTTTACTTATGTTACTTTTCCAATCCCTTCATATCAGATAAAATAGTGAACAAACTCCATTTGCAGAAAGTATCAGATTTTGCATTGTCGCCTGGACCTCAGCCCTGCAAGGTACTTTTATCATTTACTTCCTCTTCTGTGTTTTGCGTGGCATGTTTGTAAAATTCATTATTAGGTAAAGACATTTTCAAACATAATAGAAGTTAAATGTGCAGGAGTAACTCAGCGAGTCAAGTAGCATCTCTGGAGAAAACAGATGGGTGATGTTTCGGGTTGGAAATCTTCAGGCAGAAATGCTGCCTGACCTGCTGAGTTACTCCAGCACTTTGTGTCTATCTTCGGTATAAACCTGTATCTGCAGTTCCTTCCTACACATAATAGAAGTTAAGATTCTGTCTGCCTTTAAATTTGACTGATTATTGAGTTCAACTTAACTATTACAACTTTACATTTGTATTGCTGCCTCTCTCCATAAAGACAAACAATATTACAGTATTGCAACTGTTGCTTGTCTCAGCTCAAACTTCCCCTCAATATCTTTTCACTGTTTCAGTCAATTCAGTACAGACACCTCCCGGCCTATGCAGGGATGACCTACGCACTTAAACAATTCTGTACTCAGTCCCTAGTGCAATGAAGGTAGTTTGTAATCTCCACAACACTGTACGATCACTCGTTTACATCGGAAACAGGTCGACTGGCGGCGGTGCTTATCCAGAAGGCCGTGCGCCACAGAAAGTGCCCTGGATGCTGCTGAGACAGTTAATACTCTCAGTGACTACAGACACAGAGTCGGTGATTCCAACTTGCGGAAAATCTGACTTGCGTAAGGGTTCATGGAATATAAACCTTAGGGAGTGCCTGTATCCAGCTATTCCAGAATCCATTCTGAAATGTTGTCACTCTGTAGGTGCAGTATTTTTCATGCTGACCAACAATAAGTCCAAGGCCATTTGGCAACTCAAAAGCGGCACCGCTACAGCAGAAGATGGTATCTCAACTGTAGCTCTGAAATGTGACACATGGAATCAAAGTCTCCAATTCACAGCATAATTCCATGCACCTGCCTTTGACCCAGATGCCTGAATACTACGAGTCTTTGGCCATTTGAACGTGTCCCCTTGGGCTATTTGCCGCGATTTGATGTGGTTTTAATATTTATCATTCCATTGTAGCGGGAGCGATCGGTTCAGCCCGAAATAAGGCTAGTCGCCAGGTTAGTCCAGTCGGGATGGCTTTATTAACACAGCAAGCTGCCAGCACACATGTTCACTCTCCTCTCTCTCCACAACCCCTGCTGGAGAAACCCCGTGGGCTAGGCAGTGCCCAGACCCTGTCAGTCTCAGTGCCCAGACCCTGTCAGTCTCAGTGCCCAGACCCTGTCAGTCTCAGTGCCAAGGGTTCGGCCAAGGAGTGGCCTAACTCTCAGGAGTCGCCACACCATACATTCTCCCACCGTTGCTTAAAATTTTGTATTTTGATGGAAGAGATCAACTTTGTGACTCATTTCTGCACAACTGTCAGATCCGGTGTGTAGGAAGAAGCTGCAGGTGCTAGTTTATACCGAAGATAGACTCAAATTGCTGTAGATACACAGCGTTGACCAGGCAGTATCTCTGGAGTAAAGGAATAGTTGACGTTTCGGGTCGGAACCTTTCTTCAAACTGAAAGAGAGAGGTGGGTGACCTGGTGTCTCCAGTGACAAATCCAATCTGTCCTTGCTTAAGATGAAGGATTTTATCAATTGTTTAAAAAAAAAAGATTTGTACGAAAACTCTGTTAAATAAGGCGAAATGTGTTTCTTTTAATAATAAAACTTGTGTATGGAGCCATGGATGTTTTTGAGGATGTTTTGATATGCAGTTTTAATCTAAAACAACTGACCAGTTCAAACCTCTTGTTTGTCAAAGGTTGCTGTGTATGTGCCTGGATCGAAGGGTGCGCCATCCTTTGTTCGATTGTACCAGTATCCAAATTTTGATGGCCCATCTTCTGCCTTGGCAAATAAAAGTTTTTTTAAAGCTGATAAAGTGATAATGCTTTGGAATAAGAAAGGTAGGATTTATTTTGATATTTCCTCATGATATCAAGATATCATGCTTCCATGAAAAGGCTTTGTAAGCGGCAGTTAATGCATAATATTAAGTTGCAATATTCAACACCTGAAGAGCTCAATGGCACAGGAAACTGGAAGAGTAAGTGAAGTGATTTATGGTGTTCGCAGAAAGAAGTCAGTGCAATTTCTGGAGAGCATTGATGAAGTAATGTCATTTTTGACATCTGGACAAGTCTAATTCGACTTACTAAAGGTTTTCTGCTCTCACCTCATTTAATTAGCTTCCTTTATGCTCTCTGTCATCATACCATGATATGAACGGTAGGCAAGCTATTTGGAGTTTGAGGCTGCCATTATGTGGACAGACTGTCCTCCACTTGTTTGTCTTCTGTTACCATCCCTGACAGATTGTTGTGCTTAGATTAGGAATTTGCTTATCAGTGATTTGAGATTAGAAATTCTCCAATTTTAAGCCCCCCCCATAACCCTTCTCCATTCTCTTCCTACGTACACTCATTTCTCTTCCCCCAGTCCCTTATTTCCCCCTAATCCCACTTTCTTTCCCCTCCCCGTCCCCTTCCACCCAAATCCCTCCCTCTAGTTTTACATATCACTACTTATCTGACATCCTTTTGTTTCCTTCCCAATGATTCAATGATACTTTATTGTCACATGTACCTAGGTACAGTAAAATGGATACACCACGTATTCATTCCCTCCACAGATGCTGCCTGACCGACTGAGTTTTTCCAGCATTTTGCGTTTTGCTTTGTAATTTGCTGCGTGGGTACAAATCCGCCTAATCTACAAATACACATCCTAAAGATGTGCCGGTTTGCTGGTTAATTAGCTTCTGTGAAATTGCAACTGCTCTTTCCATCAAGCTTTTGATTACCTGTCTTAATAACTCTCTTCGTGGTTCATTTTTTGATGGTACGGTGAAGCACCTTAAAATGGTAGAGTCGTGGACCAGAGGCCATAGCCTCAATAAAAGGACATACCTTTAGAATGGAGATCTGGAGGAATTGCTTTAGCCAGAGGGTGGCTAATCTGTGAAATTCATTGCCACATATGGCAATGGAGGCCAAGATATTCGGTATTTTAAAGCGTAGATTCACAGGTTCTTGAGATAAACACAAAGTGCTGAAGTAATTCAGTGGGTCAGGCAGCATCCCTGGAGGAAAAGGAGAATGACATTTCGGGTCAGGATCCCTCCTCAGGATTGAGTCTGCCTGACCCGCTGAGTTACTCCAGCACTTTGTGTCCATCTTTGGTATAAACCCGCATTTGCAGTTCTTTGTTTCTACTACTTCATAGGTTCATGATCGGTAAGGGCATCAAAGGTTACAGGGAGAAGGCAGGAGAATTGGATTAGGAGGGAAAAATAAATCAGCAATGATCGAATGGCAGAGCAGACATGATGGGCAGAATGGCCTAATTCTGCTCCTATGTCTAAAGATCTTATGCTCTAATGCTTTTCTGTGCTAAATGTAAAATAATGATTGTGTTCTCATGTTGCTTTTCTGCAGGGACTGCTTTGTTAGTGATTGCCAGTACGGATGTAGACAAGTCTGGAGCATCCTATTATGGTGAACAAACCCTGCACTATATCGCATCCAATGGAGAAAGTGCATTAGTGCAGCTGCGTAAGTATCCTTTCCAAACATTTGCTTTGTAAATAAGATTAGGAAGCTGCTGATGCTTGCCTTTGGCTAGTCTGGAAGCAAGTTAGGTCATCAAGTTCAGACTTGATGGGATAACAACATTTTGGTGTAAATTAAGATATGATCAAAACATGAGGTTGAAATGAAAGGGAATACAGGTGGAAGGCCACCCAGGAGAATATTGGAATAGCTGGGCCGCATGTTTACTCAACGGGGAGCACAGCTGACGAGTTTGAACGAGCTTGCATTCATATTGTGTCTTGTCAAGCCCTTGTTATTCCCAAGGTGTGGTACAACTCGTGAATTTAATTTAAAGCACAATTGTGATTAGACAAACATGGGAGCCATTTGGAGAGAAACAAAGATCCAGAAACAGCAATGACAAACTAATCTGCTGTTCCTTACGTTGATTGCGGAATAAAAATTTGTTCAAGCATAAGGTTTAAATCCACTATAATTTCCTTGGAACAATAGTGTTAATAGTGTAATCAAGCTCCTTAAGTCTAATGAAGGGTGTTGACACGAAACGTGAACTATCCATGTTCTCCAGAGATGCCGCTTGACCAGTTGAGTTACTCCAGTCTTTTTTGTAAATTAATCAGCATCTGTGGTTCTTTGTTTTTGCATTCTTCCTAATTTCTCCTTTTTGATTACGTTTGTGAATTGCTTTATAGACAATAGGTGCAGGAGGAGGCCATTTGGCCCTTCGAGCCAGCACCACTATTCAATGTGATCATGGCTGATCATTCTCAATCAGTACCCCGTTCCTGCCTTCTCCCCATACCCCCTGACTCTGCTATCCTTAAGAACTCTATCCAGCTCTCTCTTGAATGCATTCAGAGAATTGGCCTCCACTGCCTTCTGAGGCAGAGAATTCCACAGATTCACAACTCTCTGACTGAAAAAGTTTTTCCTCATCTCAGTTCTAAATGGCCTACCCCTTATTCTTAAACTGTGGCCCCTTGTTCTGGACTCCCCCAACATTGGGAACATGTTTCCTGCCTCTAACGTGTCCAACCCCTTAATAATCTTATACGTTTCGATAAGATCTCCTCTCATCCTTCTAAATTCCAGTGTATACAAGCTTTGAAACATTTCTTTCCAAGTTAAAAATGCTGCAGTTAATGGAGGATGCTGCTGTCAAATAGTTACACGCTGGAATGTTCACCATAGCATCTCATTGTTGAATCAATTTCATTTCAGCAAAAAATGGCCCGATTTATGACGTGGTGTGGAATCCGAATTCAGTTGAATTTTGTGCCGTGTACGGTTTCATGCCTGCCAAAGTGACAGTCTTCAACCAGAAGTGTGACCCAGTCTTTGACTTTGGTACGGGCCCTCGTAATGCAGCATACTACAGCCCTCAGGGACACATCCTAGTGTTAGCAGGCTTTGGAAACCTCCGAGGACAGATGGAAGTCTGGGATGTAAAAAAATACAAACAAATTTCGAAGCCACAAGCTGCTGACACAACCTATTTCTCGTGGTGCCCGGATGGTGAGCACATTGTGACAGCGACTTGTGCACCTAGACTACGGGTTAGCAATGGCTTCAAGATCTGGCACTACAGCGGTGCAGTTCGACACGAAATCGAAATACCATCAAACTCTGAACTCTGGGAAGTCCAGTGGCAGCCGTTTGTGGATGGTGCTTTCCCAGAGAAGCCCATCAAATACCATACGGTTCCCAATGATGTCCCTAGCATCGATGTCAAACCAGCACAGGCCTACAGACCCCCTGCACTGAGAAACAAGCCAATAACCAGCACAAAACTGGTGAGCGGTATTCACAATAAGTGGCAACCAGCACTTATTTGATGCTGGTTGCTTTTTTTCATGTTTTTGTAAGTTGAAATGTTTTTTAAATATATTTTTGGTACAAAATGAGAGAATCAGACCACTTGCAGGATGAATTGATGCCACTGGATTTGAGAAAGTATCTACAGTGGGGCAGTAAGGTGGCACAGCGGTAGAGTTGCTGCCTTACAGCACCAGACACCCTGGTTCGATCCTGACTACAGGTGTTGTCTACGTGGAGACTGTACGTTGACCTGCATGGGTTTTCTCCCGGTGCTCCGGTTTGCTCCCACACTCTAAAGACCTACAGATTTGTAGGTTAATTGGCTTGGTAAAAAATTGTACATTATCCCTAGTGCGTGCAGGAGAGTGTTAGTGTGTGGGGATCGCTGGTCAGCGCGGACTCGGTGGGCCAAAGGGCCTGTTTCCGCGCTGTATCTCTAAACTAAAGTAAGCAGACTCAAATCCATGGCACTATCTAATATTTTGCTAGCTACTTATTATTTTGGTTTTAAACTCTAAACTACTTTGCAACTGTATTCAATATTCAGGAGTTCAAAGTGCACATCTGAAATGCTTTATTGCCATGTAGTCCATCTTTATTACAATGTGTGGAATGCAACTATTAAATGCTGTCACTTCATTCTAGCTGATGGTGTGGAAGTAAGACCTATTGATCGGAAAATGCTCATGAAGCTGATGCTGTCTTCTTAGCTCTTGCCATATTCCAGATCACGCTTTTGAGAACGATAATCTGTAAATTAAGACAGAGACGCTGGAGACATCAGGGCACACACAGCCACCAGGCCTTGCTAATCCACTATTACTTTATTCATTGGTTTATTATATTTGAACCTGGACCTTTGAATGAAGCTGCCTATTAACCTTAGAAGTGGATAAATGCGTAAACTCGAGATGTTTAATGTAACATAGAACTGTACAGCCCAGGAACGGACCATTCAGCCACAGTGTCTGTGCTAAACATGATGCATGGCTAAACTGATCTCATCTGCGTGCACATGAGTACATGATCCATATCCCTCCATTCCTTGCACTTCCATGTGGCTATCTAAATGCCTCTTAAACGTCACCAATGTATTTGCCTCCTCCCTGGCAATGTGTTCCAGGCCCCCGCTACTCTGTATTTTTTTTTAAAAACTTGCCCTGCAAATCTCCATTAAACTTTCCCCCTCTAACATAGCTATGCCCTCCGGTGTTGGATATTTTCACCCTGGGGGAAAAAGGTTCTGACTGACTATGCTATCTATGCCTCTCATAATTTTACATATTTTGGTGTCTCTCATTTGAGATGTACACAATAGACAATAGGTGCAGGAGGAGGCCATTCGGTCCTTCGAGCCAGCACCGCCATTCAATGTGATCATGGCTGATCATTCTCAATCAGTACCCCGTTCCTGCCTTCTCCCCATACCCCCTGACTCCGCTATCCTTAAGAGCTCTATCTAGCTCTCTCTTGAATGCATTCAGAGAATTGGCCTCCACTGCCTTCTGAGGCAGAGAATTCCACAGATTTACAACTCTCTGACTGAAAAAGTTTTTCCTCGCCTCAGTTCTAAATGGCCTACCCCTTATTCTGTGGCCCCTTGTTCTGGACTCCCCCAACATTGGGAACATGTTTCCTGCCTCTAACGTGTCCAACCCCTTAAAATCTTATACGTTTCGATAAGATCTCCTCTCATCCTTCTAAATTCCAGTGTATACAAGCCTAGTCGCTCCAGTCTTTCAACATATGATAGTCCCGCCATTCCGGGAATTAACCTAGTAAACCTACGCTGCACGCCCTCAATAGCAAGAATATCCTTCCTCAAATTTGGAGACCAAAACTGCACACAGTACTCCAGATGCAGTCTCACTAGGGCCCTGTACAACTGCAGAAGGACCTCTTTGCTCCTATACTCAACTCCTCTTGTTATGAAGGCCAACATTCCATTGGCTTTCTTCATTGCCTGCTGTACCTGCATGCTTCCTTTCAGTGACTGATGCACTAGGACACCCAGATCTCGTTGTACGTCTCCTGTTCCTAACTTGACACCATTCAGATAATACTCTGCTTTCCTATTCTTACCACCAAAGTGGATAACCTCACACTTATCCACATTAAACTGCATCTGCCATGCATCCGCCCACTCACACAACCTGTCCAAGTCACCCTGCAACCTCATAGCATCTTCCTCACAGTTCACACTACCACCCAGCTTTGTATCATCTGCAAATTTGCTAATGGTACTTTTAATCCCTTCATCCAAGTCATTAATGTATATTGTAAATAGCTGCGGTCCCAGCACCGAGCCTTGCGGTACCCCACTAGTTACTGCATGCCATTCTGAAAGGGACCAATTTATCCCCACTCTTTGCTTTCTGTCTGTCAACCAATTTTCTATCCATGTCAGTACCCTACCTCCAATACCATGTGCTCTAATTTTGCCCACTAATCTCCTATGTGGAACCTTGTCAAAGGCTTTCTGAAAGTCAAGGTACACCACATCCACCGGCTCTCCCCTGTCAATTTTCCTAGTTACATCCTCAAAGAATTCCAGAAGATTAGTCAAGCATGATTTCCCCTTCGTAAATCCATGCTGACTTGGAACAATCCTGATACTACTATCCAAATGCTCCGCAATTTCGTCTTTTATAATTGACTCCAGCATCTTCCCCACCACTGATGTCAGACTAACTGGTCTATAATTTCCCATTTTCTCTCTCCCTCCTTTCTTAAAAAGTGGGACAACATTAGCTACCCTCCAATCCACAGGAACTGATCCTGAATCTATAGAGCATTGGAAAATGATCACCAATGCGTCCACAATTTCTAGCACCACCTCCTTAAGTACTCTGGGATGCAGACCATCGGGCCCTGGGGATTTATCAGCCTTCAGTCCCATCAGTCTACCCAACACCATTTCCTGCCTAATGTGGATTTCCTTCAGTTCCTCCGTCACCCTAGGATCTCTGCCCACTAGAACATCTGGGAGACTGCATGTATCTTCCTTAGTGAAGACAGATCCAAAGTACCGGTTCAACTCGTCTGCCATTTCCTTGTTCCCCATAATAAATTCCACCCGCTTCTGTCTTCAAGGGACCCACATTTGCCTTGACTATTTTTTTTCCTCTTTTCATACCTAAAAAAGCTTTTACTATCCTCCTTTATATTATTGCCTATTTTACCCTCGTACCTCATCTTTTCTCCCCGTATTGCCTTCTTAGTCATCTTCTGTTGCTCTTTAAAAGAGTCCCAATCCTCTGGCTTCCCACTCTTCTTTGCTTTGTTGTACTTCTGCTCTTTTATTTTTATGCTGTCCTTGACTTCCCTTGTCAGCCACGGGTGCCTCTTACTCCCCTTAGAATCTTTCCTCCTCTTTGGGATAAATTGATCCTGCAACTTCTGCATTATTCCCAGGAATACCTGCCATTGCTGTTCCACCGTCTTCCCTGCTGGGGCCTCCTTCCAGTCAATTCTGGCCAGCTCCTGCCTCATGCCTCTGTAATCCCCTTTGCTATACTGTAATACTGACACTTCCGATTTTCCCTTCTCCCTCTCAATTTGTAGCGTAAAACTTAAACGTAGGAAAATACATTTGAATAAAAATTCATTTGTGAACTTCCAAGCTCGATTAAACTCGCCTACATCATCCACACCGTTCCCACGAGAAATGGATTTGTGAAATGAGAAACTAAGCTGTCATTTTCATTAAGGCTGACAGGTGAAAGCATTGCCACATGGAAAATCAGCTGGGAGTATGTAGATTGTAGTGTCCCTTGTGAATTTTTACCCTTCTCTCAGGTGTGGCCAGCCTGTGCTCTGTTCGAGTACAGAGTGATTTACTCCCATTTTTTAAAAACGTAGCTATATATGTTTCAGATTAAAATTATCACCAAGCCCCCTGCTGGCACAACTAATAATAGCGTTAATAGTATTAGCTACTCAGCTGTTCACACAGGAATATCCTTGTTGGGTTATATTGAGTTTGCTGATTTTAATCGGGACATTAGGCAAGGCCCAATAAATGTTGTGATGATTCTTGAGTCGGGAGTAGGAAAATCAATGGCTTCTTTGCTGCCTTTATTGCACTACACGGCTCCAGAGACCAGGTTTGATCCTGAACTTAGGTGCAATCAATATGGAGCTGGTGTGATCACCTGTGTTTCCCCCAGTTGCCGGTTGGTGGGTTAACTGGCTGTAAAATTGGGAGGTTGAGGGGAGATGATGGAAGTACATAAAATGATGAGAGGCAAAGGTAGGGTAGACATTCAGAACTGTTTTTCCCAGGGTGGAAATGTCCTACACGAGAGGGCATGCTATAATGGCGAGAGGGGGGGAAACTTAATGGAAATGAGCGGGGCCAGGTTTTTTTACACAGAGTAGTGGGGGCCTGGAACGCATTGCCTGGGGAGGTGGTGGAGACATATATGATAGTGGCATGTAAGAGGCTTTTAGATAGGCACGTGGAAGTGCAGGGTATAGAGGGATATGGATCATGTACAGCCAGATGAGATCAGTTCAACTTGGCGTCATGTTTGGCACAAATATTGTGAGGCAAAGGGCCTGTTCCTGTGCTGTACTATTCTTCGTAAATCGCCCCATGTGTTGGTGAATCTGTTGTAGGGGTGAGACGGTGAGGATAAAAGAAAAGTGTAAATAGTGTAGAGAGGACGTTTAGGTCAACATAGGCACAGTGAACTGAAGGGTCTGCTATATAACTCTTTGGCTTTATCTTGATCACCGTTCAAAGACTTCCAAGCTGGTCGTGCATCTGATGTGGACAATAATAGACCCCAGTGGCAAGTAACTTGCTGATGTCCAGTGTCAAGGCTTGTAAGTACAGAATGTCCTTCTGGTGTTGGAGGAATTAAATCTGACGAGAATCAGTAGGAGAGGAGGAAAAGATGTGTGAACGTTAAAACGCTGGGTTTTAAATGATTTTGGCAAATGTAGAGGAATACAGGCTGTATGAGATTGAAATTTTAGTTTTGTTTATTGTCTCGTGTACAGTGAAAAAGCTTTTTTGTTGCGTGCTATCCAGTCAACGGAAAGACTATACATGATTACAATTGAGCCGTCCCCAGCATACAGATGCGGGATAAAGCAAATAATGTACAGTGCAAGTTAAAGTCCAGTTAAGTCCAACTAAAGATAATCCTAGAGTCTCCAATGAGGTAGATGGTAGCTATGGATCACTCTCTAGTTGTTGATAGTTGCCTGATGACAGCTGAGACGAAACAGTCCCTGAATCTGGAGGTGTGCATTTTCACACTTCTGTACCTCTTGCTTAATGGGAGAGGGGAGAAGAGGAAATGTCCGGGGTGAGACTGGTCCATGATTATGCCAGTGGCCTTGCTGAGGCAGAGTCAAGTATAGATGAAGTCAATGGCAGGGAGG
The DNA here is from genome assembly GCF_053455715.1 of Rhinoraja longicauda. Lineage (NCBI taxonomy): Eukaryota > Metazoa > Chordata > Chondrichthyes > Rajiformes > Arhynchobatidae > Rhinoraja > Rhinoraja longicauda. Next base: position 18,831,495 of record NC_135965.1, read on the forward strand.
CTGGTTTATATGACGTCTGGGCTGCGTCCACTATTCTCTGCAATTTCTTGTGGTCTTAGATGGAGCTGTTCCTAACCATGCTGTGATGCATCCCGATAAAATGCTTTCTACGGCGCATCTGTAGAAGTCGGGGACATGTCAAACTTCCTAAACCTTCTAAGAAAGTAGAGGCATTGGTGTGCTTTCTTGGCCAATGGAGAACTGGATCGGCAATGTGAAACCTGAGTGCATGTACCAGACGATTTTGATGGCACATGCAATAAGGGATTATTTTTATAAGCTCATGTGATCAGCAACTAATACAGTGTCTTATGCAGTCTGTGATTTGATCTGCTTTGTTTCCCATATAGCATGAAGAAGAACCCCCTCAGAACATGAAACCGCAATCTACAGATAAACAACTGTCAAGAGCGGCTGTCAAAAATCAAAAGAAAAGGGAGGCAAGGAAGGCATCAAAGCAGGTATTTTTTTTCTGAAGAAGGGTCATGGCCAGAGACATCACCTATCAATGTTCTCCAGAGATGCTGCCTGATCGGCTAAGTTACTCCAGCACTTTGTGGGGGTTTTTGTAAACCAGCATCTACCATATTACTTCCCCAACATGCCTTTGTTCTCTAGGAACGACATTGATTTTCAGGTAATAAGTAGGGTTTTGGGCAGAATAGTGACCAGCTGAATTCAGTAAATTTGAAGCACAATGCAAAATATTGTAAACCAGCCGGGCGTGAACCCGTTGGGTCCAAACCTCTCCTGCGGGCCTGGCAACCCCCGTTGTGTCCATACCTCTCCTGCGGGCCTGGCAACCCCCGTGGGGTCCAAACCCCTCCTGTGGGCCCGGAAACCCTACCCCAACCGATGACCCGTGGACCCGTTGCTGGCCGGGGAGTCTCCCCCGGGGTCGGGGGGCGGGCGAGGGCGGAGAGGAAAGGGGAGTGGGAGCCACTCACCCAGGCCCCGGGCGGCCAGCAGCAGGAGAGCTCTTCTCACCACCCCCCCCCCCCCCCCATTGGCTGCCACTCCTGTAACTCGGGCGGGTTCCGCCCCCCTCCGTGCGGCAACCCTCCCCCAACTGCGCATGCATGGATTCGGCGGCCATGTTACGTAAGTATTAGATCAACGGGCCCCAACTGCGCTGGTGCGGACCTGTTCGGCGCACGCGTGGATCCGGCGGCCATCTTATTAGATCAACGGGCCCCAACTGCGCAGGCACGGACCCATTGGGTTCCCATTGTGATGTCCAACACGCGGACCTGTTAGGTTCCCATTGTGGCGTCGAACACAGCTGACGGGCAGGGAAAGTGGAGAAGGAATTTATTAAAGTTTAAAAAGTGATATTTAAAGTTAAAAAAGTGAATAACTTTTAATATATAACAACCATTTGAACCGCAGGCCAATGGTGAGTCGGGTGGGCCTAAAATTGTTGCGCTATTTTGTACCGTTTTGGCTGTATTTCGGGCACAAAATACAGCCTAACAAAGCAACAAACAAGCAAGATGCGAGTTTTAGTAATGTAATAGATAGATGTGGAGGTCAAACGGGATAAAGGTGCGCATGATCACTGTTCCCTGGAGATTGTAGGACATTAATGTGTACCTTTGTAAAGAGAGGTGCATGTTCTAAGGCCAGGGAGATTAAGCCAGAGATGTATTGCAAATGACTAGCTAGTCTTGATGCCTGCAGTCTGTGCACCATGTTACCAAGATACGGTACAGAAGAAATTAATTAATTAGGAAGCCACCATCATTGGAAAGCTTTTTAATTGAGGGACGATTGGAAGGCTGGATTTTTTTTTGGAATAAATGAGACAGGGAGCTGGATTCAATTAAAGTGTAATAACAAGGAACTGCAGATGCTGGCTTACCAAAAAAAGACACAAATTGCTGGAGTAACTCAGCGGTTCAGGCAGCACCTCTGGAGAACATGGATAGGTGATGTTTTGAGACGGGTACTCTACAGCGCCAGAGACCCGGGTTCGATCCTGACTTTGGGTGCTGTCTGTCTGGAGTTTGTATGTTCTCCCTGATACCGCATGGGTTTTCTCGGGTGTCCCAGTTTTCTCCCACACACCAAAGACGTACCTGGTTTGTAGGTTAATTGGCTTCTGTAAATTGTTTCCAGTGTGTAGGATAGTGCTGGTGCATAGGTGATTGTTGGCCGGCGTGGACTGTAGGGCTTGTTTCCACGCTGTATCTCTAAAGTCTAAAGGATGGGACGAGCCATCAATAACTAGCTGGCATAAATAAACACATCTGAGCGACTGGGTGGAAGCATTAGAAAGGAGATGAGGAATATTTTTTATATGGGGGTAGGTAGCATCTAAAATTCATTGAACAGGCCCATGGAGGCAGCAATCCTTATTATTATATTTAAAAAGCAAATTATGTAAATGGAGAGCTGGAAAGTGCAATCTAATTAGATAGCCCTTTCTTAGTCTGCACGGTGTCATTAGGCTAAATGGCCTCGCACAGTGCTGCAAATGTATTCTTAATTCATGTACAGGATGTGAATAATGCTGGTAAAGCCGGCATTTATTGTCTATCACGCGTTGTTATTTGAACTCTAGTTTACCTGGTCAATTTGGCGGTTAGTTAAGAGACGACCATTTTGGCGGCTTTTTGGGATTATGGGTAGAAGGCAGGAACGGGGTACTGATTGAGAATGATCAGCCATGATCACATTGAATGGCGGTGCTGGCTCGAAGGGCCAAATGGCCTCCTCCTGCACCTATTGTCTATTGTCACTAAAGATGGGTGACTTCCTGCCCCTTGAGTACTTTGGTGAACCAGATAGTCATGACTGTCAAAAACCTAAGAGAAAGTTGACGTTTGCAATACGAAATTCTTGCTCAACTACCCATTAACTCTCTACCTTATTTCTTGCAGGAGAGCAGATCTGACATCATTCAGGAAACACCAATTGATCCTGAACCGAGACCATTCTGTCCTGAGAGCCATGGAGACCCCGAAATGGAGAAAAAAATTAAGAACATTAAAAAAGTAAGTCCCGTGGGGAAAAAAATGTATGGAGACATAGGATTAGAGGTGAGGACAATGACATTGTAGGAGAGAACTAGCACCACAGACTGATACACCTTTGTGGTTAACCGGGTCAAAGTTTATTCTGGTGCATTGGAACATTTCTATCTCTAGGTGGCACAGTGGTGCAGTAGTAGGGTTGCTGCCACACAGCCAGAGAACCAGGTTCGATCCTGACTACAGGTGCTGTCTGTACGGAGTTTGCACATTCTCCCCGTGACCGCGTGGGGTTTTTCTGGGTGCTCCGGTTCCCTTTTAGGTTCCAAAGACGTGCAGGTTTGTGGTTTAATTGGCTTCTGTACATTATCCCTATTGTATTGGATAGAACAAGTGTACCAGGTGATTGTTGGTCAGTGGGGACACTGTGAGCGGAAGGGCCTAGTTACATGCTGTATCTCTAAAGTCTAAAAACAAGCTTCTGAAGTTTATTGATTATCTTGCCACATTTGTTACTGTTCACCTTGATTCCAAGACTCTCTCTATTGCAGAAACTTAAAGCAATTGAACAGCTGAAAGAACAAGAAGCTTCTGGCAAGCAACTGGAAAAGAATCAGGTGCAAACAAAATTAATGTTTTCCATCTTGGGAATTGTGTGGTGCTGGTGGGAATCAAAGTATCAGGCATTGTACAGATTGCATTCTATTGTGATCAACACGGGGGGGGGGAGAGTGGCTTTGATGGTTGGATGTCCTTCAACACCCTCTGTTCAGCCCTCTTATCTCACTAACATTGCAGATTATTATTCATTTTTAGGAGCAATCATTCAAGGAATTGCTTAGTTTATTTTGCTGGAGAAACAAAGAACTGCAGATGTTGCTTTATACCAAAGATAGACACAAAGTGGCAGAGTAACTCAGTGGGTCAGGCAGCATCTCTGGAGAAAAAGGATGGGTGATGTTTTGGGTCGGGACCCTTCTTCAGACTGAAAGTAGGGGGTGGGGGTGATGATGGTGGTGGTGGTTGAAAGGCTGGAGGCGAGAAAAAACCAGGACCAATCAGGGCCAGCTACAAATGACCTCAAACCTGGGGGTAGGTCCACTGTTGGTTAGGGAAGGTGTGATCTCAAGGGAAGCAATATGGACAACTGTGGAACTGGTAAAACAACTAGGGTGGAGGAAGGAGGGAGGGGAGAGGAGTGAAAGATGAAGTTACTTAAAATTAGAGAATTCAATGTTCTGGTGGTTTTCTCTTAATATTTACTTGCAGAAGCACAAACGTAAATTTTTCCAAGAAACCAATAAAACATAACTTTCATTCTAAATATACATCATTAAAATGTACCTTAAGGTGACTCTTCAATGTCCTGTACATTGATTTGTACTGGGTTACAGTTCTACAGAAAGCTTTTACTTTATGTGTCCTCTTCCCCAAGAGGAATGTGATTGCCAGGGTTCTGGAGGCAGTGTTCAGTTGCGTTTCAGTGAGAGATAATTGACTTGTCATCAAAGATGATACCTGGCTCAAATGAGCCTTTCCTCATTTTATTGTAGCGCAATGCCATAATGTTCTCAAACAATCTTCACAAATTAATAATTTTCAAACACTTCATTCAGTAGAACTCAGGCTATGTTCTTTCACTTTCTGGCGAAGGAACCATCTTGACTGAGACCAATGCGAGACTCGGGATCCAATTGTAATTTAAATCTTGCAACTCTCTGATCTTTGGTTTAAATTTAACCAATGGAGCTGTTGGGGAAATATAAGCTTTAAGGCGTCTCATAAGTGATAGGGGAGAATTAGGCCATTTGTCTTCTCGGGTATAAATATTATTATTAGTTGCATTTTTTAACCTTATCTCTCTATTTACAGTTGGAAAAAATGCAGAAAGAGGAAGCACTTTTAAAGGAACTAGAGGATCTGGAACTAGATCTGTAAATTTATCCAAGAGGATTGTAATACCTGGCTTCACATAAACATGGAAAATTATTTCATTATGAAATTTAAGTGATAAAAAATCTATATTCTATGCAATGTAAACGATTTGGACAAGTGTTAAATGAACTTATGTATTAAGATAAGAGAATTAAAAAAATACTCTACTGTCAATAAACTTGTACTTCTATGGATCCGCAGGTTTTAGTTTAGTTTAGTCTTCTTCATTCGTGTCCATCATTCAAATGTTCCATCACAGTCATCGTCCGTCCAGAAAAGGGTGCAAGCTTCCGGCGACAATCAGTGGGAGCCATACAGTAGACGATGGTGGTAGCAGAATTAGTTCAGGACACTTCCAGTTTCCAGCCCCGGGACGTGGACGCTTCTGCTATAGGGCCATTTAGTTTAGTTATACAACATGGCCCACCAAGTGGCTGACCAGCGATCGCCTCCGCACACTAGCACTATCCTACACAATTTTCACCAGGCCAATTAACTGACAAACCTGTATGTCTTTGGAGTGTGGGAGGAAACCGGAGCACCCAGGGAAAACCCACATGGTCACGTTGAGAATGAATAAACTCCGCACAGACAGCACCCTTAGTCAGGATCGAACCCGGGTCTCAGGCACTGCAAGGCAACAACTGTACCGCTGTGCCACTGTGCTGCCCAAAGACCAACATTGCCCCATTTAACATGTGAAAGAGCTTGCATAGAAGTAGAACCTTTTACAATCTCAGGACATCTAAATGATGAGTTTACAGTACCTTTCAATATAAGAAGTTGCAAAAGGGGGTTGCTACTTTTATCTCCACCGTTTATCAAGGTCAAGGTTGAACTTCAACCGTGGTGGCATTTTTCATCATATTTTCTCCATATTCTCTGATGCCTAGAAATATTAAAAAATTGTTTTGAATAAACTCAATGACTGAGTCCCCCCCCAGCTCTTCGCGGTTGTGAATTCTACGTGAAAAATCTTTTCATCTGAGTCCTAAATGCCTGCCCTTCATTTTGAGACAGTGACTCTGGTTCGAGAGTCCTCAGCCAGGAAAAACATTCTCCCTGCATCCACCCTTTTCAAACCAGTAAGAATTTTCGAAGTTTTCAATCACATCTCCTTATTCTCCTTAAGTTTGTAAGTTATAGGAGAAAAATTAGGCCATTAGGCCAAGAAACCTCCCTTATCATGTCCTGTACACAAATAGCAAAACAAATCCACTAAAGTTAATTGCAGACCCATCTCCTATTAATCCTATTCTTCTAATGTCTACGAGTACAGAGATCATCTCCGGAGTATCAGCAACACAGGAAAATGCAGCAACCAATTTATATGTTATATCAGCTATGAAAGATTGACCAGAAAATCCATTTTGTACTTTGATTGGGGACCAGGACATTCTTCTTGGGGAAATTCTTCAAATAATCAAATGAGAAATGTAATGGCCACCTGGAAGGAAAATAGCTTTGCGGTTTCACATCTCATTCCAAAGACAATGTTGCACCGAGCTAGATTATGTCTCCTAGTCTCGAGAGCAGAATATCACCATTTGAACTCTGAAGCGAAAATTCTACCACTGAGCTAAAACTACACTGAGGCATAAAATAAGTAAAATATCAGATCTCAATTTGATGTAAAATGATTTACATAGATTACAATATTTAGATTTGGATATAGATGGCGTATGGACAGGATAGGTTTAGAGGGTTATGGGCCAAGCACAGGCAGGTGGGACTAGTGTAGGTGGGACATGTTGGTCAGCGTGAGCAAATTGGACCAAAGGGCCTGTCCCAGGCTGTATGACTGACTAGATTTTTACAAATAAAAATCTGATTTACAGATTGTTTTTATATCATCACAAAGGTATCTAGTCATTTATTCACAAAATGCTGGAGTAACTCAGCAGGTCAGGCAGCATCTCGGGAGAGAAGGAATGGGTGACGTTTCGGGTCGAGACCCTTCTTCAGTCATTAATCTCCCATTCTACCATTTTGTCAATGCTTTTTTTTATTCCCCAAATTATTTATTTTGCTTCCAATTTCAAATCACCAGCCTCTCAATATCTTAATGTACATAATCAACAGAAGTTGTAAATAACTCGACATGAGGAAATCCTACTATTTACTTCATGTTTTCACTGTCTTTCCACCCTTACATTGGTTAATAACCCAATTTTCTGCCCATCCTCTAACTGCATATTCCAGTGATCTTCTCAATTGTTGCATATGAAAGTCCATGCAAACTACATTTCACCCAGCTGTGGGTCAGCCTTGAAGATCTTTACTAAATTTTGCAAGCATAGTGCTCTTTTTCACATATAAGATCATTTATTTTAAATGTTTTCACTCACTTTAAAAATACTTATATTCATGGACACCAGTCTTTTTCTTTGCAAATGTTATGAGTGCAAATCTTTCTATTTTCCAAAAACAGATGATTTTAAAATTTATTGATTTTAAATTTCACAATGTCAAAAAGCTCCAATTAACCATTAATTTCTATCCTTCAGCCAAATTCTTATCCAATGCTGTCAGATTAATATAATGAAGACACATTCAATACATTTGTATATTTGAAAGTTGTACGGATTGCTTCTGATTTTATTTTTGTCATCAAAACATATGATTGAAGATTCCAAAACATGCTATTCCATAGATGTTAAATTGGCTGATGTAATTAATTGCGTTAACTACATTTGACAAATGTAATAGCACTTTGAGGAAATAACAGTGTTGTATTTATTTTTCAATAGGTATCCAATAGAGTGCATAAGGAGGTTTTCATAAAATGCCTTCATTATATTAAACTGACAGCATTGGATAAGAATTCGGTTATAGGATAGAAGAAATTAATAGTTAATATGAGCTTTCTGACGTTATGGGATGTGAAATTTAAAACCAATAAATGTAAAATCATCCATTTTTGGAAAACAATAGAAGGAATTGCACTCATAACATTTGCAAAGAAAAAGAAAGACTGGTGTCCATGAACATTTAAAATAAATGATTTCATATTTTTAATTAAAAACAAAATGGTGGAGGCAACATTTGTTGAGAGATAAAGGGTAAAACTAATATGGTTGACTTTTTGTAATTTCTGAAACATTAATTTAGTTTTTTTCTCCACAGATGCTGTTTGAACTGTTTAATATTTTCAACATTTTCTGCTTTCAGATTTCCAGCACCAACAAAATTATTTTGAATTGGTGTTTTAGAAATATAGGAATAGAGAATAAAGCAAAAGAATATTGATTAACTAATATAAAAGAGTTAGGATGTTGAACAGCAAGGACAATACATCCAAAACAAGAATATGGAAGAGATTTGTTTGTGATGTGTGCTTTGTCTGACCCCAGCTATCCATAACATCTGCAAATATTATTCCTATGCTGCAAACTGTATTTGAGTGAAAATGGAAAACAAGGATGAAAGCTGTAGATACAGATTTAATCTGGTTATTGTCAGGCAGGGCCATGAAACTATTATTACAGGCTTGCAAGTTGCAATGGAACAGGTAAAACTGGAAGTAAGCTAAACATTGCACTCCCCTGCAAGGCACTATGAGTGAGTACATAAGAGTTGTGTGGTTAATGTTGCACAAAACTTAACCTTTTTAAACAATATAACAAAATATTGTTTTAAATAATGAATTGAGACATTTGATATGCAGCCGGTGTTGAAGACAATACCTTTGAACTTGTTCATCAGCAAGATCAAAGTTGCACTTTACTGTTTTCGTATCTTTAAATATGTGATATGTGCAGATCATTTTGTTTTTATTTTGGTTCTTTCACATTTGGGACATCTCTGCATTTTTATAGTGAATTCGTAAATTCATGTTATAGGAACAAGAATTATGCCATTCTACTCCATCAAGTCTACTCCGCCATTCAATCAAGGCTGATCTACCTTTCCCTCTCAACCCCATTCTCCTGCCTTCTTCCCATAATCCCAGACACCCGTACTGATCAAGAATCTGATACACTTAATAGCATTGATTATTATGTAATCACCCAGCAATGACCCAAAACCAATTAACAACATGTTGCGCTCTTTCAATAATGTTACTTTCAAGATCAAAGGGTGACCAGAACACTATTTAAATTGTATCATAGTTTTACTGTTTACCAGACCACCCATGGACCCGTTGGGTTCCCGTTGTGACGCTTGTCAAGTACTGTAATTTCATCATCTCTACCTCCAAAAACTGCTTGATCACTCCCTTCCAAGGTGTACCAGATCACGTATTTGATCGACTTTACAGAGGAGCATATTTCAACGTTGATATGACATTTGAACAACTTCATTAGTTGAGCATTATAGGGCACCACCCAATCAGAAGTAATAGGTCGATTCTGGCATCCTTCTTGATGTCCCTGAAATCCTCCCATATCTGGAGATCTTCTGATTATATATATATATATATATATAATCAGTCATGAAGAAGGGTCTCAGCCCAAAACGTCACCCATTCCTTCTCTCCTGAGATGCTGCCTGACCTGCTGAGTTACTCCAGCATTTTGTGAATAAATACCTTCGATTTGTACCAGCATCTGCAGTTATTTTCTTACACTAATCAGTCATGCACACACTTCTCAGCACATGGTTCTCCCTATCATGATCACTGTTCTCTCACATACATTTCATTAGGGCTTACCCATACACATTCACAATCAGTGACATTGTAGTGGCCTGGCGGAGGCCAGAGAAAGGCAAGACGCCAGGCAGTGTTTTGTGAGATTCTTTATTAGGCTGTGAGCTCTTGCCCACAGCGTAGTTCTCCTAGGGATAAGATACGCCTTCCCTTGGTCTGTCTTTTAACCCCTTTCCTTGTCCGTCACGTAACGAGGGGGCTGACCCAAGGAGTGGCCTGATCCGCCACAGGACCCCCCCCAAGAACCGGAGGTACAAAACGGACAGGAGGGCGCACGAGGCGACCAGCCCGGGTGCGCACCATGACCGGCGCAGGGACCGGCGACTGACCGACAGGTGGAGGGGTCGAAACAGAGACCGGAGGGGGTAGCTTGGACGGGGGGCGACCGCGCGGGCGGGGCTGTGCAACCAGCACCGGCCGATCAATGTCCACGTGTGCCGGCTTCAGCCGTGCGACCGAAACAGTCTCTCTGCGGCCCCCCATGTCCAGAACGAATGTGGCCGAGCCGTGTTGCAGGACCCGGAAGGGGCCCTCGTACGGCCGCTGGAGAAGTGATCGGTGTGCGTCCCTGCGCAGGAATACAAACTGTATTGCACCGATCCGCCACAACATCAAACTTATTTCCAGAAATCCTAATATTGTGAATAAAATAACCATGAACACATGTCAAGATATTTTTTCATTCTTTTCATTCTATATTAGTGTAATAAATTGAAATGCATACATACCTACACTGATACAGAAGTGCTAGCTTTAGACATGAATAATGTACCATAGTTTAGTTTTGAATTTAACATATAATTGAGGGGGTCGGTGCAATACAGTGCTAACCCTCACTTTTGTGAAAAACTAGTTACATGCATTAACACGATCCTTACCCACCACCCTACAACCTGTAAACATTGCATATTTAAATTCAACTGATAAGTTGGTCAAATAACATAGACACCTTCTTGTTTTTCTTGTGATTTATGGATTTTTCAAATGTGAATATCTCATAACGACACATTTGTGGGTTAGCAGTATATTGCACCAGCCCCCTTCAATTTAAAATCATTCAAAAATGAACTTCATAAACAAGGATAACACTTTTTATTTCTGTCATTCATGGTAAGATTTACATCATTTTGTGTGCGAGATATACAGGGTTGCACTGTTTCACATATCAGCGAACCAATGAAAAGATCAGGTCATCATTTATACCAACTCTTCACCTTCCCCCCTTGTCTGAAGAAGGGTCCCAACCTGAAACATCACCCATCCATTTTCTCCAGAGATGCTGCCTGATCCGGTGATTTACTCCAACACTGTCGATTTGAATTGGATTCATACTTCTGTACTACGTCAGGCAGCATTGGTAATTTTAGTAGCTGTCAAGGGTTTTTAAATAATCAATTCACCAATTCAAATTTTCTTGCCTCTAAGTATAAAGTTAAATGTCTTTTCAATTATATTGTGGATACAGTAGAGTTCTAGTGTTTGCAAATGCCTAATCTCTGCTTCCATGACTTTTTTAAATAAAACAAAAAGAGATACAGCTCGTGGAGGTGAAATTAAAATTAACGGAGAAAGCAAAGAAGAACAGTTCATTAAATATGATCAATTGGCCTGATACAGAGTGGATCTCTAGTGCAAATATTCAATCAGTAACATCCAAAGTTTAAAGATCACGAAGCAGCAACTCTTCAAGAAATAGTTATAAATGTCAACTATCAACTTATCCAAGAAGTTGAATAAAAATAATTGTTTGCAAACATTTTATATATGAAGAAATCGCAGAGAGTTGTGAACACTGCCTAGTCTAGCACACAGGATCTGCATACTAAAATGGCGCTGAAATTTACCCATGACCTACTATGGTTTTTAGAGTCGAGTGGTCTATCTTGCTCCTCTAGTATCTTTGATATATATGTATGTTCCAATATCCTGCATACATTTTCTTCACTTCATATTCTGTTTTTCCTGAAGCCACCGACCTTCAACCAGGGTATTTATTCACTAAATGCTGGAGTAACTCAGCAGGTCAGGCAGCATCTCAGGGGAGAAGGAATGGGTGACGTTTCGGGTCGAGACCCTTCTTCAGACTGTCAGGGGGGCGGGACAAAGGAAGGATATAGGTGGAGACAGGAAGATAGAGGGAGAACTGGGAAGGGGGAGGGGAAGAGAGGGACAGAAGAACTATCTAAAGTTGGAGAAGTCAATGTTCATACCGCTGGGCTGCAAGCTGCCCAAGCGAAATATGAGGTGCTGCTCCTCCAATTTCCAGTAGGCCTCACTATGGCACTGGAGGAGGCCCATGACAGAAAGATCAGACTGGGAGTGGGAGTTGAAGTGCTCAGCCACCGGGAGATCAGGTTGGTTAAGGCGGACTGAGCAAAGGTGTTGAGCGAAACGATCGCAGAGCCTGCGTTTGGTTTCGCCGATGTAAAGAAGTTGACATCTAGAGCAACGGATACAATAGATGAGGTTGGAGAAGGTGCAGGTGAACCTCTGTCTCACCTGGAAAGACTGGGTCCTTGAATGGAATTGAGGGGGGAATTAAAGGGACAGGTGTTGCATCTCCTGCGGTTGCAGGGGAAAGTGCCCGGGGATGGGGTGGTTTGGGTAGGAAGGGACGAGTGGACCAGGGAATTACGGAGGGAACGGTCTCTGCGGAACGCAGAAAGGGGAGGATGGGAAGACGTGGCCAGTAGTGGGGTCCCGTTAGAGGTGATGGAAACGTTGGAGGATGATTTGTTGGATACGCTGGCTGATGGGATGGAAGGTGAGAACGAGGGGGATTCTGTCCTTGTTACGAATGGGGGGAGGGGGAACAAGAGCGGAGCTGCGGGATACAGAAGAGGCCCTAGTGAGAGCTTCATCTATAATGTAAGAGGTGAAGCCCCGTTTCCTGAAGAACGAGGACATCTCTGAAGCCCTAGTGTGAAACACTTCATCCCGGGCGCAGATGCGGCGTAGACGGAGGAAGTGGGAGTAGGGGATAAACTTTTTGCAGGAGACAGGGTGAGAAGAAGTGTAGTCCAGATAGCTGTGCGAGTCAGTGGGTTTATAGTAGATGTCAGTCACTAGTCTGTCTCCTGTGATGGAGACCTGCTGAGTTACTCCAGCATTTTGTGAATAAATACCTTCGATTTGTACCAGCATCTGCAGTTATTTTCCTACACGACCTTCAACCAGGGTATCTTCTCAAGGACAGTGTTAGTTCTCTGGTCTAACATCCATACTAATCAAGCAGGCTGCGGCCTGATAATATACTTAGTACTCCGCTGAGATCAGGTCATTCATCACAGGTTAAGCCTTGTAATTCTGGACTGTCATTTTGTCCTTGTCCACTTAAGCCTTCCATTGTTTTTATCAGTCCAGATCCTTTCATTTAAAAAGATCCACACTTGGGAATTCCTTCCCTAAATCTTTCCAGCCTTCTTTTTAGGAAATGTATTTAAACCTATCCTCTTGACAAAGTGTTTTTAGAAGTCATATAATTATAAATTATTAAAAACATTTAAACTAACTTAATTCAAATAAAGCGCTCTGTTTACCTTTCCACCGGCAGCTGATTTCTCCCATTCATTTTAATGGGAACGACCCGTGGATCTTGAAATGGCGATCTTATCTTGTTTATATATGTATGTTCTCTAAATACAGCCAATACTTGAATGAAACTTGATACTGCACACCGCAAGCGAATGGTGAGTAAGGTGCCCCTAAAATTGTTGCGCTATCGTGTACCATTTTGGCTGTAGTTCGGGATCATACATACATACAAGATGAGACTTTTAGTTATATTGATTTCCTCTAACTATTCTTTTTAGCAATGATGAGAGATGTTTTATTGCAAATGTCTGTTAGTGAAATTGGTATTTTTCCAAAATAGGTATTTTGAATTGTTCATTTTACTTTTTCATTTATATTTAAAATATGATTCAAGAATGCTGGTCGGGATGGAAGCATTCTCTGTTGCTTTACTGAATCCTAATATGTTTTTCTTTTAACTAAACTCATAAGCATCTATTCACAAAATGCTGGAGTAACTCAGCAGGTCAGGCAGCATCTCAGGAGAGAAGGAATGGGTGACGTTTTGGGTCGAGACCCTTCTTTCATCAGTCTGAAGAAGGGTCTCGACCCGAAACGTCACCCATTCCTTCTCTCCTGAGATGCTGCCTGACCTGCTGAGTTACTCCAGCATTTTGTGAATAAATACCTTCGATTTGTACCAGCATCTGCAGTTATTTTCTTACACAGTCTGAAAAGTATCAGTCAGTAAAGGAAAATCATGAAACTGCAAATGCTAAAATCTGAAATAAAAACAAAGTACTACAAATACTTAGACACAAGGAACTGCAGTGGCTGGTTTACAAAAAAAAGACAGTGCTGGAGTAACTCAGCGGGTCAGACAGCATTTCTGGAAGACCATGGACAGGCAATGTTTTGAGATCTTTCTTTGTCTAATCTCAATAATTCACTGGTACTTTATTGTCACTTCTACCCAAGTACAATTAAGTTTTTTTCTGCATACTGTTCAGTGGCATTCCTACTATATATTAGGCACAATCATACAAAGTATGATAGTAGACTACACTGGGTCAGTACACACTATATCACTATATCCATGGACTATCCCAGAGTGGAACATCTTCCCGACATCTTCCCGACACCACCAGATGTGCACCAACCTTCAAGTCACAGCTCGACAACTTGGACATGGATCATCTCACCGAACTTGCCCACATAAAAATCTAAATAACCCTTTTGCAATCAGTACCCACGCGAGGGAAACCTGCACAAGATAGCCCAACTGTTGGCGGTTGTGCAGTAGAAAGCAGAAAAGCAGAAAGGAAGGAAAATAACAACAAAAAAAACAAGAGTTGCAATGTTGTAGGCGCCATCCCATACCCTTCAAGTCCGAATTTGTTTTAAAATTGTGTTTTGTCTAAACTTGGCCATCAAGGCCCATTGTCCTGGCAGAGGTGACGGGTTGGAGTTGCAGGCATCGGCCTGGCCAGGTGATGCATCAATGTCCTCTACCACTGCTCTGCCGTTCAGTTCCGCAAGCTCAGCCACCGAGCACCAGGTCCTCCGGCGGCCCACTCCGCCAACTTGACCACTCCAACGCCTCCTCGACATTGAAGGATAAATAGGAGAAAGGAATAATATTTGTGATCCTCTTCACTGTTGTGCTATCGGATCTTTTATGTACCACTGAAAAGCCTTGGTTTATTGTCTCTGGATTGCAATACTACCAACAATACAGCACATCCTCAGAACTGCACAAACGTGTAAGCTTGGATATTTATTCGATTTCTGTGGTTAGATAAGATCCCCTTTTAACTATGTTCCTTTCTCTAGCTTCACAATTCGTAACTCTCCAATCCTTTTGTTTCACACCTTCCGTCTTTTCATCTCTGGCTTTTTCCACCATCTGCCTATCAGAAAACCCTTCACACGTATACCTCTATTAACCTACTATTTGCCAGGTTTTGTCCTGCCTCTCCTCTAATCCAGCTTTCATTTCTCTTCTACAATCAATCTGATGAAGGGTTCAGACCCAAAACATCACTTATCCATGTTCTCCAGAGATGGAGTAACCCACTGAGTTACTCCAGCTCTTTTTTTTGTAAATCAGCATCTGCAGTTCCTTGTAACTCCATGTTACCTTGCTTTTGAGCTATTAACTAGGTTACACGAAAGATCCCAGTCTATACTCGTGCTTATATTCCACATGGGCTGCCACCATCTTAACGCATCTCATCCTAGCATCTTCCTACTCTCTTCATCTTCATTTATTTCCTTCACATCAGATGTTGAATAATAAAAGGCAGATCGAAAGAGTTGGTGGAAAGTACCACAATAAAGTTTGAGCCTGAAGAAGGGTCTCAACCTGAAACGCCGCCCATTCCTTCTCTCCAGAAATGCTGTCTGTCCTGCTGAGCTACTCCAGCATTTTGTGTCTATCTTCGATGTAAACCAGCATCTGCAGTTCTTTTCTACACAATATAGTTTAGGCTCATTGTCACATGTACCAAGGTACAGTGAAAAGTTTTGTTTTGCATGTTATCCTATAAGATCAGACAATACTATATATAGATAAATCAATCAATCAAGTCAAACTCAAGTACAATAAGCAAAGGGGAAGATACAGAGTGCAGAATATAATTCTCCATATTGTAGTATTGTAGTTATAGTATAACAACATAGATAGGTGACATTTCCAGAAGAGGGATCTCTACCCAAAACGTCACCTATCCATTTTCTCAATAAATGCTGCCTGACTTGCTGAGTTACTCCACCCTTTGTGTCCCAGGACCTGCAATTTCTTGTCTCTACTGAATGAAGGATAAGTGATTTATTTCCCAGAGTGGATGATGTGTGAAATTTGGTGGGATCCTACAGGTGGCAGTGTTCCTTTGTATCTGCATGTTTAAAAGTGGATCCTTCCACTTTTAAGATTTTCATTGAATCATAGGTGGATATAATAATAATAATAATGCATTTTATTTATATAGCGCTTTTCATATACTCAAAGACGCTTTACAGAGATTTTGAGAACATAGGGAAATTAATAAATAGATAAATAAGTAAATAAATAAATGAACAGAGAAAGGAGACAGAAGGTGAGGTGACCTTCAGTGGTTGAAGGCAGTACTGAACAGGTGAGACTTCAGTGATGTTTTGAATGTGGTGAGTGTGGAGGAGTCTCTAACGGTTTGGGGTAGTGAGTTCCATAGGGTGGGAGCAGCGATGGAGAAAGCCCTGTCCCCCCAGGATCTGAGTTTGGTCCGGATGTGGGGGGATAGGAGATTGGCAGCGGCAGAGCGGAGGGTGCAGGTGGGAGTGTGCCTGTGGAGGAGGTCGGTCAGGTAGGATGGGGCCAGGTTATGGAGGGCTTTGTATGTTATGAGGAGGATTTTGTACTGGATTCTCTGGGGGATGGGGAGCCAGTGGAGTTTATAAAGGACGGGGGTGATATGGTCACGGATCGAGGTGTGTGTGAGTAGACGGGCAGTGGAGTTTTGAATGTATTGAAGTTTATTGATGATTTTTGAGGGTGCGCCATAGAGGAGGCTGTTGCAGTAGTCCAGACGGGAGGTGATGAAGGCGTGGATGAGGGTTTCTGCAGCTGTGGAGGAGAGGGATGGACGGAGACGGGCAATGTTTTTGAGGTGGAAGAAGGCTGTCTTTGTGATGTGTTTGATGTGTTTGTCGAAGGAGAGGGTTTGATCAAGGATGATTCCAAGATTCCGGATGTGAGGTGAGGTGGATACTGGGAGACCATCAATGTTGAGGATGAAGTTTTGGGTGGATTTGGTGAGCGTTTTTGGACCAATGATGATGATTTCAGATTTGTTGCAATTGAGTTTGAGGAAGTTTGATTGAAGCCAAGATTTTATTTCAGTGATGCAGTTTGTCAGTGTAGAGTGTGTGGTGGGGGAGATTGACTTGGTGGAGATGAGGAGCTGGATATCATCGGCGAAGCAGTGGAAGTTGAGACCATGACGGCGGATTAATTGACCAAGGGGGAACAGGTAGAGGATGAAGAGGAGGGGGCCAAGGACTGAGCCTTGGGGGACACCTTGGGGGAGAGGAGCGGTGGGGGATTTACAGTTGTTAATGGAGATGAACTGGTGTCTGTCAGAGAGGTAAGATTTGAACCAGGATAGGGCTGAGCCGGTGATGTTAAGGGAGGTTTCAAGTCGGGTGAGGAGAATGGAGTGATTTATGGTGTCAAAGGCGGCGCTGAGGTCAAGTAGGATGAGGATGTTGAGGTTGCCAGTATAGCACAGGATATAGCAAAGTACAGGCCCTTTGGCCCACTGAGTCCATGCCGACCATCATGAAGTGCTTCGAGCGACTAGTCAAAACTCACATCTGCTCCTCTCTCCCTGACACCTTGGACCCTCTTCAGTTTGCATATAGACCAAACAGGGCCACGGACGATGTCGTCGCCATGGCAATACATACTGCGCTCACCCACCTGGTCAAAGGAAATATATAAGTGAGAATGCTCTTTATTGACTACAGCTCGGCATTCAACACTATTATTCCCTCAAAACTCGTCCCCAAGCTCCTTGATCTTGGACTGGAGACCTCCATCTGCGGATGGATATTCGATTTCCTGACAGGCAGGTCCCAGGTGGTGAGAATTGGCAGCCACACCTCTTCCTCACTGATCCTCAACACAGGCACACCACAGGGCTGTGTGCTCAGTCCTCTCCTGTACTCCCTGTTCACGCACGGCTGTACTACTAAGCACAGCTCAATCAGCATCCTAAAGGTTGCTGACGACACGACCATCTTGGGCCTCATCACAGACAATAATGAGACGGCCTACAGAGAGGAGGTAAAGGCACTAAACAGCTGGTGCCAGGAAAATAACCTCTCCCTCAATGTCAGCAAAACTAAAGAGATGATCGTGGACTACAGGAGACAGCGGGGGAGTGGACACCTCCCCATCCACATCGGTGATGCTGAGGTTGAAAGGGTCAGCAGCTTTAAGTTCCTCGGTGTGCACATCACTTTCCTGGACACTGCACACGGACACAATCACAAAGAAGGCCCACCAGCGGCTCTTTTTCCTGAGAAGACTGAGGAAGTTTGACGTGAACGCCAGCATCCTCACAAACTTCTACAGATGCACCATCGAGAGCCTGCTGACGGGCTGCATTACAGTCTGGTACGGGAACTGTTCTGCCCACAGCCACAAATCACTACAGAGAGTGGTGAATACGGCACAGCACATCACTGGCAACTGTCTCCCAGCCATTCAGGACATTTTCTACCGGCGGTGCCTGCGGAAGGCACTCAGCATCATCAAGGACCACAGCCACCCAGCACGCAGGCTGTGCTCCTTGTTACCGTCAGGCAGACGATACAGGAGTATGGCTGCGAGTACCACTAGACTTAAGAACTGTTTCTACCATCAGGCTTCTGAACTCATAAACACATTTCAAATCATATATGTTGATTGTTTTTTAATATTGTCTTTTTAACTATTTTTAATATTGTCTTTTTACCTTACTAATGTCATTTTTTAATCTTATTTATCCTTGGAATATTACTGCTGAGGTGACCCGTTGTCTTGTCAAATACATTTAATTGTACCGTTGACCCTGTGCCAACCTACATATGACAAATAAAAATGTATTATTATTATAATGTTGCAACGCAAACTTCCACAGACATTCCAGTGCCGATGTTGGGAAATCTGCCTGCAGACTCAGGTATCCTGCAAGCACAGTCATCCCATTTAATGAATTCCACTGCAAGGGGAAAGGCGAATGAAGATTTTTGATTTAATTTCATTTAAATTGGTTCAAAGCGTGCTTTAATGCTTTTCTTTTAAAAAAACAATTAATTTCTTAACAGTTAATAAGTTTTACTTTTAGTGATATAGCATGGAAACAAGCCCTTCAGCACACACTGACCATCAAATACCCATTCACACTAGTTCTATGTTATCCCACTTTCGCATACACTCCCTTTACACTAGGGGCAATTTACAGCAGCCAATTAACCTACAAACAAGATACAAGATACAAAGAATTTATTAGCCAAGTATGTAAGAACATACAAGGAATTTGATTTGCCAGTCATACCAAAAAAGCAGTAAGACACAAAACGACCTTAAAGTTAACATAAACATCCACCACAGTGCACTGTGATGGAAGGCAATAACGCATTATCTTCTTCCCTCCTTTTCTTCCGCAGTCGGGGTGATCGCAGCTTCCGCGGTCGGGGCGGTTGAAGCTCGCAAAGTCGGTTCCTAACCAAGGGGTGCGAGTTCTACGACGTTAAGTCCGCAGGCTCCCACGGTTGCAGCTCCCGAAGTCGATCCCTGACAAAGGGAACGCAAGCTCCACGATGTTAAGTCCGCAGGCTCCCGCGGTTGCAGCTCCCGAAGTCGATCCCTGACAAAAGGATCGCAAGCTCCACGATGTTAAGTCCGCAGGCTCCCGCGGTTGATCCCCAGCAAAGGTTGATCCCCAGCAAAGGGACCGCCAGTTCCACAATGTTAGGCCGCAGTGCGGACGGACATACGATACGGAAAAAGTCCGTCAAGGAAAGAGGTTTTAAAATGTTTCCCCCACCCCCCCCCCCCCCCCCCAACTAACAACAAACTAAAAACAACAAAAGAAGAAAAGGACGAAACAGACTGTTGGCGAGGCTGCCACTGTGTGGCACCACCCGGTTATTTGTTGTACGTCTTTGGGATGTGCGAGGAAACCAGAGCACTAGGAGGAAACCCACACACGCGGTCACAGGGAAAATGTGCAAACTCCATGCAGACAGCACCCGAAGTCAGGATCAAACCCGGGTCTCTGGTGCTGTGAAGCAATGGCTCTAGCAGCTGCACCAACGCACCACCAAGTGTTTTTGAAAGTTTTATTAACAGCTTTGACAAGGCCAGGGATGGAACCTTGATGTCATAGATTTTCTGTGACTCCAGTCAGCTGCTTGCACTTTGACAGCACCCACACAGCTCTAATATGTTGGTCGCAAGCTTTCTAGCTGCAAGTCTGTGCTCAGGATTGCTGGGAGAAACAGTATGGTCGAACCCAGGCAAACAGCAATGTCAAAGGAGAAGATCTGCCCATTGTTTATCCATATTGCAATTATGTTTGTATTTTGTTTGGTCAATAGTCACGTTTTTTTTGTCACTTGTCTATAATTCAATAATGTCATACTCTGTAGTGTTCGGACCAATCTTTCAAGAAAACACCCCTGCCACACATGTGGCCTCCTGGGGTGATATCCCTTCCCTTGTTTGAGGTGTCCCCACCGGACTCTGCCTCTCAATATCCAACAGCAGAAGGTCCCTAGACTGTGGTCCTCCCCAACAGAGCCTTGGCGTCAAAGCTTCCCTCAGCACGTACTATCATAATAATATATTCCTTTATTCGCCCTACACCAGGGTAATTTACATGCTCACTTATAGTTCACAATCTCTGATCCAGGCAGCACCTCTCCTGTTCTCTTCCCAAAGCCGCCCATAGCTCACACTCTAATCCAGACAGCATCTCTTCTGTACTCTCTTCAAAGC
The DNA here is from genome assembly GCF_053455715.1 of Rhinoraja longicauda. Classification (NCBI taxonomy): domain Eukaryota; kingdom Metazoa; phylum Chordata; class Chondrichthyes; order Rajiformes; family Arhynchobatidae; genus Rhinoraja; species Rhinoraja longicauda. Next base: position 18,852,091 of record NC_135965.1, read on the forward strand.
CGCCACACCCTCTAATCCACACAGCGTCTCTTCTGTGCTCTCTCCCAAGCCACCACAGCTCACTCTCTAATCCAGGCAGCAACTTTTTGTCCTTAACAAAAGATCTTTTATTCTACAATTAGTCAATTTGCGCAGTTTGAATAAAAAAAAACAAATCAAATGACATCTTTGGCTTGAATGCAAGCATTGGTTTGTGACGCCTGCCTGCTGCAGGGGGTCTCCGTTTGGCGGTCACGTGGTGTCGAGAGGCAGCGCAGGCGCAGTGGGTGCTGAGCCCAGCGCTCGTGGTCACGTGGTGTGGAGGGGCAGCGCAGGCGTGGTGGGCGTGGAACCTCTCCCTCTCGGTCAGGTGGTGCAGAGGGATAGCGCGTGCGCAGTGGCCGCCCGCAGGCACGGTCTCCGCGGTTACGGGAGTGGAGCTGCCGGCGAGAGAATGGCGTCGGGCGGCATCGTCGTCGCGCTGTCCTTCCTGCTGGTCGCTCTGACATGTTTGGGCACGGTCGGCCAGGGGCTGGCCGACAAGCGGCTGAAGATGCAGTACGTTACCGGGCCGGTGCTGCGCTTCCAGATCTGGTGAGGCCAAAGGGACGGGCGAGGCTGATAAGCAGCGGGGCTCGGCCAGGGATGCTAGGCCCAGGCCGGCCGGCAGGCAGGCAGAGGCCGCCTGGGACCAACCCCCCAGGGGGCAAGCATCTTACACAACATGGGCCAAAGCGTGCATCCTCGTCTCCGAATCACACTTAGCATTTCGCACTGATACGCTTTTCAGTGTCTTAAAATGTAATCTTACAATTTGCTGACTAAATATTGTGAAATAAGGCTAACATTGCAAAAATTACAAAGTAATACGATGAGTGAACGCTTAGCCTTAAGTTGCTTAGCGTTCACGTGTACGATGCAACAGCCCGGTTTGACGTTCAGGGTTCTAGCTTGCAGTAAAAAATCAGTTAACATGTTGACATTGAATGTTATTGGTTTTAATTAATATAATTTTTCAGTTCTCGGGCTTATATGTATATCACCATGTAAAGTTAATGAAAAAACATTTTCCATTATCTCTCAATTAGTTTGTGATAAATTAATTAACTTCCAATTTGGAGTGGATAAGAAAGTGGGATTACAGAACTAATGTCAACGGGTGATTGATGGCTGGCGTGGACTCGGTGGGCAAAGGGGTCTGTTTCCAAGTTGTCTCTCTGAACCTTTGGGATTTTCAAGGTTAAGATTACTTGTATTTATATATTTTCTGATTATATTTTAAACTAAGTAAACTTTCCTTTTTTTCTACTCAATCTGAAGAAGGATTCTTCCTTGAAATGTCAACTATTCATATCATGCTGCCTGACCCTCTGAATTACTCCAGCATTTGTATTTTTTAAAGGTCCCTTTAATTCATATGTTTAGGAAGATTACACTTCTTGTCTACTGTATCTTCCTTGTTTCTGAATTGCACAATTCAGTTACTTTAAATCTAATGTTTTCACTTTAGCTAATTATTGAAGTTCTGTTTTACTGTATCATACTACACTTCCTGTGGCAGGCCTAAATTTTCATTTTGTTTGAAGCCTGTGCAAAATTCGTAAAATTATTTAACTCATTCTAATTTTATCATTATATACTTTTATGTATCCACTTAAGATTAGTTCAGTCTATTTCTTGATGATTCATTTTACTTCCCAGTCTAGTCTTGCAGATCTATTTGGCTACTTTTATAACTTGAATATTGCTTTTATGTGTAGTACTAGAATTACAGATAGTGAGTGTGGTGCGCCAAAAATCTGTTGAACTCAACAGTGTCACTGATCACTTTAGTTTTCATCCTGATTACTTTGACAGAATAGGCACTAACTTTAGCTGTGTTTTTTCTAGAATGTGCAGCTACACTAGCAGCTTTTTATCTTTCTAGAACCAAGTAGTTGAGCTTAGCCTTCCCATCAACTACCTTCTTAACTACTTATTTTCTCAATCTACAGTGCACTGTTGTATAAGAAAATAACTGCAGATGCTGGTACAAATCGATTTATTCACAAAATGCTGGAGTAACTCAGCAGGTCAGGCAACATCTCGGGAGAGAAGGAATGGGTGACGTTTCGGGTCGAGACCCTTCTTCAGACTGATTGTTGTGTCTAGCTGTAGAAGGCAGGGGTTTACCAAGGGGGTTTTATTCTACAGTGGTTAATGGCTGAGAACAGGGTTGTGTTCACACCCTCAATTCCAATGGTCAACAGTCAACTCTTTCGTCTTGCTGACCTTAAGGCCTAAGTTGTTGCCCGGACTCCAGGATACAAGGTTCTCGATCTCTTTCCTGCAGTTTCTTTGTTTTTGTTGATCTTGTCAACAACAGGCAAACTAAAAGGTAGTGTTGGTGTTATATTTGGCCACACTGTCTGAGGTGGACAGGGAGTTGTGCAAAGGATAGAGCACACACCCCTACTGAGTGCCAGTGAGGGTCAGGGTAGAGAAAATGTAATGATCAGTTCTAACACACTGAAGTATGACGGTAAGGAAGTCCAGAAGCCTGTCCAAAAATTTGCAGTAAGATGCTGGAGATGTTCTACCAATCGGTGGTACCCATCTTCTTCGCTGCCGTGTGTTAGGACGAAGGATGTGGACGGCAATAGAATGAACAAACTCATCAGGAAGGCTGGCTCCATCCTGGGGGCGGAGTTGGATTCATGGAAGGTGGAAGGGAGGATGCTCCTCAAACAATAGACAATAGGTGCAGGAGGAGGCCATTCGGCCCTTCGAGCCAGCACCGCCATTCAATGTGATCATGGCTGATCATTCTCAATCAGTACCCCATTCCTGCCTTCTCCCCATACCCCCTGACTCCGCTATCCTTAAGAGCTCTATCTTGCTCTCTCTTGAATGCATTCAGAGAATTGGCCTCTACTGCCTTCTGAGGCAGAGAATTCCACAGATTCACAACTCTCTGACTGAAAAAGTTTTTCCTCATCTCAGTTCTAAATGGCCTACCCCTTATTCTTAAACTGTGCCCCTTGTTCTGGACTCCCCCAACATTGGGAACATGTTTCCTGCCTCTAACGTGTCCAACCCCTTAATAATCTTATAGGTTTCGATAAGATCTCCCTCTCATCCTTCTAAATTCCAGTGTATACAAACCTAGTCGCTCCAGTCTTTCAACATATGATAGTCCCGCCGTTCCGGGAATTAACCTAGTAAACCTACGCTGCATGCCCTCGATAGCAAGAATATCCTTCCTCAAATTTGGAGACCAAAACTGCACACAGTACTCCAGGTGCGTTCTCACTAGGGCCCTGTACAACTGCAGAAGGACCTCTTTGCTCCTATACTCTACTTCTCTTGTTATGAAGGCCAACATTCCATTGGCTTTCTTCACTGCCTGCTGTACCTGCATGCTTCCTTTCAGTGACTGATGCACTAGGACACCCAGATCTCGTTGTACGTCCCCTGTTCCTAACTTGACACCATTCAGATAATACTCTGCCTTCCTATTCTTACCACCAAAGTGGATAACCTCACACTTATCCACATTAAACTGCATCTGCCATGCTTCTGCCCACTCACACAACCTGTCCAAATCACCCTGCAACCTCATAGTATCTTCCTCACAGTTCACACTACCACCCAGCTTTGTATCATCTGCAAATTTGCTAATGGTACTTTTAATCCCTTCATCCAAGTCATTAATGTATATTGTAAATAGCTGCGGTCCCAGCACCGAGCCTTGCGGTACCCCACTAGTTACTGCATGCCATTCTGAAAGGAACCAATTTATCCCCACTCTTTGCTTTCTGTCTGTCAACCAATTTTCTATCCATGTCAGTACCCTACCTCCAATACCATGTGCTCTAATTTTGCCCACTAATCTCCTATGTGGAACCTTGTCAAAGGCTTTCTGAAAGTCAAAGTACACCACATCCACCGGCTCTCCCCTGTCAATTTTCCTGGTTACATTCTCAAAGAATTCCAGAAGATTAGTCAAGCATGATTTCCCCTTCGTAAATCCATGCTGACTCGGAACAATCCCGTTACTACTATCCAAATGCTCCGCAATTTCATCTTTTATAATTGACTCCAGCATCTTCCCCACCACTGACGTCAGACTAACTGGTCTATAATTTCCCGTTTTCTCTCTCCCTCCTTTCTTAAAAAGTGGGACAACATTAGCTACCCTCCAATCCACAGGAACTGATCCTGAATCTATAGAGCATTGGAAAATGATCACCAATGCGTCCACAATTTCTAGCACCACCTCCTTAAGTACTCTGGGATGCAGACCATCAGGCCCTGGGGATTTATCAGCCTTCAGTCCCATCAGTCTACCCAACACCATTTCCTGCCTAATGTGGATTTCCTTCAGTTCCTCCGTCACCCTAGGATCTCTGCCCACTAGAACATCTGGGAGATTGCTTGTATCTTCCTTAGTGAAGACAGATCCAAAGTACCGGTTCAACTCGTCTGCCATTTCCTTGTTTCCCATAATAAATTCCCCCGCTTCTGTCTTCAAGGGACCCACATTTGCCTTGACTATTTTTTTCCTCTTTACATACCTAAAAAAGCTTTTACTATCCTCCTTTATATTATTGCCTAGTTTACCCTCGCACCTCATCTTTTTTCCCCCTATTGCCTTCTATTGCCTCCGCTCTGCTGCTGCAAACCTCCTGCCCCCCCCCCCCATCCGGACCAAACTCAGATCCTGGGGGGACAGGGCTTTCTCCATCGCTGCTCCCACACTCTGGAACTCACTACCCCAAACCGTCAGAGACTCCTCCTCACTCACCACATTCAAAACATCACTGAAGTCTCACCTGTTCAGCACTGCCTTCAATCACTGACCGTTACCTCACCTTCTTTTTCCTTTTCTCTTCGTTTACTTATTTATCTATTTATTTTATTTTCTGTTTTAGTAAACCTTGTAAAGCGTCTTTGAGTGTTTAGAAAAACGCTATATAAATGTAATGCATTATTATTATTATTATTATTATTATTAGTCATCTTCTGTTGCTCTTTAAAAGAGTCCCAATCTTCTGGCTTCCCACTCTTCTTTGCTTTGTTGTACTTCTGCTCTTTTATATTTATGCTGTTCTTGACTTCCCTTGTCAGCCACGGGTGTCTCTTACTCCCCTTGGAATCTTTCCTCCTCTTTGGGATAAATTGATCCTGCAACTTCTGCATTATTCCCAGGAATACCTGCCATTGCTGTTCCACCGTCTTCCCTGCGAGGGCCTCCTTCCAGTCAATTCTGGCCAGCTCCTGCCTCATGCCTCTGTAATCCCCTTTGCTATACTGTAATACTGACATTCTCCCTCTTTTCCCTTCTCCCTCTCAATTTGTAGAGTAAAACTTATCATATTGTGATCACTGCATCCTAATGGCTCTTTTACCTCGAGTCCCCTTATCAGATCAGGTTCATTACACAACACTAAATCCAGAATTGCCTTCTCCCTAGTAGGCTCCAGTACAAGCTGTTCTAAGAATCTGTGGAGCATCCTGGATAATGCAGCTCACCCCCTCCATGACACACTGGTCAACCTGACGAGCACCTTCAGCAACAGACTGGTTCCACTAAAATGCAGGACACAACGCCACAGGGGATCCTTCTTCTCTGTGGCTATCAACCTGTACAACTCCTCCCCCTTCTGTCATGGGGTAGACTTAGACTGACTTCCCCCCAATCTTTGCACATCCCCAATCCTTTCAACTCGTCATTTTAATTTCATGAATCATGTATTTTGTGTTTTTGTATGACTGTTGACTGTTGTCGCCTTCCATTGAGTTTTAAAAAAAACAAACTCATGCGGCGTCTCTCTCCGAAATGACGACCATCCCTTTGTCTCCGCAGATGCTGCTTGACTCGCTGAGTTCCCCAGTTTGTTTTTTTTAACCTTCAGATTTCATTATCTGCAGTGTCTTGTTTTTCTAACCAACCTTTGAGCGTACAGGGTTGAAGGCTCTTTAAAAATTACCTTGAGCAAATTATTGCTTAAAAGAATAAATGAGTCATTTTAAATAAGGAAACTATTATTGACTTTTGTTGCTGGATGACACTCTGAATGGAAACCGGTTAATAAATTGTAGAATGTGTTTTTATATAGATACAAGGAATTGCAGATGCTGGTGTACAAACATAAAATAAAGTGCCAGAGTAACTTAGCAGGTCAGGTAGTATCTCTGGAGAACATGGATAGGTGATGTTTTGGGTCGGTTCTGAAGAAGGGTCCCAATCCGAAAAATCGCCTATCCTTGTCTTCAGAGATGCTGCCTGGCCCGCTGAATTAGCACAGCACTTCTAGGACTCTGGGTAGTGTTGTAGAGCAGGGGGATCTAGGAGAACAGGTGCATGGTTCCTTGAAGGTCGAGTTGCAGGTAGATAAGGTGGTCAAAAAGGCTTTTGGCACTTCAGTCAGAGTATTGAGTATAGAAGTTGGGAGGTCGTGTTGCAGTTGTATAAGACGTTGGTGAGGCCGCATTTAGAATATTCTGTCCAGTTCTGAGCACCATGTTATAGGAAAGATATTGTCAAGTTGAATGGGTTCAGAAAAGATTTATGAGGATGTTGCCAGGACTAGAGGGTGTGAGCTATAGGGAGAATTTGCCTAGGCTGGGTCTCTATTCCATGGAGCGCAGGAGGATGATGGGAGATCTTATAGAGTATACAAAATCGTGGGAGGAATCGATCAGACAGATGCACAGAGTCTTTTGCCCAGAGTAGGGGAATTGAGGGCCAGAGGAAATAGGTTCAAGGTGAAGGGGAAAAGATTTAATAGGAATCTGAGGAGTAAGCTCCTCAGAGGGTGGTGGGTGTATGGAACAAGATGCCAGATGAGGTATTAGTTGAAGCTGGGTCTATCCCATAGTTAAGAAACAGTTAGACAGGTACATAGATAGGTCTGGTTTGGATGGACATGGACCAAGCGCAGGCAAATGGAACTAGTGTAGCTGGGACATTGTTGGCTGGTGTTGGCGAGTTAGGCCGAAGGGCCTGTTTCCACACTGTTTTACTCTATGACTCTATGACACTTTGTGTTGTATATATGTCATTGCAAAAGTAGGTAGTTTTGTTCGAGTAAAGTACCCCTCAGAAGTTCAAATGGTTAAACTAACTCACAAAAAAACTTTTAGCATTTGCTTCTGCACTCTCCAAGTCCTATTACTGTGACTAAGTTGGGTAGACCCGATGTGATCATTAGGAACCTTTTGATACAGTGATTGGTGATGATTATCTCTGAAGTCTTTTCATGAACTTATCCTTTGTTTCATTCATCCACAAGAGGTGACTGAGTAGTGGTTTGTTTCTTGGACAAATCTTTCTATTCATGCCTTTTCTATCCTGAGTTATTAAGAAAGATGAAAGAAGAAAATTGTATTTGTGACTAAAAGGCCCGTGGACGCCAGTCAAGTACTGTGTAATTTTGTCATCTCTGTTAACTCCAAAAGTTGCTTGATCACTCCCCTTCAAGGTGTACTTGATCACGTATTTGATCGACTTTACAGAGGAGCATATTTCAACATTTTTTAACAACTTCAATGGTTGAGCATTATAGGGCACCACCCAATCAGAAGTAATAGGTCGATTCTGGTGTCCTTCTTGATGTCCCTGAAATCCTCCCATATCTGGAGATCTTCTCCTGTACGTAGGATATGAATTATCTCCACACCTTGTCCTCTCGATAAATGGCTTTGGGAATCTCTTTATGCAACTTCCATTCTTCCACATCGAGAGGTGTTGTTGCAGTACGGTCCATGAATCATGTGCTTCGGTATCAATTCATGCAGCTCAGGATCTACCTGCGGGTCTGGTATTTCAGTTTGCACTAATCTGTCAAAATCTTGTGGTCTTGGCTTACTCGCTTCGTCAAGCCACAGCAGACAGTGCAAATGAGTATACAAGATAAGATTTTTAGTAATATACTAGACGGGCGTGGACCCGTTGGGTCCAAATCTCCTGTGGGCCCGGCAACCCCCGTTGGGTGCAAACCTCTCCTACGGGTCCAGCAGCCCTCCCCCAACTGATCCAAAACTCTCCTGCAGGCCTGGCAACCCTCCGTGTAAACCTCTCCTGCGTCCAGCAGCAGGAGAGCTCTCCTCACCCCCTCATTGGCTGCTACTCCCGTCACTCTTGCGGGTCCTGCCCCCCTCTGAGCGGCAACCCTCCCCCTACTGCGGATACGGCGGCCATCTCATGTAAGTATTAAAGTTGAAAAAGTGAACCGCGTCCATCTTACGTAAGTATTAAAGTTTAAAAAGTGGTTTTTAAATTTCTCCTGCGGGCCCAGCAACCCTCCGTGCAAACCTCTCATGCGGGCCCGGCAACCCTCCCCAACTGACGATCCGTGGACCCATTGCTGGCTGGGGAGTATCCCCTGGGGCCGCGGGCGAGGGGAGACGGGAGAGGGAGCCACTCACATCGGCCAGAGCGAGTCGTGGACCCATTAGGTGGAATCCTCTCCTGCAGCGTCAACGGCCATCTTGTTTGACCCTCTGCCGTCGTGCTGCACCACAGGAGGAAGGTCAGGCATGAGGCACGCCGGGACGGGCACCGCTCTTCCCGGCGGGGGGTAGCGCATTTATTAAAGTTTATTAAGTTAATTGTTTTTAAAAAGTAACAAAACTTGTTTTATTGAGACCGTGGGGGAATGTTGAGTAGGGTGGGCCTAAAATTGTCATGCTATCATGTACCGTTTTGGCTGTATTTCTAAAACAAGTATAAGCACAAACACACAAATACACAAGATGAGAGCTTTAGTAATATACTAGCAAAGAGTTGGGCCCATTCCCACACCCCCCATTCTCTCCTCTCCCAGCCCCACTCTTACTTTCCCCACACCCCCCCTTTCCCCACGACCTCCCCTTTTCCCAGTACCCCTCTTTCCCCCACCACCAAGCCCCCTCCGCACGACCCCTGTTGCCCCAGTCCCCATTCTCAGACCCCCCATTCTCTCTCCCCCAGACACTCTTACTCACTCTCACTCTTACTCAGTCCCACTCTGCCTCCTCCCACCCCCACTCACCCCTCCTCCCACCCTCCCCGTCGCCCCCACCGTTACTCTCCTCCCCCCCCCCCCCCCCCCGTGGTCCCTGCGAAAAGCACTTACAGATCGTGCGGGGAGAAGGAGGGAGCTGCGGAGCGCGGCCGTTACTGTGCCGTGGCCGAGCCCGGACTACTGGAGACGGATAGGGCGGTGGCGCGCTGGGTCCGGGCGATAGCGGGGAGAGGGAGCTGCGGAGCGCGGCCATTACTGCGGCGTGGCCGAGCCCGGACTACTGGGACGGATAGGGCGGCGGCGCGCGAGCGATATCGGGGAGAGGGTCTCCCGGGTGTGGGAGAGAGGAGAGAAGCAAGGGGAGAGAGGAGAGGGGAGCCGGTGAACGCGTGCGGGCTGCTCCGCTTTTTTTTGCGAGTGAGGAGAGGCTGCGCGTGCGTGCTGACATCATACGCACAGACGCACAGCAGCGCCACGCTGAAAACCTTCAATAAATCAGTAGGAGGGGGGGCAGATCGAGGTCATGTCACATGGGCATTTTGACGTCACACGCTGAAGGGTCAATAAAGCGGTTTAAAAAAAAGTTTTAACTTTAAAACTTCTGTAACTTAAAAAATACACGACCAAATTAAATAAAAATATCATTTTCCACCAGCGTTCAGCGTGGTGATTAAGGCGGTGCAAAAACCGTGGCGCTACGGTTCACCGTTTTGCCGAAATCACTGTTACAAACATATATACTCTTCTGAGTTTTAGTAGTATTAAGATAAGATAAGATAAGATAAGATATGCTGGAGAAAGTGGGCCTGTTGGGCCCATTCCTCGTAGAGGGGAGGGCAGGGACGGGGAGAGGATGTGACTGCAGAGGCCACTCTCTCCTCCCCCATCCCCACTCTAACTCTCCCCCACCTCCACTTTCCCCATGACCCCCCTTTCCCCACTCTCCTCCCCCAACCCCCCAATTCACTCCTTCCCCACCGCCACTCTCACTCTCCCCACCTCCCCTTTCCCCCACTCTCTCTTCCCCCCACCACCAACCCCTCTCACCCCCACTGTCCCCCTCCCCTGTCCCACTCTCCCTCCCACTCTCTCCTCCCACCCTCCCCCTCCCCCCCACTCTTACTCTTCCCCACCCCCCTTTTCCCCACCAGCCCCCCTCTCCGCTCCCATCCCCACTCTCTCCTCCCCCCACCCTCACCCCCCTCCTACGCCCATTCTCCCCTCCGCCCACTCCCCTCCGTGGAGCAGTTGGCGGCGAAAGCCACTTACCAAGCGTGCAGGGAGGAGAGGGAGTGCCGGACTACTTGAGACAGGCAGCGCGGTGGCTGCTGTGGCCTAGCCAAGCTGGGATTACTTGCGGCGGTTGTGGGGGAGAGGGGGGAGAGAAGCAAGGGGAGAGAGGAGAGAAGGAATGGGTGACGTTTTGGGTCAAGACCCTTCTTCAGACTGATGTCATGGGAGGGAGCGGGACAAAGATAGGATGTAGTAGGAGACTGGAAGACAGTGGGAGAGCTGGGAAGGGGAGTGGAAAGAGAGGGAACTTCTGCAAAACTTACTAGAATTTCCTGTTTTTACTTGCAGCATTATTTTGCTGAATTGCATAATGTCCTTGCTGGTACAATGCAAATTGCATAATGTCCTTGTTTGCTTGTATATAGACATTATGATTAAATGTTTTTTTGTAATACATTGAGTCATTATAATACTATTTGTTCCAATTATGGGCATTGGATAATTAATTGCTTTGAGTTTGAACAATTTTTCGGAACTATTTTACGATTAATAATTCAGCAATATTGGCATATTGTTAACCTACTGATTTTTATTTCCATAAAATAAGGAAGCAAGCGATTTGCCGAATGTTCAATTGAATAGATTATCAATCCACATCATCAGGAAGATATAATAAGGCTTGTACATTGTTGCTTTTTAAGTAGCCAGTGGGATTTTTTGTCATTACTGATGAAGAGAACATGCAGTTGCAAAGGGACATGGGTTCAATGGCTGCAATGTTTTTTCAAATGATGTATATGTAGGAAAAGGTGAATTTATTTTGGAAGATAAACTAATGGGATATATTCTCTGAATGGAGAGAAATCGCACAAAGATCTGACTAGCCTAGTGCATATTTGCAAAAATTGTAGTATGCAAGTAAGTTTACAGAATTTCATTGTTTTTGCTCAGGTGCATAACTGCTGGAGTCCTGAGTGAAAACAGACTTGTTTGAAACATGCAAGATCATGGGACAGTCTAGACAGGGTGGATGTGCAAAGCACTTTTGTCTTGTGGGAGAATGCTAAATGAGGGGTTGCTATTATAAAACTAAGAGGCCACCCATTGAAGGCAGATAAGGCAAACTTTTTTGAGGACTGAGTCACTGGGATTTTCTTCCTCAAATGTTGGTGCACGCAGAGTCTTTAGTATTTTTAAGATGGAGCTAGTTAGATATATGATAAGCAAGTAGATGAAAGGTCATCCTATGTCAATGGGAATGCTGAGCAGAGGTTAATTGGATAAGCCATGATCTTCCTACTCAGCTTTTGAAGCTCTTCTATTCCTAACTCTTATGAATGCAGCTGAAATTTGTAATCTCTATTTTTAGTATTTATAGAAACATTCCTTCCTTCACTTGCATTTAAAACAAAATACACCCTACATCTGACTAGCAAAACATGGTTAATGATCTGGATTTTTGTTTAAATAGTAACCTAAGCTTAGAGCTTCTTCCAAATCCTACTGTTTAATGGTAAGCAGATTGTTCCAATTATATTTTATGATTTTATTTTATTTTGATCAGCCCACTGAGTGCAAGCATGACGAGGGTGTCACAAAATCTTTCCATACTTTATGTAACATGGTGTGAAATGGTCATGTTCCAAAAAATAAATCCTGTTTTAGTGTGGTAAATATTTGCAAACTGAAATCTAAACATTTTCAGCATGATGAATACTGCAGGGCCTGTGGTGATTGCGTTAATTTCAGGACGAGTAATTAATGTTGTGATTGTGTCTGATTCCAACACAACCTCTGGCAGTTATATAACTACATATCCAGCTATAAGTTTTTTTTTAAATTTCCCCTCAAATCCCCTTTTAAAACTCCTTTTTCTCATCATCCAAGCTATGAAGGTATAAATTATGTACTTCTGTTTCATTCTTTAAATGTTCACCACAGCCTATTCATCATCCTCCCTTACAGTGGAGCTCTCAATATATCATAGACAAATCGTTCCTAATGCCTTTATACATTACTTACATTAAATTTGGGATTTTGTGAATTAAACTCATAAGGTCATAAGTGATAGGAGCAGAATTAGGTAATTCGGCCCTTTGTCTACTCTGCCACTCAATCATGGCTGGTCTATCTCTCCCTCCTAACCCCAGTCTTCTGCCTTCTCCTCTTAAGCCCTGACACCCGTACTAATCAAGTATCTATCTATTGCTGACTTAAAAATATCCATTGACGGCCTTGAGAGCCTTCTATGGCAAAGAATTCCACAGATTCACCACTCTCTGACTAAAGAAATTCCTCATCTCCTTCCTAAAGGAACATCCTTTAATTCGGAGGCAATGACCTCTAGTCCTAGACTCTCCCATTGGTGGAAACATCCTCTCCACATCCACTCTAGCCAAGCCTTTCACTATTCGGTACGTTTCAATGAGGTGTCTTCCCCCCCCATTCATTCTTCTAAACTCCAGCGAGTTCAGGCTCAGTGCCATCAAATGCTCTTCATATGTTAACCCATTCATTCTTGGGATCATTCTTGTAAATCTCTGGACCCTCTCCAGAGCCAGCACATTCTTCCTTGGATATGGTGCCCAAAATTGCTCACAATACTACAAATGCGGCCTGACCAGCGCCTTGTAGAGCCGCAGTATTACATCCCTATTTCACACTTCATCTTAATGGCAGAACCCTTCATGTTATGGTCACTTATACCTAAAGCACCCCATACAGCAAGATTATTAACTAACAGAACTAAGGAACTGCAGATGCTGGCCTACAAAAAGAGACAAAGTACTGGAGTAACTCAGCGGGTTAGGCAGCATCCCTGGAAAAAATGGATAAGTGATGTTTCAGGTTGGGGCCCCCCTTTATTAACTAACGCCGTTTCAAGCCTATTCCCCTGTAGGTTCTTCAAAATACTGGCATAAGTAAATCCAGAACACATTTTAATAAATCATCCTCTAAGGTACCACTGTTTGGGAGACCTATGATCTGCATCTTTACTTTTTGAGCCATTGTCCTTTCTCATTGTTTTGATTTTACCCTTTTAATATCCTTCTGAGTTTCTGTTTGGTAAGAATCTGCACTGCAAAATCTTTAGTTATGCTGCAATGCCTTAATAAAATTCACGATGAAGCAGAAGATTCGGTCCCTTCAGCTAATTGCATTTTGCTCTTTCTCATTTAGTATCTCCTGAGGATACAGAAGGGTGTTTGAGGAGTACACGCGGGTTATAAGCCAGCGGTATCCCGACATCCGTATTGAAGGAGAAAATTACCTTCCACAACCTATCTACAGGTAAGTTGCTTCATGGATACTGAAAGTAATTCCTAATACATTGATTTGGTTGTCTGGGACATTATAACTCAACTTGATAGTTTTAGTGTTGAATGCTAATTGTAACATGTCTAAAATTAATGTTAGGCTTATAATCTAGACTGGTTTCATGAGTCATTACCCTCAAGTTTTTTCCAGTGGGTGACACCAAACCCAAGTGCTAGAACATATAGTGAAAAGTCTGTGAATGTTTGAGCTTGTTTATAGGTTTTACAAATAATTGAAAAGCATTGGTCGGGACACTGAAAAATGTCACGTGCCTCTGTGAACGGGGCTGTTGGAAAGCTGGAGATATGTTTACTGAAAATGCAGCACCTCATCATCGCATTTCTGTTTTGGCTTGTTCGATGTGCTTCAGCTCTTTAGTAGTTTAGATTCACATTTTTTACTCCCAAGATTCCGTTCTGTGATTTAAGAAACCACAGCTATATCATATCATATCATATATATACAGCCGGAAACAGGCCTTTTCGGCCCTCCAAGTCCGTGCCGCCCAGCGATCCCCGTACATTAACACTATCCTACACCCACTAGGGACAATTTTTACATTTACCCAGCCAATTAACCTACATACCTGTACGTCTTTGGAGTGTGGGAGGAAACCGAAGATCTCGGAGTAAACCCACGCAGGTCACGGGGAGAACGTACAAACTCCTTACAGTGCAGCACCCGTAGTCAGGATCGAACCTGAGTCTCCGGCGCTGCATTCGCTGTAAAGCAGCAACTCTACCGCTGCGCTACCGTGCCGCTATTTAATTGACATATGGGAAACGGTGGCTTTTCTGGCAATCACCGACAGCTTATGCTTTCTTTGTTCTAATTGGTTGGTTTAGTGTTAATGTAAGGAGTATTAATATGCTACAGCGTTTAACTTTTGTGTTTTATACAGACACGTAGCATCATTTCTATCAGTCTTCAAGCTGGTCTTAATAGGACTAATTATAGTTGGTAAAGACCCCTTTCCTAGTTTGGGCATGGAAGCACCTAGCGTCTGGCATTGGAGTCAGCAGAACAAGGTAACTATATCCATTCTATGAAAAATACATTGTAAAACATATCATTTTTAGAATTCAAAAAGTAAATTTCATTAAGACTAGATTTACAGCGCAGAAGAAGGCCCTTCGGCCCACCTAGTCCATGTCAACCAGTGATCACCCCAAACACCAGCACTATCCTACTCACTAGGGACAATTTTTACCAAAACCAAATAACTTACAAACCTGAACATCTGGAGTGTGGGAACAAAATTCTCCAGAGGATACAGCCCAGTCTATCTATTCTTTCACCATGTGGTAACCCTGAACCGGGTTCTAAACCAGTCGGCGATTTTTCACGTCATTTCTTCTACAACGAATGCATCCTCCCTTAGTTAATGAAACAAAACTCTATATAATATTCCAGGAGCAATCTTATCAAAATTCTATACAACTGCAGTATGAAATTGCACGCAACAATGTGTTCTTGAATTTTAACAGCAAAGCTGTTTTAGCTAATTTAGTTTGTACCAAAAACAATTTGGCTTTTTTTTGCAGTTTCCTCACGCTGAAAATATAGTTTCGTTTAGTTTAGAGATACAGCGCAGAAACAGGTCCTTCAGTCCGCACCGACCAGCGATCCCCGTACATTAACACTACCCTACACACACGATGGATGATATTACATTTCTACAAACCTGAAGAAGGGTCTTGACCCGAAACGTCACCCATTCCTTCTCTGCCTGACCCGCTGAGTTACTCCAGCTTTTTGTGAAACCTAAAAACCTGTACGTCTTTGGAGTGTGGGAGGAAACCGATCTCGGAGAAAACCCATGCAGGTCATGGTGAGAATGTACAAACTTCGTACAGACAAGCACCCAAGTGTTGGATTTCACAAGTGCAGTGGACACATGCGCTCATTAATTGACCCTAAATGGGTGATTTAAAAAAAAAACTGCTTTGAGAATTGATTGCATTAACATTGAGATTTTAATTCTCAAGCATTAGCTGCAATTACATCTTTGTTTTGCAGCTCCAATTAGTGGTTAATGGTAGGCCTGTCTGTCTCTTCCTCCTGAAAGCTTGCACAGGCCCTAAGGGTTCATTTGGCATAAAATACAATGATATTAAGAAGTTAAATACAATTGGCTGTTTTAAGTTACAATCTACGTAAGGTTGTTTTCCAAAATAAAATGAACCCAAAGATCAGTGCAGTCAACTTTTGCTGGTTTATCCGATCCCCTGTCTTTGCTTGTGTGAGGGGATAATCATAAGGCTTCTAATCTCTCTGGAATACTTATCCTAAGCACCCTAAAAAGCCTTCTTGCATCCCACCTTATCGGTGCCCAACTTGCTATGTCTTAGCAAATTGTTTGGTCATATAGTATGAATGACTGTATTCTATGAGATGTCACTACACAAATGCAATTTTTCATGTTCATAAGTTGTAGGAGCAGAAGGAGGACATTCGACCCATTGCGTCTACTTCACCATTCATTCATGGCTGATCTATCTTTCCCTCTCAACCGTATTCTCCTGGCATCTTCCCCCATAACCCCTGACACCCTTACTAATCAAGAAGCTATCAATCTCCTCCAAGGACATGGCCTAAACAGCCATCCGTGGCAATGAATTCCACAGATTTACTACCCTCTGACTAAAGAATTTCCTCCTCGTGTCTTTTCTGAAGGTGCATCCTTTTATTCTGAGGCTATTCCCTCTGGTCCTAGATTCTCCCACTAGTTGAAACATCCACTCTATCCAGGCCTTTCACTATTCGGTAAGTTTCAATGTGGTTCCCCCCTCACCCTTCTAAACTGAAGCAAGTACAGGCCCAGTGCCGTCAAACGCTCATCATACGTTAACTGAATCATCCCTGGGATCAATTTTATTATGAGGGTGAACTGTACACTGATTTCACTAACTGGCTCACTGGATATTCCATTTTGCTTTTAATTGTGGGTGCAACTGGAAATGTATAATCAAATGTAAATTGTAAATTTGCATAAATGCCTCTGATAAATCCCATACAGCATTTTATTTTGACAGCATTACAATCATGTTGCCCATTATGCTGATGCACAAGTAGCAAACAACAATCTTTCTTTAAAACATGACCATACAAAGTAAGTACTAATTAGGAGAAATGTTGCAGACGTGCAAGGCATTAGTTTATATCTGTCCATCTGCAATTGTAATTTGTTCATTGTCACTTTGCACTGTTTTTTAAACCTGACTTTGGATTAGTTTTATCCATTCATGACGAAAGATGTTACAGAGAACATTATTCGGGAAATTTATTCATTAGGCATTTGCATTAAAACTGACTGCATTTTAATTTTCTTACCTAGATTTATGCATGCATGATGGTGTTCTTCCTGAGTAACATGATTGAAAATCAGTGTATGTCTACTGGTGCATTTGAGGTTACATTAAATGGTAAGTCATAAGGTTGACCATTTTAATACATCTCTGCTCTCCTTTAAAATCAAGCAAATTTAAAGAAATGGTTGCAAAAAATAGACTGCTTTTGAACAAGACCTGGTGAAACACAAACTTGCCTATAATTTCAATATTTGCAAAATTAAAAGACGTGGTATCGGCTGATAAATCAGATCAATTTGATTCCAATTTAACGTTTTGGATTGAAGGGAGGGGAAATGGAACAAAACGGTTGTCATTTTTAATCACAATTTTGTCCTATTGTAAAGGGCTTTTTTATTCTAATTAGTTGTTTTTTCATTTATTTTAATCACAAGAATGTAACAATTGCCGAAAGTTATAGAATCAAAAATATACCAAAGGATTAATGGTAGTTACCTGCTGCATGTTTTCATCGTTTCCTTTTATATTCCTCATTTTACCTGAATTAGACAGTTCGGGAGATGGAAGTAGGCACTTGTAGGGTTGTGCTTTAATTTTCACTCAAAAATATGACGGAAATCTTGCCTGTTTTTGTTTGATCTGTAATTATACTTATTAACACAATTATATGTGGAATTTCCAACTGCTGTCTCTTTAAATTATGCATTATCAAGACCTAATTGCCTTAGTTGCTTTGGTTGATAAGCAAAATAATCTTGTTTAGTATTTGAGAATAATAATCTAGATTCATCTGCTTGGAGATGTCAATAAGCTTTGTGCAACCTACCCACTCCATTGCAGTATCTGACTCACCATTTCATTCCTCGGTTTAAAAACTTGGAATTCATGGAAAATTGAAAATTACCATTTGTGTAATTGCATAAGTAAACTTGTTACCCTGCAGAATGTTAGAATAAACACCTTTGCACAAGGTGACAGCCATAGAAGATCACCCAAACAGATTTACTGGCTGTCTGGTATCAAACAATACAGGTATCTTACAATGTATCTTTGGGATGTTCTGAACGTTTGTACGATTGAGTGTTCGACCAGGTTAAGATTTGCTGAAACATACTTTGTTGCACAAATAGATGCCAAATTATTTGAACAAGTGTAACCAGGTTATTGGAGGATCAGAGTTTTTAGCAGCCGTTCAACTTCTAATGCTTATCAGAGATAAGCTAGGCCTCTAATTCAGTAGCATAAGCTCTGCTGAATCTATTTCAGGTATTGCTTTATTGTGTCTTTAAAAGAGTTTCCTTTATTGGAGTAATGTGTTCTGCTTTTCATGGATTGGAAATAACTGCTCTAATTATCACCCAAATGTTGATGATTATAATGTTTTTAAATCATTTTCAGATGTTCCAGTGTGGTCCAAACTAGAATCTGGCCATCTTCCATCCATGCAACAACTTGTGCAGATTCTCGACAATGAAATGAAGCTCAATGTACACATGGATTCAATCCCACTTCATCGATCTTAGCTAAATTTCAAGCATTGACAAGGCTTTTCTGTAAGTAATTCTTTCAGAAATAATATCTTTATCCTTGTACATTATATTTAGAATATACCCACGGCAGCCCACTTATCAGTCATATCTTGGGAGTATTTTATTTACATTTTTGGTTCAACGTCAATTTTGTCCAGTAAGGTGCATTCTCCCCCACTATAATCAGTCTAAAGAAGGGTCCCAACCTGAAACGTCACCTGTCCATTCCCTCCACAGATGCTGCATGAACCACTGAGTTCCTCGAGCACTTTTGTATGATCTCCCCACTTATAGCTCAGAAAAATTGTTTACTTACCTTTGTTATTGTCCTTGGATCTAGGAACATGGTCTATATTTTTTTTAAACAAAATACTGGAGATACTCAGCAGGTTGGACCTTGGTTCCAACTAGGGGTTTTCAACATGAAATAGTCCTGTTTTTCTTCTCACAGTTGCTGCCTGACCTGAGTATTTCCAGCATCTGTTTCAATTTTAGATTTGCAGCAGTTAGTGTTTCAATTTTTCTCTTTATAAAGAACATACTTAATTTTTTGGGGGGGAGGGAGACAGAGAAATTTGGTCTATAAATAGAATAGAAATGGCCAAAAACAGCACATATTTGGCAGGGAAAGAAACAAGAGTTGACATTTTAGGTCTGCTTTTGCATTTTCTTCTTTACCAATCCCTTTACATCTCAGGCCCTCTATCAGTCCTTTTAACATGTAATCTCCTGCATCTCATTCTTTCACAACCTTTCTTCTCTTTCTACCATCTTCCGTCCGACACGTGCATTTTAACACTTGATTCAGCTCTGAAATGCCATTGACTGTTTCACTCCATTGAAACTATTTAACCAGTATTTTCTGTTTCATTTTGAGTGTTCAGCATTTGTAGTATTTGGCTTCTGGATTAGCATAGAAATTTACACTGGCAGTCAAAGATCTTTGAGTGAACTGTAAAAGGCAGAACAGCGAATTGGACGAAATGAAGAGCATATCTTGCATTCACCGCACAACCTCTAACTCAAAAAGTACATGTTTAGTTTAGAGATATAGCGTAGAAACAGTCCCTTTGGCCCACCAAGTCCACACCATCCAGAAATTTCCCCCCATACATTCACACTATCCTACACACTAGGGACAATATACAATTATTGCCAAAGCCAGTTAACCTACAAACCTTTACATCTTTGGAGTGTGTGTGGAAACCGGAGCACCCAGGGAAAGCCCACGCAGTCGCGAGGAGAAAGTACAAACTCCGTACAGACAGCACCTGTAGCGAGAATCGAACCCAGATCTCCGGAGCTGTAAGGCAGCAGCTCTATCTCCACGCCCCGTATTTGAATTTCATGTGATATGAATGAACAATGTTCCTTACAATGAAATTATTTAACAGGATGCAGACTTTTTTGTCCTGTATGCATAGCGATATATCAAAAGCACTTTGTCCTATTTTCTGTTATTGCAATTAGTTGTACAAACTTACACGCTAAAGGTATCATCTGGAGATGTCTTTTTTTAAAATATGTTGCAGGTATTTGAGAGGACATTTTCTGAGACTGGTAAGACTGATGACCATGAAGGACTGCACTTAAAGCAGCACCGACTGTTTGTGCAGACTGGATGTTGCCTACATCAGGCATACTGAACCTTTGAAAGCCTCCTCTTAAAATGGAAATGTCTTCAGTGCTCAGATACACTGATCATGTTCACCTTGTAGTGTACTGCACATATATCAGATTGTAATATGAACATAGTTTCTTTTTTTATATGTAATTTAATATGACTGTGGAGGCATTTAATGAAATGATACAAGTGGCAAATAACAGTTGTTATTTTGTGTTTTTAAATGAGTGGTATACTATAAATTTTATGTTTGATATTGTACTCTAGAAATTTATTAATTTAATTGCGGGTATATTTTCAACCTGTAACCCTCATGAAAGCCTATTTGAGCACTATGTAGAAGGTTAACGCTTGCCATTAGTACCTTGTACTAATGTCATTAAGTTGGAACCATACACTGAAATAATTGCCAACAAGTAAAACTTTTTTCTCTCTCCCGAATCTAGCACTTTCAAATAGTCTAAACTGTTTATCACAATTTGAGCAAATAACCACCCGAGTCGGGTTTTTTAAAGATTGACTTGGAGAGTGCACCATCATTGGTTCAAGGGGTATCACAGCTGGATAGGAAGGTTTGCCTAAAAGTAATTTAAAATGTCTTTGGATATACTCTGAGATGGGGGAGGGGTAAACCTGGAACCTGTAGAATTGAAATGCTAATATGTTAGAATGAAAATAAAGTTTTAATCCAGTTAATGCTGAAGTTAAAGTTTGAAAAGATGATGGGGGGGGGGGGGGGGGGAAGGGACGCACTGCGCCCTCAGACTTAATTGGAATGCAAAATAAATCCTCAAGCTTGTATTAGTTACAAACTGGACATCAAATTCATTTGTAAAGGTGATGGGAGAATTTTCACCTGGTCTAACGTTTGAGATTTAATTTGATACAGATACTTTTGGTCAATTTACTGCTCATTAATGCTACTGCCACACTTTGGGATTATTTTCTTCTGATTACTTGTGTACCATAAGAAAGTGTATTTTTTTTGCTAACACTTCAGATTTCTCTCTTTACTGACCTGATTCAAGTTATAGGTTTTAGTGGAAATTGAGCATTTCTTAAATATCTTGAAGGATGCACTGTGCTAAAGTTTGAGATGCATTCAGCCCAGTTAAAGATTTCTAATACTCTTGATAACTGTCTTGACAGCAAAAAATCTATATCAACCTGTTATATTAAATAGATATTTAATGACTTGAAGCAGTGAATTATTGGTTGTCTGGAGTGCACGCTCACGCTGAGCAACATTTCTGATTAATCTCTTTGTTTGAGAGGGGGCAACAGGAAAAGTGGATGGGGTTTGAGAATGGGAAGGTGCACACTGACACATCATCAAATACATCCTTATTTATCCATCATGTATCCTCGTCTATCCACTGAGACATCCACCCAGATCATTTCTGAGACACCTCCACTCCATGACAACATGTTTGACTTAATTAAAAAAGTTATTTCAGTGTATTTTGCAGTCATATGTTACTACCCGTGCAATTGAACAATTTCCTCTTCCTTTGTCTGAAATCTTTTTTGTGACTACCCCCAGACCATCTTCATTGAATCATCATCTTTTCAAGAATGTTACAAAATGTCATTCCATTTCTTCACAAATCTTTCAATAAACTGCTTTAAGACAAAGGCTTTTTTCTATAACAAACAAAAATGTAAAATAAAGATTTCTTTTTCCCCCCGCTGGTTTTCCTATTCTCTCCTCTCCAACCCAAAAGTTCACTACTTCATTGCTCCTTTCCTAATTTTAGACGTTGGAGATTACAGCACAAAAATAGGTGCATAGGTGCCCGTCGGCCCACCGACACTGACCAGCAATCACCCGTACATTAGCACTATCCTACACACAAGGGACAATTTACAATTTTTTTACCAAACCCAATTAAACTACAAACCTGTACGTCGTTGGAATGCCTGTTTCCATGCTGTATCTAACAAACTAAATTTCCACTTCCGCAGGTTGAAAACAGTTCTAAATGCTGACAGAGAAATCTTTTGCAATCTTAAATTAGCTCTTTTTCCACCATTAACCACCATGCCGAAATCTTTCCAAATATATCTGTTTGCAGCATCTACTCGATTTGGGTGATGTTCCATTTTCTCACTGCATTGCAAGTTTTGTATTTTTATTTGCAAAACAGTGAAGCTCAGCAGGTATCAGTCAGTGTACAAGGTGATCACTGGTCGTTACGGACTCAGTGGGCCAAAGGGCCTGTTACCACACTGTATCTCTAAATTAAACAACTAGTGGTTTAAGATGTTTTTTTTATTGTATTTTTACAAGATTGTATTTTTATACAATTATTTAAAGGCTGTTGCTACATATTGGGAGGAAGGTTTCAACAGTTTTGACAGTGTTGAAGCCCAGCTGCTTATCATTGCCTGATTTCTAGTGGCAATGAGTCAGAACATTTAGCCTTTCCCATCCAGTCAAATAAGACTTTCAGGTGGCAGTCCATTAGGTTTATTTCCATTGCAAGTGCAGGTAGCAATACTTTTTTTTGTGTAGAAAGGAACTGCAGATGCTGGTTTATACCGAAGACAGACACAAATTGCTGGAGTATCTCAGCGGGTCAGGGAAACATCTATGGAGAAAAAAAAATAGCTCACGTTTTGGGTCGGAACCTTTCTTCAGACTGAAAGTCGAGTTGTGGGAAATAAACTGGAGGTGAGAAGGCCAGAACAAATCAGGACGGGAAACAGGTGACCTCAGGAAAGGTGGAGCCCTTAATGGTCCATTGTTGGCTGTGGAGCACTTTTTTTAAAACCATGCAAACTAGCTTGACAACTAAACAAAAACCACTGTCAGCCGTAGCCAATTTTAAATGTCATTATAAGTTGTATAACACAAGCAAATACTGGCCACCATAAGGCTAAATAGTGATCGCCTTTACAATAGTAAGACCAAGCATGTACTCGGGCCGAAGGGTCTGTTTCCACGCTGTGTCTATATATATATAAACACATATCAAAGACTGCCTTGCCAGCATTCTCACATTGTCAAAAAAGAATAATTCCTGTTATTACTTGTGTCTGAAACCCCTGTCACTACAGATCTGCCTTGTATCCCATCCTTATGACTTAACATTCCAACCTGGACATAATATGGAATGTTCTTTAGGTGAAGAAACTTTGGATTCAACCGTTTAGCAGGTTTGTAGTTTCTGCAAACTCCTATCTAATTCGGCACAGACTAGCAACCAGCCCTGGGGCCTTCCTAGTCTATCCAAATCAGACTGAGTTAAACCTGAGGCACTGGGAACTCTCGTAGGAATGTAAAGGCACAAACTTACACAGTCGCAACAGATTTTTAGCGCTATCCAATTAATTCTGCTCCTTTGTTCCTACACCTGGCCCTGTTTTGGTTTATCCATCTCAAGCATTTAATATAATTTAATAAAGACACAAGCCTGGGTTGCTGCTGATCAGAGAAAATGAAGCTATTTTAAATATTGTGGTTTCATTTGCTTGGATTGGACTCCTAGAATGACAAATAAGCTGACAGCTATTTATACTGCAGACTGGTTCACTGGACACTAAGAAATGAACAAGGTTTGCACAAATGTTCATGGCTATGTTAATGAAAAATATTTGTCAGTGGTTCCTACAAATCTGTTGAATCGAATTTCATAACTATTTAATCCTAAAATGGTGACATTTATAAAGGAAGAAAGTTAATTAACTCACTGACATTTGTTTTGGAAAGTTGTAGAGTTGCACATTGCTGGTACGGAGAGTAAAAGACTCACGAGTTAGGATTTCTGCCAACATTTAAACATGTTACGGTAAAAAAACAGTATAAACAAACATATAATGATTCCTCTAAATCTATTTTAAGTGTGATTGGACAAGTATGTCTTTAACTGGGTAGCATGATGGTGCAGCAGTAGAGTTACTGCCTTACAGTGCCAGAGACCCGGGTTCAATCCACACCATAGATGATGTTTGTACTTAGTTTATACGTTCTCTGCGACCGTGTGGGTTTTCTACAGGTTTCCTCTCCACTCCAGAGGTTTGGAGGTTAATTAGGATTTGTAAATTGTCCCGAGTGTGTAGGATAGTGTTAGTGTATGGGGTGGGGTCAATGAAAGAACGTTCACGTCAGGGCCCTGTTTCCACCAATCTTTCCACCACTATGCACGAGAAGCACAAGACGCCATCGTATGCAGATGCTGAGAAGTGTGTTCAGCTCTGGCTGAACAATTTCTAATCTTGTGATGTGGACTCAATAAGAAGTGTATGGGGTGATTGTTGGTCAGTGGGCTGAAGGGCCCGTTTTCACACTGTATCTCCAAAGTAAACTGCACTATTTCATTTGCCATTTTAATCTTTTCTTGTTTGGAAATGGTTCAATTGATATGCGGCTTACCCCAGAACTTTGTTCCACTGGCTCGAGATCAACAAGGCCTCTCATTCAAAGATCACCTTTGTCCATCTTGGCTGAACAGCAATAAATAACACAGCCACCCTATTATGGTCAGGCTAATTTTCTAGACCTATTTACAGAGAATGTGGTTAAGCATAAATATTCGAAATTAAAGATTTATTTATAATGAGCGGTTAAAATAACAAGCAAAGTCTACTTGAGCAAAACAGAAAGTGCTGGAGTAACTAGTGCGTCAGGCTTCATTAGGGTTGCCAACTGTCATGTATTAGCCGGGACATCCTGTATTTTGGGCTAAATTGGTTTGTCCCGTACGGGACCACCCTTGTCCCGTATTAGGCCCAGGGGGCGGTGTTGGCCTGGACACTAGGTCCAGACGCTGCTGTACCTAGGTTAACGGAGTGTGTTCAGGGAGCGGGGCCGAGTGTTCGTCTAACAGAGGTTGCATAGTAACCCGCCTCCCGGCCCGGGCGGCCACCATTGCCGGAGTGGGAGCACGTGGCCACTGGCTGGGTGAGGTCATGTGGGGAGCGGGCCGGTGACTCCTATTTGGGAGTGAGGAAGTTGGTAACCCTCGGCTTCATGTCCATCTCGGAGCAAGTTTTCAGGTAATGACTCTTCAGTGTGGAAAGGCTTGCAAGAAATCACCAGCTGCAAGAGGAACCCCCCTGCTCCTTGGACAATCGTCAGCTGACCAATGACCTGAACGATTTCTACTGCAGGTTCAATAGACAGAAACATACCCCGGTATCTCCTCCCTACCCCACCCACTCCTCCCCAATCACCACTTCACACCTACTTACAGCCTGACTCCAGACTGCAGTGACTGGACCCTTCCCCACCCATTCCTCCCCAATCACCACTTCATACCCGCTTACAGCCTGACTCCAACAATGGGTGATCAATGGTGGACATGCACTCGGTGGACGGAAGGGCCTGTTTCCAAGCTGTATCTCTAAACTAATAAATAACCACTGGCATTTTTTTCCTGTACTCTGGCAAATTCTCTGCATTCTCACATCTTCCCTGTTAATACTAATACACAGAAGATGGAATTCCACAAACAGATCAATGTCATAATCAGCTTCAGAAAGACGCTTGACTTTATTGTTATAATGTTTAAGGCATACAAACATTTAAAATAGATAAATACAGATCCAAAATAGATTGAATAATAAATTGTCATTTGTTGGTAATAAAGCCTAGAATCTAGTAGATTATAAACTGCTGTTAAACTTATACCTCACATTGGTAAAGAGCCATTCTAATAAGTTTTTTGATCATTGTGAACATGCCTCGTAATCTGATGCTAAAATCTTCAGTCCACTAACAAAGAAGCCTTCCTCAAGCCAGACTTAGGACCATGTCTAGAGAGCTGTTTGAACATATTTTGGGCCTACTCTGGTTCAAATGAAATTTAAGAGCTTATGTAATTTAGACCCCACCCCAAACACACACACATACACACACATATGCAAAATACTCAGCTGATTGCAACCTTTCACCGACCGTCCATCATTCAGGCAACATTTTCCTCGTGTATGCTTTCTTCCATCTTAATATCTGCGTAGAGCCGGGACAGTTTCTGTTGCTGGGTCACCAAGTAGAGTGGAAGTCCAATTTTCTCTGGGTCATTACTTGGAAAGTTGAGAGCAATACACAGCTTGTTGATGATTGTTTGAACCTTTATCCAGCTGGTCTGAAGGAAACGGTCATCGTCTGTTACCCAAGAGTTTGTAATGGTTTGCATGGATGATGTTTTAAACTGAGGAAAATAAATAAAAATTATGGAAAGGAAAGATGTAGAGACCAGTAACTGCAGATGCTGGTTTAGAAGCCCATTTACGGTAATTTACGGCCCATTTCTAAAGGCATATAAAATAGTGCATTTCAGATTATAACAATGTAGGAAAAAGTCCCGTCTAACCTTCCCTCTGAATCTTTGGCTACTTAAACTGAACCCAAGCTTTCTTCTCTCTTTTTTGAAGCTATGACCAGCAATTAAATAGGAAGTGACGTACCAAGAGTTTTATTCGTCATATATATGTATCAGCAATGAAATATTTTGTTTTCGTATGTAGAAACAAAGAACTGCAGATGTTGGTTTATACCAAAGACAGACACAAAGTGCTAGAGTAACTCAACGGGCCAGGCAGCATGACCTGCTTAGTTACTCCAGCACTTTATATCTATCGTCTTTGATTTTAGATTTTAGACTCTAGAGATACAGCATGGAAACAGACCCTTCAGCCCACTGAGTCCATGCCGACCAGCGATCACCCCGTACATTAGCACTATCCTATGCACTAGGGACAATTTTACCAAAGCCAATTAACCTCCAAACCTGTACATCTTTGTTTGGAAAAGGCCCAGTCTCTCCTTGATGGGGATTAATATTCTTTCAATGTTTACAGTTCAAAATAAAATCACACAGGGAACAGGCTGATCGAGTTCTCTCAGGGGAGAGTGTTGCTGACAACGAGAGTGGCTTGGGGATTTACACCTGTCAACTTGTGATTTTCCATTCCTCAAGATCAGATTATGCAGTGGATACCAGTGTTGGGTTCCCTGCAAATGATGCAACCATCAGAAGCAGAATGAGTAGAGTCATACAGCACGGAAATAGGCCCCACAGCCCAACTCGTCTACACCGACAAGGGGCCCCATTTGAGCCAGTCTCATTTGCCAGTGTTTGGTCCATATCCCTATAAACTGTCCTATCCATGTACATGTCCAAATGTGTTTTAAATGCTGTTATAGTACCTACATCAACTACCTCCTCTGGCAGCTCATTCCATACATCCACCACCCTCTGGGTGAAACTGTTTTCCCTTAGATTCCTATTAAATCTTTTTCCCTCTAACCTTAAACCTACGTCCTCTGGTTCTTGATTCCCCTACCCTGGATAAGAGACTCAGCATTCACCCTATCTATTCCCCTCATGATTTTATATACCTCTATAAGATTACTCCACAGCCTCCTGCAATCCAAAGAATAAAGTCCTAGCCTGCCCAACAGTCCCCTCTAGCTCAGGCCCTCTATCTCGTAAATCTGGCAGCATTTTCATAAATCCTCTCTGCACTCTTTTCAGCTTAATGGAATCCTTCCTCTAGACATGTCCAGATAGACACAAAATGCTGGTGTAACTCAGCGTTTCAGGCAGCATCTCTGCAAGAGGAATGGATGATGTTTCGGGTCGAGGCCCTTCTTCAGACTCTGCACCTCACCGTAATTCTTTATATACAAAAAACTCGATTTGTTACTTGACTTGATACTTAAGAAAATTTGTCAGTTTGGCATCACTGGATTCATGGGTTTTACTGTAGTTTCATGGATATAATTGCCAATACAATTTTTTGATTCTAGATATATTTAATTAACTGAATTTAAATTCCACAGATCCTCTGGTCGATTTGAACTAATGTCTCTACATTATCATGATTGTAATCAATTGATTGTAATCATCTATAGTTGACTGGGTAGCATGCACCAAAAAGGTTTTTTGCTGTACCTCAGTACATAGGACAATAATAAACTCAACTAAACTCATCAGCCCAGACTTTTCGGATTATCCAGTCACATAATCACAAAGCTATTGAGCCCGCACATGATAAAGATGGGAATGAACATTAAACATGTGAATATTTTACCTTCAGTATCGATCCCAGGTTGAATTTTGCTTGCTTCCCCATTGCCAAAAAGGTAAGAAGGATTCGCTGTTGTTCTATGATCCTGACGCCGATGTTTATGTTCAGTGAGATGAAAATTGGTTTCAAGGGGGCGAAGACCAGTGGCAATGAGCAGTCTCGCCAGAACCATCGCCTCAGTCGAGTGCCATGTTCATCTGCAAAATGCCCTCCGAAACCGTTAGTGTTTACCCTGTGCGTAAGACAAGAGCCAGCAAGGACTGACACAGAGAGGCACACATGCAAGGGTCATCTTATATTTATTGTACGGACTTCCTTAGGATTAGGTTTATTATTGGCATATATACCGAGGTAGAGTAAAAAGCTTTTGTTATATCTGCTATTCAATCAATTCGGATAATACTATACATGAATACAATCAAGCCAAACACATATACAAAGGATAGAGCGAAGAGAAATATGCCGGAGTACAGAATATTGTTCTCAGCATTATAGCGTAACAGTTCAAGAGATAATGTCCGCAACAAGGTTTGTTGGAGAATCAGGACAGTGCCCTCGCTTGCCGTTCAGAAGTCCGAAAACAGGAGAAGAAGCCGTTCCGAGTCTGGTGGTGCGCTTTCAAGCTTATGTATCTTTTACCCGATGGGAGTGGGGAGAAGGAAGAACAACTGAGGTGGGACAAGATTATGTTGGCTGTTTTTCTGCGGCAGCATGAAGTGTAGATGGAGTCAATGGTGTGAAGTCTGGTCTGTGTAATGGATCGGGCTACATCTACAACTCTGCAATTTCTTGTGATCTTGGGCAGAGCTGTTCCCAAAACAAGCTGAGATGCCGGACCAGTTCACAGACAAAAAAAACATATCCCAACACATCTAAATTGAACATATCCCAAGTGCCTCCTATTCAAGAAACGGGAGTCATGTGTACACATAAATCTTTTAGAGTTACACAGCGTAAAGTATTGGATCACACTAGTTCTATGTTATCCCACTTTTGCATTCACTTCCAATACATGGGCAATTTACAAAGGGCCAATTAACCTACAAACCAACATGTCTTTGGGATGTTGGAGAAAACACAAGCACCTGGAGGAAACTGATGCAGTCACAGTGAGAACGCACAGCCAGCCCCTGAGGTTGAGATTGAACCTGGATCTCTGACCCTGTGAGGCAGCAGCTCTACCAGTTGCACCACTGTGCCGCCCACTAGTATGAACGGGAGATCAATGCTTGGCGTGGACTCAGTGGGCCGAAGGGCCTGTTTCCATGCTGTATCTCTAAACTATCCTACTCATCCCTCTTTCGCATCCACTCCTGATACACTAGGGAAAATTACAAAGGCCAATTAACCTACAAACCTGCCCGCCATATTTGCTGCAATCTTTCTTATCCGGTTGGTGTTGAAAAATAGATAGTCATACTGTGTGGGAACAGGTCCTCGCCCAACCTGACCATGCCTACCTACTACACTAGTCCCACCAGCGCATGTTTGGCCCATAACCCTCTAAACCTTTCCTTTCCATGTATGTACCTGTAAAAATGTCTCTTCAATGTTATAGTACTTGGCTCAACTATCTCCTCCGGCAGCTTGTTCCATGTACCCACAACCCTTTGACTAAATAAGTTACCCCTTAGGTTCCTATTAAATCGATCCCCCCTCACCTTAAATCTAACAGGTTGCTTGGTGATCTCGGGTAGATCTGGTCATAGATGGTGCCCATTTTAAAAGGAGCAGAACTTGCCGGTTCTTCATTTAAGAGGACTCTGATTTATGGACTGTTCCCAGGGACACATTCGGAGATGGACATCAAGTGCTGCTGGAAGGTCATCAACTCGGTGAAAGATGCTCTTTGGTTTGCCCGAAACATGTCGATCTCCCAGCAGAGCAAGATGTCCGTCAGGGAATGTTGTCGACTGGCCCGCTCCAGACTGCAGGATTACGTGCTGAGGGACGCACTGAAGCTCTGCGCAGCCAATGTCAAGGCTCAGTGGGGGAGGACCACAGTCTGGGGTGACATTGGGAAGCAGAGTGTGGTGGGGTCACCCCTCAAACAAGGGAAGGGATATCATCCCACGGGACAACATGAGTGGCAAGGTTGCTGAGTATGATGATAGTTCTGTGAACACTACCAAATACAACACTAATGGATGTATGTATAGTCACTGAGAATGTCACAAGAATTTTTGCACAGTTCTTGTTTTGTGTATATTTTTTATTCTGAATAAAATTTATTTTTGGGGAAAGAAAAAAAAAAATCAAAATCAGAAGGATAAGTGACCTGGCATAAGAGACCCTTCTTCAGTCTGAAGAAGGGTCTCGACCCGAAACGTCACCCATTCCTTCTCTCCCGAGATGTTGCCTGACCTGCTGAGTTACTCCAGCATTTTGTGAATAAAAGGATAAGTCACCTACCAGACCACGCCATTGGGATGATAGCAGGTACATCTTCCATATGAGGTGAAGATGGCACGGATAGCTGGTTCGGTATCTTTGTCTTCCTGCACAATGCAGGTAACTTTCTTTTCCTTGTCAATAAAAATCATGATCGCCAGATTTCCAGAAGGATAACGAAAAAGGTGTTAAGGAAGTGTGGTAAGTTTATATGCATCACATCGAGGAACCCTTTGGTGCACACTTATAATGAAATTTCAAGTGGGATAACGTTGAACTTGTTATCCCATAGGGGCAGCACAGTAGCGTAGCAGTAGAGTTGCCCTCTTAAAGCGCCAGAGACCCGGGTTCGATCCTGACCATGGGTGCTGTCTGTACAGAGTGTATAAGTTCTCCCAGTGACTATGTGGGTTATCTCCAGGTGCTCCAGTTTCTTCTCACACTCCAAAGACGTACAGGTTTGTTGGTTAATTGGCTTTGGTCAAAAACTGTAAATTGTCCCTAGCGTGTAGGATAGTGTTAGTGTACCGGGTGATTGCTGGTCGGTGTTAACTCGGTGGGCCGAAGGGCCTGTTTCCAAGCTGTAACTCCAAAGCCTAAAAAGTCTAAAGTCTAGTGTGAACAGACAGGTCGGAGTGGACTCAGTGAGCCGAAGGGCCTGTTTCCACGCTGTATCTTTCAAGCAACAAGGATACAATATCTGAGCTGTTCCGTCTGCGAAGGTTGTTAGAAACGTGTTCCCGTTCTTGTAGTTCTTCACCAGGAAAGAGAGCGGAAGATCCTTTGGGAAGATTAAACAATTAAACAGTGATAATGCTCTCAGTCAATATTTTTTATCCCAATCCGACATTAAGGGAATCAAAGCGATTTTGACCAAAGAAGGACACAAAGTGCTGGAGTAACTCAGCAGGCCAGGCAGCATCTCTGGATAGGTGACCTTTCAGGTTGAGACCCTACCTCAGACTTAGTCACCGACATTTTCCAAAGTAGGAGAATCTGAAGAAGGGTCTCGACATGAAACGTCATTATTCATGTTCTCCAGAGATGCTGCCTGACCTGCTAAATTACGCCAGCTCATTGTGTCCTTTTGTGTATTAATCAGCATCTGCAGTTCCTTATTTCTACAATTTATGACCAATCTGCCTATTGTAGGCTGAAGGGCCTGTTCTTGTGCTGTGCTGTACTGTTCTACTATGCCTGAGAACAATATACAAAGTCTGAAGAAGTATTCTGAGCCGAAACTTCGACTGTCCATCCCTTCCACAGATGCTGCCTGACCCGTTGAGTTCCTCCAGCACTCTGTGTTTTGCAGTTTAGATCAGAGGTTCCCATGGCTTTACTGTGCTCCAGGGGGTGTGGGATTACCTAGGGGGGTGCTCAGAAGCAAGGGGGTGGCAGGGGGGCCGCCGGAGGTGGAAACATTTCTTGTTGCATCGCCAACTTCATATTTGGTGGAACATGGTTTTAATGTGGTCTCTCCAAACAAAAAAAATCAACTCTAGATTACTGAACCCAGTGATGGAAGCTTCCTGCTACGTGACTTTAAACCAGACATTGGCAAACTGGCCATCCATTTGCATTGAGATTTTACTGAACTGTGAAGTAGTCATTAAACATCGTGTCCAAGACTAGTTAAATGCCCTATGGGGTGGCACCGTGCCACAGCGGTAGAGTCGCTGCCTTACAGCGCCAGAGACCCAGATTTGATTCTGAGTGCAGGTGCTGTCAGTATGGAGTTTGTACATTCTCCCTGTGACTGCTTGGGTTTTCCCCAGAGTGCTCCTGCACATCTTTGGAGTGTGAGAGGAAACCGGGGCAAACGGAGAAAACTCACGCGGTCACAGGGAGAACGTACAGACAGCACCCGTAGTCAGGATCGAACCCGGGTCCCATTCCTGGCACTGTAAGGCAGCAACTTTACCATTGCCGACCAGGAAAGATTTAAAGGGGACCCGAGGAGCGAGGTTTTCTTCACAAAGGGTGCTGGGTATATTAAACAGGCTGCCAAACCAGGTGGTAGAATTAAGTGCAATCACAACATTTAAAAGAATTTTGGACAGGTTCATGGACGGGGAAGGCTTAAGTTTTGTGGGCCAAACACAGGTAAATAGCACTGGTGAATACAGGCATCTTGTTTGCATCGATGTGTCAGACCGAAGAGCCTGTTTCCACGCTATGTAATTCTAAAACAGAAAATAGATGAAGGAGAAGATTATTCGGCTCCTCAAGGCTGATAAATTCAATACAAAGAATGGTAATCTATCTTACTATTCCCACTCTCTTTCTATATCCTATACCTTTTGATGCCTTTCCTATTGTCCCACATGTTCATTTAAGGTACTGTCACAAACATAATGTCAAGATAAACTAATCTCATCTGCTGCCACATGAACCATATTGCAAAAAACTTGCAAACTTTTTTCGGTTTAGTTTAGCGATACAGCATGGAAACAGGCCCTTTGGTCCATCGAGTCCACGCCGACCAGCAATTTCCCGTACACTAGTTCTATCCTACACTCTAGAGACAATTTACAGAAGCCAATTAACCTACAAACCCGCACGTCTTTGGAATGTGGGAGGAAACCGAAGCACCCGGAGGAAATACACATCACAGAAAGAACACACAAGCTCCGTATAGACAGCACACATATTCGCGATCAAACCCTGGTCTCTGGTGCTGTAAGGTAGCAACTCTACCGCTGCGCCACTGTGCTGCCCTGAGTTTCAGGCTTTAGAAATGCACTGGTATTAGCATTATTGAATCCTTTACCATCTGTAAACTTCTACATAAATGCATTACAGTGATTTCTTGCAGGTGCCTCCAAGCAGAGCAGTTGGAATTCTAACATAGAGCAGTGCAATAAAGGCATATGTGTGCAGGCATAGACAGATTAGGTTGTTATACTTTTCATGCAAACTCCATGCGACCCCTTAGTTTCAAGAAACATGAATCTACTCCAGTTGAGAAAACAATGTTCAATGGTGTGTAGAAAGGAACTGCAGATACTGGTTTATACCGAAGATGGACACAAAGTGCTGGAGTAACTCAGCCGGTCAGGCAGCATCTCTGGAGAGAAAGGATGGGTGACGTTTCGGGTCGGCACCCTTCCTCAGACTCACGTTTTGGGTTGGGTTCCTTCTTCAAACTGAAGAAGGGTACCAACCCGAAACGTCACCTATCTGTTTTCTCCGGAGATGCTGCCTGACCGGCTAAGTTACTCCAGCAGTTTTAGATTTAGAGATACAGCGCAGAAACAGGCCCTTCGGCCCACCGCGTCCGCGCTGCCCAGCGATCCCCCGCACACTAACACTATCCTACACCCACTAGGGACAATTTTTACCTTTGCCCAGCCAATTAACCTACATATCTGTACGTCTTTGGAGTGTGGGAGGAAACCGAAGATCTCGGAGAAAACCCACGCAGGTCACGGGGAGAACGTACAAACTCCGTTTGTGTCTATCTAATGGTTCAACGGTACTTTATTGTTACTAATACCCAGATAAACTGAAATTCTTATTTTGCATAAGGTTCAGTAAAAATCTTACTAGACAAAGGCACAATAACACTTAAGTACGAGAATGAAACTACTATGCATACCTTATGCCAACTGAATGTATCATCTACTACTTCTGTGAAAATGTCGTCCCACACATCTTCGTCCTCTGTTGTTTTTATTCGTTGTCCAACATCTGTTGAAGTTGATAACTGGAAGGCAATTGTAGTATTTTTTTTTGCCCCTGATTTAAGATGATGAAGAGGGTGAGAAATAAAGAAAATAAATTCGACTTTTAAAGACAATTCAAACGCACCATCTTTTCAACAGACAACCAGTGGGCGACACAGTGGCGCAGCTGGTTGAGTTGGGAAATTTTAAGATGGCCTCATAGCTCTCTGAAAGTAGCAACACACGTAGATTGAGTGGCTGGCATGCTTGCCATCGTCAGTTGGGGCTTTGAGCACGAGAATCGGGTAGTCAAAGAAAGATTTTAGGCTGCATTTGGAGTATTGTGTGCAGTTCTGGTAACCGAATTAAAGGGAGTGGAGGCTGTTGAGAGGGTGCAGAAAAGGTTTACCTGGACGCTGCCTAGACTAGAGGGAAATGGCTATATGGAGAGGTTGGACTAACCTAGATTGCTTTCTCCGGAGTTAGAGAGCACGAGGGCAGACCTGAGAAGTATGGACGATTATAAGAGGAATAGATAGGGTAGACGGTCAGATCCTTTTTCCCAAGGGAAAGTTTAAAGGAGATGCTCGAGGCATTTCTTTTTACACAGAGAATGGTGGGTGCCTGGAACGCACTGCCAGGGATGATGGTGGATCAAGAACAATAGGGGCTTTTAAGAGGCGTTTAGACAGACACTTAAAGACACATAAAGTGCCTCAAGATGATGGGCCACCATCACCTCATCGGTGACAATAAGGGATGGATAATAAGTTTGGCCTTGCCTGCCACACCCACAAATATGAATGAACGGACGAGAATATATAACATACAAGCTATCAGGTCACTGGAGACATGAAAGTAAAAACTACATAAAACATTTAAACTAAATTAAAATCTGAACCACAAGAAGACTACTTACCAGAGGGGTATCTGCGTGCAGATTCTCTTTCTTTTCGGATATATTTTTCCACTGTCCTGTTATGTAACCTTGAACAAAATATATAGGCTAAGGCTAGGACCAGTGAAATGAGTCTTTCAAACATAGAATTATGAGCAGCATAATTTGCCAGTCAGAAACGTTTTCCCAGCATGTAAATTTTATACTCAAAAGCCTTGATGGTGTGGTCTGAAGTGCCCGTTTCCATGCTGTAGCATTAAGGCAAGAAGGGCAACATTAAAAGGAGATGTGTGGGGCAAGTTTTTTTTACACAGACAGTAAAATTTAAAGGATATGTACAGGGCAAGTTTTTTACACAGAGTGTATTTGGAGTGCATTGTCAGGGGTGGCGGTGGACGCAGATACAACAGTGGCATTTAAGAGGCTTTTAGATAAGCACATGCATATGCAGGGATATGGATCACATGCAGGCAGTGGAGATTAGATTTAGATTTAGAGATACAGCGCGGAAACAGGCCCTTCGACCCACCGGGTCCGCGCCGCCCAGCGATCCCCGCACATTAACACTATCCTACACACACTAGGGACAATTTTTACATTTACCCAGTCAATTAACCTACAAACCTGTACGTCTTTGGAGTGTGGGAGGAAACCGAAGATCTCGGAGAAAACCCACGCAGGTCACGGGGAGAACGTACAAACTCCGTACAGACGGCGCCCGTAGTCAGGATCGAACCCGAGTCTCCAGCGCTGCATTCGCTGTAAGGCAGCAACTCTACCGCTGCGCCACCGTGCCATTTAATTTGGCATGGACATTTTAGGCCGAAGAGCCTGTTTTTGTGATGTTCTGTTTTTTGTTCTATCACTTCAATCCTTTAACATCCAGAAATCTATCGCTCTATGCTTGGGATGGACATAATGACAAAGCCTCCACTTCTCTCGAATGTAGAGAATTTTCAAAGATTCAGCGTCTTCTGCAAATCTCGTTGCCTCAGTCCACAGCAGCCCACACTTCCTCTGAAATCGTGTCCCCTGATTGCTGGCTCCTTAGCCAGGGGCACCATTGCTCCCTCGTGATTGCCAAGCCCAAAATATTGTTAAGCTCTCCTGTTGAAGCCTGCAGGAATATTATTTTGATGTAGCACAGCCCATCACACAGACAAGAATCCCCATTAATGACTCCATCTATACTTCCCGCTGCCTTGGAAATGCAGCCGACATGATCAAAGATACGTCCCATCCCAGTTATTTCATCTTCACCCGGCTCCCTTTGGGCAAAAGGTACAGAAGCTTGAGAATGCGCACCAGAAGATTCAGAAACAGCTTCTTCTATTATCAGCTTCTGAATGGTCTATCCACAAGCTGGGACACTGCCCATTGCACCTCTCCCCCATTGTGGACATTGGACCTTGTCTCTGGAACTGATGCACTACAATGCTGAGAACTATATTCTGCACTCTGTATCTTCCCTTTTGCTCTACCTCTTGCACTTGAGTTTGACTGGATTGCACTTAGTATGGTATTGTCTGATTTGATTGGATAGCATACAAAACAAAACTTTTCACTGTACCTCAGTACACATAACAAAAATAAAAACAAAAATAGCAGACTATTTCTGTACAATTTACTAATCGGGGATTATGACAATACTGAATTGGACTGTAAGAAAATAATTTCGCTGTGCGTTTGCACTTCACACATGTGACAATAAAAGCATCATTGAACCAATGAACCATTAATGGATAAGGGACTCTAAAACTATCCAAGGACCCAAACAGTTTCCAGGTGAGGCAGAGGTTCACTTGCACCTCCTCCAACCTCATCTACTGTTGTTGTTTGATGAACTTTCCCTCAGAGACCACAGAACAGCTCATCTCAGAAAACAACACCTTGTCAGACACCAAATCCGCAGTAGCTGTCAGGCACTAGTTAACTACAAAATCTCAACTTTTGAGAATTGGCTTGTGCTTGAAATCCTTTAATAATCTTTCAGTATATTACATCCAGAGATGCCCTCTGTTCCGCTGAGTTACTCCAGCATTTTGTGTCTATCTTCGGTGTAAACCAGCGTCTGCAGTTCCTTCCTACACAAATCTGTCAATTTACTTGTGCAAGTAAATCCAAAATCCGTAGGGCCCAAAATACCGAGATTTTACATTATTTATATATAAATATAAAGAGGCTACCATCTACCTCATTGGAGACCCTCAGACTATCTTTAAACTGACTTTACTGGACTTTATCTTGCACTAAACTTTATTCCCTTTATCCTGTATCTTGATTGTAATCATGTATCGTCTCTCCGTTGACTGGATAGCATGTAACAAAAAAGCTTAGCACTGTACCTCGCTCGGTACACGTGACACTAAATCTAAACTAAACTAACTATGTATTTTTTTCATCTACTATAGTATATGCCACTAATTATTCAAATATTTCAAATAAGATTCAATGCCTTAATTTGAACTATGTTTTTCATATTCTGTTATGCTGCTGCAAATAAGAATTTCATTGTTCCTTTTCAGGACATATGACAATAAAGTACTTTTGACATTTTGTTTATAGGACAAAGATTTAAGGTGAGGAGACGTAGATTTAATAGGAACCGTGGGATAACATTTTTGCACAATAGGTGGTGGGTACATGGAATGAGCCGCTGGAGGTAGTATTTGAGACAGGTACTATCATAACATTTAAGAGATATTTGGACGGGCACATGGGTAGGATAGGTTTAGAGCGCTTTGGGCCAAGTACGGGTAGGTGGGACCAGTGTAGATGGGGCGTGCTGGTCAGCATGGGGAGGTTGGGCCGAAAGGCCTGTTTCCACGCTGTATGACTCTATGACTTGACTCTTGATTCCTCATTATTAAAGTTTGATTCTGTGCAGTTTTTTGATTGAAAGATTAAGCACGGAAACAGGCCATTCAGCCCATCGACTCCATGCCGGCCAAAAATCACCCGTTCACACTTAGCCCTATGTTATCGCACTTTTGCATCTACTCTTTACTCGTCAATTTACAGAGGCCAGTTAACCTACAAACTTCTCTGGGATGTGGGAGCAAACTGGAGCACCCGGAGGAAACCCACGAGGTCACAGGGAGCACGTGCAAACTCCGCACAAAGAAGGCACCAGAGATCAGGATCGCTTCCTGGTCTCTGACGCTTTGTGGCAGCAGCTCTACCAACTGTGCTGCCCCTTTTCGTTCAATTGTGGAGATTTAACTGTATTAATAAAATACTATTGGCTACTCAAGCATTTCAAAACATTGCCCAAAATACTTGCAGCACCCAGATCAAGTCCATGTTATCTTGTTGCCACTATAATAACCTTTGTTATAATTGTAGGGAGATCTGGTGCTGTTCACATGTCGCTGTCTGTACTTTTACCTCCTGACTCCCCCTGCTGGTAAGTCAACACCATAAACACAAGTAAGAATTTCATTGTTCCTTTTCGGGACATATGACAATAAAGCATATAAACACAACCGATTGCATATAGAGAAAAGTGCTGGCGAAACTCAGCTGGCCAGGCAGTACCTGTGGAGAGAAATCGACAAGGAATGTTTCAGGTCGGGCCCCGTCTGTCGATTTTCAGTTCAGTTCAGTTTAGTTTATTGTCACATGTACAGTGAAAAGCTTTTGTTATCTTCCTTATAAAGGTCTACAGTAAACAAAGCAGCAGGTCCAGCAAACTCCTTGGGCGGGGGAAATTGTGGTGTCATCCCAGATCTGACTTTGGGGTGACTCCTAATCCAAACCTTGTGGTCTTAAATGAAATAGTGAAGCAAGAGGGGCACCATGGTGCAGAGGTAGAGTTGCTGCCTTACAGTGCCAGGGACACAGGTTCAATCCTGACTGTGGGTGCTGTCTGTATGGAGTTTATACATTCTTCCTTTGACTGCATGGGCTCCCAGTTTGCTCCCACACTCCAAAGACGTGCAGGTTTGCAGGTTAATTGACTTCAGTAAAATTGTAAATTGTCCTTGGTGTGCAGGATAGTGATCGCTGGTCGTTGCGGACTCGGTGGGCTCGGTGAGCAGGTTTCCCTGCTGTATCTCTAAAGTCTAAAGGATTACTTTGCCTGACTCCAGTCTAATCACTTCCTGCTCTTTAAACCTGTTTCTTTTGAGGGTGAAAATAGTCCCTAAATCAGAATTAATTTATCGATAAGGATCAAGCACACAAACTAGTCACTTCATTTCTCGATCATGTATTTGAGTGTACTTTTGTTAGCTATATCCAGAGCACATGCACAAACCATGGATTACCTCATTGCCACTTTCTCCTTGGCCTTTTCTCTTTCCACCAAAGTGCCATACGGACCGTGAGGAGCGATGTCAATTTGTTCCGCCTGAGTTTCCACGTTCAGGTGTTCTTCCACTTCAATGAGGTACTTGAACAATTCCTCATACTCCTTGCAGCAAAAGAGCTGGAAACACAAAAAGCGCACGACTAAAAGGCTCAACGCCATTACTTTTTATTGCACGCAACTTGAAATTGGGTGGACACAGTGGCGCAGCTGTAGAGCTTCTGCCTTACAGCGCCAGAGGCCCGGGTTCGGTCCTGATTGCGGGTGCTGCCTGCACGGAGTTTGTACCTTCTCAAGAAGGAGAAGGAACATTTGTGATGGTGCCGAGATCCGCCGGCCCTCGAGTCGAGAGCACACAAAAAGTCCATCTGGTGGCAGATGGAATGCACCACCTCGCAAACACAAACCCTCATGCTCCCTCCACAGACATCTGGCGTCTCATCTGTGTCCCAGTCCATGTTCAGTCCAGTTCCATGTTGGCCTCTTTGTCCACCCCCAAACTAGTGGAGGAAGAGCATGACATGGTCCCCAGGGCCTGCATGAGGAGTAGGAAGCAGGCTGCTGGTGGCAGTGTAGTGTGCAGTCAGCACCATCCCAAATGTTCCTTCTCCATCTCGCGTGCTGTGGGTCATGGCATATTTTCTTCAAGGTGGCATCACAGGTAGATAGGGTGTTCAAAAAGACTTTTGGCACTGTGGCCTTCATCAGTCAGAGTATTGAGTATAGGTATATTGAATATCAGGTTATAACATTATTCTGATGGAGCGGCACAGTGGCATAAAGGTGGAGTGGCTGCTACACAGCGCTAGAGGCCCGTGTTCAATCCTGACTACGGGTGCTGAGTGTACTGAGTTTGTCTGTTCTCCCCATGACCGTGTGGGTTTCTTTGGGTGCTCCTGTTTCCTTCCACATTCCAAAGACGTACAGGTTTGTAGGTTAATTGGCCTCGGTAAAAATAGTAAATCATCCCCAGTGTGTAGGATAGTACTAGTGCAGGGGGATCGCTGATTGGTCACAGACAGTAGGCCAAAGGGCCTGTTTCCACCCTGTATCTCGAAACAAAACCTGATAGAAGACCTGATTGAAGTATATTACATTATGATGGGCTTAGAAAGGGGAGACAGTCAGTATCTTTTCCCTTAGAGTGGAAGTGTCATGGACTAGAGGGCATAGCTTTAAGGTGAGAGGGAGTCTCACCTACGGTTTAAAGGAGATGCTCGGGAAGTTTTTTACACAGAGGGTGGTGGGTGCCTTGAATGCACTGCCAGGGGTGGTGGTGGAGGCCGATACGATAGTGGCCTTCAATAGGCTTTTACATAGACACATGGTTATACAGGGAATGGAGGGACATGGGTCATATGCAGGCTGTATCTCTAAAGTCTAAAGTCTGAAGTTTCAAAAGAAACAAGGCAAGGCAAGAGTGTTTTATTCAAATGTCCTGAAATAGAGCAATGAAATTCTTACATGCAGCAGCACAACAGAAATGTAAACCCTTAATAAACAACAACAAAAAAATGCAATATTTACCTTTACATTGAAGAGGTAAAAGAGATAAATGAGAAGAGGGAAAGCAAAATTACCAGAGATTCCCATCCCCCATGACCAAAGCATAAATTATTTTAACGTAAATAAATTAATAAAGGAAGAAGGGAACACTTTAATAACAATTGTACTCACGTCTTTGGTTGAACCTTCGCTCAATTGTTTGCGTGTAGGTGGGGGCTTTAAGCGTTTCCCACAGAATTGACAGTGGGTGAATCCGATGGATTCCTACGGAGGAGCTTACAGTAATACATCGCAATAAATTATTGAACAGTGCGTTGAATTCTACAGGTTTGAGGATTTGAATTAGAATACGGATAGCACACCGTATTGA
The DNA here is from genome assembly GCF_053455715.1 of Rhinoraja longicauda. NCBI lineage: Eukaryota > Metazoa > Chordata > Chondrichthyes > Rajiformes > Arhynchobatidae > Rhinoraja > Rhinoraja longicauda. The sequence goes on from NC_135965.1 coordinate 18,893,251, forward strand.
AACTCTATTGTATTATGCTGTTTTGGATCTCAATGATAGAATCGTGGGAGCGCAGAAAAGGGTGATTACAGTCTTACAGCAGAAGGTGCCATGGGCGGGTGGTAGAAGGTCGGGGGCGAGCCGTGGCCACACCCCGACGGCAGGCCAGGCTCGCCCGCCATGGAACCGGGAGAGGGAAGCCGCCGAGCCCGGCCCAAAGACCGGGAACCGGAGAGGAGGGTGGAGGGAGTTGGGGAAGGCGGCGGACGCTGGATAAAGGGCTGGTGAGAAAAACCAGGGAGATCTTTCCTTCCGTGCCTTCAAGGACGGCTGCTGGGGGCACCCCAGGGGCACGAAGGTGGCCGGGCAAGGAGAGGGATGACGGTTCACGGGAAGATCCGGACGGAGGCGACAGCTGTGACAGGCCTTTCCGGCTGGCTGTAGCTGGGACTGTAAAATGGCAGCAAAACTGCAAAACCTAGCAACTTGCCCATGGACTCAGTGGGCTGTTTCTATGCATTATGTATTTAACTAGATATTGTGTTTTTGTACGGCAATAATTGCATGCTTTGTATGCAAAAGAGGAATCTCACTGTACCCTGGTACACGTGATAAAAAAATGAATAATTGAACCATTATTGGGTCAATACCTTGGAACACTATGGGAGAATCTTCCATAGATGGACTACAGCAGGCCCAGGGAATCCTCTCCACCATCCTCGCAAAGGCAATTAGACTAGTACAATAAATAAAAAGGCACAACGTGCTGGAGCACCACAGCGGCTCAGGCAGCTTCTCTGGAGAACATGGATAGGAGACATTGCAGGACTAGACCCTTCTTCAAACTGACTGCAGAAGGGTGAAGAAAACTGGATGAGAGGTGGGGGTGGGACAACGTCAGGCAAGTGATAGGTGGATACAGGTGAGGGGAACAAACACCAGGGATGAAAAGGAGACAAAATGCCATGAGATAATAATGGAAGAGGTATGAATTGTGAGGCTTGAGGAGGCAATTTGCTCAATGTATTGGTGACACAGGTGGAGAGGATTGCGAAAAATACATTATTAATGGGTATAGTTTAACCTGTTTTAATTTCAGTTTGGTTTTATTTGGCTCCTTTCCTTGTGTCACCAACTTTATATTCTTTCCCAATTATGATGAAGGGTCCCATCTCCAGAATGCTAACTGTCTCTCTTTCCACAATCTTGGGCAACACAGTGGAGCAGCAGATGGAGCTGTTGACTCACAGCGCTGGAGACCCAGGTTCGACCCTGACTATGGGCGTTGTCTGTGTGGAGTTTGTACGTTCTCCCTGTGACCGCGTGAGTTTCCTCCGGGTGCTGCGGTTTCCTTCCACATCCTAAAGACATGCAACTTTGCAGGTTAATTGGCCTTGGTAAATTGCCCCTTGCGTGTGGAGAGTGGATGAGAAAGTGGGATAACATCGAACTAGTGTGAACGGGTGACCGACAGCTGGTGTGGTCTGTGTGTACCGAAGGGCCTCTTTCCAAGCTGCATCTCTAAAACTAAAATTGTACATTCATTGTCCTAAATGTGTCGGATAGTGTTAGGGTATGCGGTGATTGCAGCTTGTTGGGCCAAAGGGCCTGTTTCTGCGCTGTATCACTAAGGTCTAAAGTGGGGCAACCCAGTGGCGTGGCAGCAGAGTTGCTGCCTTGCAGCGCCAGAGACCCAGGTTTGATCCTGACTAGGGGTGCTGTCTTGAGGGAGTTTTTACATTCTTCCTGTGACCGCGTGGGTTTTCTCTGTGTGCTCCGGTTTCCTCCCAAAATCGGCTTCTGTAAAATTGTAAGTTATCTGCAGTGTGTCGAATAGTGCTAGTGTACGGGTTGATAGCTGGTCAGCGTGGACTCAGTGGGATGAGGGGGTGTTCCAACACTTTACCTTTTAGGTTCTAAAGTTCTAAAAATAGTTATCTAAAGATGCTGGCTGACCTGCTGAGCATTTCCAATAATTTCTGTCTTTATTTTAGATTTCCAATGTATGGAGTATTTTGATTTTCCTTTAGACAATAGGTGCAGGAGGAGGCCATTTGGCCCTTCGAGCCAGCACCGCCATTCATGTGATCATGGCTGATCTTTCACAACCAGTACCCCATTCCTGCCTTCTCCTCATACCCCCTGACTCCGCTATCTTTAAGAGCTCTATCTAGCTCTCTCTTGAAAGAGAGCATCCAGAGAATTGGGGGGGGGGGGGGGGTGTTGTGGGTGGGTGGAGGGGGGGGGGGTGTTGTGGGTGGGTGGAGGGGTGGGTGGGTGGGAGGGGGGGCGTGGGGTGCGCCTTGCTCGGATGTTGTCCCCTGCCAATGGGTGCAGTTTGAATTTGGGAACAGAGCTATTGGCCAGGACTTACCGGCGGTTATTTCAAGGGCTGAGTTCTGCCTGTAAAAAGGCAGGCGCCGGTAAGTTAGTTCATGTACGAGAGGAGAGGGGTTCACCGACTGGCTGAGACGCGATCTGCGCCGCGGATGGAGGCAGAGAGAGAGAGAGAGGGAGGGGGAGAGAGAGGGAGGGGGAGAGAGAGGGAGGGGGGGAAAGAGAGAGAGAGAGAGAGAGAGAGGTGCACTGCTGCATACCAAGGGAGAGGGAGATGGAGAGAGAGAGAGAGAGGGGGAGAGAGAGGGGGAGGGAGGGAGAGAGGGAGAGAGGGAGGGAGAGGAGAGGGAGAGGGAGAGAGAGAGAGAGAGGTGCGCTGCTGCATACCAAGGGAGAGGGAGATGGAGAGAGAGAGAGAGAGGGGGAGAGAGAGAGGGGAGAGAGAGAGAGGGAGAGGGAGAGAGAGAGGGAGGTGTGCTGCTGTAAAACAGCATACAAGACAAGTATTGTTTTTGTTCTCTCTTGCCAATAAATCTGATTTGTAACTAAACAGATGAGTGAGCCCTTTTCTGTTCTACTAGTCAGATCCTTGAACCTGGTCCCTTGTAACTATTGGCGTAGTCTGCAGGATCTGACGAATAGGATAAGTAAATGTTTGGTAAAAAGAAATAGCAGACGAGATGGCTGGTGCAGGCCAACAAGCTGCTGCGCTCGGTGCAGGGGAGACCGCAGCAGGCCATGCTGCAGGTGGGACCAAGGACCTCGAGTCTTCAAGCTCCTCCAATGCTTTTAACGGATCACGAGGGAGAAGATTATTGTTGTAAATCTCACCCGAATGGATCAACATTTGGCATCTGCAGGATTTGATCGACTCGTATTGTCCTGGAATTTATATGGCGACTGCGATAATTATGCGATATTGAAAGTGTAAGAAAATAACTGCAGATGCTGGTACAAATCGAAGGTATTTATTTCACAAAATGCTGGAGTAACTCAGCAGGTCAGGCAGCATATCAGGAGAGAAGGAATGGGTGACGTTTCGGGTCGAGACCCTTCTTCAGACTGAGAGTGTCTGAAGTCTTCAGACTGAAGAAGGGTCTCGACCCGAAACGTCACCCATTCCTTCTCTCCTGAGATGCTGCCTGACCCGCTGAATTACTCCCGCATTTTGTGAAATGCGACATTGAAAGGTCACGGTGGAGCAGTGATAGGATTGCATTATAATGCGGGTGGCAGCATGCTTTTTCCAGCATCAACAGACAGAATTGTAGCAGTGTGGACCAGTGAAACGGGTGAGAGAATCAAGAGACTTAAAGGTCACACATCTTTGCGAATTCATGTTATCCAGCCCGCCGGAGACCACAGTTGGTCTTTACAGGAAGCGGCACCGAGACAGTGAAGCTGTGGGACATTCGCAATCCATATGTTTCAAACACATACCAAGTGCTGGCAGCAACGTTTAATGACACAAGCGATCAGATTATCTCTGGTGGACTGGATTTATATTAAGGCTACATTTGTTGTTAATGTAATCCTGATTCCTATGTATGAATATCACTGTTATGCTTATCATTTTTTTTTGAAATTTAATAAAAAGATTTGGGGAAAAAAAAGATTATCTCAGGTGGGATTGATGACGGCGTGAAGGTTTGGGACAATTGACAATAGGTGCAGGAGGAGGCCATTCACCCCTTCGAGCCAGCACCGCCATTCAATGTGATCATGGCTGATCATTCTCAATCAGTACCCCGTTCCTGCCTTCTCCCCATACCCCCTGACTCCGCTATCCTTAAGAGCTCTATCTAGCTCTCTCTTGAATGCATTCCGAGAATTGGCCCCCACTGCCCTCTGAGGCAGAGAATTCCACAGATTCACAACTCTCTGACTGAAAACGTTTTTCCTCATCTCAGTTCTAAATGGCCTACCCCTTAGTCTTAAACTGTGGCTCTCCGGCAAAACAAGTTCATCGATACCATGCGTGGTCATACAGACTAGGTGACTGGTTTGTCTCTGAGTGGGGTAGAAGCGAACATCGCCAACCTCACTGACCACAACCAGGAAGCCGTGGGGAAGATTGGAAGGGTCAGAGAACAAACAGTAAGTAGCACGTCTACAATGTCCCAGGAGGATGGTGGCCTTCCGGGATGTTTGGAGGTGGTGGACAAGAGTGGTCACTGGGGACTGACTGACTGACCATTGGGACAATCTTGTTGGCCATAATATTACGGCGTTGTATGTGCGGATTGGCATCACGACCGCGTGGACTTTACCACAGGCTGTGGGGCGGATGTAACGAGGTAACGCCTGATGTGATGGTGACCAGACTGTTGGAGGGGTGCAATGTTAGACGAGAATTGTGCCCGAGCAGTCTGTGACCCACAGCGTTGTGGCCAAAGTGCTATGTTTCAAGCCATGGCGCTATGCCCAGCAACGCTATATTTACAACCCATCGCGCTGCAGCCTGGAACAGAGCACTGTTTACACCTTTGCGTGGCAAGTCTGTAGCGTTGTGAGTACCAAGTCTGTAGCGTTGTGTGTATTGCTTTACGCGCCAGTCTGTGGGCGGTAGCGCGTTGTTTCCAAAGGGTGGTGGGTGGGTGGGGGGGGGCTTGTGGGATGCAGACCCCTGCCATTGGGTGCAGTTTGGATTTGAAAGTGGCGCTATTGGCCAAGAATAAGCGCTGGTTATTTGAAGAGCCAGTGAGGCTGAAGTAATTCAGTACGAGAGCGCTTCACCCACGGAGAGGTAGAGAGGTAAAGGGGTAGAGAGGTAGAAACACAGAAACACGGACCCTGTGCATACCGAGACAAGTATTGTTTTTGTTCTCTCCCTTGCCAATAAATCTGATTGGTAATGAAAGACCCCTTTCTCCTTTCACCTCACCCCCCCCCCCTTTCCTCTTCCCCCCCATCCCCTGCCATCTCTATCCCTCCCTCTGGCTTCACATCTCGGCCTCTTCTCTCCTTGTCTCTCAGCCTTTTGTTGTTGTCCCATGTCCACCCATCTGCCAACCCCCCCCCCCCCCCCCATCTGTATCCACCTATTACTTGCCCTACTGAAGAAGAGTCCCGACCTAAAACATCACCTATCTATGTTCTCCAGAGATGTTGCCTGACCTGCGGAATTACTCCTGCACTTTGATGAATTATTTCAAAAATGTAGAATTCATGAGTAACCATTGTGTCTTGAAAATATAAAAATGCTGTGGGTGTTGCGAATCTTTGAAACACTTTGGGCTCTCTGAGTGTACCATTGCACACTGTGAAGGCCATCAATAAACTGACGTTCGGGAAACCCACCACTGTTCTACCTAATGTTTTCAATTGTGTCTGTTCCTACCTGAGCTGGGCCCCAATTAACACCAGATTCAGGGTACAGGTGCAACACAAAATTCCCTCTTACAGCCTTGGAGAACACCAGGAGGAGGAGGGGTGATCTTACAGAGGTATACAAAATCATGAGAGGAATAGATCAGGTAGATGCACAAAGTCTCTTGCCGAGAGTAGGGGAATCGAGAACCAGAGGGCATAGGTTTAAGGTGAGGGGGTAAAGATTTAATAGGAACCTGAGGGGTAACTTTTTAACACAAAGGGTGGCGGGTGTATGGAACAAGCTGCCGGAGGAGGTAGTTAAGCCAGGTACTGTCGCAAAGTTTAAGAGACATTTAGATAGGTACATGGACAGGAAAGGTTTAGAGGGATATGAGACAAAAGCAGGCAGGTGGGACTAGTGTAGATGGGGTGCGTTAGTCAGCATAGGCAAGTTGGGCCGAAGGGCCTGTTTACATAATGACTCTACAGGTAACGAGGAGAAATGTTACTGAGAAACGGTGTTGGTTGTCTGTTCTGTTATTCGGGTACTGAGCAGAATAGTGCCGAGCTATGCAACTTTGACATTCTATGTTGGAATCCAGGCACACGGTACTTACTGCTTTGCTTCTGGCCCACTGCGAATAATTCTCAGCCTCACCGAGTTCTTTAACATTTTGTAACCACATCTCCATGACCTATATTTAATGCAGGGGTATAATATGATTAAGAGCTTAAACAAACACTGCATTTAAAATCTGCATTTGCAGTGCTTCAGGAAGGTGGCTCTTAAGGTGATCAGGAGACAGCATTAAAATTCTGACTTTGTCAGCATATTTCTTACCATGTAAATTAATAATAACCCCAGATCTTTGTCCATTTTTTCCTAGTGCACGGATAACCCCAAAGTGGGATTAACAACTTACTTGCCCACTTTCTTTTCCCGCTCTAGAATGTACTGTTATCTCACCTGCTCACTGCCCACAGGCACAGCGGTAGAGTTGCTGCCTTACAGAGCCGGAGACCTGGGTTCGATATTGACTACAGCTGCTGTTTGTGTGGAGTCTGCACGTTCTCCCTGTGACTGCATGGGTTTCCTCCGGGTGCTCCGGTTTCATCCCACATCCCAAAGACGTGCAGGTTTGTAGGTTAGTTGGCTTGTGTAAATTGTCCCTAGTGTGTAGGATGGAACTAGTGTACGGATGATTATTGGTCTGTTTCCAGCTGTATCTCTAAACTAAACTAAATTAAACCAAACCATAAAACAAGAATCATGTGAGACAAGTGGAGGAGTCATTGATAGAGGAGTCATTGATAGAGGAGTCATTGATAGAGGAGTCCGTGATAGAGGAATCCGTGATAGAGGAGTCAGTGCTAGAGGAGTCAGTGATAGTCAGCGATAGAGGAGTCGTAGCGTCAGTGATAGAGGAGCCTGTGATAGAAGAGTCTGTGCTCAATTACTCCATCGGGATGACCTACGAATCTGGGAAGACGGTCATCCTTGCAGAGTTTGAAGAACTAGGGATGAATCATTATAGCCATTTTGCCCTATACACTCCATGTAAGTTTACTGGCACTTGTACAACATCCCTGCTAATCCCACATAGTACACGTGGAACTGGGGATGAGACCCTCATGTTTTACATGTGGAACTGCAATATCTTATGTTAAAGAGAGTGTTCACAGGAAATTTTCTCTGGGAAAGACGTGGGATGGTTTGGAGAGGTTGGTTGTTACTCCATTGTAAACCAATTGTAAAATTGGTGCCTTTTTTAGATGGAGGCCAAGTATGAGGATTCTCTCAGATAGAACATCCTTCATGTTTACATGCTGCAGATTGGTGAATTGAAGTCCACCACCTATTTTACGGCACCCTTGGTTCCAGAGTCCGTTTTACCGGACCAACGGAGGTCACGACCTCTGAGAGGAGTCCAAAGGTAACAAAACGGTCTGCTAAGCAGTCGAGGAGCTGAGATGCCGGCCCGCAAAGTCGGCCTTGGAAGTCGGCTATGGGAATGGAGCTGCCGGCTTCAGCCGCGGCCGCAGGGGGAGGTTTGACCTGCCGATCGGTCGAGATTGGCCACCTCAACCGGCCTAACGGCACATTTTCAGACAGCTTCCAGGGGTGGTGGGGGGGGGGGGAAGGGAGGGATTTCAAGTGCCCTCTCATAATTTTGCCCAGATTAAGTGAGGTGCTAATCCACCAGTTGCCGTAAAATCGGTGGTGGATCTATATCTTGAATTGTTTTGATTATTGTATTGTCTAATATTGTCTTGATAAATCTGGAAACACTTGTAAATGTGTGGAAAGAGAAACAATCAACATTTCGAGTTTCGAATGAAAGGGTCGTGCACGCGAAACATCGGCTGTTTCACTTTCCACAGGTGCTGCCTGACCTGCTGAATTTTTCCAGCAATTTCTACTCTTATTTAAAGTCTTTTTTTTTTGTTTAAGACACTGTTTCTGTGTTTTAAAAATAGACCAGGAACGATAATACTGAATTTGGACTGCACTAGGTTACCGCTCTTAGATACACCAAGCAATGTTTCTTTATTTTACCAAAGCATATTCCAATTATCCTGATTCTGCCAGATTCCTTTTCTCACAATATTCAAGTAAGTTTGAATGGAAACAATTTCTCAAAACCAACAGAGTTTTGGGTATAAAATCAGAAATTGTAATCTACAATATTTACGTTAGAATTACTAGTTTCGCCCACAGAAGGCAAGTTATTTATGTGCTTCATGCTTATTGTAATTATTGTGAATGGGCTACGTGAATAGTTTGTTACACAAAAGGGACACAAAGTGCTGGAGTAACTCAGCATGTCGGGCAGCATTTCTGGAAAACATATTCTCCAGAGATGCTGCCAGACTTGCTGAGTTACTCCAGCACTCTGTGTCCTTTTGTGTATTAACCAGCATCTGAAGTTCCTCGTATCTACTACTGAATAGTTTGTTGTTATCTGTTACACCCATGAGATTTGTTTTCTCTATCAGAATGTACAATTATACTTGCCTCAAATTTGCTTTGGGTTTGGGAAAGCAGACACAAATAATATTGGAGGCAGCAATTTGCTTTTATTATTTGCTTACATTATATTGATGCCAGTCTTGGCCTGATGGGAGCACTCTAGCCTCTGAGCCAGAATATTGTGGGTTAAACAAGCCAACACAATTAAGGGCAACATGTAAGAGCAGCAAGCGACTGCAACAACTAAAGGCACTAATGACCTCTGAATACAGGAATAAGGAAGTAGGTTCAGGAGTAATTAGGCCAGGTGAGGCCATAACTGAAATACCGGGAAGCATTAAAAAAATTACACAACGTGCTGGAGTGACTCAGCAGGTCAGGCAGTATCAATCTGAAGAAAGGTCCCGAACCAAAACATTACCTATCCATATTCTCCAGGGATGCTGCCTCGTCTGCTGAGTTACTTCTGCACTTTGTGTCTTTATTTTGCAAACCAGCATCTGCAGTTCCTTGTTTCTATATATTGTGAAGCATGGATCAGAAGAAGGGACATGACCCTAAACGTCAACTGTCCATATCTTCCGCAGATGCTACCCGTCCTGTTGAGTTTCTCCAGCAATTTGTGTTTTGCTCAAGATGGTGAGACAACAGTGGCGGGCTATCCCAGACATCAAGGAAGCATTTAGGCGAATCTGCAAAAAACTGAATTGATTGATTGATAGTTTATTATCACGTGAGACATGTCGCATGTGATATTCTTTGTTTTTCAGGCCATACACAAAGTATGCAAAGACTCGCCACGTACAGGGCGTAGACAAAGTTACAAAGTGTCCATTGTAGTTCCCAATGGTCTCTCTTCGTTCTCGGCGGAACCCCCCCCCCCCTCACGCCAGATCCCTCTTTATTCTCGGCGGAGCGTCCTCCGGCACCCACCGCGGACCCACGCTTAGCCGTCCGCCGCCTGGTCCTCCCTTGGATGGCGCTGCAGCACTCGCCGGGAGCTTCTGACGGCCCTCCTCGCTCAAGGGCCCACCTTGCTCCTCGACAGCCCACCTTGCTCGATGGCCCACCTCATTCCTCGACGGCCCACTTCGTTCCTCTACGGCACCTCATCATTCCTCGACGCCCCACATCGTTCCTCGACGGTTGCTCGCGGTCCCTCCTCGTTCTCGCGGCGCGGGTCCTGTCGACGTCCGCAGCGGGCGAGCCGGGCCTACCAGGTCAACGGGCATCAGGACAAGAAATTGAAGATTGCAGTCAGACCTCATGCGGAGGAAGATGGTTCTGATTGTTGGAGGTCAACCATTCCACTCCTGGAGTATCCGAGATTGAATCATCTTTAGCTACTTCATCAAAAACCTTTTTTCCATCAGCAACTCCTCCTCAGGACCTAGATATCATTGAAGCAGCTGCTGACACATGACAAGGAACACTCAAGTCTGGCCACTGACTATCTTTAAGAAGAGAGTGCTGAACCATCTTCCCTTGACATTAAATTACATTATTGCAATTCATCCAAAATTATTCTCTTGTGGTGTCGCTTTGATCAGACACTCAACTGGGCCACTTTAAACTGCTGCTTGAGCAGATCAATGATTCAACTCCGCAGGTCCCAAAGCCTTTCCAACATCCACAAAGCACAAGCACAGGCACAAGGAACGTGGATACTCTGTGGTATCGTGGACAAATGTCGCTCTGTCAATGATGTTCAAATTCATCCAGGACAAAACAGCTGGCTAGGCTCCTGTACCTATCGTCAGTCTAAATGCTCCTTCTCTCCTCCACCTCCAAGCAGTGGCTGCAGTGTGTATCATTTTCGAAAATACACTGCCCAGGTTTACTCTCCTTGGCTACTCCAATAGCAACTTAGAAACCTGTGATTTGTAGCATCAAGGACAAGGGCTTCAGGCATACGGAAATACCACCATCTTCAGGTTTCCCTCCAACTTACATGTCATCCTGACTTGGATGACACGACCCCTTATCCTGTATCTGTACACTGTGGACGGGTGGGTAGGTAGGTAGATGGATAGGCGACCGGTAGACAGACAGCCAGACAGACAGATCAGAAACTACGGTACGTTTCATACAATGTTTGTGTTGAAATGAACAGGGAGAACAACGTACCTTTTGGCTTAAGGCTGCGTAGTCTATTTGTTTCTCTTTGGACTCATATTTATAAGCCAGAATGGTAGGTAGTCCAATACTGGGCAGTGTGTAAAGGCACGATCCAAACCTACCAGGTTTTAGTTGATTAATAAACTTAAATAAAGCAAAATAGTTAACATTAATAAAAAGCAGCAATGAGATCAAGAAGCAAAATAAAGAAATGTCTAATTTCCTCCCACACTCCAAAATCATGCAGGTTTGTAGGTTAATTGACTTGTTTAATTGTCCCTGGTGTGTAGAATAGAACTAGTGTATGAGTGATCGCAGGTCAGCACAGTCTCGGTGAGCTGAAGGGCCTGTTTCCACACTGTATCTTTATACTAAACTAAGATGTCCATCAAAAAAGTCTATCAATAACCCTACCCTATTTTACTACATCTCTTTACAATAAACGAAAGATTCTTGATTTAAGCCAAATATCTTGAAAGAAGTTGGTCAAACCAAAGGCCCTAATGTGATCTACCATTTAACCAATGGTTTACATAGTGATAGCTTATTAGTTCTTGGATTGAAGTGACGATAGAATAATCGATTTCTCAAAAGATCCAAGCCAGTGCCTCAACAATTGATCAATATTAACACATTTTGAGATCAGCAGTTTTTAACCAACTCACCGAACCAAAGAAACTAAGGAACAGGTGGAACCTCAGTTTCACACTTGACCCAATATTACTTCATGGAATTCCATTGACTTCATGCAATGTTACACCCAAACTATTACAAAAGGTGACACACTGCAAGCCGCAAACTGAAAACTGACTTGCCCACAACAAACATTCTGACATACACCCATCAAGACGTCCATCAAGGAAGACTACACTCTATCCATAACTCTGTCCTATTTTACTACATCTCAGTATAATTCACAATAATTGTGAATTATAAGTTCTAGGAGCAGAATTAGGCCATTTGGCCCATCAAGTCTACTCCGCCATTCAATCATGGTTGATCTATCTTTCTCTCTCAACCCCATTCTCCTGCCTTCTCCTCATTACCCCTGATACCTGTACTAATCAAGAATCTGTCAATCTCCGCCTTAAATGACTTGGCCTCCACAACCGTCTGTGGCAAAGAATTCCACAGATTCACCACTCTAAAGAAATTCCTACTCAACTCCTTTCTGAAGGTATGCCCTTTTATTCTGTTTTCACCACATCCACTCTATCCGGGTGTTTCACTATTCAGTACGTTTCAATGAGGTGCCCCCTCATCCTTCTAAACTCCAGCGAGTACAGGCCCAGTGCCGTCAAACGCTCATCATATGTTAACCAAACCATTCCTGGGATCATTCTCGTAAGTCTTCTCTGTACCCTTTCCAACGCCAGCACATCCTTCCCCAGATTCGCTTTACAGCGAATGCAGCGCCGGAGACTCAGGTTCGATCTTGACTACGGGTGCTGCACTGTAAGGAGTTTGTACGTCCTCCCCGTGACCTGCGTGGGTTTTCTCCGAGATCTTCGGTTTCCTCCCACACTCCAAAGACGTACAGGTATGTAGGTTAATTGACTGGGTAAATGTAAAAAATTGTCCCTAGTGGGTGTAGGATAGTGTTAATGTACGGGGATCACTGGGCGGCGCGGACTTGGTGGGCCGAAAAGGCCTGTTTCCGCGCTGTATATATATGATATGATATGATACAGGGCCCGAAACTGCTCACAACCACGTGTGATGATGTTTCATTGTGTAGGGTGTGTAATGTGTGCAGGCTGGACAAAGGTGAGTAGAGAAAGACCCACCATGCAAATCTGAGCATGGAGGGTGTCCTACCTCAGTCTGAATGATGAAGTCCTCCAGGCTCGCTTTGGAATTTGAGTCACTAAGATTATCTTCGGTCGAGACGCTCTCCTTTTCTAAAACCAATACAAAATATCAATATTTAGGGCGGCACACTTTCGACATTTTATGTTGTCATGTTTCCGTCACAACAATCAATTTGTCCCTTTACACCTCCACCAACCCATTGTGTGCTGCCTCACTCTGCCACCCTACATTTACAGGTTTCATCATTATTGCAGGTAGGTGCAGTAGGGAGTGAGGAGGAAGAAGTCATAGAGTGATACAGTGTAGAAACAGGCCATTCGGCCCAACTTACCCACACTGGCCAACATCTCCCAACTACACGAGTCCCACCTGCCTGCACTTGGTCCATATCCCTCCAAACCTGTCTTATCCATGTACCTGTCTAACTGTTTCCTAAACGTTGAGATAGTCCCAGCCTCAACTTCCTCATATGGCAGCTTGTTCAATACATCCACCACCCTTTGTGTGAAAAAGTTACCCCTCAGATTCCTATTAAATCTTTTCCCCTTCACCTTGAACCTATGTCATCTGGTCCTCAATTCCAGTACTCTGGACAAGAAACTCTGTGCATCTACCCGATCTATTCCTCTAATGATTTTGTACATCTATATAAGATCACCCCTCATCCTCCTGCGCTCCAAGCAGCCTACTCAACCTCTCCATATAGCTCACACCCTCTAGTCCTGGCAACATCCTCGTAAATCTTCTCTGAACCCTTTCAAGCTTGACAATATCTTTCCTATAACATGGTGCCCAGAACTGAACACAATATTCTAAATGCGATCTCACCAACGTCTTATACAACTGCAACATGACCTCCCAACTTATATACTCTATGCTCTGACTTGAAGGCCAATGTGCCAAAAGCCTTTTTGACCACCTTATCTACCTGCAACTTGACCTTCAAGGAACTATGCACCTGCACTCCTAGATCCCTGTGCTCCACAACACTCCCCAGTGGTCTACCATTTACTGAGTAGATCCTGCCCTTGTTCGACGTCCCAAAATGCAACACCTCACACTTCTCTGTATTAAATTCCATCAACCATTCCTCAGCCCACCTGACCAATCAATCCAGATCCTGCTGCAATCTTTCACAACCATCTTCAGTATCTGCAAAACCACCCACTTTTGTATCATCAGCAAGTCATTCCTGGTCAAGGGACGGGAGAAAGAAAAGATCGAGTGAGATGAGGTCTTAAGTAGCAGTAGGACCTTTGGAGCATTATACATTGCTAGGCTTCTTTTTACCAGAATGCAACCTGGATTAGAGGGTTTCAGCTACAGGGAGAGTTTGGTTAGACTGGGATTATTTTCTCTGGAATGTCAGAGGTTGAGGGGAAACTTGGTAGAAATACATAAAATTATGAGAGGAATAGGTAGGGTAGACGGTCAGATCCTTTTTCCCAGGGTAGAAATGTCCAACACTAGAGGGCATCGCTGTACAGTGACACAGGGGAAGTTTAATGGTTCATTGGTTCATTATTATCACAAAAGACATGGCCCAGGATTATCTGGTTGGCGATGGATTTGTGGGCTCCATGTACACATAAACGATGCAACTGTGGAGAATATAGGGGAGTGGTGATAGGAAAAGCTGTATCATACCCACATTCAACAGGCCATCACCAGCTGAATTTTAATTCATATCATCCAAAGTACCTGAGGACTCAGAGCCAGCTCTCCCTTTTTCTGCATCCATTTCTTCATCTTGACCTGCGATCATAAAACATTGATGAGATTCAAGAGCACAATGCAGGTCCACCACCAATTTCCCGGCACCCCGTGCTTCCAGAACCTTTCTGGATTATCTGTGTGGCTGGTCCGAGGGGCAAGATACCGCACTGCAAAGTCAACTTTCGGTAGTCGGTTATGGCATCGGATTTGCTGGCTCCGGCCTGGTCGAACTTCCAGAGCCCCAGCCGCAGGAGGTAAATTTGACCTGGCATATCCTTACGCCTGGAGCCAAATCCTCACAGTAAAAGCCAAGGTACCATCTGCCCAGACAGCATGTCATATTCCGCTTGGGCTGCTTAGAACCCAATGGTATGAATACTGAATTCGCCAATTTTAAGTAATAACTCCCCTAACCCCTAACATCTCTCTTTCCTGTGCACCCCACTGTTGATCACCCATTATCCTGCCCCAGTCACCCTGCTCCTTTCCCCTCCCTCCAACACTCATACCCCATCTCTGTCCCTCCCTCCCTCCTTCCATTCCACCCTGTCCCCTTCCACCCATATCCCACCCTCCAGCTTTACATTTCATCTATAGCCTTTGTCATTTACTCCATCCTCCATTCACCCCTCCCCTCATCTCAATCCATCTATCACTTGCCCCCGGGCTTTGTCTGACTTCCACCTTTATTTTCTACCCCCACCCACCCCCCACCCCCACTCCATCAGTCTGAAGAAGGGTCCCAACCTTAAATGTCACCTATCCATTCCCTCCACAGATGCTGGCTGACCAGCTGAGAATCCTCTGGCACTATACCTTTTGCTCATGACTCCAGTCCCTACGGTTCATTGTATCTTCATTTGTTTTATCTGTCAGTATTCAGTGACTAATGTACAGGGACACCAAAGTCCACCTGAATATCAACATTTCCCAATTTGTTCCCATTTATCAAATACTCTGCTGTTCTGGTTTGTTCACGTTTTTCCGCATTATTTTCCATTTGTCGTGTTCGCTCCTGCACACTTAGCTTGTCTACATCTCTTCAAGTCTCTTTGCATCCGGTTGTTATGAAATCTTTTGAGAAACCTGTGGCACAACACATCAACGCCATCCTTCCTCCCAGCTTTGACCTTCATCAGTTTGCCTATCGAGCAAACAGATCTACAGAAGACGCCATCAATACAGCCCTCTACACTGCACTGAGCCACCTATAGAGCCCGGGGACCTATGTAAGAATGCTTTTCATAGACTACAACTCGGCATTCAATGCGATCATCCCGGGCATACTAGTGGACAAGCTGTATAATAACCTGGGTTTTCCCCCATCCATCTGCGCCTGGATAAGAGACTTCCTCACGAACCGCCCACAATCTGTTAAGATCGGTCCCCACAGCTCCTCCACCATTACGCTCAGCACTGGCTCCCCGCAGGGCTGTGTGCTGAGCCCCCTCCTCTATGCTCTGTATACACACGACTGCACTCCTATCCACCCCTCCAATTCAATCATCAAATTTGCAGACGACACAACTGTGGCCGGTCTGATCACTGGAGGAGAGGAGTCTGCATACAGAGACGAGGTCTGTGGTCTGTCCAAATGGTGTGAGGCAAACTGAATACCAGTAAGACAAAAGAAAATGTACTGGACTTTAGGAGACACAGAGCAGTTCCTACCCCACTTCTTATAAATGGGAGTGGAGAGAGTCTCCACCTTCAAGTTCCTGGGGACCACCATCTCCCAGGACCTCTCCTGGACTACAAATACTACAGCGGTAGTTAAAAAGTCACAGCAGAGACTGCACTTTTTAAGACTGCTCCAGAAAAACAAACTGAAGGAGAATCTGCTGGTGACCTTCTACCGCTCCACCATTGAGAGCGTACTGGCATACTGCACCATTGTGTGGTATGCTGGCTGCTCGGCTGCAGACCAGAAGGCCCTCCAGAAGGTTATTAAGACAGCAGAGAAAATTATCGGCTGTCCACTACCTTCTCTGAAGGACATCTCCAGCTCGCGTTGTCTAAACAGGGCCAGAAATATAATTAATGACAGCACACACCCAGGATATGAACTGTTTGCTCTCCTGCCCTCTGGGAGGCGCTACAGGAGCCTAAGGGCCAGAACAAACCGACTTAAAAACATTTTCTTTCCCTGGAAATGGAAATACTTGACTTGATGTGACTCTCACTTTCATTGCACTTTTAAAAAATATATTCAGCATCTTAGGTGCAAAACTCATTTATTATTTATTAATTTTTATTGGTTTTTATTGATATTGGTACTTGTTGTGTTGGTTCCTATGTTTGTGCGATTGTTTTTGAAAGATTTGCACTGTCGCACTGTTTCAGATGTAGCACTTCTAATTTCATTGTACTGTTCGTACAATGACAAACAAAGGCATATTATTATTATTATTATCTTCCTCTGCTTCACAATTCTAATTAGTTTATAGATACAGCGTGGAAACGGGTCCTTCGGCCCACCAAGTCCACGCTGACCATTGATCATTCATTCACACTAGTTCTATGTTATTGCACTTTCTCATCCACTCCCTACACACCCGGGACAATCTAACCTACAAACCTGCACGTCTTTGGGATGTGGGAGCAAACTGGAGCACCCGGAGGAAACCCACGCGGTCACAGGGAGAACGTGCAAACTCCACACAGACAGCACCCGAGGTCAGGATTGAACCCAGGCCTCTGCACGGCAGCGGCTCTATCAACTGTGCTACTGAACTAGTTTACTATCAGCTTATTTCAACCTACGACATTTCATCCCCTCATCCAAACCATTGATATTTATTGTGAATAGCTGGGGCCCAAGACAGACATTTATATTGGCAAGATGTAGGAACAAGGAATTGGAGATGCTGGTTTACAAAACAAAAGACACAAAGTGCTGGAGTAACTCAGCGGGTTAGGCAGCATCCCTGGAGAATATGGATAGGTGATGATTCCGGTTGGGTCCCTTCTTTACGCTCTGGTTGGGACCCTTCTTCTGAGTCTTAAGAAGGGTCACAACTTAAAAGGTCTCATCCTATCACCAACAAGAGAACGGTCCTGACCTATCATCTATCTCATTGGAGACCCTTGGACTAACTTTAAACGGACTTAACAGGACTTTATCTTGCACTAAACGTTATTCCCTTTAACCTGCATCTGTACACTCTGGACAGCTTGATTGTAATCATGTGTAGTCTTGTCTTTGACTGGTTGGCATGCAACAAACAAGCTTTTCACAGGTGACAATAAAAATAAATGAAACTAAACTAAATAGGCAAGACAGAGAAGGAGAGAAAACCAGGAAAGACTCAGCAGTTCAGGCTGCATTTGTGGGAAGTGTTAACATTTCAGGTCAGAGAGCCATGTGGATTCTCTCCATTATTTTCCAGTTTCTACTTTTAACTGCAGCACAATTGTCTTACCAGTTTCTTCGAGGCCATGACCGAGAAGCCAGCTGGAATCTGTCTGCGTCAATATGGATGTCAGTGGGCGTTCATGAGCAGCGAGGTTTTCAGAGTAAGAATCCAGAAGGCACAGACTGCTTCCACTGCTGCTGGTTGATGAGAATGTAAGGTTACATACACACACGCACTCCAAAATAGTCCAGGATTTAGAGCACAAATCATTTGGGGAATTCACAGACCATTCATTTATTTCCTTGTTCTCAATGCACCTGGGGCAACCTGGGGCGCGATTCATTTCAATAATCCACAACAAACATTCTCTTTTCAAATTATACAGCAAAGGAATGGGTCCTTCGGCCCAGCCGACTCCATGCTGACCATCGATCACCCGCTCACACTCGTTCTATGTTATCCCTCTTCCGCATCCACTCCCTGCGCACTCGGGTAATTTACAGAGGCCAGTTAACCTGCAAACCTGCACATCTTTGGGATGTGGGAGGAAATCGGAGCACCGGGAGGAAACTCACCCGGTGACAGGGAGAAGGTGCAAACCCCACACGGATGGCATCCGAGGTCAGGATTCAACCTAGGTCTCTGTCGCTGTGAGGCAGCAACTCTACAGCTGCACCACTGTGCCATCCTATTTGCATTCTCTGCATGACAACTTTGGGATGCCGTCCTTACCAACAATGCCGATATACTCTATTTAAGGATCTATTTGTACTACAACAACTCTGCTGCAAATATTGAAAGATTTAGATAAATTAACAATTGACACACTCAAATTGACTCCATCAAAATGGACACACTCTTTGTGTCCAAGTACAGCTGCCGACCTAGTACTGGAATCATTTGCAGGTCATGAGATATTCCTAAAGTGGGAGGATGAGCCTGGGTCCTTGGGTTTAACAGGAAGCCTGCCTCAGTCAGAACTACTCCATCAAGGACTATTCACAGCCCGGTTATTCCCTCTTTAGTTTAGATTAGTTTAGTTTAGAGATACAGTGCAGAAACTGGCCCTCCGGCTCACGAGCCCACGCCATCAAGTGATCACCCCATACACTAGCACTTTCCTCCACACTTGGGACAATGTACAATCTTTGCCTCTGCCGCTGTGCCACTACCACCCTTATTGTCCCAGAAAATTATCCTGATATTGTATTACTCACAAGCACTAGCAGCCATCCTGTCACAATGCAAGAATATAAGAGATAGATACATTAGTAAAGCAGATATTGACAAATGTGTAGGCAGGAACTGCAGATGCTGGTTTATACCGAAGATAGACACAAAGTGCTGGAGCATCTTAGCGGGTCAGGCAGCATTACTGGAGAAAAGGAACAGGTGACGTCTCAGGACGAGACCCTTCTTCAGACTGAGATATTTTCGGAGATTGACAGATTCTTGATTAATACGGGTGTCAAGTATTACGGGGAAAAGGCAGGAGAATGGGGTTGAGAGGGAAAGATAGATCAGCCATGATTGAATGGCATGATGGGCACAGTGGCCTAATTCTGCCCCGATGACTGATGAACTTATGAAGTAGACCATTTAGCCTCTCATATCTCCTCCATCATTTATTAACATCATGGCTGATTTTTAAACCCATATTTAGAGAGAGAGGGGGATACAGCGCGGAAACAGGCCCTTCGGCCCACCGAGTCCACGCCGCCCAGCGATCCCCGCACATTAACACTATCCTACACACACTAGGGACAATTTTTTTAATTATTTTTTTTACATTTGCCCAGCCAATTAACCTACATACCTGTACGTCTTTGGAGTGTGGGAGGAAACCGAAGATCTCGGAGAAAACCCACGCAGGTCACGGGGAGAACGTACAAACTCTGTACAGACGGCGCCCGTAGTCAGGATCGAACCTGAGTCTCCGGCGCTGCATTCGCTGTAAGGCAGCAACTCTACCGCTGCGCCACCTTGCATCAATTCCTTCAATATCTAAAAATTCCTTCAATATCTAAAAATCTATATACTCTGAAGAATGCACTCAGTGAGCAAGGATCTACAGCCCTTTTTAGTAGAGAAGTTCATCGAGTCACTGTGCGTTGGGTTAGGAAATTTATTCTCACCTCCTTTTTGAGACTCTCAGGCTGATGTTGCCAGGTCACAGGGGCCTGAGCTGTAGGAAGAGGGTGGGCAGGCTAGGACTTTATTCCTTGGAGCGCAGGAAGCTAAGGCGTGATCTTATAGAGGTGTATAAAATCATGAGGGGCACAGATAAGAAACATAGAAAAATAGGTGCAGGAGTAGGCCATTTGGCCCTTTGAGCCAGCACCGCCATTCAATATGATCTTGGCTGATCATCTAAAATCAGTACCCTGTTCCTGCTTTATCCCCCAAGACAAAGGCAAATGTATACTTTTGCCCAGGGATGGGGAACCAAGAACCAGGGTACGTGAGGGGAAAGATTTAATAGGAACATGAGGCAACTTCTTCTCACAGAGGGTGATGGGGGTATGGAACGAACCACCAGAGTTGAGGCAGGCACAGTAACAACAGTTAAAAGACATTTGGACAGGTGGATGGATAGGAAGAGTTTCAAGGGATTTGGGTCTAACGCAGGCAAATGAGACCAGCTTAGATGGTCAACATAGAGGAGATGGTCCGAAGGGCCTGTTTCCGTTCCGTATGACACTATAATAAAAAAATCAAAGTAATGCCACCTGCTGTTGTAATCGCTTTTGTCATCGAGATCACAGTCAGTTAAGGATTCCTCTGGGGTGAAACTGTTTAAAATACTCGGGTACCGTGAAGAACCTAAAAGAGGAAAAATCTGTTTTGAGCACATGCTGTGTTATGGCCATTAAAATTCAAGGAAGTGAGATGCATTCTTAAAAAGATTACCCTTAGGGTCACTAGGTTCCTGCTATATGTTCAATTATATCTTTAATGCAATATATTTTATCTTCATCAATGCTTATAAACTCAGAACTATGAACATCATTGTTAATCAATGTTATATGTGTTACATCGTAGCAAGAAATGTTGTAACTTTTTGTTCCACAGTCGTACCACTCTTTTAAATCTTTATTTGTCCATGCACTGTGTCCAGTCTTTTCTATAACTGGATAGCACACAAACTAAAGCTTTTCACTGTACACTTGACGATAATAAACGAAACTAAATTTAACCTTAAATTAATGACAGCAACACAGGTCCAAAGTTGAATTATCCCTTGGTCGAATTAATCTCACAGAAGAACACCTGAGCTTCATACAAAGCATTTTGTGGCCTTCGGGAGTCAACATTAAGAAAACCAATTTCAGACACTCATAAAACTAGCATTTAATTCCTTCCAATTTCTATTGGTAATTTGAAATAACTGTTCTACTTTTTATCTACATCATAAATCATCATAGTCCTCCTCATCGTCTACCTCCTTCTTCTTCTCCCCCGCACCACCTCAAGATTGAGAATGTCTTACACCCACTTCTGTTTTCCAAAACCAAGAGTCTGGATAGAGTGGATGTGGCGAGGTTGTTTCCACTGGTGGGAGAGTCTAGGACCAGAGAGAGGCCTTGGTCTCAGAACAAAACGACATACCTTCAGAAACGTAATATAAGAAAATAACTGCAGATGCTGGTACAAATCGAAGGTATTTATTCACAAAATGCTGGGGTAACTCAGCAGGTCAGGCAGCATCTCGGGAGTGAAGGAATGGCCGATGTTTCGGGTCGATGCTGCCTGACCTGCTGAGTTACTCCAGCATTTTGTGAATAAATACCTTTAGAAAGGTGATGAGGAGGAATTTCTTTAGTCAGAGTGTGGTGAATCTGTGGAATTAATTGCCACAGAGCGCTGTGGAGGCTAAGTCAATGGATATTTTTAAGGCAGAGATTGATAGATTCTTGATTAGTAAGGGTGTCAACGGTTGAATGGGGTTGAGAGGGCAAGATAGATCAGTCATGATCTAATTGGGGACAGTCAGCATGGCTTTGTCCTGGGCAGGTCATGTCTTACACTGGTGATTGAGTTTTTTGAGGAGGGGACAAAGGTGATGGGTGAGAGTCGAGCAGCGGATGGCCAATACTAAGAAATCTGGCAAGGTCCCTCCTGTTAGGCTGATTCAGAAGATTAAGATTCATGGCATCCATGGTGAGTTTGGAGTTTGGATGCAGAACAGGCTTACCCAGAGAAGTCAGACGGTAGAAACATGGTACTGCAGGTGCTGGTTTGCAACAAAAAAAAAGACACAAAGTGTTGGAGTAACTCAGTGGATCAGGCAGCATCTCTGCAGAAAATTTGATAGGTGATTTTTCGGGTTGGGACCCTTCTTCAGATCATCACTCAGAGCTTTATACACTCAGTAGTGTGAACAAAAGCATGAGTTAAACTTCCAGGGCAACAACCAGTCTGTATAATTAGAGTCATACAGCACGGAAACGGGCCCTTCAGCCCCACTTGCCCATACCCACCAAGGTACCTTACTAAGCTGATTCCACCTGCCCATATCCCACTAAACCTTTTCTAGCCATGTACCTGTCCAAATGTCTTTCATGTTTTTTTTAAATTTCAGATTTAATTTTGTTGAAATAGGACTCTACTTCCAATCCGAGAACAATCGCGTCGTTTTTCTCCAGAGATGCTGCCTGATCCGCTGAGTTAGACAGGCACATCGTGCCTATCTTAGGTTTATCTTTGCAGGCTTATACTCGCTGGAATTTGGAAGACTGAGGAGGGATCTTATTGAAACGTATAAAATTCTTAAGGGGTTGGAGAGGCTAGATGCGGGAAGTTTGTTCCCGATGTTGGGGAAGTCCAGAACCAGGGGTCTTTTAGGACCGAGATGAGAAAACATTTCTTCACACAGAGTGGTGAGTCTGTGGAATTCTCTGCCACAGAAGGTAGTTGAGGCCAGTTCATTGGCTATATTTAAGAGGGAGTTAGATGTGGCCCTTGTGGCTAAAGGGATCAGGGGGTATGGAGAGAAGGCAGGTACAGGTTACTGAGCTGGATGATCAGCCATGATCATCCATGATCATATTGAATGGCGGTGCAGGCTCGAAGGGCCGAATGGCCTACTCCTGCACCTATTTTCTATGTTTCTATGATTGTATTTTTTGCATGATCGGGATTCTCATGCAATTGTTTCATTGTGAGGACAGGCAGCTCCTGTTGCCGGTATGTGAGGTGACGCGACCCCAGCGCCTGATTCCAGCTGCTGTCCGCCTCCTCAGCACGCAGTGTTACCTGATTTGTTGTGTTGCCGGCCCTGGCGTCGCTGATCATCCTCGCTCATTGTGCCCAGCCCTACAGCAGGGTAGCGGCCAGAGGCTCGGCGCTCCCTCTGCCGGAGCGCTCCCTCGGCGCTCCCTCAGTGCGGCGCTCCCTCTGCAAGAGGGCTCCCTCAGTGCGGCGCTCCCTCTGCAAGAGCGCTCCCTCAGTGCGGCGCTCCCTCTGCAAGAGCGCTCCCTTAGTGCGGCGCTCCCTCTGCAAGAGCGCTCCCTTAGTGCGGCGCTCCCTCTGCAAGAGCGCTCCCTTAGTGCGGCGCTCCCTCTGCAAGAGCGCTCCCTCAGTGCGGCGCTCCCTCTGCAAGAGCGCTCCCTTAGTGCGGCGCTCCCTCTGCAAGAGCGCTCCCTCTCTCTGCCGGGGCTCCCTCGGCGCGGCGCTCCCTCTGTCTCTGCCGGGGCGCTCCCTCAGTGTGGCGCCGGCCAAGTGTTGCCACGCGTTGCCATGGGGACCAAGTGGTTACACTCTCGGAATGTTGCCGATTCTGCGCAGGCGCGGGGCGGCGCGGACGCTGCGGCTCCTAGTCACTTGTCTGCACCCTCTAGTTTATCTCAGATACTCTTTAAACCTCACATTTTTTGTTATCATTTGCTCCAAAAAAAAGTTGTTGTGTCTGGATGCCAAGATCGCTTCGATTGCATTTTCATTTTAGGACGTTTAACTGATGAGGATTAACCAGTTCAGGGATGAAATCACCAGAGATAGACACAAAATGCTGGAGTAACTCAGCGGGTCAGGCAGCATCTCTGGAGAGACGGAATAGGGCGATTGCACGGTTGGTCAAAAGGTCAATGTGTGTGACCCACGGAGTCGCTCAAGCGTACTGGAGGACAAGCAAGCCTCCGGCATACACTCGTCACACACGCAACACGTACATTCTTACCTGGAAAATACCGTCAAAATGGTCAGTTTTGTGCTGTTAAAAATTGGGGAATTGGGCTAACCGTGAGAGCCATTTATCGTCCTTCAGAATTCCAAAAGTGAGGAGAAAAGATGGTAGAGAGAAGCGAATGTTGAAGGGACAATAACAGCTAAAGTGGATGGCGAACATTGGCCGTGCTGATATCAAGATGGAAAAGATCGAGAATTATCGCATTTGTCCACTGCTTTTCAGTTCCTGTTTTCTACTGCACAACCGCCAACAGCTGGGCTATCTGGTGAGGTTCGCTCACGTGGGTACTGGTTGCAAAACAGTTATTGAGATTTTTATGTGGGCAAGTTTGGTGAGATGATCCATGTCCAAGTTGTCGAGCTGTGACTTGTAGATTGACAAGGTTGGTGCACATCTGGTGGTGTCGGGAAGGATGTTCCACTCTGAGATAGACCATGGATATAGTGACTGTAGGTAGTTTGTTTTTGTTTGCTCTAATTCTAGTATAAATGAAGTGACCCGAGGATTGTCTTGTAAATTTCTGAGTATTGGATTGAATAAAGTGAGATATGTTACTGGGGATGATGCCATGAGTCTCTTTGTAGACAGTACATAAGTGGGCTTTGGTGCGTCTTGACTCCAGCGACTCCCAGCCAAGGCGATTTAACATATCGGAGACCCTTGACTATCTTGAGTAGTCGTCACAAACAAACCATGCTGCACGCCTCTGAACCTTGTCAAGGGTGTCAGTGTTATTTTTCTGGTGAGGGTCCCATATTGTCTGGCAATATTCCAACAGTGGGCGGACAAGTGTTTTGTATGCTACCTCCTTTGTTAGTTTGTAACAACTGGATAAATTTCTCTGGAGAAGGCCCAAAGTTATGTTTGCTTTTGTGACAATCTGGTTTGTGTGTCTGTTCCAGGCTAGGCCAGATGCAAGTTCAACTCTCAGGCATGGGTGGTGATCAATTTCTTTAAGCAGGTTGTCTCCAATCTTGTGCGGGTTTATGATCGGCTTGACTTTATGAGTAACTCTCATGGAAAAGCATTTGGTGTCATTGAAACCCATTCGCCAAATGGTTTCCCCAATTGTAAAGATTGTTTGTCATTGTGAAGAACCGTGGCATCTTCAGCAGCTTTGATTTCTGGATACACAATACAGTCGTTTGCGAAGAGTCTCACTCTCGAAGACAGGTTGTCTTCAACAGTAAGGCATTCTTTGTGTTTTTTCTTGATTCCTTTGAGATCTAAGAAGTTTTAGAAGTGACAAATCTGGCTGTAAAATTGTCAACAATTGCTTTAAATCAATTCTCCCACTTGATAAAACATTGAATCAATCGCAAATCATTACCACGCCATGTCCATGCAGTAACTCAATACAGACTTGCCGTTCATTGACCCATATACCGACCCATATCTTTTCGCATGCAATGTAGTGCGTTCTAATTCATGTGGGTATTATTGAAAAGCACAGTCGTAATGCTGCTGCCAGTTGCCTTGCTATGCTCTCGATCGCAAGTCACGCCGGGTCATGGACAGACGCCGGGAGGGATGAGGTTAAATGTATTGATGGAGATTCATTTCTGTGTTCGTATGGTTTGTTTACCACAGCTTTCAAGTGGGTGTTTACATGCAAAAAGACAACGGCTTCTGAAGGGAAAATTCTCAGAAAATAAATCGCAAATCTTTTACATAATTGAACTTAGGTGCTACAGAATTATACGTGGGTTTTGAATGACATTTTACTCAGATGCAAGCCAAGGAATGGCAGAATTATTAGCTAGTAATTGAACATATTTCAGCTCAGTCAATTGACAATATCTTTGAAAGGGAGGGAGGTGTTTAAGCTGTCAGGGCATATTATTATTTTCCAAAATATACATTTCAATTTTACATGTTTAATGCCTACTCACATTCATTTACATTCATTTATTTATTTATTTAATTTTGCATTACAGAACAGCCTGCAGCATGGAACGATGTTACCAATCCTGATTGGGCACCAACTGTGAATATGGGACGCGGTGATGACAATGAGCAGGATAGAAGAACGTTCACAAGAACGTGCGACAAGAAGAGAGAGTATGAAGGCGGATTTGACCGCAGCTCAAGTACTCGTAGCTCTGCAAGACGATGCTGAACAGGTTAATGATTACGAAAACTTTGAACCGGAGCTGCAAGTACACCGCGAACTTCACATGGAAACACAAACACCAGTCAAAGAGACAATGGGCACATCAACATAAACAGAAATGTGTGCAGCAGACAGCACAGTACTGGAAGCACATGCAGACAACAACAATAAGGAGCTCGCGAATGCAAGACAAGAAGCAGCCCAAATGAAGTTCACAGAAGAAACTCTTTGAACATTTCGTGCGTACTCGTCAGTTGAAAGATTGGAAGCACACTGCGACAATTCAACAGCTGCTGGGACCCAAGACGGTCCCACTGTACTGGCAGCCATAGTAATCAACACACTCGCGCTTGCCTCCAGCACACCGCTTGTCCTCCAGAAGGCGTTGCGTGACAACATTACGGGTCAAGTGTCATGACTTCGCCGGCCGTGCAACCGCCCTATAGGTGGTGTTCCGGGTCGAAACACTTCGTTCGATCACCAGCCTGCACATACTCCCTACGCCACTAGGTGGCCTCTTGATGCATTTTTGTCCACGTTTTTGCATTCCTTTTAGGTGTTGCTCGGAGTTAATTATATTTTTAAACTGAACATAATTGCTCTGTGCCTTTTTTAATAAGACTGTCAACTTCTGACTTTATTTAGCAATTATCTTAAATTTCTCACCTTTTCCCTTTCTAACATTAATAATGAGTTAAACTGGATTAAAAGTTTAAACAGATATTCATTATTGCAAAAAACAAAGAGCTGGAGGAACTCAGCGGGTCAGGCAGCACCTACTGAGGGAAATGGACAGGCAACGTTTTGGGTCAGAACCCTTTTTCAGACTGATAAATGTTGGTTTCCTTCCACATATGCAGCCAGACCTGCTGAGTTCTTCCAGCACTTTGTTATTAGCTTTAGATTCTAGCATCTGAATATCAGTTTGCAAAATGCCCTAGCGATTAAATGCATCATTTATTGTTCAACCAACAATGTCTTTTGCAACAGTGTATGCGTGTTGGGCAGTGGGGGTGCAGGAATTTAGATTTTACAGATGTAGCGTGGAAACAGGCCCTTCGGCACGACGAGTCTGCCACAACCAGTGATCGCCCCATACACAACACTACCCTGCACACGAGGGACAATTTTACAATGAAGCCTAATTAACCTACAAACCTGTACATCTTTGGAGTGTGGGACAAATCCGGAGCACCCGGAGAAAACCCACGTGTTCACAGGGAGAACGTACAAACTCCGTACAGACACCAGGATCAGGATCGAATCCAGGTCTCTGACGCTGTAAGGCAACAGCTCCACTGCTGTGCCACTGTGCTGCTCAATTGGTTGGTGGAGGTTAAAAGGGACAAGTTGATTGGGGTGAGGGATACACAACATAAAATGTTCGAAGAAGGAACTGCAGATGCTGGTTTACAAAAAAAGCACACAAAATGTTGGAGTAACTTAGAGAGTCCAGGCATGGAGAACATGGATAGGTGATGATTCGGGTCGGGACTCTTCTTCAGACTGATTGTAGGGTGGTGGGGAGGGGGGGGGGTTGTTAGAAGGGCTGGGGGAGAGGAGGAGAGAGGCAAGACAAAGTGTGACAGGTAATAAGTGAATTTAGGAACGGGGTATTTTCACAATTTGCAACTCATCAATTCTTCTGTCTCACACCCCGTTTTAATCTCCAGCCTCTGTTCCAACCACCTGCCTATCAATAGTCAATAGTCGTTTATTTGTCACATACACATAAATGTGTAGTGAAATGAAACATTACCCGCAGTTGAAACACTAAGACCAATAAGAATAATCAATAAAAATGCAATAACACATACAATCATACACTAACACCAAACAAAAGAAACATCCATCACAGTGAGTCTCCTCCAGTCCCTTCTCACTGTGATGGAAGGCCAGAATGTCTTTTCTCTTCCCTGCCGTCTTCTCCCGCGGTTAGGCTGTTGAACTTGCCACGTCGGGGCGGTCGGGGCTCCCGACATTGGAGCGCCGCGCCGGACGGTGAAAGGTCCGCGGCGGGCCGACCCAAGCCCCGCGATTCGGGGCGGGCGAACACGCTGCCTCTGCCGTTCGCTTTTTACTCGCCACGCTTTGTCCTGCACCTCCTCCTCTCTCCCAGTTTTCTCCCCCCTCCACCCGTACAATCAGTCTGAAGATGGATCCAAACCCGAAAACTCACCTATCAATGTTCTCCAAAGTTGCTGCCTGATCCGCTGAGCCACTCCAGCACTGTGTCTCTTAGCATAATACTGCGAGACCATCATCTGCAATAATAACCTGAAGACAAGTTCAAATTCAATTAAGTAAATAAATCTGGAACAATAAGCTTGTGTCAGTAATGGTGACAGTAAAACTATTGGATGGTTGTTAAAATCTAGTCTGGTTCAGACTAGTTCCCTCCATCTAGGGATGGAAATCTTCCTTCATTGCCTGCGCTACTTTTCACATGTTGAAGCAAAGAACTGCAGATGCTAGTTAATACACAAAAGGACACAAAGTGCTCGTGTAACTCAGCAAGTCAGGCAGCACCCCTGTAGAACATGGGTGGGTGATGTTTCGGGTCGAGAAGGGTCCCAACCCCAAATGTCATCTATCCATGCTCTCCAAGAATGCTACCTGACCTGTTCAGTTACTCTGGCACTTTGTGTACTTCTATTCTGCATTTCACATGACTGCTCCTCTGGTCTCCTTTGAAATGGGCTGGTGAGCCACTTAGTTCAAGGGTAATAATGCATAACGACTATTGTCCTTGCCAGTGATACCACATCCAGTGTTTTTTTTAAATGAGAGAGGTAAGCAGAGAGAGGGGGTGGGGTTTATGAGATGATATGGCAGGCAGAATCAAGAGTTAAAAATTTGAGAGGTTTCATGTTGCAATTTACGGTTCTGTTGAAGAATGAAATTCTAATGTTGCAAGTGACAAGTACAGACGGCTATGGAGGTCAAGTCTTTGGTATATTGTACTATTAGTCCTCATATTATACTACTCCCAGAAACTGTCACCATGCAAGAATATAAGAGATAGATACCTAAGCAAAGCAGAGATTGAC
Organism: Rhinoraja longicauda; assembly: GCF_053455715.1. Taxonomy (NCBI): domain Eukaryota; kingdom Metazoa; phylum Chordata; class Chondrichthyes; order Rajiformes; family Arhynchobatidae; genus Rhinoraja; species Rhinoraja longicauda. The sequence goes on from NC_135965.1 coordinate 18,922,202, forward strand.
AAATGTGTAGGAAGGAGGTAGCGCAGCGGTAGAGTTGCTGCTTTACAGCGAATGCAGCGCCGGAGACTCAGGTTCGATCCTGACTACGGGTGCTGCACTGTAAAGAGTTTGTACGTTCTCCCCGTGACCTGCGTGGGTTTTCTCCGAGATCTTCGGTTTCCTCCCACACTCCAAAGACGTACAGGTATGTAGGTTAATTGGCTGGGTAAATGTAAAAATTGTCCCTAGTGGGTGTAGGATAGTGTTAATGTACGGGGATCGCTGGGCGGCACGGACTTGGAGGGCCGAAAAGGCCTGTTTCCGGCTGTATATATATGATATTAGTGGGCAAAATTAGGGCACATGGTATTGGGGGTAGGGTACTGACATGGATAGAAAATTGGTTGACAGACAGAAAGCAAAGAGTGGGGATAAATGGGTCCCTTTCGGAATGGCAGGCAGTGACCAGTGGGGTACCGCAAGGTTCGGTGCTGGGACCCCAGCTATTTACGATATACATTAATGACTTAGACGAAGGGATTAAAAGTACTATTAGCAAATTTGCAGATGATACTAAGTTGGGGGGTAGTGTGAATTGTGAGGAAGATGCAATAAGGCTGCAGGGTGACTTGGACAGGTTGTGTGAGTGGGCGGATACATGGCAGATGCAGTTTAATGTAGGTAAGTGTGAGGTTATTCACTTTGGAAGTAAGAATAGAAAGGCAGATTATTATCTGAATGGTGTCAAGTTAGGAGGAGGGGGAGTTCAACGAGATCTGGGTGTCCTAGTGCATCAGTCAATGAAAGGAAGCATGCAGGTTCAGCAGGCAGTGAAGAAAGCCAATGGAATGTTGGCCTTCGTAACAAGAGCAGTTGAGTATAGGAGCAAAGAGGTCCTTCTACAGTTGTACCGGGCCCTGGTGAGACCGCACCTGGAGTACTGTGTGCAGTTTTGGTCTCCAAATTTGAGGAAGGATATTCTTGCTATGGAGGGCGTGCAGCGTAGGTTCACTAGGTTAATTCCCGGAATGGCGGGACTGTCGTATGTTGAAAGGCTGGAGCGATTGGGCTTGTATACACTGGAATTTAGAAGGATGAGGGGGGATCTTATTGAAACATATAAGATAATTAGGGGATTGGACACATTAGAGGCAGATAACATGTTCCCAATGTTGGGGGAGTCCAGAACAAGGGGCCACAGTTTGAGAATAAGGGGTAGGCCATTTAGAACGGAGATGAGGAAGAACTTTTTCAGTCAGAGGGTGGTGAAGGTGTGGAATTCTCTGCCTCAGAAGGCAGTGGAGGCCAGTTCGTTGGATGCTTTCAAGAGAGAGCTGGATAGAGCTCTTAAGGATAGCGGAGTGAGGGGGTATGGGGAGAAGGCAGGAACGGGGTACTGATTGAGAGTGATCAGCCATGATCGCATTGAATGGCGGTGCTGGCTCGAAGGGCTGAATGGCCTACTCCTGCACCTATTGTCTATTGTCTATTGTCTATTGATATGATATGATATGAAGGAGCTGGTTTATACCGAAAATAGACACAAAGTGCTGGAGTAATTAAGCGGGCCAGGCAACATCTCTGGAGAAAAGGAACGCGGTGTGGCCTCCTCCTGCACCTATTATCTATTGAAATTAGCACTGGGAAAATAAATCTACAAGTCACAACCATTCTGAAATATATATTTATTTAAAAAGGCTATCATAGCAACATAATTTAAATAAATTGGCACAGTCAGTAAAGCTCCACAATGATTTTATGTTTAATCTACAGAGAAGATAGACAAAAATAATTAGCAATGAGTCACCACAAAAAAACACCGTCAGCACTTATCTATCACGAGCAGCAGGTCGAGATGGTGACGTTAATGCCCAGGTTGCCGTTGTCGGCAAAGAGGTGGGCAATGGCGGCATCGAAGACCAGGCAGTCGCTGTTGTGGATGGCCGTGGCCACTCCGTCGTGGATGGACCGCGGTGTGGCCTCCCAGGTCAGCCGCCGACGGTTGCCGTTCAGCTCCAGCCGGTAGGCAAAGTTCTCGGCCTGCTTGCGGGCACCGATGAGCAGCACGATGGCGAAGAACTGCTGGTGCCCCTCGTACTTCTCCTGCTTCTCCAGCACCAGCATGAAGTGTCGGCCGAAGCACGACTGCATCATGACCCAGTCCACCGCACCGGGCAGGTTGATGTCCGTGGCCAGGAACACGATGTCCTCGCCCTGCAAGGTGGTGATGCTCTTGTGCACGTGGACCAGGTGAGACATCACCTGCTCCAGCGAACCCTGCCACTTGCAGGAGGCGCCGGGGCAGGGGCAAGAGTAGGGCCGGTACTCGCAAGCGTCCTCGTGGTCCGGCTTCTCGGTGTGGTGGAGAGTCAGCAAACATCCCGTCGAGGCGTACTGTCAAACAGAAAAAATATACATTAAACACAAGACCATAAGACACAGGAGCAGAATGACACCATTCAGCTCAATGAGTCTGCTCCACTAGGGCGGCACAGTGGCACAGCGGTAGAGCTGCTGCCCCATGGCGCCAAGGACCCGGGTTCGATCCTGACTATGGGTGCTGTCCATATGGAGTTTGCACCTTCCCTCTGTGGGTTTTCACCGGGCGCTCCGGTTTCCTCCCACATTTCAAAGATGTGCAGGTTTGGAGGTTAATTGGCCTCTAAATTGTCCCTGCTGCGTAGGATAGAAGTAGTGTACGGGTGTTCATTGGTTGGCGGAGACTTGGGTGGGCCGAATGGCCCGTTTCCACGCTGTATCCCGAAACTAAACCTAAATTAAACCTAAGCTTAAATACATAGGAACAGAATTACACCATTCAGCCCATCAAGTCTACTCCACTATTCAATAATGCCTGATCTAATTTTCCCTCTCAACCCCATTTTCCTGCCTTCTCCCCATAACCTTCGACACCCTTACTAATCAAGAATCTATCGATCTCTAAAAGCCTGTTAAATGCCGCTAGAGTATCTGCTTCCACCACCACCCTTGGCAGTGCATTCCAGGCACCAGCCACTCTCTACGTAAACTCTATCTATCCCTCTCAATAAACAATAGACAATAGGTGCAGGAGTAGGCCATTCGGCCCTTCGAGCCAGCACCACCATTCAATGTGATCATGGCTGATCATTCTCAATCAGTACCCTGTTCCTGCCTTCTCCCTGTACCCCCCGACTCCGCTATCCTTAAGAGCTCTATCTAGCTCTCTCTTGAATGCATTCAGAGAATTGGCCTCCACTGCCTTCTGAGGCAGAGAGTTCTACAGATTTACAACTCTCTGACTGAAAAGGTTTTTCCTCATCTCTGTTCTAAATGGCCTACCCCTTACTCTTAAACTGTGGCCCCTGGTTCTCATCTTAAAGCTCAGAGTCAAGAGCGTTTAATTATCACGGATACCGATAACAGAACAATGAAATCCTTACTTCTTGCAGCTTTACAAAGGCCCATTATCGCAACAACACACAAATCAGTATGCATCAATCAGTAACGTAATATATTAATAATCAATAATTTAATAATACTAGGTAACCAGACCATAGTAATGCAAGACCGTAGTCCATTGCGGTTAGTGCTCAAGAGCCTGATGGTTACTGGGAAGAAGCTGTTCTTGAACCGTGGTTACCGTTTCCAGGCTCCTGTACCTTCTTTCTGATGGGAGGAGTGAAATGAGAGCGTGGCCGGGGTAGTGTGGGTCTTCGATGACATTAGCTGCCTTTGTGAGGAAGTGCCTCCTTTTCCAGTGCGCTCTCGCAACTTTGTCTGGATCAAAGGAGATGCTGGACCACCAGTTGTTGGAAAATTGATTGTCGGTGACCCGTTTAGAGAAACAGTGCAGAAACAGGCCCTTCGGCCCAACGACTCCGCGCCAACCAGCGATCCCCGTTACACTAGCACACACGCTTGTCCCATATCTCTCTAAAGCGTGTGTAGGAAGGAACTGCAGTTGCTGCTTTACACAAGATAGGCACAAAATGCTGGAGTAACTCAGCGGGACAAACAGCAGTTCTGGAGAGAAGGAATGGGTGACGTTTCGGGTCCAGACTCTTATCTTTGGCCCATATCCCTCTAAACTTTTTCTATCCATGTACCTGTCCAAATATCTGTTAAATGTTGTTATAGTACCTGCCTCATCTACCTCCTCTAGCACAGAAACAGACCAAGATGCCCAATCTACATTAGTCCCACCAGCCCATGTTTGGCCCATATATATTCCTCTAGAGCTTTCCTGTCCAAGTATCTGTCCATATGCATTTTAGATGTTGTTATGACCTGCCTCAACTACCTCCACAATTGGCTCGTTCCATGTACCCACCACCCTCTGCATGATAAGGTTGCCCCTCGGATTCCTATTAAATCTTTCCCTTCCCACCTTGAATCCATGTCCTCTGGTTGATGATTTACCCTACGCTGAGTTAAAAATTCTGTGCATTTACCCTATACATTCCCCACATGATTTTATTTGTATAAAATCATCCACCTCTAGAAGACCACTCCTCAGCCTCCTGCACTCCAATAAATAAAGTCCTCGCCTGCCCAATCTCTCCTTGTAGCTAAGGCTCCCAAGTACTGGCCATATCCTTACATCTTCTCTACCCTCTTTCTAAAACTGTTGAAAAGGGACAAAATGGTGCTAGATAAATGCAAACCTCAATTTTAGGATTCATTAGGCAGTCTAACAGCAGTAGCAATTATGGGGAAGTGAATGAATGAGTTAACCAAACTCCTGAAGGAAAAAACATTCCTATTTTTGCTGTGCACTAAAGTCTTCTGAGTAAGGGTAGCCTACTGTTCAACTATTTAGCATCTTTTTGGGCGATATAGTGGCCCAGCTGATGGATCTGCAGTCTCACGGCGCCAGAGACCTAGGGCCAGTCCTGACCTCAGGTGCTGTCTGCGTGGAGTCTGCAAGTTCTCCCTGTGACCACGTGTGTTTCCTCCAGGAGCTACGGTCTCCTCCCACATCCCAAAGATGTGTGGGGTCTGTGGGGTAACTGGCCTCTGTAAACTGCCCCCAGTATGCAGGGAATGGATGAGAAAGTGGGATAACGTAGAACTAGTGTGAACAGGTGATCAATGGTCAGTGTGGACTTGGTGCGCTGAAGGACCTGCTTCCATGCTGTAGCTCTCTCTAAAACTAATCTGGGACAAGGAGGCCATGCTGAACACTGTGGGATGTGATCAAAACCATCAGTTTGGATTTACTTTAGAGATACAGTGTGGAAACAGGCCCTTCGGCCCATCAAATCCATGCCAACAATCATCTGCATACTAGTTCTATCCTACACTCTAGAGATAATTTACAGAAGCCAATTAACCTTCAAACATGTATAATCTCCGGAATATGGGAGGAAGCCAGAGCACCTGGAGAAAACCGAGGCGGTCACAGGGAGAACATGCAAAATGCACACAGACAGCACCCATGGTTAGGATCGATCCCGGGTCTCTGACGCTGTGAGGCAGCTGATCTACTGCTGCACCACTGTGCCGCCCTAGTGGCTCCAGAAAGAGCAGGCCACTCCAGGTCTGCATCCCATTTTGCTCGAGAACACGAGGTAAAGTAGCCTGAACGAGCAATTAAAAAATCCACAGCTGGCTTTGTCAAAGAAAAGCAAGGGCCTCTCTACCACGATGTGATTACGCACCTTCAGGGCAAGTCCCTGTGGAACCGAAGTGGGGGAACTGCAGATAACCGGCAAGGCTGTGAGTCAGCCTCTTGAGCTGTACATGGCAGTGCCACGGAGCAGATCGGTTGTGTGGGCTTCAGCCACAGCCTGAACCTGGCACAGCTTGATTAACCAGTCAAACAGGTGGTACAATGGCTTCGTCTAGCAAAGACGTAGAGGGGAGGAGATTCAGCCAATTCCCCAAGTATTTTCAAAGCACAATTTAGTTTAGTTTTTTGTTTCGTTTACCGAGGTACAGTGAAAAGCTTTTTTTTGCGTGCTATGTAATCAGTGGAAAGACTATACACGGCGGCGCAGCGGTAGAGTTGCTGCCTTACAGCGAATGCAGCGCCGGAGACTCAGGTTCGATCCTGACTACGGGCGCCGTCTGTACGGAGTTTGTACGTTCTCCCCGTGACCTGCGTGGGTTTTCTCCGAGATCTTCGGTTTCCTCCCACACTCCAAAGACGTACAGGTATGTAAGTTAATTGGCTGGGCAAATGTAAAAATTGTCCCTAGGGTGTGTAGGATAGTGTTAATGTGCGGGGATCGCTGGGCGGCACGGACCCAGTGGGCCGAAGGGCCTGTTTCCGCGCTGTATCTCTAAAAATCTATTTAAAAAAAAATTTAAAATCTAAAATACATGATTACAATCGAGCAGTCCACAATGTACAGATACAGGATAAAGGGAATAACGTTCAGTGCAAGATAAAGTCCAGTATAATTCGATTAAAGGTAGCCCAAGTGTCTTCATGAGGCAGATAGTAGCTCAGGACCGCTCTCTAGTGGTCGTAGGATGGGTCACTTGCCTGATAACAGCTGGGAAGAAACTGTCCCTGAAACTAGAGGTGTGCGTTTTCACACTTCTGTACCCCTTGCCTGATGGGAGAGGGGAGAAGAGGGAGTGACCGGGCTGAGACTCATCCATGATTATGCTGGTGGCCTTGTCGAGGCAGCGTGGAGTGTAGATGGAGTGACTCAACATGGGAAGTTACTTTGTGTGGTGGTCTGGGCTTTGCCCACAAATCTCAGCTAACGTGGGCAGATGGCAGAGAAATATACGTCACTTAATGATTAAAGGGAAATACTTTCATTGTGTGAAAAGTTACAACAGTTGCAGCAAACATCACATCTATTCAAAGAAGGGTCCCGCCCTGAAGTGTCACCGATCAATGTTCTCCAGGAGATACTGCCTTTACTCCAGCACTTTGTGTCTTTTTTGTCAACCCGCATCTGCACTTCCTTGTTTCTACATCGCATATAAAAAGCCTGAGTGGAAGTGAAAGTGTTGACTTCTCGGTATAAATCATGATTCAGAGGGGAAAAACATTTTGTTCACTAGATATTCATCTATTTGACAGTGAAAGTTTGAGTAGAGATTAATGATAAAATTGTGGCTTCTTGGAAGTTGAGAGCTGAAAAACAAATTGGATATCTTCAAAGGGGATCATTGCAAGTGGCAACTTAACTGATCCTGAACTTAAGAGTCAATCAGTGTGGAAAAAGGCCCTTCAGCCCAACATGTCCCATCTACACTAATCCCACCAGCCTGAATTTGGCCCATATGCCTCTAAACCTGCTCTATCCATGTACCTGTCTAAATGTTTCTTAAACCATGCAATATTACCTGCCTCAACTACCTCCTCCAGCAGCTCGTTCCATACACTCACCACTCTTTGTGTGAAAAAGTAATCCCTCGGGTTTCTATTAAATCTTTTCCCCCTCACCTTAGACCTATGTCTTCTGGTTCTCGATTCCCCAACACTGTGTCTGTGTGCCTATCCGATGTATTCCTCTCATGATTTTATGCACGTGGTATCCAATGTATATTAATCTATGGATTCTGCTAAAGCTGGGCTGACTTTTGCATGGGAGTGATTTGATTTAAAGTATTTAATTTATTTTGTGGGCTAGATTCTCTTTAACCTTGTGGCTTTCATCCGGAATGGTAAACAAGCTGTAAAAGGAGATACACGTGTAAACTGGCAGTCTCCCAGTTAATTGGGTAACAGGTTAGAAAAGGTTAACAAAAATTACGGTTGGCTGGCTCAGAATTTTTAGTGCCTGAGAATATAAACCAGCAGCAAAACCAAATGCTGGGGGTACTCAGAGGATCTGGCAGCATCTGTGGAGGGAAAGGACAGGCAGCATTTCAGGTCGAGAACCTTCTTTGGTCCAAAGAAAGGTCCCTAACCGAAACATTGTAGAATAAGAGTGAAGTCAGGTTCCTGACCCAAACAATTGGGGTGACACCATGGCGGAGCGGTAGAGTTGCTGCCTTACAGCGCTAGAGACCCGGGTTTGATCCTGACTACGGATGCTGTCTCTACAGAGTTTATACATTCTCCCTGTGACCGCATGGGTTTTATCCGGGTGCTCCGGTTTCCTCCCACTCTCCCAAGACACACAGGTTTGTAGGTTAATTGGCTTCTGTAAAATTGTAAATCATCCCTAATATGTTGGATAGTGCTAGTGTGCAAGGGTGATGGCTTGACATCGCGGACTCGGTGGGCCGAAGTTTCCGCGCTGTATCTCTAAAGTTTACAGTAAAGTCGCCTGTTCATTTTCCTCCCCAGATGCTGCCTGACCCACTGAGTTCCTCCATCACTTTGTGTTTTGCTGAAGATTCCAGCATCTGCAGTTCCTGGAGTCTCCAAATAAACCAGGCACATCCACGTGGCGTTCATTTATGTCGCCTGTACTCTAGCTAGTTAGGGACATGGCAAGAGCAAAGTTGCAGTTCCATATCTGAAGAATTGGATAAATAAACTAGACCGAGAAAGGAACGGCAGTCAATTGATGTGTTGTATCTGTTGTATCGTATGTGTTGTATCGTATGGAACATGATGAATATAGACAGTAACCATATCTGCAACCCAGGAACCCGACTCTGCGTTGATGAATTTGGGTCTGAGATTTGGACGCCGTGCTATATGATCAAAATATTTATATGGACACTTTGTTCAAAGAGGCGGACACACTACATAGATTAACTAATACAAAATTGATCAGTCAAGGAGGTGCAATTCCAAGTGGGGCAGATCTGGAGGTCCTGACGTAGCCTCATCTCCACCAGCTACAACGTTCTTGAGCCACATGTAGACCAGAGTACAGATGGAAAAAAATGACCATAGTGCCATGGTACAGGGGCGGCACGGTAGAGTTGCTGCCTTACAGCGAATGCAGCGCCGGAGACTCAGGTTCGATCCTGACTACGGGCACCGTCTGTACGGAGTTTGTAGGTTCTCCCCGTGACCCGCGTGGGTTTTCTCCGAGATCTTCGGTTTCCTCCCACACTCCAAAGACGTACAGGTATGTAGGTTAATTGACTGGGTAAAAATGTAAAAATTGTCCCTAGTGTGTGTAGGATAGTGTTAGTGTGCGGGGATCGCTGGGCGGCGCGGATTCGGTGGGCCGAAGGGCCTGTTTCCGCGCTGTATCTCTAAATCTGTATCTCTAAATCTACAGGTGGCCTTTCCAGTGTGGAAGTGCAAATGGGACTAGCTTAGACAGAGCATCTCGATTAGCATGGATGAGTTGGACCAAATGGCCTATTTGGTCCGACTGGCTGAGATGGTTGGAACGACAAAGTAGTCTACCCTCATTCTATTTCTCACATTCTAATCAGACGAGAGACTTCATCAAATGCTTCCTTTACTTTACACTTTAGAGATACAACACAGCCACAGGCCCCTACGGCCCACAGTTCCACGCCGACCAGCGATCACTCTGTACACTTGCACTATCCCATACACGAGGGACAATTTACAATTTTACCGAAGCCTGATTAACTTACAAACCTGTACATCTTTGGGATGTGGGAGGAAACCAGAGCACCTGAAGAAAACCCACGTGGTCACAGCACAACGTACAAAAATCTATGCAGACAGCCCCCCCTAGTCAGGATCAAACCCGTAGCTATAAGCTGCAACTTTGCCGCTGTGCCACTGTGCTGCCATTTCATAATATTAAAATATTTATCTGCATTTCCCTGTAAACTTTATCAGGTGCCTCTTCAAAATAAAATCACGGGTTTCTTGGGTGTGTTTTACCTGTTACGTATCGCTGTTTGCTCTCTAATCAAATGAAAATATAAGCAGAGCCCATGATAAAGATGACAAATCATTTCCCATCTACAGAGGGTGGACTAAACAGTCTCTAATTGTCTTTGAAAAAGCTGACCATGGTGCAATTTTCCAAATTAATGGAGTGATTTCTGAACTGTGAGAAGTTTTGAAGATAGCCAGGCATCTGCAACACTCTCACTTACTTCCTCCAAGAGGATTGGCGTGAAGGTTTCCTGGCGTTGGATACCCAAGACTCTTTAGTATCATGCCTTTCATTACTGTTTACTTAGACAAGTCTCTTTACTCCTTTTAATGGACACTTCTTTGCGATATCCTCAGCCACCTTCTTCCCGTACTGATGCAAAGCCATCACCCAACACGCCTGCCATTTCCTTACTTTCTGTTTACAATATCACCATTCCAAGTTCTAAGGAGCCCATTTTTCTGGGGCAGTACAGTGGCGCATTAGTAGAGTTGCCACCTTACAGCGCCAGGGACCCGGGTTCGATCTTGACTACAGGTGCTGTCTGTATGGAGTTTGTATGTTCTCCCTGTGACCGCGTGGGCTTTCTCAGGGAGCTCCGGTTTTCTCCCACACTCCAAAGACATAGAGGTTTGTAGGTTAATTGGTGAACTGTCCCTTGTGTGTAGGATAGTGCTAGTGTACAAGGTGATCGCTGGTCATGCCGGACTCTGTAGGCCGAAGGGCCTGTTTCTGCGCCATACCTCTAACCTATACTTTTATGAACATTGAACAGTACAGTGCAGGAACAGGCCCTTTGCTCTACAATATATTTGCCGAACATGATGCCAAGTTAAAGTAATCTCCCCTGCCTGCACACGATCCATACCTCTGCAAATCTAAAAGCCTCTTAATTGACACTATCGCATCTACCTCCACCACCAACCCTGGCAGCATATTCCAGGCACCCACTACCCTCTGTGTAAAATATATGCCCAGCATATCTCCTTTAAACTTCGCCCCTCTCGCCTTCAAGCTTCGACCTCTCACCTTTGACATTTCCACCCTGGGAGGAAAGCTTGACTGTCAACCTTATCTCTATCTTAAATGCCCTGTATTCTAACTCTAGAAGATCAGTGTTGACCTTAATAATCATTGCTGGTTTCCTGTCATTTCCTTTTGTAGCTCCTTCTACACATTTTTCTAATTTTGTTGATGTATCCCTGCTACTTGAATGATCCGTGTTATTTTAGCATTCTATTTATTTAGTTTAGAGGTACAGCATCAAAACAAGCCCTTTGGCCCACTGAGCCCACGCCTCAGTCCATTTAGAATGGAGATGAGGAAAATCATTTTCAGTCAGAGAGTTGTGAATCTGTGGAATTCTCTGCCTCAGAAGGCAGTGGAGGCCAATTCTCTGAATGCATTCAAGAGAGAGTTAGATAGAGCTCTTAAGGATAGCGGAGTCAGGGGGTACGGGGAGAACGCAGGAACGGGGTACTGATTGAGAATGATCAGCCATGATCACATTGAATGGCGGTGCTGGCTCGAAGGGCCGAAGGGCCGAATGGCCTACTCCTGCACCTATTGTCTATTGTCTATCACTAATCACTCATTCACACTATTTCTAGGTTATCCCACTTTCTTATGGACTCCCCACACACTAGGAGCAAGCTTACAGTGGTCAATTAACTTACAAACCTGCGAGCCTTTGAGATACGTGATGAAACCGGAGCGCCCGGAGGAAACCCAGGTGTGGTCACAGGGAGAACATGCAAACTTGCCATGTATATGTCTAAATGTTTCTTAAACATTGCGATAGAGCCAGGTACTATCGCAACATTTAAGAAATACTAGACCAAGTGGACCCGTTGGGCCCAAACCTCTTCAGCATTGGTGCAGCACCCTGTCCTCCCCTCCCTCCTCACCCCCCCCTCCCTTCTCCCCCACTCCCCCCTCCTTCCCTCCTCCCCTCCCCTTCCTTTTAAACTTTAAAATGTGAATAACTCTAAAAATATAAGACCGATTTCAATAAAACTACTTGCATTATCACTAAAGGGACAACGGTGAGTAAGGTGGGCCTAAAATTGTCACGCTATCGTGTACCGTTTTGGCTGAAGTTCAGTCACAAACAAGATAACAAACAAGAGTTTTAGTATATAGATTAGACAGGTACATGGATAGGAAAGGTTCAGAGGGACATGGGCTAAACACAGGCAGGTGGGACCAGTGTAGATGGGACATGTTGGCCGGTGTGGGCAAGTTGGGCCGAGGGGCCTATGTTGTGTGACTCTATGGCAGCACCCGAGGTCAGGATCGAATCGGGGTCTCTGGGACTGTGAGGCAGCAACTCTACCAGCTGTGCCACTTTGCCACCCTTACTTTGTCTCCAACAATCAGTGGATCTTATTTTGCAGTGCAGGTCATGCCCCTGTGGAACACAAACTGGTTTGGTATCAAGCTAAATTTGGTCTCTATGCCTCCTGCCTACAAGGCCATTCCATTCAGTTGCCCAAGTTAACCACAAATTATAGTCCGCATCTCATTCAATGCAGGACTGCCTCGGCCAAGTCTCGAACCTTTGAAACCATTTGGGGCTTCTCCTTTACTTTACCACAACATTGAACAACTTCTTATTATATCAGTCTTTGTAAAACGCTGAAGCAGTTAAAATGCGGACTAAATTTAGCTCATTACTCATCGTTAAACTCAACAAAGGATTGGTCGCTTGGGGATATTTTTGCAAATTATTATTGCAAACCGCAGTTTAAAAGCTCTCAGACACAAGCTGGTCTATGTATTCTAAACTACAAGAAAATTATCAGGCAACGGAACAATCCTAACCACCTAGAGAGTGGTCTTGAGCTAGATCCACGGACTATCTTTAATCGGACTTTACTGGACATTATCTTACACTAACGATTATTCCTTTTATCCTGTATCTCTACACTGTGGACGGCTCAATTGTAATCCTTTATAGTCTTTTCGCTGACTGGATAGCACAAAAACAAAATAGCTATTTCCTATCCAAATCACTCTGTCTTTGCTACATGTTTGTCTAATTCCATTAAGATTCAAGAATTTGTTTGTCATATGTACTGGGAGCAAGGACAACTAAATTCTCACTTGCTGCAACTCTACGAGGACATTAACACAACTATACAACAGGTGTCACCCACACACAGAAACATAGAAAATAGGTCCAGGAGTAGGCCATTCGGCCCTTTGAGCCAGCACCACCATTCATTGTGATCATGGCTGATCGCCCACAATAAATAACCCGTGCCTGCCTTCTCCCCATATCCCTTGATTCCACTAGCCCCTAGAGCTCTATCTAACTCAAAACAAAGCTTTTCATAGTACCTCAGTACACGTGACAAAAATAAACCTAAACCTAAAATTTAAAAACAGCGCTAGGGGCCTACAGGATCTCCCGGCTGCCAACCATTTCAACTCCCCTTCCCATTCCAACATTGACCTCTCTGTCCTGGGCCTCCTCCATTGCCGGAATGAGGCCACACGCAAATTGGAGGAACAGCATCTCATATTTCGCTTGGGTAGCTTACAACCTATGGACATTGAATTTTCTAATTTTAAATAACTTCTACTCACACTCCCCTTCCCTCCCCCCTTGTCATTTTACCAGTTCCACAGTTCTCCACATTGTTTCCCTCTTGAGATCACACCTTCCCTAGCCAACAATGGGCCTACCAAGCACAGACTCCAGCTCTTCCCTACTCCACCCACACCCTACTTTCGGTCTGAAGAAGGATCCCGACCTGAACTATCACCCATCCATGTTCTCCAGAGATGCTGCCTGACCCGCTGAGTTACTGCAGCACTGTGTCTATCTTTGGTATAAAGCAGCATCTGGAGTTCCTTGTTTCTATACCAGAGTTTACCTGGGACCTTCAATACCGGACACAGTAGGCCAAATCTGTTCACTGTAGCTGGAAACCAAGTTGATTCCAGGTGAAAATGCACAACAATATTACGGAGGGGAGAGTGGTGGCAGGAGGAAATTGCCTGTTTCCTTGCTATGTGATTCTAGGACACTTCTTTCCTTTTTAAAACAACTGTTTTCCCCACTGGTTCTGATTCATCAGATGCCAACGAGCTGCAACTATTTCATCAAAGTCTTCATTCTAAGGTGAAAGCAGTGAAGATTGCAAAACTGTTCTGAACCTGGGAAGAGGCAGGGAACAAAGGGCAGGGCAGGTAAACAAATAGCATAGCTGTGTTATATTTACACCCGTGCCCATTTGGCATCAAGCCCAAGACTCGAGGCACAATGGAGGATTTTGGCTAGAAAGGAACCGGATATGTTATTAAACAGCAACTTGCATTGATAATGTGCTTTTAAAGTCATCCAGACATGGTTGATGGGAACATCAATGGAGAGAATGGGACAATTATCCACAACCGTGGTCAGAGGGGTCGGTTATAGGACGAGAATGGGTCTGGGGGCACCAATGGAGGGGTGAATAAAGAGCGCTGTAGTTTAAACAGTCGACTGGGCAGCACAGTGGCACAGCGGGTAGAGCCGCTGCCTCAGAGCGCCAGAGACCCGGGTTTGATCTTGACCTGGGACGCTCAGTGCGTGGAGTTCGCATGTTCGCCCTGTGACCTCGTGGGTTTCCTCCATCCGGGTGCTCCAGTTTCCTCCCACATCTCAAAGACGTGCGGGTTTGTACGTTAATTGGCCCTAACTGTACGTAATTTGATCCTAGTGTGTAGGGTGTGGATGCGAGAGTGGAATAACATAGAACTGGTGTCAACAGTCTGAAGAAGGGTTCAGATCCAAAACTTCACCTAGCCATGTTCTCCAGAGTTGCTGCCTGACCCGCTGATTTACGAGATTGCCTGTGTTTGTGTAAACCAGTATCTGCAGTTCCTTATATCTTATGGTAGTGTGAATGGTCATCATGGACTCAATGGGCCATAAGGCCTGTTTCCCAGGCCGTATCTTTCAATCAATTATACATCACATAGACATCACAGAGAAGGCAGGTCAAGGGTTCCAAAGAAACAAAGAACTGCAAATGCTGGTTTATACCAAGGATGGACGCACCAATTGGTGGAGTAACTCAGCCGGTCAGGCATCACTGGAGAAAAAGGAGAGGTGATGGTGCGGGTCAGTGACCTCCTTCAGACTGAGAGTAGGGGGTGGCGGGGGTGTGTGAAGAGCTGGAGGCTAGAAAAGACCAAGGCCAATCAGGGCCAGCCACAAATGGCCTCAGGCAGGGTGGAGGTTGGTGGGCCTATTGTTGGTGAGGGAAGGTCCTACAATGTGCAGGACTGTGGAACTGGTAAAACAACGTGGCCAGCCCTGATTGGTCCTGTTCTTTTTTCGTCTCTAGCACTTCACCTTCCCCCCCCCCCCCCCCGCCGTCTCTGAAGGAGATCCCCAACCCAAAATGTCACCCATCCTTTTTCTCCAGAGATGCTGCCTGACCCACTGAGTTACTTCCAGCACTTATTCACAAAATGCTGGAGTAACTCAGCAGGTCAGGCAGCATCTCGGGAGAGAAGGAATGGGTGACGTTCCGGGTCGAGACCCTTCTTCAGACTGACCCTTCTCGACCCGAAACGTCACCCATTCCTTCTCTCCCGAGATGCTGCCTGACCTGCTGAGTTACTCCACCATTTTGTGAATAAATACCTTCGATTTATACCAGCATCTGCAGTTCTTTTCTTATACTTCCAGCACTTTGTATCCCTCCAGAGATGACGACACAGGCATGGGCCCTCCATTATCTTTATCCTTTCAGGCACACACCTGGCTCTTCATCCCTGGCCTTTGTCCAACAATCTGCCTTTCAAAAACCCCGCTCACCTGTGTTCACCGATCACCAGCTACGCTCTGTCCTGCCCTGCCTCGCTCCTGGCCTTCATTCCCGCCCGCCCACCCTGCAATCAGTCTGAAGAAGGCTCCCGACAGAAGCGTTGCCCGTCCACGTTCTCTAGAGATGCTGGCTGACCTACTGAGTTATTCCAGCATTGTGCGTCTATCTTTGATATAAACCAGCATCGTCAGTTCATTGTTTTTACATAATGGACAGTGTGCTCACCGATATTTCAAGGTTGCCACTTACAAGGACGTTTATGGGTGTTGAGGTTTTCCGAGTTCATTAGAAAGTATCCTCAAGTTTGATTACAACGTAATTGTAGGAATGAATCTCCAGGAAAATCAATTACAACCCAGAACCAAACTGGCATGATACAATAGCCTAGATGTTACATTCTCTTGGCTTCACAAAGCAGCAGTAATATACAGATCCACCACCAATTTTCTGGCATCCTTGGTTCCAGAGACTTGCTGCATTATCCATTTTACTGGACCAACAGAGGTCACAGCCTCTGAGAGGAGTCGAACAGTACCGGAAACAAAGTCATCCCTGGGAACGGATCTGCCCAGAGGGCAGATTCATCCTACCGATCGTCCACGGAAGTCCCAATGTGGTGGAGATCAGCCACCTCACCCGGGCTGGGCGCCACATTGTCTGTGTTGGTGGGGGAGTGTGACCTGGAGGTGGAGAGTGTTGCACAGAGCTGTACCGTGCATGCCACTGCTTGCCCCGGATCGCGGGGCTTGGGTCGGCCCGCCGCGGACCTTTCACCGTCCGGCGCGGCCTGGAACTTGGCAACCACAACAGTTTGACCGCGGGAGAAGACGGCAGGGGAAGAGAAGACATTCTGGCCTTCCATCACAGTGAGGAGGTGACTGGAGGAGACTCACTGTGATGGATGTTTATTTTGTTTTGTTTTGTGGTGGTTTGTGATTGTGTGTGAAATTGCTTATTTTTATTGCTCTATTGCTGGACTGTGTGTGACCTTTCATTTCACTGCGCATCTTGTATGTGTATGTGACAAATAAACATGACGGCTTGACTTTTGAGTTGGTTCACAGACTCCTCACCCGCTTCTGTGGGAGGGTGGGACGGGCAGTTTGGAGGTTTTCTGGTCGTGTTGCTGCTGGGCCTGGCCAAGCTGGCCATTTGTGGGTCACAGCAGCGGGCAGCTGAGGGCTCCACCCAGGCCAACTCCACCCAGTTCTTCAGGACTTATGTCTGTGCCCAGGTGTCCCTGGAGAAGGAGCACGCGGAGTCCAGGGACACATTTGCCACATTCCAGGACCGCTGGGCACCGCAGGGATTTGAGGGCCTCTTAGAGGGGAGTTGTGATTTGATACTTATATGCATATATTCTTGATTTGATACTTATATGTATATATACTTTATTTTAGATAGATGTCTCCTTAGAGTAGCTTTTCACTGTCAATGTCATAACTGTAAATAAACCTACTTTTGTTAACTGTCCCAACCAATGTTTTCATAAATCATAGGAGCAGAATTAGGCCATTCGGCCGATCAAGTTTACTCCGCCATTCATTCATGGCAGATCTATCTTTCCTGCTCAACCCCATTCTCCTTCCTTCTCCCAATAGTCC
Organism: Rhinoraja longicauda; assembly: GCF_053455715.1. NCBI lineage: Eukaryota > Metazoa > Chordata > Chondrichthyes > Rajiformes > Arhynchobatidae > Rhinoraja > Rhinoraja longicauda. Next base: position 18,939,323 of record NC_135965.1, read on the forward strand.
CTGATGCCTTTACGATTCAAGAACCTATCAAGTACCCATTGACGGCCTCCACAGCCGTCTGTGGCAATGAATTCCACAGATTCACAACCCTCCGACTAAAGAAATTCGTCCTCATATCCCTTCTAAAGGTACGTCCTTTTATTCTGTGGCCTGGCCTCTAGTCCGAGACACACCCATTAGTGGAAATATCCTCTCCACATCCACTCTATCCAGGCCTTTCAATCTTCGGCAAGTTTCAATGAAGTTTCCCCCCCCATCCTTCTAAACCGGAGTACAGGCCCAGTGCTGTCAAATGTTTAGCACAACATCCCTACTGTAACTGGAAAAGGAAAGAGGTCTTCATAATGGAAGACAAGAAAGGAAAAACAGCAAGCAATTGGCAAGGCCAACTGGGCTCTACAACTCTGCACTACGATGTGACCTGGGGTTATTGGTATAACGTATCTGTACTCTCTGTTCCAGAACACAATGTGGGAATACAGTACAGAGTGAACATTGGCACCTCGTCGATCTGATGATTTATCAAACCAATCGCATTTCCAAAGGCATGGCTGGCCACAACAAACAACTCTGTAGCTCAACCACTGCGTGTTCCAAGTTTAGTTTATTTTCTTTTGAAGAGTTTAGTTGTAAGAGTAGAGTTGCTGCCTCACAGGGCCAGAGACCCGTGTTTGATCCAGACTGTATGGTGCTGGCTATATGGAGTTTGTACATTCTCCACGTGATGGCGTGGGTTTTATCCTGTTGCTCTGCCTTCCACCCACACTCCCAAGACATGCAGGTTTGCAGGTTAATTGGTGTCAGTAAAATGATAAATTGTCGCTGGTGTGTAGGATAGCACCGTGTACAAGCATCATTGACCAGCGCGGACTCGGTGAGGCGAAAGACCCATTTCACACTGTATCTCCAAAGTAAAAACTACCCTTATTTTGGTTTAGAGATACAACATGGAAACAGGCCCTTTGACCTACCTAATCAAGTCAAGTCAAGTTTATTTGTCACATACACATACACGTTGTGCAGTGAAATGAAAGTGGCAATGCCTGCGGATTGTGCAAAAAAGGTTACAATTACAGCATAAAAATTAAAATTAATACAGAAAAGAAAATGTAGTCCCTGGAGTTATAATAGTTAACAGTCCTAATGGCCTGTGGGAAGAAACTCCGTCTCATCCTCTCTGTTTTCACAGCATGACAGCGGAGGCGTTTGCCTGACCGTAGCAGCTGGAACAGTCCGTTGCTGGGGTGGTAGCGGTCCCTCATAATCTTGCTTGCTCTTGATCTGCACTTCCTGATGTAGAGGTCCATTGACCATTGATCACCCGTTCACACTAGTTCCATGCTAACCCACTTTCACTAGGGTGCAAAATGGGACCACATGGAACTAGTGCGGGTGATCAATGGACTTGTAAATACCCTGGTTCCATCACTAATCAAACAAAGCTTGAAAGTACTTTATTGGGTAAAAATACTTCACAGCAACACAAAACACTGGTGCATAAAAACCAAGTGCTTAAGGTTTGGAGTGAGTACATTTCAAGTTTAAGATTCCAAAACATACTTCAATTAAGTACAGGTTCACCATTGATTGTCCGGCAACCTGTGGGCCTCCACTTCCTTTAATGTGGACAAAATTACGGCAGTCCCCCCCGAAAATGTGGCACCTCGGCCGGGTGAGGCGACCGATCTTAACCTCATTGAGATTTCAGCAGCTGATCGGCGGTTCAACTTTGCCCTCTGCGGCCAGGTCTCTGGAACTCAGGTCTGGCCGGAGCCGGCAGATCCGTTCCCATAGCTGACTTCCGCAGCCGATCGAAGGGTCGAATTTCCCCCCCTGCGGATCGACCCGAGCTCGATCCTGACTACGGGTGCTGCCTGTACCGAGTTTGTGTGTTCTCCCTGTGACTGCGTGCGTTCTCCCCAGGTGCTCCGGTTTCCTCCCACACTCCAAGGACATACAGGTTTGTAAGGGTGATCGCAGGTCGGCACAGAAGAAAATAGTGAAATTTAAAAGAAGCACTGAAATTCAACAGCTGTAACATCGTAAATAAAACTCTACAACAGCACGAGGCTGGTTACACGTTTAAAAATACTGGCTAAGATCTGACACAAGGTTTAAAAAAATTTTGCACAGCAAATTATAATGTGGAATTATAATGCCAGAGGCAGATTCTTTAGATTTTGGAGATACAATGCCGAACAGGCCCTTCTGCCCACCGAGTCTACGCCAACCAACAATCACCTCATACACGAACCTACACACATTAGGGACAATTTGCAATTTACCAAAGCCAATTAACCTCAAACCTGCAAGTCTTTGGGGGTGTGGGAGGAAACCGGAGCAGCCGGAGAAAACAGGGAACGTACAAATTCTGCACAGACAAGACCCGTAGTCAGGATTGAAGCTGGGTCTCTGGCACTAAGGCAGCGACTCTACCACTGTGCCATTGTGCTGCCCATTCTGTAATAATAATAATAATTATTATTATTATGTTGTGTTTCTGTGAGCCAGCATAAGACTAAAGGACCGAATGGCCTCCCTGTACATCAATGCTCTGATGATAAAGACAACTTGCCAGACAAGATGGCGCCCAAGCCAGGTGACTCTGCACGCTGGTCCCAGAAGTAGATCTGCAATTATTTATTACATTCGCTCCAACTCTTTTAAACCTCTACCCCAACAGCAGCAAGTCTTACTCTAACTATGCTCTTCTTAATCTCCTCTATTCCTTTATCATGTTTATGTACACAGTGGACATTGAATGTAATCATGTATGGTCTTTCTGCTGACTGAATAGCACACAACAAGAAAGCTTTTCACAGTACCTCGGTACATGTGACAATAAACTGAACAAAATAATCCAGTCCTTTACAGAAGCATTCATAGTAAATCAGCAAAGATAGAGGGTGTTGAACTGTCATGGACTGCTCACACACACATCATTCCCTCTTCTGCCCTCTGGCAGAATATACAAGAGCTTGAAACCATGTACAGGTCCACCACCGATTTTCTGGCAATTGGCGGTCTGGCCCCTCCTTTAATCCAGACAAAATCCCCCCCAACCCCCAAAAATGTGGCGCCTAGACCACTTGAGGCGGCCGATCACCACCTCATCGGGACTTCCGCGCCGATCGGCGGGTTGATTTTGCTCCCTGCGGCCAGGGCACTGGAAGTCCGGCCCATAGCCGACCTCCGTGGCTGAATTTTTGGGCCAGTATCCCGGCTCCTGGGCAGCATAGGCCGACCGTTCCGGTACTGGTGTAGTGGTCCAGCAAAATGGGTAATCAATAAAGGCTCTGGAACCAAGGGTGCTGGAAAATCGGTGGAGCAACTGTAAAATCAGCAGAGACACTTTGTGTTATCAAGACCCACTCACACTCATTCCCTCCCTCTCCCTCTCTCTCTCTCCTCCCACCCCCCCCCCCCCCCCCCCGGCGAGCCAGGACACTCCCAATGAGCAGGCCCGGCCTAGTACAGGTGTCAGAGGCTATGGGGAGAAGGCAGGAGAATGGGGATGGGATGGAGAGATAGATCAGCTTTGACAGAATGGCAGATTAGACCTGATGGGCCGAATGGCCTAATTCTACTCCTATTCGTTATGACTTGTTCGCCGTGGCCACCGGTGATGCCGGCACAGAGTGGTGCGGTCCAAGTGTGGCGGGCTGGGATAGAGCCCCGAGGTGGTGTTGGAATCTCGAGGTCCCGCCTAAGATGGGCCTGGATGAGGAAGGGACGGAGCTTCAAGAACTGGTCGGAGCCTCAAGCAGAGTCGGGCCGAGGACGGTGCCTCAGGGTCGAGACGGGCCACTCTGCTGAGAACAATGGTGGACCCGGCGTGAGGGGGAATGTGGAAGGGATGAGTACTTTTTGTAACTTTATCTGTGCCGTTGTGGCAACTCTTTTGTGCACTTTATATGCAAAAACAAAGTATTTCATTGCACTTAGGTACAAGTGTTAATAAAGTATCATCATCATCATCTCCAGGTACACAGGGGCAAATTGGCTCAACTACCAGCTAAAACCACACACCGGGCACAGAGCTAGGGTTTGCCCAGATGCCAGCCTAGCTGGTAGCAATCTCAACCGTGACCCAAAATGTTCATGGGGTTAAAATACCACGGTATTGGTGTTGCTGCCAGTTATTTGGAATGCCTGATCTGCACTTAGAGGTGATTCCCTTTATCGGTACATCGAGGACGGCTAGATTGTAGTCATTAGGGTTAGTAGTCTTTCCACTGACAGGTTAGCATGCAACAAAAAGCTTTTCACTGTGTCTCCGTACATGTGACAATAAAGTAAACTAAACTGAAGGTGAATGTATAAGATCAAAAGGCAGGCCATTCCAGACCCTGCCCACAAGTAGAGAAGATGGCAAAAATCAAAATCTGATCATTTGGTCACCCTTTCAGTTGTGTGCGCTGTTCCGGGGGACAAAGGAGGAGACAATTATTAACTCCTGTTGCAAAACCATTCTCACAGTGAATAGCACACTTTGGATGTCCCAACCTTACTGGTGTTTAGAGCAAGATATTATCTACCACATAGTGCAGCAAATTGGCACACTCTTAGTTTACCTTAGATTCAAAGAACTGCAGATGCTGGTTTATACCTAAGATAAACACAAAGTGCTGGAGTAACTCAGGTCAGCTGGAGAAAAAGGACAGGTGACGTTTCAGGTCGCGATCGTTCTTCACACCCTTCAGCATCCGAAGAAGGGTCCCAACCCGAAACATCGCCTATCCTTTTCCTCCATAGATGCTGCGTGACCGAGTTACTCCAGCACTTTGTGTCTACCTTAGTTTAGTTTATTGTCACGTGTACGGAGGTACGGAGAATGGCTTTTTTGTTGCATGCTATCCATTTAGCAGAAAGTCTATACATGATTACAATCAAGCCGTCTTCGGTGTACAGATACAGGATAAATGTATAACATTTAGTGAAAGTCTAAAGATAGTCCGACTAAAGATAGTTTGATGGTCTACAATGTGGTAGGTCAGGACCTGTTGATAGGATGGTTCTGTTGCCTGATAACAGCTGGGAAGAAACTGTCCCTGAATCTGGAGGTGTGCATTTCACATTTCTGTATCTCTTGCCTGATGGGAGATGGGAGTGGCCAGGGTGCGACTCGTCCTTTATTTTGCTGCTGGCCTTACCGAGGCAGCGTGAAGTGTAAATGGAGTCAATGGAAGGGAGGTTGATTTGTGTGATGGTCTGGACTGCATCCACAATTCTCTGCAATTTCTTGCGATCTTGGATGAAGCTGTTCCCAAACCATGCTGTGATGCATCCCGATAAAATGCTTTCTATGGAGAATCTGTAGAGGTTGGTGAGAGTTGTTGGTGACATGGAGAACTTCCTATGCCTTCTAAGGAGGGAGAGGCATTGGTGTGCTTTCTAGGCCACTGCTCCGATAGGGCTGGTCCAGGATAAGTTGCTGGTGATATTTATTCCCCTAGAAACTTGAAGCTTTCTACCATCTCTACTTCGGCACCATCAACCTGTACTGGGGTATGTGCACCTCTTCGCTTTCTGAAGTCGATCACTATCTCCTTTGTCTTGCTGACATTGAGGAAAAGGTTGTTGTCTTGACACCATGTTACGAGGTTCTCAATCTCCTTCCTGCACTCCGTCTCGTCCTTATTTGGATGTCACAAAGACCGGGTGTTGAGAGACAGGCGGCAGCCACTGCAAGGGCGTAGTGGACAGGGCAATATCTGCTGGTCAGGCACCTCAGCGTTGTACAGGTTGAAATGTGTTCGCAAACCACTTACTATTCAAAGTTTTAAATTATTCACAATATGCTGTTAAATAACAGGAATAACACGACCCGAAACGTCACCTGTCCATGTTCTCCAGAGATGCTGCCTTACCCGCTGAGTTACTCTAGCACTTTTGTATCTTTTCCTGTTACTAAAAGCATTGACTTAAATAGAGCACTACGTGCCAGAGTAACTCAGCGAATCAGGCCGCATCTCTGGAGGATATGGATGGGTGATTTCGGGTTGGGACCCTTCTTCAGACTGATTGTAGTAGGGGAGAGAAAGTTGGAAAAGAGGTGGGGGGGGGGGGGGGGGGGGGGGGGAAAGCCTGGCATGTGATAGCTGGATAGCGGTGGGGGGGGGGTGTTTGATGTGCAGATGGGTGGACAAGGCTGGAGATGAGAAGAACAAAAGGGTGTCAGATAAGGAGAGAAGAGGGGTAAAATGTAGAGCCAAAGGGAGGGATAGAGATAGAAGGGAATGGGGGTATGGGGGGGGGCGGTGGTTGGAGAAATCAGTGCGCACTGGGGTGGGTAGTGATGGGGCACAGGAAAGGGGGGGAATAAAAGGGGGTATTACCCAAAATTGGAGAATTGAATGTCCATACCACTGGGTTGTAAGCTGCCCAAGCAGAATGTGCTGCATGAGAAATAAAAGGGCCGTAGTAAGTTTGGATATAATAAAGACGTACTTGCAAAATGCTGCTGTGTGCAAGTCAACACCTTTGCTGTGCTGTGCATATCAGAAATTCAGGAAAGGCGCTATACAAATACAGTCAGGGTCTGAAGAAGGGTTCCGACCCAAAACGTCACCCATTCCCTTTTCTCCAGAGATGCTGCCTGACCCACTGAGTTAGTCCAGCATTGTGCGCCTATTATCCACACAAATGCAAGTCACTTTCTTTCCTGTGGAACAAGTTTTATTCCCTGACAAAAGTGTGACAGCAGGAAACGGGCCTGCAACATGTTACCTACCACTTTAAACAAAACTCACTGACCTCATCAAAATCCTACGATTATCTCTGCTTGCCAAAGCAGGTTTAAAGAGTTACAGAGTGCGCATTTTTATGTGAAAGCATTTTTCATGTAACGTGGGAACACGTAGAATGCCTCACTGAATGCACACACTAATAGTTGGGAGCCCGCAAAATATTTTGTTGGGAAATTTATATTTCAAGAAAAAAAACGAGGCAAATCGCTTCTTTAGTCAGAGAGAATTTCTGCATTTTCACCATGTATCGATGAACACAGCACTTAGTGATCAGATAAGATACACAAAATGCAAAAACGAAGCTGCCACCAAGGTAACAAACCCCCAACAGACTGGGACAATATAATAAAAAGGAACTGCAGATGCCGGTTTATACCAAAGAACGACACAATGGTGGAGTAACTCAGTGGGTCAGGCAGTATCTCTGCCGAAAATGGATAGCTGATGTTTTGGGTTGGGATCGGTCTGAAGGCTAACTTCACAGAGTACTAAGCTAGTTGCAAAATGCTTAGAAACATCCCGAGCTTGTGGAAGTCACGATACACAAGAGACTCCCTAACTTACGCAAGGGTAATGCTCCTTGAACCCTTACGCAAGCCAGATTTTACACAAGTTGGAATCACCGTCCCCATATAACTCAGAGTATTAACCACCTCAGTGACGTCTGGCTGCGTCTGGGGCACTTTCTGTGATACGTGGCCTTCACGGTTAGCACTGCCGCCATTGTCAGCTTGAGTTCCGTCTCGCCGCTGGGGCACTTTCTACAACACAGGGCCTTCTGGGTAAGCAGCGCCACCATTGCCGGCTTGTTTCCAATGTAAACTTGAGCGATCCTACAGCGTTGTGGAAATTACAAATTGCCTTGCTTGCACTAGGAACTAAGCACAGAATTTCTTCCACAAGTGCGAGCTTGCACAAGACGCCTATTGTGCAAGTCGGGGAGTGTCTGTAAATCCAATTTTTCTTTTAATCACCTGGAGATACAAGAGATATTGCTACATGATAGTTAGGTGCACCGAGATACAGAGAAAAATGCTTTGCGTACTATCCAGGCAGATCATACCATACGCCAATACAAGAGACCAAGCACAGTGCCACCATTTCATCTCCTCTGCCATTAGTACCATTGGTTGGCAACACATGATGTGGAGATGAGGAGGAATTTCTTTAGCCAGCAGTGATAAATCTGTGGAATTCATTGACACAGACGGCAGTGGAGGCCAAGACATTGGGTGTTTTTAAGGTGGAGATTGATCGGTTCTTGATTAGTAAGGGTGTCAAAGGTTGCTGGGAGAAAGGAGGAAAATGCATTAAGAGGGAAAAATAGGTCAGCCATGATCGAAGGGCGGAGCAGACTTGGTGAGCCCAATGGCCTAATTCTGCTCCTATCTCATCTGCTCTTACCTGTTTAATTTAGTTTATTGTCACGTGTACCAAGGCACAGTGAAAAGCTTTTGATGCATGTTAGCCGGTCAACGGAAAGACAATACATGATTACAATCGAAACATCCACAGTGCACAGATACATAAGGAGAATATCGTGAATAATGTTTGGTGCAAGATAAAGCCAGTAAAGTTCGATCAAAGATAGACCGAGGTTCTCCAATGAAGTAGATAGTATTTCAGCACCGCTCTCTAGATGTTGGTCGCATGGTTCAGTGGCCAGCTGATCAGTACTCGTCTCTCTTGGGCTGTGGTTTTGTCCTCTCAAACCCTTATTAAGTGACTCCGCCACCAATAAACTCTCAAATATTTATTCATATCATTTCAGGAGTTTGGAGTTTTGCTTCCACCATAGTTTTTGGCATAACGTGGATTGTTCTGCCATTTTAAATCCCCCTCCCATTCCCACACTGACCTTTCTGTCCTCCATTGCCAGAGTGAGGCCATGTGTAAACTGGAGGAACAGCACCTCATATTCCGTTTGGATAGCTTACACCCAATGGTATGAACATTGAATTCTCCAATTTTATGTAACAACCCCCTTCTCCACTCCTTTTTCCACATCTCCACTTCCCCCTGCCTCACCTGGACTTGCACCTAATTCTCCCCTCCACCTACATTCCTTACTCTGGCTTCACAATTTGCAACTCTTCAATCCTTCTGTCTCGCGCATAGTCATTTTAATCTCTGGCCTTTGTTCCAACCATCTGCCTGTCAAAACCCCCCCCCTTGCCTATGTCCACCTCTTACCTGCCACGCTTTGGCATGCCTCTCTCCTCTCCCAGCTTCTTCCCCCCCCCCCCCCACCCAAACAATGTCTGAACAAGGGACCCGACCCAAAATGTTCCATGTTCCCCATGCTGTCACACCCACTGAGTTACCCGAGCACTTTCTGCCCTTTTGTTCCTCCAACCCCCTGCATACGAAAGCAATCAGCAACAGCACAAGACTGCTTGGACAAGTGCAGCCCAAATGAAAAGCCCACTTGCATTGGGATTTGCATTGCAGTTTAAAGAAGTTCTTATTTGCATTGCAGTCTTATTTCGACCCATTCTTTTTCTCCAGAGATGCTGCCTGACCCACCGAGTCAGGAAGCAAAGAGTAGGAATAAACGAGTCCTTTTCAGAATGGCAGGCAGTGGCATGTGAAGTGCCGCAAGGCTCGGTGCTGGGGCCGCAACTATTTACAATATATATTAATGATTTGGTTGATGGAATTAGAAATAACACTAGCAAGTTTGCAGATGACACAAAGCTGGGTGGCAATGTGAACTGCGAAGAGGATGTTAGGAGGTTGCAGGGTGACCTGGACAGGTTGAGTGAGTGGGCAGATGCAGTATAATGATGTAGATAAATGTGAGGTTATCCACTTTGGCGGCAAAAACAAAGAGACTGATTATTATCTCAATGGTGTCAGATTAGGTAAAAGGGAAGTACAACGAGACCTGGGTGTCCTTGTACGCCAGTCACTGAAAATAAGCGTGCAGGTACAGCAGGCAGTGAAGAAAGCTGATGGCATGTTGGCCTTCATAACGAGAGGATTTGAGTATAGGAGCAAAGAAGTCCTTCTGCAGTTGTATAGGGCCCTGGTGAGACCACATCTGGAGTATTGTGTGCAGTTTTGGTCTCCTAACTTGAGGAAGGACATCCTTGCTATTGAGGCAGTGCACCATAGGTTCACGAGGTTAATCCCTAGGGTGGCAGGACACTCATATGAGGAAAGATTGGAAAGACTGGACTTGTATTCACTGGAGTTTAGAAGGATGAGAGGGGATCTTATAGAGACATATAAAATTATAAAAGGACTGGACAAGCTAAATGCAGGAAAAAATGTTCCCAATATTGGGGGAGTCCAGAACCAGGGGCCACACTCTAAGAATAAAGGGAGGCCATTTAAAACTGAGGCAAGAAGAAACTTTTTCACCCAGAGAGTTGTGAATTTGTGGAATTCTCTGTCACAGAAGGCAGTGGAGGCCAATTCACGATGAATTTAAAAGAGAGTTAGATAGAGCTCTAGGGGCTAGTGGAATCAAGGGATACGGGGAGAAGGCAGGCACGGGTTACTGATTGATTGTGGATGATCAGCCATGATCACAATGAATGCCTGTGCTGGCCTGAAGGGCCTAATTGCCTCCTCTTATTTGCTGTGTTTCTATGTTACTCCAGAACTTTGTGTCCATCTTCGGCATAAATCAGAATCTGCAGTTCCTTTACACACATTCATTCTAGTCAGATGCAATACAGTCAATAGCTGCTTAGTCCAAGTCACTGGGTGAATGGAAAGCACAAAATCTAGAGCCATGATTTAGAGGGAGTGTAGCAACAGTGAATTAAAAATAACAACTCGTGAAAGCATCAGGGGACAGGGAGGGGAAAGATTTGCACATTCTTTATAAAACATCACCAAATTGCCTGTGACCCACTTGTATTTTACCTCTGATTTGTAGACATTTATGCGATGTCGGTGAGATCACACCTGGAGTATTGTGTGCAGATCAGGTCACCAGTCTATAGGAGGATGTTATTAAGATGGAAATGGTGCAGAAAATATTCAGAAGGATGTTGCTGGTTCTGAGAGGCTTGAATTATTAGGAGAGGCTGGGGCTGTTTTCCATGAAGCAATGGATGGGGGGGTCATAAGATGATGAGGGGCACAGATAAAGTGGATGGTCAGTCTTTATTCCCCAGAGTAGGGGAGTATAAAATTAGAGGGCGTAGATTTAGGGCGAGAAGGAAAAAGTTTAAAGGGGCCATGAGGGGAATATTTTCCACAGAGGGTGGTGGGGACGTGGAGCGGGATGCCAGAGAAGTGCTGGAGTGTGATAGGGTGGCACAGCAACAGAGTTGCTGCCTGACAGCCCCAGAGACCCAGGTTTGCTCCCGTCTACGGGTGCTGTTGGCATGGAGTTTGTACGTTCTCCCTGTGACCACGTGCGGTTTCCTCCCACACTCCAAAGACGTGTGGGTTTGTAGGTTAATCGGCTTCTGTAAATAGTCCCTAATCTGTAGAATAAACCTATTGCACGGGGAAAATCGCAGGTCGGCACCGACGCGGTGGGCTGAAGGGCCTGTCTCCACACTGTAGCTCTAAAACTAAAAACCGCAGAGGTACATTACAATGTTTAAAAGGTATTTGGATAGATCTATGGATGGGAAAGGTTTACAGGGATATAGACCAAATGCAGGCAAATGGGACCAACTCAGTATGGATGTATTGGAGGCCAACCCCATAGAGGGCCAGTTTCTACGCTGCATAACTGCACGACTCTGACATTTAGCTACCCAAATTACCAACTGGCCCTACTTCCAGTGGAGCATGCTGGGCATTGGTGGTGTTCCGGTGCCTATGTGCTCACTGGCAGTTGGGCCCAATAGTAATATGGGTAGCTAGGTACTATTACCATTGGGTCTCAGTGGCAGTAGTAGGGGGTATGCTTCATCGGCCAAGAAATAGGGCCAAGAGCAAACTCCTTCAGAAACAGGGGCAACCCCAAGTGTCAAGAGGCTAGAATTAGAGAAGCACAAATATACTGGGGCATTAGAGGGCGGATAGTACATTGAGAGTTGGGCGAGGCTGTGAAGGGATTTAGGGATGAGAATTTACAAATGGACTCATAGAACATTGAACAATATAGCACAAGCACAGGCCCTTTGGCCCACAATGTCAATGCCAAACATGATGGCAAGACCATCTCTCAGCTGTGCATTATCCATATCCCTGTCTGATCTATGTGCCTATCCAAAAGCCTCCTAAACACCACTATCACATCTGTGTCAACCAGTACGCCTGACACACTCACCACACCCTGCAGAAAATAGTGCCCCGCATATCTCCTTGAAACTTTGCCCCTCTCATCTGAAAGCTATCCCCGCTAATATTTGAATTTTCCATCTTGGGAAAATAGGTTCCGACTGTCTACCCTCTCTGTGCCTCTCAGAATTTGATATACTTCCATCAGGTCACCCCAACTTCCGCTGCTGTTCCAGAGAAAGCAATCCAAGTCAGTCCCACCTCTCCCTGGAGCTAATGTCTGCTAGTTCATTGCTTATCTGACAGCAGGTACAGGTTCACCACTGACTTCCCAGCACCCTTGGTTCCAGAGCCTTGCAGTATTTCCGTTTTGCCAGACCAACAGAGGTCACCGCCTTGGGTGGCCGAGATATCGGCCCGCAAAGTCGGCTACGAGATCGGATCTGCCTGTCCTGGCCGCGCTGGAGCTCCAGGGCCACGGCTCACAAACTCGACCCGTGGATCGGCCAGTCATCGCCTATGGGAATGAATCAGCCGGCTCCAGCCGGGCCGGAGTTCCAGAGCCCCAGGGGGGATATTCGACCCACCGATCAGCTGCTGAAGTCCCAAGGAGGTCAAGATCGGCTGCCTCACCCGCCCCAAGCACCCCATTTTCAAGTACGCTCTCGTAATTTTGTTCGGATTAAAGGAGGAACCGGACCACCAGTTGCCAGAAAATTGGTGGAGGACCTGTAGAAATGAAAAAGCACGGGAGTAACAGTGAATGGTGCACAGTGAGGGTCAGAACGCAGGCATTCTGGATGATCTTCAGTTTACAGAGGATGGAGAAAGGGATGCCTTCAAGGAGTTAGAGGGAAGAACGGCATGGAAGAGGTTTCAGCAGAGAGGAGGCAGGGCCACCATTATGTCCGCTACATATTCTACTATGGCCATCTGCCGGAGTCATTCAAAATTGACACTAGAACTCGCAACGACAAGCAGACAGATGGCCGAAATGTGTCGCGGAAGGCTCAGTCAATCTGTTCCGCTCGATATTCTTCCATTGTCTCCTAAAATATATTTTGCGTTGTTGGTCATAGAATCATACAGCCTGGAAACTGTCCCTTCAGCCCACTTGCCCACACTGACCAAGATGCCCCATCTACACAAGTCCCACCTGACCTACATCCCTCTAAACCTTTTCTATCCAAGTATCTGTCCCAATGTATTTTAAACGCTGTTACAAGTACCTGCCTCCACTACCTCCATTGGCAGCTCGTTCCATACACCCAGCAATGTCTGCGTGGAAAAATTGCCTCTCAGGTTCCTATTAACTCTTTTCCCCCCCTCACCTTAAACTTATGTCCTATTGGTTCTTTACTCCCCTACTCTGGGTAAAAGATTTTGCATTCACCCTATCTATCCCCTTCATGTTATTACACCCCTCTGCAAGATCACCCTTCAGCTTCCTGAACAAGGAATAAAGTCCTAGCCTGCCCAACCTCTCCTTATAGCTCAAGTCCTGGCAAGATCCTTGTAAACATTTCCCTGCATTCTTTCCACCATCAATATTGATGGTCTCCCAGTATCCACCTTCCCTCACATCCGGAATCTTGGAATATCTTTGATCAAACCCTCTCCTTCGACAAACACATCAAATACATCACTAAGACAGCCTTCTTCCACCTCAAAAACATTGCCCGTCTCCGTCCATCCCTCTCCTCCACAGCTGCAGAAACCCTCATCCACGCCTTCATCACCTCCCATCTGGACTACTGCAACAACCTCCTCTATGGCGCACCCTCAAAAATCATCAGTAAACTTCAATACATTCAAAACTCCGCTGCCCATCTACTCACCCACACCCCGATCCGTGACCATATCACCCCCGTCCTTTACAAATTCCACTGGCTCCCCATCCCCCAGAGAATCCAGTACAAAATCCTCCTCATGACCTACAAAGCCCTCCATAACCTGGCCCCATCCTACCTGACTGACCTCCTCCACAGGCACACTCCCACCTGCACCCTCCGCTCTGCTGCTGCCAATCTCCTATCCCCCCCCCCATCCGGACCAAACTCAGATCCTGGGGGGACAGGGCTTTCTCCATCGCTGCTCCCACCCTATGGAACTCACTACCCCAAACCGTCAGAGACTCCTCCTCACTCACCACATTCAAACCATCACTGAAGTCTCACCTGTTCAGTACTGCCTTCAACCACTGAAGGTCACCTCACCTTCTGTCTCCTTTCTCTGTTCGTTTACTTATTTATCTATTTATTCACTTCCCTATGTTCTTTAAATCCCTGTAAAGCGTCTTTGAGTGTATGAAAAGCGCTATATAAATGTAATGCATTATTATTATTATTATTAATATGCCTTTGGTCTACCGTGCACACTATTTCCAATTAAAAGATCAAGGATCCAAAACAAATTGTATCCTTGGAGACAAGAAACTGCAGATTCTGAGCTCTTTCGTACCAAAACAAGATGCTGGGGGAACCCAGTGGGTGAGATGGCATCCTGATCAGACTGAAGAAAGGTCCTGACCTGAGATGTCATCAGTCCATTCCCTCCACGGATGCTGCCTGACCCGCTGAATTCCTCCAGCACTGTTGCATCTCTGGCCCTTTTCATGTAATGGAGACCAACGGAGTTAGACGAGCGTCTAATATAAACGGCTCATTCAGGAATGGCCAGAGGACTGTGGCTCACTGTTATTCAACACTAAGAGTGATAGATATTTGCACAATAAAATAAATCCTTATGATTTATCTGTGGTAAAAAGGGGCTTTATAGGGTAAGGAAATACTGGATCATTTGGGGCCCCAGCCTGTTGAGCTGCTGCCTCACAGCATCAGAGACCCGGGTTCCATCCTGACCTCGGGTGCTGTCCGTGTGGAGTTTGCACGCTCTCCCTGTGACCGCGCAAGTTGCTCCGGCTCCTTCCACATCCCAAAGATGTGCCGGTTTGTAGGTGAATCGGCCCTCTGTAAATTGCCCCTATGGTGAATACAAAAGTGGGATAACATAGAACTAATAAGAATGGGTGATTAATGGTTGGCATGGGGGGGCTGCTTCCATGCTGCATCTCTAATCTAAACTAATTTAGAGGGGCAATTTGCAAGTTCCACTATTGTCCAAAAGTTTTACCCAATTTTTAAACAGAACTGTCATGTTACAGCACCTAAAGATCTGATGCAATGCGCTATCTCACGGAAGGCAATCATTAATCAGCCATGATCACAATGAATGGCGGTCTTGGCTCGAAGGGCCAAATGGCCTCCTCCTGCACCTATTTTCTATGTATCTATGTATTAACTGATCCAGCATAATCAAGGACAGGTGTCACCCTGGTCACTCCCTCTTCTCCCCTCTCCCATCAGGCAAGAGGTACAGAGGTCTGAAAACGCACACCTCCAGATTCAGTGACAGTTTCTTCCCAGCAGTTATCAGGCAACAGAACAGTCCTTTCACCAACTAGAGAGTGGTTTAGTTTAGTTTTGTGATACAGCTTGGAAACAGGTCCTTCGGTTCACTGATTTCGTGCCAACCAACAATCACCCATACACTAGTTCTATCCTACACTCTAGGGACAATTTACAGAAGCCATCTAACCTACAAACCTGCATGTCTTTGGTATGTGGGAGACTGGAGCACACGGAGAAAACTCACAAGGTCACAAGGAGAATGTACAAACTCCATACAGGTATCACCTGTAGTCTGGATGAAACCCAGTTGTCTGGCGGTGTAAGGCAGCAACTCTACCGCTGCGCCGCTGAGCTGCCCACACCTTACACTAAAAGTTATACCTTTTATCCTGTATCTGTCAACAGTGGACTGCTTGATTGTAACATGTATTGTCTTTTCACTGACAGGACAGCACACAACGAAAAGTTTTGCCAATAAAAATAAACTAATCTAAAGACTAGCTTATCATCCCAGGATACCCAGTCCCTGCATAAGGCAGGAACCCAATTGAGTGAGGATGTTATGTCGAGGGAGTCTCCCAACTTCCCAAGCAGTGAAGAAAGCCAATGGAATGTTGGCCTTCGTAACAAGAGGAGTTGAGTATAGGAGCAAAGAGGTCCTTCTACAGTTGTACCGGGCCCTGGTGAGACCGCACCTGGAGTACTGTGTGCAGTTTTGGTCTCCAAATTTGAGGAAGGATATTCTTGCTATTGAGGGCGTGCAGCGTAGGTTCACTAGGTTGATTCCCGGAATGGCGGGACTGTCGTATGTTGAAAGGCTGGAGCAATTAGGCTTGTATACACTGGAATTTAGAAGGATGAGGGGGGATCTTATTGAAACATAAGATAATTAGGGGATTGGACACATTAGAGGCAGGAAACATGTTCCCAATGTTGGGGGAGTCCAGAACAAGGGGCCACAGTTTAAGAATAAGGGGTACGCCATTTAGAACGGAGATGAGGAAGAACTTTTTCAGTCAGAGAGTGGTGAAGGTGTGGAATTCTCTGCCTCAGAAGGCAGTGGAGGCCAGTTCGTTGGATGCTTTCAAGAGAGAGCTGGATCGAGCTCTTAAGGATAGCGGAGTGAGGGGGTATGGGGAGAAGGCAGGAACGGGGTACTGATTGAGAGTGATCAGCCATGATCGCATTGAATGGCGGTGCTGGCTCAAAGGGCTGAATGGCCTACTCCTGCACCTATTGTCTATTGTCCATGGAACATCAAACCATCTCTCACAGCGTCAGGGACCCGAGTTTGATTCTGAGTATGGGTACTGTCTGTATGGAGTTTGCACGTTCTCCCGGTGACATGGGCTTTCTCCGGGTGCTCCGGTTTCCTCCCACATTCCAAAGACTTGCAGGCTTGTAAGTTAATTGGCTTCTGTAAATCGTCTCTAGTGTGTCAGATAGAACCAGTGTACAGATGATTGTTGGTCAGCATGGACTCGGTGGGCCAAAGGGCCTGGTTTCCACGCTGTATCTCCAAACTAGACTAAATTAGCCTCACCAAGGAAACTCAAGCCTGAAGCTTTTGAGGGTGGATGAGTTACGTTCACTGAGAGCTCACAAGACAAGCTGTTACACCAGTAATATTGGTTAAACATCTGGAATTAGTGACAACACCTGGCCTGTACTTGCTGGAGTTTATAAGGATGAGTGGGGAACTCATTGAAACATACCAAATAGTGAAAGGTCTGGATAGAGTGGATGTGGAGGATGTTTCCATAAATGGGAGAGTCTAGGACCAGAGGTCCTCAGAATAAAAGGATGTACTTTTAGAAAGGAGATAAGGAGGAATTTCTTTAGTCAGAGGGCAGATATTTTTAAGACAGAGACTGATAGAATCTTGATTAGTGTGGGTGTCAGGGGTTATGGGGAGAAGGCAGAAGAATGGGGTTGAGAGGGAAAGATAAATTAGTCATGATTGAATGGCAGAGTAGACTTGATGGAAAGAATGGCATAATTCTGCTCCTAGAACATGAACTTATTAGTGACTAGTGACTGATGACATTTGAAGTAGTCAGCGGTACAAAGCGTGGTGAGTTTACCAGGTCTGCCAGACTCCGAAACACCTCCCCTTTTGAGTCAGAAGGTTCAGGTCCTATGCCAGAGCACAAAAATCTAGGCTATCACTCCAGTGTTGTACTGTGGGAGATGCTTTAAAAAAAAAGAGAGATATGCAAGCCTTAGATTAATGCAAAAGTCCAGAGCATTACTTTGAAAGTAAGGAAGCTATCCAGAGTAAACGGATCAATTTTGTAATCGATGTTTCCCAAATCGATTACCTGGCCACTAGTGTATGTGACAACATGCTAGATTTTCAATTGAAAAGTACCTCAAATAATTGTGAAGCGTTTCGGGACGATCTGAAAGGAACTACGTAAAAGCAAGTATTTTTTAAGAGACGGGTAGGAGACACAATGGGGAAAATGACCCAGCAGCCCGATATGGACAGAATCCCAGGCCTTACCTTACATGGGAAGAGAACGGCCGAAGCCACTTTTTCCATTGCCAGGTTCCTGATGCTGGGGGTGAGGGAGCCTCGACATGTCGGGCAACAGGTCAGTTTTTGGCGGCAGGTGTTGCACACCAGATGGCCGGCTTGACATTGTAGGATGGGCGGCAGCACGTAGTCGAAGCAGACGGGGCACTCGAAGAGCGAGGTTAGTTCCTGGGCAGCGGCGGCAGCGGCAGCAGCTGCAGCGGCCACCGCCGCCTGGTGAGGGTGCAGAGGCGGCGGGGGAGACGATACACCAGCGCCTAGAATCGCCGCCGTCCCGCAGCCGTTGGGAGTAGCAGTGGCGGCGGCGGCGACGGCAGCGGCAGCCATGGCAGAAGGGGAAGCGGCGGCGGCTACTGCTGCTGCCGCCGTCGAAAGGCCGCTCGGGGCCGGGGAAGGAACCGTGTGCTTGCCGGCTTTGCCGCCTCCGTTGCCCGCTCCGGCCGATGACATGGCTGGCAGGCAGGAGGAGAGGCGGGCGAGGGCATGGATGTTCCTGCCGCGCCCCCCCAGCGCC
Organism: Rhinoraja longicauda; assembly: GCF_053455715.1. Taxonomy (NCBI): domain Eukaryota; kingdom Metazoa; phylum Chordata; class Chondrichthyes; order Rajiformes; family Arhynchobatidae; genus Rhinoraja; species Rhinoraja longicauda. Next base: position 18,957,728 of record NC_135965.1, read on the forward strand.
AGGCCCGGCCACTCCCGCTCCGGCTCTGGCTCCGGCTCCAGCCGCCGCCGAATGTTTAGACACAAGAAAATTGCTACACCGCGTTCTGGAACCTTGATACACCGCGCCGTGACGTCACCGCCGGAGGGAACCCCCTCCCCCCTCGCCCACGTCACGTGAATCCCTACCCCTTCCTCCCACCACGTTCAACAACAGCGACCTGCGCTGATCTAGCGCCCCACGGCGGGGGAACACACACCAGCAGTGTGCAGAAGTAAATAATAAATTATGCTGCTTCATACCAAAGGGAGATACAAAATGCTGGAGTGACTTAGAGTAAGACAATAACTGCAGATGCTGGTACAAATCGAAGGTATTTATTTCACAAAATGCTGGAGTAACTCAGCAGGTCAGGCAGCATCTCAGGAGAGAAGGAATGGGTGACGTTTCGGGTCGAGACCCTTCTTCAGACTGAAGATCACATCTTCAAGTCTGAAGATCAGTCTGAAGAAGGGTCTCGACCCGAAACGTCGCCCATTCATTCTCTCCTGTGATGCTGCCTGACCTGCTGAGTTACTCCAGCATTTTGTGGAGTAACTTGGAGGATCAGACATCTCTGGTGTAAATGGATAGGTAGTTACAAGGAACTGCAGTTGCTACTTTCTACCAAAGATAGACACAAAGTCATGGAGTAACTCAACGGGTCGGCCAGCATCTCTGGAGAATATGGATATGTGACATTTTGGATCTGGACCCTTCTTCAGACTAGGAACGTCACCTAAGGAATTGATAGAGCAAAGGGGAAGATGCAGAGTTCAGAATATAGTTCTCAGCATTGTAGCGCATCAGTCCGATGGACAAGGAACTGCAGATGCTGAAATCTTGAGCAAAACACAAAGTGCTGAAGGAACTCAACGGGTCAGACAGCGTCTGTGGAGGGAATGGACAGGCGATATTTCAGGTCGGGAGCCTTCTTCTGACCAACCCACAATGTCACCTGTCCATTCCCACCGCAGATGGTGCCTGACCTGTTGAGTTCTGCCACCTCTTTGGGTTTTACTCTATAGAGATGTTGAATTTTAAATCGGCAGTTGGAATAGATATAAATACAATTAAGGTGCCAACGTTCTTCCATTCCAGAAGAGACATCAGTCTTCCCGGTGTAAAGAAATCACAAAGTGGTTCTCCATGCGTGCTATCCAGTCAGCGAAAAAGTGTACATGATTACAATCTAGCTGTCCACAGTGTAATGATACAGGAGAAAGGGAATATCGTTTAGTGCAAGATAAAGTCCAGTAGAAAGATTTAAAAGAGTGGAGCAACTGTATTGAATGATTGGAGATCCACTTCTGGGACCAGTAAGCAGAGAGTCGCCTGACTTTCGGGGCCATTGTGCAAAATAAAGCAAATTAGTTTACAGCTAATGAGGTACTTCTGAAATATCACCTTGTTGTACTTTAAGAAACTCACTAATCAATCTGGACAGAGCAAGCTCTCACAAATAACTGATATCTTACCAATGGAAATTGTCCGATCATTTAGGGGTAACGGAATCAAGGGATATGGGGAAAAAGCAGGAACAGGGTACTGATTCTGGATCAGCCCTGATCATATTGAATGGCGGTGCTGGCTCGAAGGGTCGAATGCATACTCCTGCACTGACTTTCTATGTTGACACGGTAGCGCAGCGGTAGAGTTGCTGCCTCACAGTGCCAGCGACTTGTGTTCGATTCTGAGTCTGGGTGCTGTCCTTGTGGTGTTTTCCCTGTGACCACGTGGGTTTCCTCCGGATGCTCTGGTTTCATCCCACACTCCAGAGATGTACTGGTTTGCAGGTTAATTTGCTTCCATAAGTTGTAAAATTGTCCCTAGTGTGTAAGATAGTGCTCGTGTTTGGGGTGATTGCTTGTCGGCATGGACTCAGTGGGCCAAAGGGCCTGTTTCCCTTAGGTCTAAAATCTGACTCTGCCACAGCAGTTTTGAATGGGGAATAAATGTGTTGACCAGGACACATGAATGAAGAATTTATTGGTGATAGAATGTCAGCATAAGCCAGTTGCCATGGGGCTGTTGGCTGTGTTGGTTCTTAAACAGCTTATTACAGAAGCTAGTGGACGTTTTAGAGTTTATAGGTTGGGGAAGGGGAGAGGTTGTGGTTTTGGATCATTGAAGTTTAATATGGAATGTGTCATAAAAATTGAATCCGCTCATGTATAATGGACATTACTAGATATACAGCACATGTGGAGGCAGACAAATAAGCAGTTTGAAGACTAAGCAGACTGTCTACATGCAGTTAGATTGAGTCTGAGTGAGAGTTTATGGAGGAGGCAGTGTTTCCTGGGTTCCCCTGGTAATGTGCAATTCTGATCGCCCATTACAGGAAGAATATGATGACTTTGGAGAGGGGGCAGAAGAATGCTGCCTGGATTAGAGGGTATTAGTGATAAAGGGAGGTTGGACAAACCTATGTTATAGACACATGGATATTCAGGGAATGGAAGGATATGGATCATATGGCAGCAGAGGAGATTAATTTATCTTGGCATACAGACATTGTGGGCCAAAGAGCCTGTTCCTGTACTGCTCTGTTCTATACTAAAGATAGACATAAAGTGCTGGAGTAACTCAGCGGGTCAGGCAGCATCTCTGGAGAAAAAGTATGAGTAACATTTCTGGTCGGAACCCCTTTACAGACCTCTTCAGTTCCTTACTACACGTGTTGTCCTGTTCTATGTTCTATGGAAGGGGACAGATAAGAATTGAAATAATAGTCATAGAGTCTTACAGCATAGAAACAAGCCCTTTGGCCCAACTTGCCGACACTGGCCAACATGTCTCATCTACACTAGTCCCACCTGCCTGCATTGGGCCCATATCCGTCCAAATCTGTCCTATCCATGTTCTTTTCTAAATGTTTTTTAAACGTTACGATAGTACCTGCCTCAACTACCTCCTCCGGCAGCTCGTTTCATACACCCACCAACATTTGCCTGAAAAAAATTATCCTTCAGGTTTCCATTAAATCTTACGCCCCCTCACCTTAAACCTATTTCCTCTGGTTCTCGATTCTCCTACTCTGGGCAACAGTCTCTGTGCGTTTACCTGATCTATTCCTCTCATGATTTTGTACACCTCTATAAGATCACCCCTCATCCTCCTGTGCTCCAAGGAATAGAGTCCTTTAATCACTTAATCAGTGGAAACTAGGACTGGGAATTATGTGCCATCGTGATAATACTGGAATGCTGAGTTGAAATATGAGGTTAAATATAGACTCACTGAATGGTAATGCAGTCACAGGAGACTGACTGGACAGTTCTAGCTCTGGAAGGGTGTCTGAACTACCGAACTACATTGGGAGAACAGTTCAGATCAATACCATCATCATACAACATTCATTAAGGAATATACTGTATTTCAGGAACAGTAATAGGGCGGCACAGTGGCACAGCTGGAAGAGCTGCTGCCTCACAGTGCCAGGGACCCGTGTTTGATCCGGACCTCGGATGTTGTCTTTGTGGAGTTTTCATGTTCTCCCTGTGACCTCGTGGGTTTCCTCCAGGTGCTCCGGTTTCCTCTCACATCTCAAAGACGTGCGGGTTTGAAGGTTATTTCTGCTCTGTAAAATTGCCTCTCATGTATAGCAAGTGGATGAGAAAGTGGGATAACATAGACCTTGTGTGAACGGAGATCGATGGTCAGTGGGGACTCGGTGGATCGAGGGGCCTGGTTCCATGCTGTCTCTTTCAATCAATCAATCTAAGCGTTTGTCTAATTGAACATAGTAAATGTATTGATCCCATCTTTGAGGCAGCACACGCCAAATATCAACTCCTACTCATGGATTAGTACTATGAATCAGGGCCAAACGTCTACATGTTAATAGAAACAATGAACTGCAGATGTTGTTTAATACATAAAAGGACACAAAGTGCTGGAGTAACTCATCGGGTCAGGCAGCATCCCTGTAGAACATGGATAGGTGACGTTTCGGGTTGAGACCCTTCTTCATTTTAGTAGTTCAGTAAACGCAGACCTAATGGACAGCCACAGCTCAGTTGCAGGTCTCTTGCATCTGAGCTCAAGACCCACTTTGAAAATCTGAGTATATACTTTAGACTGATGGCTTTACAATACAGGTCCACCACCAATATACTGGCACCCTTGGTTCCAGAGCTTTTCTGGATTATCCTTTTTGCTGGACCAACAGAGGTCGTGGTCTCCAACGGCACTGGAACAATCCCCTTAAGTAGCCGAGGAGCCGAGATACTGGCCTGCAAAGTCAGCCTCGGGAGTCGGCTATGGGAACAGATCTGCTGGTTTCGGCTATGCTGGAGTTCCAGAGCCCCGGTGACAATAGACAATGGACAATAGACAATAGGTGCAGGAGGAGGCCATTCGGCCCTTCGAGCCAGCACCATTCAATGTGATCATGGCTGATCATTCTCAATCAGTACCCCGTTCCTGCCTTCTCCCCATACCCCCTGACTCCGCTATCCTTAAGAGCTCTATCTAGCTCTCTCTTGAATGCATTCAGAAAATTGGCCTCCACTGCCTTCTGAGGCAGAGAATTCCACAGATTCACAACTCTCTGACTGAAAAAGTTTTTCCTCATCTCCGTTCTAAATGGCCTACCCCTTATTCTTAAACTGTGGGCCCTTGTTCTGGACTCCCCCAACATTGGGAACATGTTTCCTGCCTCTAACGTGTCCAACCCCTTAATAATCTTATACGTTTCGATAAGATCTCCTCTCATCCTTCTAAATTCCAGTGTATACAAGCCTAGTCGCTCCAGTCTTTCAACATATGACAGTCCCGCCATTCCGGGAATTAACTTAGTAAACCTACGCAGCACGCCCTCAATAGCAAGAATATCCTTCCTCAAATTTGGAGACCAAAATTGCACACAGTACTCCAGGCACGGTCTCACTAGGGCCCTGTACAACTGCAGAAATACCTCTTTGCTCCTATACTCAACTCCTCTTGTTATGGTCCAACATTCCATTGGCTTTCTTCACTGCCTGCTGTACCTGCATGCTTCCTTTCAGTGACTGATGCACTAGGACACCCAGATCTCGTTGTACGTCCCCTTCTCCTAACTTGACACCATTCAGATAATACTCTGCCTTCCTATTCTTACCACCAAAATGGATAACCTCAGACGTATCCACATTAAACTGCATCTGCCATGCATCCGCCCACTCACACAACCTGTCCAAATCACCCGGCAACCTCATAGCATCTTCCTCACAGTTCACACTTCCACCCAGCTTTGTATCATCTGCAAATTTGCTAATGGTACTTTTAATCCCTTCATCTAAGTCATTAATGTATATTGTAAATAGCTGCGGTCCCAGCACCAAGCCTTGCGGTACCCCACGAGTTACTGCCTGCCATTCTGAAAGGGACAAGGGGCAAATTCGACCCGCTGATCAAGATTTCAAGAATCCATTTATTGTCACATGTACCATCTTCGGCCACGGAAGTCCAAATGAGGTCAAGATCGGCCGCATCACCTAGCCTAGGCGCCACATTTTTGGGGGGCCTTCCAGGGGGGATTTCAAATACGCTCCCATAATATTGTTCAGATTAAAGGAGGTGCCAGATCATCAGCTGCCGGAACATCGGTGGTAGACCTGTATCTGGTTTATAAAGTGCCTTAAATTTAGTAAAATATTTCACTGGTGTGTTTTCAAGCAAACATTGGTGCCAGACCCTATAAATAAAGAGCAGGGTATAATATAAATGCTGGCTCCATCTAATACCCTACTAAATGAACCAAGTGATTCACTTACCAAGATAATTACTGGAGAGAAGGAATGGGTGACGTTTCGGGTCGAGGCCCTTCTTCAGACTCTACTTTGAAGAAGTTCTCTCTCTGACGAGAGTTCAGCAACATCCTCTCTCGCTGGTTCTTTCCTGTATAAATATATATATTCAATATACATACCATTGGGCTATATATAAATGATATATATATATATATATATATATATATATAATTTATATATAGCCCAGTGGTATGTGTATTGATTTCTCTAACTTCAAGTAACCCCAGCATTCCCTCTCTCTCTATCCCTTCCCCCACCCAAGTCGCACCAGGTTCTCGTTTTCACCCAACAAACAGCTAACAATGGCCCGTTTCCTTTATCATCGTTATTTTTTTGCATATCTTTCATTCATTGTTCTTTATCTCTCTACATCATTGTCCATATCTCTTGTTTCCCTTATCCCTAACTGGTCTGAAGAAGGATCTCGACCCGAAACATCACCCATTCCTTCTCTCCAGAGATGTGTCTGTCCCGCTGAGTTACTCCAGCTTTTTGTGTGTGTCTCTCTCTCTCTCTCTATGTGTATATGTGTGTGTGTGTGTGTGTGTGTGTGTGTACTGAACTTTTTGTTTATTATATTGTTTACAGAGTACTATGTTTACATATTCTGTTGCGCTGCTGCAAGTCAGAATTTCATTGTTATGTCTGGGACATACGACAATAAAACACTATTGACTCGATTAGCTTCTCCGAGACCTTCAGGGCGATAACAGAGAAATAAGAGGGGTGAGAAGAAATGGACTTGAAATGAGCTTGAAATGAGCTATCCTAAGACCTCTTTTGTTGATCAATTATTATATCACACAGGTTACAGCTGGATGTATTTCAGGAACTTGCAATGTTCATTTGACTTGACTGAGCATGAGTATAGCTTGAGTAAGGCTCTTTCCCTTCCCCCTTAAATGCTGCAGAATTTGGTAATCACTGATGCAGTGTCACTGCAGAAGACTGTATTAGAGCAATTATTTGTTAAATCTTCACATGGCGGCTGTTTACTGCCATCTATGGGAGAAACACTTTAATAGTTTGAAAAGGAGGTAAAGTTTCTTACGAAGCAATTTAAAAGGCTTGAAATTGACTTTTGTTGATCAAGGATCGGCAGATCTCCTTATCTGATAAAAGTTGGATCAACTTGATTGATAATGGATTCAGAATACTTGGTGTTCGTAAACTAAATGCTACAGAACCCAAAACGTCACCCATTCCTTCTCTCCCGAGATGCTGCCTGACCTGCTGAGTTACTCCAGCATTTTGGCAAATAAATACCTTCGATTTGTACCAGAATCCAGTTATTTTCTTATACAAAATGTTACTGATCATTACAAGAATGATCCAAGGAATTATTGGGTTAACATATAATGAGCATTTGACGGTACTGGGCCTGTACTCGCTACTAGAGTTTGGAAGGATGAGGGCGGACCTCATTGAAACTTACCTAATAGTGAAAGACCTGGATAGAGTGGATGTGGAGAGGATGTTTCCACAAGTGGGAGAGTCTAGGACCAGACGGCATAGCCTCAGAATAAAAGGATGTATCTTTAGAGAGGAGATGAGGAAGAGTTTCTATGGTCAGAGAGTGGTGAATCTGTGGAATTCATTGCCACAGACGGCTGTGGAGGCCAAGTCAATGGATAAGGCGAAGATTTACAGATTCTTGACTAGTAAGCGTGTCAGGGGTTACGCGGAGAAGGCAGGGGAATGAGGTTGAGAGGGATAGGTCAGCCATGATTGAATGGCGGAGGAGACTTGATGGACCAAATGGCCTAACCCTGCTCCTATAACTTATGAACCTCTCTGATACCCCGTGCTTCATTACCTCAGGTTTTGTTTCATCTGCGGGACTGGATGTCAATTTTTATTTCACTCATCAGGCAATCTGCTTTTATAGGAGATATACCGAAGAAGTATGAGGTTTCCATAGGTCAATAGTGGGCAGAACAGAACTAGTATATGGTGTGATTGCTGGTCGGAGTGGACTCGGTGGGCCAGCATCATCAAAGACCCACACCACCCTGGGCATGCTCTCATTTCACTTCGACCATCAGGAAAAAGGTACAGGGGTCTAATCAACATGAACTCCAAGAACAGCTTCTTCCCAACATCCATCAGGCTCTTGAACACTAGACAACACTAATGTCAACTGTGTACTTCTATGGACTGTCTTTGGTTGCACTAAGGTCTACAGGGTTATTTTTGCACTAGTAATGTGGTTTTTAGTTTATTGAATTTTTGTTTATTATATATTATCCATGTGTATTGTGTTTACAGGCCTGTTATGCTGCTGGAAGCAAGAAAATCTTTGTTCTGTTGACGGTACATATGACCATTAAACATGCTTGACTCTTGAGTTGGTCTCCTCCTTCCAAAGATATTCCCTTTGTTCTACCTATCCTTCCTTCGCCTTCTCTGTTAACATGTTTTCATTGTTATCCAGTTCTGATGACCTAAAACATGAACTCGTTCTCTTTCCACAGATGCAGATGGACCTGCTGAGTATTTCCAGCATTTTCAGATTTTCTAACATCTGTAATTGATTTCCACCTACAACTTTAAACTGGTATCAAACTGGAATTATAGATTCATGGGATTGGTCTGGTAGAACTCAAAACAGACATCATATTAGGAATAAGGTGACTTTCAGGTTCTCTCTGTCTGTGCTGGACTTTAAACCAAGCAGAAGGATGATGGGTATATAGAACGAGCTGCCAGAGGAGGTACTTGAGGCAGGTACTATAACAATGTTTCAAACATACAACAGCATAGCACAGGAACGGGCCCTTTGGCCCACAGCAGTTGTGCCAAACACGATGCCTTGTTAAACTGATCTCATCTGCCTGTACATGATCCATATCCCTCTATTCCCTGCACTTCCATGTACCTATCGAAAAGCTTCTTAAATGCCACTACTGTATCTACCTCCTCCACCGCTAATGTGTTCCAGCACCACTACTCTCTAAGTTACAAACATGCCCCACATATCCCCATTAAACTTTCCTCATCTCACGTTATAGCTCTACCATAAGATCATACGAGATAGGAGTAGAATTAGGCCATTCGGTGCATCGGGTCTACGCATCAAATCATGGCTGATCTATCTCTCCCTCCTAACCCCATTCTTCTGCCTTCTCCCCATAACTTCTGACACCCGTACTAATCTCTACATAACCCTCTGGTGTTGGACATTTCCACCCTGGGGAATGAGGTTCTGACTGTCTACCCACGTATATGCATGCAGTATTTATAATTCTTGAAGGTTTGATTTACATGGTCTCTTGTTTCCAATTGCCCATCCCTTAGACCCAATGTGTGCCATTGTCAGCAACACATCCACACTCACAAGGCACTTCTTTGCAGCATTCACTTCGAGGATCCCAGACTCCTACTTCTTTGACAATTACAGTCCATGAGACAAACAAAATCTTCTGCTTTATGTCCACATTTTAAAAAAAACAATGACCAAAAAACTTCTCTTTCACAAAACACAAATATATTTAATGCTGCTATGAATCTTCTCCTGGGTTTAGTAACATGAAAACAGGAGGAGGACATTTGAACTCTTGAGTCTATTGAAGCATTCAGTGGGATCATGGCTGAACTGGGTCTCAGTTCCTTGATCCATTAAGGTTCGGTAGAACATTAACAAAATACACCTAATCTATCCTTGTATAACCCTGGGGTACATTGCAGGTGGCTGCAGAACTAATGGACTAAGATATGTCACTGTGTAACACAGGGGTATAGTACTGGTGGGGATGGGTCTGGCACTGTGTAACACAGGGGGTATAGTACTGGTGGGGATGGGTCTGTCACTGTGTAACACAGGGGGTATAGTACTGGTGGGGATGGGTCTGTCACTGTGTAACACTGGGGTATAGTATTAGTAGGGATGGGTCTGTCACTGTGTAACACTGGGGTATAGTATTAGTGGGAACAGGTCTGTCACTGTGTAACACTGGGGTATAGTACTGGAGGGGACAGGTCTGTCACTGGGTAACACAGGGGTATAGTACTGGTGGGGATGGGTCTGTTACTGTGTAACACTGGAGTATAGTACTGGTAGGGACGGGTCTGTTGCTGTATAACACACGGGGCACAGTACTGGTGGATCTGGGTTTGTCACAGTGTAACGCTGGGGTACAGTAATGGTGGGGATGGGTCTGTCACTGTATAGCACACGGGGTGCAGTACTGGTGGGGACGGGCCTATCGCTGTATAACACTGGAGTACAGAGGTGCTCCTCAACCTACGATGAGGTTACGTTCCGAGAAACCTATCGTAAACCGAAAATATCGTAAGTCGAATGCGTTTAATACACCTGATCACGTGGCTGGAGACGTGCGGCGGCTCGTTGTGGCTCGCTGCCGTTGGCACCATCGCAAAGTCGAAATATCGTACGTCGAAGCATCGTAAGGCAGAGAGCATCTGTACTGGTGGGGACGGGTCTGTCACTGTATAACACTGGGGTACCGTTCTGGTGGGGACGGGTCTGTTGCTGCATAACACTGGATACAGTAACAGTCGAACACTGGGACACAGTACAGGTTGATCTGGGTTTGTCACTGTGTAACATTGGTGTACAATACATAGAAAGTCAGGTCTGTTGCTGTATACCACTGGGGTACACTACTGGTGGGGAAGTGTCTGTCGCTGTGTAACACTGGGGTACACTACTGCTGGGGACGTGTCTGTCACTGTATAACACTGGGGTACACTACTGCTGGGAGGTGGTCTGTCACTATAACATTAGGGTACAGTACCAGTGGGGACGGGTTTGTCACTGTTTAACACTGCACTACAGTACGGGTGGGGATAGGTCTGTCACTGTATAACACTGGAGTACAGTACTGGTGGAGACGGGTCTGTCCTCACATAATAAAGCATAATAAGCCATTAACTTTGTAAATACTGTTTCTTTCCCTTTGGATTTTGTACATCATAACTTTTTTTTATTCCCTGTTCCTCACAATCTTCCTCAACTGTTTAATTTCCTTTCAACTGCAATTATTGGAAATTCAAGAATGAGGTTCCCCACGTGATCTGCAAGGTGAGAGTGACAAAGATTAAAGGAGATGTGAGGGGTAAGTTTCTAACACAGAGAGTAGTGGGTGCCTGTTAACTACCGCCAGGGGTGGTGGTGGGGCAGGTATGATAGTGGCGTTTAGGAGGTTTTTAGATAGGAACGTGGATATGTAAGGAATGGAGTGGTGTGGATCATGTGCAGGCAGATGAGTTCATCTTGGCATCGTTTATCACTGACATTGTGGGCCGAAGGGCCTTATCTATGCTGTACTTTTCTATGTTCTGTGTAGCAATGTCTGGAGGATAATCAGTATCAACTGAAAATTGTAACTCGTCAAAATATTCTAGCTTATAGTATTAAATAAGAGACTTAATGAAACTGAATTTCATCTTTAACACCTCAATCTATGCAGTAATTCAGTATTAAGCACCTCAGATAGTTGATTCCTGCCATTATAAGTGTAAGCAATAATGTCTATAGTGTTTTACAACCTCTCTGAGACTGGAGCACAACTATTAAACGTGTAGCGGCATATTCCTTCATATTTTGAATTTTAGTGGGAGATTTAAAAACTTCAAATTTTAAAGATATTTTTCTAAATCAGGGCGGCAAAGTGGCGCAGCGGTACCTTACAACGCCAGAGACCCGGGTTTGATCCTGACTATGGGTGCTGTCTGTATGGAGTTTGTATATGTTCTCCCTGTGACATGCGAGTTTTTGCCAGGTGCTCCGGTTTCCTCTTACACTCCAGAGACGAACAGGTTTGTAGGTTAATTGGCTTTGGTAAAATTGTAAATTGTAAAATTGTAAAATTGTAAATTGTTCCTCGTGTGTAGGATAGTGCAAGTATACGTGGTTACCATTGGTCGGCGTGGACTCGGTGGGACAAAGGGCCTGTTTTTGCGCTGTGTCCCTAAAGTAAAATCTTAAGTCTAAAGATTTCCCAGGCCAATTTTCAATCTTTTCTATGAATCCAAATGTTCTTCCTTTCTTAGTATCTTTTGGTGTTTATAACTTGATATTGTATTGACCCTCTTTAATTCACCCTCCTTCTCATCCCTTCCCATGTTTATCTCCCAATTCTAACATTAATTCTAATCAAGAGATAGCTTGCTGGTTGCCCCCTTGACTGAAGTCCAGGTATCTGTTGTTGAGCCATTATCAGCTTTCACTTTCAGCAAGTTTGTGAGAAAATTCCTTTGAGATGAAGGGAGCAGAGGCAGATGTAATTACCAGGGTGATTTGATAGTCCTATTTGCTATACCTCATAGACCTCATAGGTCTAGCCTATTTGCTCTACCTCATGGGAAGTCCAATCTTTTAGTGAGTTAGCAGGAATAAAATTGTTTTTGATGATTCAACTGAGGCAACCCTCGTAAAAAGGATGGGAAAGTCTAAGAACAGCGGCACAGTGGTAGAGTTGCTGCCTTACAGCGCCAGAGACCCGGGTTCAAACCTGACCAAGGGTGCTGTCTGTACGGAGTTTGTACGTTCTTCCTCCGACCGCACGGGTTTTCCCCGGGTGCTCCGGTTTCCTCCCACACTCCAGAGACGTACACGTTTGTAGGTTTATTGGCTTCTGTAAAATTGTCCCTGGTGTGTAGGATAATGTTAGTGTACGGGATGATCGCTGGTTGGCATGGACTCGGTGTGCTAAAGGGCTTGTTTCCATGCCGTATCTCGAAAGTCTAAAGCTTAAATGGAAACAGGTGCTGGGATCAAATTGGGATGTGATTTTATGCCGTATTAGTGAACTGTGAATTTGAGCTTGCCTATCTCTAGTTTCCCTGTACCACAGGCTTGGCCAGTTGCCTGCTATTGTCCAACAACCTTCGGTGATGTCCCTGCTTCAGTAAAATGGGACGGTCCCATTCCAGTCCACAGCAGCTCCTTCCCACTTAGTACGGACGGTCATCAACACCGAAGGAAATCTTTTCTCTGGATCAACTTCCTCCTCGTGCATCCCCTCTTCCCAATGATGGGAGTGAGTGTCTACAAGGCAAGGAGGAGAGGAAAATATGAATGTTCGAGGATTTGGATGGAAACGCAAGGAAAAGAAGACAGGCGCAAGGTCTAATAGTAGATAAGAGATTCAAGGTGCTGGAGGAACTCAGCGGGTCAGGTAGCATCTATGGAGAACATGAATAGGTGACGTTTCGGGTCTGGACCCTTTTTGGAGTAAGTCAATGGGTAAGGCAGTATCTGTGGAGAACATGGATAGATGACATTTCGGCTCGTCCCCCGTCTTTCGACTGAAGGTCCCGACCTGAAATGTTACCTATCCCTGTACTCCAGAGATGTCTTCTGCCCAAAGAGATACTTTAGCACTTTGTGTCTTTTAGTGCAAACCAGCATCTGCTGTTTCTTGTTTCTACAAAAGGCGCAAAGTGTTGGAGTAACTCGGCGGGTCAGGCAGCATCTCTGGAGAACATGGATGGGTGACGTTTCGGGTCAGGACCCTTCTTCAGACCGATTGTATTTAAAAGGGAGAAAGCTGGATAAGATAGGTGGAACGGGACAAAACCTGGCAGGTGATTGGTGGATGCAGATTGGGGGGGTGGGGGGTTGATTGGCAGACGGTTTGGACAAAGGCCAGAAATGAAATGACAAAAAGTGTGAGACGAGGAGAGAAGAGTGAAAAGTGAAGCCAGAGGAAAGAATGTAGGTGGAAGGGGATGGGGAAGAGATGGGTGCCTGTCCAGGTGTGGGAAGAGAGGAGATGGGGGAGAAAAGGGGGGGGGGGGGTGGTGAAGGGATGGTTGTTTGTACAGTATGCGAGTTATCTAAAATTGGAGAATTCAATGTGCATCCCATTGAGGTGTGAGCTATCCAAGCAGAATATATGATAACCGTACCATCTACATTCCACGCTGCCTCAGCAAGGCCACCAGCATTATCAAGGACCAGTCTCACCCTCTTCTCCCCCCTCCCAACAGGTAAGCGGTTCAGAAGTGTGAAAATGCACACCTCTTGATTCAGGGACAATTTCTTCCCAGCTGTTATCAGGCAACTGAACCATCCTACCAACAAGTAGAGAGCGGTCCTGATCCAACATCTACCTCACTTGAGAGTCTCAGACTATCTTTAATCGGACTTTATCTTGCATGAAACATTATTCCCTTTATCTGTACACTGTGGACGGCTCGATTGTAATCGTATGTCTTTCCACTGACTGGATCGCACGCAACAAAATGCTTTCCACTGTAACTCGGTACACATGACAATAAACTAAACTAAAACAAAACTAAAGATAATAGCAAATAGAATATACAAGCTATTCGCATTGGGAATTAAATAAGCATTGACTACAAAAGCTTCAGTCCATGAACTATCTGGTAAAGAATGAAGAGAAGAACATTTGATCTTTTGTAACTTTGACATCGCAGTGACTCTTGTGTACTGCCTAGGTGAGGTCTGCTGTGTGATTTTACTGGGTAGTATGCGAAACAAAGCATTTCACTGTACATGTGACAATAACGGATCATTGAATCATTGAGAAGAGAAAAAAAAATTAAGTCTCTGTGTATCACCTTTCAGAATTTCCAGATATATTTTACAACCTGCAGATTACTTTTGAAATTTAGACACAAGGAACTGCAGATGCTGGTTTACCAAAAAAGACACAAAGCGCTGGAGTAACTGAAGCCCCGATCTGAAACATTGCCTATCCATGTTCTCCAGAGATGCCGCCTGACCCATTGATTTACACCAGCACATTGTGTCTCTTTCTGCATTTGAAGTATGTTCACTGTTGGAAACTTGGCAGCCAATTCATGTGGAAGAATTGCCCACAAGCAGATGACCTGTTTTTTAGCACCACACAGGAACCAGAGTGTAGAATTTAACACTTTACTTCCTGGATCCCACAATCTTATGATTCTGAGATGAGAGGGCGACTGGCTAGAAAAAAAGACAGCAGAATGACACAGCAGTCGAGTTAGAAACATACATAGAAACATAGAAAATAGGTGCAGGAGTAGGCCATTCGGCCCTTCGAGCCTGCCATTCAATATGATCATGGCTGATCATCCAGCTCAGTAACCTGTACCTGCCTTCTCTCCATACCCCCTGATCCCTTTAGCCACAAGGGCCACATCTAACTCCCTCTTAAACATAGCCAATGAATAGTCAACTACCTTCTGTGGCAGAGAATTCCACAGACTCACCACTCTGTGTGAAGAAATGTTTCCTCATCTCGGTCCTAAAAGACTTCCCCCTTATCCTTAAGCTGTGACCCCTGGTTCTGGACTCCCCCAACATCGGGAACAATCTTCCCGCATCTAGCCTCTCCAACCCCTTAAGAATTTTATATGTTTCTATAAGATCCCCCCTCAGCCTTCTAAATTCCAGCGAGTACAAGCCTAGTCTATCCAATCTTTCTTCATATGAAAGTCCCGCCATCCCAGGGACCAATCTGGTGGTAGAGCAACTCTAAGGAGTTGCTGCCTTAGAACGTCAGAGACCCGAGTCCAATCCCGAGTACGGGAACTGTCTGTGTGGAGTTTGCACGTTCTCCCTGTGATCTTGTGGGTTTTCTCCGGATGCTCCGGTTTTCTTCGATACTCCAAAGATGTGAAGGTTTGTGGGTTAATTGGCTTCTGTAAATTGCTCCTAGAGTGTAGGATAGAACTTGTGAACGGGTGATCGATGGTCAGTGCAGACTAGGTGGGCCGAAGGGCCTGTTTCCATGCTGTATCTCTAAACTAAACTAAAAAGAATTTAAGCCAGATAGAAATAGCGCAGTAGAATCACAGAAGCTCGGAAATTAATGACAGAGCAGAGAAATACAATACAAGAAAAACGGCAGCTGTGTGGAAATGCCTTAAATATTTACCACAGAGAAAGCCCTCCCCATTTCCAACACCCACCCTGCATCAATCCAGAAAATCAAAGCATTTAAAAAAATCTCTCCACAAGGCCAACATTAATCGCCCATCCGTAATTGCACTTGAATAAATAGTCACAGAGCGTGGAAACAGGCCTATCGGCCCAACTTGCCAACGCTGACCAACATGCCCCGTCTACACCAGTCCCACCTCCCTCTAAACCTGTCCTATCCATGTACCTGTTCAAATGTTTCTTAAATGTTGTGATCGCACCTGCCTCAACTACCTCCACCAGCGATCACTCCATACACTAGCACTATCTTGCACACTAGGAACAATTTAACATTTTTCACCAAAGCCAATTAACCTACAATACTGCACGTCTTTGGAATGTGGGACGAAACTGGAGCACCTGGAAAAAACCCATGCGGTAACGAGGAGAACATACAAACTTGGTACAGACAGCGCCCATAGTCAGGATTGGACCTGGGTCTCTGACACTGTAAGGCAGCAACTCTGCTGTTGTGCCCCTGGCATAGTTTCCTATTTGAGGGTGCGCAGCTCTGACAGTGCTCCCTCTGCACTGGTACTGATATCTCAGAGTTAATTCCTTGCTGGATTCAGAGTGCTATCAGTGACCAAAGGCTAACAAGAGTCTTACATTACATTTCAACAGCCCGTACCTATCGTGAGTGTGACTGCCTTTGCCTGTAATGGCTGGCCGGTGTAGAAATACAGATCAAAGAGATGTTCCATTTTCCAGTCAGACAGGAGCTGCCTCTTCGTGCTGAACAGCATGCTGAAGGTGCTGTTGATGTTGCAAAGCCAAATTGGCAGCTTGGGAGTTTTCAGCATGCTTCCCACCTGCAAGAAAGAAAGTCTTCAACATCAATCCATTGCCAACCTATTGTAAAAAAAAAGACAAGTTGCTGGAGAAACTCAGTTGGTCAGGCATCATCTGTGGAGACAAAAGAACATCAACATTTCAGGGCCAGACCCTTCATCCCTTGGTACATTTATGGTTTCCGAGACGACATGTTCTTTAGAGATACCGCGTGGAATTTGGCCCTTCGGCCCACCGAGTCTGTGCCGACCAGCGATCACCCTGTACACTAGCACTATCCTGCATACTAGGGACAATTTGCAATTTTACAGAAGCCATTTAACCTATAAACCTGTGTAGGAAGGAACTGCAGACGGTGGTTTACACCGAAAATAGACACAAAATGCTGGAGTAACTCAACGGGTCAGGATGCAACTCTGGAGAAAAGGAATAGGTGACATTTCGAGTGACTTTGGGTCTAAAGAGCGGTTCCAACCCCAAAACATCACCTATTCCTTTTCTCCATTATGCTGCCTGACCCACTGAGTTGCTAGAGCACATTGTGGCCATCTTAACCTACAAACCTGTACGTCTTTGGAATGTGGGTGGAAACCAGAGCACCCGGAGAAAACCCACACGGTCACGGGGAGAACGTACAAACTCCGTACAGACAGCACCTGTAGTCAGGATCAAACCCTGGTCTCTGGCAGCAGTAAGGCAGCAACTCTACTGCTGTGCCACCCCAAGGTTCATCTGGTTACTGGTTGAGCAAGAATAATGAATTAGAGAATTATGTAGATACTCAGAAAGGCAGGCAGAATCAGGTATCTCATCGTAGAAACAGAAAACTGCAGATGCTGGTTAATACACAAAAGGACACAAAGTGCTGGAGTAACTCAGCAGGTCAGGCAGCAGGAGAACATGGATAGGTGATGTTTTGGATTAAGATCTTTCTTCGATCTGTTCAGCGGGCAGTCAAGGGTTCTGCTCAGTCAACTGCCTGCTCCTCTTCCAGGCCTATGTCCGTGCCCACCTGTCCCAGAAGAGGGAACACACGGGACTCTGGAGGCTTTCTGTGAATGCTGGTCACCATGGTGGGGTGGGGGGAGGGGGAGAGCAGGTTGATTGCATTGTGTAACCCCGGTACCTCCTCCCCTCCTCCCCAATCACCACTTCACACCTACTTACAGCCCGACTCCAGTCTGCAAAGACTGGGCCCTTCCCCACCCATTCCTCCCCAATCACCACTTGACACCTACTTACAGCCTGACTCTAGTCTGCAAAGACTGGGCCCTCGTCCACCACCCACCCCCTCCTTGCTGCCCAACATCAGTCTGGCCACTTCTCCATCACTAACGATAGCAATTGAGGAGGTGGAGAAGCTATTCAGGAGATAGAAAAGCTGGAAATCTCCAGGACCGGACAATGTTTCCCCCTCTACCCTCAAGCTCTGTGCTGAACAACTGGCACCGGTGCTACACAGACATTTTCAAACAGTCCCTGTAAACTTGCACTGTCCCTGGCTGCTTCAAAGTCTCCACTATTGTTCCTGTACCCAAAAAGCCAAGGGTTACTGGTCTTAATGACTACAGGCCTGTCGCACTGACCTCTGAAATCATGAAGACCCTTGAAAGACGTGCTGGCCCAGCTGAAAAACATCACAAACCCCCTGCTGGACCCCCTGCAGTTTGCATACCGGGCCAATAGATCAGTGCATGACACAGTCAACCTAGGCCTGCACTTCATCCTCCAGCACCTAGACCGCCAGGGGACCTATGCAAGGATTCTGTTTGTGGACTTTAGCTCTGCATTCAACACCATTGTGCCAGAGCTACTACACTCCAAACTCTTCCAGTTGACTGTGCCTGAACCCCTCTGTCAGTGGATCACCAACTTCCTGACAGACAGGAAGCAGCATGTGAGGCTGGGAAAGCACATCTCGGACCCGCAGACCCTCAGCATAGGAGCTCCGCAAGGCTGCGTACTCTCCCCTCTCCTTTACTCTCTCTACACCAACGACTGCACCTCCACAGACTCCTCTGTCAAGCTCCTCAAGTTTGCGGATGACACTACGCTGATTGGACTGATCCAGGATGGGGAGGAATCTGCCTACAGAGGGGAAGTGACACAGCTGGCGTCCTGGTGCCATTGCAACAACCTGGAGCTCAATGCTCTTAAGACAGTGGAATTAATTGTAGACTTTAGGAGAGCTCCCCCTCCTCACCATCAACAACAACATAGTCACATCTGTGGATTCATTTGTTCCTTGGAACCATCATCTCCAGGGGGGCCACCATCGACTCCACAGTCAAAAAGGCCCAACAGAGGATGTACTTCCTGCAGCAACTGAGAAAACAGTCTGCCACAGGCAATGATGGTCCAGTTTTATACTGCCATCATAGAATCTGCCCTCACCTTCTCCATCATGGTCTGGTTTCGCTCAGTCACCAGGCATAACATCGGGAGGCTGCAGCGCATCGTTCGATCAGCCGAGAAGGTTGTTGGCTGCAACCTTCCCCCCCATTGACGAACTGTACACCGCAAGGGCCAGGAAGCAAGTGGGCAAGATCATCTCTGACCCCTCTCATCCTGGCCACAAACTCTTTGAAGCACTTCCCTCTGGAAGGCGACTCTGGACTGTCAAAGTCGTCACAGCCAGACATAAAAACAGCTTTTTACCACGAGCAGTAGCTCTATTCAGTAGCGCAGCCAGGTCCCCCCAACACCAGTGAATATCCAGGAAATGGACATCGAGAGGGTGGATTCTTACAAGTACCTGGGTGTCCACCTCAACAATAAATTGGACTGGACTGAAAACACTGATGCGCTATACAGAAAGGGCCAGAGCAGACTTTATCTGCTAAGGAGACTCAGGTCCTTTGGAGTGCAGGGGGCTTCTACAACACGGTGGTTGCATCAGCCATTTTCTATGGAGTGGTCTGCTGGAGCAGCAGCATCTCAGCGGCGTAAGGGAAGAGACTCAACAAGCTGGTCAGGAAGGCCAGCTCTGCCTTGGGTTGCCCCCTCGACTCAGTGCAGGTTGTGGGAGAGAGGAGGATGATGGCAAAGCTAACATCGCTGCTGGACAACGACTCCCACCCCATGCAGGACACTGTCACTGCACTGAGTAGCTCCTTCAGTGACAGACTCCTTCACCCCAAGAGCGTGTAGGAGCGATATAGGAGGTCCTTCCTTCCCGCTGCTGTGAGACTGCACAACCAGCACTGCTCCCAGCAGACGAGTCAACAATGACAGCTAAGAACACACCTAAAACAGATGACAATTTATGTATCTTTTATTTATAATGAATGATCTGTTGCTCTCTTGCTATCCACTTTGCTGCTGTAACACTGTAAATTTCCCCTGGTGTGGGACGAATAAAGGAATATATTATTCAACAACCAAAAGTCTCTCGCCTCCTTTTGCTCTGGTATTTTATTTCATTCTTCACATGTTTAAACTATAATGTTTTACTTTTAATGTTTTAATGTTTGATTCTCAATCGTTTACTGTATATCATGTTGTTATCCTTGCGAGCAAAGCTTGGCTAATACTTGGCTAATAAAATTTGTTCAATTCAGATATGGATAATAATGTTGTAATTTGATTCATTGATCGATATTTGCAAACTGCTGGGCGATGTTGATCTTTCCAGTTGTTTGTAACTGTGATTATTTGAGTAAATGTTCCTTGTTAGAGAAAAAAAAACAAGAAACTGAAGGGTTGCCCTATTGAACCACCCTCTCACGATACCAGTATCTGCAGTCCCTTATATCCCCTTGTGTAACCAATTATAGGTTAATTGGCTTCGTAAAATAAATGTTAAATTGTCCCTTCCGTGTCGCAATAGTGCTACTGTACGAGGTGATCACTGGTCAGCGTGGACTCAGTGAAACGCAAGGCCTGTTTCCGCATTGCATCTCTAAAGTCTAAAGACATGTGGGTTTCATTGATTAACTGGCCACTGAAAATTACCCAGATTCTACTTCCCTGTTTCTGTCCTCTCTTTAAGGAGCAGTACTTTCTCAAAGGCACTAGTGGCATTCTAAAATCTCACCTACCTGAACAAGAAATTTAGTTCCATTGACGTAAGAAGGCACATGGAGTACCACCAATACAACATTCTTAAAATGTGTGGAATTAAGTAGAACTCTTTCATGTTTCTGGAGAGAAGGAACGGGTGATGTTTTGGGTCGAGACCCTTCTTCCTTTTTCTTCTGAAGTCTGAAGAAAGGTCTCGACCCAAAACATCACCCATTCCAACCCTCCAGAGATGATGCCTGACTCGCTGAGTTACTCCAGCATTTTGTGCCTACAGTTTAAACCAGTATCTGTAGTTTGTTCCTACACTCTTTCATGTTTGTTTGTGAATCACTATGGCTTACAACAAACAATTATTGAACATGCATTCAGAGTGGTTCAGGTCAGTCTGTGCCTTTTAAGATTCAATGATTGAACTTGAAAGGAGTCCTGGGAGATGTTAGGTACACATATAAAACAATACTTGATGGATATCCAACTAAATCACACACAAGTTGAGTGTAAGATGCATTTGAGAAGCCTTGAAGAATCTTGATAAAAATGTACAAATGTTCGACAGCCAAATTATCAGCTTTCTTTTGGTGACATATTTGATCAGTCTTTTGTGAGTATCTTAGCAACCGGATGTCAACATAGCAGCTGAACTTGCAACTAAATGCAGTACATGAGTTAAGAGTGTTGATATGACAGACACCAGATATGAACTGGAACTATGAATGTCTTACTGCAGATTTATAGGCACTTCAGATATACCACCACCACCCTAAATAACATATCATAGAGTCACAGAGTCATATAGCTTGGAAACCCAGGTCCTTCGACCCAACTTGCCCACAATGACTAAAATGTCCCACCTACACCAGTCCCACCTGCCCACAAAATGGGACAAGTTGTTCTTTGAAATAGCCAGCACAGGTCTGGTGACTGAAAGGCGTCCTTCTCTGCTGTAAGCTCAGATGAAATTAACACACCGAAAGGCAATATGTTTGGTTTCACTGCTTCACTTGTCTCCATCATCATTTGTTGGCAGCAAAAGCTGAAAGACCACAATTAGAGCCATAGAGTCACAAAGCACGGAAACAGCCCACCGAATCTCCGCCAACCGGCGATCACCCTGTACACTCGCACTACCCCACAAACCAGGGCCAATTAAACTTCTTCGTCTTTGGAGTGTTGGCGGAAACCGGAGCACCCGGAGAACGTAAAACTCCTACAGACAGCACCAGAGGTCAGGATTGAACCCGGCCGTTTGGCGCTGCAAGGCAGCAACTTTACTGTTGCCCACCGTGCTGCCCCACAGCTTCCCGTGCTCCAAGGAAGAAAATCCCAACCTGCCCAACCTCTCCCTATAACTGAGGCCGTCAAGTCCCGGCAGCATCCTCGTAAAGTTATCCAGCTATTCTTAGTAGACTAGACCATGATAGTGCATACACCAAGCACGCAGAAAAAAACCAGCAGTGCAAATTCCGTCATGGCTCGGTGCTGAGGTAGGGTTGTGGTTAGAGTTGTGGAGGGTGGGTCAAGAGCCTGATTGTCCCTGGGGACCTGGATCACAGTGTGGAATAGACCTCTGGAACTTTATGCCTCCCCTTATAGAAATATAATCTATGGCTGTTCTTCCCTTTTGAGAATGCAGAGTCCCAGTTTAACAACTTGAATGAACAAGAACTTACCTGTGGGAGTTTATCATGGTCCATCTCATGCCTATTCCAGTAGAGGTAACCCACGTCACCTCGAGTAAGGATTCCATGCTGTGGATCTTTCAGCAAGTTACCCTGGTCATCGGACTGAAGGTCACCATTGAAAACGTTCGGACTGGCTCTTCCAGTGAGCATGAGATTTATAAGCGCCTAGAAAGCAAGCCAAAAGGTTCAAAAAACTGTTGCTGAATCGGGTTTTCGTGATGTCTAACTTTATGACTCAATAATGAAAAGGCATACTCCTAGAAATCTAGCTACCAAACCCATCCTGTGATAGCAGGTATTTCCCCACACTGGGCTAGTCTCGGCACTGCATTGAACTATGAAGAAGTGTGTGGGATCACATGCTGGCAGATTGGCCAGATGCAAGAGACAGCTACCTCAGGACAATGGAACACCTGCCGCTGTGATCACTGCTATGATTTGATTGCCCTATGAAGAGTGATTGAGGAAGATTAAATGATACTCAATGGATTTGGGAGCAAAACATAAACTGCTGGAGGGACTCAGCAGGTCAGGCAGCATCTGTGGAGGGAATAGACAGACGATGTTGAGGGTTGGTGACGAGTCCGAAGAAGGATCCCGACCTGAAACATCATCGGTCTATTCCCTTCATAAATAATGCCTGACCTGCTGAGATCCTCCAGCACGTTGTGCTTTGCTTAAGATTCCCGCATCTGCAGTTCCTCGTGTCTCCTTAGCAGGATGAGAGGTGGTTTCACCTAGACATGTAGGATTCTGAGAAGTGTTAACAGAATTGATGCCAGGAGCTCCTTCTGTCATCTTCTGTATCCATTGTTCTTGGTGTGGGCTCCTATATATCAACGGGTCCAAGCACAGATTGAGCGATTGTTTCACTGAACACTTATGCTTAGTCTGCCTTGGCCTAAGTGATCTCCCGATTGCCAAACATTTTAACTCCCCTTCCCATACTGACCTTTCTGTCCAGTGCCCCGCTCACTGTCAGAGCAAGGCCATACACAAAATGGAGGAACAGCACCTCATATTTCGCTTAGACAGCTTACAACCCAGCGGTATTAATTTTGATTTCTCTCATTTCAAGTAACCCTTGCATTCCCTCTCTCCCTCCCCCACCTGAACCATTCTACCAGTTCCACTGTTCGCATCCTTGTATCCCTTCGTTATCATCTCTACCCCAGCCAACAATGGGCCATTATGGGCTCCACCCTTACTTGGTCATCTGTTGCCAGCCCTGATTTATTCTGGCCGTTTACTCCTGAGATGTTGCCTGATCTGCTGAGTTATTGCAGCATTTGTGCCTACTTTTGGCCTCTTCTGTCAGTCTGGACATAAGGAGTTGACCATACATGACTGAAACGAGGAGAAATCATTTATTGCACATTTTATGATATTAATACTTACTTGCCGACAAGTGAAGTTACCGAGGCTTAACTGCAGTAGATAGGGGGTTGTATGGTCTAAATCGTTATGCAGCCTATAATAAAGAAGAATTTAATCAGAAGTTCAATACGAAGCCAAAGAAATCGACAGGCACGTTGCACTTTACGCTGTTTGCTTATATTAATCAGACTTTCTGGGGCTTAAGACTGTGAAGTAGATAGTCAAAATTAACTGTGCTTTTTTTTCTTAGGAATGAAGCTTACTGATAGAGAAGAAAAGACCTGCAGGTTTGTAGGTTAATTGGCTTCTGTAAATTGTTATTAGTGTGCAACGTATTGTAGGATAGGGGCGGTCATTGGTTGGTGTGGACCCGGTTGCCCAAAGGGCCTGTTGCCATGTTGTATCTCTAAAACTAAACAAAAATTAAAACAAAAGCTTTTAAACAATGCAAAAGGACAAAAGCTGATCATAAATGTACATTTCACCTTCTTTAGTGTTGTCAATAAATGGACGTAATACCTAACGGTGGTGTGAATGGAATCGCCCACATCTAAACACTGTACCACAGGGGGCTTCTAATGCATCATCTTCCTGCAAAGTCATTTACTGGGCGGCACAGTGGTGAAGCGGGTAAACATGCTGCCTCACAATGTCAGAGACCCAGGTTCGATCCTGACCTCTGGTGCTGTCTGTGTGGAGTTTGAACGTTCTCCCCGTGATTGCATTGATCTTCCCTGGGTGCTCCAGTTGCATCCCACATTCCAAAGACGTGCGGGTTTGCAGGTTCATTGGCCTCTGCAAAATTGCCCCGAGTGTGTAGGGAGTGGATGCGAAAATGGGATGACGTAGAACTAGTGTGAACAGGTGATCAATGGTGGGAGCGAAAGACTAAATATGCTGGTTTACAAAGAAGGGCACAAAGTGTTTGAGTAACTCAGCAAGTGAGGCAGCATCCCTGGGGAACATGGAGAGGTGATGTTTCGGGTCAGGACCCCTCTTCAGACCCGATCCAAAATGTCACATTTTCTCCAGAGATGCTACCTAACCCGCTGAGTTATCCTTCAGGATATACATGTTACTCATTCGTCATAAACTCAATTATAAACAAGCTTTCTTTTTCTTATTTTCCTCTGAACATTTCTTGAATAATTCAATCTACGGTGTCAAAATAAAGTTATTGAATTAGATGGCACGGTGACACAGTGGTAGACATGCTGCCTTACAGCGCCAGAGACCCAGGTTCGATCCTGACTATGGGTGCTGTCTGAACGGAGTTTGTATGTTCTCTCTGTGACCGTGTGGGTTTTCTCCGGGTGCTCCGGTTTCCTCCACACTCCAAAGATATACAGGTTTGTAGGTTCATTGGCTTCGGTAAAATTGTAAATTGTCCCTTGTGTTATAGCACTAGGGGTCATCACTGGCCGGTGTGGACTCGGTGGGCCGAAGGGCCTGTTTCCACGCTATATCTCTAAAGTCTACAGTAAAGTCAAGGTCTACAGTATTGCCAACAACTCTGATCCCTTACTTTTCCAGAGTCCTTGAGAAGAGAAGACTGTAGAGGAACAGAATGGCCCCATGACTTCCCTCACCTTTAAACTAATTGCAGAGAAAAGAATGGGTTAGTTCACATTCATTAATAAACTCCACAATTTCATAAACACATGATTATAATGTTTGTTGCAGGATTTCTAAAGCTGGCCATATCACATTCCTTTAGTATTTGTTATTTAGCTTTTAAATTCCGAGACACAAGGACCTGCAGATGCTGGTTTACAAAAAAAGACGAAAAGTGCTGGAGTAACTCAGCGATCCAGGCAAAGTCTCTGGAGGACATGGATAGGTAGCATTTCGGGTTGGGACCTTTCTTCGGACTGATTGTGGGAGGTGGGGGTCGGGGTGGGACAAAACTTGGCAAGTGTTAGGGGGGTGCACATGAGGGGGGGGGGGGGGGTTAGTAGGTAGAGGGTTGGACAATGGCCAGAGTTAAAATGCTTGAGATAAGGTAGAGAAGTGGTGCAAATTGTGAAGGGAGGGATATAATTGGAAGGGGCTGAGGGAAGGGGAGATTTTGTAGCAAGGAACTGCAGATGCTGGTTTAAACCAAAGATAGACACAAAAAGCTGGAGTAACTCAACGGGACAGGCAGCATCTCTGGAGAGAAGGAATGGGTGACGTTTCTGGTGGAGACCTTCCTCAGTCTGAAGAAGGGTCTCGACCCGAAACATCACCCATTCCTTCTCTTCAGAGATGCTGCTTGTCCCACTGGTTACTCCAGCATTTTGTGTCTATCTTCGGAGGAAGGGGAGAAATGGGCCTGAATCCAGGTGGGACACAAGGAAGAGAGGGGTGGGGAGGAGCAACATTTTGCATGTTATCCAAACAGATCAGATAATACAAGACATAAATACAATCAAGCCAAACTCCTTGACTGGAGTCTGGCTTGTTTGTGGCCAGACAATAACTCCATATATTCCCCTTAGCTATTTATTGTACTGGTATACAAGTATAAAAGATACAGTAAAGGGGAAGTGCAGAAGGCAGAATACAGTTCTCAGCATTATAATGCAACAATTCCATAGACAAAGTCCAATGTCCGCAATGGGGTTTTGGTGAATCGGAGTGCGGAATATAGTCCTCAGCAAACCCAGAACACCAGAAAAAGATGGACCGAGCCATGTATTATAGTCATAGAGTGATACAGCGTGGAAACAGGCCCTTCGGCCCAACTTGCCCACACCAGCCAACATGTCCCAACTGCACTAGTCCCAACTGTCAGCATTTGGTCCATATCCCTCCAAGCTTTCCCTATCCGTGTACCTGCCTAATTATCTCTTAAATGTTGGGATAGTTCCAGCCGCAACTACCTCCTCTGGCAGCTTGTTCCACACACCCACCACTCTTTGTGTGAAAAAGTTACCCCTCAGATTCCTATTAAATCTTTTCCCCTTCACCTTGAACCCATGTCCTCTGGTCCTCGATTCCCCCACTCTGGGCAAGAGATTCTGTGCTGCTGCCTGATTTATTCTTCTCATGATTTTATACACCTCTATAATGTTACCCCTCATCCTCCTGCGCTCCAAGGAATAGAGACCCAGTGTCTAAAGACCAGAGACCGGTGAGGTGGGAGGCAGCAACGACAGACACGAGGAGCAAGGCCGGTAGGAGAGTGAACCTGGGTCTTGCCTTCCACGGCCTCGAGGTGGGCCAGCGGGGGACAAAGGTGGACGGGTGAGGAGAGGGACGTTGGATCGCTGGACGATCCAGACAAAGGCAATCAAGGCTGGAGGCCCTGTGGCAGCCTGGGGCTTGCCTGGATTGGGCACCGCACCATCAGACCTAGAGCACTGGACTCTGAACATGGTGTCAAAACCTGGAGCCTCCTGCATGTATTCTTAGTGGACTATTTCTGTACCCGTTGCTATTTGGAGATTGTGCTTCAGCATAGCAAGACTTTATTGAACTGCATGCAAAAAAATAATTTCACTGTGCTTTTGCACATGTGACAATTAAACACCATTGACCATGGATTGAAGGGGCAATTATGTCTCGTCTTTGTACTTACACAGTGTATCTGTTCCATCACAAACTGCTGGAGCTTTGCCTTATCAGTGAAGCTAAAGAGCTGAAGCTGGGGAGAAATAAGGGAAAGATGCATTAGTTCCAAATTTCTTGTACAGGATTTAGAGATAAATTAACAAAAGCTCTTGGAAGTAGAATTCTCAAAACTGTTCTCTTGCCACCCCTCAATGTTGTTGGGAGGTGGGTAAAATGCCAGAGAAATGGGTTGCAGGAGTCCAAGGTTGATGAGAATCATGCCGGGGATGATTGGGCTAACGTATGATGAGCGTTTGATGGCACGGGGCCTGTACTTGCTGGGATTTAGAAGGATGAAGGGGAGACCTCATTCAAACTTACCAAATAGTGAAAGGCCTGGATAGAGTGGATGTGGAGGAGATGTTTTCACTGGTGGGAGAGTCTAGGACCAGAGGGCACAGGCTCAGAATTAAAGGACGTACCTTTAGAAAGGAGATGAGGAGGAATTTCTTTAGTCAGAGGGTGGTGAATCTGTGGAATTCATTGCCACAGACGGCTGTGGAGGCAGTCATTGGATATTTTTACGGTGGAGATAGACAGATTCTCGATTAGTATGGGAATCAGGGGTTATGCGGAGAAGGCAGGAGAATGGGGTTGAGGTGGAAAGATAGATCAGCCGTGATTGAATGGTGGAGTAGACTCGATGGGCCGAATGGCCTAATTCTGCTTCTATGACTTATGAACCTATGAATTCAGTAACGCTGAATTGGTTATCAACTTATCCATGCTTGAGATGGCATCAGGTACTTCTTTAAGTATCTGGTCTGAAGAAGGATCTCGACCCAAAACGTCACCAATTCCTTTTCTCCAGAGATGCTGTCTGACCCGCTGAGCTACTCCAGCTTTTTGTGTCCAACTTCTTTAAGTCATCCAAGCACCTTGTGAGAACCATTCACAATATGTGAATGATTTGTGCGAGTTCAATATGCTCTAAATGAAAGGACTGAAATGAAAGTCCTGTGCATCGCCCTGGAGAAGACGCCATGATTGCCGAAAGTGCTGGAGTAACTCAACAGGTCAGGCAGCATATCTGGACGAGATGGATAGGTGACATTTTGGGTCAGGATCCTTTTTCATCTGGTGTTAAGGCTTCCATAATACTGCATTTGAGTATCAGCAATGACTTTTATGCCTAAGGCTCCAAAGAGGATAGATGCACAATGTTGCCTGACATGAACAACTAGGACTTCAAATAAATTATACTGCTGCCAATACATTTTGATTACAGGTCAAGTAGAAACCACTTAATTCACACTTCACGCACCATCCATAAATGTATTAAATCCTATGCAAATGCCTAGCGGTCTTGCAACATCGGGGGAAACAGACTCCATTTGACCCGTGTGACAGAATTATTGTCCTTTAGCAGCTTGATTTGTTGACTTTCAGAGAGGTAAATCACAGACAGTGTGCTGTGCTTACAGGCTCCTGCACCCGAAAATAATGAGACTGCCGAGACCATTTATTTTCAGTTGCGAAGCAGTGAAGTGTTGCATCTGATGATATTTTTATGTGCAAGCAAGCTTGCTTTAAATGTTCTGTCAAAATATCACAGATTATAACAGAGCTTTATTTGTCGTTCGGTACCGAAGTACCGAATGAAACTACATAGCAGTCATAGAAAAAAAAAAGAACACAAGACACATGACCCCAACACAAACGTCCATCACAGTGACTCCAAACACCCCCTCACTGTGATGGAGGCAACAAAAGTTCCCCTCTCTTCCCCACGCCCACGGACAGACAGCTCGTCCCCGACCGACCCGCACAGTCCCCGCACCGGGCGCTGAAACGTCTCGCGGCCGAACCGGGCGATGAAAGGCCCGCGACCAAGCCTTGCGCAGCTAAGTCCCGCAGCCGAGCCGCACCAGCGGTGAAAAGTCCCACAGCCGAGCCGCACCGAGCGGTGTTAAGTCCCGCAGCCGAGTTGCACCGGGCGGTGTTAAGCCCCGCAGCCGAGCTGCACCGGGCGATATAAAGTAAAGTCCCGCAGCCGAGTTGCACCGGGCGGTGTTAAGCCCCGCAGCCGAGCTGCACCGGGCGGTGTTAAGCCCCGCAGCCGAGCTGCACCGGGCGATGTAAAGTAAAGTCCCGCAGCCGAGTTGCACCGGGCGGTGTTAAGCCCCGCAGCCGAGCTGCACCGGGCGATGTAAGTCCAGCGGCCGAGCCGCACCGGGGGATGTTAGGCCCCGCAGCCGAGCCGCACCCCGCGCCGTGAGGAAGAGAAAAGTTCCCCACACCCACCCACCCACACCCACCCCCCACACACCACCACCCCCTCCCACACATACACAACCAAAAAAATATATATAAAAATCATCCCAACACCAACACTCAACAAAAAAAAGACGGACAGACTGCTAGTCAGCCGCTGCCGTTAGGCCGCCACGCCATTGTGCTCTCTCCTGCCGTATGTGTGTTTATATAAATGCTGAACTTTTTTTTTATATAATAATATATTCTTTACAGAGTACTATGTTTACATGTCTGGGCACCTTTTCAGGTGAGGCAGAGGTTCACTTGCACCTCCTCCAACCTCATCTACTGTATTCGCTGTTCCAGGTACGGACTCCTATATATCAGCGAGACCAAGCGCAGGTTCGGCGATCGTTTCGCGGAACACCTCCGCTCAGTCCACCTAAACCTACCTGATCTCCCTGTTGCTCAACACTTTAACTCCCCCTCCCATACTAACCTTTCTATCCTGGGCCTCCTCCATTGTCAGAGGGGGGCCTTCCTTATCTCTATCTCCCTCTCTCCTGACTCAGTCTGAAGAACTCGAACTGAAATGTCACCCATTCCTTCTATCCAGAGATGCTGCCTGTCCCGCTAAGTATGTGTTACTCCAGCATTTTGTGTCTATGTTTACATTTCTGTTGTGCTGCTGCAAGTAAGAATTTCATTGTTCTGTTTGGGACATATGACAATAAAACACTCTTGACTCTGCTTATCTGCTTAAGGCAACCAGCATCATCAAGGACTCACACCATCCTGGCTACGCTCTCATTTCACACAAAGACAAAAAAAAGCTGGAGTAACTCAGCGGGTCAGACAGTATCTCTGGAGAAAAGGAATAGGTGACATTTTGGGTTGAGACCCTTCTTCACACCCACTTCCTACTCATTTTACACATACTGTCGGGAAGAAGACACAGAAATCTGTAAACAGTGAACACTTGGTTCAAGAATAGCTTCTTCCCGACAACCATCAGGCTGTTGAACGACAAAGCATGAACTAAACTATGAACCATACACTGTCTTTGGTTGCACTAAGGACTTTTGGGCTTTTTTTGCAAAAGTTTTGGAGGTTACTAATTTATTGAAATGTTTTGTTTATTATATGTGATGTGTGATTATTTTGTTAACATCCCCGTTATGCTTGCCCAGAGTAGGGAAATCGAGAACCACATGACATAGCTTTAAGGTGAAGGGGGAAAGATTTAACAGCAATCAGAGGGGTAACTTTGGTGGTGGGTGTATGGAACAAGCTGCCAGAGGAGGTAGTTGAAACAAGGACTATTGCAACATTTAAGAAACAATTAGACAGGTACACGGATAGGACAGGTTCAGAGGGATAAGGGCCAAACGCAGACAGGTGGAACAAGTGTAGATGGGACAAGTTGGTCAGTGTGGGCAAGTTGGGCCGAAGGACCTGTTTCCATGCTGTATGACTATGCTACTGCAAGTGAGCATTTCACTGTTCCTTTGACACGGTATATAAGACAATTAAACATTCTGGCCTCTTAACTGTAGCTTTACTTAAATATGTCCCAGATTTTTAGACAAAATTACAAAATGACAGAATGTTACAGGATGGAAGGAGAGCATTTGGCCTGCAAGGTCAGTACAAGTCCTATATAAAAGCAATCTAACTAATGCCATTGTCCTGCCGTCTGCCTATAGCTCTACAAGTTCCTTCCATTCAGCAGGTAAGATAGTATTTACCGATTAAATGAAATAATAACTTAGCTTAACAGCAGTACGCGTGGGAATGGTCTTACCCGTTCTGTGTAGTTATCGACTTTGTAATTGATTGCAGGAGCAAAATAACATTCAGTGGACACCAAGCAAACAAAGCTCTGGACTCCTTCCCCTGCTGTCCACAAAATGTCAGACAGTGCAGCCGCCAGTGCCTTTTCTTGCTCTTTTTTGCTCACTTTTAGCAGGCTGTAGGCAGATACAGAAAGTGTGAGGTACTGTCATAGAACCATGGTCACCACTTTGTGATCCAAAAATGGTCAGTAGCAACCAAGAGTGAGATGCTCCAGTGGTAGTTTTTTTACCTCAGGTACACATGGAGCCAATTGTTGTTTGGTAAACAGTTGCTAACGAAGTATCAAGGTGTCAGTTTAATGAGGGGCGGCACGGTGGCGCAGAGGTAGAGTTGATGCCTCACTGCGCCAGAGACCTGGGTTTGTTCCTGACTACAGGAGCTGCCTGTATGGAGTTTCTTGTTCTCCTCGTGATCGCATGGCTTTCCTCCCGTTGCTCCAGTTTCCTTCGGCAATCCAAAGATGCGCGAGGTTTGTTGGTTATTATATTTGATCTGTGATTATTTTGTTAACATCCCCGTTATGCTTGCCCAGAGTAGGGAAATCGAGAACCACATGACGTAGGTTAATTAGCTTCTGTAAATCGTCCCTAGTGTGTGGAATAGAACTAGTGTGCGGATGATCGTAGGTCACCACAGACTCGGTGGGCTGAAGAGCCTGTTTCCATGCTGAATCTCTAAACAAAACTACTATGTTGAATGACATTTCCTTCTTCTCCAAGTTCGTAGACATTGGCTGACAAATTTCCTGGACCCTTTGAGTTTCTTGCCCCAACAGCTGCACCATCGTTTCATCCAAATCCCCTTGTTTTATGCTTAATAGCACCAAAGAAAATGAACATGAAAACCATATTTTTGAACTGCTACGATTCTCTTCAGTTTAGCATAGAGATACAGCATGGAAACAGGCCCTTCGGCCTGCCGAGTCCGCGCCAACCAATGATCACCCATGCACTAGTACTATCCTACACACTAGGGACAATTTATAGAAGCCAATTAACCTTCAATCCTGCACATCTTTATAATGTGGGAGGAAACTGGAGCACCGGAGAAAACCCACGGTCTCAGGGAGAATGTGCCAACTCTGTGCAGACACACCCAGTCAAGATCAAAACCGGGTCTCTGGGGCTGTAAGGCAGCAACTCTACCGCTGTGTCACCCTTGTTGCCAACAACTAAATGCCGGAAATTAATTTTTAATTCCTGGAGAATGTTGGATTTTCCCCAGAGTGAATGAGGAATTGTAGAATGTAGAACAGTCCAGCACAGGAACAGCCCACAACGTCTGTGTTGAACATGATTCCAAGTCAAACTACTCTCATCTGCCGACACGTGATCCATATCCCTCAATTCCTTGCATATCCCTGTGCTTAACTAAAAGTCTTATAAATGCCACTATCGTATCGGCCTCCACCATCACGCCTAGCAGTGCGTTCCAGGAATTCATCACCCTCTGTGTAAAGAAACTTGTCCTGCACATCACCTGTAAACTTTCCTGCTCTCACTTCAAAGCTATGCCCTCTAGTCTTTGACATTCCCACCCGAGGAAAAGGATTTTGACTGTCAACCTTTTAATGCCTCTCATAATGTTACATATTTCTATCAGGTTACCCCTCAATCTCCAACGCTCCAGAGAAAACAATCCACGTTTGTCCAACCAGATAAGTTTCTATGGAGATAGAGAAGACTGTAGATGCTGTTATCCTCAGTTTAAAAAAAAAACATGCTGGAGGAACGCTGTGGGTCAGGAGGCATCTGGAAAGGGAAATGGATGGGCGATGTTTTGGGTCAGAAACTCTTCTGAAGAAGGTGAAATGCAGCAAGAGACAATCTGAAAGAACTAACGGGTTGAGCAGCATGTGTGGGTGAAATGAAGAGTCGATGCTTTGGGTCAGGATCTGGCATCAAGACTGAGAGCTCAGAGGAGGGATAGCCAGTGTAAAGTGGAGTGGGGTGGGTGGGGCGGGGGGATAGTGGACATATCCCTGTATCTGTCTGAAGAAGGGCCCTCACCTGAATCATCATCTGTCCATTCACTCCACAGACGCTGTCTGACCCTGAGTTCCTCAGTGGGTCAGACACTGACCCAAATTTATTGACCCAAATAAATGTGTTATTTGCAGTTCGAGGTTCTAGTGTAGCAGAGATCCTTTCCAAGTGTAAGGAGACGCTCAAGAGGAGGGGAGAAGGTCGGGGTCTACTTGAATTTAAAAAAAAATCTTTCTTCATTGTCTTCTTTACCCTGAGATTTGCCGAAGGACTACTGCCCCAAGTGTAATGGGAGTATCTCAAATAGATTCATACAGTCATAGAGTCATACAGCGTGGCCTAACTTTCCCACGCCGACCAACATGCTCCACCAACTCTAGTCCCACCTGCCCGCACTTGGCCCATAACCGTCTAAACCTATCCTTTCCATGTACCTGTCCAAATGTCTCTTAAATGTCATGATATTATCTGCCTCAACAATCTCCCCCAGGTAGCTGGGTCTGTACACCCACCACCCTTTGGGTAAAAAAATAATACCCCTCAGGTTCCTATTAAATCTTTCCCTCCTCAGCTTAAATCTATCTCCTCTGGTTTTCGATTCCCCTAATCCGGGCAAGCATAACAGGGATGCTAACACAATTATCTGTGCATTTACCCGATCTATTCCTCTCATGATTTTGTACAGTTCTATAAGATCACCCCTCATCCTCCTGCACTCCAAAGAATAAAGTACTAGCCTGCTCAACCTCTCCGTATAGCTCATGCCGTTGAGTCCTGGCAACATCCTTGTAAATCTTCTCTGCACCCTTTCCAGCTTGACAACATCTTTCCTATAACATGGTGACCAAATGTCTTACACAATTGTAACATGACCACCCAACTACTAAACTCAATACTCTGACTGATGAAGGCCAATGTGCCAAAAGCATTTTTGACTACCTGAATCATCAGTAAGATCTCATGATTATTTACAGTCAAGATGAGAGGATATGTTTACCGTTTATCATTGTGGTCCTCCACTTCACTATTTCTTGTGAACAGTAAGTGTTTGAGGATGAAAGCTTGCACAGCCATCTGAACAGATCTTGCACCACCCTTCAAAAAGAATGAATAATTTTACAAAACACGTAAACCAATAATATTGACATTCTCCAAAACGTTGAAATCATATTTACAGTTATTATTCTATTTAGAAACATCGAAAATTGAATACTTTAGAGGATGTAGTCCATCATCTTGTATGTTCTCCATGAGACTCTTAAAGCCAGTAAAGGGCATCTTAAACACTTCCTCTTAAATAGTATCTTCCAAACCACAATATATAGGCAAAGAAGTGTCAGAGGAAGTAGTTGAGGCA
The DNA here is from genome assembly GCF_053455715.1 of Rhinoraja longicauda. Lineage (NCBI taxonomy): Eukaryota > Metazoa > Chordata > Chondrichthyes > Rajiformes > Arhynchobatidae > Rhinoraja > Rhinoraja longicauda. The sequence continues at coordinate 18,992,302 of NC_135965.1, forward strand.
GGTAGAATAACAACATATAAAATACATTTGGGTAGGTACATTGATAGGGATGATTTGGAAGGGATATGGGCCAAACACAGGTAAATGAGTAGGTAGGAACTGTAGATGCTGGTTTATACCGAAGATAGACACAAAATGCTGGAGTAACTCATCAGGTCAAGCAGTATCTCTGGGGAAAAGGAAAGGGTGATGTTTCGGACAGTCGGAACCCATCTTCACACTGAAAGACAGAGAAGGCCAGAAGAAAGCAGAGCCGGCGACCGATGACCTCAGGAAGGGCGGAGCCCATAAAGTCCCATTGTTGGCGGGTAAATGTGACAAGGTTCGATCGGGCAGCTTGATTGGCATGGACAACTTGGGCCAAAAGGCCATTTTCCATGTTGTATAAGTCAACAAAAACCTCTATTACCCTGAATACGAGAAGCTCAGGAATGTAGATGCCTCCAACACCTCTCTCTCATATATATATATATATATATATATATTGTGGTTTACAAGATGCTATAAAAGATAAAGTGATTAAGATGCACAATTCCTGGGTGTTAAGGATCTAATGGAGAACATGCAACAAGGTGGAATATATCCTTCAGATATACTGCATTTTCAGTATTTCACAGAGCAACCTTACGTTGGCAGAGGTTACCATTCCTTCTTTGTTGGGGTTTCAAAAACCTACGCAAAAGCACTATTGTAGTACCTGCTCACTTTAACCACATTAAATTATAGATTCATTGAATTACATAGGAGTCTTTTCAGCTCATCGGAACCAGAACAACTCCCAGTTAGAGCAGTCACATCAGTACCATTCCCCACTCCTCCCCCAAAGCCCGAGACATTAACTTCTCTCAGGTAGCTAACCAATTCTCTTTTGAAGACTCTGTTTCTGTTGTTACCATCTCACCAAGCAATAAATTTTAGGTGATAACTAGCCTCTACAGTAAAAAATAATTTCCTTACATTGCCATTTTATATTTTATTATTAATATTTTATATTAAATCCGTATCCTCTAATATTGGAAACGTCTGTCAAAAGAACTTTAGCCTGGATAGAGAGGATGTTTCCACTAGTGGGAGAGTCGAGGACCGGAGGGCACAGCCTCAGAATAAAAGGACGTACCTTTGCAAAGGAGATGAGGAGGAATTTCTTTAGTCAGAGAGTGGTGAATCTAGGGAATTCATTGTAACAGACGGCTGTGGAGGCCAAGTCAATGGATATTTTTATGTTGGGGATTGACAAATTCTTGATTAGTACGGGTGTCAGAGGTTATGGGGAGAAGGCAGGGGAATGGGATTGAGAGGGAAAGATAGATCAGCCATGATTGAATGGTGGAGTAGACTTGATGGACCGAATGGCCTTGTTCTACTCCTAGAACTTATGACATGAACCTGCTAATTTCTAAACTCCTCATGGTTTGTGTACCTCCATCAAATTCCCTCCCAATCTTCTTTGCTCTGAGCAGAACAAATTCAGCTTCTGCAGTCGAACCAAGTTGCTGAAATCCCCCAACCCTGAAACCATTCCAGTATATAGTCCCTACCCTCTCTGGTGCTGTAAAGCAGCAACTCTACCGCCGCGCATCTGCCACTTACTGGTTGGGAGACTTCTTCGATTCAAAACGGCACCTAGTCATGTTCTTCATAAATGCTGCCTGACCTGCTGTTACTCCAACACTTTGTGTCCTTTTGTTTATTAACCAGCATCTGCAGTTCTCTGTATCTAAATAAAAATTGGACATTGGACCGTCTAAGCATTGACTGGTGCTCTGGATAGGAAATCTGTGGTGGAACAGAGGCGCAGCTGCTAGAGCTGCTGCCTCACAGCACCAGAGACCCGGGTTCGATCCTGACTACGGGTGCTGTCTGTACGGAGTTTGCACGTTCTCCGTGACCACGTGGGATTTCTCCGAGTGCTCCGGTTTCCTCCTGAATTCCAAAAATGTGCAGGTTTGTAGGTTAATTGGCTTCTGTAAATTGTCCCTAGTGTGTAGGATAGAACTAGTGTACAGGTCAGCACAGACTCGGTGGGCCAAAGGGTCTGTTTCCACACTGTATCTCTAAACTGTGAAAGCCATTCTAGGGCATCAGACCATGCTCCAGCCACCCAATGTCCAATCTTTACTCCATGTTAAATGTTCAGGTATTTTGGGAAACTTGAAAGTCAGAGTACACAGTTCATTCGATAAACTTCTGTTGATTTTTTGCAGTGATAATGACTGAGCCCAGTGACAGATTTCTCCAAGAACCACACATCAGGATGCAGAAACTATCCCCATCCCATCAAATGAAAAAGACTTTGGTAGAACTGACCCTTTCTGCCTCCAAAGCATACGACAAGTCTGAATAAGGGTCTCGGAATCTGAAGTGAGATTTCCTCCATTCGTAATTGAAAACTTGAAATGCCGTTCCAAAAAGAATATTCCTTAGTGCCTGTATTTAAGAAAAAACACAATAACCACAATAATACTCATGATAGGCATAAAATGCTGGATTAACACAGCGGGCAGACTGCCTGATCCATTGAGATACTCCAGCACTTTGTGTCTATTTTTGGTGTAAACCAGCATTTATAGTTCATTTTTATTACAATAATACTAATGGCTGTTATACAATTTACGAAGGCTTGTTTCAAACTACAAAATGGATGTACCGTTTACAGAATGTGTAAGAAGGAACTGCAGATGCTGGTTCAAACCGAAGATAGACACAAAATGCTGGAGTAACTCAGCGGGACAGGCAGCATCTCCGGAGAGACTTTCTTCAGACTGAAAGTCACGGGCATCGGTTCAAACGGGGCGGTGCGATGGTGCAGCAGTAGAGCCGCTGCCTTGCAGCACCAGAAACCCAGGTTCGATCAAGAATCTATCTATCTCTGCCTTAAATATATCCACTGACTTGGCCGGTCTGTGGCATTCTGTGACAAAGAATTCCACAGATTCACCACCCTCTGACTAAGGAAATTCCTCCTCATCACCTTCCTAAAAGAACATCCTTTAATTCTGAGGCTATGACCTCTAGTCCTAGACTAGAGGGTGCTCCGGTTTTCTCCCACACCGCAAAGACGTACAGGTTTGTAGGTGAATTGGCTTCGGTAAAAATTGTCAAATGTCCCTAGTCTGTAATGTGCGCTAGTCTAACGGGGATCGCCGGTAGGTGCGGACCCGGTGGGCTGAAGGGTCTGTTTCCATGCTGTATCTCCCAACTAAACTAAACAATCACAATAATCCTAATGATAGACATAAATTGCTGGAGTAACTCAGCGGGTCGGGCAGCATCTCTGAAGGTCATGGATAGGTGACGTTTCGGATCGGGACCCTTCTTCAGACTGATTGTTGTAGGGGGGAGAATGCAGCAAGAGAGGTGGGGACGGGACAAAGCACTGTGCCACACAGTTCTATCAGCAAGTGCCTCAAATCTTTCATCCATTTGCTTTTCACTTTGGAAATGGCAAATAGGAGACATGCTCTAAAAATACACGTGGCTATTGTTGTTGAACAAGAGTTGGAATAACTAACGAGTATTTCAGTGTGACACACTCCCCTATTCATGGGAAACACAAATATATCGAATATCTCATTTACCTTTTGTCCAAGATCAAACATAGACGATTGTGAGTCACTAAGTGATATCACATTCAGACAGAGATTGTGTTCCTTAAGTTCTTTGTTGAAATTCTCAGGTCCAGACTTAGGTTTATTATTGTCACGTGTAACAAAGTACAGTGAAATGTGTTGTTTTGCATGCTATCCAAACAGGTGTATAAAAACACGAGGGGCATGAACGAGTAGACACACAAAATCCATTGCCCAGGGTCGGGGAATCAAGAACCGCATAAGTTTAAGGTGAAGGGGGAAAGATTGAATAGGAATCTGAGGGGTAGCTTTTTCACACAAAGGGTGGCTAGTATATGGAACAAGCTACAGATTAAGAAACAATTAGGCAGGTACATGGACAGGACAGGTTTAGAGAGAGATGGGCCAAACGCAGGCAGGTGGGACTAGCGTAGATGGGACATGTTGGTCGGTGTGGGCAAGTTGGGCTGAAGGGTCAGTTTCCACGCTCTACGAGATCAGATATACCATACATAAATACAATCAAGTCAAACTCAAGTACAACAGGTAGAGCAGAAGGGAAGATACAGAGTGCAGCATATAGTTCCCAGCATTATAGTACATCAGTTCCAGAGACAAAGTCAAATGTCCACAGTGAGGTAGAGGATAATTGAACTGTACCCTAGCTTATGGAAGGACCGTTCAGAAGCCTGATAAATAATGTACTGAGCTTGAGTGAGCTGAAATGTGCAGGATCGAAGGAACCAGAAGTTTTCCCTGAGACTATCAGGAAGTAGAGGGTGACACGGAGGGATTTCTTGTCAGATTTAGAGTTTAATCCGAGCAAGTGTGAGGTATTGCATTTTGGCAAGTCAAATATTTTAATATAGTTTAGTTTAGAGATACAGCGCGGAAACAGGCCCTTCGGCCCACCGAGTCCGTGCCGAGCAGTGATCACCCCATACACCAGCACTATCCGACACACTAGTGACAATTTACAACTTTTACCAAAGCCAAATAACCTAAAAAACAGTACATCTTTGGAGTGTGGGAAGAAACCGGAGCACCCAAGGAAAACCCATGCGGTCACAAGGGACAATGTACAAACTCCATATAGACAGCACCCGTACCCAGGATCGAACCCGGGTTTCTGGTGCTGTAAGGCAGCAACCCTACCGCTGCACCACTCTAAAAGGCAATTTGCACTCAACCAATTAACCTAGAAATCCGCACATCTTTAGGATGTGGGAGGAAAGAGGAAAATGTAAGGGAAAAGTCTACAATTAATGGCGTGACCCTTAACAACATTGATGAACAGAGGGATCTTGGGATCGCTGGAAGTGTTAACACAAGTAGATGGTGCGATAAAGAAGGCATATGATATGCTTGCTTTCATTGGTCGGGGATAAAGGTAGCACAGTGAGTGACATTGTGGGATAGAACTAGACAATAGACAATAGACAATAGGTGCAGGAGTAGGCCATTCAGCCCTTCGAGCCAGCACCGCCATTCAATGCGCTCATGGCTGATCACTATCAATCAGTACCCCGTTCCTGCCTTCTCCCCATACCCCCTCACTCCGCTATCCTTAAGAGCTCTATCCAGCTCTCTCTTGAAAGCATCCAACGAACTGGCCTCCACTGCCTTCTGAGGCAGAGAATTCCACACCTTCACCACCCTCTGACTGAAAAAGTTCTTCCTCATCTCCGTTCTAAATGGCCTACCCCTTATTCTCAAACTGTGGCCCCTTGTTCTGGACTCCCCCAACATTGGGAACATGTTATCTGCCTCTAATGTGTCCAATCCCCTAATTATCTTATATGTTTCAATAAGATCCCCCCTCATCCTTCTAAATTCCAGTGTATACAAGCCCAATCGCTCCAGCCTTTCAACATACGACAGTCCCGCCATTCCGGGAATTAATCTAGTGAACCTACGCTGCACGCCCTCCATAGCAAGAATATCCTTCCTCAAATTTGGAGACCAAAACTGCACACAGTACTCCAGGTGCGGTCTCACCAGGGCCCGGTACAACTGTAGAAGGACCTCTTTGCTCCTATACTCAACTCCTCTTGTTACGAAGGCCAACATTCCATTGGCTTTCTTCACTGCCTGCTGAACCTGCATGCTTCCTTTCATTGACTGATGCACTAGGACACCCAGATCTCGTTGAACTCCCCCTCCTCCTAGTGGGAATGAGTGATCGATGGTCGGCGTGGACTCGTTGGACCGAAGGGCCCATTTCCATGCTGGATCAGTGTCAGATACCTGGGTTCGATCCAGACCTCAAGTGCCCGTCTGTGTGGAGTTTGCGTGTTCTCCCACGGGTTTCCTCCAGCTGCTCCGGTTCCCTCGCTCATCTCAAAGACGTGCGGGTTTGTGGATTAATTGGCCCTCTGTAAATGGACTCTCGTGTGCAGGGAATGGACACGAAAGTGGAATAACAAAGAACGAGTGCGATCGGGTGATCGATGGTCGGTGCGGACTCAGTGGGCCGAAGGGCCTGTTTCCATGCTGTGTCTCTGAACTAACCTAACCTAAACAGAGGGGAAGAAGCTGTTCCCGAGTCTGGTGGGTGCGCGCGACTCGGCTTCTGCACTTTCTGCCGGTGCCTTCTGATAAGTGGAACTCTCAATGGTTTCCTCCTCAATTGAGGAAAACTACAAGAAATGAACCGACTTACCACTGCCTCCTCTAATGTGATGGGCAAGCCACCCAGGCTGGTGGGCACAAGGAATGTCTTTGGGATGGAATAGGGCGTGTTGAATGGAACGAGGTACCCACTAGGTTTGGCACTGACACCCGGAGGTGCCCCTGCACCATCTTCACTCTCACCTTCCACTTTATGGCTGTCCTGATATTTCTGCGTAAAAGGAGAACAAAGGGTCTGTCAACGCAGTCTAGCACCAGAGGGCAGAGCCTCAGAATAAAAGGATGGACCTTTAGGAAGGAGACGAGGAGGAATTTCTTTAGTCAGAAGGTGATGAATCTGTGGAAATCTTGCCACAGAGGGCTGTGGAGGCCAAGTCATCGGATATTTTTTAAGGCTCAGATTGATAGATTCTTGATTAGCACGGATGTCAGTGGTTATGGGGAGAAGGCAGGAGAATGGGGTTGAGAGGGGAGGATGGATCAGCCATGATTGAATGGCAGAGTAGATGTGATGGGTCGAATTCTGCTCCTATCACTTATGAACATGAACTCAAGCATCCACTCTTGTTGATTTTAAAGATCAATTTGGATGCAAAAGAGATTAGGGAACATCTTTTATGGAGACACAAGGGACTGCAGATGCTAGAATCATCAGCATACCACAAAGTGCTGGAGGAACTCAGCAGGTCAGGCAGCATCTGTGGTGGGAATGAACACATGGCGTTTCCGGGCAGGACCCTTCTTCAGACTGATTGTGGTAGAGGAAAGAAAGCTGGAAAAGAGAGGTGGGGGAAGAACAAAGCCTGGCAAGTGATAGGTGGTTTGATAGTTTTAGTTTATTGTCATGTATACTGAGGTACAGTGAAAAGCTTTTTTGTTGCATGCTATCCAGTCAGAGAAAAGATTATTCATGATCACAATCGAGCTGTCCACAGTTACAGATACATGATAAAGGGAATACCGTTTTGTGCAAGATAAAGTCTAGTAAAGTCCAATGAAAGACAGTGTGAGGGTCTCCAATGAGGTAGAGGGGAGGTCAGGACCGTCTCTCTAGTTGGTGATAGGATAGTTCAGTTGCCTGATAACAGCTGGGAAGAAACTGTCCCTGAATCTGGAGGTGTGCGTTTTCACACTTCTGCACCTCTTGCCTGATGGGAGGGTAGAGAGAGTGATGAGACTGGTCCTTGATTATACTGTTGGCCTTGCTGAGGCAGATTCAGTTGCCTGATAACAGCTGGGAAGAAACTGTCCTTGAATCTGGAATGCCTTAGATACAAGAGAGGAAAGGGGGGGGGTGCTTTGATCAGCAGATGGGTGGACAAAGGATAGAGATGAAAAGGAGACAGATAAGGAGAGGAGAAGAATGAACTGAAGCCAGATGGAGGGATATGGGTGGAAGGGGATGGAGGGGGAGCGGAAAATAAAAAGGTGAGCGGATAGAACCGAGTGTAGAAAGGGTGGGAAAGGACTGGGGCGGGAGAGTGGGAGAATCTTTTATACTTACCCTCTGACTCTTGATAACGTCTGCTTGTAACAGATCAATGTAATTCTGTGTGGAACCACTTGTTATTTTTTTAACTTGCAATTCATCGTTATACAAAGCCATGGTGTGACAGAGGTGAAAGGGAATCAGGGCCTGGCAGGAGGGTCCTCAGGTGACACGGCAGTCAGCTTTGTCTTAGCTCTCTCCTCTCGCCCTGTATGGTGTTAGTGCTGTTGCTGTGAGCCTCAAAGCACCTGAACTGCAGGTAATTAAGGAATCACTCATCACCTCTGTCTGTGGCAAAACAATGGGGGTGAACTCCTGGTGACGGTTCACAGCCAGAGAAAGAAAATATTCCAGACGTCACTTGTACTAAACTCAACAGCAATTTCATTGATTACCTTGTCACTAAGCTGGAAGCTTCCAATTGCTTTAGAATTTAGAGTTTAAAGAGAAAGGTACATAGATAGGAAAGGTTTAGTTGGATATGGATCGATGAGGGCAAATGGGACTAGTTCAGTTGAGTTTGTTTATTTAGTTTAGTTTAGAAATACAAGGGAGAGTCTGTGGATATAGTGTACCTGGACTTTCAGAGAGCCTTTGGTAAGGTCCCACATAGGAGATTAGTGGGCAAAATTAGAGCACATGGTATTGGGGGTAGGGTACTGACATGGATAGAAAATTGGTTGGCAGACAGAACGCAAAGATTGGGGATAAATGGGTCCCTTTCAGAATGGCAGGTAGTGACTAGTGGGGTACCGCAAGGCTCGGTGCTGGGACCGCAGCTATTTACAATATACATTAATGATTTAGATAAAGGGATTAAAAGAAACATTAGCAAATTTGCAGATGATACAAAGCTGGGTGGCAGTGTGAACTGTGAGGAGGATGCTATGAGAATGCAGGGTGACTTGGACAGGTTGGGCGAGCGGGCAGATGCAGTTTAATGTGAGGTTATCCACTTTGGTGGAAAGAACGGGAAGGCAGTTTGTTATCTGAATGGTGTCGTTAGGAAAAGGGGACGTACAACAAGATCTGGGTGACTTTGTACATCAGTCACTGAAAGTAAGCATGCAGGTACAGCAGGCAGTGAAGAAAGCTAATGGCATGTTGGCCTTTCTAACTAGAGGAGTTGAGTATAGGAGCAAAGAGGTCCTTCTGCAGTTTTGCAGGGCCCTGGTGAGACCACACCTGGAGTATTGTGTGCAGTTTTGGTCTCCAAATTTGAGGAAGGAGATTCTTGCTATTGAGAGAGTGCAGTGTAGGTTCACGAGGTTAATTCCCGGGATGGTTGACTGTCATATGTTGAAAAAATGGAGCGACTGGGTTTGTATACACTGGAATTTAGAAAGATGAGAGGAGATTGTATTGAAGCATACAAGATTATTAAGGGATTGGACACGCTAGAGGCAGGAAACATGTTCCCAATGTTGGGGGAGTGCAGAACCTGGGGCCACGGTTTAAGAATAATGGGTAGGCCACTTAGAACGGAGATGAGGAAAAACATTTTCACCCAGAGAGTTGTGAATCTGTGGAACTCTCTGCCTCAGAAGGCAGTGGAGGCCAATTATCTGGATGCTTTCAAGAGAGAGTTAGATAGAGCTCTTAAAGATAGCGGAGTCAAGGGATGTAGGAAAATAACTGCAGATGCTGGTACAAATCGAAGGTATCACAAAATGCTTGAGAAACTGCAGGTCAGGCAGCATCTCTGGAGAGAAGGAATGGGTGACGTTTCAGGTCGAGGCCCTTCTTCAGACTGAAGATCATCTGAAGAAGGGCCTCGACCCAAAACGTCACACATTCCTTCTCTCCAGAGATGCTGCCTGACCCACTGAGTTACTCCAGCATTTTGTGATACCTTCACGGAGTCAGGGGATATGGGAAGAAGGCAGGAACGGGGCACTGATTGTGGATGATCAGCCATGATCACAGTGAATGGCGGTGCTGGCTCGAAGGGCCAAATGGCCTCCTCCTGCACCTATTGTCTAAACCATGAGGTGGTGTGACGATGCTTAGAATATTTAAATCACTTACCTTCACAACCGTGTCCTTGAATTGTAATCTGTGAATAAAGCAAATATTACAATTTAGTATCAAAGTCAAGTTTGCTAGCAGAGACCTGCTCTCACAATAAAGTTCCCATTCTTGGTTTCCTCCCACTTCCCAAAGACATGGCAGTGTGTAGGTTTATTGGCTTCTGTAAATTGCCCCTGGTGTGTAGGGAGTGGATAGGAAAGTTGGATAACATAGAACTGGTGTGAACGGGTGATCGCTGGTCAGCTTGGATTCGGTGGGCCGAAGGTTCGCTTCCATGCTGCATCTCTAAACTAAAGTGCTAAGGATTTCCAGCAGATGGGAGAGAAAACCGAGTTAGGTGGGGGGGGGGGGGATCACATATTACCCTTGTTGGCTGAAGATTCCTCGCCACTTGCTGAGATTGCCAATCTTGCTGGTGATTGCATCCAGGTCTTGTTCGCTGAAGTGGCCATCTCGATTGCCCAGTTCTTTGTCCATCTGCGGGTTACATACATGCAGCAGTGACCAGTGTCAACAAGCAACATCCCAGTTCTCACTGCCCTGATGCTGATCAGCCATGCAGTTTAGTTAACAGGGCGACTGATCTAACATCAAGCCAGCTCCGGGATCTCAGGTACTCTATCATATTGCGTTAAATAATTCACCGCCTCTCAGAGAATTGCTCCTCTCCCTCTAACCATCTCGAGATGAATAGTAAAGTCGAGGGCAAAGATTTTTCATTCAGAAAAGACGTATCTGGTCTCACTCAGATAAATAATTCAACCAAGAGAGGTGTATTACTGCATTAAAGTTACTTGCACAGCGGCGCAATGGTAGATTTGCTGCCTCACAGCGCCAGAGACCCGGGTTTGATCCTGACTATGGATGCTGCTGTACGGCCATTTGGCAAGTTTAGTTTAGAGATACAGCATGGTAATAGGCCCTTCGGCCCATCGAGTCCACGCTGACCAGTGATCACCTATACACTAGTTCTAGCCTACACACTGGTGACAATTTACAGAAGCTAATTAACCTACAAACCCGCACGTCTTTGGAATGTGGAGGAAACCGGAGCACCCGGGGAAAACCCACGTGGTCACGGGGAGAACATACAAACTCCATACTGTAAGATTTGAGAAGTTTTCCCTCATTCTGAAAGCAACACCAAACCAAAGAGCTGCAGTTTGGACATTTTAAACGGGAGACTGGGGCTGATAGCGGAGAAAAGCTGCGGTCAGATTACCAAAGGATGTCACAATCCGTGGGTCCTAAAATGGCCGCAGGACCTCGTGACCAGCCACAAAAAGTAAAAACCTTACAACCCAGTCTCTAGGTTTCTGCAAAGCCACGGCCAGAACAATGGGTGGGTATTGGCCATGCAGAAACCTGCGAAACCAGGTCGAAGTCCAGACACTGGGGCGCTGACATCAGCATACTCACAATGCCCCAAGCCGACCTAAACAGTTCATCTCGTTAAGGGGGCACAATAGCCCATAGAAAACTACCTGGTAGGTGATGGGAAACCAGTTAAACCCATCACCTCGCAACGAAATACCAATTAACACCGTCTGGCCATCCCCGGTATCCCCGGACATAAGCGCAGATCAGAAAAGAACTCATACATATCTTTTTGAACAAAGAGATTCCAAGATCTGGCGGGAGATAGGACGGGTCAGAATAGTATAACTGGCCACTACTTTTGGGTTTTAAAACTCGAGTCAAGAAGCGCAGAAGAAAACCTGCAAGGAACGCAAGCAGGCAAGAAAACGGATGCAAGGAAGCAAGTCAAACGGATGCAGGAGAGAGGAACAGGCACGCAACTCGAGAAGAAATACTGCAGCACGAACAGCCAGTAACCCCAGTGATAGCCCCATGGTGAGCATGTACCCCAAATCTGCATATCCTGGACATAGTTTAGTGTAGAGGGGAGGGTGGTTTGAATAAACGTTGGGTGTGTAAAGAAATATGTGTTGGTCAATTTTGCGATGTGTCGTACGTTCCCCATCTTACAGTCGTGTATATGTCTTGTAGAACTGTGCGTTTAAGAATTCAGAGTAAAAGGGTATTCGTGTATATGTCTTGTAGAACTGTGCGTTTTATGATTCATAGGCTGGCGCGAAGCCTATGAATTGTACCATGGAGGCAATGGCACAGAGCCATGTGCCCCCACAGGTGGCATACATAGGGGGTGGTACCTATTGCGTTACCACTGCAGCGCAGTACTATCGACACGGACAGCACGGTTCGTGTCCGGTAAGAGACAGCAGCTTCTGTTTTAAACCCAGGGCAGAGGTTCAAGTGGCACAGCAGCGAATTGTTCCCATTCCTGAACCATCCACGGTTCACCTAACTGTACAGGAAAACTTCACCGACCTGCAGCGATTTGTAGCGCATTTCGGCTACGCCATTCCCCTTCTCCCCGAACATCTCACAACCCTGTTAAAGGCAGTCGCCGTGTCACAAAGGCACTTTTACACCCTGGAGCAAAAGACCGTAGAGATAGGGTCCGAAATATTAGACATCGTGATTCCACCATGGTGGGACCTGTTCACCAATATCGAGGTCCCGTCTTGGGTTAGGATAGCGTCACACGCATTAGTTGTGATACAAGCAGGGATAGTATTATATTTATTATGTGTAAAATGTAAAAGAGGGCAGCACCTCAATAACCGAGTATACCAAGGGGAATGGAGAGACCGTTACGTGCGGGTGGGCGAGCAGGACCCAGCCGCAAGCTGCTAGGAGGACGTGCCCCCTCCGCACCGAGTAAACTGTGTTTTTATATTGTCCTCTTCGAATTTGTATAAACTGTGTTTTTGTATTGTCCTCTTCGAATTTGTATCAAGAGTGATTGTGAAGGAATGTACAAAATGTATCGTTTTGCTGTTGTGTTGTTTTCATGTCCTACATTAAAGCTGACACCAGTAGGAGGATGGCGGAGGCATCGGCCTGGGATGAGGTGTAGGTGTATATGTCTGACATGAAAATGTACATACTTGTAATATAGTTTTGCCCGGGACACGGGCAGTAAAGGTCAGCCTAAAAGATGGGGACTGTACGTTCGCAATGAAACACTAGTTTAGTTAAAACCTCAGGGGTCTGGATGTGGAGAATCGGGAAAACATTGCTCAACCACATTATTTAATTGATTCGATAAGCTGCGGTTATGCAAATCAACAGGAGGGACTGTAAGATTTGAGAAGTTTTCCCTCATTCTGAAAGCAACACCAAACCAAAGTGCTGCAGTTTGGACATTTTAAATGGGAGACTGGGGCTGATAGCGGAGAAAGGCTGCGGTCAGATTAACAAAGGATGTCACAATCCGTGGGTCCTAAAATGGCCGCAGGACCTCGTGACCAGCCACAAAAAGTAAAAACCTTACAACCCAGTCTCTAGGTTTCTGCAAAGCCACGGCCAGAACAATGGATGGGTATTGGCCATGCAGAAACCTACGAAACCAGGTCGAAGTCCAGACACTGGGGCGCTGACATCAGCATACTCACAATGCCCCAAGCCGACCTAAACAGTTCATCTCGTTAAGGGGGCACAATAGCCCATAGAAAACTACCTGGTAGGTGATGGGAAACCAGTTAAACCCATCACCTCGCAACGAAATACCAATTAACACCGTCTGGCCATCCCCGGTATCCCCGGACATAAGCGCAGATCAGAAAAGAACTCATACATATCTTTTTGAACAAAGAGATTCCAAGATCTGGCGGGAGATAGGACGGGTCAGAATAGTATAACTGGCCACTACTTTTGGGTTTTAAAACTCGAGTCAAGAAGCGCAGAAGAAAACCTGCAAGGAACGCAAGCAGGCAAGAAAACGGATGCAAGGAAGCAAGTCAAACGGATGCAAGAGAGAGGAACAGGCACGCAACTCGAGAAGAAATACTGCAGCACGAACAGCCAGTAACCCCAGTGATAGCCCCATGGTGAGCATGTACCCCAAATCTGCATATCCTGGACATAGTTTAGTGTAGAGGGGAGGGTGGTTTGAATAAACGTTGGGTGTGTAAAGAAATATGTGTTGGTCAATTTTGCGATGTGTCGTACGTTCCCCATCTTACAGTCGTGTATATGTCTTGTAGAACTGTGCGTTTAAGAATTCAGAGTAAAAGGGTATTCGTGTATATGTCTTGTAGAACTGTGTGTTTTATGATTCATAAGTCAAAGGTATTCATGTGATTCAATATGTGTTTTATAGATATGTCGTATAGAAATGTATAAGTATTCATGGACAATAGTCCCAAGCGCTAAATAAAAGCCTTTTCCATTTAAACCCTGGTTTTCAAATCTGGTCTGGTTGAATTTTTCTGCACTATAAACGCTCCTGCATCTAAGTCCAGTGTCTAGAACCGTAGGGGGTGAGTGGGTCGAACCACTCACGGGGAACCAGTGTGCGCGGCCTGGTCAAGGGATCAGAGCAAGGCACGGGGACCTTAGGTCGGGCGAAAGCTCGGCGCAGAAACCCCTTACAGATAATGGCGACCACGAAGGGACACTGGCAGCAGGATGATAGTGTACCAGAAAAGGATTTGAAAACTAGGGACGTAATGGACGAGCGCATTGCGGACTATGTGTTTAGCAAGGTGAATATCACCAAACAATGGATGTGTGTTTTATTAGATGACAAGCACCCACTGGATGCAGCGATCCGGTGGACGGCCAGTAAAGCCCACAAGAAATCTGTAGAGAAGGCGGTCTGGCTGACCTGCTATAAAAAGCAGGTCCAGCTTTTGGACCGCGTGGTTGTGGCACAGGCAGCCCAGATCAGGGACCTTCAGGAGGAGGTAGAGGAGAAGGCTGCGGGTGGGAACCAGTTGATTGAGGCTCTGGACTCTTTAAACAAGGAGCGCCGGGTCGTGACCAACCGCCACGAAGCCAGGGTAGAGCTGATGGAGTGTCAGATCACTGAGGCCATGCGCAGTGAGGGCAAGCTCAGGGAGCAGTGCGCTTCCCTGAGCCACCAGCTGGAGACCCAGGAAGAGAACCTTAAGGGAGTTAGGGCAGCCTATAAGATGGTTTTGGAGGACAGGTCGGAAGGGGCCGACCACGGGGCCTGCCTGCAGGAGATAGAGGGTCTGCGGGGTGCTTTAAATAAAGCAAGCGGGCTGGTCTGTTTGATGAACCCCCCCGCGGGCCAGTCACTAGCGGGTGCAAAGGTCCCGGTTCCGATCCCTAGAAAGACCGTGGTGGCTTTGGCCCCCAGACTCCACAATTCCCCTAGCTACGAGGCATCCTGGGAAAGAGGTAGTGTAGGGGAGAGAGAGAGAGAGGGGAGCTCCCGGTCGAGGACTCGGCACCGGCGCCCATGTGTCCGGTCCTGGAAACCAGACGGGGACCCACCGCGCTGAATGGGGACGCCGGACCCATTCAGAGCGAGATCGTGGTGCCCCACAGCTCCCAGCAGTTAAGAGCTATGATCGGGCATGTAGCAAAATTGTCCGAATCAGGGGACCCTTCGCTGCATTTTAGGGAGGTTGAGCAAACCGCCGCAATCAACGGTTGCGACGAGGGAGAACGGGCAAAATTGTTGCTGTTCTCCCTGGACTGCTCGATCCTCCAATGCCTCTCAGATGAGAGTAAAAGAGGGATCAGGACCTACGATCTCCTGCGGGACGAGGTCCTGGAAGTCTTGGGGATGGGCGATGAGGGTCCATTTGCCCGATTGGAGAGGACCCTCCAGATGGAGGGAGAACCCCCAAGGGTTTTTGCGGCGCGACTGTGGACAGTGTATCAAAGCAGCTGCCCGCACGTCCCCGCGCGGGATGTCCTGTTCGGTAATGGGAGAGCCCAGTGACTCCGATGCTTGGTGTCAAACAGCCTGGCAGCCGTCAGGGAGCAGGCGAAAGCCTGGTTTGATCCCACAAATAGCACGGAGGAGGCAGTTTTAGACCGTCTCACGGTAGGATATAGAAACACCCGGAGTACGACCACCCGGCTAGTAAAAGGGAGGGTGCACGTAGCGGAGGCTACTGCACCGGCCCAAAAGGGGTGGTGACAGGAGGGTAACCCTACCGCACAGTCCAAGTGTTTCAGGTGCGGTAAGGTGGGGCACTGGCGGAAGGATTGCAGGGTCCACACCAAGGAAGATAGGGTTGGCACCACCCTGCGCGCCGATGTCCCAGTTAAGCCCGAGATCATCGAAACGATGATCGAGGTGATGCGGTCCCTCATGACAGCACAGCGGAAGGTGGCAGTTGCTACCGGCTCCCCGGGTACGGGGGGGACACTGGACATTCCCCAATGACATCAGCCCGCACAGCCCGCCTATCTGTGTCCTCTCCGCTACGATGCGTGGAAGAGGCCGCTTGTGGAGATGGTAGTGGAGAGGCAAAGGGGCAATTATCTGTTGGACACGGGGGCTTCATGCACCGTGGTCCACACAGAGGAACCCTTTGACTCTCCCCTGTCCACAGGGGTCCCTTTCGCACTGGCGGGGTTCACAGGGAAGGAACAGGCTGGCGCGCGTTCCATCCCGCTGTCCGTTCATTTGGGGGCTCTCCATACCACATGGGAGTGTATCCTAATGAAGTGGACAGAAGGGGGTGGAAAGGGGATCATTGGATCCGATTTTTTGGTAAGCCATGGGATCCTCATGGACTTACGGAACCACTGCCTTTGGGTGGACAAGGGCGGTAAAGGGGAGATAATAGTGATTAGGGGAAAGGAGGGGAAAGGGACTCTGTGCACCATGAAGCCGCCCGAGGGTTACGATCTCGAGTGCATGGTGGCGGAGGTCCCGGCCGAACTACAAGAGTGTGTGGGGAGCAACCTGAACGCGTTTGTGACCCACAAACACGATTGTGGTAGGGTAGTGGGGTTCGAGGTCAGTGTAGGCGGGGACCCCATGACCAGACCCCAGAGGCAGTACAATTTCCCCAAGGAGGCGGAACCCGATTTGGAGATAGCCATATCTTCACTGGTGCAGCAGGGCGTACTGAGGCCGATAGCCACACACGTGAACTCTCCATTGTGGCCGGTTAGGAAACCGGATAACTCATGGAGGGCCATGGTGGACTACCGGGTCCTCAACAGTAATATCCCCGCCTGCGCACCCACGGTGGCAGCAGTTGCCGACCTCACAGGAAGTATCCCAGCATCCGCGACCACGTTCACGGTGCTGGATATTTCCAATGGGTTTTGGTCCATTCCGCTGCGGCGGGAGGACCAGTACAAGTTTGCCTTTACTTTTAAAGGGCAACAGTACACCTGGAACTGCTTACCACAGGGTTTCCACAACAGCCCCAGCATTTTTCACCAGTGCATGGCGGATAGCCTGAGGGAGTTTAGCCAGCGCCACCAGGTCGTGCAGTATGTGGACGACCTCCTTTTGTTCACAGACACAAAGGAGGAGCACGGTCCACTGCTGGCCGAGCTGCTAGAGCTGCTGGCTAGGAAGGGTTTTAAAATAAAACCGAAAAAGGCACGGATCGGTCTGCCAGAGGTAAAATTCTTGGGTCTGACCATCCGTGCCGGGGAAAGGGCCATAGATCAGGCTAGGAGGGAGTCAGTGCAGGAGTTGCCAATTCCCTATACAATCACGGGTGTGAGGTCTTTCCTGGGACTGACCAGGTATTGCAGAGACTTCATCGAGGACTACGCGGCCACCGCAGCCCCGCTACTCCGACTCCTACACAAGGGAGTGGAGTGGGCTTGGGATGAGGGTTGCCAGGCCGCGTTCGAGAAGTTGAAAGGGGATCTGCAAACCGCACCAGCCTTAGGAGCCATAGATGGGGAGAAAAGGTTTTCTCTGGAGGTGGCAGCCAGTGGGGACAGCCTGAGTGCCGTGCTGTTGCAGGAACGGCACGGTAGGCTGCGACCAGTGGTGTACTCCTCCAGGGTGCTCACCGATGTGGAGAGGAGTTTCTCCAATTGCGAGAGGCACCTTTTAGCCACGCATTGGGCTGTGAAGAGGGCTTTAATCTTCACAGGTACCTCTCCAATCACTCTCCTCACCCATCACACACCCACCCAGATGCTTCTGGATGGAAGGATCAAGGATGGGACTGTCAGCAGCGCTCGCATCGCGCGCTGGACCCTCCTCCTGTCACAGATGAATCTGAGAATTGAAGGTCTGTGCGAGCCAAAGCTCGCGGCAAATTTAATATATCCCGGAACGGCCCATCGGTGTTCCGTGGAGGGGGTCTGGGACGTCGACATAGGTCTACGGGCTGGGATCCATCCCACAGGCCGGGAGATCTATGTGGACGGCTCCAGTATGGTGTCAGCTGGCGAACGACTCATGGGATGTGGAGTTTATGACCCCAAGGCAGGCATTGCCTTGGCAATTAAGCTCCCCAGTCTCATGAGCGCGCAGAAGGCTGAGCTGTCCGCGGTGGCGTACGTTATTACCCACCCAGAGAGGTTCCCAACCCCGTACACGATCTGCTCGGACAGTGTGTTCACCTGCAATTCGTGTACGAAGTACCTGGCCATCTGGTCCCGTCGCGGATACACTTCCTCAGACGGGAGGCCTTTAACGGTTAAGCCCCTGCTAGAGCAGATTTTAGCAGCAGTAGGGGAGAAAGGGGAGGTTTTTATCCATAAGGTGAAGGCACACTCCGCCACAGAGCCCTGGTGGGAGGGCAACAAGCAGGCGGACGCCCTGGCCAAGGAGGGCGCCCGCAGTGGCATTTTCTGGGACCCCTCTGGGCACAGGGAGATAGCAGCGATCCAGGGTAAGGAGGGTAACGTCGGGACCCCAAAGGTCACATTGCCTCTGGACCTGAGGACCGTCCAAGCTCAGGATCCTGTTTTAAAAGCCGTCCTCAGCGCAGTTAGCGAGGGCGAGCAGGTAGAGGGTCTCTACGGTAAGGAGACCCTCTCTGTAAAAGAAGGCATGCTCTTCCATGCCGAACAGTGGGTTGTGCGCAGCAGCACAGGAGGGAGTTCCTCCAGCTGGCACATGAGGGTCCAGGGGCAGGGCACCCCGGACCGGAGGTTACGTGGCAGCGGGTAGAGCAGGCGGGATGGTGGCCGGGGCTTAGGGACAAGGTCCGTGAGTTCTGTGCCAGCTGCCTCGTCTGTGCTGCCAATAACCCAGACCCCCAGAAAAGGAAAGTGCCCATGGGACACGTCAGGAGGGTGGAGGGACCATGGCAGTCGATCCAGATCGACTACATCGGGCCCTTGCCCACCACCCAAGGAGGCTATAAGTACTGCCTCGTCCTCATTGACATGTTCACAAAGTGGGTGGAGGCTTTCCCCTGTAAAGCAGCTACGACACTGGGTACTGCCAAGATCCTGGTCCGGGAGGTGTTCACACGGTAGGGGCTTCCTCGTTTTGTGGAGTCCGACCAAGGGAGTCATTTCACCGGACAGGTAATGCAGAACACCCTCATGCTCCTGGGCATTGAGGGGAAGTGGCACGTAGCCCACAATCCCCAGTCATCAGGGATTGTGGAGCGCATGAACAGGACCCTGAAAGAAAGGCTGAGGATGGAGGCTACGGGCTCGCCCCAAAAATGGGCGGAGGTCCTGCCCCTAGTCCTCATGGGGATCAGGGCCAGCCAGTCTAAGAGCACGGGGTATTCCCCGTACGAGCTGATGACTGGCAGGGTTATGCGCACTCCCACCCATGTTCTGGCCCCAGTGCTCACGGAGGGTCAGCTCGAAGAGGTTAAGAGGGACAGGTTTGTCCAGAACCTCTTCGAGCATCTAAAGCACGTCCACGGGCAGGCGGCTGGGAACATGGGAAGGCAGCACCTGGGCAACAAGCTGTTGCTGGAGCCGCGCAAGCTGCAGGAGTGGGAGGTAGGAGAACTAGTAATGGTTCGGAACTACGCTAGGGTAGGTAGTTTCGAACCACTCTACACGGGGCCCTACAGCATTGTAGATAAAGCCAGCCCCATGGTCTACGCCGTGAAGATGCCCCGGCGGATTAAGTGGTTCCATGTCAATCAATGTAAATTGTACAGGCCGGGGGCACAGGGGTCAGCCCTGTGAGTGGGGACTCAGAGCCAAGAATGAGGCAGGCCATGCAGACAGGTAAGGTTGCCTGCGTGAGGGGGGGAGGACATTCTCCAGGAATGGAGAGTCGCGTTTTGGGTGGGATTCGGACGAGGAAGAGCCTGATCAGCTCGACCAGGGGCTGGATCCCATTACGGAGGAAGAGGAGTCGGAGGGGGACGACAGTAACGTCCCCGACTCAAGCACCAGGAAGGCGGGGGTAGCGGGCGGAAGCTCACCACCTGTAGATATAGGCAGAGTGAGGCCGGATGCCGCGGGTATACCCAGCACCAAGGGGGCAGAGCTGGATGAGGCGGGGCCAGGCTCGGCAGCTGCGGGGGGTACCCGAGCTGCGGCACGGCAGGAACCGGTCCTCAGCCAGGCTGTCCAGGGGGCAGTGCCTAAGGTGATCCTCCGTAGGTCGAGCAGGGAACCCCAACCTAGAAAGTTTTGGCCAGAGGTCAATCACGCCCCGAGGTACGGGAGCCAAGTAAGGAGGAGGGAGCTTACGTCTCGGAGGGGGCCTAGCCCCCGCCAGGCAGCGACAGGCTGCGGAGGATCAAAGGTGGGAGACAGCGTGGTGCAGCCGCAGGAGACGACCCGCTGCAGCCCTGACAGGGATTAGCTGAGCCGCCCTGGGAAGGCGGCACTGTATTATATTTTAGGTAATATAGACAAGGATAGGTATTTTAGATAAGGATAAGCTATTTTAGATAAGGATAAGTATTATAGATAAGTTTTGTGGGGATAGTTAGTTGTAAATAAAGTTGATGCGTCCAGGATGTGTGGGTGTGGGGTGCAGGCTGTGGGTCAAGAGACCCGCCCGCAGAAGCGTTAACAAAGCCAAGCGCTCCCCAAGAGGCTGGCTATACCATTCTTCTTTATCTGTTTTCTGGAGTGGAAGGAGGCACTCGTATGGTGGATCGTTGCCACGGCGATCGGATGTGGGTGGGCCTATCGGGGCCGCACCAAGGACATCATCGTTTACGGCTGCTCTGGGGACACGGCTCCCATCGCGACCGATGGGACTGGAAGGAAAGAAGCGGAGGAGACCGCAGTTCACTTCCATGAAGGCCGGTGGCCGGGGTGGCTGGGATCGAACTCTTCAGAGTATTCCAGCGCCCCAGGTTTTGCTTATCGGGACACTTCGTTATTGTGCCCGAGAGTCAAGATCATCGCCCAAAAGATCAGCGCCACCGTTGGCAAAAGGATCTGCCTGGTATGTACGGGGAAGGTCCCCGCGAGCAGGCGGTGGTGGCTGAGGAAAATGAGCAGGACAATGGCCAACTCCACTGTTGAGTGGGAGAGACTTGACAACGACACTCACAGGACTATTTCTGGGACTAAAGAACAGTTGAGTGTGTGTTGGGACAAATGGTGGGAACCGGATGAGGGGATTTATATGTGTATGTGGGGTTCGAGGTATCGCTGCCCCACGGGCAACAGCATATTTTTCCAGAGACAGTGGCAGGATGACGGAAAGGGGATGAGGTGGGATGATAGCTCGCGGGCTTGTGGGGTCCCCCTTTCCCCGATCCCGGTAAACGCCACTGAACTCATCACCAGACCACGCATAACACCTCCCACAGTTCCACTGGCAGTAGCACAGGAGGGTGAGTGCCCAAAAACCACTAAGGGGCCCGGGAATGGCCTGGTACTGATACCGACTGACCAGGTATTGTACCAGGGGGTGCATTACGCGGCAGCCTCGGTGATCTTAAACCTCACCGAGGTGCGGTTGCCGGGGTGGTGCCCCAGGGAAACTGAAAGACTGTACCAGGTGCTACTGACCAACATGTTCCGGCAATTTTACGAGTTCGACCTTGCCAGTGTGGACAAGGAGAGCTTGTATAGCCAAGAGCCGGAGGACTGGGGTCAGACGGGGAGGCATAGGAGGGGTGTAGTGAATGATGTATTTACGGGCTTTAACACCGGGACATCTGTGGTCAACGCTCTAGATACCATGGAGCTGCAGACCCAGATTAACAGGTTAAAGTCGCAGTTAAAGGGCATCCTCACGGATGAGAACAAGGTCGTCGGGTCCGAGCTGCATGAGGACCAGGCAATGACACTACACCTGCGCGAGATAATCGCTGAGCTGGAAAGGCATGCCGGCACGGTGAACGCACTGATTAGGGAAGATCGAAACGCGTCCGATCAGGCAGCGCAAAATGAGGTGTGCATACTGTACGGGGCATGGTTGCTGGGCGAGGGCCACAGCAACCTCGAGGACCTAAAGGGAGGATTGGTCCCGTCCTGGATCAGTAACAAACACCTACAGGCGCTGCTACCCTTTCAGAATGCGCTCACCCCGTGCCAGCTCAGGTTAGCGTCGGAGGCATACCCTGTTCCCGTAGATTGTGGCCAGTCAAACCACACAGTCATGGGAATAGTGGTGCGGATGCCAGTGTTGGGCAAGACGACAAGGCCCGCACCAGTGTACAGGGTGGAGAACATTGGAGTCATTCAGGGGGGAGCCCATATTCGCTATGCAGCGGTCCCATCGCACGTCATCCGCTGGGAGCAGTCGATGACGGGTACTGACCTCTCGGGGTGTCGGAGCCGGGGAGCACATATCATATTGTGTCCTCAGCACTTGAATGCCTTTTCGGAACAGCAATGCGGGTTCAGGACTGCTGGCGAGAAGCCTATGAATTTTACCATGGAGGCAATGGCACAGAGCCATGTGCCCCCACAGGTGGCATACATAGGGGGTGGTACCTATTGCGTTACCACTGCAGCGCAGTACTATCGACACGGACAGCACGGTTCGTGTCCGGTAAGAGACAGCAGCTTCTGTTTTAAACCCAGGGCAGAGGTTCAAGTGGCACAGCAGCGAATTGTTCCCATTCCTGAACCATCCACGGTTCACCTAACTGTACAGGAAAACTTCACCGACCTGCAACGATTTGTAGCGCATTTCGGGTACGCCATTCCCTCTCTCCCCGAACATCTCACAACCCTGTTAAAGGCAGTCGCCGTGTCACAAAGGCACTTTTACACCCTGGAGCAAAAGACCGTAGAGATAGGGTCTGAAATATTAGACATCGTGATTCCACCATGGTGGGACCTGTTCACCAATATCGAGGTCCCGTCTTGGGTTAGGATAGCGTCACACGCATTAGTTGTGATACAAGCAGGGATAGTATTATATTTATTATGTGTAAAATGTAAAAGAGGGCAGCACCTCAATAACCGAGTATATCAAGGGGAATGGAGAGACCGTTACGTGCGGGTGGGCGAGCAGGACCCAGCCGCAAGCTGCTAGGAGGACGTGCCCCCTCCGCACCGAGTAGACTGTGTTTTTATATTGTCCTCTTCGAATTTGTATAAACTGTGTTTTTGTATTGTCCTCTTCGAATTTGTATCAAGAGTGATTGTGAAGGAATGTACAAAATGTATCGTTTTGCTGTTGTGTTGTTTTCATGTCCTACATTAAAGCTGACACCAGTAGGAGGATGGCGGAGGCATCGGCCTGGGATGAGGTGTAGGTGTATATGTCTGACATGAAAATGTACATACTTGTAATATAGTTTTGCCCGGGACACGGGCAGTAAAGGTCAGCCTAAAAGATGGGGACTGTACGTTCGCAATGAAACACTAGTTTAGTTAAAACCTCAGGGGTCTGGATGTGGAGAATCGGGAAAACATTGCTCAACCACATTATTTAATTGATTCGATAAACTGGGGTTATGCAAATCAACAGGAGGGACTGTAAGATTTGAGAAGTTTTCCCTCATTCTGAAAGCAACACCAAACCAAAGAGCTGCAGTTTGGACATTTTAAATGGGAGACTGGGGCTGATAGCGGAGAAAGGCTGCGGTCAGATTAACAAAGGATGTCACAATCCGTGGGTCCTAAAATGGCCGCAGGACCTCGTGACCAGCCACAAAAAGTAAAAACCTTACAACCCAGTCTCAAGGTTTCTGCAAAGCCACGGCAGAACAATGGATGGGTATTGGCCATGCAGAAACCTGCGAAACCAGGTCGAAGTCCAGACACTGGGGCGCTGACATCAGCATACTCACAATGCCCCAAGCCGCCCTAAACAGTTCATCTCGTTAAGGGGGCACAATAGCCCATAGAAAACTACCTGGTAAGTGATGGGAAACCAGTTAAACCCATCACCTCGCAACGAAATACCAATTAACACCGTCTGGCCATCCCCGATATCCCCGGACATAAGCGCAGATCAGAAAAGAACTCATACATATCTTTTTGAACAAAGAGATTCCAAGATCTGGCGGGAGATAGGACGGGTCAGAATAGTATAACTGGCCACTACTTTTGGGTTTTAAAACTCGAGTCAAGAAGCGCAGAAGAAAACCTGCAAGGAACGCAAGCAGGCAAGAAAACGGATGCAAGGAAGCAAGTCAAACGGATGCAGGAGAGAGGAACAGGCACGCAACTCGAGAAGAAATACTGCAGCACGAACAGCCAGTAACCCCAGTGATAGCCCCATGGTGAGCATGTACCCCAAATCTGCATATCCTGGACATAGTTTAGTGTAGAGGGGAGGGTGGTTTGAATAAACGTTGGGTGTGTAAAGAAATATGTGTTGGTCAATTTTGCGATGTGTCGTACGTTCCCCATCTTACAGTCATGTATATGTCTTGTAGAACTGTGCGTTTAAGAATTCAGAGTAAAAGGGTATTCGTGTATATGTCTTGTAGAACTGTGCGTTTTATGATTCATAGGCTGGCGCGAAGCCTATGAATTGTACCATGGAGGCAATGGCACAGAGCCATGTGCCCCCACAGGTGGCATACATAGGGGGTGGTACCTATTGCGTTACCACTGCAGCGCAGTACTATCGACACGGACAGCACGGTTCGTGTCCGGTAAGAGACAGCAGCTTCTGTTTTAAACCCAGGGCAGAGGTTCAAGTGGCACAGCAGCGAATTGTTCCCATTCCTGAACCATCCACGGTTCACCTAACTGTACAGGAAAACTTCACCGACCTGCAGCGATTTGTAGCGCATTTCGGCTACGCCATTCCCCTTCTCCCCGAACATCTCACAACCCTGTTAAAGGCAGTCGCCGTGTCACAAAGGCACTTTTACACCCTGGAGCAAAAGACCGTAGAGATAGGGTCCGAAATATTAGACATCGTGATTCCACCATAGTGGGACCTGTTCACCAATATCGAGGTCCCGTCTTGGATTAGGATAGCGTCACACGCATTAGTTGTGATACAAGCAGGGATAGTATTATATTTATTATGTGTAAAATGTAAAAGAGGGCAGCACCTCAATAACCGAGTATACCAAGGGGAATGGAGAGACCGTTACGTGCGGGTGGGCGAGCAGGACCCAGCCGCAAGCTGCTAGGAGGACGTGCCCCCTCCGCACCGAGTAAACTGTGTTTTTATATTGTCCTCTTCGAATTTGTATAAACTGTGTTTTTGTATTGTCCTCTTCGAATTTGTATCAAGAGTGATTGTGAAGGAATGTACAAAATGTATCGTTTTGCTGTTGTGTTGTTTTCATGTCCTACATTAAAGCTGACACCAGTAGGAGGATGGCGGAGGCATCGGCCTGGGATGAGGTGTAGGTGTATATGTCTGACATGAAAATGTACATACTTGTAATATAGTTTTGCCCGGGACACGGGCAGTAAAGGTCAGCCTAAAAGATGGGGACTGTACGTTCGCAATGAAACACTAGTTTAGTTAAAACCTCAGGGGTCTGGATGTGGAGAATCGGGAAAACATTGCTCAACCACATTATTTAATTGATTCGATAAGCTGGGGTTATGCAAATCAACAGGAGGGACTGTAAGATTTGAGAAGTTTTCCCTCATTCTGAAAGCAACACCAAACCAAAGAGCTGCAGTTTGGACATTTTAAATGGGAGACTGGGGCTGATAGCGGAGAAAGGCTGCGGTCAGATTAACAAAGGATGTCACAATCCGTGGGTCCTAAAATGGCCGCAGGACCTCGTGACCAGCCACAAAAAGTAAAAACCTTACAACCCAGTCTCAAGGTTTCTGCAAAGCCACGGCAGAACAATGGATGGGTATTGGCCATGCAGAAACCTGCGAAACCAGGTCGAAGTCCAGACACTGGGGCGCTGACATCAGCATACTCACAATGCCCCAAGCCGCCCTAAACAGTTCATCTCGTTAAGGGGGCACAATAGCCCATAGAAAACTACCTGGTAAGTGATGGGAAACCAGTTAAACCCATCACCTCGCAACGAAATACCAATTAACACCGTCTGGCCATCCCCGATATCCCCGGACATAAGCGCAGATCAGAAAAGAACTCATACATATCTTTTTGAACAAAGAGATTCCAAGATCTGGCGGGAGATAGGACGGGTCAGAATAGTATAACTGGCCACTACTTTTGGGTTTTAAAACTCGAGTCAAGAAGCGCAGAAGAAAACCTGCAAGGAACGCAAGCAGGCAAGAAAACGGATGCAAGGAAGCAAGTCAAACGGATGCAGGAGAGAGGAACAGGCACGCAACTCGAGAAGAAATACTGCAGCACGAACAGCCAGTAACCCCAGTGATAGCCCCATGGTGAGCATGTACCCCAAATCTGCATATCCTGGACATAGTTTAGTGTAGAGGGGAGGGTGGTTTGAATAAACGTTGGGTGTGTAAAGAAATATGTGTTGGTCAATTTTGCGATGTGTCGTACGTTCCCCATCTTACAGTCGTGTATATGTCTTGTAGAACTGTGCGTTTAAGAATTCAGAGTAAAAGGGTATTCGTGTATATGTCTTGTAGAACTGTGCATTTAAGAATTCAGAGTAAAAGGGTATTCGTGTATATGTCTTGTATATGCCTGTGCGTTTTATGATTCATAAGTCAAAGGTATTCATGTGATTCAATATGTGTTTTATAGATATGTCGTATAGAAATGTATAAGTATTCATGGACAATAGTCCCAAGCGCTAAATAAAAGCCTTTTCCATTTAAACCCTGGTTTTCAAATCTGGTCTGGTTGAATTTTTCTGCACTATAAACGCTCCTGCATCTAAGTCCAGTGTCTAGAACCGTAGGGGGTGAGTGGGTCGAACCACTCACGGGGAACCAGTGTGCGCGGCCTGGTCAAGGGATCAGAGCAAGGCACGGGGACCTTAGGTCGGGCGAAAGCTCGACGCAGAAACCCCTTACAATACAGACAGCAGTAAGGATTGAGCCTGGGTCTCTGGCGCTGTACGGCAGTAACTCTATTGCTACACCACTGTGCCACCCTTGTTGTCAACAACTCTGACCTCATGTTTAGATTTATTATATCACGTGTGCCGAGGAACTTCGAAAAGCTTCGTTTGGCATGCTATCCAAGCAGATCAAATAATACTATACATAATTACAATCAAGTCAAACTCAAGAACGATAGGTAGAGCAAAGGGGGAGATACAGAGTGCAGAATATAGTTCTCAGCATTGGAGAGTATCAGTTCCATAGACAAAGTCCAATGTCCACAATGAATCAGACTGTACCCTAGTTTATGGAAGGACTGTTCAGAAGCCTGATTACAGAGGGGATGAAGCTGTTTCTGAGTCTGGTGGTGCGTGCTTTCAAGCTTCTGCCTGGCGGGATTGGGGAGAAGAAGGAATGACCGGGGTGGGACAAGTCTTTGATTATGTTAGCTGCTTTTCCAAGGCAGCGTGAAATGTACATGGAGTCAATGGTGGGGGAATCTGGTGTGTTTGTGAGATGGACTGGGCTAATATCTACAGCTCTGCAATTTCTTGGGCTTTGGGGCTTTGAACACAAGCTAGGCATGGCAGCAACACAGAACCACCCACATTCATTGGGCTATTCTCAAAACGCAAGCTTGCAAACACCTCATTAGAAGCATAAACAAAAGATATTTGAAACACTCAGTAGGTCAGTCAGCACCTGGAGAAAAAACAGGGCGAGTTACTGTTTCATTTGAGACCTCTCTTCCCTACTGTACCTTTATTTCAGATTTTCATAATCTGCAAAAGGACACTAAATGCTGGAGTAACTTAGCAAGTGAGGGAGCATCTCTGGAGAATATGGGGAGGTGATGTTTTGGGTTGGGACCTTTCTTCGGACCCAACCCAAAACATTACCTATCCATTCACAAAATGCTGGAGTAACTCAGCAGGTCAGGCAGCATCTCAGGAGAGAAGGAATGGGTGACGTTTCGGGTCGAGACCCTTCTTCAGATTGAAGAAGGGTCTCGACCCGAAACGTCACCCATTCCTTCTCTCCTGAGATGCTGCCTGACCTGCAAAGTTACTCCAGCATTTTGTGAATAAATACCTTCGATTTGTACCAGCATCTGCAGTTATTTTCTTACATTACCTATCCATGTTCTCCAGAGATGCTGCCTAACCTGTTGAGTTACTCCAGCAGGATGTACAAGTGACTCATTCAGCAAGCACTCAATAATAAAGAAGCTTTCATTTTCCTTTGAACATTTCTTGATTAATTCACTCTGACTGAAGAAGGGTCTCGACCCGAAACGTCACCTATCCATATTCTCTAGAGATGCTGCCTGACCTGCCAAGTTACCCCAGCACATTGTGACTTTTTGTGTAAACCGGCATCTGCAGGTCCTTGATCCTTTCATCATCTGCAGTTGATTTGATTGTACTGCTCGTAAAAGGTAGTGCACCTATTCCTTTGCAATGGTTTAAGATAAAAACTTACAGCGCTTTAAAACGAGCCATTAAATGTTGTTCACATTTCTCAAAATGAGAACCTTATCGATCAGTTGTCCATGTGCCTACAATTCAATCTCTACCCTACAGGGCATTGTTCCTTTACTTTGTAACCTGGCAACCTGGCTTATGTCAGTGTGATGCAAAAAAGTTCCTCATGATTATTGCAATGGAAACCCTTACATCCGGCAGTGTAGAACAACTCTTGGCTGGCACAGCAGTGTCGATGGAGACTGAGGCACAGTTTCCACTAGTGGGGGAGTCTAGTACCAGAGGGCACAGCCTTAGAATAAAAGGACATACCTTTAGAAAGATAAGGAGGAATTTCTTTAGCCAGAGGGTGGCGAATCTGTGGAATTCATTGCCACAGACGGCTTATAAAGCAGACGTTGACAGGTTCTTGATTAGTACGGGGTGCAAAGGTAACGGGGAGAAGGCAGGAGAATGGGGTTGAGAGGGAAAGATAGTTCAGCCTTGATTCAATGGCAGAATAGACATGATGGGCTGAATGGCTTAATTCTGCATCAATGATTTTTGAACTTATGGACTTCAATGCACAGATCAGGCAAGCTGGCAACAAGGACAGGGCGTCTTCAGTGAGGAAAGGAATCGCAACTTTAGCAGAGATGGTAGATAGGCTGAGCACATCATGTGTAAGGTACTGAATATCTGGAGTGTCCATAGCAGAGTTCATATTGAAGGGCAGGGCAGGCTTGCTGAGTCAGGCAGCATACTTGTGCTGGAGACACAAGGAAGTGCAAATGCTGGAATATTGAGCAAAACACAAAGTGCTGGAAGAACTTGACATCATTTCCTTTAATTCCCCCCTCTTTCCTCTCTCCACTGTCCCCTTCCACCCATATCCCTCCCCCCGACTTTACATTGCACACCCCCTCTCGTTATCTGACACCCTTTTGTCCCCTTTTCACCTTCAGCCTTTGTCACTTCACCCATCTTCCAATCAACCCCCTCCCACATTTGTGTCCACCTATCATTTGCCAGGCTTTCCCCCACTCCCAACTCTCTTCCAGCTTTCTACCCCCATTCCAATCAGTCTGAAGAACGGTCCCGACCCAAAATATTATGTCTATTGCCTCCCCAGATGCTGTCTGGCCCGCTGAGTTCCTCCAGCCTACTTATGTTCCAATTATCTTATTTTTGTGGATCAGTCTGAAGAAGAGTCTCGACCCGAAACGTCACCCATTCCTTCTCTCCCGAGATGCTGCCTGACCTGCTGAGTTACTCCAGCATTTTGTGAATAAATCTTATTTTTATGTTCTTTGCAATTATAATAATAATAATAATAATGCATTACATTTATATAGCGCTTTTCATATACTCAAAGTCGCTTTACAGGGATTTAGTGTCCTAGGACAAAGATGTTGTTTGAAATTTTGTGTTGTTCGTTTAGAGCATGACATCATAAGGTAGAGGAGCAGAATTAGGCCATATGCTCCACCATTCTTTAGACCTTAGATTTTAGAGATACAACGTGGAAACAGGCCCTTCAGCCCACACAGACCAGCAGTCACTCCTACACTATTTCTCTCCTACACACTAGGGACAATTTACAGAAGCCAATTAACTTACAAACCTGTACGTCTTTGGAATGAGGGAGGAAACCGGAGCACCCAGAGATAACCCACGTGGTCACAGGGATAACGTGCAAACTCCATACAGGCAGCACCTGTAGTCAAAATCAAACCTGGGTCTCTAGAGCTGTGAGCAGCAGCTCTACCATTGCCCCATGGTGCCGCTATGTTCCTATTTTAATTTCTTTGCAATTATGTGTCCCAGGACTAAGCAGACATTTTAAATTTTGTGTTGTTCCTTTAGATTATAATATCTTAAGACATAGGAGCAGAAATTAGACCACACGGCCCATCGGGTCTGCTCTGCCATTCAATCATGGCTAATCTACCTTTCCCTCTCAACCCCATTCTCCTGCCTTCTTCCTGTAACCTTTGACATCTTTACTAATCAAGAATCTATCAATCTCCACTTTAAAAATACCCATTGACTTGACTTCCACAGCCGTCTGTGGCAATGAATTCCACAGGTTCACCACCCTCTGACCAAAGAAATCCCTCTTCATCTCCATTCCAAATCCACATCCTTTTATTGTGAGGCTGTGCCTTCTGGTCCTAGATTCACCCACTGCCAGCCTGTCCAACGTCTCTCCATTGCTCCAGTCCTGGCAACATCCTAGTAAATCTTCTCCACACTCTTCCCAGCTTAATGTCATCCTTCCTATAGCAGGGTGACCATAACTGGACACAGCAGTTGTTAGCTTCTTGTATAAGAAAATAACTGCAGATGCTGGTACAAATCAAAAGTATTTATTCACAAAATGCTGGAGTAACTCAGCAGGTCAGGCAGCATCTCGGGAGAGAAGGAATGGGTGACGTTTCGGGTCAAGACCCTTCTTTAGCTTCTTGTTATCACACCTTCCCCGGTCATTATAGGCTCCACCCTTCCTGCAGTCATCTGTTGACCTGATTTGTTCTGGCCTTTTCTCACCTCCTGCTTATTCCCCCCCCCCCTCCCATTTTGTGTCTATCTACAGTAGTACAATGTGGCCTCTTGTACAACTGCTATATTCAATAAGCCAGCATAGGTTCAGTGGGCCGAATGGTCACCTTTGGTCTGAAAAAGTTCCTGATTAATTTCCAAATGACTTGCAGTCAATGTAATCAAGCAAAAACAAAGTCATAGACAATAGGTGCAGGAGTAGGCCATTTGGCCCTTCCAGCCAGCACCGCCATTCAATGTAATCATGACTGATCATCCACAATCAGTACCCCGTTCCTGCCCTCTCCCCATACACCCTGACTCCGCTATCATTAAGAGCTCTATCTAACTCTCTCTTGAAAGCATCCAGAGAATTGGCCTCCACTGCCTTCTGAGGCAGAGAATTCCACAGATTTACAACTCTCTGACTGAAAATGTTTTTCCTCATCTCTGTTCTAAATGGCCTACCCCTTATTCTTAAACTGTGTGGCCCCTGGTTCTGGACTCCCCCAACATTGGGATCATGTTTCCTGCCTCTAGCGTGTCCAATCCCTTAATAATCTTATATGTTTCAATAAGATCTGATTGGGAAATACACCATGGAAACATCAGTACCTGTTGCCCACCGATCATCGACCAATCCGACACAATTCTAATCCAGTTTTATTCACTCCATTTGGTCATCAATTTCACCAGATTTTGCCATCTGCTGGAAATTCCTAGCACTTCAGTTGAGTTTAGAGACAACATTGTAACAGGCCCTCCAACCCGCCGAATCCACGCTGACCATTGATCACCTGTTCACACTGGTTCTATGTTATCCCACTTTCTAATCCACTCCCTACACACTGGGGGAAATTTACAGAGGACTGATTATCCTACAAACCTGCATATCTTTGGGATGGGAGGAAATCCACGCAGTCACAGAGAGAAAGTGCAAACTCCACGCAGATGGCACCCGAGGTCGGGATCGAACCCGGGTCTCTGGTGATGATTCAGCATGGAAACAACCATTTGGCCCAGCGCGTCCATACCAGCCATCGATCACAGACAGCACCGAAGATCGGGATTGAACCCAGGTCTCTGGCGCTGTGAGGCAGCGGCTCTACCAACTGTTCCCCCTTTGAGTTTAAGGTCAGAAGGAGATGTGCTGGGCAAGTGGATGCCTGGAACACACTGCCAGGGGTGGAGGTGGAGACAGATACAATAGAAGCCTTCAGGAGGCTTTTAGATAGACATGTGGATATGCGGGGAATGGAGCGATATGGATTGTGTACAGGCAGAGGAGATTAGTTTAATTTGGCATCACGTTAGGCAGAGATACTGGAGGACCTGTCCCTGTGCTGTACTGTTCAATGTTCTGTGTACACACCTACTCTACTGCAAATAAAAAAGAAAGGCAGCTTACAGGGTGCTTAGCAAAGTAGGGATAGGAATACTGTATGCGATAGTTACAATAGAGGTGTAACAGCACACAAACATAGGCACATTTGCACAGACACACACAGGTACAGACACATATATGCGTACAAACACATACACAAGTACACACACATATGTGCATTTACACACACCATACAAGCACACACACATTCATATGCATACATGCACCATACACACTTACAAACACGCACACATATGCATGCACACATGCATATACACAAACACACACACATATGTATGTACACACGTATATACACACATACACAAAAGCATATACATGCACACATGCATGCACACACGCATACACACACATACGTACACACACGCATATGCATGCATACACACACACTCTCTCTTTCTCTTTCTCTCTCACCTACCTGTGACCAATATCCGGAGGAGTACAGAAGGAGATTGCAGGTGCCCTTGCCTCTGCAGGTGTGCGACCCCCAGCTGTGTGTAACTCTGGCGAGTGCAGACACGAAGCTCCCGTGTGTGCCTGTGTGACCGTGGAGTTCACTCTGAGCTATGCCCGGGAAAATAAAACTCTCTCCGACTTGTGGGATTTAAATATCTTGCTTTATTTATTATTACAAAGGAGGGGTGTGTCTCTTATCAGGAGCTGACCGCCTGTCACGCTGTGGGTGAGATTGAAGATGGTTTAAGTCGGGAATTTCATTCCAACATTATTGCAAGAAATCACTGTGATTTAATGCTTAATTTGTTTGGCTTGAAGGAAGCGAACAAATTAAATTATGGCCGAGGTAAACTGTTTACCACGTTCACTGGGCAACTAATCTCAGATTGCATCTGCAGTGCACTTTAATGTGTTCGAGTTGTACCGAACAATGGACAAAGGCAGCAGCAGCAGCAGGAGGTAAAAGGGTTGAGCAATTGATCTATTTTTACGGACCTCTTTGTAACGGATTTTGGTTATAGCGGACTGTCCGCTCCTGCACCGCCACCCCTTCCTTCCCTGCAACTCCGGCCGCGACCAGAGACCCCGCCGATCCTCGCCTCTCCCCCGGCTACCAGCAGCAGGTCGGGACCATCAACTCACCTGCATCCCAGGCACCTGAAGAAGGATCCCAAGTCAAGTGTCTAAGGACTTATGACTATAAAACACTCTTGCCACTTGACTCTTGAATTTTGACATTTGACTCTTGTTCTGAGTCACAGTGCCCTCTCAGTGAATTTTGACAAGGATCGAAGGGCCGAATGGCCTCTTCCTGCACCTATTGTCTATTGACAAACCCGATCCCTTCCATCGCTTCTCCGACTCGAGGCAATGCGTGGAAACTGGCCCTTCAGCTCAACTTGCCCACGCTGACCAATATGCCCCATCAACACTAGTCCCACCTGCCTACGTTTTGTCCACTTCATCTAAACCATATATATTAATATATATATGTGCAACAGATAGACACAACATGCTGGAGTAACTCAGTGGGCCAGGCAGCATCTCTGGAGAGAAGGAATGGGTGACGTTTCTGGTCGAGACCCTTCTTCAGACTGATGTCAGGGGAGAGGGAGATGCATAAACGTCACCCATTCCCTTTCTCCTGAGATGCTACCTGTCCCGCTGAGTTACTCTAGCATTTTGTGTCTATCTTCGGTTTAAACCAGCATCTGCAGTTTCTTCCTATATAGTTTGCAGCCCGGTGGTATGAACGTCGACTTCTCCAACTTCAGATAGCTCCTCTGTCCCTCCCTTCCCCATCTCCTTCCCAGATCTCCCTCTATCTTCCTGTCTCCACCTATATCCTTCCTTTGTCCCACCCCGACATCAGTCTGAAGAAGGGTCTCGACCCGAAACGTCACCCATTCCTTCTCTCCCGAGATGCTGCCTGACCTGCTGAGTTACTCCAGCATTTTGTGAATAAATTGATTTGTACCAGCATCTGCAGTTATTTTCTTATATCTTCCTATATATATATATATATATTCCTATATATATACGTCACCCATTCCTTCTCTCCAGAGATGCTGAGTTACTCCAACATGTTGTGTCTATCTGTTGCATATATATATATATATATATATATATATATGCAATACCTTGAATTATTAATTGGGTTTTTGCCAGTTAGCAAACTGCAGGTAATATTTTTTTATTAATTGGGTTTTTGCCAGTTAGCAAACTGCAGGTGATATTTTTTTACATGCCACTTTGACATCTGCAACCAGCACAGATGTCCAACACCAACTCGTTCAGAAACAGCTACTTCCCTACAACTGCCATGTTGTTGAACCAACCCAAGGGATGTGGATCATGTGCAAACAGATTAAATCAGTTTTACTTGGCATTATGTTCGGCGTAAACAGAAATCTAAATTTATAAAGCAAACATACGTGCAAAATATTGCTGTAAAAATTGTATTTTTACTGATTTATTAGTCTATTTTTTAAAATAATTATTTTCAGCAAGGTTTTGGACTGATGTGTGTTTTTCTGCACTAACTTTGAGAATTTTCATGTCTAGTTTATGTCCTTGACTTTAACTTTAGACTTTAGAGATACAGCGCTGAAACAGGCCTTTCGGCCCACCAAGTCTGCACCGACCCGCACACTAATCTACACACACTATGGACAATTTTACAACTTACAGTAATCAATTAACCTACAAACCTGTACGTCTTTGAAGTGTGGGAGGAAACCGTGGCATCTGGCGAAAACCTACGCGGTCACAGGGAGAACGTACAAACTCCGTACAGCCAGCACCCATAGTCAGGATCGAACCCAGGTCTCTGGTGCAGTAAGGCAGCAGCTCTACCACTGCGCCACTTTGCGTGAGTCTACTTAGCTGTGATGCTGCTGCAAACACAATTTTCATTGTACCGGTACCTCACTGTACTTGTGCAAATGACAATAAACTCGACTTGACTTGACTAAAGAGATGAACTAAGAGAATGTCAGGCTGGTGTGTGTTCATATGTGATAGGAGCAGAATTTGGCCATTCAGCCCATCAAGTCTACCCCGCTATTCAGTCATGGCTGATTTATATCCTCGCAACCCCATTCTCCTGCCTCCTCCCCATAACCCCTGTCACATGTACAAATCAAGAATCTATCAATCTCTCTTAAAAATATCTATTGACAGCCTCCACAGCCTTTTCTGGTAATGAATTTCACAGATTCACCACCTTCTGACTAAAGAAATTCCTCCTTGTCTCCTTCCTAAGAGTATGTCCTTTTATTCTGAGACCATGGCCTCTGGTCCGAGACTCTCCTACCGTGTGAAGTTAGAGATTGGCCAGTGGAACTGATTATTTTTTCCATGTGAAACATTTTTATGATTTTATATCAGTGTAAATACAGGTTTTAAATTATAGGTTCACCACTGGTTTTCCGGCACCCTTGGTTCCAGAGCCTTGCTGGATTATTTATTTTGCCGGACCATCAGAGGTCATGTTCACTGAGAGGAGTTGAACGATACCAGAGCAGTCCGCCTAGACACCGGGATGGTCGAGATACTGGCCCGCAAAGTCGGCCTCGGAAGTCGCTTCTGGGATAAGATCTGCTGGCTCCAGCTGGGCCGGATTTCCAGAGCCCCAGCCGCAGGGGGCAAATTTGACCCGCCGATTGGAAATTTGACCGAGGAAGTCCTGATGAGGTCGAGAACGGGCCTAGGTGCCACATTTTCGGGGGGACTTCCAGGAGGAGATTTCAAGTGTGCTCTCAAATTTTGTCCGGATTAGAGGATGAGCCGGACCATCAGTTGCTGGAAAATCGGTGGTTCACCAGTTAGTGCCTAAAGATGATTCATATTAACATCAGTTTTTTTCATCACCCTGGAGATTAGCTGGGTTTCAATGGTGGTAGGTAACACACTGTACCTTTTTGTGTGTCTTCTCCTAACTTATCTTTATTCCGCCAAAAGGTATTGCAATTAGTCAATTGGTGCCCTGATATCAGGTCATGTACCATGTTACATAGAATTCCAAGGCGTTCTTAATTTTTAAAAAACAATTTATTTAGGACAAGGTTAGATACCACATTAGAAATCAACTGCATAATACTGTGAGATACTGACCTCAAATCTCATCCTGGATTGGTTTGCTTCGGATACTTACAAATTGGAATTCAGCTTTCATCACTGATTGTTTAGTTTAGTTTAATTTAGAGATACACCGCGGAAGCAGGCCCTTCGGCCCACCGAGTCCGCACCGACCAGCGATCCCCGCACATTAACACTATCCCACACACACTAGGTACAAATTACACTTACACCAAGCCCATCCACCTACAAACCTGTACAGGTTTGTAGGTGGATGGGCTTGGTGTAAGTGTAATTTGTCTTTGGAGTGCGGGAGGAAACTGAAGATCTTGGAGAAAACCCACGCAGTCATGAGGAGAATGTACAATCTCTGTACAGACTGAACCTGTAGTCGGGATCGAACCCTGGCCTCCGGCGCTGCAAGGACTGTGAGGCAGCAACTCTACCGCTGCGCCACTGGGCTGCCCTTGAGCTTTTGTGTTTGATTTATTGACTGACTGATTGATTGATTGATGGAAAGATACAGCATGGAAACAGGCCCCACGGCCCACCGAGTCCATGCCGACCATCGATCACCCGTTTACACTTGTTCGCTGAGATCCCACTTTCACATCCACTCCCGACACACTAGAGAGCAATTTACAGAGGTCAATTAACCTACAAAACCTGCACGTCTTTGGGATGTGGGAGGAAACCGGAGCACCCGGTGGAATCCCACCCGGTCATAGGGAAAAATGTGCAAATACTGTACGGGCAGCACCCGAGGTCGGGATTAAACCAGACTTTTGCTGCCCTGAGATCGCAGTTCCACCAGCTGTACCACTGTGCCACCCATAACAACAATGACAACAAACGGATAACAATGATTACACAGAATTACAACAGTTGATTGCAACAGTATCTTGTACTCAGTTAAATTTGACCCATCAGCCAAACATTAGATTATTCAAACATCGCAAAAGAACTACTTTTTCCCCAAGGGACTGCTCTGGAACATTAATCAGCTACACATTGACATGTTTCAT
This sequence comes from Rhinoraja longicauda, assembly GCF_053455715.1. NCBI lineage: Eukaryota > Metazoa > Chordata > Chondrichthyes > Rajiformes > Arhynchobatidae > Rhinoraja > Rhinoraja longicauda. The sequence goes on from NC_135965.1 coordinate 19,029,579, forward strand.
CATTATCTTCAAAGACAAGAGCACATATCTTATCTGAAGAAGGGTCTTGACCCGAAAAATCACATATCCATGTTCTCCAGAGATGCTGCCTGACCCGCCGAGTTACTCCAGCACTTTGAGTCTTTTCTTGCAAACAAACTTCTGTAGTTCCTTGTATCAACATCTCTGATGGATGTGGATAGATGATGGTTCGAGCCGAGACCCTTCTTCAGACTCATTAGATTGGTGACATTATGGGTTGGGACCCTTCTTCAAACTCATGGCTAGACGATGTTTCAGGTTGGGACCCTCCTTCAAACTCATGGATATGTAAACCCCATTTTACATTTCACACCTCCTCTCCTCTCCTTATCTGACACCCTTTTGTCCCCTTTTCACCTCCAGCCATTGTCACTTACTCCACCCATCTGCCCATCAACCCACTCCCACACTTCTATCATTTGCCAGGGGTTGCCCCACCCCCAACTCCCTTTTCCAGCTTTCTTCCCCCCCCCCCACTCCAATCAAACTGAGGAATAGTCCTGACTCAAAATATCATCTTTCTATTCCCTCCCTAGATGCTGCCTGACCCGCTGAGCTCCTCTAGCCTACTTATGTTCCTTAAGTTTAGAGATACAGCTTGGAAACAGGTCCTTCTGCCCACCGTGTTTGCACCGACTAGCAATCACCCCCTACACTAATTCTATCCTACACACCAGGGACAGAAGCCATTTAACCTATAATCTGTACGTCTTTGGTATGTGGGTAGAAACCGGAGCACCCAGAGGAAACCTACGTGGTCACAGGGAGAACGTACAAACTCCATGCAGACAGCACCCGTAGTCAGGAATGAGCCCGTGGTCTCTGGCTTTGTGAGGCAGCAACTCTACCGCTCCGCCACTGTGCCGCCCATTAATTTCAACCCTGGGATGTGTCTTAGACACTTGCATGCTACATTATCCAGAGGACCGGACCAGTTCATATACACTTCAGGATCACACAGCACAGGATGGTCAGAATCATCAATCCATAAACATCAGGCTTTCCGGAGCTCAGGGGATGCGGAGATAAGACTCGGAAGTTCTGAGGTCGAGAGTTTCAGTACATAAGGTCAACTCCCCCATCGCTCGAATTGGTACTTTTTGACATTGAGAAAGGAAACTGGATTCCTATTGACCTTATGAGCAGTATGTTGCTGCAGTGTATCATCGTGCATGCAAAGACAAGCCAGAAGGAATATCCAAACACTTCAGTGTATGTCTTGAAGACAAAGCTTTCTTCTTTGTAATTTGCAATTTTCTCAGACAGATGATGGATCTTCACTTCGGAGGTAAAGAGTATCATCACCATAAAACCACACGAACCTAACGTGGAAACAGAGAACCAGGCCAGTGTTAAAAGAATACTTGAAAGGAAAAACGAGTCTGTCTCATGGAGGCCTGGAATCACAGCGTGGAAACAGGCCCTTCGGCCGAACTTGCCCATGCCGACCCACGTGCCCCATCTACCCTAGTCCCACTTGCCTGTATTTAGCCAATATCCCTCTAAACCCTCTATCCAGGTACCTGTCCAAATGCTTTTTAAGTGCTGTCATAGTACCTGCCTCAACTACTTCCTCCGGCAGCTTGTTCCATATACCTACCATCCTTTGTGGAAATAAAGTTGTCCCTCAGGTTTCAATTAAATCTTTCCCCTCCTCACCTTGAACCCATGTCCTCTGGTTCTCGATTCCCACACTCCGAGTAAAATAATCTGCATTTACCCAATCTATTCCTCTCATGGTCTTATACACCTCTATAAGATAGCCTCTCATCCTCCTGTGCTCCAAGGAATAAAGTCCTAGCCTGCTCAACCTCTCCCTATAGCTCAGGCCCTCGAGTCCTGGCAACATCCTCATAAATCTTCTCTGCATCCTTTCCAGCTCGACAACATCTTTCCTATAACAGGATGTCGGAAACAGAACACAATACTCTAAATGTGGCTATAATAACAGTGAAGGAAATATGTTTCGGTACATATTTATATTTTAGAGAAGTTCAGAACATTATTTTATTTTCTTCCTATTTTTTTGAAACAAGAGGTTAAGTGTCCTTTGATTTTTCCAAAGTAAAAATTCATACAACATGTTAGTGAGGTCGCATTTGGAGTATCGTGTTCTGTTTTGGTGACCTTGCTGTAGGAAGGATGTTGTTAAGTTGCAAAGATTGCAGAGAAGATTTACGAGGATGTTGCCAGGTCTCGAGAGGCTGAGCTATAGGGAGAGGTTGATCAGGCTGGGGCTTTATTCCTTAGAATGCAGGAGGTTGAAGGATGATTTCATAGAGGTGTACACGATCATGAGAGGTATCAGCAGGGTGAATGCGCAGAATCTTTCACCCTGAGCAGAGGAATCAAGAACCAGAGGACATAGGTTTAAGTTGAGAGGGGAAAGATTTAATAAGAACCTGAGGTACAATGTTTTTTACACAGAGGATGGTGGGTACATAGAATGAGCTGTCAGAGGAGGTTGTTGAGGCAGGTGCTATAATAACATTTAAAAGACATTTGGATAGGTACATGGATAGGAAAAGTTTAGTGGGATACTTACTAGACCAAGTGGACCCGCTGGGCCCAAACCTCTCCTGCAGCACCCTCTACCCCCCTCCCCCTCCCCTCTCCCCCCCATCCCCCCTCACCCCCTCCCACTTCCTCCCCTCCCCTCCCCCTCACCCCTCGCCCTCCTCCCCTCCCGCTCCCCCTTCCCCTCCCCCCCATTCATATCATATCATATATATACAGCCGGAAACAGGCCTTTTCGGCCCACCAAGTCCGTGCCGCCCAGCGTTCAATCCCCATCAACCCCCCTTATTCTCCCTCCTCCCCCTCCCTCTCCCTCCACCCCCTCCCTCTCCCTCCACCCCTCCCTCCCTCCCTCCCCCCTCCCTCCCTCCCTCCCTCCCTCCCAAGAGATAACTTTAAACTTTAAAATGTGAATAACTTAAAAAATATAACACCGATTTCAATGAAACTTCTTCCATTAGCACCAAAGGGATGACGGTGAGTAAGGTGGGCCTAAGGTTGTCGTGTTATCGTGTACCGTTTTGGCTGTAGTTCAGGAACAAACAAACAAACAAGAGTTTTAGTAGATAGATGGGCCAAAACCAGGCAGGTGGGACTAGTGTGGCAGGGCATCTTGGTTGGCATGGGCGTTGGGCCGAAGGGCCTGTTTCCGTGTGGTATGACCCTATGACTCTAGGACCTTCATCCAGAGAGTGATTCCATGTTCTCTTTCTTGATGTTGGGGTCAGTCACTCCAGGTCTCTTCTGGAAACCAGCCCTTTTATCCTTATGGACCAAAGCCGAGAAAGAGTTTGGAGTCAGCATCTATCAATAAACGCTCACTGGGACTATAAAACGAAAACATCCTGGGGCGAATATGTAATGTGTTGACTGTGAATGTGATAGCCATTACAGAAACTGAAAGAAACAAAAACAAATTGATTTCCACACCAGATAACCTACCAATAAGATACCTTACGAATAAAAAACAATATAACTTACCTTGATATAAGATACTTGTAACAATATATCTCACCAATGTACCAAAAAAACAATGACTTATCAAGATACCAAAATCTTACCAAGATACCTTTTGCTTTTGTTGCTTGCTACCCAGGCAGCAGAAACACATTTACAGTGTACAGATACATGATAAGGGAATAATGTTTAGTGCAAGATAAAGCCAGTAAAGTCTGACTTTTGGTGACTACTGGAGAGACAGTTGACGGCACTGAAAGACGGCATTCGGGACAGGCTGGGTTAGCACCCCCAGTCTGTGTCTTTCATGAGAAAGAAACCCAAAAAGCTATGGAAAGGCCTTATGCCAACAGGCAAGAATGAAATGCTCGGAGAAGGAGAAAGAGGTGCAGCGCCCACTCTCCTGTTATTTTGCTCCCTTGCATACATTTATCCAATAACCTTTGACGAATTACTATTAAATCTCTTTCCACCCACCCCAGTAAAGCACTGAATTCTAAATTATTATAGCACAGTCTTATGTTCAAGTCCGTCTTCAGTTAAATTTAGAGATACTGCGTGGGAATAGTTGAGTTTAGTTGAGTTTAGTTTATTGTCACGTGTACCGAGGTACAGTGAAAAGCTTTTTTTGCATGCTGACCAGTCAGTGGAAAGACAATACATGATTACAATCGAGCAATCCGCATTGTACAGATACATGATAAAGGGAATAATGTGATTAACGTTTAGTTCAAGGTAAAGTGCAGTAAAGTCTGATCAAAGATAGTCCGAGGGTCTCCAAAGAGCTAGATAGCAGCTCAGGGTCTTTGCTTGATGGTAGGATGGTTCAGTTGCCTGATAATAGCTGGGAAGTAACTGTCCCTGAAACTGGAGGCCCTTCACCCCACCTAGCCCGTGCCGACAAGCAATCGCCCATGAACTAGTTCTATCCTACACACTTAACAAAGCCAATTAAACTAGAAACCTGTACGTCTTTGGAGTGTGGGAGCAAACCAGAGAAAACCCACGTGGTCACAGGGAGAACGTATAAACTCAGTACAGACAGCACCCATGCACAAGACCGAACCTGGGTCTCTGGCATTGTAAAGCAGTAACTCTACCGCTGCGCCACTGTGCCATTTATGAAGAATTAGTGGAGGTTTAGCTGCTGTGTTAGCTTGAGGCCCTTCCACATAACATTGACTCTTTCTATTCTTGGTGCAAGAGATTGGTGGGGGCCTGGAACGCATTGCCGGGGGTGGTGGTGGTGGTGGAGGCAGATAGGAAAGTGGTGTTTAAGATGCTTATAGATGGGCAGATGAATGTGCAGAGAGATATGGATTATGTATTTTAAAGGCGGAGATTGATAGATACCTGATTGGTAAGCGTGTCTAGGTTTATGAGGAGAAGGCAGGAAAATGGGGTTGAGAGGGAAAGATAGATCGGCCATGATTGAATGGCCAATCATAGATCAGCCATGATTGAAGGGCCAGTAGACTCGATGGGCCAAATGGCCTACATCTGCTCCTATGACTTATGAACATGTATAGGCAGATTAAATCAGTTTAATTTAGCATCATATTCAGCCCAAACATTGTGGGCTGAAGGGGCCGTTCCTGTGCTGCACTGTTCTATGTTCTATGCTCTAAGTCATTCGTAGTCTTGTTGTGTTTACCAACAAATTTCAGCTACATCACTGCCACTCAGTGCTGCAAAAGGCTCAGTACTGTGGATCTGAACAACATGAGTGATTTTATTACCATGCGAAGTGTGCCACTTCATTGTCCAATTTCCCAATGAAGTGGCACACTGGTGTGGTATCTCAAGTGGCTTTCATGGAACATACTCAAAGAGAGAGACAAATTGAGTGGTTTATATAACATTATCAGACCAAAAACATTTACAGATGTTATAAATCACCTTGACCGATTTTGCACTTGGTCAAATGTGTATCTTTCATGGGGTTTTAAGGGATAAGACAAAATAATTCATTTCTTTCCAATCTGATGACACTCAATCAACCATTTGTTATCAAAATTAACTGGAGAGGTTTTCAAATTCAATCATGTCTTTTTTTTGATGTTACTCAATTCACTTGGAGTGCAAAATGTGATCGGCACTTTTCAGTTCAGATACAGCATAGAAACAGAGCATCGATCACCCCGTACACTAGTTCTACGTTATCCCACTTTCGCATCCCACACGCTAGGTGGAATTACCCTACAAAAATACAGAGGCCAATTAACCTGCAAAACTGTACGTCTTTGGGATGTGGACGGAAACCGGAGCACCCAGTGGAAACCCACGTGCACGCAGGGAGAACGTGCAAACTCTACATGGACAGCATCCGAGGTGAGGATGGACCTCTGGTGCTGTGAGGCAGCAGCTCTACTGCTGAGCCACTGTGCCACTTCTGCACAATTCCGAATTGGATCCATCTGGGTTTGACCTGGTTGTGTTTGCCAGCGATGACAATTGTCAGGCAACGTATGCTTTAACCTCTGTTGCGAGATTGCATCCTCCACACCTGGTGAAGAAAGCATGTGCATTGTCCGACAAAGGGAGCACCATTATGTTGATCCCCAAGGTACTTACATGCAATGGCATTCCAAAGGTACAAGCCCACAGGACCATGGAGGGTCTCGTAAGGTCTTCCAAAAGCATTGAACATGAAGAATCCAGTGGCCACCAGCGCAAACACAATGACTGCTGCAGCAAACAACAGAACCAGTACGTGAAGACCTGCAGGTATGCCGTCCAAAAGGGTTGGAAAAACTGCAAAAGAGACACCATGCGTTGTTTTATTCCCTTCCTGATTGTGTGGGTACATATTAGTGCAGATATCCAAATTAAATTTACACCCCCCAATGCCTGAAAGACGGTAGAAACTTTCATAGGGCGGCACGGTGGCGCAGCAGTAGAGTTGCTGCCTTACAGTACTTGCAGCGCTGGAGACCCGGGTTCGATCCTGACTATGGGTGCTGTCCATACGGAGTTTGTACGGAGTTTGTACGTCCTCCCTGTGACTGCGTGGGTTTTCTCCGAGATCTTCGGTTTCCTCCCACATTCCAAGGATGTACAGGTTTGTAGGTTAATTGGCTTGGTATAAAATGTAAATTTTCTCTCTTGTGTGCAGGAGTAGTGTTAGTGTGTGGGGGTCGTTGGTCGGTGTGGACTCGGTGGGCCGAAGAGCCTGTTTCTGCGCAGTATCTCTACACTAAACTAAAACTAAACTTACTCAATTTCAATCATTCTATGAATCAATTATTCAATTCAATGATACAATAATACTTTATTGTCACATGTACCTTGGCACAGTGAAATGTTTTGCTTTGCATACAACCCGGTGGAATCATACAGCCGACCTCACCTAGGCAGTTTACAAGTGTCGTCACGTTTTGACACCGACAAAGTTATAAAATCTCGCCAAACAGTCCTATCTACTGTGTACCGCCACTCATGGTGTATCGTATATCTAAAGTCTAAAGTAAAGTAAATCCGACAAATGTATAACGACGTGATTAACAAATATCACTCCAAGCACCTTCAGGAAGCTGAATGACATTGAATGCCCCTTAACTCATTCACTCTTTGCAAATGTAGAACATGTGTTTGAAAATAATTACAGCCTTTCCCAAGGCAGCAGGTGGCCTTTGGAGATGAATCAGTGACCCAGAAGGAGACTCAGAAGAGCAGCATTTACTATCAGCTGTTAATTAACCGTGACACGCCGTTCTTTTTAAAGTGACTGCTTGTCCATTTTTCCTCTTGTCTGGCAAATTATCTCCCCAGTTTTAGTTTAGTTTGGTTTCGAAATACAGCGCGGAACCAGGCCCTTCAGCCCAACAAGTCTGCGCCGACCAGCGATCCCCGCACAACACTAACAATATCCTCGGTAAACACAAAATGCTGAAGTAACTCAGCGGGTCAGTCAGCTTCTCTGGAGAGATGCTGCCTGACCCGCTGAGTTACTCCAGCATTTTGTGTCTACCTTTGATTTAAACCAGCATCTGCAGTTTTTTTTCTAACACTATCCTATACACATTAGGGACAATTTTTTGACTAGTCCAGTGGGTTCAGTCATAAACAAATTAAAGCAGATACTGGAGATCTGAAATTCAACCAAAAACACTGGAAATACATGGCAACAGAATAAAAGTTGGGAGGTTGTGTTACTGTTATAAGTTCATAAATGATAGGAGCAGAATTAGGCCATTTGGACCATCAGGTCTACTCTGCAATTCAATCATTGCTGACTATCTCTTCCTTCTAACCCCATTCTCTTGCCTTCTCCCCACAACCCTTGACACCTGTATTTATCAAGAATCTACCTATCTCTGCCGTAAGAATTGTACACGAATTGTACACAATGTGTACACGATTGGCTCGACTCCAAGATGAGTGAATGGACCAACTTCACTTCAAGTCTCATTGGGTGTAGAGAGCTTTGGGAAAGTTGAAATCTAAATGCAGTCTTTGTTTTTGCACAGCCTCCATCTAAAGGACGGCACAGTGGTAGAGTGGCTGCCTTACAGTACCAGAGACCTGGGTTCCATCCAGACCTCGGGTGCTGTCTGTACAGAGTTTGTACATTCTCCCTGTGACCACGTGGGATTTCTCCGGGTGCTCCGGTTTCCTCCCACACTGCAAAGACGCACAGGTTTGTAGGTTAATTAGCATCTGTAAATTGTCCCTGGCGTGTAGGATGGAACTAGTATACGGCTGATCACTGGTCGGCGCGGACTCAGTCGGCCGAAGGGCCTGTTTCTACGCTGCATCTCTAAACTAAACAAAACAAAATATATTAGCAAGAGGGTGCTTTATTGAATGTTACAAATTCATCTGTTGGTACAGTCTCGCTGAGCCATCTGAAGCCAATAACTTCCTTATTAATTATTTTAATGAACTCAACCTTATTCACAAGCCACGTCAGATTCAGTGAAATGCCATAATGCAGGCACTGAATTACTGGGCTGCATTTAAATTCATGGATGAAAACACAATATGAATGGCAAAGGAAATGAAGCAGCAAAAATTAATGGAGGGTAGGGCTGGCTGTAGATGAAATGTAATTACTGCTCAGCTGCAGTGGGTGGTACTTCTTTCTAAACTGTTTATCTGAAATCTTTTTTTCTGGAGAAAGATAGTGAGAATCTAAAGCAAACTGGCATCATATACGGACGGTGAATGTTAATGGATGACAGGCCAAAAAAAATAGATTGTGATCTTCCTGGCCTTTACAACAAGTGACACTCTCTCAACATGTCCACTGTAAATGTATAATAAACTTCATTACTTTTAGATTTTGGAGATACAGTGGGAACAGGCCCTTCGGCCCATCGAGTCTGCACCGACTACTGATCACCCCATTCACTAGCAACATCCTAGGGACACGAGGGACAATTTACAATTTACAAAAGCCAATTAACCTACAAACCTGAAAATGGACACAGAATGCTGGAGTCACTCAATGGGTGGGCAGCATCTCTGGAGTAAAGGAATAGGTGACATTCCGGGTCTCAACCCGAAGTGTCACCTATTCCTTTTCTCCAGGGATGCTGCCTGACCCGCTGAGTTACTCCAGCATTTTGTGTCCATTTTCGGTGTAAACCTGCATCTGTTGCTTCTTCCCTTACAACCTACAAACCTGTACGTCTTTCGAGTGTGGAAGGAAATTGGAAAACCCATGCAGTCACAGGGAGAACTCTGTACAGACAGTGTCCATAGTCAGGATCGAACCAGGGGCTCTGGTGCTGTGAGGCAGCAGTTCTACTGTGCCATCCTAAATCTTCTGTAGAGGAAAAAAAAAATCCCTGCAGTTGCCAGCAAGGATGGAGTGGATTGCTGCTGTGGTCATCAGTGCATCATGATACATGTTAGAAGCAAAATGGCAGGAAATAGTACCGATGGTTCTTGATGGTGGGCTGAAGGGCCTGTTTCTGTGCTGTATAACTCTGTATAAATTTGTAAATGTTACAATTATCTGGCAGTGACAGCTCAACATCAGGGCTTTGACGCATTTATGCTCAAAGTGCAAAGATCAGTGGATGATGCTGGATGCCCCGAATTTGTATCTTAGATGCTGTTAGCCTGCGTTCCAGTTTAGAATGACAGTATCACAAACTAGAGCTCAAACACAAATTGTGGATTCTCCAATTCAGAATTCATATGTGTATAATTCATGTTCATAGGTTATAGGAGCTGAATTAGGCCATTTGTCCCATAAAATCTACTCCACCATCCAATCATGGCTGATCTATTTTTCCCTCTCAACCCCATTCTCCTGCCTTCTCCCCATAAGCCTGACACCCTTACTAATCAAGAACCAATCAATTCCCACATTAAACATAGCCATTGGCTTGGCCTCCACAGCCGTCTGTGAATCTGTGGAAGAAAGAAATTCTTCCTCACCTCCTTTCTAAAGGTACGTCCTGTTATTCTGAGTCAATGCATTCTGGTCCTAAACTCCTCCACGAGTGCAAACATCTTCTCCACATTCCCTCTATCCAGGCCTTTCACTAGTCAGTAAGTGTCAATGAGGTCCCCCAATATCCTTCTAAACTCAAGGAGTAGTTATTTTAAAGCGAGCCAATACTTCAACTCAATATAAAATTTATGTGGGATGGAAAGTGAGATGTTGTACAAGACTCAACTATGAACGAACATGAATATAATAATAATCTGAATATCAAATCTTTGTCTACCTGCTGGCAAGATGGATCGATGGAACCAATTTGGAATATTGGTCTCATACCATATAAATTGGTCTCAAATCAACTTAAAAAGAGATGTAAAAGGCGCTTCAAAACACTTGGAACGTACAAACTCTGCACAGACAGCAGCTGGGGTCAGGATGGAACCCGGGTCTCTGGCGTCGAGAGGCAGCAGCTCTACTGCTGCGCCACTGTTCCGCCCAGTGCCGATGTCTATGTTTCTGACCGGATTAAATAATTTAAAACATCCATTCCCCCACCAATTCACGAAGACTTGGCTAATCTGGAGGGAAGGCAGGTTCACGGATTGCACGACCCCACTGATTTCCTCTGAGACGTTAGTTAGCCAATTATTAAATTCTGAGTGACGCTTCCTCTTCATTGAAAAACCATAAAGCTGGCCCCAGGGATCTGACAGCAAGCGGTAAATTCAGCATCTTGTTTCTGCACATCCAAACCTGATATCCTTTTACTGCCAGCAGCACTACATCACCCCAAAGCTGCCCCCAAGTGATATGAATTTCAATCACCCATTCACGCCTGCCTGACATGTTCAATGTAATCCATAGGCCAATTTGGTAGCTTCAATTTACAGAGATTCGTGCCTTGTAAACCATCCTGTTTTCCTTTCCAATTATTCTTCCAACTTAATGATGTGATATAACAACTGTCAATACATTATTTTACTGAAAGCAATTGTTATCTAAAGGAATGGTCCTTATTGATTATGGAATTGGATATTTTAATTGGTATATCAAGCATACTTTTATACGAAAGCTTTGTCTAATACAGTAACCCCTCGCTATAATGGATCATAGGTGGGTAGGGGGGGGGGGGAGTGGGGGGGAGGATGGTGTCCGTTATTGCAGATTATCTGCTCTAACCGAGTGAGGGGGTTAAAGTTTAAGCCAAGGCCAGGAGGAAAGGTCTGCGCTGTTGGGGAGGGAATGTGGAGAGGGGTATTCACAAGGCTGGGGAGTCACAGAGCCCCTGGCCTCACATGCAGTGCACCAGGGACAGGCCCGGAACTCACGCCACCTTCCTGCTGCTGCCTCTGTCTACAACCGGAAGCTCCCGCTATGTGCCGCCAGCTCGTTGGGTAACTGGTGGAAGTAAGGGGCCGTGTAATGGGAACCTTGGTGCGCTGTAACTGATATCTGCTCCACAGAGGTCCGTTATTGCGAGGGTTTACTGTATTCAGACAATCGACAGCACAGAAACAGACTCTTTTGGCCAACTTTCTTTCTCCATACTGATTGTGGTGCCTATCCACACCAAGTGTAGGCAGAAGTGAAATTGCACACATTTTGATGAAGAGTTGAAAGACATTCGAACAGGGACAGAGATTCAAGAATCAGAGGATAGAGATGTAACAAGAGAGGGGAAGAATTTAATAGGAATCTGAGGGGCAGCGTTTTCACACAGAGAGTGGTGGGTATATGGAACAAGCTGCCATAGGGGGTGGTTGAGGCAGAAATTATAACAATATTTAAAAGGCATTCAGACAGGTACAAGGATAGGAAAGGTTTAGAAGTATATGGGCCAAACGCAGACAGGTGGGACTAGAGTGGATGTACCATCTTGGTCTGCATGGGCAAGCTGGGCTGAAAGGCTGGTTCCATGCTGCATGACTCTATGACTATGATAGAAAAGGTTTAAAGGGATAAGGGTCAAACACGGGCAGGTGGGACTACTGTAGATGGAACACCTTAGTTAACATGGGTAAGTTGGGCCGAAGGGCCTATTTCCATGCAACATGATTCTACGATAGGAAAGGTTTCGAAGGATATGGGCCAAACAAGGGCAGGTGGGGCTAGTGTAAATGGGACATGTTTGTCAGCATGGACATGTTGGACCAACATGGACATGTTGTCATGTTGTACAGTTTGTCAACATGGACATGTTGTTTCCATGCTATATGGCTCTATGACTCGATGACATTATCCATGTCTGAATTCCGTTTGTGATGTTTGTTGAGGATCTACTCACCCTGATTAGTATCATGCTTTTGTACAGAGTGCTCCAAATCCATTACAGGCAGTTGCCTGCACCACAAACTGTTCATAAATTTAGTTTAGTTTAGAGATACAGCATAGAAACAGGCCTTTCGGCCCACTGAGTCCATGCTGACCAGCGATCACCCATACTTTAGCACTATCCTATACACGAGGGACAATTTACAATTTTAGCGAGGCTAATTAACCAACAAACCTGTACGTCTTTGGAGTGTGGGAGGAAACCATAGCACCTGGAGGAAACTCACGCAGGTCACAGGGAGAACGTACAAACTCCGTACAGACAGCACCCGTAGTCAGGATCAAATCCGGGTCTCAGGTGCCGTAAGGCAGCAACTCTATCGCTGCACCACTGTGCTGCGCCCAAAATATATCCCCCAAATCCCATAAATCACAGGCGAGCTGCCGGTTAGGCTTAGAAAGAGCACAAGGAAGATGCGTTTATGAAACAACCAATTTGTATAGTGGTCTGAAGAAGGGTCGCGACCCGAAACGTCACCCATTCTTTCTCTCCTGAGATGCTGCCTGACCTGCTGAGTTACTCCAGCATTTTAAGATACCTTCAATTTGTATAGTGGGGTCATTTTGTGCAGCTTTAGTTGATGGAGCTGTGGCATGCTGTGGTACTGAAGAGTTAGGGGTGTAAATAAAGATGGGAACGTACAACACAGGAACAGACTCTTCGGTCCACAATGTTGGTACCAAACATGATACCAAGTTAAACCAATCTCCTTTGCCTGCACATGATCTATATCCCTCCATTCCCTGCATATCCATGTGCCTATCTATAAGCCTCTTAAATGCCACTATTGCATCTGCCTCCATCACCCCTGGCAGCACATTTCAGGCATCCACAACTCTTTGTGTAAAAGACTTAGAACCATAGAAAATAGGTGCAGGAGGAGGCCATTCGGCCCTTCGAGCCAGCACCGCCATTCATTGTGACCATGGCTGATCATCCACAATTAGTAACCTGTGCCCAACTTCGCCCCATATCCCTTGATTCCACTAGCCCCCAGAGCTCTTTTGAACTCTCTCTTAAATTCATCCAGTGATTTGGCCTCCACTGCTCTCTATGGCAGAGAATTTCACAAATTCACAACTCTCTGGGTAAAAAAGTTCCTTCTCACCTCAGTTTTAAATGGCCTCCCCTTTATTCTAAGACTGTGACCCCTGGTTCTGGACTCCCCCAACATTGGGAACGTTTTTTTCTGCATCTAGCTTGTCCAGTCCTTTTATAATTTTATATGTTTCTATAAGATCCCCTCTCATCCTTCTAAACTCCAGTGAATACAAGCCTAGTCTTTTCAATCTTTCCTCATATGACAGACCCACCATCCCAGGGATCAATCTCGTGAGCCTACGCTGCACTGCCTCAATTACAAGGATGTCCTTCCGCACTTGCCCTGCACATCTCCTTTAAGCTTTGCCCTTCTCACCATAAAGCTGTGCCCTCTAGTCTTTGACATTTCCACCCTGGGGAAACGTTTTGGTCTGTTCTGATCTGATTGTGTGTGGTTAATTATCCTCCTAGGTTATTTACCACCATCCTATCCTGTCCACCACAAGTCCAAACTTTTTTTTAAAAAGCTCTTGGATCTAATGTAAACACAAGGAACTGCAGGTGCTAGGTTACAAAAAAAAGACACCATGTGCTGGAGTAACAACGAATCAGGCAGCATCTTTGGAGAACATCAGAACATGTTTTGGGTCGGGAACTTTCTTCAAACAATCTGAAGAAGGGTCCCAACCGAAAACATCACCAATTCATGTTCCCCCGAGACGCTGTGTGGCCTGCTGAATTACTCCAGCTCTCTTTTTTGTGAACTAGCATCTGCAGTTTTTTGTATCTCCTGCACTTGTCTGTGTTCTGTGTTTTCTATGCACCACATATGTAGTATGAAAATAATCTTCATTTAATTGAACTTTCATCATGTGATATTCTCACATTAATCGTGATCCTAAAACGGATCTAAGTGACAGATAATAATTTACCTTTAATGTTTGCACCCCATTTGGTTAAAGAAACTCCAAGATTGATCATTGCACTAGATAGCCGTGGGCTAAGCAGCTCACCAAAATTTCCCATTTTTATAATATTTGAGTTCAGGAATTTTAATATATTTTGCAACTACAATCATCAATTTCTTTTCCCTCCCATAAAACTAGAGTATTAAAGTCATACAGCGAGGAAACTGGCCCTTCGGCCCAGCTTGCCCACAAGCGAGCAACATGTCCCACCTACTCTCGTCCCTCCTGCCTGCATTTGGCCCTTATCCCCTCTAAATGTATCCTATCCACGTACTTATCTACATTTTTCGTACAGAGACATATTTTCTCTAAATAATCCATTAGCAGAGGTATCCACAACCCAGCGGTATGAATATTGATTACTCTAATTTCAGGCTACTTTGCAACCATTCTCTCTCTCTCTATCCCTCCCCCACCCTAGTGGTCATACTGACTTCACTGGCGTCCCGCTGAATTTCACTGGTTGTACCACTCGCTATCACCTTCCTCACCGCCAACAATGGACCATTGTGGGCTCCACCTTTCCTTGTTCATCGTTGCTGCCTTTAATTTGGCCTATTGCATAGCTTCCATTCATTTGTCCCCTGTACCTTTTCACACCTCTCGTTTCCCTCTCCCCTGACCCTCAGTCTGAAGAAGGGTCTCGACAGAAACGTCACCTATCCATTTTCTCCAGAGATGCTGCCTGACTCGCCGAGTTACTCCAGCCTGTTTTGGTGTCTGTGGCTGCGGTATCCACAAATGTACACGTTTGGTGTCGCCTTCTAAAAGGTTTCCACGCTGAGACTAGTTAGCGCGGATGCACCGAGCCATCGTGTCCCCGCTTGCACAGATACTCACAGGCAAATTGGAAGTGTCGTCCGCCGAGACCACATTCTCGGAGTCTCTGGCCGTGGAACATGCCGTAACTGATGGCACCAATGAATTTGTGAAGCTCTGCTCCCGAGGCGTTGACAAGTTGCACGCCGGTCTGACACAGCAAGGATCCCTCGACCCAGGACTGAGTGCCGAGAGCCACCAGGGCGGTCAAAACAGAGGCAAAGCTCAACAGAGCCCCTCCGGTGAAAATCACCCGCTTCTGCTTGTTGGCCATCTCACCCCTCGCTTGCAAACTTTCCTAAACTGCCACCTTACAGTTTAATCCTCGACTGTGTCGAATATCGAGCTCCCTCTCAACCCGCCACAAGAAGTCATTGGAAGGACATCTTCAAGCTGCTGGGTGGACGATGGGCCAATTCAATAGCCCAGCTAAATTGTGCTGCTTGATAAACTTTCTAAACGAGTCGCTGTCGCTAATTGTCCACAAGGACTTCCGACCTTCACTGGGTAACAACAAGAAGGCTTCAGGTTACATCGAGAGACCTCTCTCGTGTAATGTGATCTTGTCGCTTTGTCCCTGCCTCCTCCCCGTCCTAGTTTGCTACTGATCTGATTGGACCAGTAGGCCAGACTAGAGAGCCCACCTCATTTCCACAAGAAATCTATCAAGCGTCAAAAATATTTAACTGCCATGGGGAAAGGAACAATTACCATCTTACTTGCTGCAGCTTGGCAGGCACAATAATGCAACAACACAACTAATACAAGAAACATAAATGCAATAAATGAAGACACAAAGTGTCTTTGGTGTCTTGGGTGGCAGGGTGGCGCGGTGGTAGAGTTGCTGCCTCACAGCGCCAGACACCCGGGTTCGATCCTGCATTTGTACGTTCTCCCTATAACCGCGTTGGTTTTCTCCGGGTGCTCCGGTTTCCTCCCACACTCCAAAGATATGCAGGTGACAATTGTACATTGTTCCTCGTGTGTAGTGTACGGGGAGATCACGAGTCGGTGCGGACTTGGTTGGCCGAAGGACTAGTTTCTGTGCAGGGCCGGATTAACATAGTAGCATTTAGAACGGAGATGAGGAAAAACTTTTTCAGTCAGAGAGTTGTGAATCTGTGGAATTCTCTACCTCAGAAGGCAGTGGAGGCCAATTCTCTGAATGCATTCAAGAGAGAGCTGGATAGAGCTCTTAAGGATAGCGGAGTCAGGGGGTATGGGGAGAAGGCAGGAACGGGGTACTGATTGAGAATGATCAGCCATGATCACATTGAATGGTGGTGCAGGCTCGAAGGGCCGAATGGCCTCCTCCTGCACCTATTGTCTATTGTCTAACATTTGCTACGGGCCCCGGGCTTTCGAGGGCCTCGCGGCTGTGTTGCACGTGCTGCTCTCCAACCGCTGCGATTAGAATGTGTTGCCAACGCCGCGGTTAGAATGTGTTGGCGGCGGGACTGCGCGGACCAATGGGCCCAACCGCCAACCCCGAGACACAGACCCTCACCCTCCACCCCACCGGGGGAGCAGTGCTGCCGGAGCTCACCAGAATGCCGCTCCGGCACCTCTGGTTTGAAGAAAGGTCTTGATCCAAAACATCACCCATTCCTTCGCTCCAGAGATCCCGCTGAGTTACTCCAGCATTCTGTGTCTATCTTCAGTGTAAATCAGCATCTGCAGCTTCTTCGGACACATACCTTTCCGACGGGCCACGGCTGTGGACTGTGAATGCGGACGGAGGCCTTTGTCGCGACGCACCGGTCTCGATGCCTCCCGGATCGCCGCATGGATCACCGCCGCGTTGGTCCATTGGTTGGGCGAAGCGGCCATGGAGCCCAGTCGCGGGTCGACACCACAGAGGCGTGAAGTGGGGTGTCAAACCAGTGAGGCCTCGGCGGAGGCAGCGGTGAAGCATCGCGACGATGGGGCGGCTATGACGGCGATGCCTTGCGGGTCAACCCATGGTCGACGGTCGATGAGAGCGTGGAAGACCGCTGTGAGGGGAGGGAGGGTATGAACAATGGAGGACCCGGAGTGGGGGGATCGCTGTGGGGAGGGGGGGGAGACAAAAGGAGGAGCCGCCGTGCTTGAAGGTATCACAAAATGCTGGAGTAACTCAGCAGGTCAGGCAGCATCTAGGAGAGAGGGGATGGGTGACGTTTCGGGTCGAGACTTCTTCAGACTACCTCGTGCTTTTAACTTTGTGATTTTTTGTACACTGATTCAAATTTGAGATTGAAATGCATTAAAAGCTAAGATTCTTGAAATATGAAATAAAAATGTAAAAAATGCTGGAAACACCCAATCGGACAGGCAATATTATAATAAGAGTAACGTTTAGCCGCTGTAGGCCCCGACACTATAGGCCCCGACAGTGTAGGCTAGCTAGGGTTGCCAACTGTCCCGTATTAGCCGGGACATCCCGTATTTTGGGCTAAATTGGCTTGTCCTGTACAGGACCGCCCATGTCCCGTATTGGACCCGGGAGGCCTCCATTGGTGTAGTGGGGGTGGGGTCGGGGGGGAGGAAGAATCCTGTCCTGTCCTGGTGCGGGAATGTTCAGTGCGATGGGTATATGGCGGTGGCTCTCCCACTGACGACCCTTGGGGGGGGGCAGAGCATGTTGCTGCGCCGATGCCGCTGGACTCTGGACGGCATGGGGAAGGCGCTGAGCTGGCCTGGGAGAGGAGGGGGGGCGGGGGAGCCGAGGGCAGGCCCAACGCCAGGCCTAGGCCTCGGCCTCCACCAACGCCCGGCTCAGCGCCGCTGCTGCTGCTGCCGGCCTTTCCCCTCCTTGGCCCACCTCAGGCTCACGGTTAGCCGGTCACGTCCAGGCCCTGGCTCTGGCTGCACCTCCCGGCACCAGGCCTGGCTCTCCCGCCGCTATGGAGCCGGCAAACCCTCCCCCAAGAGACAAGCACCTCATGGAGGTCCAGCCAGAAGATGGGTCACGTTTTGGGTCGAGACACTTCGGAATGGTAGGAAAAAAAAACTGCACATGGTGGTTTAAATCGAAGGAAGACACAAAATGCTGGAGTAACTCAGCCGGTCAGGCAGCATCTCTGGACAGAAGGGTGACGTTTCGGGTCGAGACCTTCTCTCTTCGGAATGGTCTCGACCCGAAACGTCACCCATTCCTTCTCTCCCGAGATGCTGTCTGACCTGCTGAGATATTCCAGCATTTTGTGTCTACCTCCAGACACTGTAGGACCGTGCGCCGCCTGGCGGAGGTTGCGTAGCAACCTGCCTCCCGGCTGGGGCAGCCACCATTGGTGGAGCAGGAGCACGTGGCCACTGGCTGGGTGAGGTCACGTGGGGCGCGGGCGGTGACGTCACCTTGTCCCGTATTTAGGGCCCCTTCATAACATATGCTACGGGCCCCGCACTAACTTAATCCGGCCCTTGTTTCCATGCTGTGTCTGTAAAAGGCTTTAAATGTCTAAAAACTGAGCAAAGTTAAACTGGTGCACCTTCAGATGGTCTTCAGCGAAGACAATCCTCAGCTATGGGCTCATCCTTGAATGGTGACATTTTAGTGGAAAAACCCCCCACAAAGTGCTGGAGTAACTCAACAGATCAGGCAGCATCTTTGGAGAACATGGATAGATGAAGCTTCGGGCAGGATCCTTCTTCAGTCTGAAGAAGAGTTCTGACCTGTAACATCATCTGTCCATGTTCTCCAGAGATGCTGCCTGACCCGCTGAGTTACTCCAGCACTTTGAGCTTTTTTTGTTGTAAACCAGTATCTGCAGTTCCTTGTGTCTCAGACACCACAATCTGTGACTACCGCAAACGCGCCGCAAATCGCCTCCAACAGCCACCCCTAAGATCTCGTGCATTAAGGCCATTACGTCTTGGTTTCCGAGCTGATTAACCTTGGGCGCAGGAGGTGAATTCACCGATCAGTCACAGCCACAGACTTTCCCCTTCACCGATCAGTCACAGCCACAGACTTTCCCCTACAACTTCCACTGCTGCCATTTTGGACAGCTTTCTTCTCTTCCCCACAGATGTGGCCTGACCCACACTGTATCTTAGATTTCCAGCAATTGAAGTTATTTTGACTTTCGCCTTCTTGATAAATGTTGACTAAGGGATAACTGGCAAGGTTGGATCACAACATGGTTTGGGAACTGCTCCATCCAAGAAAGTCGAGAGTTGTGGATGCAGTCCAGACCATCATGCAAAACCAACCTCCCTTTCATTGACTCTCTCTACACTTTACGCTGCCGCGGCAAGGCCACCAACATAACCAAGGACCGGTCTCACCCCGGGCCCCTTCATCTTCTCCCTTCTCCTATCAGGCAAGAGATACAGAAGTGTGAAAACGCACTCCTCCAGGTTCAGGGACAGTTTCTTATCAGCAGGCAACTGAACCATCCTCTCATCAACTAGAGTGCAGTTCTGACCGACCATCTATCTTATTGGAGACCTCTGAACTACCTTTAATCGGACTTTTCTGGACTTTATCTTGCGCTGAACATTAGACCCTTTATCCTGTATCTGTACACTGTGGATGGCTTGATTGCAATCATATATAGACACAAAGGGCTGGAGTAACTCAGCGGGTCAGGTAGCATCTCCAGAGAAAAGGTATAGGTGACGTTTTGGGTCGAGACCCTTCTTCAGACTGATATGCAAAATGATGGCTGAAGAGGGTCTCGAAAACGTCACCTACTCCCTTTCTCCAGAGATGCTGTTTGACCCGTTGAGTTACTCCAGCTTTTTGTCTCTATCTTCGGTTTAAACCAGCATCTGCAGTTCCTCTCTGCACTTGTAATCATGTATAGTCTTTTTGCTGACAGGATAGCACACAACAGAAAGCTTTTCACTGTATCTCGGTACATGTGACAATAATAAAGTTATGCTCAACTAAACTAGACTATCGGCTCCTCTATGTAATCTTAACTGTCAGCCTAAGGGAGTAGGTGGGATCTCTGTTTACATCACTTCTGAAAACCAAAGTCAAAGGGCAACAACCTGTAATATGAAAAAGAAAATTGCATATCCTGAAAATTGATTTCTACCCTATTGTTACGACATTATCAGTTTACAAGCCATTCATCCTGTGCGAATATGTCAATAATGCTAAATTATTGTGAGCTGCTTAAATCTTGATTTCAAGTGTAATTCTTACCAACAGTGTTGTTGAGTTTAGTTTAGTTTAGAGATACAGCATGGAAACTGGCCCTTCAGCCCACCGAGTCCGCACCGACATCCACTCCCAACACACTAGGGGCAATTTTACTGAGGCCAATTAACATCTTTGAGATGTGGCAGGAAACTGGAGCACCTGGAGGAAACTCACGCAGTCACAGGGAGAATGTACAAACTCCACACAGGCAGCACCTGAGGTCAGGATTTAACCCGGGTCCCTGGCGCTGAGGCAGTAGCTCTACCAGCTGCACAACTGTGCCGAGAACAGAGAGATAAGACGTTCATTCCATTGATCCTAACCAGAATCAAATCCATATTCTGGGGGATAGCTGTATACATGCGGATGTTCACTTAGTACATTTTAGAGGATTAGTGTGAGACATAGGTGGAGTTTCAAAAGAGACAAAATAGGCATTTTAAAACACCTAATTGCTAAACGTACAGCAGTCCTACAGGGGGAGGGTAATTATCAGAGTGCTCACATGCCTCTCAAAGAGGTATTAGCAGCTCTCCCTGGTAATTGAAACTCTACCCAGACGTGACAATCACAGCTGGGGATGTAAGTATAAATGTCTACACTGGTGGCTTCATCAACCATACATAACTCTCAATTTTAACAGTTGAATGCTTGCTTTGAAGAGAGAATATTCCCGATGCATGAAAGAATATAACAGCGCCAATGATGAATTATATTTAAAATCAAATCCAGCAACATGTTCGGCTTTTCGATTTTCTCTCCACTTTGCGTCTGCAGTCCTAAAAGGGGTCTCAATGTGGTCAATGGTCGATAACTCTTTATTATAACATGTACAATGAAATTATTATTTTTTGCATACACTTCAGTAAAGCATATATAGTTGCTCTCTGGGGAACATGGATAGATTACGTTTTGGGTCAAGACCCTTCTTCAGACCAATTGTAGTAGTGGGCTGGGGAGAGAGAAGAAAACTAGAAAAGAGGAGAGAAGGGACAGAGAGTAACACATTGTGTCTTTTTGTGTATTAAGCAGCATCTGCCAGTTTACAAAAAAAAGACATAAAGTGCTGAAGTAACTCAAGTAGGTCAGGCGGCATCCCTGGAGAACATGGATTGACGACGTTTCAAGCCGGGACCATTCTTCAGATTGGATCATTCTGACTTTCTTCAGCAGTTCCTCCTCAGTCAGAAGATAGCTCCTGACCTGAAAAGTCACCTATCCATGTTCTCCAGAGATGCTGCCTGACCTGCTGAGTTCCTCCAGCACTTTGTGTTTTTAAATAATAAACCTAAACTTAAACCTATCTCCCAGCGTGACACATATGCCCACATCCTCGCTGGACTCAGGAAACTAGAATTGGAATGCAAAGGTTAAAGAGTGCAAAGTCGGATGTCTAATGGTTAAGGTATAAATATTAATGCTACTTGATTTGCACTTTGAGAATGATGTCACCTTAATGAAACATTTTCCAGCAGATTTCGTTTCTGGAACAATCAGGAACAACCTGCTGTGCAATTTCTCTTGCTTGGGTGCTACCAGTCAACTTTCACACTTAAATTCACAGCATCTGCTCCATCAGAGATTATCAATGCAGATTTATTTTCTCTAAAATCTCAGGTTTTATTAAAACTAGGATGAAAATCCAAAGATCCAAAGAATTGGGCTAAGCAGTAGGTAATCAGTTTAGAATTAAGAGAGGGACCTGGTATTTGGGGGGGGGGGGGGGGGGGGGGGTTGGGGGGGGGAGGAGCGCCGAGCACAAAGAGGGACCATTGGAACCACATTGAACACTTTGTTACTTTGTCTATGCCCTCTTTGCATTGGAGGTAGACACAAAATGCTGGAGTAACTCAACGGGGACAGGCAGCATCTCTGGAGAGAAGGAATGGGTGACGTTTCATAGAAACATAGAAATATAGAAAAATAGTTGCAGGAGTAAACCATTCGAGCCAGCACCGCCATTCAATATGATCATGGCTGATCATCTGAAATCAGTAGCCCCTTTCCACTTTTTCTTCATATCCTTTGATTCCTTTTGCATGTGGGCTCAGTAGACTGTACATTTTGCAAATCGGGGATGTATTTAGGTGTGGAAATACTGTACTGGACTGTATGTAAGAAAATAATTTCACTTTGCGTCTGCACTTCACACATGTAACAATAAAAGCACCATTGAACCATTAGGGCGTAAATTAACCATGGCCAGGAGTGATGATTTTTAAAGCATGGTATCAAAGTTGAAATTAAGCTTTTGTCTTAATGTCTCCTAGTCCAACAAGATTCTATAGTTAGCAATTAAACTATAGAAATCAATGGAACTCAATTGGCGACAAATACTCTTCCATGTATACAGAGAGACTTGGGCCTTTTGGAAGGGTGGGCTGAAAGATGGCAGATGGAGTTTAATGCTGATAAGTGTGAGGTGCTGCATTTTGGTAGGACAAATCAAAATAGGACGTACAGGGTAAATGGTAGGGAATTGAGGAATGCAGTGGAACAGAGGGATCTGGGAATAACTGTGCATTGTTCCCTGAAAGTGGAATCTCATGTGGATAGGGTGGTGAAGAAGGCGTTTGGTATGCTTGCCTTTATAAATCAGAGCATCGAATATAGAAGTTGGGATGTAATGTTAAAATTGTACAGGGCATTGGTGAGGCCGAATCTGGAGTATGGTGTGCAGTTCTGGTCGCCAAATTATAGGAAGGATGTCGACAAAATGGAGAGGGTACAGAGGAGATTTACTAGAATGTTGCCTGGGTTTCAGCACTTAAGCTACAGAGAGAGGTTGAACAGGTTGGGTCTTTATTCTTTGGAGCGTAGAAGGTTGAGGGGGGACTTGATAGAGGTTTTTAAAATTTTAAGAGGGACGGACAGAGTTGACGTGGGTAGGCTTTTCCCCTTGAGAGTGGGGAAGATTCCAACAAGGGGACATAACTTTAGAATTGAGGGACAAAAGTTTAGGGGTAACATGAGGGGTAATTTCTTTACTCAGAGGGTGGTGGCTGTATGGAATGGGCTTCCGGTGGAAGTGGTGGAGGCAGGCTCGATTTTATTATTTAAGAGTAAATTGGATAGGTATATGGATGAGAGGGGATTGGGGGGTTATGGTCTGAGAGCAGGTAGATGAGACTAGGTCAGAGAGAGTGGTCGGCATGGACTGGTAGGGCCGAACGGGCCTGTTTCCGTGCTGTAGTTGTTATATGGTTATATGGTTATATGTTTTTAATACTGGAAACCAAAAATACATTGTTGACTATATTGTTCATGTATTAACATCCAGAGAAGGGAATTCAAAGCAACTGCAGAATTTTTGTTCATATAACTAGTGTTAAAGAGTCATAGAGTCATACAGTGTGGAAACACGCCCTTCAGCCCAACTTGCCCACACTGGCCAACATGTCCCAACTGCACTAGTCCCACCTGCCCGCGTTTGGTCCATATTCTTCCAAACCTGTCCTATCCATGTACCTGTTTAACTGTTTCTTAAATGTTGGGATAGTCCCTGCCTCAACTACCTCCTCTGGCAGCTTGTTCCATACCTGATCTATTCCTCTCATGATTTTATACACCTCTATAAGATCACCCCTCATCCTCCTGCACTCAAAGGAATAGAGTCCCAGCCTACTCAACCTCTCGCAATAGCTCAAACCTCGAGTCCTGGTAACATCTTCATAAATCTTCTCTGTACCCTTTCCAGCTTGACAACATCTTTCCTATAACATAGGGCCCAGAACTGAACACAATTCTCTAAATGCAACCTCACCAATGTCTTATACAACTGCAACATGACCTCCCAACCTTTATACTCAATACTCAGACTGATGAAGGACAATGTGCCAAAAGCCTTTTTGACCACCCTATCTACCTGCGACTCCACCTTCAAGGAACCATGCACCCGCACTCCTAGATCCCTCTGCTCTACAACACTCCCCAGAGCCCTACAATATACTGTGTGGGTCCTGCCCACGTTAGACTTCCCAAAATGCAACACCTCACATTTCTCTGTATTAAATTCCATCAACCATTCCTCAGCCCACCTGGCCAATCGATCAAGATCCTGCTGCAATTTTTCACAACCATCTTCACTATCTGCAAACCACCCACTTTTGTATCATCTGCTATTACTATTATTGGAAGCTGTAAAATTGATGATTAAATTAATTCCCTTTTCCATTAGGAAGATAGAAGTAATTGGATATTCCACCACAAGGCAGTAATGGCGTGATGGGCTGAATGGTCCACTTCTACGCGAATCAGCTTGTGGTTCTGTGATGCATAGCTCAGTGTTGCATAACTAGCTGGCGAATAAACACAGACTCATTTTATTAGTTTAGTTTAGTTTAGAGATACAGTGCGGAAACAAGCCCGTTGGCCCACTCTGACCAGCAATCCCCATGCACTAGCACACACTGCACACTAGGGACAATTTACAATTCAACTCTACTACAAGCCTGTAGGTTTAGATTTTTTTTAGATTTAGAGATACAGCGCGGAAACAGGCCCTTCGGCCCACCGAGTCCGCGCCGCCCAGCGATCCCCACACATTAACACTATCCTACACACACTAGGGACAATTTTTACATTTACCCAGTCAATTAACCTACATACCTGTGCATCTTTGGAGTGTGGGAGGAAACCGAAGATCTCGGAGAAAACCCACGCAGGTCACGGGGAGAACGTACAAACTCCGTACAGACGGTGCCCGTAGTCAGGATTGAACCTGAGTCTCCGGCGCTGCATTCGCTGTAAGGCAGCAACTCTACCGCTGTGCCATTCTTTGGAATGCGGAAGGAAACTGAAGCACCCGGAGAAAATCCACATGGTGATGGGGAGAATGTACAAACTTCATGCAGACAGCACCCGTAGTCAGGATTGAACCCAGGTCCCTGATACTGTCAGGCAGCAACTCTACCACTGCGCCACCATGCTGATATGCAAATATACATTTGATGGAAATAGTATATAAGATATAAAGTAATTTACATTAACCCGACATTAAAGATTCTGTTATATAAATACTACTCCTATGTGGTACTGTTTATGGTACTTGGCATATCATCAGTGGAGGAGTACAGAGATTATACAGGCTAGACCCTGGTAAGTAAATAAAAAGAATTTGCACTGACTCACCTCAATGAACAAAGAAAACATTAGCATTTGAAGCACCGAGAATAAGTAATTAATCTGCTCTTAGGTTTGCAGAGACTGAAACACAAAGATTTTGTTCTTTGAAATTATTAAAACCGAAAGTAAATGAAGGATGGAGCATTTATAGCACAATGCAGCCTACCACAATCCTTAAGCCCTTGAAAACGGATTTTATTGACCTTCTCATCCTACCAAGTACACCATTCAATCAGGTGTCTCCTGAGGTGCCATTAATCAAGGACCAGTCTCTCCCCGGCTGCTACCTCTTCACCCCTCTCCCATACACCCCTCCCGGGCAAGAGACACAGAGGTGTGAAAACGCACACCTCCAGATCCAGGGCAGTTTCTTGCCAGCTGTTATCAGGCAACTGAATCATCCCATCACCAAGTAGAGAGCGGTCCTGATCTACCATCTATCTCATTAGAGAACCTCAGACGATCTTTACTCGGACTGCTGGATTTTATCTATTCTCTGCTGGATTACACTAAACTTTATTCCCTGTTTTCATGTATCTGTACACTGGACGGCTCGATTGTAATCATGTATTGCCTTCCCCGCTGACTGCTGAGCATGCAACAAAAGCTTTTCACTGTACCTCGGTACATGTGACAATAAACTGAACTTCAACTGAACTTCAATTAAATGTCAACTTCAACTTCCTTCCTTTGAGGACCTGGACTACTGATGCCAATAGATATCATAGAGTCGGCACAAAGCAGCCATTCTGCTCACTGTGTTTGTGTGGACCATCAAACACCCATTTACACACACCCAACACTAATCCCATTTTATTCTCCCCATCAATTCCCCCACTCATCTACAAACCATGGGCAATTGCCAGTGTCCAACCAACATGCCTTTGCCATGTGGGAGGAAAAAGGAGCACCTTAGCAACATGCCCCATCTACACGTCCCATCCGCCTGCATTTCACCCATATCCATCTCAGGTAAACCAATCCTATAGCACATAGCTTTAAATTGAGATGGGGCAAAGATATCAGCATATCTTCTCAGTTGTTTTTTTAGTATGTGTTAAATGTACGTTTTTAATGTTCTTTAGCATGTTTTATGTGGGGGGTGGGGGAGTGGGTTGGGGGAAACTTTTTCTAATCTCTTACCTCGTCGAAGATGCAATTTTTTTTTCTCCATATCTTATCTCCGTCCGCACTGCGGCCTAACATCGAGGAGTTGGCAGCCTTTGCTGGAGACCAATTTCGAGAGCTCCACTGCGCGGGTGCCTGCGGACTTTAACATCGTGGAGCCTGCGGTCTCTGGTGAGAGACCGACTTCGGGGACTCCAAGCTGCAGGAGCTTCAACCGCCCCAACGCGGGAGCTTCGAACGCCCAGACGTGGATGGTTTGACTGCCCCGACCATGGGAGAAGAATGAGGGAAGAAGATTGGACTTTATTGCCTTCCATCACAGTGAGGAATGTGGGGAATCCGCTGTGGTGGATGTTTATGTTAAATTTTATGTATTTGTGTGGCTTGTTGCTTTTTTTGGTATGGCTGTATGGTAATTTGCATATCATTGTACCTTAATTGGTACAAGTGACAATAAAAGACATTTGAAACCTTTGAAATTAAGACATTTTTCTGGTTGACTGCTTCTCAGAAAACATTAGGAAATATTCCCATATTTTTCAAATAATCATATAGGCCCAAGAATGTGATAACCTGTTAATTGAAGGAAATATGGATTTGTATGTGATTGGAGTACATAATAGATTAGTTCAGTTTAGAGATACAGCATGAAAACAGGCCCTTCGGCCCACCGAGTCCATGTCGACCATCGATCACCTGTTCACCTTTCTTATCCAGTCCCTACACACCAGGGACAATTTACAGTGACCAATTAAACTGCAAACCCACGCACCTTTGGAGTGCGGGAGGAAACCGGAGCACACGGAGGAAACCCATGCAGTCACAGGGAGAAAGTGCAAACTCCACACTACCAACACCTGAGGTCAGGATCACACCTGAATCTCTGGAGCTATGAGGTAGTAGCTCTATCAGCTGCCCCACTATCCCGTCCTATGTGGTGAGAGCCAGTGCAAGCAACAGGTTGAATTAATATAGTAAGTATTTAAAAATATCCTTGTAGAGGTTGATCATCAAAGACACAAGACAAAACATTTCTGGACAGCAGGAAGGTGGAGGGAATTGAAATCATGCTTAAAGGGACTTATTTTGGAGAGTTGTGAACAGAAGGAGGGAGGGAGATGAACAAGATAGACACGTGCTGGACTGAGTAACTCAGCAGGTCAGGCAACATCTCTGGAGAAAAGGAATAGGTGCCTTTTTGGATCGGAACCCCTCTTCAGTCGACCCGAATTGTCGACTATTCTTTTTCTCCAGAAATGCTGACTGACCCGCCGACTTACTCCAGCATTTTGTGACTATCTTCAGTATAAACCAGCATCTGCAGTTCGTTCCTACACAGGGAGATGAACAAGTTGATTTGGAGAGTTCCACAGAGTACGTGGGTATAACTACCCTCTGATGGTGCAACAGCAATACCAGGACATTGCAGAGGAGGGCGCACGCCCCCGTGAAATTCTTTCAGATGACCTAGTTCAAGACCCAGGTATCCAGGTGGAGGATGCTTCTCACCAACTTGTTGGCTGCATTGGCCAACGAGGATAGGATGGGTGGGGAGGAGAGAACAGTAATCGTAATGGGGACAGTCATACAGAGTTACACAGCATGGTAACAGGCCCTTCGGCACAACATGCCCATACCGATCAACATCTACACTATTCCCACCTGCCAGCTTTTGGCCCATATCCCTCAAAACCTACCCTATCCATTTACCTTGGCTCAAGTACCTCCTCCAGCAGTTCATTCCATACCCCCACCACCCTTTGTGCAAACACATTTCCCCTCAGGTTCCTATTAAATCTATCTCCCCTCTCCTTAAGCCTATAATCCTATGGTTCTCGATTGCGCTACTCTGGGCAGGAAACTGTGTATTTACCTGATCTATTCCTCTCATGATTTTATACGCCTCCATAAGATCATCCCTCATCCTCCTGTGCTCCAAGTGATAAAGCCCTAGCCTGCTCAACCTCTCCCTGTAGCTCAGGCCCTCGAGTTCTGGCAACATCCTGATAAATCTTCTCTGAAGCCTTTCAAGCTTAACAACATCTTTCCTACAACATGGTGACCAAAACTGAATGTAATACAGTACTCTAAATGTAGCCTCCCCAACTTCTTATGCAACTGCGACATGACCTAAAGAAAAACTACTTAGGGTTGCCAACTGTCCCATATTAGCCACGACATCCCGTATTTTGGGCTAAATTGATTTGTCCCGTACGGGACTGCCCTTATCCCGT
Organism: Rhinoraja longicauda; assembly: GCF_053455715.1. Taxonomy (NCBI): domain Eukaryota; kingdom Metazoa; phylum Chordata; class Chondrichthyes; order Rajiformes; family Arhynchobatidae; genus Rhinoraja; species Rhinoraja longicauda. Next base: position 19,058,251 of record NC_135965.1, read on the forward strand.
ATCAGGCCCAGACGGGGCTGTAGGCCCGGACACTGTAGGCCCAGACACTGTAAGCCCGGGGGTTGCTGTAGTCCCGGACATTATAGGCCTGGGCCGCCTAATGGAGGTTGCGTAGCAACCCGCCTCTTGGCCCGGGCGGCCGCCATTGGTGGAGCGGGAACACGTGGCCGCTGGCTGGGTGAGATCACATGGGGCATGGGGCATGGGGCGGTGACGTCACCTTGTCCCTTATTTGGGAGTGAGGAAGTTGTTAACCCTACAACTACTATACTCAATAATCTGACTGATGGCGGCCAATTTGCCAGAAGCCTTCATGAGGGGATAACGGGCTGCTACTGAGTTTTGATTGGAGAAAAGAACTTCTAAGTCATTCCATTAACCCTTTGCCTATGGATGTCACATGGCATTTGGAATTTCTGTCTTGACAGAACGTGGTTGCCAGCCATTACCATATCACCAAGCCTATTCCCGGAGTGTCAGTTATGGAATATGCCCAGTTTCAGGTCAGCCCATTAATTTGGAGACACAAGGAACTGCAGATGCTGGAATCTAGAACACAAAGTGTTGGAGTAACTCAGCGGGTCACGCAGCTTCTCTGGAGAAGATGGCTAGGCATCATTTGGGGTCTGAAAAAGTATCCCGACCTGAAACATTGCCTCTCCATGTCCTCCACAGATAAGTTCATAAGTTCATGTTATAGGAGCTGAATTAGGCCATTCAGCCCATCAAAAGCCTACTCCGCCATTTAATCATGGCTGATCTATCTTTGCCTCTCAATCCCATTCTCCTGCCTTCTCCCCATAATCCCTGACACTCGCACTAATCAAGAATCCGTCAATCTCCGCCTTAAAAAATACCCATGGACTTGGCTTCCACAGCCTTCTGTGGCAATGAATTCCACAGATTCACCACCCTCTTGTGCTGCCTGACCCGCTGAGTTACCACAGTAGTGTTCTACTGCCATTCATTTTTTTAAATTCATTTTTGGATGTGGTATTGTTGGCGTGGAATTAAAAAATTACCGTGCATCCTTAACTCGATCCAAGATGGCGCCGGAGCATGGCGACTTTTTGAGTGCCGGTCCCTGAAGAGGATCGGCTATCATCCATTACAGTCATTGCACTCTTTTAAATCTTTAATTATCTGGCACTGTGCAAGGCTTGATTTACTCGCATGTAGTCTTTTTTTTGACTGGATAGCACGCAAACAAAAGTTTTTCACTGTGCATTGATGCACGTGACAATAATAAACTAAACTAAACTAATTGAGAAGGTAGAGAAAAAAATATTAATTGAGTCACTGTCTAGCATTGCTGCAGTCCTGGTGTTAAAATCCCTCCCACACTGTTGTCGGGTGAGGAACTTGCTGTATTACCTCTCTACATTTACATCTCCATTGGAGAGATGTTTGGTGGAGTGAGTACTGCCACATTATTTAACTCCATTATCACAACTGAACCTGATCCTGCCTGATTCCAGAGCTCTATGTCCTGTGACTATCTACCCTCTGCATTAACCCATTGCCAATGTATTTATATTTATTTTGCAGAGTTTTCTTCTATTATTTCTCTGGGGGTCCTTTGAGATTGTGGGTGATTTGCTTCCTACCTATTTGTTGGATCCGGAGATGATCTATATAGAAACCATTAGGCTTTCCACGGGTGTGGCAGGAGATCCCAATGGGGTGAATGGCTGGGCAGTTTAGTTTAGTTTAGTTTAGTGTGGAGGTACAGCGTGGAAACAGGCCCTTCAGCCCACCTAGTCCATGCTGACTAGCAATCACGCATTATATTCTACACACCAGGGACAATTCACAGCAGCCGATTGACCTACAAAGCTGCACGTCTTTGGGATGTGGGAGGAGGTGAGGTTGAGAGCGAATATGAATCAAAGGGGGGCGGATGGGACTGACTTAGATCGGGCATCTTGGTTTGCATGGATGAGTTGGGCCTAAGGACCTGTATATGTGGTGTACGACTCTATGACTCTAAGTCCTTTGAGTGTGGAGATACAATAGATGTTGAAATGAAGATAGACCCAAAGTGCTGGAGTAACTCAGTGGGCCAGGCAGCATCTCTGGAGAAAAGGAGTAGGTTGTAGTGGGTCTGGACACGACAGAAATCAGGCCAGACGCCAGGTAAGAAGTAACAATAACTTTAATACAGTATCTGAACATTCACTCACTCAGTCACCCGCAGGAGTAAAACAATAACCCCTTCCAGCAAATCCCCTAGCCCCAGACCAGTCTGTCCCCAGGGGAATGACCCAGGGAGTGGCCTAATCCCCCCTGTCCACAGTGCCAAGGGGAATGACCAAGGGAGTGGCCTAGCCCCCGGGCACCGCCACAAGGTGATGTTTCGGGTCAAACCCCTTCTTCAGACTGGAATGCTGGATTCTGGAATCTTGAATAAAACACAAAGTGCTGGAAGAGCTCAACGGGTCAGGCAGGAGCTGTGGAGGGAATGGACGGGTGATGTTTTGGGTCGGGATCCTTCTTCAGACTAAGGAGGAATTACTCAAGGAACTTAGCAGATAAGTCAGCATCTGATGCAGGATCTCAACCTGAAACATCAACCATCCCCTTGCCTTCACAGATACTGCTCAACCCACCGAGTTCATCCAACAGTTTGCTATTTGCTTCTTGGAGTGTGACTGGTTCCCACCAGAGTCATGGTTCCCTACAACCATCAGACTATTAAACAGCACAACTGCCAAATAAGCTTTGAACTACAGAGACATGGGAGCATTGTTTCTGTCTTTGCACAATTATTATTTGTTTATTTTATTATAAATATTGATTTTTTGGGGTCTTTTTTTGTTGTTGTGACGACACAGTGGCACAGCAGTAGAGTTACTGGCCTACGTAGAGTTACTGGCCTACAGCGCCCTTGACTATGGGTGCTGTCTGTACGGAGTTCGCACGCTCTCCCTGTGACTGTGTGGATTTTCTCCGGGAGCTCTGGTTTCTTCCCACATTCCAAAGGCGTGCAGACTTGTAGGTTAATTGGCTTCAGTAACTCGTTCCTAGTGAGTAGGATAGAACTAGTGTATGGGTGATTGCTAGTCAGAACGGACTCGGTGGGCCAAAGGGCCTGTTTCCACTCTGCATCACTAAAACTAAAACCAAAACCCGAATATCATGGTATTTACAGAGTACTATGTTTACATGTCTGTTGTACTGCTGTAAGTAAGAATTCCATTGTTCCATTTCTGGACATATGACAATAAAACGCTCTTGACGGTTTGAAAGGCGTAGAAGAGAGACGGAGGCATATTAGATTACAAATACATATCTTCTACGTTTTGTATCTAAATACATCTCTATCCCTGCAGGCTTATGAAGGAAATGTCAGAATTCTTTTTGGAGACGCTCCCTAAACCAGCCCCTTTTATTCCACAGCCATTATCTTTGGCGAAATATTTTTCTGCCGACCTGATGTGTCTGCTTCCTTTCCCTTTAATTGGAGGCTTGCCTTGATGAGCTGTTTTGTACCGGTATCGAGACTGGGTTAATGCAGAGGGTAGATAGATCTGCGTTGAGGAAAAGGGCAAACGCGAAGAATTTCTGATACAAAAGGGGAAACAAATGATCCTTTTACTTACCAGGAGAGCGAGGCGTTGTTTGCTGATAGGGGACTGTCACCAGGGTGGATTATGAGCACCAATACATCATTGACTAGTTTACTGCACAGAATATAACCCTCCTTTCCACAAAGGTAAGGACATCATTAAACAACCTGCGCCGGCCCTGTCACCTTTATTTCGGCTGCTTCTCCTCTGCACAAGATGAACGAAATGCAAACATTTGCAACTGGCCTCATTTTCCGACCCAAATGTTAGCAAATGCAGAATCTCTCTGACTAGTTAATTTAAAAGACAAACAAAAAAGAGCTAAATTGTTCAGGGAAGCAGAAAAAAAAAAAGAATGTTTGCCAAGGAGTATGTTCATCTCTCGTTCAATCTTGCAACAAACAGTTTTATTTTCTAATATCTTATTTTTCCAGACCGACTGACAGATTGAGTAGATTTAAATAATTAATAGCCAACAGGAGACAAAAAAATGTATAATTGATAGCAATAGTTTTACCATATTTTGAGATACATTGATCACAGTGGCCAGTTGGATTAAGATGTATATAATATAACATTGTATAATATTCCTGGACGGCTTTCTCTTCCCCCCCCATTAAAGCCCCCAAAATGCTGCTAGTGCTAGTAGACAAATTTCTATATAATGTATGAAAAGGAATGTGGGAATTTATGAAATGTATGGAAAATTACCTCTTCTATAGGTGTGTGTAAATATAACAGAAATAATTTTAAACAGAGACAATCTCTGTAACTGCATGTAATGACAATTTTATAAATCTATATCTATATAATAGATTATTATATATCATCCTGTATATCAATCATAGACAATTATCTCCTATCTATATCATAGACAATTATCTTTCATGCTGCATAATTATATCACAGACAATCCTCTCTCATCCTGTATATCTGTAGAATAGACAATTACCTCTCATACTGTATATCTGTTAAAAAAAAACAATTACCTCATATATATGTATATGTGTGTGTGGGCCGACAGAACACGTGTATATATTTATAGGACATTAGTATATCAGAGACTATTTTGTACATATATTTATACATATCGTTCATATTTGTGCCTGACAAATATTACAATGTAGATTTATGCATAATCTAGATGACAGTATTTGTGTATCTAAGAATATATTAATATTTACGCGTTTCTATATTGCGTTGGTATTTGCACATGTTACAGTTATGTAGGATTGCATTTGATATGGAGTGCATCTCGCAGGGAACTCTGTGGGGACTGTCATTTTTCCTTGTTGCTATATTTGCACCGTAATCTTTATTTTGGTGCAATGCAGCCCGTATTTGGGTTTCCATAATTTTAGTGTATGTTGTTAAAATATGTGCCCCTTCTTTCTTTAATTAGCCGGGAGCGGGCTGGAGCATTGTGGGAAGCTGCTCTCCAAACTCTGCTCTGTTGCTGGGATGCAGGATGGCGGCGTTCGGTTTCTTGAGCTACGAGCAGAGACCGCTCAAGCGACCCCGGCTCGGACCTCCGGACGTCTACCCGCAGGATCCCAAGCAGAAAGAGGTGAGAGCGACCTCTGCTTTCTCAGGCCCGCTGGGCTCTCCTGCCCTCCCCTCTTCACTCCTCCCCTCTCCTCTGCTCCCTTCCCCCAGGCAGCGTCAGCCGGCAAAACAAGCTCCATCTCCTTCCAATGTCTTTTTTTTTGGTAACAGTTACTTCCCAACGCCAAGGTGATCCCTGCAGTAACATCTGTCATCCTTTAGATCTGCTGCACAGTTATTGCCCCACTCTGGGGAGGTTGGAATAAATATTATTTCTCCACCCCCCCCCCCCCCCCCCCCGAACTCCTTAGAGATACAGACCCTTCAGCCCAACAAGCTCATGCTGATCCGTTCACACTAGTTCTATGTTATTCCATTTTCTCATCCGCTCCCTACACACCAGGGGCAATATACAGCAGCCAATTAACCTAGAAACCCGCACGTCATTTGGGACATGGGAGGAAACCGGAGCACTGGGAGGAAACCCATGCGGTCATAGGGACAATGTGCACACTCCAGGTACACAGCACCCAAGGTCTTCTTGAGAATCGATTTGGGGCAGGATGACAGTTAAGGTATGGTTGGTGGCATTCTCTCTCCAGCTATGAGTCAGTGTGATTCTCTAGGGGACGAGCACAGAAACCTAGCCTGCTGTTTCTGTGTAGTCTGTAGAAAGGTCACAACTTAAAATGTCTCCTATTCATATTCTCTATAGATGCTGTTTAACTCACTGAGTTACTCCAGCACTGTGTTTTTTTACTCAAGATTCGAGCATCTGCAGTTCCTTGCGTTCTCCATACATTTCCTTCCATCCAGTCCATCTTAATGCATGGCATTAGGAAGTTTGGATGTATCATCAAAGATTTAACAAAAACAAAACAAACTGCTTCAGTAAAGCGGGTCAGGCAGCATCTGTAGACGGAAATGGATAGATGACGTTTCGGGTCGGTACCCTTCTTCAGACTGGAGCATAGAGGCAAATAAATAAATGATGGGTCTTTGTCCCAAACATTATGGAGGGCACAATAAGTACCATGAATTTCTTTTTTACATCAGTTCAGTGACAATCTTGCTACTCATTAGGCTCAATAATACGAAGTACAATAGTGTAAAACAGTACACCACATTGAGTCATGACACAAGAGTTGCCACGTTTTACGTGCAATCTTCTACCCTTCAAGTACAATTTTTAAAAAAAAGTGTGTGAGTCTTAACTTGGCCATAAAGGCCCGTTGTCCTTTACTACTATCCATGGTTCGGGAGTCTTTCACACAGGTGTGCTGCCATGCAACTCTACCTTGTTTGGTGTTTCTCAAATATTTAGTTTAGAGATACAATGAAGAAGCAGACCTTTCGACCCACCGAGTCCACACCGACCAATGATCACCTGTACGCTAGTTCTATTCTACACACTAGGGAAAATTTACAGAGGCCAATTGACCTACAAACCTGCACGTCTTTGGAATGTGGGAAGAAGCCGGAACACCTGGAGAAAACCCACGCGGTCACAGGGGGAACGTACAAACTCCGTACAGACAGCACCTGTGGCCAGGATGGAACCCGGGCCTCTTGCACTGTAAGGCAGCAACGCTACCGCTGCGACACTGTGCCGCCCCATTCTATTATTGTACTTGAATATTCATGTTAATAAGTTATAGGAGCAGAATTAGGTTATTTGGCCCATCAACTCTATTCCGCCATTCAATCATGGCCGATCTATCTTCCCTCTCAACCCCATTCTCCACATAACCCCTGACACCCTTACCAATCAAGAATTTGTCAATCTCTGCCTTAAAAATATCTTTTGCACAAATTGGATTTTGCAATATAATTTTGCACCATTCTGTTTTTTTGCACTTGTACTTATTTTTGTAACTTATTATTACCGTATGTACCCGGCTTGCTCTGTGAGCTTCATCTGAACAAGGACTTTCAATGCACCCTGATGTATATGACAATAAACTAATCTAATATTTACAAGTCTCCTTAGACTGTCTAATGCTCTTTTTACACAAAGCTCACCACTATTTTCATAACCTAGTTTTCAGGCAGTTAGACATATGGATTGGGATTGAGAATGAAAGGTTTGTTTAGTTTAGTTTAGAGATACTGAGTGGGAGTAGGCTCTTCGGCCCATCGAGTCCATGCCGACCTGCGATCACCCGTTCACACTAACGCTATCCTACACACCATGGATAATTTACCGTTTTGCCGAAGCCAATTAACCTACAAACCTGTACATCTTTGGAATGTAGGAGGAAACTGGAGCACCTGGAGAAAACCCATGCGGTCACGGGGCGTACGTACAAACTCTGTGCGGATGGCACCCGCAGTCAGGATTGCACTGGTTGGCTGGCAATGTAAGGCAGCTGCTCTACTGCTGTGCCACTGTGCCATCCCTTGTGTTGAAAGGGGAAAGTTAGGTACTTAAATTCTGCAAGAGATATTTTAAATTGAATAATTATCTGTGTTTCCTTTTTAAAAAAAAGTTTCCACTAGTATGCATTTTGACGTTGAACTTTATTACACTTTTGGTATCTAATGCTGTGTAGGAAGGAACTGCAGATGCTGGTTTAAACCAAAAATAGACACAAAATGCTGGAGTAACTCAGCGGGACAGGAAGCATGTCTGGAGAGAGAAATGGGTGAGACACTTCTTCAGAATAGTGAAGTGTGTGGGTTCAAACCATGTAAATGTTTGCTTAACTTAAATATTCAAACTGTGACGGAATTACATTGTGAACAAGTGGTTGGCAAATGCAAGCCTGCTCTAATTTTGGCCGTGACAATTGGAATTGAACAGTGTTCCCCACTCCTGTTCCTTTGTTTGATACTGATATCTACCAGTGCCCCATTTAGCCGGTGGAGGCAGGAGGCTTGTAGTTTGTTGAGGAGTTGGGTTCATGATAAGGGTGGGTGGGATGGACTGTGCAAGGAAAAAGGGATGGGATTCTGCATGTGCGCATTTTCATGATCAAATGGCGGAGTAGACTCAATGGGCCGAATGGCCTGATTTTGTTCCCATCTCTTATTGTCTTATGGTCTTTTCAGGAGGATACATTAGCTGATAATTGTGCATTTATCCACTTTCCTGACTTTTTTGTTACTGTTATAGGATTCCATTGCTGGAGCACAACTTTACTCTTTCAGTGTAGACTATAGGTCATTCATCTGACTAGTTTAATTTAGAGATACGGAATAGAAACAGGTCTTTTGCCCACCAGGTCCAAGCTGACCATTGATCACCCATTCCACACTGGTCACAGGGAGAACGTGCAAACTCCACGCAGGCAACACCCGAGGTCAGGATCGAACATGGGTCTCTGGCAGCAACTCTACCAGCTGTGCCACGGTGCTGTTCTTTGACTTTATGTACAGTTCATGTCCCTATTGAAGCATGAACGCTGAACTCTTACATTCGTCATAATTGTGGCAATTTATCAGTGGGTTCAACGGACACATGGCAGTCAAGAACTATCTCGTTAAAGTGGCTTTGAAGTTGTATTTTGAAGTTTGGATTCCAACTACCTCTGTCTTAAAACTCTAAAGCTCATTCGAGTGTTTTTCTCATATCTAGCAGTCTCATTAAAACAAATCATTAAAACAAATCTGGTTAGCAAGCAGCAAAAGCTTTTCACTGTATCTCAGTACAATAAACTAAACTTAACTAAATTTTGCTAAACTAAAAGTTTACATGAACTTTTTAATTTTGAGGGTTAAGATTAAAATTTATATTCATTTCTCTCATTGACGGTGATTTGCGTCCCACATAATGGAGCGATTGGACTGTATGTCTGTGTCTGTCTGCTGAAGGAGACAGACAGATATAGATGTCCGTTTGACCACATATTTATATCTGCATCAACGTGGTGGATTAATTTTAACTGTGATGCATTGTGGAATTCTGGTATCATGAGCCGTAGGGAAATGAAGTCAAATTGCTCAAGATCATCAGTGATTTTCACCTGAAGGCTAATGAGAGGTTTGGCAGAGGCTCTCGGCTAAATAGATTATAAAAAAGCAATTACAGGTGCTTCCGAGGAGAAATAGCAAATTTATGGAGAACTCCAAGAACTGGAACTGCTGGAACCCCAAGCCCAACCCAAAGTGCTGGAGTAACCTTGTGGGGTTTGGCGATGGTGTGGTGTGTGGCGATGGTGTGGGGTGTGGTGATGGTGTGGCGATGGTGTGGTGATGGTGTGGTGTATGGCGATGGGGTGTGGCGATGGGGTGTGGTGATGGTGTGGGGTGTGGCAATGGTGTGGCGATGGTGTGGTGATGGTGTGGGGTGTGGTGATGGTGTGGGGTATGGCGATGGGGTGTGGTGATGGTGTGGGGTGTGGCGATGGGGTGTGGTGATGGTGTGGTGATGGTGTGGGGTGTGGTGATGGTGTGGCGATGGTGTGGGGTGTGGCGATGGTGTGGCGATGGTGTGGGGTGTGGTGGTGGCGATGGTGTGGCGATGGGGTGTGATGATGGTGATGGTGTGGCGATGGTGTGGTGATGGTGTGGGGTGTGGTGATGGTGTGGGGTGTGGCTTGTGGCGATGGTGTGGCGATGGGGTGTGGTGATGGTGTGGTGATGGTGTGGGGTGTGGCTTGTGGCGATGGTGTGGTGATGGTGTGGCGATGGTATGATGTGGCTTGTGGCGATGGTGTGGCGGTGGCGTGGGGGTGGTGTGTGGTGGGGTCATGTGTGGGTGAGGGGTGGGGTGTGGGATGGGGCAGGGGGAGGGGGTGGTGTCTAGGCAGTATCTATGGAGGGAATGGACAGGCGACTCTCCTGCTATGGTGCAGCACCCTCTCCTCCCCTCCCCTCCCCTCTCCCCCCTTCCCCCTCCTCCCCCCCTCCCCCCCCATCCCCTCTCCCAATTCAATAGACAAAGCCCAATTTCTTCAATGGTGTAGAGGTGAATCAGACAGTACCCTAGTTAATGGAAGGACCATTCAGTAGCCTAATAACAGAGGGGGAAAAGCTGTTCCTGAGTCTGATGGTACACACTTTCAAGCTTCTGTATCTTCTGCTAAAAGGGAGAATGACTGGGTGGGACAAGTCATTGATTAAGTTGGCTGATTTTCCGAGGCACCGTGAAGTGTAGATTAAGTCAATGGTGGGGTCTGGTCCATGTGATAGACTGGCCTACATCTACAACTGTCTGCAATTTATTGTGTTCATGGGCAGAGCTATTCCCAAACTAAGCTGTGATGCCACCTGATAGCATGCTGTCTATGGTGTATCTGAAGAAGTTTGTATGAATCACTGGAGACATGTTGAATTTTCTCAGTCTCCTAAGAAAGTGGAGGTGTTGGTGTGCCTTCTTGGCTGTTGCATCAATGTGGTTGGCCAACCACAGATCGTTGGTAATATTAACGCCAAGGAGCTTGAGGCTCTCAACCATTTCCACTTGCCACCGTTGTTGCAGATTGGGCATTTACTCTGCCATGCTTCCTGAAGTCAATAACTAGCTGTTTCATCTTGCTGATATCGAGGGAGAGGTTATTGTCCTGACACCACGTTACTAAGCTCTCTATCTCCTTCCTGTACTTTGTCTCATAATTGTTTGTGATCCGGCAGTGGTGTCATCTACAAACTTTTAGGTGGAATTGGAGCCGAATTAAGAGTGTTTCGGCAGTATAGTAAGGGACTAAGGGGGCACCCGCCTTATGGGGCACCCGTGTTGAGAATTATTGTGGAGGAAGTATTGTCACCAGTCCTCCTGCTTGTGGTCTGTGGATCAGAACGTCAAGGATCAAGTGGCAGAGGGAGGGGGAGAGGGTGCTAATTTCTAGGTCCAGGAGTTGGAGGTGAGTTTGAATGGGTTTGAAGGTGGAGCTTTTACCTGACTCCTATTCATCGACTCCTAGTCATTAACTAGGAGTCCTTGTTGTCTAGGTTTTCCACGGTCAGGGAGATGGTGATGGAGGAGTAAGAGATTAAAGATGTCTGTGAATACCTCTGCCAGCTGATCCGTACAGGTCCTGTGGACAAGGCCAGGGACTCCATCCGAGCCAGTTGCTTTCTGTTGATGCATTCTCGAGAAGGCCGATCTTTCATCTGCCGCACTAACTGTTGGTACGGGCGGCACAGTGGCGCGCAGTGGGAGAGATGCTGTCTCACAGAGCCAGAGACCCGGGTTCAGTCCTGCCCATGGGTGCAGTCTGTGCAGAATTTGTATGTTTTCCCTGTGATGGCATGGGTTTTCTCTGGGTGCTCCGGTTTCCTCCCACATCCCAGAGATGTACAGGTTTGGAGGCTATTTGGCTTCTGTGAACGGCCCCTCGTGTGTAGGATAGAACTAATGCATGGGTGATTGTTGGTCGGCGTGGACACGGCGGGCTGAAGGCCCTGTTTCCATGCAGTATCTGTGAACAAAACTAAACCAGATATTGGTGGGGCGAGTGATGTTCCTCCACTGACCCTCTGTTCAAAGTAGGCGGAGAATGCACTGAGTTTATCGGTGAGGGGCCTATTGTTGCAAGAGATGCTTTGCTTCATAGCCCATGATAGCGGGCAAGCTTTTGCAACAATCTACGAGCATCTGTATCATTACCTCAGGATTCCAGCTTGATCCGGAATTTCCTCTTGGCATTCTTAATCGCTCTGCGCCGATCAGTCCCTTCCCTATGGTGTTGGACTTGTGGCACATTGGCCTTCATCAGTCAGAGTACTGAGTGTAGAAGATGGAAGGTCATGTTGCAGTTAAATAAGACGATGGCGAGGCCACATTTAGAGTATTGTGTTCAATTTTGGCCACCATGTTATAGGAAAGATATTGTTGAGCTGGAAAGGGTACAGAGAAAATTTATGAGGGTATTGCCAGGACTCGAGGGCCTGAGCTATAGGGAGAGGTTGAGTAGGCTAGGACTCTATTCCTTGGAGTTCAGGGGGATGAGGGGTGATCTTACAGAGGTGTACAAACCCATGAGAGGAAAAGATTGGGTAAAAGCACAGTCTTTTGCCTAGAGTGGAGGAGTCAAGAACCAGAGGACATAGGTTTGAGGTGAGGGGGAAAGATTTAATAGGAACCTAAAGGGTACCTTTTTTACACAAAGGGTAGTGGGTGTGTATGGAATGAGTTGCCAGAGGAGGGGTGGATAAGGCAGATACTATTGCAATGTTTAATAAACATTTAGGCAGGTACATGGATAGGATAGGTTTAGAGGGATATGGGCACAATGCAGGCAGGTGGGACTAGTGTAGATGGGGCATGGTGGTCGGCATGGGCAAGTTGGGCCGAAGGGCCTGTTTCCACGCTAGATTTCATAACCTATCCTAAAGTAGCGTACAACAGGCAGCATTCTTTCTTTGTTATTTAGGTGCTCTTGATACTTCTCTGACCAATAATATGGCTCATTGCTGTGAGGGTATAAGGATAAACACAATAACCAATGTATGATATTAATTTCATAGCAATAATACCAGGAAGTGACCATGCCTTCTATAGGGTAAGCAAACTTGCATTCCAGTATTCCTTGAGTTGGTGCTTAATCTTTGTCACCAACCTAGTTTACTAATTGCGGCACAGCTGGTAGATCTGCTACCTCACGGTGCCTAAGACCCCGGTTCGATCCAGACCTCGGGTGCGGAGTTTGCACGTTATTCCTGTGACCCCATGGGTTTGCTCCCGGTGCTCCAATTTCCTCCCACCTCCCAAAGACGGTTTATTGGCTGCTGTAAATTTCCCCGAGGGTGGAGGGATTGGATGTGAAAATTGAACAGCAGAACCTGTGTTAAGGGGTGATCAATGGTTGGCATGAACGTTAGTGGGGAAAAGGTCCTGTTTTCGTACTGTATCTCTAAACCTAAAAAACTAATGTATCATATGATGATCAGTCCCTTTCCGTGTTGTAGAACTCCATAACTTCATTCCGACAACTTAAAAAACATGCATGGTGAGATATGTGATTGGCTTTAATTTTCCAAAATTCCTTGCATTCGTAGGAAGTTCCATTGTATTCAAAGTTGGTAGATGTAACACATTTCAATAAAAAGGCGAGGGATAATGTTGGAAATCGTTTATTAAAGGATGTAGCCACGCACAGAAATATTAGTACAGAAAGAAGGGAACTATATGTGTAGGAAGGAACTACAGATGCTGGTTTATACCGAAAATGGACACAAAATGCTGTAGTAACTTGGCGAGCCAGGCAGCAAATCTGGAGGTACTTATTTTTATTCTGAGGCTATGGCCTCTGACCCTAGGCTCTCCCACTAGTGGAAACATTCTCTCCACATCCGCTCTATCCAGGCCTTTACAATTTGGTAAGTTTCAATGAGATCCCCCCTCATCCAGCTAAACTCCAGCGAGTACAGGCCAGGTGTCGTCAAACACTCCTCATATGTTAACTCAATCATTCCTGGGATCATTCTCAGTCTAGAGCTTCTAACGCTGCACAGGGGAAAAAAAATGTAATGAGAGCATGTGTTGTGGTTAACGGGAACAGGTGGAAGTGCTAAGAGTTCCAGAAGGCTTTTTATTAGGTGCAACATCAAAGATTATTGCAAAAAATAAAATCTCATTGTGTGGGAGGTAACATATTGTCGTGGGTAGAAGATTGGCTGCCGAACAGGGAGCAGAGAAGGCATAAATTAGACACAAAGAACTGGAGTAACTCAGCGGGACAGGCAACATCTCTGGAGAGAAGGAATGGGTGACGTTTCGGGTCGAGACCCTTCTTCAGACTGATTAGAGATAAGGAAAACGAGAGATATAGACGATGATGTAGAGAGATTAAGAACAATGAATAGACAGTTTACAGCCCAGTGGTATGAATATTGATCTGTCTCACTTCAGGTAGCCCCGGCATTCCCTCTCTCTCTATCCCTCCCCCACCCAAGTTGCACGAGCTTCTCGTTTTCACCCAACAAACTGCTAACAATGGCCTGTTTCCTTTACTTTTCTGCATATCTTTTATTCATTGTTCTTTATCCCGCTTGTTATTCTAGTTTTTTGTGTCTATCTTCGGTTTAAACCAGCCTCTGCAGTTCCTTACTGCACATTTCCTGGAGATAAATTAGTATTTTTCTGGTTGGTAAAATGCATAGGGGTTGGTGGTGGGGCTCGCCTGTTTTCAATTTTATTTATATTTTTAGACATCATCTGCAAATACACCATCTGCAAAATATATGTTGATTACTCACCTGGGTTACTCCACAACTATATTCTGCACTCTGTATCTTCCCCTTTACTCTACCTATTTTAGTTTAGTTTAGAAATACTGTGTGGTAACAGGCCCTTCGGTCAACCGAGCCCGCACCGACCAGTGATCCCTGCACATGACCACCATCTTACACACCAGGGACAATTTGCAATTCTTACCAAAACTAATTAACCTACAAACTTGTTTTCTTTGGAGAGTGGGAGAAAACTGGAGCTCCCAGAAAAAATCTAAGCGATCACAGGGAGAATGTACAAACTGCATGCAGACATCACCCATAGTTAGGATCATACCCGGGTCCCTGGCGCTGTGCGGCAGCAACTTTCCCACTGCGTCACTGAGCTGCTCTGCGTGCCACTGTTCTTGTGTTTGAACTGGTTGCATTTATGTACAGTTTTTTCTGGTCTGACTGGTTGGCATGAAAAACACAGCTTTTCACTGCGCCTTGATATAGGTGATGATAATAAACCTAAACAACTGTTAACTTGTCAACGACTAGCAGGATGTCCCATCTAAGCTAGTCCCACTTGCTCACGTTTGGTCCGTGTATCCCTCTTAACCCTTTCATATCCATGTTCCTGACCAAGTTGTTTTAGATTTTAGATTTAGATTTAGAGATACAGCGCGGAAACAGGCCCTTCGGCCCACCGAGTCCGCGCCGCCCAGCGATCCCTGCACATTTACACTATCCTACACACACTAGGGACAATTTTTACATTTACCCAGTGTAAAGAGACGTCCTTTGCACACAGAGTCTTTTACTGGATATTGTTTATTAATTTCACTACACACATGTTGTGCCCTAGCTGTCCGTGGTCATCACTGGAACTAGAGAGCGAGCTGGAGGTGGGGAAGCTACAATTATACAAGAGACAATGGGGAGTGGTTAGTAGTGGTGAGGTCACTATGTTAAAGGAACATGCACTGATCTACATCCTTCCTCTTGGAAACAAAAGTGACCACGGCTCATGCGCTAGGCTCAAACTACAAGCAGGGAGCAGATAGAATGCAGCACAACACAGACTACTCGTACACACCGTACCGGACAGGCGGCCTGACCACTCTCCCAGAGCGGGTGCGCAACGCACCATCCCCTCCGGTCGAAGGAACAGCATGGACGGGTGCGGGTACAGAGGCTGGGGAACCAGGGGAAGGAGGAGGACTGGGAAGCGATACACGCGCAGGCGAGGGAGGGGAAGGGGGCTGGGGCGACTGCGGATGTACCTGAGCAGGAGGCACATCAGGCACCGGGGACTGGACGGGAGGTGAATACGGGACCGCGGGAGGCGGTGCAGGCTCGTTTACCAGCATCAGGTGCTGGCGGGTACGACGATACACGGTGCCCTCGTAGTTGACCAGGTACGACCGTGGAGAGTCAGCATTGCCGACGACCACGGCCAGCCGGTGGTGACCGGAGGTGGACTCCATCCGGACAACCTGGCCAGCGAACAGAGGTGGAAGGGGACGGGACGATTTGTCAAAGGAGCGCTTCTGAATGAGCTGCTTTTCAGTGAAGCGCTCCCTGACAGCGGCAGGGCTCCGAGCCGTGGGTTGCAGGGATTGCTGGGAGACGGGGATAGGGGGTCTAGTGGTGCGGGACATGAGGCGCTGGGCAGGGGAACCGAGCGCGGGGTCCCGGGAGATGTTGCGGAGGTTGAGGAGGGCAAGGTACAAGTCCGAACTGTCAAGCCGGCAACGTTCCATCAGTTCCTTAGCGCTGCGGACAGCGCGCTCTGCAAGTCCATTGCTTTGCGGGTACTCGGGGCTGCTGGTGATGTGGCGAAAGTTCCACCGGGTGGCGAAAGCAGCAAACTCCGCGCTGGTAAACTGGCTGCCGTTGTCGGACTGGAGGGATGCCGGGGAACCAAAGGTAGAGAAGTGGCGGCGAAGCTTCCCGATGACGGCAGCAGACGTGAGGGACGGCAGCAGGTCCACCTCGAACCAGCTGGAGTAGGAGTCCACCAGGACCAGGTAGTGTTTGCCACGCCACTCGAAAATATCAGCGGCAACAGCCATCCACGGCAACTCGGGAGCCGGCTGCTGCAGGAGAGGCTGGCGCTGCTGATGAGGT
Organism: Rhinoraja longicauda; assembly: GCF_053455715.1. NCBI lineage: Eukaryota > Metazoa > Chordata > Chondrichthyes > Rajiformes > Arhynchobatidae > Rhinoraja > Rhinoraja longicauda. The sequence goes on from NC_135965.1 coordinate 19,074,594, forward strand.
AATAGGCTGTTGCAGGCAGCGCAGGCGGAGACCCTGTCCCGGATGTCCTTGACCATGCCAGGCCAGTAAAACTGTGCTTGGGCCTGGGATAACGTGGCCTCCACCCCTGGGTGTCCGTTGTGGGCAGTCTGGAAGTAGTGATCTCGCAGCGCAGCCGGCACCACAACCTTGTGACCCTTCACCACCACGCCCGCGTGCAGCACCAGTTCATCCCGAACCAGGAAGTAGGGCACGGCACCAGCCGGCAGGGAAGACCGTCGTTCAGGCCAGCCACGGCGGATGACGCCCTCAAGCTGTTGAAGGTTCGGATCAGCGGCAGTGTGTGTGACCAGTGACTGCATCTGCCAAGATGGAACGATGTTGACGTTCAACACCATCAGGTCAGCCGATTCGTACGGATGGCGGGAAGTGGAAGGTAGTGGGGCACGGGACAAAGTGTCTGCCACGAACATCTCCTTGCCTTTGCGGTACACGATTTTGAATGTGAAACGCTGCAGCTGCAGCATCATTCGCTGCAAGCGGGACGAGGCTGCGTGGATGGGCTTGTTTAAAATAGAGACCAGCGGCTGGTGGTCAGTTTCGATGGTGAAAGTTTTTCCAAGAACGTAGTCTCTGAATTTGGAGCACGCGAACACCACGGCAAGGAGCTCCTTTTCTATCTGGGCGTAGCGCTGTTCAGCAGGGGTCATTGTGCGAGAGGCATAGGAGACGGGCAGCTGTCGGTCGTCGTAGAGCTGCAGGCAGGCAGCACCAAGGCCGAACCGAGATGCATCGCAGGTGAGGACGATTGGCCTGTTCAGGTCGAAGAACTGCAAAGTGGGGGTCCGTGCGAGTCTGGACCTCAGGGCCACGAAGGCCGATTGGTGGTGCGGGAGCCAGACCCAGGCATTGTCCTTCTTGGTCAGCTCCCTCAGGGGGGCACTCAGTTCGCTGAGGTCGGGTATGAACTTACCCAAGTAGTTGACCATGCCCAGGAAGCGCTGCAGGCCGGGCACGTCAGTGGGAGCGGGCATTTTGGTGATCGCCGCCGTCTTCTCGGGGTCTGGCTTCAGGCCCCCCGCCGTGAAAACGTGGCCGACGTAGGTGACTTCCTCAACGCGGAACCGACACTTCCTTCGATTAAGCTTGAGGTTGATCTCACGAGCCTTGTCCAGGACTTGGCGGAGGTGTCGGTCATGCTCAGCGACGTCCCTCCCGTACACCAGGATGTCATCCACAATGATGGCGCACGGCAACCCAGCAAACAGCTGCTCCATCGTACGCTGAAAAACCTCGCTTGCCGAGTTGATCCCAAAAGGCATGCGGAGGAAACGGAACCTGCCGAACGGTGTGCTGAAGGTGGTCAGGAAGGAGGAACGTGCATCCAGCGGGATCTGCCAAAAGGAGCTCTTGGCATCCAGGACCGAGAAAACTGTGGCTGGACCGACCTGTGCCGCGACGTCCTCCACCGTCCGCATGGGGTAGTGCGGGCGTTTAATAGCCAGGTTCAGGTCCTTGGGGTTGATGCAGATCCTGATCTCGCTCGCGTCCTTCTTGGCAGCGACCACCATGGTGGAGACCCACTGGGTGGGGGCACTCACCTCCTTGAGGATGCCCATGTCCACCATGCCACGTAGTGTGGACTCCACGCGGCCCTTCATGGCAAAAGACACACGGTGGGCCGGTCTGACCACTGGGTCGACCCCCGGGTCCACAACGATCTTGTAGGCACAGGGCAGCTTCCCCAGGACGTCATCAAATCGGTCAGGGTACTCGATCAGGGGGTCCATGGGGGCCTGCACCAGGTGGATGTCGCGGTGGAATGAGACCAAACCAAAGTCCTGGCATGCACGGGCGCCCAGCAGGGTGACGTTGCGGATGCTAGCAGGAGGAACGTGAGGGGCCGAGAGGTCTCCAGAACAGTACAGATAACCGTTGCCTTTCCCACGGCAATCAGAACGCCTCCCCCATAGGCATGGAGGCGGGAGTTGTCAGGAGTAACCCTCTCCCCCGAGCTTATCTGCTCGAAGAGGCCCACAGACATAACATTTGCAAAAGCCCCAGTATCGACCTTGGCAGGGAAGGAGTGTCCATTGACTGTAACATGCACGGATGGATCCGTTATCAATGCAGGTGCACCCAAAAGCGAAAACAGCATAGAGTCTCCATGGGAGGAAGTCGTATCTGAGCCATGGAGTTCCTCATGTTGGTACCGGGAACCGGTTGCGCTATCATCGGTCGCAAGGTTGTTTAGACTCCTTCTAGGAGCAGGGACAGGTCTCCCACGAGAACGACAAGCTGCAGAAAAATGGTTCTGCCTCCCGCAGGAATTACAAGTTTTGCCCTGCGCTGGGCAAACGTTATACCTGTGTGACGAGAAGTTGCAGTTTGGGCATCTGCGAGGGGTGACCATAGTGGGCGCGGAGGGGGTGACCCTGGTCTGCGGGTCATTCAATCGCCGGCGGCCGGTGAAATTTATGTCCTGGGGCGCCGGCCGAGATACTGAGCCAACAGCAGAGGCCATGCGTGCGGCATGTATGGCGTCCGTTAGCGACAGGTCAGGCTTCATCAGGAGCTCATCCCGCAGCTTAGAGTTTAGGAGACCGTTGACCAGGACATCCCTGATCATCTCGTCGGGTGTAATCGTTTGAAGGCGGCACCGCCGAGCCATATGTCTTAAGGATGCAATGAAGGCGTCAACGTGCTCCCCTGGAGTCTGACGCCGCGAGAAAAAGTTGAAACGTTCGATAATGTTATTGGTGGGTATATCGCACAGGGCAGTGAACTTAGCCATGAGACATACCGGGTCGTTGCGGTCCTCCGGAGGGACGAATTCGAACGACGCATAGCGTTCCATTGCCTCCGGACCAGCCAGGTTGAGGAGCAGGTGAGCTTTTATCGCAGCAGTTGCATCAGGATGGGCAATCGCTATATAGTGCTCGTAGTCCCGCTGGAAGACAGTCCAGCGGTGCACTATGTCCTCATCAAAAACAAGCGTGTCCGGACGACGACACGAGGGAGCCATGGCAAAGTGGAAGGATGGGACACAACTGGGACGAACAAATGCTAAAAATAAAAACCCGATAAACAGGAGACGCAAGTCTACCGCTCTGACACCATGTAAAGAGACGTCCTTTGCACACAGAGTCTTTTACTGGATATTGTTTATTAATTTCACTACACACATGTTGTGCCCTAGCTGTCCGTGGTCATCACTGGAACTAGAGAGCGAGCTGGAGGTGGGGAAGCTACAATTATACAAGAGACAATGGGGAGTGGTTAGTAGTGGTGAGGTCACTATGTTAAAGGAACATGCACTGATCTACACCCAGTCAATTAACCTACAAACCTGTACGTCTTTGGAGTGTGGGAGGAAACCGAAGATCTCGGAGAAAACCCACGCAGGTCACGGGGAGAACGTACAAACTCCGTACAGACGGCGCCCATAGTCAGGATCGAACCCGAGTCTCCGGCGCTGCATTCGCTGTAAGGCAGCAACTCTACCGCTGCGCCACCGTGCTGCCCTTAAACGCTCAGAGAGTACCTGCCTCAATTACCTCCTCTGGCAGTTTATTCCATATACCCACCACCGTCTGAGTGTAAAAGTTGTCCCCTGGTTACATCTCAGTGACTGTGCAGTGACTTTGGATAGGAAAGGATTAGAGAGATGAGGGTCAAACATGGGCAAATGGGACTAGCTTTAGATCAGGGCATCTTGGTGGGCATGGACAGGTTGGGCCAAAGGGTCTGTTTCCATGCCATATCCTCAATGATCCAATGGTGTGAAAGATGCTGCATAAATGCATGTCCTCCCCTTTATTGATCAAATACACCACAGTAATTAGCTTTGGGGCCCTGATGCACCACATCTAAACCTTTCATCCTCTCATCATTGTTCTAGATGACTTGTTTCAGAACAATAAATTGAATCAATTATGGGAGATTAAATTAGGCATATTTTCTCTTGGAAGTACTTTAAGAGACAACAGTTTGTTTTTAATCATCTAATTGTGTATAAGATCATGAGAGGAATAGATCGGGTGGATACAGGGAGTATCTTGCCCAGAGTGGGGAATTAAGAACCAGAGGGCATACAAGGTGAAATGGGAACGATTTTAAAGGAATCTGAGGTGTAACTTTTTCACGCAAACAGTGGTGGGTGTATGGAACGAGCTGCCGGCGGAGGTAGTTGAAGCAAAGACTATTGCAACATTTAAGAAGCAATTAGACAGATACATGGATAGGTCAGGCTTAGAGGAATATGGGCCAAATGCAGGCAAGTGGGATTAGTGTAGATTGTTGTTCTCCAAATGTTTTGCATCGAAACATTAGCAGCAAAGAAATGATCCAAGGCAGTGTGTGTTAATCTGTAATTGGACTAACAATGTGGGGATAAACCAGTTGGACAAGATCATTCATATGGACGTGTGCTAACTATGTGCTAAATATTGGATTGTGAAAGAAAAGTAGGTCAACCTATTCACGACACCCACTGCATCATCCTGCCTTTGAGCAGTCATGTGTTAAAAATTTCTCCTCTGCTAGCTCCTAGAATGCAGAATAAGTTGGTTCAAACGGTCTGCTGAAGTCACTTCACAAAGTGTTGCTAGCTTCCAGGTCTCCACAGTATTTGGTCGGGAACACACTCGCCTAGGAATCAGAAGGGTTGTGAGTTCAAGTCCCACAATGGAAGGTGCTTGTGCCCCCATGGTTACACGGCAGTACATTACTGGGAAAGCACTGTGTCATTGATGTGACGCCTTTCAAATGTTGGCACCCTTGGGAAAGAGAGGGATTCTGACATACAATTTTCGAAGGGACATAGAACATAGAACTGTACAGCACAGGAACGGGCCCTTCGGCCCACTATGTTTGTGCTGAACGTGATAAACAAAACTAAGTGAAAGTTAAGGTATCACAAAAAGCTGGAGTAACTCAGCGGGTCAGGCAGCATCTCTGGAGAGAAGGAATAGGTGATGTTTCGGGTCGAGACCCTTCTTCAGACTGATGGAAAGTTAAACTGATTTCATCTGCTTGAACATAATACGTATCCCTTCATTCTCTACACTTCCATGTGCTTATTCAAAAGCCTCTTAAACGCCACTGTTGTATCTGCCTCGACCACCACCCCCTGGCAGTGCGTTCCAGGCCCCCACCATTCTGTATTTTAAAAAAAACTTTCCCTTCAGTATTGGACATTTCAGGTAAAGGTTACCCTATCTATTCCTCTCATAATTTTATATACCTCTATCAAGTCTCCCCTCAACCTCTGATGTTCCAGAGACCTTTTTTATTCCAAAAATAAACTTTGTTCAGAATAAAAAGCATAAACAAAAAAAGAACTGCAAAAATTCTTCTGACATTCTCAGGGGCTGCTATATTTGCATCTGTTAGCGTTGCACTCGGTAGTGTTCGCAGAACTACCATCATACCCGGCACCCTTGCCACTCATGTGGCCCCGTGGAGTGATATCCCTTCCCTTGTTTGAGAAGCGTCTCCACCACACCCTGCCCCTAGAGACCTTGTGCACCTAAGTCACTACTTGCAGTGTTGCATCTTTCCAAAAAATCTTTCTACATCCCAGTGAGATGAATTGCCACTCTTTAGTTTGGTACTGGTGATTGTGAAAGACATGTTTCCCCGCAGATAGAGACAGCTTCTTAAATTGTAAGGAACGCAGCTAAATGGCTTTTCACATCCATGTGACTCGCTGGCTGGGGTGGAAATAAAGGCGCAGGGGTGGAAATAAATATAAGTAGCTGTATAAATCAATGCGGTTGGACAAATGGTTCTCTAAAACAATTCGCATCATTTTGATACAGAGCACTTTGCAGTTTCTTGCAAATGGGAATATCATTAAGTTTTTCAACCTCATAGATTTGGTTTGAATGCGTACAATAAAAAGATTAGGTCTCCTGAAATAGCAACATGAGCTCTTCAATTAGAGTTATGTAGTCAGACTTTGTCTCGCTCTCTCGCTCTCTCGCTTTCCCACAATCTTTATAAATATTCGTCCTATTCATAAATTCCTATTGGTGCGGCACAGTGGGGCAGCTGGTGGAGCCGCTGACTCACAGCGCTAGAGACCTGGATTCTATCCTGACCTCGGGTGCTGTCTATGTTGAGTTTGCACGTTCTCCCTGTGATCGTGTGTTTTTTTTTCGGGTGCTCTGGTTTCCTTCCACATAACAAAGATGTGCGGGCTTGTAGGTTAATTGACCCTTTGCAAATTGCCATCATGTGCAGGGACTAGATGCGAAAGTTGGATAACTATTGTGAATGGTTGATTGGTGGTCGGCATGGGCCGAAGGGCTTGTTTCCATGCTGTATCTCTCAATCAAACTAAATGTAATTCCTAATTTAATTTGGTGTTGTTGTGCCCTGTAGCCTTTCACTATCAAAGTATACGAAAGAAAGCCACCTGCCAGCAATGGCACGAGGGGAAATCTTCATTGTTCTTGTTCTCCATCCCATAGCTCTGCAAATTAAGGAGGCATTGTGCAGAATGTGGCCGTCCGGCTCAACAAGTCCATCGAATACCTGTCTGCACAATCGTAGTTTATTGTCACTCGTTACAGTCTGCCGAGCCTAGGTGATTGAACATGTTTCTTGTTGGATCTATGACGAATGCTTGACTCCACCTCTCCTCGGGTAGTGTGTTCATGACTGTAGATGTTGGTTTACAAAGAAACAAAACCACAGTGCTGGAGTAACTCAGCAGATCAGGCAGCATCCCTGGAGAACGTGCATAGGTGACTTTTTGCGTCGGAATCCTTCTGAAATAGGGTCCCAACCTAACAATTCACCTATCAATGTTCTCCAGGGATGCTGCCTGAACCACTGAGTTAATCCAGCACGTTATGTCCTTTTGTATAAACCAGCATTTGCAGTTCCTTGTTGCTAAATCATAATTTGACTAGGCCCTGTTGGTTTTATTTGGGTCAGTTTCAATTCTCTCAAAAATAAGATTGTTATTTGGAACTCCACCATGTTGTCCTTCATCTAGAAAATAGTTGATCTGCTCCTTCACTCCATATATCTTCTTGTGGATCCATTATCCCCTCCACAACCTAATTTAGCACAAAACTGGTTTTGCAATTTTAAATGGACTTAGCCTGAGTTGCTTTTACTTAGAACATTGAGACAACAGTGTGGAAACAGTCCCCTTGCCCCCCCCCCCCCCCCATCCTGGCTGACCATTGATCACCCATCCACGCACAAGTTCTATGTTATCCCACTTTCTCATCCACTCCCTACCCATTGAATCCTGGGCAATTTACAGCAGCCCATTAACTTACAAACCCTCAAGTCTTTGGTATGCGGGACAAAACTGTTGCACCCGGAGAAAATCCACGCCGTCACAGGAAAAACGTGTAAGCTCCAGGCAGACAGCACCCAAGGTCAGGATCAAACCTGGGTCTCCGGCGTGTGAGGAAGCAGCTGTACCAGCTGCGCCACTGTGCCGCCCCGCTTAAGTGTGTGGTTTTGGTTAAGTGTATACCAGGTTTCCGCCACCTTTTGAGTTGAGTTTAGTTTATTGTCACATGTACCGAGGTACAGTGAAAAACTTTTGTTGCGTGCTAACCAGTCAGCGGAAAGACAATACGTGATTGCATCTGAGCCATTCACAGCGTACAGATACATGATAAAGAGACATAGAATGCTGGAGTAACTCAGCGGGTCAGGCAACATCTCGGGAGGGAAGGAATGGGTGACGTTTCGGGTCGAGACCCTTCTTCAGAAGAAGGGTCTCGACTCGAAACGTCACCCATTCCTTCTCTCCCGAGATGCTGCCTGACCCGCTGAGTTACTCCAGCATTTTGTGTCTACCCATGATAAAGAAAATAATGTGAATTACGTTTAGTGCAAGGTAAGGTCAGTAAAGCCCGATCAAAGATAGTCCGAGAGTCTCCATTGAGGTAGATAGTAGTTCAGGATTGCTCTCTAGTTGAAGACGAGTTCTTTTGTCTGAAGAGGTGCTTCCAAACAGTGTCCCTGGTCTGCCTGGATCTAACCTTGAGGAATTGGCCTGTTTTCCTGGACACCATCTGTACTATAATTGGTTCCTCTCTCTGTTTAAACCATTGAATCCTGGACCACAGAGTAGATTGTTCTTTAATCTTTCATGTTGAAAGGAGTGCAAGGCTAGTCCACACTCATCATTTCTTTCTTCTGATCTCTGTATTATTTTGTCGTGTCTGTGGTACATTCCATCCAAGGCCAGAAGCCTGTTGCTAGGGGATGGTGCCCTGTACTGAATACAGTGCTCCTGTTATTGTCAATCTCGTGTTATAAGCAATTTATAATGGAACTTCTTTCTCCTTGTGTTCAGAGATGAAAGTTAGGTCATTAGGTCTGTAAATTATATAGTTGTAGTTTAGGCATTTCTTTGTGTGGAATCCTGGAATCATTCTGCTTTTCTCCAGTCCCTGACTTTAGTTTAGCGATACAGCGTGGAATCAGGGTATCTCCTCACTGGGCACTCAATGCTAGCGCATTTTCAGTCGTGAATTCTGAGAGTGACTGATTTTAAGAAACCATCTCATCCTTCAACTTTTTGAAAACTAATGCCAATGGTTCTACGGTCCTTTATTGTTGCGTGTTCCTAGGTACAGTGAAGTTGCTTTTTTTTGCGCACAGTTAAGTAAAAATCTTACTGTACCTAAGCACAATCACACTGTAGAGAGAGTAGATTACACTGAGTCACGACAGAGGAGTCGCCATGTTTCTGGCACCTTCATGTATCCTTCCAGTCCAAAATTGTTAAAAAAAGGTAGAGTCTGAACTTCACCTTAAAGGCCCGTTATCCTGGCACTGGGTTGCAGGGGTGCGTATGGCCAGGCGATGTTGATGATGTTCTCCAATGCTCCGTGCCGCTGCAGGCCAAGTCCGATCTAATCGAGCCCCAGGCTGCTGCAAGGCCTCCAACGGCCCACTCCACTGACATGCCGATCCGGGCACATCGACCTACAAATGCATTGTCCCTCGCCTCCCGTGGCCACCGCTCAGCCTCCGTGTCCCGGGGCGCCTCCCGCAGCCGACCTCAGAACCACAGAGCATCTCTGAGGGTGCCTGGTTTTTGCATTGCTGCACGGTGTTTATATGTTAAAAGAGAAGATATAATTCCAAGTTGCCATGGCAATGATGCTCATCAAGGTTTCAAGGTTTCAAAGGTCTTTTATTGTCACGTGTACCAATTAAGGTGCAGTGATATGCGAATTACCATACATCCATACCAAAAAAGCAACAAGACACACAACTACATAAAAGTTAACATAAACATCCACCACAGCAGATTCCCCACATTCCTCACTGTGATGGAAGGCAATAAAGTCTAATCTTTTTCCCTAATTTTTCGGGACAGTCGAACCATTCGCGTCTGGGCGGTCAAAGCTCTCGCATCGGGGCTCCCGCGTCGGGCCGGTCGAAGCTCCTGCGGTTTGGAATTCCCGACATTGGTCTCTAACCAGAGACCGCGAGCTCCGCGATGTTAAAGTCCGCAGGCCTCCGCGGTAGAGCTCAGAGGTCGATCCCTGGCAAAGGGTTCTCAGGCTCCGCGATGTTAAAGTCCTGCAGGCTCCCGCAGTGGAGCTCTCAAAGTCGGTCTCCAGCAAAGGCCGCCAACTCCTCGATGTTAGGCCGCAGTGCGGACGGAGATACGATACAGAAAAAAATCGCATCTCCGTTGACTGAAGAGATTAGAAAAAGTTTCCCCCAAACCCCTGCCCCCACCCCCCACATAAAACAAGCTAAAGAACACTAAAAACATACATTTAACACGTACTAAAAAAACAATCAAGAAGAAAGACAGGCTGGCGCCACCTGGGGTACTACATCTGCAGAACCATGGTCAAGAAGGACCCGTTAGTCCCAAGCAGATTAGAGCAAAGGTGGAGTATGTATGTATGTGCATGTGTATATATATATATTTATATGTATACGTACATATGTACATATATGTGTGTGTACTTGTGAGTATGTGTGTATATATACACTGAACTTTTTTTTCTCATTAATCATATTGTTTACAGTGTACTATGTTTACCTATTCTGTTGTGCTGCAGCAAGTAAGAATTTCATTGTTCTATCTGAGACATATGACAATAAAACACTCTTGACTCTTGATAGATGGAAACAAAATTTCCTGGCAAAGTGTCAACATTTTGTCTCTCAACAAACTTTCCTGGTTTATAGAGGACCGAGGCGGTGAACATGGATTTGTTGGGACAAAGGTGCTGTTTCCGAGTGTAATTGTGCCTGTACATAGCAAGGTTTTTACCGAACTGTGCAAGAAAAGAACATTTTACTGTACCTGGGTGCATGTGACAATGAAGTACCGTTGAACCATTGACATTAGTTGAAATAAAGTTGAAGGATGAAATGATTTCTTAAAACCAGTCACTCACGGAATTCACAACTGAAAGTGTGCTGGCACTCGTTCACCAGCGAGAAGATTATCTGGCCCATATTCTTTCCATTCCTAATCATAACGTCCTCCCTACGGACTCAGAGAATCAACAAAGATCCAACTAGAAGATGTTCTTCAATTATATTACAACTTAACATTGCAAAGCGTTTTGTTTTAAACAACCAAGAGTGAGATACAGTCACTGTAACCTCAAGGTCTGCACAGCTCAGATTCACAAAAAATGCATACCACAGGTGACCATTCAGCCCGTCATGTGTGTAATGGGTAAAATCAGCCCTTCTAAATTAGGTCTATCACCTGCCATCAAAAGTAAATCACCTCAAATGAGGGACGTGCATAAAAGGGGCTTTTGCCGTTGCATAATTTATAGCATTTTTAAGAAAATTACAGAGCAATGCAGTGTTCTAAATTCTAAATGAGGTTGAAGTCTCTTTAGACTGAGAGGCATTGGAGTGGCGTAGCGGTAGGGTTGCTGTCTCACAGCACCAGTGGCCCGGGTTCGATCCTGACTGCGGGTGCTGTCTGTATGGAATTTGTATGATCTCCCTGTTGACGCATGGGATATCTCCGGTGCTCCGGTTTCCTCCCACACTCCAAAGACGTGCAGGTTTGTAGATTAATTGGCTTCCGTAAATTGTCCCCAGTGTGTATGGATGATCGTTGGTTGGCGGGGACTCACTGGGCAGGTGGGGCTGTTTCCACGCTGCATCTCTACAGTCGAAAGTAATGAGTTGTTGGTGGGGCATTGAACGACCCTGGGGATTGTATCTATTGATGATGTTTGGGAAGAGTTGCACAAGGTCACCATTGCGAAGCAGTGTTGTAAGGTTTGAATGTGAAAACTCAGCTCTCTGGGGCACAGTTTATTTTTCTGACCCAGTTGCATTTATTTGAAGCTGTGTTGGTGAGTTAAGACACAGGTGTGGTGTCGACCTCTTTTTATCAAATGGATCAGCAGCGCTTCTTGCGTTGCTGTGAATCCAGTGACATTTAAACCATGCTGCGGCTTCACAAGACATTTGTGTTATTATCTGCTGCTTTAACAGTGACTTTAGATCAATGTTTCCCACTAATATATCTAGTGAGGACCTTGCCTATGGAAACGCGAAGGTGTAGAAAAGCAACTTTGCAAATGTCACAGTCAAAATAGAACAAAGAGCAAGTCTCTTACAGCTGAGTTACCTATTTGAGGCACTGCCCCGATTGTCTTGGCTGGTTCTGGGACTATGGGATTAAGTCAGGAGAGTCAAGAGTGTTTTATTGTCATATGTCCCGAAACAGAACAATGAAATTCTTACTTGCAGCAGCACAACAGATAAGGAATAGTGTAAAATCGAAAATAATGCCCCCAAGTCTATATAGTTTGAACCTGTAACGTCCAGGTTCAGGAACACAGGAACAGCCTCTTCCCTGCAACCATCAGGCTGTTAAACACTACAACCTCCAAATAAGTCAAGTCAAGTTGACTTGAAACTTGACTTGACTTATTTGGAGGTTGTAATGTTTAACAGCCTGATGGTTGCAGGGGAGAGGCTGTTCCTGTGTTCCTGAACCTGGACGTTACAGTTTTCAGTTTCTTCTTGATGGCAGGAGTGAGGTGAGAGCGTGGCCAGGGTGGTGTGGGTCTCTGATGATGCTGGCTGCCTGGTTGTAGCAGTGACCCCTGTAGATCCCTTTGGTGGTGGGGAGGTCAGTTCCTGTGATGGACCGGGCAGGGTTCACCATTTTTTGCAATCTTCTTCGTTCCTGGGCGCTCGAGTTGCCGAACCAGGCCGTGATGGAACCAGTCAGAACGTTGTCCATTGTACACCTGTAGAAGCTCAAGAGAGTGTTCATTGACATTCATTATGCTAACGATGAGCTGGTATTTTTCAACTCTCGGAGTAAGTCTGACCTTGTAAAGTGGTAACAAAAGAGTTGGGGGGGGTTCTTATTTTGTGTAGAAATGAAGCAAGTCAGCAACTTTTCTCAAGCGACCAGAAAGCAATTATCTCCTTCAATTCTTTGTGCTATTTTGACAGTGGTAAAGCAATTGATTGGTTTCAGCATTGGTCTCTGCTCTGCCAATGGAAGTCTTGGCTTCATCAACCGCAGGAGTTGGACGGAAAGGCTCCTATGGACTCACCATTGTGGCATTTTACAGTTACGAGTTGATAGAACTGACCCATTGTCTCTTGTGTTGCAGGATGAGTTGACAGCAGTGAATGTAAAGCAGGGATTTAATAATCAGCCTGCCTTCTCTGGGGATGAACACGGATCGGCCAGGAATATTGTCATCAACCCAGCGAAGGTAAGAGACTGGGAGACACGAGGAACTGCAGCCAAATGCTCGCATTTATTTCAAGAGGACGAGAATATAAAAAACAGGGATGTAATGCTGAGGCTTTATCAGGCACTGCTCAGACCACATTTGGAGTATTGTGAGTAGTTTTGGACCCCATATCTAAGGAAGGATGTGCTGGCGTTGGAGAGGGTCCAGAGGAGGTTTACGGGAATGATGCCAGGAATGATTGGGGTAACATATGATGAGCTGGGCCTGTACTCGCTGGAGTTTAGAAGAATGAGGGGGGACCTCATTGAAACTTACCGAATCGTGAAAGGCGTGGATAGAGTGGATGTGGAGAGGATGGTTCCACTGGTGGAAGAGTCTAGGACCAGAGGGCATAGCGTCAGAATAAAAGGACCTACCTTTAGAGAGGAGATGAGGAGGAATTTCTTTAGTCAGAGGGTGGCGAATCTGTGGAATTCATTGCCACAGAAGGCTGTGGAGGCCGTCACTGGATATTTTAAAGGCAGAGATTCACAGATTCTTGATTAGTAAGGGTGTCGGGGTAATGTGGAGAAGGCAGGAGAATGGGGTTGAGAGGGAATGATAGATCAGCCATGATTGAAAGGCGAGGTAGACTTGATGGGCCGAATGGCTTAATTCTGCTCAAAGAATTTACTAACCTGAATTTATACTGGAATATTGAGCAATAAACACACGGTGCTGAAGAAATTCACTGTATTAGGCAGCATCTGTGGAAGACGTGGATGTTGATGGGTAACCTTTCCAGTTGGGACCCTTCTTCAGACTGATTGTAGAGCGGGGGGAAGAGGAAGAAAGCTGGAAGAGAGGAAGGGCAGGACAAGGTGATAGAGTCATAGAGTGATACAGTGTGGAAACAGGCCCATCTTGCCCACGCCGGCCAACACGTCCCAGCTACACTAGTCCCATCTGCCCGCATTTGGTCCATATCCCTCCGAACCTGTCCTATCCATGTACCTGTCCAACTGTTTCTTAAATGTTGGGATAGTCCCTGCCTCAACTACCTCCTCTGGCAGCTTGTTCCATACACCCACCACCCTTTGTGTGAAAAAATTACCCCTCAGATTCCTATTAAATCTTTTCCCCTTCACCTTGAACCTATGTCCTCTGGTGCCCAATGCATCTACTCTGGGAAAGAGATTCTGTGCATCTACCCGATCTATTCCTCTCATGATTTTATACACCTGAATAAGATGACCCCTCATCCTCCTGCGCTCCAAGGAATAGAGTCCCAGCCTACTCAACCTCTCCCTATAGCACCGACCTTTTAGCCCTGGCAACATCCTTGTAAATCTTCTCTGTTGGCTTCCCAATTTGACAACAAATTTTCTATAACATGGTGCCCAGAACTGAACACAGTCTGGCAGGTTATTAGGTTGAGAAGACACAGAGTGCTGGGGTAGCTCAGTGGGGTCAGGCAGCATCAGTGGAGGACGTGGGTAGGTGACATTACTGGTTGGGACCTTCTTTAGACTGATTGTCGAAGGGGGAAGAATGCTGGAAGAGAGGTGCGGGGTGGGAAAAAGCCAGGTAAGTGATAGGTGGATACAGGAGAGGAGGGTGGGTTTGATTGTCAGATGGGTGGATAAAGGGCAGAGATGATAAGGAGACATTTTCAGTCAGAGAGTTGTGCATCTGTGGAATTCTCTGCCTCAGAAGGCAGTGGAGGCCAATTCTCTGAATGCATTCAAGAGAGAGCTAGATAGAGCTCTTAAGGACAGCGGAGTCAGGGGGTTTGGGGAGAAGGCAGGAACCGGGTACTGATTGAGAATGATCAGCCATGATAACATTGAATGGCGGTGCTGGCTCGAAGGGCCGAATGGCCTACTCCTGCACCTATTCTCTGTTGTCTATTGTCTATTGAGACAAAAGGGTGTGAGATCAGGTGAGTAGGGGCATGAATTATGAGGCCAGATGAAATGATATAGGTGGAAAGGGAAGGGGGAGGGATGGGAAAGGGAGGCAGGGTAGTTGGAGAAATGGTGGGGTACAGGAAAAAGATTCATTTGCTGATACAGCAGGGTATCAGGCCCTTTGGCCCAACTTGCCCATGCCGACTAGTCACACCTGCCCGTGTTTGGCCCATATCCCTCTAAACCTTTCCTATCATGCACCTGTCCAAATGTCTCTTAAATGTTGTCAAAGTACCTGCCTCAACTACCTCCTCTGACAGTTCGTTGCATATACCCACCAGCCTCTGTGTGGAAAAAGTTGGCCTTCAATTTCGTATAAAATCTTTCCCCTCTCACCTTAAACCTATGTCCTCTGGTTTTTGATTCCTCCACTCTGGGTAAAAAAGACTCTGTGCATCAAACCTATCAATTGCCCTCTTGATTTTGTACACATGTATGATATCACTCCTCATCCTCTGCTCCTAGAAATAAAGCCCTGGCCTGCCCAACCTCCCCTTTTAGCTCGGGACCTCAGGTCCTGGAAACATCCTCGTAAATCTTCTTTAGTATTGAGATAAAGCACGGAAAAAGGCCATTCAGCCCATTGAATCTGCGCCGACCAGCGACCACCCGGTACACAAGCACTATCCTACACACTAGGGACAATTTACAATTTTACCAAAGCCAATTAACCTACAAACCTGAAGGTCTTTGGAGTGTCGGAGGAAACCGGAGCACCCGGAGAAAACACACGCGGTCACAGGGAGACCATACAAACTCTACAGGCAGCACCTGTATTCAGGATCGAATCAGGGTCTCGGGCCCTGCTAGGCAGCAACTCTCGAACATGCTGGATTCAATGTCCAGCATTTAATGAGATGTTGCTACCTTGTGTGAACTTTTCTGATGAATTCTGATGATTAAGCGTTTGACGGCACTGGGCTTATATTGGCTGGAGTTTAGAAGAATGAGGGGGGACCTCAGTGAAACATACAGAATAGCGAAAGGCTTGGATAGAGTGGATGTGGAGAGATGTTTCCACTTGTGGGAGAATCTAGGACTAGAGGTCATAGCCTCGGAATTAAAGGACGTTCTTTTACGAAGGAGATGAGGAGGAATTTCTTTAGTCAGAGGGTGGTGAATGTGTGGAATTCTTTGCCACAGGCTGTGGAGCCAAAGTCAGTGGTTATATTTAAGACAGAGATAGATAGATTCTTGATTATTACGGGTGTCAGAGGTTATGGGGAGAAGGCAGGAGAATGGGGTTAGGAGGGAGAGATAGATCAGCCATGATTGAATGGCGGAGTAGACTTGATGGGCCAAATGGCCTAATTCTACTTCTGTCATGTATTATCATATGACAATGGATGCCTTAAATGCTCTACACTTTAATCATCTGCTTATTTTTCTTTGCAGAGCAAATTAAAAATGTTTGTCATCATTGGGTGTTGGAAACTCTGCGAGTTGGGGTTAAAGAATCTGTTTTAATATTAAACATGTTTTACTGGAATAATGCAAGAAAATTGCTCTGGTCTTGACATTATTGCCGCTTTATTTAACTTTGTTGTTTGAAACAAACTGCTTTATCTCCCTCTTGACTTGGCCTAATTGAAATCTTGCACCAATTGTTGGTTCAGGTGTTTGAATCTAATGGGATGTCTTTTCGGAGATGGTGTTTTTCTATATTTTCAGCCTATTATGCACATTCTATACCCTTGTTGCCATGGTGGCAAATGTGACTTAAGATCCCGGCACGAAGCATGTTTTCACTTTTGTTCTTTTTGCTCATTGTGCAAAGAATAAAGGTTTTGTTTGCGATGGATTGGAACATGAAGGCTGCTTTTTTACATTATTAACAAACGAGGCCACTGGAAAGGATTTTATTGCCAGTTTTGTGGAGGTAAATAAATGGCAAGTGATTCACCTCTTGACTTCTCAAAAATTTTCATCACCTTGCAAGTGGAAGTTGGGAGCAAGGGGTGCAGTGCTGCCGGAGATCACCGGAGCGCCACTCCGGTACCTCTGTAAAAAGAAAAGCCGAAATAAACTGGGGAATTTTAACTAGCGGGGAATTTAACAGAGGCCGCACCGGCACCAGTGACAGCTCCTAAAAATTAGCGCTGCAACACTGTTTGGAAGTATGATGCAATATTCTTGCCTAGCCTGAATGAAAGCAGCTTCAACAACACTCAAGAAACGTGATGCCTTCCAGGTCTAGGCAGTCGACCTAAATAGCAGAGAGGCACAAATGCTGGAGTAACTCAGCGGGTCAGGCAGCATCTCTGGAAAAAAGGAATAGGTGACATTTTGGGTCGGAATCTTTTTTCAGACTGAAGTCTGAAGAAGGTTTCCGACCCGAAACATCGCCCAAATTTTGGTATTCAACGGCATTAAAATTGTTAAGGCCAATTGTGGTCTGGAGAGCGTGCAAACTCCACATGGACAGTATAACAATATTTAAAAGATATTTGGGCAGGCACATGGATAGGAAAGGTTTATAGGGATAAGAGCCAAATGCAGGCAGCTGGGGTTAGTGTAGATGGGGTCTCTTGGTTGGCATGGATGGGCCAAAGGGTCTGCTGAACGACTCTATGACAGCATTCGAGGTCAGGATTGAGATTCTCTGGAGCTGTGAGGCAGCCACTCGACCAGCTCTTTTTTTTGGTATGTTCTTTAAGATGATTTTTATTTTTAGAAACTCTCTGAAGCCAATAGTAATAATTGCCTTTCTTTGTCATTAAGAATGTTAACTTTTTCTGATATTAAAAACTAAAAATACTGTAGACACTCAGCAGGCCAGGCAGCAGCATCTGTGGAGAAGAAAACAATTAATGTAGCCGGTTGAAGATCCTTTGTCAGATTTTTTCTCTCTTTGTTTAGACTAGATTCAGGGACAGTTTCTTCCCAGCTGGTAACCTGCAACTGAACCGTCCTTTCACCAACTAGAGAGTGGTCCTGACCTCCCATCTATCTTATTGGAGGCGCTCAGACTATCTTTAATTGGTCTTTACTGGACTTTATCTTGTACTAAACATTATTCCATTAATCCTGTATCTGTATTCTATGGACGGCCTGATTGTAATCGTGTACAGTCTTTTCGGCGACTGGCTTACATGCAACCAAAAAGCTTTACACTAAACCTCGATACACTTGACAATAATAAACTAAACATATCCCTTTTCTCAGTAAAGTGGAGATCTCCCTTCAGATATTTGCATTTGGATTGCTGTAACCCAGTGCTTAAACCCTCCTTGTATAAAGTTTTTGATTGAATGCTTCACTATTCTGCATCTGTAAGGAATAGTTGTCATTGTGTGGTTAGGATTGGATTTGGCATTTCTTAGAAATGAAATGTCTGCCCTGTTGATTTCACTTGAAAGTTATGAATGAAGGATTAGTCCAGCTGCTGGGCAGATGTCTTGGTCTTGAGTTTCAGCTAACAACTGCAAAATCTGAAGCAACTTCTGTGGGGCAAAAAAAGCTTTCTTGATGCAGGAGGGGAGAGTCTGGTAACACTAAACTCAGAAACACAAATGGAAGTGCTCAGCAAGTATATAACCTCCAGGGAAAAGACTCATTCTAAACACTGGAATTACACTGACAAAGGAGACCAGTCGGCCCGTTATGTTGATTCATTTTTGTTGACGATGTAACTGATCGGTCACACATCTACTGTTGTGTATAGTCTTTTCGTTGACTGGATAACACGTAACACAAAAGTTTTTTGAGTACCACAGTACACCTGGCAATAACTTAAACTAAACCTCTCCACCACACCCAGGTGGGATCCAGACAGTGTTTGATCCTGACTACCGTGCTGTCTGTACGGATATTGTACGTTCTCCCTGTGATCACATGGGACCTCTCCGCATTCCTCCCACATCCCAAAGACATGCAGCCTGGTAGGTTAATTGGCATCTGCAAATTGTCCCTAATTTTAGTTTTAGCGCTACAGTGGTCCACCAAGACTAGGCCAACCATCGATCACCCGTTCACACTAGTTCTATCCTATGCACTAGGGGACAATTTACAGAAGCCAATTAACCTACAAACCCACACTTCTTTGGGATGTGGGAGGAAATTGGAAACCCACGCGGTCACAGGGAAACTCTGTACAGACAGTAGCTGTATTCGGGATCGAACCCAGTGTCTCTGGCGCTATAAGGATTCAACTCTCCCGCTGTGCTGCCCAGTGTGCAGGATAGAAAAAGTGAATGAGGGATCATTGGACGGCGTGGACTCGATGGGCTGAAGGGCTTGTTTCCACGTTGTATCGCTAAAACTAAAACTAGGGACATTTTGCAGTCTAAATAACTACCAACCTGCACATTTTTGGGATGTGAGAGGAAAGTGGAGAAATCCCACACGGTCACAGGGAGAACGTACAAGCTCTGTAGCACTGTAATCAGGATCTAACCCGGGTCTCTGGGACCCTCCCGGGTGTGGTGGAGAGGTTTTGTTTAGTTTTGTTTATTGTCACTAAATCTAAACTGCAAACCTGAAGAGCAGCCATTAAAAATGGAAGCATAATGTAAAACAGAGTAGCTTTGGCTCAATGTTCTCACTTTCGGAACAGTAATTGTGATGAAATTCCATCTGAACTCGAGTTGCGGAAACATATCCTCTACTTGCCAGTGTTGGCTTAAAGATACTGAAGCTTTGGATAAACATTGGATCATTTAATAATCTAGTTCCTTCATCACCATCCATAGGCCAGCAGCCAACCTGGGCAGTACCAGAATGGATGATATATCTGTTCATTGATACACAGGGGCTTTGGGCTCGGATTGATAAATGGAGGAGAATTACTATTATTTAATTTTTGTATTGATTGTGAGTAAGATTGCTGTAACATATAATACAATATTGGCCAGAAATTGCATTTATATTAAATCAGTCAAAAAGTCATAGTCATACAGCAGAGAAACAGGCCCTTTGGCCCAACTTGCCCATGTTGACCAAGATGCCCCATCTACTCTAGTCCCACCTGCCCATGTTGAGCCCATATCCCTCTAAACCTTTCTCCTCCATGTACCTGTCCAAATGCTGTTTAAATGTTGTTATAGTATCACCCTCAACTACCTCCTCTGGCAGTTGGGTGAAAAGGTTGCCCTTCAAGTACTTATTACTTCTTCGCCCTCTCACCTAAAGGCAGCCAACATCATCAGAGACTCTCACCACCCTGGCTGCGCTCTCATTTCACTTCTGCCATCGGGAAGAAGGTACAGGAGCCTGAAAACTGTAACGCCCAGGTTCAGGAACAGATTCTTCCCGACAGCCATTAGGCTATTAAACACTACAACCTCCAATAAGCTCTGAACTACATAGACTATTATTGCACTTATATGGTTTGTTTTTGGTGAGTGAGTGTGTGTGTGTGTGTGTGTGTGTGTGTGTGTGTGTGTGTGTGTATTTGCAATCTGTATATATGTGTATTTGTGCGTATGTATATATATATATATATACACACACTGAACTTTTTCTTCTCCTTTAGTATATTGTTTACAGTGTACTATGTTGATGTATTCTGTTGTGCTGTTGCAAGTAAGAATGTCATTGTTCTATCTGGGACATATGACAATAAAACACTCTTGACTCTTCACTTCGGGTTCTTGATTCTCCTACTTTGGGTAAAAGACATTGTGCATTCGCCCTAACTATTCCCCTCGTTACATTATGCACCTGTATAAGATCACCCCTCTGTCTTGTGTGCTCCAAGGAACAAAGTCCATGCCTGTCCAATCACTCCCTATAGCTCAGGCCCTCGAGTCCTGGCAACATCATCATAAATCTTTGCTGCACTCTTTACTGTTTAATGACATCCTTCCTATAAACAGGGTGACCAAAACATAACACAATACTCCAAAATGTTGCCGCACCAATATCTCATGCAACTGCAACATAACATTCCAACTTCCATACTCAGTACCCTGGCAGATGAAAGCTAAAGTACTGAGAGCCTTCTTGAGCACCCTATCCACATGTGACGCCATTTTCAGGGAATTATGTATCTGCATTCCAAGCGAATGATGTCCATTCCCGGGTTCGATCCTGACCTGGGATGCTGTCTGTGTGGTAGTTTGCACGTTCTCCCTCTGACCGCTCCGGTTACCTCTGAGTGCTCCGCTTTGCTTCCACACCCCAAAGACGTGTGGGTTTGTGGGTTAATTGACCGATGTTACTTGTTTCCCAGTGTGCAGGGAGTGGATGAGGAAATGTGATAACATAGAACTAGTATCAACGGATGATCGATGGTCGGCAAGGACTGCGGGACAGATAACCTGTTTCCTCGCTGTATTTCTACACTAAAAGATGATGATGGTGTTCTTGCGACAACTTTACGAGATCATCGTGTAAATTAAACCTTGCTGTGGTGTTTTTCCTTTGTCTTTGCACTTGAAATACTTGTACCCTGGCTCGACTGTTTAATGGGCGTCCCATGAGAGACCATGAAATTTAACACACTGGTTAAAATGCAATTGCTAATCCCTGCAGAATGCAAGCCCAAGAGGAATTTCAGCACACAGATGCATGTATAAAGAAAACGCTGTGATTGGTGGTGCGGAAGATACAGTGCATCAGCAAGAAGTAATTGGGTCATAAAGGAGGGAAACAGGCCTTTTGAACCCACGTCCATGCACATCAAGACGCCTTATTTAACTGCATCCATTTTGCGGAGCTGGGAACCCACCCCGGAGAGGGAAGCCGGAGAGTCACGGCCTATCCTGATGGCCGGCCTGGTTCGACCGCTGTGGAACTGGGGAACCCGGAACCTGCCTGGAGAGGAGGATGGAGGGAGACGGCAGCAGACGCTGGACAAAGGGCCCCAGCGAGCTGTGGCCCATCCCAACTACAGGCCTGGCTCGCCCACTGTCAGAGGAGGATGGAGGGAGGCGGACAATGGACAAGGGGTCCAAATGTAGACAATAGACAATAGACAATAGGTGCAGGAGTAGGCCATTCAGCCCTTCGAGCCAGCACCGCCATTCAATGCGATCATGGCTGATCACTATCAATCAGTACCCCGTTCCTGCCTTCTCCCCATACCCCCTCACTCCGCTATCCTTAAGGGAGTCTTGCCTTCTGCACCCTCAAGGTCGCCTGCGGGAGACCCTCCCCCACCCCCCTCCCCCCGGGGGAACAAGGGCTGAAGAGGGCCATGCAAGGAGAGGACAACAGTTCACGGCACAACCAGGATGGAGGTGATGGCTGCAATGGGCCTTTGTGGCCAGCTACAGCTGGGACTGTGACATGGTGCCAAAGTGGTGCCTCTTGCATACAGATTCAGTGGGCTGTTCTGTACATTCTGTATGAACTGGCAGATTGTGCTTATGTATAATGATAGTCTTGCTGAGTTGTAGGCAATAAATATTTCACTGCAGCTAGGTATACGTGATAATAAAGAAACCATTGACCATTTGCCCATGTTCGGCCCATATCCCTCTAAACCTGTCCTATCCATGTATATGTCCAAATGTTTTTTAAATGCTGTTATACTACCTGCATCAACTGCCTCCTCTGGCAGCTCGTTCCGAATACCCTTCACCCTCTCCATGGAAAAAGTTACTCTTCAGGGTTCCTATTAAATCTTGCCCCTCTCATCTTAAGCCTATGCTTCTTGATTTCCCTACTCTGAGTAAACGACTGTGCATTCCTCCTATCTATTCCCCATGTGATTTTATACACATGCATAAGGTCATCCTTCGGCATCCTGCGCTCCAAGGAGTAAAGTCCTACCTGCCCAACTTTATAGCTCAGGCCCTGGGATCCTGGCAACATCCTTGTAAAGCTTCTCTGCACTTTTTCCAGCTTAATGATATAGTGCTTCCTATAACAGGGTGACCACAACTGAACACAGGACTCCAAATGCAGCATCACCATCGTCTTGTAGCAACTGTAACATCATGTCCCACTTTATTAGGTAAAAGTGTAGTTACGTGCTATGTAGATTGAATTGATGGATGTTCTGCATACAGAAGGTAACTTGCCAGACTTGTATTTGGTGGCATTGGTTACAGATCAGTTCCATAGGATCTTTATTGATCCTGTAGAAATAGTGTCAAGACTTTAATTAAACCCCATCTGAAGAATAACGCCTCTTTAATAATGGAGAGGCAAGGAACTGAAGATGCTGGAATCTTGAACAAAAAGTGAAGTACTGGAGGAACTCGGAGGGTCAGGCAACATCTGTGGAGGGAATGGACAGACGACGTTTCGGGTCTGAAGAAGGGTCCCAACCCAAAAAGTCGCCTGTCCATTCCATCCACAAATGCTGCCTGACCTGCTGAGTTCCTCCAGCACTTTGTGCTTTACCTCTTTAATAACGCAGCACTTGCTCAAGACTTCACTTGCCATTCCGATTTCACGTCCCAGTCTGAAATCGAACCCCTGGTGTGGAGGTCAACCTTGCGATGGGAAGCAGACGTTTCTTCCTATGCTGCCAGTAGTGAGGCCTTAGGGGTAAAATAACACCTTTAGTGATGGACTTGAATCACCCCATCGCTAATTCTGCCTGATTGCTGATCTTAAAATATAAAAGGTATTTTTCTTTCCATTTGTCATGAATTGTACATGACATCTTAGTCTGGTCCAAAGATAGACACAAAATGCTGGAGTAACTCAGCGGGTCAGGGAGTATCTCTGGAGAAAATGAATAGGTGACGTTTCGGGTCATGATGCCACCTGGCCTGCTGAGATACTCCAGCATTTCGTGTCTATCTTTGGTGTAAACCATCTTCGGTGTAGTTCCTTCCTACACATTTGGTCTGGTGTTTTCATAGAGACATAGAAACAAAGGTGCAGGAGTTGGCCATTCGGCCCTTTGAGCCAGCACTTCAATATGATCATGGCTGATCAACTAAAATCAGTGCCCCGTTCCTGCTTTTTCCCCATATCCCTTGATTCCTTTAGTTCCTCAGAGCTAAATCTAACTCTCTCTCTCTCTTCACAACCTTGACCTATGACATAACACTTCACAATCAATTAAGCTCAGGACTGTTAGAACTCCTGTAGAGTAGGAAATGCAATAGTCTATTTGTGAGCAACAAGGTCACCCAAATAGGATTGGGTTTCTAACTATATAATTATGGCATCTGTACTTTTGATGTTAATTAAAGGTCAAATATTGTTCTCAGGGATAAACAGTAATGTTCTTCTGAAAAAGACACAAAGTGATTGGGTAAAAGTGCAGGAGGATGAGGGGTGATCTTATAGAGGTGTATAAAATCTTGAGAGGAATAGATTGGGTAAACTCACAGTTTTTTGCCCAGAAGAGGGAATCAAGAACCAGAGGACATAGGTTTAAGGTAAGGTGGGGGGGGGGAATTTAACTGGAAACTGAGGGGTAGCTTTTTTATACAAAGGGTAGTGGGTATACGGAACAAGCTGCCAGAGGAGGTAGTTGAGGCAAGTACTATTGCTATGTTTAAGAAACATTTAGGCAGGTACATGGATAGGATTGATTTAGATGCATATGAGCCAAACACAGGCAGGTGGGACTAGTGTAGATGGGGCATGTTGGTTGGCATGGGCAAGTTGGGCCAAAGGGCCTGTTACCACTCCAAAGACGTACAGGTATGTAGGTTAATTGGCTGGGTAAATGTAAAAATTGTCCCTAGTGGGTGTAGGATAGTCTTAATGTACGGGGATCACTGGGCGGCACGGACATGGAGGGCCGAAAAGGCCTGTTTCCGGCTGTATATATATGATGATGATATGATATGAGGACTAGGACTCTTTTCAGACAGCTTTGCCACGAATGCACTTCTATTTTCTCTTAAGTACACACTAAGAATATTATTATAAATAACAGAAAATCCACTTTGCCTTTTAATGTAAACACCCAACATTCATGAGAGTTGTAATTCCGGAGATGGGTTGGACACTGAAATTATGATCAATTATGTTGTGAGCTGTGGTTTAGGCTATTGACTTGAAGTCACTGAATAAGTTAAATACTGTTTTCATTGCCTTCTTTTTTGGTATTTTTATTCAGAATTGATTTCAGTTGAAAGTAAAATTATTGCCTTTTGAAGCCAAGTTACTTCAATGACATTGAAAAAAATGTATTAGTTTAGAAATTGAAAACGAAAATGTACGAGTGGAAATAAGACCAATTGGATTTTGGCATTGCACGTACACTTTTTAGTGTCAGATGATGAACACCTGGAGTCAGACAGAAGTGAGTCCGAAGAAGGGTCCAGATCTGAAACACCACCTGTCCATGTTCTCTAGAGATGTTGCCCGAACCGCTGAGTTACTCCAGCACTTTGTGTCTTTCCTTTAGAATTGGAGATTCTGGCAATCAGTATATTGCTGAGGAAAGCTGGGTTTTTTAGGTCGACCTTTGGTAATTTTGGACTTCCAGAAGGAAAGGCAGGTTGAAGTTTCCTGTAAGGTGCATTTGGATACTACAAATTGCCATGTGTTACTTGTGAAAACAAAGCATCATACCACCCAGTGGCATGTCTCTTAGAGCTGCTGTCTCACAGCGTCTGAGACCCGGGTTTGATCTTGTGTGGAGTTTGGATGTTCTCACTGTGATCATGTGGGTTTTCTCTGGGTACTTTGGTTTCCTCCCAATCCCAAAGACGTGCAGGTTTACAGGTTGATTGGCCATTGTAAAATGACGCTACTTTATAGGGAGCGGATGCGAAAGTGGGATAACATAAAACTAGAGTGAACGGGTGATTGATGATCAGCATGAATTCAATGGGCTGAAGGGCCTACTTCCATGATGTAGGTTAATTGGCTGGGTAAATGTAAAAATTGTCCCTAGTGGGTGTAGGATAGTGTTAATGTACGGGGATCGCTGGGCGGCACGGACTTGGTGGGCCGAAAAGGCCTGTTTCCGGCTGTATATATATGATGATGATGATGATGATGCATCTTTAAACTTAAATATCATTGAAGCACTTTTTATACATAATGGAATACTGCAGCCTAAAGGTTGAAAGCAAAGTATTGTATCTATTATGCTTCCAAAATGCTAGAAATTGATTTTCTTAAGGAAGGTACACTTTGCTAAAGGAAAGAAAGGAAAAGTGGTAATGTGTGGAAGGTGAATCTCTGAAATTTTCTTCCAGGTTTTAAAGCAGTTCATACCACTCCAATGATGCACCATTTTGCTACACCGGCATGTCTGCCACATAGATCCCTGAATATGTCCCCAAAACCTCAAATAACTAGTTTGGCGGAGTGAGGTTAAATCGTAGGCTTGCTGGCTTCACTTGAGGCAAGTAAGACCTGCATTTAAGTGGCTTCCTGGGTCATTGCAAAGTGCATTACTGCCACAAATGGATAGTTCCCTTTGAGATGACCATTTAAAAGCAGCTGAGCAATGTACAGCAAGTTCCTACAAACATCATTGTGATAGACTGATAAGAATTTGTTGTGATCTATGTGATGTCTAGGGACACAATCCCTCTGTAACTGGGGGGGGGGGGGGGGGGGGGGGGGAGGGGAGGGTAGGGTGCGGGGGGGGGGGCAGGGCCAGAGGTGTGGGCGGTGGTTGTTTGCAATGTCATTCCTGCATCATCTGTGTTTAAATCCTAGCATTCTTTGCGCAACAGTGCTGTGGGAATCCCTTTACCAGCATCTCAAATGCAGTGAGTCATAGAGTCATAAAGCATGGAAACAGGCCCTTCGGCCTTTCTTTACCGTACAGCCAAGATGCCCCACTTATGCTGGCCGCATTTGGCCCACATCCCTCCAATCCTTTCCCATCTACGAACTGTACACTGCAAGGGCCAGGAAGCGAGCAGGCAAGATCATCTCTGACCCCTCTCACCCTGGCCACAAAATCTTTGAAGCACTTCCCTCTGAAAGGCGACTCCGGGCTGTCAAAGCAGCCACAGCCAGACATAAAAACAGCTTTTTTCCCACGAGTAGTAGTTCTACTCAATAACCAAAGTCTGTAGTCTCTTTTTTGCTCTGGTTTATTTTCACCCACATGTTTAGACCGTAATGTTGTATCCTTATTGTTTTGATGTGGTTATGCTTTATTCTTAATTGTTAACTGTATGTTTGTGTTGCCATTTGTGAGCGGAGCACCAAGGCACATTCCTTGTATATGCACATACTTGGCCAATAAACTTATTCATTCATTCATTCATTCATTCATTCATTCATTCATTTATGTGCCTGTCCAAATGGCTTTTAAATGTTGTTATAGTACCTGCCTCAACAACCTCCTCTGGCAGCTCGTTCCAAATACTCACCACTTCCTGTATGGAAAAAATTGCCCCTCTAGTTCCTATTACATCTTTCCCCTCTCACAGTAAACCTATATTGTCTGGTTCTTGATTCCCCTACTCTGGATAAAAGACACTGTGTAATACCCTATCCATTCCAAATGGGTTGTCTTAACAGCACATCTCATTTGGGGAAGGCTGTCCATCATCCTTGTGCAGTTTGGCTTAAATGTGGCTTCAGACCCTCTGCGATGTGGACAACTATCATCTGTGTTTACAAGCTCTGCGTAAAAGACTCTGTACATTCACTCTCCCTATTCCCCTCATGATCTTATAACCTTTATAAGATCTTATAACCTCTCATCCTCCTGCATTCCGAATAAAGTTCTAGTCTGCTCAACCTCTCACAGTACTTCAAATGACAATACCTCAGCCTCAGCATTACATCTCTGTTTTTGTATTCCAGTCCTCTTGATATAAATGCTAGCATTGAATTTGCGTTCGACCCGGGATTCTTGTTAAGAAACTAAAAACGAGGAGCTGTTAGAGTTCCACGGAAGAAAATATCAGGAAGAAGAACTCTCTTGGGAATTTGCTCTCTCTTTTTTAAAAATGATTGATAATTTGGATTTGACTTCTGAACAAACTGCCAAGATCAAATTGGAACTGTCTTGCGTGTGAGAAAGAGATGATCTGGCATGGTCAAGATTGTTTTAATGTCATATGTTCCGAACAATTATATTCTTACTTGCAGCAGCACAACAGATATGTAAACACAGTACTCTGTAAAACTTATAATAAACAACAAAAAGTTCAGTAAATTAAGACATTTATTGTCTGTTTATTTGTTTTGTGTGTGTGTGTGTGTGTGTGTGTGCTTGTGTGTGTGTGTGTGTGTGTATATATAAATATAAATATAAAATAAAAACAAATAAATAGACAATAATAGTGCAAATATACCGTTCCCGTCTATATAGTTCAGGGCCTATTTGGAGGTTGTAGTATTTAATAGCCTAATGGTTGTTGGGAAGAAGCCGCTCCAGAACCTAGACTCTACAGTTTTCAGGCTTCCTGATGGCAGGAGTGAAATGAGAGTGTGGCCAGGGTGGTGTGGATCTCTGACGATGCTGGCTGCCACTTTGAGGCAATGACCCTTGTGGATCCCGTCGATGGTGGGGAGGTCAGTACCCGTGATGAACTAGGCAGTGTTCACCACTTTTTGCAGTCTTTTTCTTTCTTGGGCGTTTTTGATAATTTTTTGATGGGAGGTTTTGATGATGAGTTATGAGGGATGATGTTTCTGTTGCTGGGAAGCTCTGACCCGGCTTACGTTCACGTTGAACTAGAATGTGAGTTGGGAGTACAGTCCCAAAGGAAGGACAATCTGGGGAAAGTTCCACATTCTAGTCATCACTCAGAGGAGCAGCAACAGCATGGAGTTGCTGAGATAGATGGACCCCAGAGCAAGATTGTGGGTTTGCAGAACGGTTAATCCTGCAAAGTCTTTTGTTTAGTTTAGAGATACAATGCGGAAACGGGCCCTTCGGCCAACCGAGTCCACGACGACCATTGATCAGCCGCACTCTAGAATTTAGACATTATATATACAGTGTGGAAACGTCTGTACGGAGTTTGTACGTTTTCCCCGTGACCTGCGTGGGTTTTCTCCGAGATCTTCGGTTTCCTCCCACACTCCAAAGACGCACAGGTTTGTAGGTTAATTGGCTTGGCAAATGTAAAAAAAAACATTTGTCCCTAGTGGGTGTAGGATAGTGTTAGTGTTTGGGGATCGCTGGGCGGCGCGGACCCAGTGGGCCGAAGGGCCTGTTTCTGCGCTGTATCTCTAAATCTAAATCTAGAAACAGGTCCTTTGGCCTACTGAGTCTGTGCAAACCAACGATCACACCGTATACTAACACTATCCTACACACCAGGGACAATTTTTACAGAAACCAATTAACCTACAAACTCGCATGTCTTTGGAATGTGTGAGGAAACTGGAGCACCCAGAGAAAACCTATGAGGTCGTAAGATGAACGTACAAATAGCCACCATTGTCGGAATCGAACCACGGTCTTTGGCTCTGTAATGCACCAACTCTAATGCTACACCACTGTGCTGCCCTGTAATTCTTTCAGCAATTTATTCAGCTCCTTTTTGATATTCCAGTTTAATTCATCTTCAGTACTTTGCACGTGTTTAGTTTAGTTCAGAGATACTGCGCGGAATCAGGCCCTTTGGCCCACCAGGGCCGTGCCCACCAGCGTTCCCCGTACTCTAACACTATCCTACATGCTCGGGACAATTTTTACAGAAGCCAAATAACCTACAAACCTCTATGCCTTTGGAATGTGGGACGAATCTGAGCACCCAGGGAAAATCACACGGTCGCAGGGAGAACATACAAACTCCGTACAGACAGTACCCATAGTCAGGATGAGACCCGGGTCTCTGGCGCTGAAAGGCAGCAACTCTATCGCTGCGCCACTGTGCCGCCCTTATGTGCAATATTGTTGAACAAGAACACAGGACACCATAAACAAAGTGCTGGAGGGATGGCGGTCAGGCAGCATCTGTGGAGGAAATGGACACTCAATGCTTCTATGATACCTGGAGCATGTAGGCCCGGTCACACTGAATCTCAATGTTTTAGCACTATTTAGATTATTTTGAGTTGGGTTCAGGTCAAGCCAGATGAGGCAGAGGGTTTATGCTAAAATTCAAAGTTTACAAATGGCTAAACCCAGCAGGATGATGATAAAAAAGAATATAAAGTGTTCAGTCTCCTTATTGTCGTGATTCAAGTTCTTCAATGAATGAATGATGCCCAAAGTCAAGAGAAGCGTAATTAGAACACTTTGTAATACATTTGTGCCATTTTGATCATTGATAATGTATTAATTTCTATGTCTTGTGCCAAACCTTTAAATTGCATTGAATTAATTATAACCACATTGGTTGTCTTAACCTTGCTTTACTTTGAGGTCATACATTGCTCATTGACTTCAGTCTTTACATTAGACTTTGGAAATGCAGCGTTTGGCCCATCAAGTCTGCGCCGACCAGTGTTCACCCCTTACAGTAGCACTATCCTACACATTAGGGATAATTTACAGAAACCTACAAACCTGTATGTCTTTGGAATGTGGGAGGAAACAGGATCAGCCAGGCAGCGGTAGAGTTGCTGCCTTACAGCGAATGCAGCGCCGGAGACTCAGGTTCGATCCTGACTACGGGCGCCGTCTGTACGGAGTTTGTACGCTCTCCCCGTGACCTGTGTGGGTTTTCTCTGAGATCTTCGGTTTCCTCCCACACTCCAAAGACGTACAGGTATGTAGGTTAATTGGCTGGGCAAATGTAAAAATTGTCCCTAGGGGGGTGTAGGATAGTGTTAATTGCGCGGGGATTGCTGGGCGGCGCGGACCAGGTGGGCCGAAGGGCCTGTTTGCGCTGTATCTCTAAATCTAAATCTAAAATCTAAAACCTCTGTATTTGTAGCACCTGGAGTCAGGATTGAATCTGGCTCTCTGGCTCTGTAAGGCAATAACTCTACCCCTGCGCCACCCAGTCAATGAAGGAATATTTTGTAACAGATTTCTCTTTGTGCTGGGGTGTTCTCGAAGTATTGCTGGGGGTTTGGGAGGGTTTGAGCGCCTAACTGGCTGTCAATTTGGTGTCATTCATCAAAACAACAAACTACCACGCTTCATCCTACCTCTCCTCTCTTCCAGCTCTACTCATCCTTACAATCAGCCTGAAGAAGGGTCCCGACCCGAAACATCACCTATCCATGTTCTCCAGAAATGCTTTCTGACCTGCTGAAACATTTTGTGTCTTAGTTTGTAAGACATTTTGTGTCTTAGCCACAAAAAACATTTTGTGTCTTAGTTTGTAAACCAGCATCTGCAGTTCCTTATGTTTCTGGGCAACGTTTTAGGTTTGGACCCTTCTTCAAACTGATTGGTGGGGGGGGGGGCGGGGGGGGGGGGGCGGGGGGGGGGGGGGCGGGGGGGGGGGGGGGGGGGCGGGGGGGGGGGGGGGTGGGTGGAGCTGGAAAGGATTGAGAAGGTCCCGATCCGATATGTCATTTGTCCTTTTCTTGCAGTGATGCTGCCTGACCCGCTGAGTTACTCCAGCACTTTGTGTCTTTTTGTGTAAACCATCATCTGCAGTTCCTTGTTTCTACGTGGTGTCATCACTTAGCTGAAGTGCGAAGGAAGATGCTGGTTTACACCGAAGATGGACACAAAATGCTGGAGTAACTCAGCGGGTCAGGCAGCACCTCTGGAGAAAAGGAATAGGTGACGTTTCGCGTCACGATCCTGAGATAGCAACTGGTTGCTTGGTGTGGGTTGTGGATGAAGTGGGCAGTCAGCTCTGAGGTTCTGATTCTCATTCCAGTGAGTGGTGAAAAATGGGTCACTTGGCCGCTGGCTGTTTTGTACCAGGTTAAGGAAGGACCACATGGACAATGTTGCACATCTTGCAATGTACATTTGAACACCTCAGAAGCAAAACTAAGTCAGTAGTACAACACTTTTTGGGGCATCCGGGCCTGAACTGTAGGAAGAGGTTGAACAGGCCAGGAATTTATTCCTTGGAGTGCAGAGGGATGAGGTGTGATATTATAGAGGCGTACAAGATCACGCGAGGAATAGATCGGGTAAATGCACAGAGCCTTTTGCCCAGAGCAGGGGAATCAAGAACCAGAGGACAGGTTTAAGGTGAGAGGGGAAAGATTTAACTAACTTTCTTGGCTTTGTCTTGGGACAGATTGGTGCCTATTTCAGCAGCATCTTGGCAGAGAAGCTGAAGGTCAACACTTTTCAAGACACAGGGAAGAAGAAACCTCAGGTGAATGCCAAAGACAATTACTGGCTAGTGACTGCCCGGTCCCAGAGCGCTATCCACAACTGGTTCATGGATCTTGCAGGGAACAAACCTCTGACTGTTTTAGCCAAAAAGGTAGGCTGCTGATGAATTTGTAAATCTTATCTGAATGGGGAATAGGGAAGCTTCCACTGTTAACTCTAGTTCGTAGACTCCTGTTATTGCCATGTGTGAACATAAAACCTGGGTACGAATGCCATCTTCCCCATCAGATTCAGATTAGTTTCTTATCAGTTGTTATTAGGCAGCTGAACTGTCCTCTCACCAACTAGAGAGCGGTCCTGACCTGCCATCTGCCTCATTGGAGCACCTCATATGTCACTTGGGCGGCTTACAACCCAGTGGTATGAATATTGATTTATCTAATCTCATGTAACCCTTGCATTCCCTCTCTCCCACCCCAGTCGTCCTGCTAGTTCCGCTGTTTGCATTCATATATCCCTTCATTATCGCCTCTTCCACATCCAAAAATTGACCTTTGTGGGCTCCACCTTTCCTTGGTCATCGGTGTCGGCTCTGATTTGTTCTGGTTCATACCTTCTAGTTTCCCTCTTCCCTGACTCTCAGTCTGAAGAAGAGTCTCGACCCGAAACGTCACCTATTCCTTTTCTCCAGAGCTGCTGCCTGACCCATTGAGTTAGTTCACCATTTTGTGCTATCTTTAAACTGAATTGGTCTGAAGAAGGGTACTGACCTGAAACTTTGTGTCCAACTATCTTTAATCGGACTTTACTGGACTTCATCTTGCACTAAACTTTATCCCCTTTGTCTTGTGTCTGTACATTGTGGCCGGTTTGATTGTAATCATCTACAGTCTTTTCACTGATTGGAGAGCACGCAACAAAAATAGCTTTTTACTGTACCTCAGTACATGTGGCAATAATAAACTAAACTAAACTAAAATATTCACTGGGGGTGCAATGAAGTTCTTTGTTGAAATGAAGGTGTCCCCCTTTCTTTATCTTCACTGTCATTCCCTCAACCTCCTTCCCATGGTAGCACCATGCTGAAAGTGATGAAACACTCCAGATGAGCTTCTAAATTGTCTGCAGCATTTTCCCCAAGGACATCTGCTGCCATCTTTGCGTCAGCCCATCTGATGTTGAAACCATCAAGCATGCTTTGGTTGCTTCCTAGTCTTCACCAGTTACCCAACCAGTCTTCCATTTGATACTTTGCCAACACTTAACATAATCCACTATCGATATCCCGGCCTCTATCTACTGATTTTGCTCACTGTACTGTTGAAGGCTGGATTTGTAGCTGTTTAAACCTTGAGACCAGAAATTTCTCCCTAAGGCTCTTATATAGAGTCATAGAGTCATACAGTGTGGAAACAGGCCCCTCGGCCCAACTTGCCTGCCATGTCCCATCTACACCAGTGTCACCTGCCTGCATTTGGCCCATATCTCTCTAAACCTATCCTATCCTCTGGATGGCCAATTCTCTGGATGCTTTCAAGAGAGAGCTAGATAGAGCTCTTAAAGATAGTGGAGTCAAGGGATATGGGGAGAAGGCAGGAACGGGGTGCTGATTGTGAATGATCAGCCATGTTCACATTGAATGGCGGTGCTGGCTCGAAGGGCCGAATGGCACCTATTGTCTATTGTCTATTGTCTATCCATGTACCTGTCCAGTTGTTTCTTGCTTATGTATTTGATTCTTCTTGTAAGATGCTCCTTTCAAACTTTCCTCTCTGAGAAAGTTGTTTTAAATTGTCTGCCCTATTCCCCTTTACTGACTCATTGCTAGTTTTATTTGATAGTGCACCTTTGAATCATTATTAGGTTGTTTTTCCCCGTTAAAGGTGTTTCATAAATACAGTGCATCTTTGTTAATTGGTGTACAGTCACTAGATTGAATTTTTGCTTTGATAAGTAAACCAAAGGCAACATTTAGATTGTAAATTTTATAATAAAAGTAAGCGGATTCTATTTTTAAAAATGAGATATCTTCCCACCTAGTCACAGTCTAATAAGTCTAGGAGCAGAATTATGCCATTTGGCCTGACCGAGTCTACCAATCATGGCTGAGCTATCTTTCCCTCTCAACCCCATTCTCCTGCATTCTCCCCATAACCCCTGACACCCTTACTAATCAAGAATAATCAAGTGTGATCCCTTCCCAATAACTTTGCTGGATTCTGTACAGGGATTGCCAGTAATCTAGCTGTTGGCAAACCTGTCTGGTTTTAGTAATTTTTTGAAAAGAGTAGCCAGCTTTTATCTTTTATGTTGCATTATTCAGATATGAACATGCCTGACCAAGAAAATTGCACTGAAGATATACACAAAGTGCCAGAGTTACTCAGCGGGTCAGGCAGCATCGATGTAGAAAAGTTTCCAGAGGTGCTGCCTGAGCCGCTGAGTTACTCCAGCACACTGTGCCTATCTTTTGCATAAACCAGCATCTGCTTTTCGTTGTTTCTGCACTGAGGATATATTTTGCTCTTCTGCACAGGTGCCGATTCTTAGCAAGAAGGAAGAAATCTTCGTCTATTTGGCCAAGTATTCAGTGCCGTTGTTGCGGGGTGCCTGGCTCATAAAGATGACCTGTGCCTACTATGCCGCAGTTTCTGAAGCCAAGATTAAGAAGCGGCAAGCCACGGATCCCAACCTAGGTAACAGTGAAAACACCTGCTTCACTATCGCAACGTTTAAGAAACTTTTAGACAGGTACATGGATAGAAGGAATAAATACTTTGTTGTCACATGTGACAAGTCACAGTGAAATTCTTTGTTTTGCATTCCCAAGGTATGCAAAGACTCGCCACATAAAGGGCACCGACGAAGTTACAAAGTGTCCCGTGCCAGGTCCTCCTTTGTTCTCCCCCCTCCCTCCCTCACTGTAGAGGGAGGTGTAGAGGGATATGGGCCAAACGCAGGCAGGTGGGACTAGATGGGGCACATTAGTCGGCATGGAAACGTTGGGCCAAAGGGCCTGTTTCCACACTCACTATGACTCTACCTGCCCATGATTTTCATAACCAAATGTATTTCTATCACCTCATTCCTCTGCCTACTTCATTCCAGGGTAAAACAAGCCCTGCTACTCTGATCTCTCGCCATTACCAGAGTCCTCCCATCCTGGCAATATTCTGGTGAATTTCCTCTGCGTTCTCCTCAGCACAATCGCATAGAAAGTTCTACAAGCATCCCCCTGGTAGTGTGGCCAGTAGAACTGCACACATCTAGCACGTCTGAAGGCAGGTCCCGATCAAAAAAATCACATATCCATGGTCTCCAGAGATGCTGCCTGACCCGCCTATGCCTATGCTTTTCCCCCCAACCAGTGTTTTTGTAAAGTTGCAACCCATCATCCCAGTTCATAATCTATCCCCCAACTCGCAAGCTAAATGCCACCTTCATATCTATATTAATAATAATAATAATACATTTTATTTATATAGTGCTTTTCATATACTCAAAGACGCTTTACAGAGATTTTGAGAACATAGGGAAATGAATAAATAGATAAATAAGTAAATAAATAAATGAACAGAGAAAGGAGACAGAAGGTGAGGTGACCTTCAGTGGTTGAAGGCAGTACTGAACAGGTGAGACTTCAGCGATGTTTTGAATGTGGTGAGTGTGGGGGAGTCTCTAACGGTTTGGGGTAGTGAGTTCCATAGGGTGGGAGCAGCGATGGAGAAAGCCCTGTCCCCCCAGGATCTGAGTTTAGTCCGGATGTGGGGGGATAGGAGATTGGCAGCGGCAGAGCGGAGGGTGCAGGTGGGAGTGTGCCTGTGGAGGAGGTCGGTCAGGTAGGATGGGGCCAGGTTATGGAGGGCTTTGTAGGTTATGAGGAGGATTTTGTACTGGATTCTCTGGGGGATGGGGAGCCAGTGGAGTTTATAAAGGACGGGGGTGATATGGTCACGGATCGAGGTGTGTGTGAGTAGACGGGCAGCGGAGTTTTGAATGTATTGAAGTTTATTGATGATTTTTGAGGGTGCGCCATAGAGGAGGCTGTTGCAGTAGTCCAGACGGGAGGTGATGAAGGCGTGGATGAGGGTTTCTGCAGCTGTGGAGGAGAGGGATGGACGGAGACGGGCAATGTTTTTGAGGTGGAAGAAGGCTGTCTTTGTGATGTGTTTGTCGAAGGAGAGGGTTTGATCAAGGATGATTCCAAGATTCCGGATGTGAGGTGAGGTGGATACTGGGAGACCATCAATGTTGAGGATGAAGTTTTGGGTGGATTTGGTGAGCATTTTTGGACCAATGATGATGATTTCAGATTTGTTGCAATTGAGTTTGAGGAAGTTTGATTGAAGCCAAGATTTTATTTCAGTAATGCAGTTTGTCAGTGTAGAGTGTGTGGTGGAGGAGATTGACTTGGTGGAGATGAGGAGCTGGATATCATCAGCGAAGCAGTGGAAGTTGAGACCATGACGGCGGATTAATTGACCAAGGGGGAACAGGTAGAGGATGAAGAGGAGGGGGCCAAGGACTGAGCCTTGGGGGACACCTTGGGGGAGGGGAGCGGTGGGGGATTTACAGTTGTTAATGGAGATGAACTGGTGTCTGTCAGAGAGGTAAGATTTGAACCAGGATAGGGCTGTGCCGGTGATGTTAAGGGAGGTTTCAAGTCGGGTGAGGAGAATGGAGTGATTTATGGTGTCAAAGGCGGCGCTGAGGTCAAGTAGGATGAGGATGTTGAGGTTGCCAGCGTCGGAGGAGAGGAGAATGTCGTTTGTGATTTTGAGGAGTGCAGTTTCAGTACAGTGGTTTGAGCGGAATCCGGATTGGAAAGTTTCATACAGGTTATTGGTAGAGAGGTGGTATTTGAGTTGGGAAGCTACAGCACGTTCCAAAACTTTGGACAGAAAGGGTAGGTTGGAGATTGGTCTGAAGTTGTTTGGGGTGTCAGGGTTTAGACCAGGTTTTTTCAGAATGGGGGTGACAGCAGCGATTTTGAGGGATGGCGGGACGATGCCAGTGGACAGGGAGGAGTTTATTGTTGCAGTGATAAGTGGAGAGAGAGCAGGAAGGCAGGCCTTGACAAAGCTGGAGGGGATGGGGTCCAGAGAGCAGGTGGCAGTTTTTATTCCTGTGAAGAGGTCAGAGAGGTCGGTGGTGGAGATTGGGGAGAACTGAGGCAGGGGCTGACAGGATAAGGGGGGGCAGGTGGTTTGAGGGGGAGCAGGTGCGTTGGTGGTTAAGGTGCTGTAGATGTTGTCTATTTTGCTTTGGAAGAATGAAAGGAAAGTGGTGCATTTGTCAACTGTGAATGATTGGGAGATGGTGTCCAGGGGGCTGAGGAGTTTGTTTATTGTAGAGAAGAGTGTTTTTGGGTTTCCGGAGCCAGAGTGAATTATTTGAGAGTAGTAGGTGGAGTGGGCATGGGAGAGGGCATCTTTATAGTGCTGTATGTGGTCTTTGTAGGCTTGGGAGTGAATTGTGAGACCTGTTTTGTTGCGGAGTCTTTCAAGTTGGCGGGCATGAGTTTTCATCACGCGGAGTTCAGGGGTAAACCAGGGAGCACAGTGGGTGAAGGAAACTGTTTTGGTTTTTATAGGTGCAAGCTGGTCGAGGCAGGAGGAGAGAGTGCGGTTGTAGTAGTCAGTGAGGTCAGAGGGGCTGTGGAGGTCAACGAAGGGAGAGGCGGACATTATTTCAGAGAGGGAGGATGAGAGCGAGGTAGGTGAAACAGAGTTCAGCTTGCGGAAGTTTATTTTGCGTTTTTGCTTTGGAGCTGGGGTGGAAATGTTGACAGACATGGTGATGGCTAAGTGATCAGAGAGGGTGGGGTCGGAGCCAGAGAGGTGATGTAGATTTAGTCGAGTGGAGCAGACAAGGTCCAGAATGTGCCCACGGTTATGGGTGGGAAAATGTACGTGTTGAGTGAGGTTAATTTTGACCCCTTGTTGCCATTTTCAGGGAGCTAAGGGCCTGAACCCCCACAATCTTTCTGTTCATCCACATTCCTTATTGCTCTCCCATTTACAAAACCTGTCCTGCTCCTAGTTGACTTCCCAAAATGCATCGCTTGTTGGGATTAAATTCCATCTACCAGTACTCCACCCAACTTTCCCTCTGATTTATATCCTGCAGTTGCCTTAGACCTCGTGATGAAACCAATTGTAAAGTGTTGGCTATGAGACAATGGCATCCATCTAAAGAAGGGTCCCAACCCAAAGCATTGCCTATCCATGTCCTCCAGTGACACTGCCTGACTCGCTGAGTTACTCCAGCACTCTGTGTTCTACGCACATTTCCAGCATCTGCAGTTCTTTGTGTCGTCATGAGAATCTCTGTCACTTTATGGAATAATCTTCCTTTGAAGATATGATTTTGTTTTGATAA
This sequence comes from Rhinoraja longicauda, assembly GCF_053455715.1. NCBI lineage: Eukaryota > Metazoa > Chordata > Chondrichthyes > Rajiformes > Arhynchobatidae > Rhinoraja > Rhinoraja longicauda. The sequence goes on from NC_135965.1 coordinate 19,112,588, forward strand.
TGGCGCATGCAAATTTTAAACATTTTTTTGATGGTCAGGCCTAAAATGAAGCTTAACAGCAGCTTAGTCCTTTGTGTTTGCCACCCCAGAGTAAATGGTCGAGGCAGCTGGCCTCTAGATGAAGCAGAATCAGAACATTAAATACAAGGATCTCTTTAAAGGTTATATAATTTGGTTAATGCGATCAAAGGCTTACTGTGGTTTTAACCCAGTTAATGATCTCGGAGAAAGTGTTTGGACAAGATCGGAAAGAAGGAATCGTATGTTATTCAATGGCTCAATGATTCTTTGTTGTCACATGTGCTGAGGTACAGTGAAATTCTTTTTTGCATATAGTTCAGCAAATTATTACTAAACATAAACGCAATCCCAGATTAAATACAAAGTGTTCAGGAACAGTCCACTGTGACAGGCTTTGGCACCATTTACAAAGCCCAAGTTGCTTTCAGCCACGATCATTTTCAATGGCGGTGTAGGCTCGAAGGGCCGAATGGCCTACTCCTACATCTATGTTTCTATGTTTCTAAATGCAGCTGGCCATAAGGTTAGTTGTCCTGGTGGCTTTGCAGGGTTGGCATGGCCAAACAAATTTGTCCTCCAACACTGCTCTACCGCTCCGTGCCGCTGCAGGCCGTGCCCGTTCCGCACGCACGGTCTCCTGGAGCGGCGCTCCTTCCAGGAGAGTTCCAGGCTGCTCCCCTCTCACCTTAAATCTATGTACTCTGGTTCTTGATTCCCCTATGGGTAAAAGACTCTGTACGTTTACCCAATCTATTCCCCTCATGATTTTGTACACCTCTGTGAGATCACCCTTCATTCTCTGCGCTCCAATGCATAAAGTCCTAGCCTGCTCAACCTCTTCCAATAGCTCAGGCCCTCAAGTTCTGGCAACATCCTCATAAATCTTCTCTGCACCCTTTCTAGCCGACACCTTTCCTATAACATGGTGACCAAAACTAAATCCTCTTGGAAATCACTGTTAAAAATGATTTACTGTTATTCATCAACTACTAGTTAAGGAGCAGTAAAATAAGGCCCATGGTAATTTAAATAACTTGAGTTCAAACTCATCTAAAGTGCTAACACGGTGCTACATAAATGCAAGTGTGGTTATCTCTGCATCTACCCTGTCTATTCCAAATGGATTGTCTTGACAGCCCATGCCATTTGGGGAAGGCAATCCACCATCCTTGTGCAGTCTGGCTTAAATATGATTTCAGACCCAATGCTACCTGGACAACAATCACCTGCGTTTACAAGCTACAGAATTCAAGGGTAGCGCAATTCAAGCGAAACACAATCAGCACAGGTATCGTGATGCAGCTGGTCGAGCTACCCCACAGCATAAGAGACCTGTGTAATGAGTTTGTACATTTTCCCCGTAACTGCGTGGGTTTTCTCTGGGTACTCTGGTTTCCTCCCACATTCCAAAGATGTACAGGTTTGTAGGTTAATTGCCTTTGGTAAATTTTCCCTAGTGTGTAGGTATAGTGTTACTTGACAGAGCAGACTCAGTGGGCTTGCTTCTGCTTTGTATTTCTAACCTAAACCTGCGTTCAAACCAGATCTCTGGTGCTGTCTGCGTGGGTTTTACACGTGACCCACTTGAGTTTCCTCCAGGGTGCTTCGGTTTCCTTCCCCCATCCCTGAGACATGCAGGTTTGTAGGTTAATCGGCCTTTGTAAAATTGGGTCTGGTGTGTAGGAAGTAGATGAGAAAGTGGGATAACATAGAACTAGCATGAATGGGTGATTGATGGTCGGCGTGGACTCGGTGGGCCATCGGGCCTGTTTCCATGCCGTATCTCTAAACTAAATGTGACTCCATGAATTCATACGTTATCGGAGCAGAATTAGGCCATTCAGCCCAGCAAGTCTACTCCGCCATTCAATCATGGCTGATCTATCTTTCCCTCTCAACCCCATTCTCCTGCCTTCTCCTCATAGCCCCTGACACCCGTACTAATCAAGAATCTGTCAATCTGCGCCTTAAAGATATCCATTGACGGCTTCCACAGCCTTCAGTGGCAATGAATTCCACACCCTCTGATTAAAGAAATTCCTCATCATCTTTCTCAGCGTACATCATTTTATTCTGAGGCTATGGCCTCTGGTCCTAGACTCTCCTGCTCGTGGAAACATCCTCTCCACATCCACCATATCTAGGCCTTTCAGATTCCATCTCAGCTTGCCTGGAGACGTTCGGACTCCAGACCCATTGCTATGTGGTCAACTATCACCTGGCATTTCCAGCACTTTGTGTTTTGCTCAAGATTCCTGCATCTGCAGTATCTTATGGCTCCATAGACCATCTTTTGTTCTGTATGCTCCATTTCCTTTCTCACAACTTAAAACGTGTTTTACCTTCTAAATCCTCCCAATTCTGATAAATAGCCGTTGACTGGTAATGTCCAGATGTGTAGGAAGGAACTACAGATGCTGGTTTAAACCGAAGATAGACATAAAAAGCTGGAGTAACTCAGTTGGTCAGGCAGCATCTCTGGTGAAAACGAATAGGTGTCATCGTCCATTTTTCTCTATATCACCGCCTATTTCTTTCCATATCACAGTCTATATCTCTTGTTTCTCTTTCCCCTGACTCTCAGTCTGAAGAATGGTCTTGACCTGAAATGTCACCAATTCCTTTTCTCCAGAGACGCTGGCTGACCCATTGAGTTACTCCAGCTTTTTGGGTTTATCTGACTTGAAATGTTAGTTCTCCTTCCCTCTCCGTAGATGCTGCCTGACCTGTTGAGTATTAGCACCATTTTCTATTTTAATTACAGAGCGATCACAGACCTGATGTGAATCCTCACTGTGAAAGAAATCCATTTAATTTGTGCCGTTTGCTACTTAATTGTATGATGGATAACAAGCTAAATAATATTAGAGCTGTTGTTCATAAGAATGAGAGAGGTTTATGAGATAGCCCTGAAACATCGAGAAGTGCAGCATAACTGTGGCAAGTGTAGTGAAGTATATGCTAGTGATCTGACCTCCAAGCTAAACCAAAAAGGAATAGGAACTGGATAGACTATGGTGGAAAAAAAATAAACAAAAATAACTTTTGTGGTTTTTCAGATCCTGAACTTCAGATAACCTGTGGTTATGATCCATTTATGTTTCTGAAACTGAAAAGATTAGTTTAGTTTAGTTTAGAAATACAGCGTGGAAACAGTCCCTTCAGCCCACCGAGTCCGTGCCGACCATCGATCACTGTTCATACTAGTATGGTGTTATTCCACTTTCACATTTACTCCCTACGCACAAGGAGCAATTTACAGAGGCCAATTATCCTACAAACCTGCACGTCTTTGGGATGTGGGAGGAATCCGGAGCACCCAGAGAAAACCCACATGGTCACAGGAAGAATGTACAGACAGACCGCACCCGTAGTCAGGATTGAACCTGGGTTTTGGTGCTGTGAGGTAGCAGCTCTATCACTGGCCAGTATTTATACCATGAACAGCCTGACACTTTTAAATAAAGACATTATCTGTTCATTACTATATTGCTAGAGTTTGCTAATTACACCACTTTAGTGTTGTTTCATGTTGAAAGAGAGACAGCACTTCAGAAAACGCTTCAAACCCTTGGACTGTCCTAAGGTCAATGAATGCAGATGTGTGAAAGCTAAGGTGCAGAGACAATGGTTAATACACAAAAAGACACAAAGTGCTGGAGTAACTCAGTGGGCCAGGCAGCATCTCTGGTTAGGTGACGATTTGGGTCGAGACCTTCCTTCAGTCTGAAGAAGGGTCCTGACCTGAAACGTCATCTATCCGTGTTCTCCAGAGAATACTTTGTGGAACAGCTAATCTTTCCTTGTGATGTATCTCAAATGATTTAACGCATTTAGCGAACCTCTTTCCCAATGCAACATGGTGATCATTCCTGGCCCTCCCCAAAGGTTTCAAGCCCCTCATTTTAGACATCCTTGCGAACAATCTATAAATATCTTGTTTTTTCTTTTTGTAAATCACCAACAGAGCAGATGTGTGACAGTGATATAGAGCAGGGGAATTCCTTTGGAGTTTATCTATTTCTTTTTATTGGTATCTGTCTGATTTCGTGGGTTTTATTTGTATGTAGAGCAGTTTGCCCTGAAATGTACTGTAGGTATTCTGAGAATGGATGAAATACACAGGAATCCTAGATTTGGACAACTTTACTCTGATAAAGAATTCTGCAACTTCATTCCTATCACTGAAGCTCCCTTTTAAAACACTGAAATGATATTCTGTTCATCCAAAACATGACCTTTCTACAAGAGCATTCTTACTTTGCAAGTCTGTTTACCAAATGTGCATTCACCATGTCGGGTACATCTGTTTTACCAGACACCTGCCCCATCGATATTTAATTGACCTTTACTATTTGTGCACAAGTTTCCTTTACAAAACTGCGCTTTGAGTTATTGGAGATGAACATGGAACAGCACAGTCCAGGAACCAGCCCTTTGGCCCATAATGTTTGTGCTGAACATGATGCCAAGTCAGACTGATCTCATCTGCCTGCACATGATCGACATCCCTCTATTTCCTGCACTTCCATGTGCATATCTAAAAGCCTCTTAAACACCGCTATCGTATCTGCCTCCACCACCTGGCAGTGCGTTCCAAGCCCCCACCACCCGCTGCAAAATGAATTGTCCCAATAGTCAATAGTCAATTTATTTGTCACATACACATAAATGTGCAGTGAAATGAAAGATTACCCACAGTCCAACGAATAAGAGCAATAAAAATAAGCAATAACACACACAATCATAAACCAACACCAAACAAAAAGAAACATCCGTCACAGTGAGTCTCCTCCAGTCACCTCCTCACTGTGATGGAAGGCCAGAATGTATTTTCTCTTCCCTTGCCGTCTTCTCCCGCGGTCAGGCTGTTGAAGTTGCCACGTCGAGGCGGTCGTGGCTCCCGACATTGAAGCCCCCGCCAAGCAGAGAAAATCCCGTGGCCTATTTCAGGCCGCGCCGGACGGTGAATGGTCCGCGGCGGGCCGACCCAAGCCCCGCGATTAGGGGCGGGCGAAGACGCTGCCGCTGCCGCTGCCGCTGCCGCTGCCGCTGCCGCTGCCGCTGCCGCTGCCGCTGCCGCTGCCGCTGCCGCTGCCGCTGCCGCTGCCGGAGCTCCATCTCCATTAAACTTTCCCCCTCTCACCTTATAGCTATGCCCCCCAGTGTTGGACATTTCCACCCTGTCTACCCTATCTATGCTTCTTATAATTTTATGTATCGTTCTGTCATGTCTCCCCTGTACCTCCGACGTTCCGAAGAAAACAATCCAAGTCCAATGCGACCTCTCCCTGTAGTTGAAACCCTCTAATCCAGGCAGCATTCTGATAAACCTCCTCTGCACCCAAATGTTTAGCAACCAGGAGATCGCATAGGGATCTCTTTGTGTCCAATTGCTTATTTAAATTTTCATCTTGAAAATTGCTATTTATATTTTGATGTCAAGATTGTTGTCATTGGCCACTGATCCATTAATTATTTATTTTATTTTGGGGAAAAAATGGCAAATTTCAATGTGCAGCTGCAAAAACCAATTCTTTCAAACACGAGTTAGTTTGAACTGGACCAGAGCTATAGATAATTTGATGACTTTTTGATTGGTTGAGAGTCCCATCGACTCAGCCCGATAAACCAAAAGCATTTTGCAAAATCACCTACCTTTCCCCAGCGGGTACCTATACTTAGGTCTTAGTTCTGAGCTGTCTTTTACGCATTGGTTGATTTATTAACGTCGCAGACGAAATTGGTAATCTCTGTGTAATTTTAAAAAACAAAATTGACTTGGAAAGCTCGTCAAAATTTTTAATATGTTGAATTTATCTGAAGCGACTCAATTATGTCAGTGAAGTTTCACCATTTGGAAGAGTATCAGAAATGGAAATCAGGGGAGATGCCAGTACTAAGTTAGTGCAAGAGTTTTGACTGCCTCCTTGTATTCCTTTTCCACACATTTGCTTCCTTTCAATGGTTCAATGGTGCTTTATTTGTCACGTATGGAACTGCACAGCAAAATTCTTATTTTTCCATATATTATACATGCAGGCGCCGCCATTTTGGGCGCCTTATTCAATGTCCAAAGGTCGATGTGCTGGAGCAGATCCCGTGAACCGACATCCCTATTCTCTCCTCTCCTGGCCATCTTTATGTCCCGGGGGTGCTTCCTGCAGCCGACCTTGCAGTGCTGGAGGCATTACCCCAGTTCACCCTCCTACCGGCTCTTGCTCCTTGTGTCTGATGTCTCCACCTCCCCCCCTGGTCACATTGACCGATGAGCCCCGGATGGATTCTCGGTCCCGTCGACCAGCGGGACTTCGGGTGGGTTCCTCGTCCCGTCGACCAACAAGCCTTCGGGTGGGCCCCACCGACCGCCGAGCAGATGTTGCAGGATGAATTTGGAGTTGAGAGCAAAGGGGGGGGGAGGGGAGGGGGAGGGAGGAGGGAGGGGAGGGGGAGGGAGAGGGGAGGGAGGGGAGGAGGGAGGGGGAGAGAGGGGGAGGAGGGAGGGGGGGCTGAGGAGGGGAGGGGTGAGTGGGGGAGGAGAGGGTGCTGCACCAATGCAGGTTTGGGCCCAACGGGTCCACTAGGTCTAGTAATAGTTTAAATGTGGCCTCACTAACATCTTATACAACTGCAACATGACCTCCCAACTCCCTGACTGATGATGGCCAGTGTGCCAAAATGAAGGCCAGTGTGCCAAAACTGCAAGGCCATATCTGGTACAATTTTTCAGTCTGCAGAACTATTACCTACCATGTTTTGTCCTACCTGTCCTCTCCTCCAGCTTTCTTTCTCTACCCACCCACCCCCCCCCGCCCACTCCCCCTTACAATCATCCTGAAGAAGGGTACAGACCTGAAACGTCACCTTTCCATGTTCTCCAGAGGTGCTGCCTAACCCGCTGAGTTACTCCAACACATCGTGTCTTTTCTTTCTAAACCAGTATCCCCATTTCTACATTATTCCAGGTATTCATCATCTCAATAAATACATCTTTGTAATGTATACGGACTCCTGCTCCCTTCTTCAGCTTGATTGGTTTTATCTGCATCTTGACGAGAATTTCTTCACAATGTGACGTGAAATTTCTCAAGGCATCTGCCTTGTACGTTTGCATTTGCTATTGAGGAGATTCAGTGCCTTGTTCAATGTAAACAATGTAGGCTCATTAATGTAGAAGATCGAAGCACATGGTGCTGTTAAACCTTCGGATGCGAGGACTACCTTCCACAGACCATTACAAAGCCACTCTGACAAAGGGAATGAATACCGTGTCATTGATGGGGAAATTGGATGTGAAGTAAAAGGAATAGTCTTGATCTTACTGAATAAAACTGCTGAAAACTGCTTACTGCAGCTTTCATTCCAAACTGACGACATTATACGATACCACCCCAGCAACGGACTGTCCCAGCTGCTACGGTCAGGCAAATGCCTCCGCTGTCACGCTGTGAAAACAGAGAGGATGAGACGGAGTTTCTTCCCACAGGCCATCGGGACTGTTAACTATTATATCTCCAGGGACTAAATTTTTTTCTGTATTAATTAAAATTTTTATGCTGTCATTGTAATTTTTTTGTACAATCCGCAGGCATTGCCACTTTCATTTCACTGCACATCTTGTATGTGTATGTGACAAATAAACTTGACTTGACTTGTCTAGAAACAAAGAACTGCAACTATTGATTTATACCAGGGGTCTCCAAACTTTTCAGCATGAAGGCCACATTATATATTTGGCACATTTTTGCGGGCTGTAGGAAAAACCGACTTTGACCCGACTTTGGACTTTTTGTAAACGGCGCTAAAATATGGTGGTGACTTGTGCACGTGTGATCGGCGCTAAAATAATTCCACTGTGCAGTGCACACGTGACAATAAACCACCATTCATATAGGCTGCTAAAAAAAAAGTTTCCAAGCTACCACAGAACCCGCAGCACGGAACGTGCTTGCTGCGGGCCGGATATATTCTCGTGGCGGGCCAGAAGTGGCCCACGGGCCACAGTTTGGAGACCGCTGATTTTTACCAACGATAGACACGAAGAGCTGGAGTAACACAACTGAAGTAACTAAGTCTGAAGAAGAGTCCTGACCCAAAACTGCAGTTACTTCAGCACCTTGTGTCTGCAGTTCCTCATGTCTATATTATATCGTACACCTTGTGTTATACAGATAATTGCAAGGCAGCAGTGTAACTTCTTAATCTGGGTTTCATTCTTGCCCAGAGTAGGGGAATCGGGAACCAGACGGCATAGGTTTAAGGAGAAGGGGAAAAGATTTTATAGGAATGAGAGGGGTAACTGTTTCACACAATGGGTGATGGGTGTATGGAATGAGCAGAGGTGGTCGAGGCAGGGACTATAACAACGTTAAGATGCACGTATGCAGGCACATGGATAGGACAGGTTTAGTGGGATTTGGACCAAACGCAGGCAGGTGGGAGTAGTATAGATGGGACATGCTGGTGAGTGTGGGCAGATTTGGCTGAAGGGCCTGTTTCCCCGCAATGTGACTCTACGACTTTGACTCTGCTGTTCTATGGCTGTGTGACTCATTGTTCTATTTTCCCCATTATTTCATTTGTGCTTTTAATATCAGTTAATTTAGGAGCTGTAAGGCAATCTCTACCAGCTGTGCGAATGTGCCGCCGGTTTATTCAAAGTAATTTTGCACAAACATTGTGGGCCAAAGGGCCCGTTCCTGAGTTGCATTGTTCTATGTTCTTTAAGTACCCCAGGAAAGCAGTCAATGCGCCTAAATTCATGCCACAACCAAAAAGAAATATGGGGGAACATCAACTTGCCGTAGGACAAGAACCTGTGCCGCACTGTCCTGTTCCATGTTCTATAAAATGACACACCTCCCATTATGCTGGGAAATTTCTCCTGCCGCCATTGATTTTGTTCCTCTTCTCCCTCCTTTACAGAATGGACGCAGATTTTGACGAGGTACCTCCGTGAGCAACTGGCCAAAATAGCTGAATATTATCACGGTTCTGGAGGCCAAATTCCAGCTGCAACAGCAGCGGTGCCTGCTGAGGTGGAACAAGCAATTAAACAGTGGGAGTACAATGAGAAACTGGCCTTTTACACATTCCAGGTAGGTTGTGTTGGTGTGTTTGGTTGGATGTGTGTTTCTGGAGGCGGTACTGTTCTCTTGTCTATATTTCATCCCTCCCTTCCATAAACGCTTGCCATTAAATGGGTGCCAAGGTGACGCAGTGGTAGAGTTGCTGCCTTACAGTGCCAGAGACCCAGGTTCGATCCTGACTGCAGATTGACTGCAGGCTCTGTACGGTTCTCCCCGTGACCACGTGGGTTTTCTCCGGGTGCTCCGGTTTCCTCCCACACTCCAAAGACGAATAGGTTTGTTGGTTAATTGGCTTCGGTAAAATGATAAATTGTCTTTGGTAAAATGGTAAATTGTTCGTAGTGTGTAGAATAGTGCTAGTGTACGAGGTGATCGCTGGTCAGCACTGTATCTCTAAATTAAACTAAACTAAACTAAACTTATCTAAACTAAGTTTGAAATGAAGTAAAAATATTCAAAGGCAAGTACTTTGATTTGATCATATTTTGCTTGAGTAGGGTACAACCCAGCTATATGAAGGTTGAATTCTCAAATTTTAAGTAACTTCTACGAACACTCCCCTCCCATCCACCCTTGCCCCTTAATCTACCCTAGTCGTTTAACGAGCTCCACAGTTCACCCCATTTTATACCTCTTGAGATCACACCTTCCCGCGCCAACAATTGAGCTACCAGGGCACTACCCTGCCTGAGGACATTTGTTACCGGCCCTTATTTGTCCTAGTCATTTATTGCCTCCAACTCTTTTCCCCCCACTCTCTCCCACCCCTACTTTCAGTCTGAAGTATGGTTCCGTCCCGAATCATCATCTATCCTTTTTCTTGAGAGATGCTGTCTGACCCGCTGAGTTACTCCAGCACTTTGTGTCTATCTTTGGAATAAATTAACATCCGCTGTTTCTACACTTTGAATTTATCCCTCTGAATCTTGGGCAGTGTTGCTTCTTAGTTTAGAGATAGAGATACAGCCTGGAAACAGGCCCTTCAGCCAACCGAGTCCATGCCGACCGTCGGTCACCCATTCACACTAGTTTCATGTTAACACACTTCCTCATCCACTCTCTGCACTCTTGGGGGTAATTTTACGGAAACTAGAGCAATGGAGACCCGGGTTCGATCCTGACTATGGGTGCTGTCTGTACAGAGTTTGTACAGTCTCCCTGTGATCTCGTGGGTTTCCTCCGGAAGCTTCGGTTTCCTACCACATCCCAAAAATATACAAGTCTGTAGGTTCATTGGCTGCTGTAAATTATCCCCAGTGGGTAGGATAGGGTACGGGTGATCATTGGTCAGCATGAACTTGGTGGGCCGAAGGGCCTGTTTCCACGCTATATCTGAAGAAAAAATCTAAAGATCAGGCAGCATCTCTGGAGGACATAGATCTGCAGAAGGGTCCCGACCCGAAATGTCACCTATCCATGTTCTCCGGAGATGCTGCCTGACCCGCTGAGTTACTCCAGCACTTTGTGACTTTATTTTTTTTACTTTCAGAGTACACATGGTTGTATAGATTTGGCTGTTTAATGTTTTTTCCTGTGTATGGAATTTAATTAAACTGGTTAACTTTGCAATGGCACACAAAGGTGATGAACACACATTGTAGGTGTCACTGGGGAAAGATTCTCGCCGTGTAACTGAGATTTTAGGAGGGAATGGAGTGGTTAAAATGGAGAGTAAAAAAGCGCATGCCCCTTTGCGCGGGCGTCTTGCGTGTCAATCCAAAGTAATTTTAAATGCAAATATGATTTTATTCACCTCCTGTCTTTTATCTTCTGTATTGTCACGAATCTGTGATCAAACCATGGCAACCTAGTCGGCTCTGACAGAGTGCTTGCAGAGAGAAGGTAGGGGAATCGCAGAAAATTTCTCATGTGTAAAGAAGCCATTCAGCCTGTCGAGGCTGTGCTGGTTACTACCCATCCTAATTCAACACTCCAGCCCTTTAATGAGAGCCCTGTGAGTGAGATGGCTTATAATTTGTATTAAACACAGTGCTGGGGAAACTCAACGGGTCAGGCAGCATCTCTGGAGGACATAAATAGGCGACGTTTTGGATCTGGAATCTTCTTCAGACCTTTCTTCAGTTCTATCTCCGCCCACTGTGGAGTCTGAAGAAAGGTCCCGATCCGAAACATTGCCTGAACATTCCCTCCACATGGATTCTGTGGGCGCTGCCTTTATTTGACCAGCTTAGTCTCCGGGACCTTGTCAAAAGCTTTGTTAAAATTTGCATAGACTACTGGGAGGCACTGTGGAGCAGCGGTAGAGTTGCTGCCTTACAGCGCCAGAGACCAGGGTTCGATCCTGATTACGGGTGCTGTCTGTACGGAGTTTGTACGTTCTCCCTATGACCTGCGTGGGTTTTCTCTGGGAGCTCGGGTTTCCTTCCACACTCCAAAGACATACAGGTTTGTTGGCTAATTGGCTTGGTATAATTGTAAATTGGCCCTAGTGTGTGTAGGATAGTGTTTGTGTGCGCTGGTCGGCACCGACTCAGTGGGCCGAAGTGCCTGTTTCCGCATTGTATCTAAACTAAACTACATAGACAGCATACTGTCCTCTTGAATCGTCCTTGTTAGCATCTCCTCAAATGCAGTAAATCTATTCTTTACTTTAGACTTTAGATAGAGTGTGGAATGGAATAGTGGGTGTATGGAACAAGCTGTTGGAGGGGGAAGATGAGCAGGTACTATCACAACGTTTAAAAAAAAATTGGCAGGTACATGGATAGGACAAGTTTAGAGGGCTACAGGCCAAAGGTAGGCAGGTGGGACTAGTGTAGATGGGGCATGTTGGTCAGTGTGGGCAAGTTGGGCCAAAGGGCCTGTTTCCAGGATGTATGACTCGATGACATCCTTAGCTTATCAGAGATCTGTTTGAGTCTGATAACAGCGGGGAAGAAGCTGGTCTTGATACCTCATGTTGAAACTCCTGTGTAGCGTAAAATGACACGCATTGCAAATCGGTTGGAAACTCACAGCTGTCGAGCAAATGGGACTTAAAGTCATTTTGGCTTCAGTTCCCCTTTTCAAACCGTTAACAAGGACTTATTATTAACACCCTAGCTGTTTCTCTTTTTTCGTTGAGGTTTAGTTTTTGCCAAAACGCATTTGTCTGAGCAGTGCTTTGCTGAGTTGCCGTGATGTTGACAGGGTGACTCATTCGATAGATTTGCAACGATAAGCTCAGTGCTTGAGGAGAGAGCTCCCAGCTGTTTGAAGGGCGATGCCTTTTGTACGCTGCGTGTTTGGACCATAGACTTTAGAGATACAGCGCGGAGAGAGGCCTTTCTGCCCACCGTGTCCGTACTGATCAATGATCACCCCGTACACTAGCTCTAACCTACACTCTAGGGATAATTTACAATTTACAGAGACCAATTAACCAACAAACCTGCACGTCTTTAGAATGTAGGAGGAAACCGGAGCACCAGGAGAAATAAAGTGCTGGAGTAACTCAACGGGTCAGGCATCATCTCTGGAGAACATGGATATGCGACAATTTAGGTTGAGACCCCTCTTCAGACTCATCGTTCCAGCCTGAATAAGATTGCTGACCCAAAAAGTCGCCTATTCATGTTATCCAGAGATGCTGCCTGATCCTACTCCAGCATTTTGTGTCTTTTTTATTTTGTAAAGCAACGTATGCAGTTATGGGCTCCATCCTTTCTTGGCCATCTGTTGCAGGCCCTGATTTGTTCAGGTCTTTTCCTACCTCCAGTTCCCCCTTCCCCCCCCCTCCCCCCACTATACTTCCTGTCTGAAGAAGGGTTCCGACCTGAAGAAAGTGAGGGGAGGTGGAGGGGGGTGGGGGATGGTGGGAGAGCAGTGAGATTGTTCATAGAAGTTACCTGAAATTAGAGAATTTAACATTCATACCGCCTGGCCTAATGGGTTGGTTTTCTAATGCAGGCCCACCACCGATTTTTCGGCACCCGTGGTTCCAGAGCCTTGCCGTATTATCCATTTTGCTGGACCAAAAGATGTGAAGGGTTTTGGTGGGGCAGAGCTGCCGCCCGCAAAGTTGGCTGCGGAGGTTGTCTATGGGAACGGATCTGCCGGCTACGGCTGAGCCAGAGTTCCAGAGCCCCGGCCGCAGTGGGTAAATTCGACCCACCGATCGGCGCCGAAGTCCCGTTGAGGCCAAGTTCAGCTGCCTCACCCGGCCTAGGTGCCACGTTTTCCGAGGGACTTCCCTGGGGGATTTCAAGTGCGCTATCGTAATTTTGTCCGGATTAAAGGAAGCACCACCAGTTACCGGAAAATCGATGGCGGACCTATATTATATAGTAACTGATCGAACATACATACATTTTAAAGTTTTCAGGGTTCATGGATTACAATCATCATCCATCATTGTTCACACTTGCAGAAATAAAATGTCTAAATTTGTCTTTGAGCCAGCAAGCAGGCAGCAAACGTTCTTTCATCACACCCCCTCTCAGTAGCCTTTGGCTGTGATTCATTTAAGGCACCAATATGATCATCCCAGAATTAAACATGACTTAATTCGTCTGTGGAGCTTGGTCAGTAATGTTGCTCAGTGAAGTGAAAATTAGGGAACTAACTCTTTGCACAATGAGTCTTGCCAGATTGGTTAGAAAATGGAGATGCAAAGAACTGCAGATGCTGGAATCATGTGCAAAACACAAAGTGCTGGAAGAACTCAACGGGTCAGGTAGCATCTGTGGAAGGAATGGATAGGCGGTGTTTCAGGTCTGAGCAACCTTCAGACTGACCACATCTGAAGAAGGTTCCCATCCCGAAACATTGTCTATTCCCTCCAGCAATTTGTGTTTTGGTTAGCAGAATAATTGTACGTCTAAGGTATCTCAGCAGAGCAGGCAACATTTCTGGAGAACGTGGAGATGTGACATTTTGGGTCAGCACCCTTCTTCAAACTGGAAGGAGGAGTCTGAAGGAGGATCTCAACCCAAAAAGTCACCTATCCATGTTCTCCAGAGATGCTGCCTGACCCGCTGAGTTACATCAGCACTCAATCTCTTTAAAAAAAAAAAGTTTTCTTTCCTTGAAACATTAATCCTGCTTCATTTTCCACAGATGCTACCTGACCTGCAGAATATTTTCTTATTTTCTGTTCAAATCCTGTTGTATTTATTGATAAATGGTCTGAAATGTGCAGAGTTGCTGCTGCTGTTAAAGTGTGCTAAGCTGACATAAACCATTGAACCATTAAACCATTGAACCATTATACATTTCACCACCATTTATGGAATTGGGGTCTGAACCTTGATAGTCCATTGTTGACCCCCACAGCGTAGCGAGATATTGATTGACATTACAACTAACATTACAACTTTCGTGTAGTTTGGGCCATTACTCTCCTGTCAATTCATGGCTGAACACCTGGGGTGGCGCTGTGGGAGAGTTGCTGCTTTACAGGGCCGGAGATCCAGGTTCGATCCTGACTACAGGTGCTGCCTGTGCAGAGTTTGGACGTTCTCCCTGTGACCATGTGGGTTTTCTCCAGGTTTTCAGAGGGTGTTTTTTACACAGAAGGTGATGGGTGCCTGGAACGCGTTGCCAAGGGTTGTGGTGGAAACAGGTATAATAGTAGCATTTAAGAGACGCTATTACTACCCCCTAATGCAGGCATCAGAGGGCGGCACAGTGATGCAGCTGTAGAGTTGCTGTCTTACAGAGTCAGAGACCCAAATTCTGACTACGAGTGCTGTCTGTGCAGAGTTTGTACGTTCTCCATGTGACCGCGTGGGTTTCCTCCGGGTGCACACGTTTCCTCCCACTTGATGAGCAGACTTAAGCCATTTGTCCCATCAAGTCTACTCCGCCATTCAATCATGGCTGATCTATCTTTCCCTCTCAACCCCATTCTCCTGCCTTCTCCCCATAACCCCTGACCCCCCTGCACTAATCAAGAATCTGTCAATCTCCACCTTAAAAATATTCAATGATTTGGCCTCCACAACTGTCTGTGGCAATGAATTCAACAGATTCACTACCCCCTGAATAAATAAATTCCTTCCTCGTCTCCTTTCTAAAGGTGCGTTGTTTTATTCTGAGGCTGCGCCTTCTGGACCTGGACTCTCCCACTAGTGGAATCATCTTCTCCACATCAACATTTCTGGCGCCATTGTGTGTAATTCCAGTTTTTAGAGATACATTGTGGAAACAGGCCCTTTGGCCCATCGTGTCTGCGCCGTCCAGCGATCCCCATGCACTAGCACTATCCTACACACTGGGGACACTTTACAATGTATTCTAAAGCCAATTACCCTACAAACCTGTATGTCTTTGGAGTGTGGGAGGAAACTGGAGCACCCAGAGTAAACCCACGCAGGTCACGACGAGAACGTGCAAACTCCACACAGACAGCACCCTTGGTCAGGATTGAACCTGGATCTCTGGCGCTGTAAGGCAGCAACTCTACTTTGTGAAGTGTTTGTAGTGGTGCGAGTTTCTTTTTGTAAGTTGTAAATGACCACTAATTATTCAAGAGAAGCCTGTTTTAACCTGCTGCCACGTCTTGTTTCAGGACGGGATGTTGGAAAGACACGAGTATTTGACTTGGATCCTGGAAGTTCTGGAGAAAGTCAAACCAGCCGATGATGAGCTGCTGAAGCTACTACTGCCTCTGATGCTTCAGGTAAACGGGCCGAGGGTTTGCTCTCTCTCTCTCTGTGAAGATGAGTCTTGTGTAATAAAGTAGAAGAAAGAAAGATGATTTAACATAACCAGCTGGCCCTCTCGGTTCCAGGTTGTTTACCAAGCTCCATTTGTCTTGAGGGGCGGGCTCAGTGGCGTGGCGGTAGGATTCCATTTTTTGAGGATTCTCCCTGTGTCCATTCACAAAATGATAGATCTTCCCGTTGATGGTACAATGAGGTGGCCTCGGCAAGATCATAAGACATAGGACATAGGATGAGACATAGGGGTGGCACAGTGATGCAGCAATTTACAGAGGGCCAATTAAGCTACAAACCCGCACGTCCTTTGGGATGTGGGAGGAAACCGGAGGAAACTCACGTGGTCAAAGGGCGAAGGCTCAGGCAGCACCCAATGTTGCGATCGAACCCGGGTCTCTGGCCCTGTGAGGCAGCGTCTCTACCAGCAGGAGGTGAAATGAATGCAGGGAGAATGGCTCGATGTTACTTGAGAACTTGATGTTTCTTGCCCAGAGAAGGGGAATCGAGAACCCGAGGACATAGGTTTAAGGTGAGGGGGGAAAGATTTAATAGGAATCTGAGGGGTAACTTTTTTATACAAAGGGTGGTGGGTGTATGGAACGAGATGCCGGAGGAGGTTGTTGAGGCAGGTACTATTGCAATGTTTAATAAGCATTTAGACAGGTACATGGATAGGATATGTTTAGAGGGATTATGGGCCAAACGCAGGCAGGTGGGACTAGTAAACGGTCAGTGGTCAGTGTGGGCAAGTTGGGCCGAACGGTCTTTTTCCACACTGTATGCCTCAATGACCCTATGGCTCTGTAAAAGATGATCTACCACTGACTGACCACTTTCCTTTGTTTCAGTATTCGGAAGAGTTTGTCCAGTCGGCCTACCTGTCCCGTCGCCTTGCTTATTTCTGTGCCAAGAGGCTCTCGGCTCTTCTGAGTGAAAGCTCCTCGAATCTTGTTGCTGCACATTCACCACATATGATCATTGGCTCCAATAATCCAGCCCTGGCTGCTCCCAGTCCTGCCGCTCCCACTGCCGCCATGAGTCCAGTCCAGCCAGCCCCCTCGGACTTTCACTCGTGTCCACAGCATCGTCCTTTAGTTTACGGTCTCAGTTGCATGTTGCAGGTGAGTGATCTTCCCCTCCAAACTTCAGAACTGTCGCAGTGTTGCAACTACAAGTTTTGATAAGGTTTTGCCTGTCCAGGCTTTTTGAGTGTGTTTTTGAGTGTGTTTTTGAGTACGTTTTTGAGTATATTTGCACTAATGTCTTGTTTTTCTTTGCTCACTTCTTCTTTCCACTGCCGATAGACACAAAGTGCTGGAGTAACTCAGCGGGTCAGGCAGCATCTCTGGAGAAAATGGATTAGTGTTGTTTTGCGTCCCAATCCGAAATGTCACCTATTCTTTGGTCACCTTATTCATGAATTAGTCATGTTTTGGGTCGAGAGTCTTCTTCAGACTGAAGAAGGGTTTCGACCCGAAACGTCACCTATTCATTTTCTCCGGAGATGCTGCCTGACCCGCTGAGTTACACCAGCATTTTGTGTCTATCTTTGGTATAAACCGGCAACTGCAGTTCCTTCCTACACTTTTCTTTCCACTGTTGTGTAGTAGAATGTATGTATAATTTGTGCGTTTGTCTGGGTTTATGAGCCTGTGATGCTGCTGCAAGAAAGATTCATTTACAATACAATGCAATACAATATATCTTTATTGTCATTGTACAGGGGTACAACGAGATTGGGAATGCGCCTTCCATACGATGCAATAAATTAATTAGCTAGTCAGTATTAATTTAAACAACCCAATGAAACAAATTAGAACAGTTTTAAAACAGAATAAAGTGCAAGTAGATCTGTGCCGGATCACTGTGCGATGTGACCATCCGGCTCAGCAGGACCGGTTCAGAGTAGCTATGGCCCTGGGGATGAAGCTGTTCCTGAGTCTGGAGGTGCGGGCGTAGAAGGCCTTGTATGGTCTGCCCAATGCCCATTTCTCCCTCCCCCCCCCTTAATATCAGTCTGAAGAAGGGTCCCGACCTGAATCCATTTCTCCCACTGCAGCTGCAAGAAATATTCCTTTATCAGCCTCATGTCTTTAAGTTCTTAATCTTTGTATGAGGGGGAGATTTGGGCAAATTTAAAGAGCAATGGATTCTGATCTTGAAATGTGTACTGATTCCTGGCTTTAATAACCAGATTAGAGTTCTATTGTCAAAGTCTTTTCTGGATCATTTAGAGCGGCTCAGTGGCACGGCTGGTAGAATCTCTGCCTCACTGTGCCAGAGTCCCGGGTTCAATCCTGACCTTGGGTGCTGTCTGTGTGGAGTTTGCATGTTCTCTCTGTGACCGCATATATTTCCTCCCACATCCAAAAGACGTGTGGGTTTGTCGGGTTATAGGTCTCTGTATATTGCCCCATGTGTGTAGGGAGTGGATGAAAAAGTGGGATAACATAGAACTAGTGCACAAAGATTGTCGATGGTCAGCGCGGGCTCGGTGGTACGGAGGGCCTGGTTTCCATGGTTTCCATGCTAAACTAAAACTAATTGAGTTCGAGTTTGAGTTCAGTTTATTGTCACGTGTACCGAGGTACAGTGAAAAGCTTTTGTTGCGTGTTAACCAGTCAGCGGAAAGACAATACATGATTACAATTGAGCCATCTACAGTGCACTGAAACACGATAAGAAATGCTGCTGTTGGAGTGGAGGTTTAAAAGAGTGAATGTGTGATAGTTGCAGATCCACTTCTGTGACCAGCACACAAAGAGTCGCCTGGGTTGGGCGCCATCTTTAATTAAAGGGAGACTCTGCATTTCTGATCTAGTAACAGGATGACTGATAATATGCCGTGTGTGCAGGGGGTGAGATACCTGAGAGCAATGTTCGGATGGTGTCCGACAGAGGGCCTCAAGTCTCACCCATATTGAGAGTTGGGAGTTGTGTATCAATCAGACAGGGCATAATTTCCCCAAAAGCCATCTTTTAATTATTTTGGTTTATGCAAATTGTGATCAATTTTCCTCGTGCTGGAATATTAGGAATGCGGATTTAATTAATGACCTTTATTCCTTAGAAACAAGGAACTGTAGATACTGTACATAGATACGTTCTACGTTCTCCAGTGATGTTGCCTGTCCATGTTATAGAGTTTGAGTTCTACAGCGTGGAAACAGACTCCTTGGCCCAACCTGCCACGTCGACGAACATGCCCCATCTACACAAGTCTCACCTGTGTGCGTTCGGCCCAGATCCCTCTTAAACCAATCCTATACCTGCTTTGAACTGTTTTTTTAAACGTTGTGATAGAAGCTGCCACATCTACCTCCTCTGGCAGTTTGTTCCATATGCCTACCACCCTTTGTGTGCAAAAACATTTGCCCCTCAGGTTCCTCTCAAAATCTGTCCCTCCTCACCTTAACCCTATGTCCTTTGGTTCTTGATTTCCTGACTGAGTAAAAGATTTTGTGCATTTACCCAATCTATTCCATGTTTTCCTGAGATACTGACTGACCCGCTGAGTTACTCCAACACTTTGCGTCTTTTTAAAAATCCTTTTTCCTTGCCATGTTGTCAATTAAGCTCCTTGTTGCTTATCTTTGGAATTTGAGGATTCCCTTTTTTTGAGCATTCTCCTTGTGTCCATTTACAAAGTGGTTAATCTTCTTACTGATGGTACAATGAGGTGGCCTAGGCAAGGTCATAAGACATGGGCTGCAGGATGAAACATATGTGGCGGCACAATGACGCAGCGGCAGAGTTGCTGCCTGACAGTGCCAGAGACCCGGGTTCCACCCTGACTACGGGTGCTGATTGTACAGTGTTTGCACGTTCTCCCTGTGGGTTTTCTCTGGGTGCTCCGGTTTCCTCGCACACTCCAAAGATGTGCAGGTTTGTTGGTTAATAGGTAAAACAACAAGTCAAACGGTCCCCAGTGTGTAGGATAGTGTTTGTGTACGGGGTAATCACTGGTCGGCGTGGACTAAGTGGGCCGAAGAGCCTGTCCCACGCTGTACCTCTAAAGTCTAGGGTGGAAATCTCACCCTCCGTCCCACGCACACGCACACAATTTCTTATTTTTCTCCCCCTTTTTTTCACTCCTGTTCTTGTCCCATTCAATCACCATGAGTCAAGCTGAAGCATAAATTCTTTATTGCGTGAATGGTCAGAGGGTACAATACACCGTGCTGTCGTCTCCCGTGCCAAGTTCCCTCAGAACCCCTGGAGGCTGAATCCCACTCTACCAACAGCTGGCTAGCATTTAGAAAAACCCGGACTGGATCGGAAACCGGATATACCTCGTAGAACACAGATACGATCAAGTCAGTCAATATGACTGGCCCACGTCCTCCCTCTTAGAATTAAGCTTACGACTAACGATACCTATATATTAAAACTCTCGTTTGTTACCTTGTTTGTGACTGAACTTCAGCCAAAACGGTACACGATAGCGCGACAATTTTAGGCCCACCTTACTCACCATTGTCACTTTAGTGATAATGCAAGTATTTTTTATTGAAATCGGTGTTATATTTTTAAAGTTATTCACATTTTTAAGTTTAAAAGGAGGGGAGAGGGAGGGGGGAAGGGGGGAGTGGGGGAGAAGGGAGAGGGGAGGGGGGGTTGTGGAGAGAGGGGAGTGGGGGAGGACAGGGTGCTGCACCAATGTAGGAGAGGTTTGGGCCCAACGGGTCCACTTGGTCTAGTATATATATATATAAACTACGTGAAGAGTGACCATGGGATCGCAGTGTTTATTCGACAGCTCCAGTAAGGAAGGTATGTTTAGACTAATTCCATCTACCGCTGGCAGATATTCCTCGATGTTTACAGGAGAGTTATCAGAGGCTTTGTGGGAAGACTCGGATGGAAGCAGCTGCACAGCTTATTTAGACTCAGACCTGCTCACACGGGAACGGCAGCATCTGAAGAAATGAATGATTACGCTCACAACCATGGCAAATTGTCACAAAAGCCAGGCACTGTTGACGGATGGCCGTGTGCGAGCCTCCACAGTTAGCACATCTGTTAATAAATGGAGCACCAGACCTACCAGGCACATTCATTGGCTAGCGTTGCGTCCTGAAATCCGTGCCCGCAGCATCCGCATCATAAGTGGTGTGTGGTACCGAGCTCCAAGCCTTAAAGTGTGTATCTGCTGCCTCGTGGATACAGTGCTGCTCAGCCCTGTGGAGCGTGAGCTCCGAATCACGCAGAAGTCATTCTCACCTTGTCATTGAGAATGACACATACGAGCCTGCCTCTTATGAGCTCGTCGCAAAGATCACCAAACCTGCACTTGCTGGCAATGTGTTTCAGCGAGTTTATGTAAGCCTCCACAGGCTCTCCTTGGTTTTGGCTGCGCACAAAAAACTTGTGGCGCTCCTTAGTGAGATTGGTTTGTGGGTCACAAAGTTGGATCATGGATAGACTCTGCTGGGATGACCACAGCACCCGTGACATCATGTACAGCTGCTGCGTAAACGAACAGCTTCGCACGTCGAATGGCCTCCAAGACAGCCAAGCCAAGGAAAATAGATGCATGGATCCCTGGGGCTTTATCATCGTGCGCTGCATCCATGTACACATCGGATTCTTCCTCAAAGCTACGCCAACGTTCTCCGATGTCCACATCAAACACTAGCTGCTCGGGCTTGCGAAAGGAGTCAGTCATGGTAGAACGGGTTAAAGTGTGAAAACTCTAAACTGAAACTCGATGAAGGAGTGATTCTCCACTCCTGACACCATGTTCTTGTCCCATTCAGTCACCATGAGTCAAGCTGAAGCATAAATTCTTTATTGCGTGAATGCTCAGAGGGTACAATACATCGTGCTTTCATCTCCGCGCCCAGTTCCCTCTGACCCCCCTGGTGGCTGAATCCCACCCTACCAACAGCTGGTTAGCATTTAGAAAAACCCGGACTGGATCAGAAACCGGATATACATCATAGAACACAGACACGATCAAGTCAGTTAATATGACTGGTCCACAACTCCTTCTCGCAAGGATATAAGTAATATTCTAATATGTGTTTCCACTGCTTTCTTGAGCAGCTGCTGCAGTGCCACTTGGGATTTTGAGCATTATTTCCATCAATTCTGTTGTGAGAATTTGCTGCAAAGTCCATTGTGGACCTCTGGGGATGGGGGGCGCGGGGCGGAGGGGGGGGGGGGGGGGGTGCGTTAGAGAGAAATAAATCACCCATTTCATAATCCTAAAGAAAGACGCATAATGCTGGCATAACTCAGCAGGTTAGGCAGCATCCCTGGAGAACATGAATAGGCGGCATTTCGGGTCAGAACCCTTCATCAGACTGATTGCAGGGGAGTGGGAAAAGAGGAGGGGCAGCACAGAGCAAGGAGGAGGGGCAGCACAGAACAAGTAAACATAGTTTAAGTTTTTGGTTTTAGAGATACAGCATGGAAACAGGCCCTTCGGCCCATCGAATCCACACTGACCAGCGATCCCCGCACACTAACACTATTCTACACACACGACGGACAATTTACAATTTTACCAAAGCCAATTAACCGACATAAGGTCAAAAGGTCATTAGTGACAGGAGCAGAATTTGGCCATTCGGCCCATCAACACTACTCCGCCATTCAATCATGGTTGATCTATCTCTCCCTCCTAACCCATTTCTCCTGCCTTCTCCCCATAACCCCTGACTCCCTACAAACCTGTACGTCTTTGGAATGTGGAGGGAAACTGGAGCTCCTGGAGACAACCAACTCAGGTCAGGGGTGCAACATATAAACTCCGTACAGACAGCATCTGTAGTCAGAATTGAACTCGGGTCCCAAGCCCTAAGAGGCAGCAACTCTACCGCTGCACCACTGTGTCTCCCACAGATGAGGGAGTTTTTAGACAGGCAGATTGTTTGACAAAGGCCAAGATTGAAAAGACAGGTGTGAGCACGAAAAGGATAAAGAGTTAATCCTGTATTCCAGCTTTCTGTGTTTAATTGCACAGTAGTTTTCAATCTTATGTAAATACCTGTCACCATTCATTTACAAAGTCTGTTTTTGTTCTTTCCACAGACAATAACTTTATGTTGCCCCAGTGCCTTGGTGTGGAACTATTCCACAAACGAAAGCAAAAGCAACAATCCTGGCTCACCACTTGATCTACTCCAAGTGGCTCCTTCGTGTTTACCCATGCCAGGGGGAAGTTCCACCTTCAATCAGCAGGTAACGATGGGCAGAACGTCCTGGCACGCTGGTTCGATTTCCCACCCGGTGTATTTAGCGTTACGCGATGGATTGTTGGATGCGTAGGGATAGACAAAACCGGAATTGTAGGGTCAAGTATGCACGGAAACGGCTTCGTTTTTTTAGTTTAGTTTAGAGATACAGAGTGGCAAGAGGCCCATCGGCTCACCGAGTCCGCGGTGACCAACGATCACCTGTTTACTAGGACTATCCTATACACTGAGGGCAATTTACAGAATCGACCTACAAACCCGCATGTCTTTGGAGTGCGGGAGGAAACTGGAGCACCCTGAGAAAACCCACACGGCCACAGGGAGAATGTACACACACGCATATACACACACGTATATATGTGTGTAGACACATATAAATGCATGTACATACATACACACACACACTATGTACGCACACATACATGCATAGAAGAAAGACACAAAATGCTGGAGTAACTCAGCGGGTCAGACAGCATCTCTGGAGAAAAGGAATAGGTGACGTTTTGGGTCAAAACCCTTCTCCAAGCGAAATATCACCTATTCTTTTTCTCCAGAGATGCTGCCTGAACTGCTGAGTTACTCCAGCATTTTGTGTCTATCTTCAGTGTAAACCAGCATCTGCAGTTCCTTCCTATACATACATGCATGCATAAAGTGTGTTCACACGCAGGTACACGCTGTAACTTGCACACTACCTTGCGCCTGTGTTCTATCTTGGTCACTACTGAGCCATCTTGCTTCAATGCTTCAGGTCCGAGCCAAAATCTACGAGGTGGAGCAACAGATCAAGCAGCGGGGACGAGCGGTGGAGGTACGGTGGTCTTTCGACAAGTGCCAGGAGTCCACTGCAGGTAAAGTTGTATTTTGCACAGCGGAAAATACATGGCGGAAGCGGAAAGCTTGTGGCTATCTCAGCCTTCTCCTCTGAACGATGCATCATTGTCTCAATGGCCACCTCAGAAAACTTAATTATTGGTCTTTTGGCAGCACTGCAGTAGGCCACTCGGCCCTTCTGGATGAACTGGCCCTTTTCTCGTAAGTTTTCTGATTCCCCTTCAAGTTTAGTTTATTGTCATGTTTAGTTTAGTTTAGTTTTTAGTTTAGAGATGCAGCGCGGAAACAAGCCCTTCGATCCAATGAGCCCCGCACACTTACACTGTTCTACGCACACTAGGGCCAATTTACAATTTTACCAAAGCCAATTAGCCTACAAAGCCTGTACGTCTTTGGAATGTGGGAGGAAACCACACATGCCGGAGAAAACCCACGCAGGTCACGGGGAGAACGCACAAACTCCGTACAGACCGCACCAGTAGTCAGAGGTATCACAAAATGCTGGAGTAACTCAGCGGGTCAGGCAGCATCTCGGGAGAGAAGGAATAGTTGACGTTTCGGGTCGAGACCCTTCTTCAGACTGAATATTCTCTTAACTTTATCTTACACTCCCCTCCACTCCCACCTCCCTCCTTGCCCCTTTCCACCACCCCAAGTCATCTTACCAGTTCACAGTTCTCTTGAGATCACACCTTCCCTAGCCAACAATGGACCTACCAAGCACCGCCCTACCTGAGGTCATTTGTACCTGGCCCTGAATGGTCCTGGTTTCATCTCACATCCAGCTCTTCAAACCTCCCCTCCCCCCCCCCAACCCCTACTTTCAGTGTAAAAAAGGGACCCTACCCAAAACGTCACCCATCTTTTTTTCTCCAGAGATGCTGCCTGACCCGCTGAGTTACTCCAGCACTTTGTGTCTATGACCCAAAATAAACCTTTGTGGTCACAGGAAAAGAGAGAGAGAGTGTTTGTCATACTTACTGCCAACAGAATAATGAAATTATTTATTGCTGCAGCTTACCAGGCCTGCAGATGCAATAGCACAGATATAATACGTAAATAATAATAATCAAAACTACAATAAATAAATATCAGTAATTCTAGGTAATCATAATATTGCAAACTCCAAGCGGAGAGCACCCAGGTCAGGATTGAAACTGGAGTCGCTGGGATTGTGGGGCAACAGCTCTACCAGAAGCGTCATTGTGCCACCCTCGAACCCTCGAGACCTGGTACTTATTAATCCCTAGGAAGTTATGAATCTGATGAACCCTGAATTCCATGCTCAAGGGCTTATTTTGACTGGCAAAGAGTGTAGGAAGGAACTGCAGATGCTGATTCAAACCGAAGATGGACACAAAAAGCTGGAGTAACTCAGCTGGTCAGAGAGCGTCTCTGGAGAAAAGGAACAGGTGATGTTTCGGTTCGAGACACTTCTTCAGACTGGATAGACTAGCATTTATTTCGAGAGGACTAGAATATAAAAACAGTGATGTAATGCTGAGGCTCTTTATAAGGCACTGGTCAGAACGCATTTGGAGTATTGTGAGGAGCTTTAGGCCCCATAGCTGAGGAAGGATGTGCTGGCGCTGGTGAGGGTCCAGGAATGAGTGATCCCAGGAGAATGCTCCCAGGAATGAATGGTTTAAAATATGATGAGTGCTTGACGGCACTGGGTCTGTACTCGCTGGAGTTCAGAAGGATGAGGAGGGACCTCATTGAAACTTACTGAATAGTGAAAGGCCTGGATAGAGTGGATGTGGACAGGATGATCCATTAATGGGAGAGTTTAGGACTAGAGGCCATAGCTTCAGAATAAAAGAACGTACCTTTATGATGAAGGAGATGAGAAGAAAATTTTCATTCAGAAGGTGGTGAATCTGTGAAATTCATTGCCACAGATGGCTGTGGACAATAGACAATAGGTGCAGGAGGAGGCTATTCGGCCCTTCGAGCCAGCACCGCCATTCAATGTGATCATGGCTGATCATTCTCAATCAGTACCCCGTTCCTGCCTTCTCCCCATACCCCCTGACTCCGCTATCCTTAAGAGCTCTATCTAGCTCTCTCTTGAATGCATTCAGAGAAATGGCCTCCACTGCCTTCTGAGACAGAGAATTTCACAGATTCACAACTCTCTGACTGAAAAGGTGTTTCCTCATCTCAGTTCTAAATGGCCTACCCCTTATTCTTAAACTGTGGTCCCTTGTTCTGGACTCCCCCAACATTGGGAACATGTTTCCTGCATCTAACGTGTCCAACCCCTTAATAATCTTATACGTTTCGATAAGAACTCCTCTCATCCTAAATTCCAGTGTATACAAGCCTAGTCGCTCCAGACTTTCAACATATGACAGTCCCGCCATTCCGGGAATTAACCTAGTAAACCTACGCTGCACGTCCTCAATAGCAAGAATATCCTTCCTCAAATTTGGAGACCAAAACTGCACACAGTACTCCAGGTGCGGTCTCACTAGGGCCCTGTACAACTGCAGAAGAACCTCTTTGTTCCTATACTCAACTCCTCTTGTTATGAAGGCCAACATTCCATTGGCTTTCTTCACTGCCTGCTGTACCTGCATGCTTCCTTTCAGTGACTGATGCACTAGGCCGTCAATGGATATTTTTAAGGCAGAGATTGATAGATTCTTGATTAGCACCGTCAAGGGTTTTGGGGAGAAGGCAGGAGAATGGGATTGAGGGGGAAAAATAGATCAGCCATGGTTGAATGGTGGAGTAGACTAGAAGGGCCGCCTAATTCTGCTCCGAGAACCTATGAAACAAAATCACATGGCATTGTGTGCCATAGATCTTTCTGAAATCCCATTCCAGTGAAGGCACTGGAGCTAAACACAAAATGCTGGAGTAACCAGGCAGCATCTCTGGAGAAAAGGAATAGGTGATGTCTCGGGACAAAACATTTGTTCAGACTGGGAGTCAGGGGAGAGGGAAACTAGAGGTATGAAAAGCCGACACCGATGACCAAGGAAAGATGGAGCCTACAATGGTCCATTGTTGGCTGTGGAAGAAGTGATAAAGAAGGGATATATTGATACGAACAAAGGAACTGGCAGGACAACTAGTGTTGGGGGAGGGGAGAGAGCGGGAATGCTGGGGTTACTTGAAATTAGAGAAATTAATATTCATACCACTGGGTAATAAGCTGCCTAAGTGAAATATGAGGTGCTGTTCCTCCAATTTGCATGTGGCCTCACTCTGCCAGTGGAGGAGGCCCAGGACAGAAAGGTCAGTCTAGGAATGGGAAGGGGAGTTAAAATGTTTGACAACCGGGAGATTGCCAAACACTGGAACGGCAGCTTCTTTTGTTCAATGTTTCTGAACAGGTTTTGATTTTAGAAAGCTGTAAGTTAACATCCTGCCATTAGGTGGTGCCATTGAGTGCTCTACTGGTGACAACTGCTGAAATCTCATTTTGTAATGAAGGAAGCTTTTTAAGTGTTACTGTGCAGGAATAGGCTGTTTATCCATCATGCCTGTGCTGGCTCTGTGATAAAGCTGTCCAATTACTCCCCCTCTATCTCCATGGCCTTCAAAATATTAGCATTTCAAGTGTTTATCCAATCTGATTTGGTAGTTATCAAAAGAGTTTAATTTAGTTTATTGTGACTTTAACCGAGGTACAGTGAAAAGCTTTTTGTTGCATGCTATTCAGTCAGCGGAAAGGCTATATATGATCACAATCAAGCCATCCACAGTGTATAGATACAGGGTAAAGGGAATAATGTTTAGTGCAAGATAACATCCGATCAAAGGTTGTCTGAGGGTCTCCAATGAAGTAGATGGGAGTTCAGGACTACTCTGTAGTTGATAAAAGGACGGTTCAGATGCCTGATAACAGCTGGGAAGAGGCAGTCCCTGAATCTGGAGGTGTGCATTTTCAAAGCTACAAGTGAGCTGCGATCTATTTGGGTCAGTGAGGTTTTGTTTATTAATATTAATTGTTTTTCGTTCCTCGCTTTTTGTCTTTCCCATAGGTTTTACAATCAGCAAGGTCTTGCACACGTTGGAAGTGCTGGATCGCCATTGCTTTGATAGATCTGATTCCACCAACTCTCTCGACAGCCTCGATCACAAGATATTTGGTTCCAGCCAGGGCAAGGAGAGCCAAGAGGTGAGTGGTTTCAATGCCTTTTGTGTCCACTACTCGTGAAACATGCGGAAACAAGGAACTGAAGATGCTGGCCAATACGTACAAAGTGCTGGAGTAACTCAGCGGGTCAGGCAACATCTCTGGAGAACATTGACATGTCTGAAGAAGGGTCCCAGCCTGAAACATCTTTTCCAGAGATGCTGCTTGACCCGCTGAGTTACTCCAGCACTTTGTATCTTCCATTTTATACTATGCCTCAACCTATTCTTCCCTAAGAACCTGTAATTTTATTCTTTATTGATATTGAAAGCCAGTACTAAATCCATTTTGACCATCTTTTTTGGGCATTGTATTCCTGAGCAACTCTATTGGATGGTGGGGTGGGGGAGGGGAATGAATTTATCATCTTCTCTCCTCTTGCGTCAGTGTTGTATATTAGTGCTGTAGGATCAGTGTATAAAATGAGAGGAATCGATTGGTTTAAGGAAGGAACTGCAGACGCTGGTTTGAACCGAAGATAATCACACTGTGCTGGAGTAACTCAGTGGGTCAGGCCACATCTCTGGATAGAAGGAATGGGTGACGTTTCGGGTCGAGACCCTTCTTCAGATGATTGGTAGTCTCTTACCCAGAAAAAGGGAATCGAGAACCAGAGGACATAGGTGTAAGAAGAAGGGGAAAAGATTTATAAGGAATCTGATGGGTACCATTTGCACGCAAAGGTTGGTGGTGTATGGAACGTGCTGACGGAGGAGGTAGTTTAGGCAGGTACTATCGCAACGTTTAAGAAACAATTAGGCAGGTACATGGATAGGACAGGTTTAGTGGAATATGGGCCAAACTCAGGCAGGAAGGACTAGTGTAGATGGGACATGTTGGTCGTTGTGGGCAAGTTGGGCCGAAGGGCCTTTTTCAACACTGTATGACTCTATGACTTTATGATTGGTTAGCTGTGTGGCGCTGGAAATGGTCTCATTCCGTTTACTGCATGGAAATCTCTCCTTAAGCTTGCTTGGCTGATTGACGTTTCTGCTCACAAAAAGCAACTGAGCAGTTTCTGTATCTTCTCTCCCTCCTCTGAACAGTGGAGTTTTTTCGGTGGATTTTCCGTTTGTGTGTCTGCCGAGCCTTGATGTTTTTCTTAGTCATGCACGCATCTAGAGAGGCAAAGGGCAGGCAGCAATTTCCCCCAGAACTCTTGAGTGAAAAGGAGATTATGTACCTGAGCTGTGTAAAGGTCATTTTGTTTGGTACATTCCTGAAAACGCTGAGGCATCAATAAATCTGCTGTGGTTTTGTCAGATATGTTTTTTACTTAATGTAGAGTAATACCTCTAGATTCAGGGACAGTTTCTTGTTATTAGGCAACTGAACCATCCGACCACCAACGAGAGAAAGGTCCTGAGCTCCCATCTACTTCATTGGAGATACTTGGACTACCTTTAATTGGATCTTACTGGGCTTTATGTTATCATATCATATCATATATATACAGCCGGAAACAGGCCTTTTCGGCCCACCAAGTCCGTGCCGCCCAGCGATCCCCGCACACTAACACTATCCTACACCCACTAAGGACAATTTTTACATTTACCCAGCCAATTAACCTACATACCTGTACGTCTTTGGAGTGTGGGAGGAAACCGAAGATCTCGGAGAAAACCCACGCAGGTCACGGGGAGAACGTACAAACTCCTTACAGTGCAGCACCCGTAGTCAGGATCGAACCTGAGTCTCCGGCGCTGCATTCGCTGTAAAGCAGCAACTCTACAGCTGCGCTACCGTGCCGCTATGTTGTACTAAACGTTATTCCATTCATGTGTAGGAAGGAACTGCAGATGGTGGTTTACACTGAATATAAACACAAAATGCTGGAGTAACTCAGTAGGTCAGGCTGCATCTCTGGAGAAAAGAAATAGGTGCCGTTTCGGGTTGAGACCATTCTTCAGACTTCATCCTATATCTGTACTCTGGATGGCTTAATTGTAATCACTGACTGGATAATGCGCAACAAAACAGCTTTTCACTGTACCTCGGCACACAAGACAATAATGAACTAAACAATATCACTAACCAGGCTTTGTCCCACCCTACCTCTTTCCCAGCTTTCTCCCCCCCGACTATGATCAGTCTGAAGAAGGGTCCCAACTCAAAGCATCACCTATCCATGTCCTCCAGAGAAGCTACCTGACCCGCTGAGTTACTCCAGCACCTTGTGTTCTACGCAGGATGGCCGCATGTGCAGTTCCTTGTGTCTACATGTCAAGGAAGATAAGACTTGGTTCAATGGCTTCTTTTTAAAAAAATTCTGGAATATAAACTATATCAGTAAAGATGATAGATGTAAAAACACAAGAACGGCACAGTGGTGCAAATGGTAGAGTTGCTGCCTCATAGAGCCAGAGACCTGGGTTCAATCCTGACCTTGGGTGCTGTCTGTGTGGAATTTGGACGTTCTCCGTGTGACCACATGGGTTTCCCCTCTGATGCCCAAGTTTCCTTCCACATCCCAAAGACGTGCGTGAAAAAAAACAAAATTGCCCCTAATGTGAAGGGATAAGTACCCGTATTGTATCTAAGATGTTAATAAAGAAAATGCAAAAGTTCTAAGTGTTTTAGGCAAATAGAAATTTGCATTTGATGTCAACCTTTCTACCAAACTCCACTTACCTCAATGAACTAAAACAGATTAGTTTCCTGTGAAGTTTTCTTTCTTTCTGTAACCTACAGAATTTTTTTTCCATTGTATTTTGCTTTAGTTTAGTTTACTCTTCGTGTGAAAAAGTTACCCCTCAGGTTTCTATGAAATAGTTCTCCCCTCAATTTAAACCTATGCCCTCTGGTTCTCGATTTCCCTACTCTGGGCAAGTGTCTCTTTGTGTATTAAACATCATCTGCAGTTCCTTGTTTGTAGTCTATGTTTCAGGTTGAGACCCTTCTCCAGACTGAATGAGCCAAATTGTTCGTGTGTGGTTTTTTTCCCCCTCCTTCACTATATCCTGTAACTCTTTCCTCTTTCCTGGACCCCACAGCAAATTGCACCAAATGATGAGGCAGTTGTGACGTTATTATGCGAGTGGGCTGTGAGCTGCAAGAGATGTGGAAAGCACAGAGCTATGACAGTGGCCAAACTGCTGGAGAAGAGGCAGGCTGAAATAGAGGCCGAGGTGAGTCACGTTTCAAATGTGAAATCCCACAGACCAGTATGAAATGCCAGGAAAGTTAAATAGACAATAGACAATAGACAATAGGTGCAGGAGGAGGCCATTCGGCCCTTCGAGCCAGCACCGCCATTCAATGTGATCATGGCTGATCATTCTCAATCAGTACCCCGTTCCTGCCTTCTCCCCATACCCCCTGACTCCACTATCCTTAAGAGCTCTATCTAGCTCTCTCTTGAATGCATTCAGAGAATTGGCCTCCACTGTCTTCTGAGGCAGAGAATTCCACAGATTCACAACTCTCTGACTGAAAAAGTTTTTTCCTCATCTCAGTTCTAAATGGCCTACCCCTTATTCTTAAACTGTGGCCCCTTGTTCTGGACTCCCCCAACATTGGGAACATGTTTCCTGCCTCTAACGTGTCCAACCCCTTAATAATCTTATACGTTTCGATAAGATCTCCTCTCATCCTTCTAAATTCCAGTGTATACAAGCCTAGTCCCAGTCTTTCAACATATGACACGCTCCAGTCTTTCAACAATTCCATCTGTTCCTAACGTAAACTGGGGGGGTGGCACGGTAGCGCAGTGGTAGAGTTGCTGCTTTACAGCGAATGCAGCGCCGGAGACTCAGGTTCGATCCTGACTACGGGTGCTGCACTGTAAGGAGTTTGTACGTTCTCCCCGTGACCTGCGTGGGTTTTCTCCGAGATCTTCGGTTTCCTCCCACACTCCAAAGACGTACAGATATGTAGGTTAATTGGCTGGGTAAATGTAAAAATTGTCCCTAGTGGGTGTAGGATAGTGTTAATGTACAGGGATCACTGGGCGGCACGGACTTGGAGGGCCGAAAAGGCCTGTTTCCGGCTGAATATATATATGATATATATGATATGATATGATGGTGTAGCGGTAGAGCCGCTGCCTCACAGCGGCAGAGACCCAGGTTCGATCCTGACTATGGGCGCTGTCTGTACGGAGTTTGTACATTCTCCCTGTGACCGTGTGGGTTTTCTTCGGGTGCTCCATTTTCTCCCCATATCCCAGTGACGTACAGCTCAGTAGGTTAATTGGCTTCTGTCACATGTAAATTGTCCCTAGTGGGTAGGATAGAACTAGTGAATGGGGTGATTGTTAATTGTTAGTGGTGAATCTGTGGAATTCTCTGCCACAGAAGGTAGTTGAGGCCAGTTCATTGGCTATATTTAAGAGGGAGTTAGATGTGGCCCTTGTGGCTAAAGGGATCAGGGGGTATGGAGAGAAGGCAGGTACGGGATACTGAGTTGGATGATCAGCCATGATCATATTGAATGGCGGTGCAGGCTCGAAGGGCCGAATGGCCTACTCCTGCACCTATTCTCTATGTTTCTATGTTTCTATGGACTCGGTGGGCCGAAAGGTCTGTTTCCACGCTGTATCTCTAAAACTAAAATTAAAACTGATGAGAGAATTTCGTTGGGTTGTTCGTTTACACTTAGAAATACAGCATGGAAACTAGTCCATGCCGATCATCGATCACCCCTTCACATTGGTTCTCTGTTATCCTACTTTCGCATCCACTCCCTACACAACAGGGGCCAATTTACAGAGGGGCAGTTAACCTGCAAACCCGCTAGTTTTGGGATGTGGGAGGAAATAGGAGGAAAGGGAGAACACGGAGAACATGAGAGCTGCACACAGACATCACCTGAGGTTAGAATCAAACCCGGGTCTCTGGTGCTGTGAGGCAGCAGCTCTGCCAGCTGGACCTCTGTGCTGCCCCAAGTTACTGTAAGTCACTGGTGGTGTTTCAACAGGCAACATTATTAATTTTATGTCAGAATCAAAAGTCTTACAAGGAAGAGACTTTAAAGGAATACTCATATTGTAATCAATATAGTGGCAATGCCTGCGGGTTGTGCACAAAAAGAATTACAGTTACAGCATATAAATAAAGTTAATAAGTTACCATAAGTTAATAAGTTAATAAGTTAATAAGTTACTCATCCTCTCCGTTTTCACAGCGTGACAGCGGAGGCGTTTGCCTGATCGTAGCATCTGGAACAGTCCGTTACTGGGGTGGCAGGGGTCCCTCATGATCTTGCTTGCTCTGGATCTGCACCTCCTGATGTATAGGTCCTGCAGGGGGACGAGTGTAGTTCCCATGGTGCGTTCTGCCGAACGCACTACTCTCTGCAGGGCCATCCTGTCCTGGGCAGAGCTGTTCCCAAACCAGACTGTAATGTTGCCAGACAGGATGCTCTCTACAGCCCCAGAGTAGAAGCAATGAAGGATCCTCAGAGACACTCTGAATTTCCTCAGTTGTCTAAGGTGGTAAAGGCGCTGCTTAGCCTTACCCACCAGTGCGGCAATGTGCGTTGCCCATGTCAGATCCTCTGCGATGCGGACTCCCAAGTATTTAAATCTGCTCACCCTATCCACAATAGACCCATTTATCTCCAGTGGCGTGTACGTCCTTGGATGTTTAGCCCTTCTGAAGTCCACAATCAGCTCCTTTGTTTTAGTGACATTCAAGAGGAGGCTATTGTCCTGACACCAGAGTGCCAGATCAGCCACCTCCTCCCGGTAGGCCTTCTCATCGTTGTTGGAGATCCGGCCCACCACCACAGTGTCATCAGCAAACTTGATGATGGAGTTTGAGCTGAACCTGGCCCCACAGTCATGTGTATACAGGGAGTACAGTAGGGGGCTAAGGACGCAGC
This sequence comes from Rhinoraja longicauda, assembly GCF_053455715.1. Classification (NCBI taxonomy): domain Eukaryota; kingdom Metazoa; phylum Chordata; class Chondrichthyes; order Rajiformes; family Arhynchobatidae; genus Rhinoraja; species Rhinoraja longicauda. The sequence continues at coordinate 19,146,369 of NC_135965.1, forward strand.
CCTGGGGGGATCCTATGTTCAGGGTGAGGGAGCTAGATGTGTGTTCCCCCATCCTGACCACTTGGGGCCTCACACTACAGTGTTTTGTTCTCGAGCACACTAACTGAAAGGATCCCACAAAATGCAAGATAGATAGAACATGATTTTGGCAAACGTGAGGGATATTGATCTATGGCAGGGGTGGCCAAACCACGGCTTGCGAGCTACATGCGGCTCTTTGACCTTTAATATGCGGCTCGTGAAAATATGTTGGCTGAGCTCCTTTTTTCATCACGGTTAATATAAAAGGTAAATAAGAAAAAATGTCAAGCTTTATAATTATTTACTGGGTATGAATTGAGACCCCATTGGTTTATTTCCGCTGAATAAACTCGTCAGTGTTGCAACAGATGGAGCTCCTGCAATGGTGGGGAAAAATGTAGGATTAATTGCATTTATGAAAAGTGATCCCAGCTTTCCAGAGTTTCTCCCTGTTCATTGCATTATTCATCGTGAACACCTGGCAGCCAGATACTTCAAGTATGAAGATGTTATGAAATCTGTCCTTGAAATTGTCAATTTCATACGCGTAAATGGGAAGACCCACCGACAGTTCAGAAATTTTATTGAAGAACTGGAGCTTGAAGATAAACCCAGTGATGTCTCTTTCTACTGCATTGTGAGGTGGCTGTCAACCAGCAAGTCTTGAGTAGGTTTATGGATCTGTTGGAGCCTATTATTACTTTTCTTAAAGAAAAGAAAAGATCCTATCCTCAACTGGAAAATGATGAATGGATGCAAGATATCATTAAAAATATAATGTTTTCCTTTTTAGTTTTAGTTTTGGCAGTCTAATTTTATGTTACTGAAATGCAAATTTGCACATTTGTAACAAAATGTGTATGTAACAATAAAAACGTATGTGTAAATTTTGTTCATGTCTTGCGGCTCTCAAACATCTGAACTTTATCGTATGTGGCTCTTACATTAAGCAAGTTTGGCCACCCCTGATCTATGGTGTCCAGCATTTGGCTATGGAGATGGAGCATTGGAGTATTGGACACGGGACCATTTCCAACCTTCACAGTCAAAGCCAAGCACTTGTGTAAACCACATATTTTAGTTTAGTTTTAGATATGCAGCACTATATATTGACTTTAACCTAAAAGACAAAAGCAGTTGCTATTTTAGGGATAATTTCTCGTGTTCCCCTTAATGGTTATCCACTTACTTGTTCACATCCTCTTTCTGTGATGCCTTGAAAAATAGAACGTAGAATATGAAACAGAACAGGAACAGGCCCTTCGGCCCGTGATGCCCATTCCGACCATTTGAGCTAATCTCCTCCGCAAGCATGTGATTCATATTCCTCCATACCCTGCATATCCCTGTGCCTAAGATCAAAGGCTCGTAAATGTCATTGTCGTCTCTGCCTCCACCACCTCCCCTGACAGGTGTTCCAGGCCCCCACCACCCCTGGCAGCGTGTTCCAGGCCCCCACCACCCCTGACAGCGTGTGCCAGGCCCCCACCACCACCCCTGGCAACACGTTCCAAGCACCCACCACCACCCCTGGCAACACGTACCAGGCCCCCACCACCAACCCTGGCAGCGTTTCTAGGCCCCCACCACCACCCCTGGCAACACGTTCCAGGCCCCCACCACCACCCCTGGCAACACGTTCCAAGCACCCACCACTATCCCTGGCAACACGTTCCAGGCACCCACCACCCCTGGCAACACGTTCCAGGCCCCTACCACCCCTGGCAACACGTTCCAGGCCCCCACCACCCCTGGCAACACGTTCCAGGCCCCCACCCACCGCCCCTGGCAACACTTTCCAGGCCCCCACCACCAACCCTGGCAACACGTTCCAGGCACCCACCACCAACCCTGGCAACACGTTCCAGGCACCCACCACCCCTGGCAACACGTTCCAGGCCACCACCACCCCTGGCAGCGTGTTCCAGGCCCTCACCACCACCCGTGGCAACACGTTCCAGGCACCCACCATCCCTGGCAACACGTTCCAGGCCACCACCACCCCTGGCAGCATGTTCCAGGCCCCCACCACCCTTTTGTATCAAAAATCTTTCCCCGCACATCTCCTTTAAACTCTGCCCTCTCACCTTAAAGCTATACACTCTACCCCATGACATTTCCACCCTGGGGAAAAAAGGTTCTAACCATCGACCTCTATGACGAAGACTCTCATAATTTTACATATTTCCGTCAGGTCTTCTAAAAGGTCACCAAAATGCTGGAAATTGATCCATAGTTTGACTAAAAATGCTCAAAGTGTAGCCCTTCTTGGATTTCATACTATCTTACCTCGATGTCCAGTGAAACATTAGCGTTCCCGGCTGTTATCAGGCGGTTGAACCATCCTACCAACAACTAGAGAGTAATTCTGAGTTACTCTCTGGAGACCCTGGGATTATCTTTGATCGAACTTTACTGGACTTTATCTTGCACTGAAGGTTATACGTTATTCATTTTTCTCATGAATCTGTACACTCTGGATGGTTCGATTGTAATCGTGTATTGTTTTTCCACTGACTAAACTCAAACTCAGAGATGATACTACTAAAGCATTTGGCTATGGAGATGGAGCATTGGAGTATTGGAAGAAGGGTCTCGACCCGAAACGTCACCCATTCCTTCTCTCCCGAGATGCTGCCTGACCCGCTGAGTTACTCCAGCATTTTGTGTCCACCTTCAATTTGAACCAGCATCTGCAGTTATTTTCCCACATTACTAAAGCAGGAGGTGGTTTGAACAAACTGAGATATCCTGCACAAATCCTTCTTGTTTTATTGATTTGTGCCTTGTCATTTCAGAGATGTGGTGAGTCTGAAGTCTTGGACGAAAAGGAGTCCATTTCCTCTGTGTCACTTAACGGCTCAAGCCTGCCTGTTTTCCAGAACATTCTCCTTAGATTCCTTGACACCCAAGCTCCTGTATTAAGTAAGTATTATTTTTTCTTGGGTGCTCTTGTCCCTGTTGATCTGCCTATAGGACCTTCAGTTCCAACACACCAACACTGTTCTGGGGCAAGTCAAGTCAATTTTATTTGTACAGCACATTTAAACACAACCCACGTTGACCAAAGTGCTGTACATCAGTGCATGTACTAAAAAATAACATACAAAAGCACACAAACCTAACAACACATACATAAACAGTTTACAGCGCCCCCTCAGAGGGCCTCAAATGCTAGGGAATAGAAATAGGTTTTGAGCCTGAACTTAAAGGAGTCGATGGAGGGGGCAGTTCTGATGGAGGGATGCTGTTCCACAGTCTAGGAGCTGCAACCGCAAAAGCGCGGTCACCCCTGAGCTTAAGCCTAGACCGCGGGATAGTCAGTAGCCCCAAGTCGGCCGACCTGAGGGACCTGGAGATTGAGTGGTGGGTTAGAAGATTTTTGATATGGGGGGGGGCAAGCCCGTTTAGGGGTTTGTATACAAATAGGAGGAGCTTGAAGTTGATTCTGTACCTTACTGGGAGCCAGTGGAGAGAGGCCAGAAACGGGTTGATGTGGTCCCTTTTACGGGTACCCGTCAGGAGTCTCGCTGCGGCGTTTTGGACCAATTGCAGGCGGGACAGGGATGATTGGCTGATCCCAGTGTAAAGGGAGATGCAGTAGTCCAGGCAGGAGGAAATGAAAGCGTGAATGCGGGGCAGAGCATTGGGAGAAGAGAAATGCTCTGGGTTGACTCTTTTTCCAATTTCTCAATAATTCTCTAGCAAGAAATTGGCAGCAGCTCTGGATAAAAATGGAAGAAAGTACTTGTTGCTCCGATCTTTCTCGCCGTCCCACATTAACCATCTGAGCATCTGCTCAAGGACCAGTCTCACCCCAGTCACTCCTTCTCCCCTCTCCCATTAGGGAAGAGGTACAGAAGTGTAAAAACGCACACCTCCAGCTTCTGGGACAGTTTCATCCCAGCTGGTATCGGCAACTGAACCACCCTCTCACCAACGAGAGAGCAGTGCTGACCTCCCATCTACCTTATTAGAGGCCTTCGATGTGGGAGGAAACCCACAGGGACAACCGAGCAATTTACACATTGACAATACCACAGCTTTGTGTCTAGGTCTCTCAAGCTGTGAGGCAGATCTACGAGCTGCTCTTCTTCCCAGCTGTTATCAGGCAAGTGAACCATCCTATCACCGATTAGAGAGCGGTCCTGAGCTGCCATCTACCTCATTGGAGACCCTTGGGCTATCTTTAATCAGTCTTTACTGGACTTCATCTTGCACTAAATGATATTGCCTTTATCATGTATCTATACATGATTGTAATCTTGCATAGTCTTTCCGCTGACTGATTAGCACACCACAAAAACTTTTCACTGCACCTCTGTGTATGTGACAATAAACTGAACTAAGCTAAACTAAACATCATTGTTTTTGACAAAGCTGGAAAGGACAATTGGTAGATCTCACTGGGACTTGGGTTTCTTACACGGTAGGCATCAGCCAGTGATTAGAAATTTGGCTCTGAATGAAATGAATGATCTTCCATTCTGTAATATAGAAACATAGAAAATAGGAGCAGGAGTAGACCGTTCGGCCCTTCGAGTCAGCACCGCCATTCAATATGATCATGGCTGATCATCCAAAATCAGTACCCCGTTCATGCTTTTTCCCCATATCCCTTAATTCCGTTAGCTCTAAGAGCTAAATCTAACTCTCTTGAAAACATCCAGTGTATTGGCCTCCACTGCCTTCTGTGGCAGAGAATTCCACAGATTCACAATGTTGATGTTCCACACAAGTCCTTAAAGTGTGCATTTCCAAAACAACAGAAAACTGTAAAGCACAGGAACAGGCCCTTTGGCCTCCTCTGCCCATGCCAAACATGGTTCCAAGTTAAACTACTCACCTGTCTGCGTGTGATCCATGTCCCTCCATTCCCTGCATATCTATAAACCTCGATAAAAACATCTTAACTGCTACTATCGTATCTGGCTCCTCCTCCACCACCACCCTGTCACCACGTTATGTTTCAGGCACCCACTGCCCTCTGTGTGAAAAAAACACTTGTTCCGCACGTCTCCTTTAAACTTTGTCCCTGCACCTTAAAGCTATGCCCTCTAGTCTGACATTTCCAGCCTTGGGAGGGTGGGGAGGTTCTGTCTGTCTACCCAATCTATGAATATGAAACAATAAATTAGTTTAACTTGCATCAGCAAAATGAGCTCTTAAAATCCTCTCCATGTTGGAAACTAAGATTAAATTACCTGTTTACCTGGTCATCCAATGAAAAATATAGAAGAAGGAAAAAGCAAGGGGAAGATCTATGATTGGATACTTCAACAAATTTGTATCAGTTTGGTTCAGTTTCGTTAAGTTTAGTTTAGAGATACAGTGTGGAAACTGGCGCTTTGACCCATGTAATAAGCCCGCTCCGACCAGCAATCCCCGTGCACTAGCACTATCCTACACACTAGGGACCACTTGCAACATTTTACCAAAGCCAAATAACCTACAAACCTGTAGGTCTATGGAGTGTGGAGGAAACCGGAGCACCCGGAGAAAGCCCATGGAATCACGGGGAGAATGTACAACTCCTTACAGACAGCACCCGTAGTGAGCATCGAGCCCGGATCTCTGGCGTTGTGACGCAGCAACTCTACCGCTGTGCCACTGCCTACCGTATCCTGACAAGACCTTTTGCTGACAAGTAGGCTTAAGTTAATGGAATTGGACTGACGATGTTTTCAGTGTCAGTAGCTTGGTTCTATGTTTAGGCGTGCAGGGTTCAGCTATTGGCCTCCCCTGCTGGGGAAATTTGACATTTTAATTCTCTTTCTGTCCTTCACTCTGAATATCCTCATTGCTGTTCCAAGGAACTCACTTTAAACAAAATATACACAAAGAATAGGTTGGGGTACAGACCCAATAGATAATGCACTTTACAATTTTCTGGAATGGGAATTAATACTATCTTGCCTATTTTCTAAGAATGACCAAATCCTCCCACCCCCCCCCCTCCAATTTACCCTTAAGTTTCTCCTTTCACTTTTTCTACTCCTGAAGGGCCAATCCTATTTTGCCATAAATTTCCTTTATTTCCTTGTAGAACCCTCTCTATCCCTTTGATAACCAGAGCTCCTTGAATTTGCCGACCACACCGTTTTTCCTTATGGAAGCACACTGGAGTGGCACGTTAACGCAATGGTAGAATTGTTGCCTCACAGCGCCAGAGACCCGGGCTGAATCCTGACTATGGGTGTTGTCCGTATGGTTTCCTCCCTCGCTCCAAAGACGTACAGATTTGTAGGTTAATTGGCTTTGGTAAAAATTGTAAATTGTTCCTGGTGAGTGGGCTACTGCCAGTGTATGGGGTGGTTTTCGGTCGGCGTGGACTTGGTGGGCCGAAGGGCCTGTTTCCTCGTTGTACCTCTAAACTAAACTAAACTGGGTGAGAACTCTCACTATTTGCCTCTTGAATGTCTCCTGCATTTTAGAAGTTGACCTGCTAAATTGTTCTTTGCGTCAAAGCAAAAATACAATTAACAAAATTAGAGGCATTGTGTATGTGAGTCAGTCACTTTGCAGCTTTATGGGACTCTGGTCATGCCACATTTGGAGTATTGTGTGCAGTTCTGGCCACCCCATTACAGAAATGATGTGAAGGTTTTGGTGAGAGTGCAGAAGAGGTGTACCAGAATGTGTGCTGGATTGGAGGGTATTAGCTGAGAGAAGGTTGGACAAACTTTGACTGTTTTCTCTGGAGCATCGGAGGCTGAGAAGAGACCTGATAGAAAACGTATAAAACCATGAGAGGTATAGATACAATATAGATAGTTAGAATCTTTTGCCCAGAGTGGAAGTATCAAAGACTGGAGTGCATAGCTTTAAGGCGAGAGGGGTAAAGTTTAGATGTGTAGGACATGTTTTGCACACAAAGTGTGGTGGGTGCCTGGAACATGTTGCCAGAAGTGGTGGTGGAGGCAGATACAATAGTGGCGATTAAGAGGCTTTTAGATAGGCACATGGGTTTGGAGGGGTATGGATCACGTGCAGGCAGAGGAGATTAGTTGAATTTGGCTTCATGTTCGGCTTGGACATTGTGGGCTGAAGGGCTTGTTCCTATGCTGTACTATGGGTGTAGGCTAAAGTTGAAAGGATGCATGCGAGGCAAGTTGTTTTTTACACAGCGAATGGTGTGCCTGGAATATGCTGCCAGGGGTGCTGGTTGAGGCAGACACGAAAGTGGCGTTTAAGAGTCTTTTGGATAGGCACATGGATATGCAGGGAATGGAGGGACATGGATCATGTGCAGGCAGATAAGAGATAGTCTGGGCATCATGTTCAGCACTGACATTGTGGGCTGAAGGGCCTGTTCTTGTGCTATGCTGCTTTTTAAGGTGAGGGGGAAAAGAAAGATTTAGTTTAGTTTTAGTCACGTGTACTGAGGAACATTGAAAAGCTTTTGTTGCATGCTATCCAGTCAGCAGAAAGACTACATGATTATTATCGATCCATCCACAGTGTACAGATTGATGCTAAAGGGAATAACGTTTAGTACAAGATAAAGTCCAGTAAAGTCCAATTAAAGACAGTCCGAGGGTCGCCAGTGAGGTAGATTGTAGTTCAGGATTTAATAGGAATCTGAGAGGGGTAAATATTTTATAAAAGGGAGGTGGATGTATGGAACAAGCTGCCAGAGGAGGTAGTTGAGGCAGGTACTATCATAACATTTATGAGACAATTGGATAGGTACATGGATAGGACAGGTTTAGAGTGTTATGGATAAAGCGTGTACAGGTGGGACTAATGTAGCTGGGACATGTTGGTTGGTGTGGGCAGGTTGGGCCGAAGGGGCCTGTTTCCATGATGTAATCTATATGCTAAAGAAAAGGATTGTGGACATCACTTCGCTGCATGTAGGTTACATTTGAGTTTTTACATGTTATTGAAGATGTGCCTTTGACCATCAGCTGAAGAATTCTGGTCCTCAATATACATTTTCTGTTTGTGTCTACCTCTGCCAGCTGACCTCGACAATGAAAACGAGAAGGCAGAATTTATAAACCTGGTGCTGCTGTTCTGTGAATTCATTCGCCACGATGTATTCTCGCACGATGCGTACATGTGCACGCTCATATCCCGCGGAGACCTCACCTCCATCACTGCGGCGACCAGGCCTCGGTCGCCCACCGCTGACAATCCTGAGGAGCACTACAGCAAGGAACAAGACAGGAACCACCTGGGAGTTAAACTGGAGGTGTGTGCGGCAGTGGGAGGGGCGGTGACGTAAATGTGGCCGTTTCTGTTCCAGTGCGCAGCTGTAGAGCCGCTACCTCTCAGCGCCACAATGGCCAAGTCAGCGGGTATTTTTAAGGCGGTGAGCCACAGATTCTTGATTAGTACTTGTGCCAAAGGTTTTGCGGAGAAGGCGGGGAGAATGGGGTTGAGAGGGAACGATAGATCAGCTATGATTGAATGGTGGAGTAAACTCAATTGGCCGAATGGTCTCCTTCTGCTTTATGGTCTGCTTGGACTCTGTGGGCTGAAGGCCCTGTTTCCATGCTGTATCTCCAAACTAAACTAAATTAAAAAGAGAAATGCCCATTTAATATAGAACATAGAACATTAAAGTATTCATTCATTCATTCATTCATTCATTCATTCATTAATTCATTCATTCATACAGCACAGAAATATGCATCTTTGCTCATATTATTTGTGCTGAGCATGATGCCAAGTTAAAGTAATCAGCATCAGTCTGAAGAAGGGTCTCGACCCAAAACGCCACCCATTCCTTCTCTCTGGAGATGCTGCCTGTCTCGCTGAGTTACTCCAGCATTCTGTGTCTATCTTTGATTTAAACTAATCTCTCCCATATGGATACATGATCCACATCCTTCCATTCTCTGCATATCCATGTGCCTATCTAAAAAACCCTTAAACGCCACTATCGCATCTGCCGCCACTACCTTCCCTGGCAGCGGGTTCCAGGCACCTACCACCTCGGTGCAGTAAAAAACAGCCCCTTTAAAAGTTTGGAGTGATTTGGAGTTCTGAGAATAGTAAATCTCGCAGACAGCTGTGAAGTTTGAGGCTTTGAATATAGTCAAGGTTGAGCATTTGTTTAGGCACTGTGGAAAAGGTGTGAAATTGGTGCTGAGGCAAAGATCTGTTTAGCCATCATTAGCAGGGCAGGCATGAAGAAACATAATAACTGACGTGCTTCAGTTTCCCTGTTGTCTTTTACATGGTGTGAACTTTACAAAATGTGATCATCTATTTGTAGGATGAAGGGCTGGGAGAGCACATGGATATAGACACAGGACCCACAAATCTATTTGATGAAGTGGACACAAATGACTTCAAAGCAGATTTTGGACCCGAGTTTGCAGTAAGTTGAAAACTTCTGTTCACAATTTCTTGCCTTTCTTCGTCGTTTGAAGGGGATGTTAGTAATGTGGGGACGATTTGCAATCAGTGTGAATTATCTGATATTAGTTCGGAAAAATTGTGAATTTTGTTCCCTTCATTATCGTCTCTTCCACAGCCAACAATGGACCATTGTGGGCTCCACCTTTCCTTGGTCATCAGTGCCGGCTCTGATTTAGCTGAACCTTTTCACACCTCTAGTTTCCCTCTCCCCCTGACTCTCAGTCTGAAGAAGGATCTTGACCCAAAATGTCACCTATTCCATTTCTCCAGAGATGCAGCCTGACCCGCTGAGTTACTCCAGCACTTTGTGTCTATCTTTGGGAAAATTGGGATGTGTTCTGAAAGCGTCAAAAATAAAAATGGGAGATTGATGGATGAATTGTTGCACTGCCTGTTCCCTCAGAGGAAGGCAAAGTGATCCTGTGGCAATAATCAACACAGAACATGGAACAGTACAGCACAACAACAGGTCCTTCGGCCCACAATATCTGTGCCGAACATGATGCCAAGACCACCACTGATCTGCATGCACATCCAAGTTTCTCCAATCTCTCTTGACAGCTAATGCCCTCTAATCCAGGTATCACTCTGGTAAACCTCTTCTGCACCCTCTCTAAAGCTTCCACATCATGTAATGGGGCAACGAGAACTGCATGTAGAAAATCACACTGAATTACAGGGATGTGTAATGATGATCGGAATAGAAATTGTTAAGGACTTCACCCCCATTAAAATGATGCATGCGGATTCTATTTTGATTTTCACAAGTAATCTTGCACTGGAATACGGGAAATACTGGGAATAATTTGCAAGTCGGGCACGATCACAGCGAGAAAAATGGTGTGGTGAATTTTTATCAGAACTGAAGGGTCAGATGACAAGTCATCAATCTGGAACTTTAACTGTGCACCCAACTGGAAGAGAAATAGTCTAAACTTCCGCTTGCTAGCTATATTTGGCGAAGAATTTCCCCACCGACTTTTAGAGAACATTCTTTGAGACTTTATTTCCTTAATTCACGTTGTTGCGAGAACTGTAACTTCCAGCACAAGAACTTCTCTTCAAGTTGGAAAATAAGCACTAGACCAGAAGAGCCGATATCGGATAGTTTGATGCCCCTGCAGAGCAGATCTTTTTGATTCGTTGATTGTAAGGTGCAGCATGGAAACAGGCCCTTCGGCCCACTGGTTCATGCCGCCCATCGATCATCCGTTCAAACTAGTTCTACGTTACCCACTTTTGCATCCACTCCCTACACACTCGAGGCAATTTACCAAATTAGCTTGCAACCCCGCACATCTTTAGGCTGTGGAAAGAAACCGGAGCACCCGGAGGAAACCTATGCTGTCACAGGGGGAACGTGCAAACTCCACGCAGACAGCACTAGAGGTCAGGATCGAACCCGGGTCTTTGACGTTGTGAGGCAGTGGCTCTACCAGATGCCCCACTGTGCAGCCTTTCTGGGAAAGGGTGTATGGAGGCGGCACAGTGGCGCAGCGGTAGAGTTGCTGCCTTACAACACCAGGGACCCCGGTTTGATCAAGACTGCGGGTGCTGTCTGTATGGAGTTTGAACATTTTCCATGCGACCTTGCGGGTTTTCCCTTGGTGCTCCATCCACACTCCAAAGGCGTTCAGGTTTGTAGGTTAATTTGACTTACATAAAAATTGTATATTGTCCCTAGTGTGTAGGTTAATGCTAGTGTACAAGGTGATCACTGGTCAGCGCAGACTCAGTAGGCCCAAGGGTCTGTTTCCGCACTGTATCTTTAAACTAAGTCTCTAAACGAACAAATGAGCAAAGTTCCTTATGTAGAGATTTTAAGCATATTGTAAATGCATTCACGTCCGACTAGAGTTTGTTTTCATTGTTGAACACATGAATAATGTCAGGCAAATAATTCACTCACACACCCTCAGATTTTCTTCGGGACCTTCTTCAGAAACTTGAACTTAAAAATCTATTTCTGTACAATGTTCTCTCTCAGACATCTGGGGATTGACCATAAATGGTGCAAGAAGTTGTATACTTCCTTAATCGGATTGAAGCATAACTAGTGTGGAGTGTCTGGAAGTCTGTACTCTAGCACTTTGTGTCTTATTTGTAAACCAACATTTGCATTCCCTTGTATTTACATCTCTGGGAAATATTTACCAGCATTTTCCCGACAGTGCTCTGATGCTGGACTTTAAGCATTTAATATACATTTCCTGGTGCTTTATTGACACATATGCAAAACACAGTGAAATTATTTTCTGAGATTTCCAAAGTCTGTTCCGCGCGTTAGGTCTTACGGAGCGGAGCCCGATCCAGGCGAGCCCCTGGATTGTTCAGCGAACTGACGTTCCCCTTCTCGTCCGGCCATCTTCGTGACCCAGGGGTCCCTCTCGCAGCCGACCTTGACGGTGCGGGACGTAAGACTCTAATTCAACTTCCTGCCAGCCTTGCTCCTTGCATTGGCCGTCATTGCCGGCTCCCTCCTCTCAGGTTCTCCGGTCTTTAGGGGACGAGTAGGGGCCGGGCTCAGAGTCTTACCCCGCTATGTCTGCAGCCTGCTGGGTCTATCTGCGTCCAGCCGCGCAACTGTTGGCTCTCTCTGGGAGGGTGGGTTCCTGGTTCCCCGTTCCCGGTTTCGCGGCGGGCTCGCCAGGCCCGTTGTCGGGTATGGCCACTGCTTGCCCGGATCCTCCTGCAGCGCGGCTCACCAAAATGGTGTACACGTTACACACATCAACCCTGAATTCTTGCATGTAGATTAGTGGTTATCTACCACTCGGTTGCCTGAAGTTTGCACTGGTCTACGTGATAGGACGTTGATGCTCATGGGGAAATACAGTTAGTGAAGACCCAGACAACGGTGCCAATTTGCTGATTTCCATATTTCTGCACATGAAGGATATCTTGCATTTCATGTTCTAACTCTTGCCCTCAGATGACCAAGGGAATGTTCTTTACCAGAACCCTCCCACACTCCAAAGACATACAGGTTTGCAGGTTAATCAGCTTTGGTACAATGTAAACAATTGTCCCATGTGTAGGATAATGCTGGTTTATGGCGCGATTGCTGGTCAGCACGGACTCGCAGGGCCGAAGGGCCTGGATCCGTGCTGTATCTGTAAGGTCTAAAGCTCATCTCAGTGAAACGGCATGGGTGACGAGTGACATCTTCAGCAGTGATGCCCTCCTAGCCAGACCAAATTTGATATCAAGGATAGATACAAAGTGCTAGAGAAACTCAGCAGGTCAGACAGCAACATCTCTGCAGAAAAAGGATAGGTGCCAGAGAGAGAAGGAGAACTTATTCAAAATAGACAGTTGGAGAAAGGAGCTCAGATGATTGGAGCTATCCATGTTCTCACAAGATGCTGCCTGATCAAACCCATTCTCCGCCTTCTCACCATAACCTTTGATGCCCTTCCTAATCAAGAATCTGTCAATCTCCACCTTAAAAATAACCAATGCCTTTCCCCACAGTCGTCTGTGTCAATGAATTCCACAGATTCACCTCCCTTTGACTTAAGAAATTCCTCCTCATTTCCTTTCTAACGTCTGGTCAAATCTTTTGTTTGTTCGTTTGTTTTTTTGTCTTGTTTGCTCTGTAAAGCGTCTTTGAGTTTCCTGAAAAGCGCTATATAAATTAAATGTATTATTATTATTATTATTATTACATCCTTTTATCCTGATGCTGTGCCCTTTGTGTCTTTAGACTTTAGAGGTACAGCATGGGAAATGCCCCACTGAGTCCGTGCTGACCAGTGATCACCCCTTACACTGGCTGACCAGTGATCACCCTGGTGCTGGTGCTGACCAGTGATCACCCTGGTGCTGGTGCTGACCAGTGATCACCCTGGTGCTGGTGCTGACCAGTGATCACCCTGGTGCTGGTGCTGACCAGTGATCACCCTGGTGCTGGTGCTGACCATTGATCACCCCTTACACTAGCTCTATCGTACACACTAGGGGCAATTTACAATTTTACCGAAGCCTAATTAACCTACAAACATGTACATCTTTGGAGTGTGGGAGGAAAACGGAGTGCCTGGAGAAAACCCACGCGGTCACGGGGAGAATGTACAAACTCCATACAGACAGCACCCGTAGACAGGATTGATCCTGGGTCTCTGACGCTGTGAGGCAGCAACTCTACCGCTGCGCCACCATGTCGCCCTCTGTGTCGTCCTAGACATCTATCTACCACTCTATCCAGGCCTTCATGAGGCATCCATTGTAGTTGAGAGCATATTATAATTCTTCTCAGACAATAGGCAACAAGTTCAATTATTGTTCACAATTGTCTATGCAATCTGACATGACATGTGGCTTTAATCACGTAGGTTGGTTATGCAAGTCCACCACCGATTTTCCAGCACCCTGGTTCCAGAGCTTTTCCAGAAGTTGGCAATGGGAACAGATCTGATGGCTCCGGCTGGGCAGGCCATCTAGAGCCCTGGCCGCAGGGGGCAAATTTGACCTGCCGATCGGCAATGGAAGTCTTGATGACGTAGAGATTGACTGCTTCACCCGGCCTAGGCGCCAAATTTTCAGATTTTGTCTGAATTAAAGATGAGGGTCGGGCCATCAGTTGCCATAAAATCGGTGGTGGAGCATAATTATTGAAAACCGTAAATTCCTTGTTCAACTATTCTGTCGACAGATCTTCTCTCCGATGGCTGGGGATTCGTTGACCTCCGAGCACAATGGAAGTCTTTCTTTGGAACAAAATGCCACAAGAGATGAAAAACCCATCAGAAAAGAGAGGCAGAGAGAGCTGATCTTCCCATGCACTTACAAGCACCCCCGGCACCTACAATATGCCACCCACTTCCCCATTCCACAGGTAAGCAGGCAATGTCAAAACTCGAAAGGAAAATGGTAGCCAGAGTTACGTTTGCAAAGGCCGATGGCAAATTAACATTACCTGAGCCTATGATCATTGCTCTGATAGTTGAGAATATTTTGTTGAGAATCAGTAATGAATTTCATTGTGTTATATTCAGATTTTGCAAAGCAGGTTTGTGTAGCAAAATCTATTTAATTGTTTGAAAGCGAACAAAAAACTGTATTCTGTTCTGTTTTTTTTCTTGAAAGCAATTGCTTTTTTAACGTGATGAGTGATTCACTTCTAGCAAGAGTGTCTCTGTATATGGGGGGTGAGCAGGATTCAAATCTCATTTGTTCAATTTTAATAAAATACAGCATAACTGTGGAAAAGTCCTAAAATCAACAGGTCAAAACTATTGATGGTTGAAAATGACATGTTTGGAGCAAGGTATCTGAGATATTCCAAATGTTCTTTAAAATGCCCTGCATTAACGCAGTCGGTGGAAGTAACCAATGAGATTCTTGTTGTGGGTAATTTTCACTTGGGATGTTTTTTTCTTGAGTTGGGGGGGGGGGTTTGCAGGGGACGCGTACTTGGTCATTGGCTCGCTTGTACCCCGGGAGTGTTTGTCAGGAGGGTGTAGAGAAACCTTTATTTTATATCCAGCTCCTGCTGCAGGAGGGTGTGGCATCTAGGAATGTGTCAGGTAGACGACTTCACTGAAAGTTAAATAACCGTGAGTTGTTTGTGTCTTTTTTACACTTGCTTTGAGGTTTTTGAGGAACACAACTCTTTCTTCCTCTGAGATAATCTCTTGGGGACTGAGAATGATTTGCTTCCAAAGACAGACACAAAATGCTGGACGGTGGCGCAGCGGTAGAGTTGCTGCCTTACAGTGAATGCAGCGCCGGTGACTCAGGTTCGATCCTGACTACGAGCGCCGTCTGTACGGAGTTTGTACGTTCTCCCCGTGACCTGCGTGGGTTTTCTCAGAGATCTGCGGTTTCCTCCCACACTCCAAAGACGTACAGGTTTGTAGGTTAATTGGCTTGGTAAATGTAAAAATTGTCCCTAGTGGGTGTAGGATAGTGTTAGTGTGCAGGGATCGCTGGGCGGCGCGGACCCGGTGGGCCGAAGGGCCTGTTTCTGCGCTGTATCTCTAAATCTAAAAAAGAAATCTAAATCTAAACTCAGAGGGCAGGCAACATCTCTGGAGAAGAGGAATAGGTGACGTGTTGGGTCGAGATCCTTCTTCAGACTTCTTCTTACTACCTGATCCGCTGAGTTACTCCAGCATTTTGTATCTATCTTCTTGCAGTCAGAGACCTGGGTTCCATCCTGACTGTGGATGCTATCTGCATGGGGAGAACGTACAAACTTGTGCAGATAGCATCCACAGTCAGGATGGAACCCAGGTCTCTGACTGCAAGAAGATAGATACAAAATGCTGGAGTTTCCCCCCGGGCGCTCCGGATTCCTCCCACATTACAAAGGTGTACAGGTTTGTATGTTAATTGGCTTCAGTAAAATTGTAAATTGTCCCTAGTGTGTAGGATAGTGCTAGTTTAAGGGGTGATCGATGGGCGGCGCGGACTCAGTGGGCCAAATGGCCTGTTTCCATGCTGTATGTCTAAAGTCTAATGTATGTAAATGGTACAGGCTAGGGGAAAAAAATAATCAAAGAAATGTCTACATCACACAATAAATAGTTAATTTAAGACTCGGTGGCCGAAGGGCCTGTTTCCACACTGTGTCTCTAAAGTCTAAACAACATTGAGGTCTTTGGTTTCTGATTTCTGCAACAGGACGCAAAGAGGAAGTTGCTTCTGAAATTGGACCATTGCATTTCCAAACAGCAAGTTTTAGAGATCGCCTGAGCATTACTTAGGAAGAGCACGGCTGATCAAGCTGAAACAGCGCCCTAGTTTTCCGAGCTGAGATCTTGGCTATCAGGGCATCAAACGCACAAGTACACACCTCCCCCTCTTTGTGGTCACTGACGACGGCATCTAGCAGTGCAGATGTGTGTCAAGCACCTGCCTATTAATGTTGTGTCGATTGAGTTGTACAAGAAGTGCATAAAATGCAAAAAGTTGATTGATCATGTGGGCTGAAAGAAAATTATTAATTGCAGATGATTATTTAGTTTAGTTTAGAGATACTGTGTGGAAACAGGCCCATCGGCCCAACGACTAGTTCTATCCTACACACCAGGGACAATTTACAGAAGTCAATTAACCTACAAACCGGCACGTCTTTGGAATGTGGGAGGGAACCAGATTAGCCTATTCTGCCTTCACGTGATCCATACCCTTATGTTCCCTATATGTCCAAGGACTTGTCGACCCAGAAGCTGCCTAAACACTGCTATCATACCTGCTTCCACCACCACCCCTGGCAACGCATTCCAGGCACCCAACACACTGTGTAAAAAAAAAGCACCGCATTTATTCCCTGCATGTTCTAGGTTCTTCCCTTATACCAAAGATGTGCAGGTTGTTAGATTGATAAGCCACAGTAAATATCTCCTTGAATTGACGCCTGCGGGGATAATTTGGGGCAGCACAGTGGCTCAGCGCCAGAGACCCGGGTTCGATCCTGGCAATCAGCGCTGTCTGTGCGGAGTTTGTATGTCCTCCCCGTGACTGTGGGTTATCTCCGGGAGCTCCGGTTTCCTCCTACACTCCAAAGACGTGCAGGATTGTAGATTCATTGACTTGGGTAATAATTGTAAATTGTCCCCAGTGTGTAGGATAGTGCTAGTGTATGGGGTGATCGCTGGTTGGCAACTGAACCATCTTATCAACAATTAGAGAGTGGACCTGAGCTACTATCTACCTCACTGGAGACCCTCAGGCTATCTTTAATTGGGGTTTATTGGACTTTATCTTGCACAAAATGTTATTCCCTTTATCATGTATCTGTACACCATGGACGATTCCGCTGACTGGTTAGCAAGCAACAAAAAGGCTTTTCACTGTACCCCCGGTACATGCGACCAGAAACTAAACTAAACCACACCAAACTAAACTAGCTCATGGAAGCTAGTGATATAAGTTACTGGGCCAGATGTTGGAGGTCCATTTATCCGGGGCCATGGAGAATTTAAATTCAAATGTAATTAAAAAGCTAGTTTCAATAATAGTAACCATGTAACTTAATAGGTCTGTTAATCTGCCATCCTTATCCTGGCCAGGCCCCAGTGTGGGTCACTTGTAGCTGCTCCCCACTCCCAGGGTCAATTACAATGGCATTGCCAAAGACATGCACAAATATTATAAGAAAATAACTGCAGATGCTGGTACAAATCGATTTATTCACAAAATGCTGGAGTAACTCAGCAGGTCAGGCAGCATCTCAGTCTGAAGAAGGGTCTCGACCCGGAACGTCACCCATTCCTTCTCTCCCGAGATGCTGCCTGACCTGCTGAGTTACTCCAGCATTTTGTGAATAAATCGACATGCACAAATATGACATGAATAACTCAAATGTTACATTAAAATATTAAGGCTGGAATATAATAATTTATCTGTATGTGAGGAGAAAAAAAAACGGTTGGCAATATCAAAAATTGTTTGTAAAATTGGTACAAATGACCTTTGTCAATGCACCAACACAATGTAAAGCAAAATCGTTAGCACATTTTGGCAATCGTTAGCAATTGTTGGCCCAGCCGACAATGGGCCATTATAGACTCCACCCTTCCTGAGGTCATGTGTTGCCAGCCATGTTTTGTTCTGGCCTTCTCTATCTTTCAATCTGAAGAAGGGTTCTGGCTCGAAATGTCACCTATTCCTTTTGTCCTGCCTGACCTACTCCAACATTTATTGTCTATCTTCGGTGTAAACCAGCATCTTCGTACACCCAATGTGAAGCACTACTGATTATGCACACATTGGTGAGGGGGGGGGGGGGGGGGGGGGATGGAGACCATTTCGAAATACAAGGATGGAGTTAAAGGGAAAGAGAGTATAGGAAAAGTTAAGAAAGTCACCAGAATTAACGGGAAAGAAAGCTCACAAAGAGATCAGAGAGTATGGCCAAGTGAAATAGGAATTGATGTGGAGGTGAGAAATGGAATAAAAGTATTATATATGAATGCGCGAAGTATAAGAGATAAAGTGGATGAGCTTGAGGCTCAGTTAGAGATTGGTAGATATGACATTGTGGGGATTACAGAGACGTGGCTGTAGGAGGATCGGGCCTGGGAACTGAATATTCAGGGTTATACATTCTATAGAAAGGACAGGCAGGTGGGCAGAGGAGGTGAGGTAGCACTGTTGGTGAGGGGTGAAATTCAGTCCCTTGCGAGGGGTGACATAGGGACTGATGATGTAGAGTTGCTGTGGATAGAATTGAGGAATTGCAAAGGTAAGAAGACACTAATGGGAGTTATCTACTGGCCCCCAAACAGTAGCTTGGATATAGGGTGCAAGTTGCAGCAGGAGTTAAAATTGGCATGAAACAAAGGTAATGCCACTGTGTTTATGGTAGATTTCAATATCCAGGTAGACTGGGAAAATCAGGTTGGTTCTGGACCCCAAGAAAGGGAGTTTGTAGAGTGCCTCCGAGATGGATTCTTAGAGCAGCTCGTACTGGAGCCTACCAGAGAGAAGGCAATTCTGTATTTAGTGTTGTCTAATGAACCAGATTTAATAAGGGAACTCAAGGTAAAGGAACCGCCAGGAGGTAGTGACCATGATATGATTAGTTTTAATCTGCAATTTGAGAGGGAGAAGATTAAATCAGAAGTGTCAGTTTTGCAGTTGAACAAAAGGGACGATGAAGGCTTGAGAGAGGAGCTGTCCAAGGTCGACTGGAAAAGGATCCTAGCAGGATTGACGGTGGAACAGCAATGGCAGGAATTTCTCGATCCAGAAGATGCAGGATCATTTCATTCCAAGGAGAAAGAAAGATTCTAAGGGGAGTAAAAGGCAACCGTGGCTGACAAGTGAAGTTAGGGATGGAATAAAACTAAAAGAAAAGGTGTATAACATAGCAAAGAGTAGCGGGAAGCCAGAGGATTGGGATACTTTCAAAGGACAACAGAAGGTGACCAAAGGGGCAATACGGGATGAAAAGATGAAGTACGAGGGTAAGCTGGCCAAGAATATAAAGAAGGATAGTAAAAGCTTCTTTAGATACAGTATGTTAAGAGAAAAAGATTAGTAAAGACAAATGTGGATCCCTTGAAGGCAGAAACAGGTGAAATTATTATCGGGAACAAGGAAATGGCAGAAGAGTTGAACAGGTACTTTGGTTCTGTCTTCACTAAGGAAGACACAAACAATCTCCCAGATGTACCAGAGAACAGAGGATCTAAATTCCAATCACTGGAATTTAGAAGGATGAGAGGGGATCTTATGGAAATGTATAAAATTATAAAAGGACTGGACAAGCTAAATGCAGGAAAAATGTTCCCAATGTTGGGGGAGTCCAGAATCAGGGGCCACAGTCTAAGAATAAAGGGGAGGCCATTTAAAACTGAGATGAGTAAAAACTTTTTCACCCAGAGAGTTGTGAATTTGTGGATTTCGCTGCCTCAGAAGGCAGTAGAGGCCAATTCACTGGATGAATTTAAAAGAGAGTTAGATAGACCTCTCGGGGCTAGCAGAATCAAGGGATTTGGGGAGAAGGCAGGCATGGGTTACTGATTGTGGATGATCAGTCATGATCACAATGAATGGCGGTGCTGGCTCGAAGGGCCAAATGGTTTCCTCCTGCACCTATTTTCTATGTTTCTATGCAACTTAAAAGCTGTAGTTGCAAAATTACCTAATGTCTGCTTCAAAGGTTATTATTTTTGGTAAGCACAGTAGTGTAATTGATAGAGCTGCTATCTCAGAGTACCCAGGTTCAATCCTGACCTAGGGTGCTGTCTGCGTGGAGTGTGCATGTTCTCCCTGTGGGTTTCCTCGGGGTGCTTTAGTTTCCTCCCACACCCCAAACACGTGCGGGTTTGTAGGTTAATTTGCCCTCTGTAAATTGTCCTGAGTGTGTAGGGAGTGGATGAGAAACTGGGATAACAGAGCGAGTGTGAACGGATGATCGAGGGTTGGTGTGGACACCAGGCGCCTTTGGCAGGGGCTACGGACTATAACTAGCTACAGGTCCAGCACCCCCTCAACCGGAAGTGCCGGCTCCTCCTTAGCTGATGACCTGAACTCTTTTTATGCACGGTTTGAGACGGGTAACACCACCAGCTCGCCGTCTAAAAACAGCACCGAAGGGGTGCTGGCTAGCGAGGCTGGAGGGGGATCCACCGCCGGGGATGTGCACACATTCTCGGTGTCCGAGCATGAGGTGAGGTGGGCTCTGACGCGTGTGAACACGAGGAAAGCTGGAGGCCCAGATGGTATATCTGGGCGAGTACTAAAGTCTTGTGCTACTCAGCTTGCTCCAGTGCTCACCACAATATTCAACCTCTCCTTGGCAAGGTCCGTGGTCCCTGCATGCTTCAAAAGATCCATCATTGTACCGGTACCAAAGAATGCCTCTCCAGCGTGTTTAAATGACTACCGACCGGTGGCCCTCACCTCGGTTGTCATGAAATGCTTTGAGAGGCTAGTCAAGAAGCACATCTGTTCCCTCCTTCCTCGCAACATGGACCCACTACAGTTTGCATACCGTCCGAACAGCTCCACGGATGATGTGGTCTCCCAGGTTCTACACACCGCTCTCTCTCATCTGGACAGCCAGGGGGGCTATGTGAGGATGCTGTTCATTGATTTTAGTTCAGCATTCAACACAATAGTCCCCAGCAGGCTGGTTGAGAAGCTGCTGGAACTGGGGCTTAGCACCCCTCTGTGTGCCTGGGTCCTGGACTTTCTCACTGCCAGGCCCCAAGTGGTCAGGATGGGGGAACACACATCTAGCTCCCTCACCCTGAACATAGGATCCCCCCAGGGCTGCGTCCTTAGCCCCCTCCTGTACTCCCTGTAAACACATGACTGTGGGGCCAGGTTCAGCTCAAACTCCATCATCAAGTTTGCTGATGACACTGTGGTGGTGGGCCGGATCTCCAACAACGATGAGAAGGCCTACCGGGAGGAGGTGGCTGATCTGGCACTCTGGTGTCAGGACAATAGCCTCCTCTTGAATGTCACTAAAACAAAGGAGCTGATTGTGGACTTCAGAAGGGCTAAACATCCAAGGACGTACACGCCACTGGAGATAAATGGGTCGATTGTGGATAGGGTGAGCAGTTTTAAATACTTGGGAGTCCGCATCGCAGAGGATCTGACGTGGGCAACGCACATTGCCGCACTGGTGGGTAAGGCTAAGCAGCGCCTTTACCACCTTAGACAACTGAGGAAATTCAGAGTGTCTCTGAAGATCCTTCATTGCTTCTACTCTGGGGCTGTAGAGAGCATCCTGTCCGGCAACATTACAGTCTGGTTTGGGAACAGCTCTGCCCAGGACAGGATGGCCCTGCAGAGAGTACTGCGTTCGGCAGAACGCACCATGGGAACTACACTCATCCCCCTGCAGGACCTATACATCAGGAGGTGCAGATCCAGAGCAAGTAAGATCATGAGGGACCCCTGCCACCCCAGTAACGGACTGTTCCAGATGCTACGATCAGGCAAACGCCTCCGCTGTCACGCTGTGAAAACAGAGAGGATGAGACGGAGCTTCTTCCCACAGGCCATCAGGACTGTCAACTTTTATAACCCCAGAGACTAAATTTTTGTCGACACTAATAGTAACTTATTAACTTTATTTATATGCTGTAACTGTAATTCTTTTTGTGCACAACCCGCAGGCATTGCCACTTTCATTTCACTGCACATCGTGTATGTGTATGTGACAAATAAATTTGACTTGACTTGACTTGACTTGGACTCGATTCATTTGTGCTTTTATGTCACATGTGCCAATGCCCAGTGAAATTATTTTCTTACATGCAGTCCAGTGCAGTATTCCCATACCTAAGCATATCCTCGATTAGCAAAATGTACAAAAATAGTCTACTGAGCCTGCATGCAAGAGGCGCCAGGTTTTGGCGTCTTTTTCAAAGTCCAGTCCGCACTGTAGTTCGTATGAGCAGTGGCTGATCCAGGCAAGCCAAAGGCTTCATCACTAAACTAAATCAGTTTTTCTATATTTGCATTTAGATATTTTCTAACCTACAAACTGCACGATGTGGGCGGCATAGTGGCAGAGTTGCTGTCTCACACCGTCCAAGACATGGTTTCGATCTTGACTGCGGGTGCGGTCTGTATAGAATTTATTAGATCGTTGGTCAAGGCTTTTGGATTTTGGTCCCATTAAATAGCCATCAAAGTGGACCCTTGTGCAGCACCACAGTCCATTGTTGAGAAAATTGTTATTTTATTTGTGGCGGCACTGTGGCGCAGTGGTAGAGCTGTTGTCTTACAGCGCCAGGGACTTGGGTTTGATTCTGACTACGTGTGCTGTCTGTACGGAGTTTCTACATTCTCCCTGTGGATTTTCTCCGGGTGCACAGGCTTCCTCCCACATTCCAAAGACGTGCAGGTTTGTTTGTTAACTGGCGTAGTAAAGTCCCCTTAATATAGACAATAGACAATAGGTGCAGGAGTAGGCCATTAGGCCCTTCGAGCCAGCACCACCATTCAATGGCTGATCATTCTCAATCAGTACCCTGTTCCTGCCTTCTCCCCATACCCTCTGACTCCGCTATCCTTAAGAGCTCTATCTAGCTCTCTCTTGAATGCATTCAGAGAATTGGCCTCCACTGCCTTCTGTGGCAGATAATTCCACAGATTCACAACTCTCTGACTGAAAAACTTTTTTCCATCTCCGTTCTAAATGGCCTACCCCTTATTCTTAAACTGGCCCCTGGTTCTGGACTCCCCCAACATTGGGAACATGTTTCCTGCCTCTAACGTGTCCAACCCCTTAATAATCTTATATGTTTCGATAAGATCCCCTCTCATCCTTCTAAATTCCAGTGTATACAAGCCTAGTCGCTCCAGTTTTTCAACATTTGACAGTCCCGCCATTCTGGGAATTAACCTAGTAAACCTACGCCCTCAATAGCAAGAATATCCTTCCTCAAATTTGGAGACCAAAACTGCACACAGTACTCCAGGTGCGGTCTCACTAGGGTCCTGTACAACTGCAGAAAGTCCTCTTTGCTCCTATATTCAACTCCTCTTGTTATGAAGGCCAACATTCCATTGGCTTTCTTCACTGCATGCTGTACCTGCATGCTTTCTTTCAGTGACTGATGCACTAGGACACCCAGTTCTCGTTATATGTCCCCTAACTTATGTATGCAGGATAGAACTAGTGTACTGGTGATCGTTGGTCAGCGCAGACTCAGTGGGCGATAAATAATCTCTATACTAAACTGTATCTCTAAACTAAACTAATGCAGCCCCCTTGGGTCACTGCCCTTCATCAATCTAATAAATTTATCAAAGCAGTTTGCTTCACTGCAGCAAAATATTTTCTTAATTGAATGCTTTAAAATTAATGATTTAATTAAAATATAATTATTTCACACCCTTTTGCAATTCTGATTATCAGACGATCAAAGTGACAGTAAGTAGAGCTGCTGCCTCCCAGTAGGTTTGATGTCGAATATGCTGCTGATTTACAAATCGAGTAGTGCAGTGGTACAACATTTAGTGCCGCCTCCTTACTGCTCCACGGAACCGGTTTCGATTCTTGCCTTGGATACTCCCTGTGTGAAGGTTAAATACAAGGAGCTGGACGAAGGAAGACCAGGTGGGCCGTGGCTTATAGGAGGGAAAGCTCGGAAGCCGCTGAGCTCGGACCCGAAGAACGGAGAGCCGAGGAGGAGGGAGCCGCTGGTGACGACGGGCACGAGGAGTGGGCCGCGAGTAGTGGGCCGCTAGGGTATTGCCTCCAGCACCTTCAAGGTCGCCTGATGGAAGCACCCCTCCAGGACACAGGCAGTCGGACAAGGAGAGGGACATCGGTTCACGGGCCAAGCCGGTTGAGGGTGACGGACGAGGCCCTGCAGCAGCCTGGGGCTGAGCTGGATTGGGAGCCGCTACAGTACATCGAGTGCATGGACCGGACTTTGGACTTTTAGTAAATGGTGCCAAATTATGGCGCATCGTGTGTAATCAATGGATAAAGAATTTCACTGTGCAGTGCACACATGACAATAAAGCATCATTGAACTATTGAATTGAACCATTGAGACACGTGGGTTTTCCTCCGATTGCTCCAGTTTCCTTGCTCGTCTCAAGACGAGGTGGTGGGCCAGTTTGTAAAAGTTAGCCCATGTACCAAAGGTGTGCAGGTTGATGGGTGTAAGAGCGAGAATATTGTACGTTGCAGGGTGAGGGGAATGTAACAAGGGAGAATTGGCCTGATGGAATCGCTCTGCTTGGAGCCGGCATGAACCTAATGGGCTGAATGGCCATCGTCGAGAACATATAGACGTGAGATACCACAGCGGTATCTGATGCTCTTTAGAATGTCAGTGAGAGTAAAGGAATTTCTGTACATAATGACACTTGGCATTGTTTACAATCATTTGTCCAACCAAGATTAAACACCAGTTTAATTAAATAATATCAAATATATAAAATAATTCCAATAAGCATTGAATGCAGAGAAATAGAAACCCAGCTGACTTTGTATTTACATGAATGAAAGGCCTGGATAGAGTGAATTGGATAGAGGATGTTTCCACTAGTTGGAGAGTCGAGGACCAGAGGCCACAAACTCGGAATAAAAGGATATACCTTTAGAAAGCAGATGAGGAGGAATTTCTTTAGTCAAAGGGTGGTGAATCTGGAATTAACACCCCTCCCACCATTCCTAATTTGGCGGAAAGTTTCCGCTTTCTAATTTCATTTCCGCCATTCCGATTTTGCCTCTCATTTTTCCACAAAACAGTCAGTAATTGTAATTTGTCAATTCGGCCGCTCGGGGTTCCGTGAGAAATCCCCCCACCTTTGAAGACTCCTCGAAAATGTGGCACCTAGGCTGGGCAAGGCAGCCAATCTCAACCTCATCGGGACTTCCACGGCCGATCGGTGGGTTGAATTTGCAACCTGCGGCTGGGGCTCTGGAACTCCAGCCCAGCTGGAGCCAGCACATCTATCCCCATAGCCGACTTCCTTGGCCGGCTGGATAAACCAGCAAAGCTCTGGAACCAAGAGTTCCAGAAAATCAGTGGTGGAACTGCAATGAGTAAATATTAAATTTAAGTGCAAGATTATATAACTAAATTAATTAATTAAGACGGGGTTAAAATATAAAACACAGCAGAAAAGCCAATTACCACCTTTTTGGGCTGATTATCAATTAATGTGCAAATTTACTTCAACAAGTACTTCCGTATGCTTAGTCGAGTTGCATATATCAACTCTTTCTTCATAACTTAGTCATACATTTTATGACCATTGTTCTTTTATTCAATACCAAGAGAATTGGGATGTGTAAGGAAAAAGCAAAATAGAAAAAACAAAACAAAACAATTTTTTCTTTGTGTTGCAAAAAGTATCTCTGTTCAATAACCTTTCTATAAATAGCAGAATATACTCATGATAGGCCTGACATTGTACATGTTGTCCAATAACGACGGACTGTTGGAAATAATAGGCGTTTTTCACACATGAATGTAGTGCAAAGCATATGCGCATTTGGTGTGCATACTTTTCTTTTGCTGAAAAGTTGTATTACGTTCCATATTATGAATTTTGATGTAAAATTCTGAATTTTGGACATCAAAATTATGAATTTGTAAAATCAAATGTTGGGAGGTCTGAATTAATTGCCACAGACGGCTGTGACGGCTATGTCAATGGATATTTTTTAAGGTGGAGATTGACAGATTCTTGATTAGTACGGGTGTCAGGGGTTATGGGGAGAAGGCAGGAGAATGGGGTTGAGTGGGAAAGATAGATCAGCTGTGATTGAATGGTGGAGTAGACTTGATGGGCTGAGTGGCCTAATTCTGCTGCTATAACTTATGAACATGAATTACAGTGAAACATGGAATCCATTTCTGGAGTATGTTTGTAATTTAAGAATTCTCAATTTTGCAACCCTCAAAACTAAATGAAGGGATATACAGTCGGGCGCATTTATTTGAGCTGCATGGAGTTAAGTTAGTCTCTGCATCCTCCTTTTCAGCCTCGGTTTTTTTCTTTCGCCTGCTCTCTTTAGTTGAAACAAAGGTTTCTGTGATTTTTGATCGGAAAGATTGGCAGAGGTAAAAGTACAGGATGGGATCAAAGCAAAGGTTGAGGACGGCCAGAAGAAAGGTGGACTCCTTGGCCAGGTACAGGGCTTGCTGCGCACTGCAGTCTGCCTTCGGTTTGTATTGACTGAGAGTGTACGGAATCCGAATGACGTGGTAGGGCACAAAGCAAACGATGTAGATGCCGGTCAGTATCAGAGTGTGCCTCAGAGCACTCCTCACGTGATTGCGCATCTCTCTGTCCTTGTTTCTGTGGAGCTTTTTCATCAAAAGAATGTTGGATGTCAGGAGGACAGCTGAGACGTTCATGAATATGGCGATGGAGATAAAATTGCTGAAGACATGCCAGCGTAGTCCCAAGGTCCCCTTGATCTCCGCGCATTTCAGTAGAGGCTTGGGGGCGATGGTTTTGATTGGGATCGCCATGTTTGGTATCATAAGGAACAGCACCACTAACCATACGATTGCAGATATCATCTTTGCAAAACCTGGTTCCTGTATCCTGTGGAACCCTGAGCTCCCAGAGAGTTGAATATACCGATCTATGCTCACGAATCCCAGAAATATAATCGACGCATACATATTAATGTACATGAGACATGCTGTGACTTGGCAATGGAAGATCTTCAAGCTCCAGGGAGCAACGCCCAAGCTAACAACTATCTTGAATGGGAGGGCCAAAGTCAACAGAAAATCGGCAGTCAGAAGGTTGATCAAGTAGATATTGAGGCATTTTTTTGCTTTCCTCTGTCTACTGAAAGCCCACAGTGCGACACAACTCCCAATGATGCCAACCAAGAAGATTAAATAATAGAAATAAGTGAAAGATTCCATACTCTGGTTCATCGAGCATCGAGTAGAAGAGACATTTGACGAGATGGTATTCATCGTATGTCCTTTGAAACAAAAATGTCCAGCCCGCCTTTAGGTTCTGAAACAAGAAGAAAGAAAAACCTGAAAATTACTTTCAAGAAAAAAAAGGCACACATTGTTCGAGTAACTCAGTGGGTCAGGCAGCATCTCTAGAGAACAAGTCCAGGGACCCTTCTTCAGACTTTCAGATTTCTTAAGTCAAATGAAAGACATTATTTATATAGGTATCTGGATTATGTCCCTACCTGAGATACCTTATGAGGTTTCTATAGCCAAAGGTGAGAATGAATCCTGAGAAATAAATGTTGACAATTGCAAATAAATATTTAGGGGGAAGATCCTGTGTTCATGATTTAAATTGACAAAATGATTTCATGTTTTCACCAGACTAGTCAATGCCTGGGTCAGGCAAATTCTCACTGGCCTGGAATTGCTGCTCTTGTTTCTAATGGGGTACAGTAACAGTTATAGGGTTAGATTTAGTCTTGTCACTCACCGAGGTACAGTGAAGCTTTGCAAAAGCTTTTTAAAAAAAAGCAAAGTCATTATTTTGTTTAATATTTATTTACATTAAATAGAAGCAGCTTGTAGATTGATTGATTGATTGATTGAAAGCTTTGGCATGGAAACAAGCCCTTTGGCACACTGAGTCCACGTCGACCATCAATCATCCGATCATTCTAGTTATTACCATTTTCTCATCCACTCCCTGCACACTAGGGGCAATTTACAGAGACCAATTAACCTACAAACCCACACGTCTTTGGAATGTGGGAGGAAACCGGAACATCTGGAGGAAACCCACGTGGTCACAGGGAGAACATGCAAACTCCACACATTCATAGTGAGGGGATTTGAGTATAGGGGCAAGGAGGCCCTACTGCAGTTGTACAGGGCCTGGTGAGACCACACCTGAAGTATTGTGTGCATTTTTGGTCTCCTAATTTGAGGAAGGACATTCTTGCTATTGAGGGAGTGCAGTATTGGTTCACTAGGTTAATTCCTGGAATGGCGGGACTGACATATGACGAAATAATTGGTTGACTTGGCTTATATTCACTGGAATTTAGAAGGATGGGAGGGGATCTTATAGAACCATATAAAATTCTTAAGGGATTGGACAAGCTAGATACAGGAAAAATGTTCCAGATGTTGGGGAGGTCCAGAACCAGGGATCACAGTTTCAGAATAAGGGGTAGGCCATTTAGGACTGAGATGAGGAAAAACTTTTTCATCCAGAGAGTTGTGAATTTGTGGAATTCTCTGCCACAGAAGGCAGTGGAAGTCAATTCACTGGATGTTTTCAAGTGAGAGTTAGATATAGCTCTCAGGGCTAATGGAATTAAAGGATATGGGGAGAAAGCAGGAAAGGGGTACTGATTTTGGATGATCAGCTTTGATCATATTGAATGGCGGTGCTGGCTCGAAGGGCCGAATAGCCTACTCCTGCACCTATTTTCTATGTTTCACACACAGACAGCACCCGAGGTCAAGATTGAACCCAGGTCTCTGGTGCTGTGAGGCAGCGGCTCTACCCGCTGTGCCAGTGTGCCGCCCCAGATGTCTGGTCAAAAACTGGATTACCTGCAATTTCATGCAGTGGTACCAACGATCTTTTAGCATTTTTAACAACTCCATCCTGTCATCGACCAAACTTTAGTAGCACCACACCGTGCATTTCCAGTTGCAATAAACACATGGAACTTCCCCCATTACTCATGCCCTTCAGAATTATTTGTCTCATTTTGGTTTACCAGAAACACAAGTTGCAGCAATGGCCTTTCTGATGTTTGAATAGAAGGGCAATGTTAAGTCACCCTCGACTTCTTGTAACAAGAAGATCTTCTGTACAAGACAAGTCTTTGGTGCTCCAAGTCAAAGTTCCTGGCATAAGCTATCCCTGTGTATATGGATCACAGATTTTGTCTCCTGAGTTAGGGAGTGCGCACGGCATCAGCACATCATCTGGATTTTTTTTTCTTGCCCAAACCAACATTACTCAGAGAGCCCATTTAAAGGAAGTCAGTAAAATAGAAATAAATGTTGAGGTCACAGCTCTTTGGAGACTGACAGTAGTAGAGTAGATCAGGCTTCAGATAGCTGTTTTGTGGTTGCAAATGTGTGAAAGCAGAAAAAATATTCAAGTGAAATATTCAAACAACCAAAAATGGTTTTGCTTGTTTAATGGTTTAATTATTATGGAGAAAGTGATTCTATTAGCGTTGCTAGGCGCTGGTGTTCTTAAAGATAATTAAAAACACTGAAATTGGCCCTTCTGCCCATCACATCCATGCCATCCTTTCTACTCTTCACCTTCATGGCGAATCAAAGCTTTTGGAAATGGAGATGCCAGGGACCGCTTTACAGGTTTACCAAAAGAAAACAAATGTGCTGGAGTATCTCAGGGGGCCAGGCAGCATCTCTGGAAGACACAGATAGGTGACATTTCAGGTTGGGGCTCTTCTTCAGATTGACTGCAGTGGAGGGGTTGGGAGGGAAAGCTGGAAAAGAGATGGGAGCGGGGCAAGGCCAGGCAAGTTTTTTAGTTTTGGTGATACAGCGCAGAAACAGGGCCTTCAGTCCACCAAGTCCACGCCGATCAGTGACCCCCGTACATTAGCACGATCCTACACACCAGGGACAATTTACAATTTTTACCGAAGCCAATAAATCTACAAACCTGTACGTCTTTGGAGTGTGGGAGGAAACTGGAGTACCTAGAGAAAACCCACGCGGTCACAGGGAGAACATACAAACTCCATACAGACAGCACCCGTGGTCAGGATTGAAACCGAGTATTTGGTGGTGTAAGGCAGCAACTCTACTGCTGCGCCACCGAGCCACACTTGTGATAGATCAGATTGATTTTCACAGAATAATAAAAGTAAATATTTTAAAAAGAGAAATTGCATGCATCTGTCAGTAGACATAAGTAAAAGCCAGTGCTAGAATTTAGCACAGAACCCAAAGCTGCATCTCTGGAGAACATAGATAGGCCCTTGTATTTCCTCCAGAGATGTTGCCTGACCCATTGAGTTACTTATTTCATATCTGTCAGTATTCAGTAAAGATAGACACAAAATGCTGGAGAAACTCAGTGGGTCAGGCATCTCGGGAGAAAAATAATAGGTGACGCTTCCGGTCGAGACCCTTCCTCAGACTGAGAGTCAGGGGAGAGGGAAACTTAAGGTTTGAGGAGATACAAAGAACAAAAGAATGAAAGGTATGAAACGAAAAAATCAAGGCCAGCAAGGATGATCAAGGAAAGGTGGAGCCCACAATGGTCCATTGAGCATTTGAAGAGGTGATAACGAGTGGGTAGGCATAGTGAAGTCAAGCAGGGCGACAGTGAAGCTTGTAGGATGACGAGGGTGGGCGTGGGGGGGGGGGGGGGGGGGGGGGGGGTGGGGGGGGGGGGAACGAAGGGAGGGAATGCAAGGGTTACTTAAAATGAGACAAATCTATATTCATACCACTGACTTGTAATTTGCCCAAGCAAAATATGAGGTGCTGTTCCTCTAATCCACATACACTCTATCCAAGCCTTTCACTATTCTGTACGTTTCAATGAGGTTCCCCCTCATTCTTCTAAACTCCAGTGAGTACAGGCCTAGCGCCATCAAATGCTCACCATACGTTAACTTACTCATTCCTGGTATCATTCTTGGAAACCTCTGGACCCTCTCCAGAGCCAGCACATCCTTCCTCAGATATGGGGCCCAAAATTGCTCGCAATATTCCAAATGCAGTCTGACCAGCGCCTTATAGAGCCTCAGCATTACATCCCTGTTTTTGTAAGCAAGCCCTCTTGAAATAAATGCTTACAGTGCATGCGTTGGCTTTCTTGTTAAAGAAAATAACATTGTGGGTTTACACTTAAATACAGTGTATTTGACTGTTGGCCTGAAACAGCGAACGATCTATGGAACCAAGTATCAGAAGCCAGATACAACACCTAGTCTGAAGAAAGGTCCCGATCTGAAATATCGCCTGTCCACTTCCTCCAGAGATGCTGCCTGACCCGCTGAGTTACTCCAGCACTTTGTGTGTAGGAAGGGATACTGCAGATACTGGTTCAAACCGAGATAGACACAAAGTTCTGGAGTAACTCAGCGGATCATGCAGCATCCCTGGAGAAGAAGGATGGGTGACGTTTCGGGTCGGAACTCTTCTTCAGACTCTTTGTGTTATCTTTTGTAAACTGGCATCTGCAGTTCCTTGTATCTACAACACTAAATGGTGTTTGTATACTTTGTACCTGGGATCTCTGGTAGATTTCTTACCCCTATGCTGAACATTCAGAAAGTTTCTTGTAAAATAACTGTTCCTGGCACATCGGCAGATTACAGTCCGAAATAATTTTAAAGCCTTCAAGGAAACACAAGAAATAAACTTTGTACCTGATTCTCGAAGCAGACTATTTTGTTTCTGAGCACATTCAGTTATCCGGGTTTGTTGTTTGCATGCGAAGCGTCTGGCTGTTGGCGCAGACTACACTTGATAAAATCGTGCAGAAGTCACGCAGCTATGCTCATGTTTTCCTGCAGCCTACAGCCGGGTTTGCTGTGGGATGTGTGGTCTATTTGAAAATTAGGTGACTGACGTCGATAAAACCTGACTTTAAAAACCTTTACACTGTTGCATATCTACTGGCACATTTTCCCTCTGCACCAACTGTGCCTCGGACTGATTTGGAATTGACGCTTGGCGATAACTTTAAACCACTTTTATTTAAGCAAACTTTGGAGACTTCTGAATTGTAATTTTGTAAGAGGCTCTTCACTGCTTGTTTCAGTGATATTTTCGGTTGATAATCTGATTTTTGGATGTGATTATCTGCAATGTCATTATAATCTCCACTCCAAGTGGTAAACCTTTCTTCTCGTTTCCTGCCCCTCCTGAAGTATGACTTAATGATTATGTCTGTGCCAGTCTCTCTTCCTTTTTCCCCTTCTCTCTCTCTCTCTCGCTGTTTCCCCATTGTCCCTCCAGCTTTTGCCAATTCCGCCCTCTCTCTCTCCCCCCCCTCTCCCTCCCTCATTCTCCATCTCCCCATCACCCTCCCTCATTCTCCGTCTCCCCCCTCTCCCTCCCTCATTCTCTGACTCCCTCCTCCCCTTCACTTTTTATTTTACAGCAATTTTGTCTTTTCATCTCTGGCCTTTGTCGACCCATCTGCCAATTAACCCCCCTCCTTCCCCCACCCGTATCCACCTATCACTTGCCAAGACTTATTCCTGCCCCCATCTCTTTTATCAGCTCTTTTCACCACCTACCTCAACTGGTCTGAAGAAGGGCCTCGGCATGAAATGTTGCCTGTCCATATCTTGCCTGGCCCGCTGAGTTACTCCAGCACTTTGTGTCTGTTTCAGTGTGGTATGTTCACCGTCTCCCAGAGGAATGTGGTGTGGCCCTGCCTTCTACTCCATCTTTACAAAAAAACCCATCTTGTGCACCTTCTAAGTTAACAAAATGGCTTTGACATTCTTCTCTTTTTAATTATGCGGTCCTCTCCCTGGCCACAGAACTAATTGCACATGTTGTTCAATGTATGGTGTATGTGCACTGAATATTGTAAACCCGTTATTATGGATCACTTTATGATGGGGTTTTGTTATAGCGAAATGTCTCTTTAAGATCATGGGCTGCTGGTTACATTGGGGAGGCTATTAAAATTGCCAAGGCATTTAAATTGCCAAGGCATTGAAATTGCCAAGGCATTGAAATTGACAAGGCATGGAAATTGACAAGGCATGGAAATTGACAAGCAATCGATCCAATCGATCCAATCCAATGTAACAAACAGCCTTTATTATTTTTAACTTGCAGCAAAAAAAGCACATTTTCAGCAGTTAAAAACAACTTTGTAATTGAGAACACCGACTATCTTCACGGAGTGACTGCTGGGTGGTTGGAGCGACTTCAACCACTGAAGGTCACCTCACCTTCTGTCTCCTTTCTCTGTTCATTTATTTATTTACTTATTTATCTATTTATTCATTTCCCTATGTTCTCAAAATCTCTGTAAAGCGTCTTTGAGTATATGAAAAGCGCTATATAAATAAAATGCATTATTATTATTATTATTAATGATTATGTCCGTGCCAGTCTCTCTCCCTTTTTCCCCTTCTCTCTCTCTCGCTGTTTCCCCACTGTCCCTCCCGCTTTTGCCAATTCCGCCCTCTCTCTCTCCCCCCCTTCTCCCTCCCTCATTCTCCATCTCCCCATCACCCTCCCTCATTCTCCGTCTCCCCCCTCTCCCTCCCTCATTCTCTGACTCCCTCCTCCCCTTCACTTTTTATCTTACAGCAATTTTGTCTTTTCATCTCTGGCCTTTGTCTACCCATCTGCCAATTAACCCCCCCTCCTTCCCCCACCCGTATCCACCTATCACTTGCCAGGACTTATTCCTGCCCCCATCTCTTTTATCAGCTCTTTTCACCACCTACCTCAACTGGTCTGAAGAAGGGCCTCGGCATGAAATGTTGTTTGTCCATATCTTGCCTGGCCCGCTGAGTTACTCCAGCACGTTGTGTCTGTTACAGTGAGGTATGTTCACCGTCTCCCAGAGGAATGTGGTGTGGCCCTGCCTTCTACTCCATCTTTACAAAAAAACCCATCTTGTGCACCTTCTAAGTTAACAAAACGGCTTTGACATTCTTCTCTTTTTAATTATGTGGTCCTCTCCCTGGCCACAGAACTAATTGCACATGTTGTTCAATGTATACTGTATGTGCACTGAATATTGTAAACCCGTTATTATGGACCACTTTATGATGGGGTTTCGTTATAGCGAAATGTCTCTTTAAGATCATGGGCTGCTGGTTACATTGTGGAGGCTATTAAAATTGCCAAGGCATTGAAATTGACAAGGCATGGAAATTGACAAGGCATGGAAATTGACAAGCAATCGATCCAATCGATCCAATCCAATGTAACAAACAGCCTTTAGTATTTTTAACTTGCAGCAAAAAAAGCACATTTTCA
Source organism: Rhinoraja longicauda (assembly GCF_053455715.1). Taxonomy (NCBI): domain Eukaryota; kingdom Metazoa; phylum Chordata; class Chondrichthyes; order Rajiformes; family Arhynchobatidae; genus Rhinoraja; species Rhinoraja longicauda. Next base: position 19,180,616 of record NC_135965.1, read on the forward strand.
GCTATTAAAAACAACTTTGTAATTGAGAACACCGACTATCTTCACGGAGTGACTGCTGGGTGGTTGGAGCGAATCCCCTATTCGTTCAGAGCGGACAATCGGCAATAACGGACACCATCCCCTTTCCTATGGTCCTTTATAACAAGGGTTCACTGTATTTCAAGGTACTATACTGCCTCAATCAACTGGGCCAATAGCTGATCCTTGTCATGTGAGTGGTGATATTAGATATAATCTCTTGCATTCACACGCTGGTGATTCTGCAGCTAGCAAAAGTGAAGATGATTCCTCTGTCAGTCATCTCTGATTAACATACAGCTGTTGATGACTCATTTTATGCACGTTGATGTGTAAGTTATCCTTTTATTCCTCTGTTTTATAGAAAAACTAGCTTACTTCAGCGGAAAATGTCTGAAGTGCTGGTCTAAACTCCAGCGAGTACAGGCCTAGTGCCATCAAATGCTCACCATACGTTAACTTACTCATTCCTGGTATCATTCTTGGAAACCTCTGGACCCTCTCCAGAGCCAGCACATCCTTCGTCAGATATGGGGCCCAAAATTGCTCGCAATATTCCAAATGCAGTCTGACCAGCGCCTTATAGAGCCTCAGCATTACATCCCTGTTTTTGTAAGCAAGCCCTCTTGAAATAAATGCTTACAGTGCATGCGTTGGCTTTCTTGTTAAAGAAAATAACATTGTGGGTTTACACTTAAATACAGTGTATTTGACTGTTGGCCTGAAACAGCGAACGATCTATGGAACCAAGTATCAGAAGCCAGATACAACACCTAGTCTGAAGAAAGGTCCCGATCTGAAATATCGCCTGTCCACTTCCTCCAGAGATGCTGCCTGACCCGCTGAGTTACTCCAGCACTTTGTGTGTAGGAAGGGATACTGCAGATACTGGTTCAAACCGAGATAGACACAAAGTTCTGGAGTAACTCAGCGGATCATGCAGCATCCCTGGAGAAGAAGGATGGGTGACGTTTCGGGTCGGAACTCTTCTTCAGACTCTTTGTGTTATCTTTTGTAAACTGGCATCTGCAGTTCCTTGTATCTACAACACTAAATGGTGTTTGTATACTTTGTACCTGGGATCTCTGGTAGATTTCTAACCCCTATGCTGAACATTCAGAAAGTTTCTTGTAAAATAACTGTTCCTGGCACATCGGCAGATTACAGTCCGAAATAATTTTAAAGCCTTCAAGGAAACACAAGAAATAAACTTTGTACCTGATTCTCGAAGCAGACTATTTTGTTTCTGAGCACATTCAGTTATCCGGGTTTGTTGTTTGCATGCGAAGCGTCTGGCTGTTGGCGCAGACTACACTTGATAAAATCGTGCAGAAGTCACGCAGCTATGCTCATGTTTTCCTGCAGCCTACAGCCGGGTTTGCTGTGGGATGTGTGGTCTATTTGAAAATTAGGTGACTGACGTCGATAAAACCTGACTTTAAAAACCTTTACACTGTTGCATATCTACTGGCACATTTTCCCTCTGCACCAACTGTGCCTCGGACTGATTTGGAATTGACGCTTGGCGATAACTTTAAACCACTTTTATTTAAGCAAACTTTGGAGACTTCTGAATTGTAATTTTGTAAGAGGCTCTTCACTGCTTGTTTCAGTGATATTTTCGGTTGATAATCTGATTTTTGGATGTGATTATCTGCAATGTCATTATAATCTCCACTCCAAGTGGTAAACCTTTCTTCTCGTTTCCTGCCCCTCCTGAAGTATGACTTAATGATTATGTCTGTGCCAGTCTCTCTTCCTTTTTCCCCTTCTCTCTCTCTCGCTGTTTCCCCATTGTCCCTCCAGCTTTTGCCAATTCCGCCCTCTCTCTCTCCCCCCCCTCTCCCTCCCTCATTCTCCATCTCCCCATCACCCTCCCTCATTCTCCGTCTCCCCCCTCTCCCTCCCTCATTCTCTGACTCCCTCCTCCCCTTCACTTTTTATTTTACAGCAATTTTGTCTTTTCATCTCTGGCCTTTGTCGACCCATCTGCCAATTAACCCCCCTCCTTCCCCCACCCGTATCCACCTATCACTTGCCAAGACTTATTCCTGCCCCCATCTCTTTTATCAGCTCTTTTCACCACCTACCTCAACTGGTCTGAAGAAGGGCCTCGGCATGAAATGTTGCCTGTCCATATCTTGCCTGGCCCGCTGAGTTACTCCAGCACTTTGTGTCTGTTTCAGTGTGGTATGTTCACCGTCTCCCAGAGGAATGTGGTGTGGCCCTGCCTTCTACTCCATCTTTACAAAAAAACCCATCTTGTGCACCTTCTAAGTTAACAAAACGGCTTTGACATTCTTCTCTTTTTAATTATGCGGTCCTCTCCCTGGCCACAGAACTAATTGCACATGTTGTTCAATGTATGGTGTATGTGCACTGAATATTGTAAACCCGTTATTATGGATCACTTTATGATGGGGTTTTGTTATAGCGAAATGTCTCTTTAAGATCATGGGCTGCTGGTTACATTGGGGAGGCTATTAAAATTGCCAAGGCATTTAAATTGCGAAGGCATTGAAATTGCCAAGGCATTGAAATTGACAAGGCATGGAAATTGACAAGGCATGGAAATTGACAAGCAATCGATCCAATCGATCCAATCCAATGTAACAAACAGCCTTTAGTATTTTTAACTTGCAGCAAAAAAAGCACATTTTCAGCTATTAAAAACAACTTTGTAATTGAGAACACCGACTATCTTCACGGAGTGACTGCTGGGTGGTTGGAGCGAATCCCCTATTCGTTCAGAGCGGACAATCGGCAATAACGGACACCATCCCCTTTCCTATGGTCCTTTATAACAAGGGTTCACTGTATTTCAAGGTACTATACTGCCTCAATCAACTGGGCCAATAGCTGATCCTTGTCATGTGAGTGGTGATATTAGATATAATCTCTTGCATTCACACGCTGGTGATTCTGCAGCTAGCAAAAGTGAAGATGATTCCTCTGTCAGTCATCTCTGATTAACACACAGCTGTTGATGACTCATTTTATGCACGTTGATGTGTAAGTTATCCTTTTATTCCTCTGTTTTATAGAAAAACTAGCTTACTTCAGCGGAAAATGTCTGAAGTGCTGGTCTAAACTCCAGCGAGTACAGGCCTAGCGCCATCAAATGCTCACCATACGTTAACTTACTCATTCCTGGTATCATTCTTGGAAACCTCTGGACCCTCTCCAGAGCCAGCACATCCTTCGTCAGATATGGGGCCCAAAATTGCTCGCAATATTCCAAATGCAGCCTGACCAGCGCCTTATAGAGCCTCAGCATTACATCCCTGTTTTTGTAAGCAAGCCCTCTTGAAATAAATGCTTACAGTGCATGCGTTGGCTTTCTTGTTAAAGAAAATAACATTGTGGGTTTACACTTAAATACAGTGTATTTGACTGTTGGCCTGAAACAGCGAACGATCTATGGAACCAAGTATCAGAAGCCAGATACAACACCTAGTCTGAAGAAAGGTCCCGATCTGAAATATCGCCTGTCCACTTCCTCCAGAGATGCTGCCTGACCCGCTGAGTTACTCCAGCACTTTGTGTGTAGGAAGGGATACTGCAGATACTGGTTCAAACCGAAGATAGACACAAAGTTCTGGAGTAACTCAGCGGATCATGCAGCATCCCTGGAGAAGAAGGATGGGTGACGTTTCGTGTTGGAACCCTTCTTCAGACTCTTTGTGTTATCTTTTGTAAACTGGCATCTGCAGTTCCTTGTATCTACAACACTAAATGGTGTTTGTATACTTTGCACCTGGGATCTCTGGTAGATTTCTAACCCCTATGCTGAACATTCAGAAAGTTTCTTCTAAAATAACTGTTCCTGGCACATCGGCAGATTACAGTCCGAAATAATTTTAACGCCTTCAAGGAAACGCAAGAAATAAACTTTGTACCTGATTCTCGAAGCAGACTATTTTGTTTCTGAGCACATTCAGTTATCCGGGTTTGTTGTTTGCATGCGAAGCGTCTGGCTGTTGGCGCAGACTACGCTTGATAAAATCGTGCAGAAGTCACGCTCATGTTTTCCTGCAGCCTACAGCCGGGTTTGCTGCGGGATGTGTGGTCTATTTGAAAATTAGGTGACTGACGTCGATAAAACCTGACTTTAAAAACCTTTACACTGTTGCATATCTACTGGCACATTTTCCCTCTGCACCAACTGTGCCTCGGACTGATTTGGAATTGGCGCTTGGCGATAACTTTAAACCACTTTTATTTAAGCAAACTTTGGAGACTTCTGAATTGTAATTTTGTAAGAGGCTCTTCACTGCTTGTTTCAGTGATATTTTCGGTTGATAATCTGATTTTTGGATGTGATTATCTGCAATGTCATTATAATCTCCACTCCAAGTGGTAAACCTTTCTTCTCGTTTCCTGCCCCTCCTGAAGTATGACTTAATGATTATGTCTGTGCCAGTCTCTCTTCCTTTTTCCCCTTCTCTCTCTCTCGCTGTTTCCCCACTGTCCCTCCCGCTTTTGGCAATTCCGCCCTCTCTCTCTCCCCCCCCTCTCCCTCCATCATTCTCCATCTCCCCATCACCCTCCCTCATTCTCCGTCTCCCCCCTCTCCCTCCCTCATTCTCTGACTCCCTCCTCCCCTTCACTTTTTATTTTACAGCAATTTTGTCTTTTCATCTCTGGCCTTTGTCTACCCATCTGCCAATTAACCCCCCTCCTTCCCCCACCCGTATCCACCTATCACTTGCCAAGACTTATTCCTGCCCCCATCTCTTTTATCAGCTCTTTTCACCACCTACCTCAACTGGTCTGAAGAAGGGCCTCGGCATGAAATGTTGCCTGTCCATATCTTGCCTGGCCCGCTGAGTTACTCCAGCACTTTGTGTCTGTTTCAGTGTGGTATGTTCACCGTCTCCCAGAGGAATGTGGTGTGGCCCTGCCTTCTACTCCATCTTTACAAAAAAAAACATCTTGTGCACCTTCTAAGTTAACAAAACGGCTTTGACATTCTTCTCTTTTTAATTATGCGGTCCTCTCCCTGGCCACAGAACTAATTGCACATGTTGTTCAATGTATACTGTATGTGCACTGAATATTGTAAACCCGTTATTATGGACCACTTTATGATGGGGTTTCGTTATAGCGAAATGTCTCTTTAAGATCATGGGCTGCTGGTTACATTGTGGAGGCTATTAAAATTGCCAAGGCATTGAAATTGCCAAGGCATTGAAATTGACAAGGCATGGAAATTGTCAAGGCATGGAAATTGACAAGCAATCGATCCAATTGATCCAATCCAATGTAACAAACAGCCTTTAGTATTTTTAACTTGCAGCAAAAAAAGCACATTTTCAGCAGTTAAAAACAACTTTGTAATTGAGAACATCGACTATCTTCACGGAGTGACTGCTGGGTGGTTGGAGCGAATCTCTTATTCGTTCAGAGCGGACAATCGGCAATAACGGACACCATCCCCTTTCCTATGGTCCTTTATAACAAGGGTTCACTGTACTTCAAGCTACTATACTGCCTCAATCAACTGGGCCAATAGCTGATCCTTGTCATGTGAGTGGTGATATTAGATATAATCTCTTGCATTTACACGCTGGTGATTCTGCAGCTAGCAAAAGTGAAGATGATTCCTCTGTCAGTCATCTCTGATTAACATACAGCTGTTGATGACTCATTTTATGCACGTTGATGTGTAAATTACCCTTTTATTCCTCTGTTTTATAGAAAAACTAGCTTACTTCAGTGGAAAATGTCTGAAGTGCTGGTCTGTGGATGTGATCACAGTTGCATTTTGTTAGCTGGAGAAACACACTGATTCCTGGATCAGCCGCAGGGAAAGGTTGGATGGCCTTGGTTTGTTTTATTTGGAACACGGAGGTTGTGGGAAGATTCGACAGAAGTATATAAAATTAGAGTTACAGAGTCATACAGCGTGAGCCCAACTTGCGCACACCGACCAACGTGTCCCATCTACACTAGTCCCACCTGCCTGCGTTTGACCTATGTTGCTCTAAACCTATCCGATCCATAGACCTGCCTAAATATTTCTTAAATGTTACAATAGTCCTTGCCTCAACTACCACCTCTCGCAGCTCATTCCAAACACCCACAAGGCTTTGTGTAAAATTATACGTCCTAGTTAGGGTAGACAATCAGAACCATTTTCCCAGGATGAGTAAAATCAAATATTGGAGGGTCTAGTTTTAAGATGAAAGGGGCAAAGTTTAAAGGCGATGTGCAGGGCAAGTTTGCTTTACACAAAGGGAAGTGGGTGCTTGAAATATGCTGGCAGGTGTGATGGTTGAGACAGATATGATTTAAGAGCCTTTTGGATATGCATGTGGATATGCAGGGAATGGAGTGATGAATGAATGAATGAATGAATGAATGAATGAATGAATAAGTTTATTGGCCAAGTATGCATACAAGGAATGTGCCTTGGTGCTCCGCTCACAAATGACAATACAAACATACAGTTAACAATGAAGAATAAAGCATAACCACATCAAAACAATAAGGATACAACATTACGGTCTAAACGTGTGGAGATTTCAGCATGCAGGTAGAATGGGAAAATCAGGTTGGAAATGGACCCCAGGAAAGAGAGTTTGTAGAGTGCCTTCGAGATGGATTCTTAGAACAGCTTGTACTGGAGCCTACCAGGGAGAAGGCAATTCTGGATTTAGTGTTGTGTAATGATCCTGATCTGATAAGGGGACTAGTGGTAAAAGAGCCATTAGGAGGCAGTGATCACAACATGATAAGTTTTACTCTGCAAATGGAAAGGCAGAAGGGAAAATTGGAAGTGTCAGTATTACAGTATAGCAAAGGGGATTACAGAGGCATGAGGCAGGAGCTGGCCAAAATTGACTGGAAGGAGGCCCTAGCAGGGAAGACGGTAGAACAGCAATGGCAGGTATTCCTGGGAATAATGCAGAGGTTGCAGGATCAATTTATCCCAAAGAGGCGGAAAGACTCTAAGGGGAGTAAGAGACACCTGTGGCTGACAAGGGAAGTCAAGGACAGCATAAAAATTAAGGAGAGGAAGTATAACATAGCAAAGAGAAGTGGGAAGACAGAGGATTGGGACTCTTTTAAAGAGCAACAAAAGTTAACTAAAAAGGCAATACGGGGAGAAAAGATGAGGTATGAGGGTAAACTAGCCAATAATATAAAGGAGGATAGCAAAAGTTTTTTTAGGTACGTGAAGAGGAAAAAAATAGTCAAGGCAAATGTGGGTCCCTTGAAGACAGAAGCAGGGGAATTTATTATGGGGAACAAGGAAATGGCAGACGAGTTAAACCGTTACTTTGGATCTGTCTTTACTGAGGAAGATACACACAATCTCCCAAATGTTCTAGGGGCCGGAGAACCTAGGGTGATGGAGGAACTGAAGGAAATCCACATTAGGCAGGAAATGGTTTTGGGTAGACTGATGGGACTGAAGGCTTATAAATCCCCAGGGCCTGATGGTCTGCATCCCAGGGTACTTAAGGAGGTGGCTCTAGAAATAGTGGAAGCATTGGAGATCATTTTTCAATGTTCTATAGATTCAGGATCAGTTCCTGTGGATTGGAGGATAGCAAATGTTATCCCACTTTTTAAGAAAGGAGGGAGAGAGAAAACGGGTAATTATAGACCAGTTAGTCTGACATCAGTGGTGGGGAAGATGCTGGAGTCAATTATAAAAGACGAAATTGCTGAGCATTTGGATAGCAGTAACGGGATCATACCGAGTCAGCATGGATTTACGAAGGGGAAATCATGCTTGACAAATCTACTGGAATTTTTTGAGGATGTAACTAGGAAAATTGACAGGGGAGAGTCAGTGGATGTGGTGTACCTCGACTTTCAGAAAGCTTTCGACAAGGTCCCACATAGGATATTAGTGGGCAAAATTAGAGCACATGGTATTGGGGGTAGGGTACTGACATGGATAGAAAATTTGTTGACAGACAGAAAGCAAAGAGTGGGGATAAATGGGTCCCTTTCGGAATGGCAGGCAGTGACCAGTGGGGTACCGCAAGGTTCGGTGCTGGGACCCCAGCTATTTACGATATACATTAATGACTTAGATGAAGGGATTAAAAGTACCATTAGCAAATTTGCAGATGATACTAAGCTGGGGGGTAGTGTGAATTGTGTGGAAGATGCAATAAGGCTGCAGGGTGACTTGGACAGGTTGTGTGAGTGGGCGGATACATGGCAGATGCAGTTTAATGTAGATAAGTGTGAGGTTATTCACTTTGGAAGTAAGAATAGAAAGGCAGATTATTATCTGAATGGTGTCAAGTTAGGAAGAGGGGATGTTCAACGAGATCTGGGTGTCCTAGTGCATCAGTCACTGAAAGGAAGCATGCAGGTACAGCAGGCAGCCAATGGAATGTTGGCCTTCATAACAAGAGGAGTTGAGTATAGGAACAAAGAGGTCCTTCTACAGTTGTACCGGGCCCTGGTGAGACCGCACCTGGAGTACTGTGTGCAGTTTTGGTCTCCAAATTTGAGGAAGGATATTCTTGCTATTGAGGGCGTGCAGCGTAGGTTCACTAGGTTAATTCCCGGAATGGCGGGACTGTCGTATGTTGAAAGGCTGGAGCAATTAGGCTTGTATACACTGGAATTTAGAAGGATGAGGGGGGGATCTTATTGAAACATATAAGATAATTAGGGGATTGGACACATTAGAGGCAGGAAACATGTTCCCAATGTTGGGGGAGTCCAGAACATGGGGCCACAGTTTAAGAATAAGGGGTAGGCCATTTAGAACGGAGATGAGGAAGAACTTTTTCAGTCAAAGAGTGGTGAAGGTGTGGAATTCTATGCCTCAGAAGGCAGTGGAGGCCAGTTCGTTGGATGCTTTCAAGAGAGAGCTGGATAGAGCTCTTAAGGATAGCGGAGTGAGGGGGTATGGGGAGAAGGCAGGAACGGGGTACTGATTGAGAGTGATCAGCCATGATCGCATTGAATGGCGGTGCTGGCTCGAAGGGCTGAAGGGCCTACTCCTGCACCTATTGTCTATTGTCTATTGTCTAAACCAGGGCAAAAATAGACTACAGACTTTGGTTATTGAGTAGAACTATCACTCGTGGAAAAAAAGCTGTATTTATGTCTGGCTGTGGCTGCTTTGACAGTCCGGAGTCGCCTTCCAGAGGGAAGTGCTTCAAAGAGTTTGTGGCCAGGGTGAGAGGGGTCAGAGATGATCTTGCCCGCTCGCTTCCTGGCCCTTGCAGTGTACAGTTCGTCAATGGGGGGAAGGTTGCAGCTAACAACCTTCTCAGATGTGCGAACGATCCGTTGCAGCCTCCGGATGTCGTGCTTGGTGGCTGAGCCAAACCAGACAATGATGGAGAAGGTGAGGACGGACTCAATAATAGCAGTATAGAATTGAACCATCATTGCCTGTGGCAGATTGTGCTTCCTCAGTTGCCGCAGGAAGTACATCCTCTGTTGGGCCTTTTTGACTGTGGAGTCAATGGTGACCCCCCATTTAAGGTCCCTGGAGATGATGGTTCCAAGGAACTTAAATGACTCCACAGATGTGACTGTGGTGTTGTTGATGGTGAGTGGGGGGAGGGGAGGAGGATCTCTTAGAAAGTCTACAATTAATTCCACTGTCTTGAGAGCATTGAGCTCCAGGTTGTTGCGATGGCACCAGGACGCCAGCTGTGTCACTTCCCATCTGTAGGCAGATTCCTCCCCATCCTGGATCAGTCCAATCAGGGTTGTGTCATCCGCAAACTTGAGGAGCTTGACAGAGGAGTCTGTGGAGGTGCAGTCGTTGGTGTAGAGAGAGTAAAGGAGAGGGGAGAGTACGCAGCCTTGCGGAGCTCCTATGCTGAGGGTCTGCGGGTCCAGGATGTGTTTTCCCAGCCTCACATGCTGCTTCCTGTCCGTCAGGAAGTTGATGATCCATTGACAGAGGGGTTCAGGCACAGTCAACTGGGAGAGTTTGGAGTGTAGTAGCTCTGGCACAATGGTGTTAAAAGCAGAGCTAAAGTCCACAAACAAAATCCTGGCATCGGTCCCCTTGCGGTCTAGGTGCTGGAGGATGAAGTGCAGGCCTAGATTGACTGCGTCGTCCACCAATCTACTGGCCCTGTATGCAAACTGCAGGGGGTCCAGCAGGGGGTTTGTGATGTTTTTCAGCTGGGCCAGCACAAGTCTTTCAAAGGTCTTCCTGACTACAGAGGTCAGTGCGACAGGCCTGTAGTCATTAAGACCAGTGATCCTTGTCTTTTTGGGTAGAGGGACAATAGTAGAGACCTTGAAGCAGGCAGGGATAGTGCAGGTTTGTAGGGACTGGTTGAAAATGTCTGTGTAGATCGGTGCCAGTTGTTCGGCACAGAGCTTGAGGGTGGAGGGGGAAACATTGTCCGGTCCTGGAGATTTCCGGCTTTTCTATATTCTGAATGGCCTGTCCACCTCCGCAAGTTCTATTGTTAAACTGGAGTCATTCTGTGAGGATGTGCAAATTGGTGATTGCAGAGAGGGGGGGGGGGGGGGGGGGGCAGTCTTTGCAAACTCCAGCCAGTCTCTGAGTAGGTGTGATTTGCTGCTTGGATATGGATAAATCAGCTGGCAGATGATTAGAGTTGCTCTTGGCATTGTGTTTGGCATAGACATTGTGGGCTGAAGGGTTTGTTCCTGTGCTGTGCTGTTCTACGTTCGATGTAAACATTTTTCTATTTGTGATTCGCTGCTGCCGTCTCTGCTCTTGCAGACCAAGTTCTATTTCTAAAATAACCCACTGTAATCCGTGATACTGCAGTCAATCATCTTTCATGCATCATGAAGTTATGGTGTTGCAACATTTGTGGTAACATTAAGGCAGGAGGGCAGCTGAATTCTTGTCAGCTGAGGACAAAAAGGGAGGGGACAGTGTAAAAAGGGAAAAGTAATTTCTAGTGTTTTTGCAATGAGGTTCGATCCAAAATGTGGGATAGATATATTTAGCTGGTCTTTCCGAGGAAGCCATTTTCCAAGATATGTTTGGTAGATTGACTTTTGGAATGATCATGGGTATAATGCAGGGTTTAGCTCGAAACAAGGAGAGGTTGGAAATGGGACCTCTGTAATAGTGTCAGCTATTAAATTAAGGTTGCTGTAAATTTCATTTCACTACTGAATTCTGTTTTTTTGTCATCTTTGAAAACCCCTGGTCAGGACTTCTGCACAAAACAAATCTGTATGGATTTTGTATGTTCTCCCTGTGACCGTGTGGGTTTTCTCTGGTTTCCTCACACACTCCAAAGACATACAGGTTTGTAGGTTAATTGGCTTAGGTAAAAATTGTAAATTGTCCCTAGTTGGTAGGTTCTCCCTGTGACCGTGTGGGTTTTCTCTGGCTGTTTCTGTTCCCTCCCACGTTCCAAAGACATGTGACTTTGTAGGTTAATTGGTTTCTGTAAAAATTGTCCCTAGTGTGTAGGATAGTGTTAGTGTATGGGGTGATCGCTGGTTGGCGTGGACTCGGTGGGCCGATGGACCTGTTTCCACGTTGTATCTCTAAAGTCTAAAGACACAAAGTTCTGGAGTAACTCAACAGGTCAGGAAGCATCTCTGGAGAACATGGATAGGTGATGCTTCGGGTTGAGACCCTTCTTCAGTCGGACTTCTGCACAGTTGGTGGTCTGTTTTAAATGCAGAGGGCACAGGGAAACTCCAGAACGATAAAGGTTAATGATCAAGGTAAGAACCTGTGACACCAGGCGTAATGCATTATGGATCGAGGGCTGGCTGACTAACACAATACAGAGTCAGCTTAACTGTAGCTAGTGGGGTGTCACAGGGATCAAGAGTCAACAGTCAGGAATGTTTCATTGTCATGTGTCCCAGAAAGGAACAATGAAATTCTTACTTGCAGCAGCACAACAGACATGTAAACATGGTGCTCTGTAACACTTGAGTGTTGCCATCCCAACTACTTTAAGGGCACCGTGATTCGTCTGAGCCTCCAGTGGGCGGCACAGTGAAGCAACTGGTAGAGCCGCTGCCTCCCAGCGCCAGAGACTCGGATTCGATCCTGACCTCGGGTGCTGTCTGCAGAGTTTGCACATTCCCCCTGTGATTGCATGGGTTTCCTCCGGGTGCTCCGGTTTCCTTCCACATCTCAAAGACTAGCGGGTTTGTAGGTTAATTGGCCCTCATTACGTTCCCTAAGAAAACACAAGCTTTCTCCATCTCTAACTGCAAACAGTCTGAAGAAGGGTCCCAACATCAGACCACCAATCCCTTCTGAATTTGGCCGAAAATTCCCGCTTTCTTATCTCATTTCCGCCATTCCGATTTTGGCCTCACATTTTTCCGCAAAGCACCTGCCTCGCCACACATAGAAACATAGAAAATAGGTGCAGGAGTAGGCCATTCGGCCCTTCGAGCCTGCACCGCCATTCAATAGGATCATGGCTGATCATCCAGCTCAGTAACCTATACTTGCCTTCTCTCCATACCCCCTATTCCCTTTAGCCACAAGGGCCACATCTAACTCCCTCTTAAATATAGCCAATGAACTGGCCTCAACTACCTTCTGTGGCAGAGAATTCCACAGACTCACCACTCTCTGTGTGAAGAAATGTTTTCTCATCTCGGTCCTAAAAGACTTCCCCCTTATCCTTAAGCTGTGACCCCTGGTTCTGGACTCCCCCAACATCGGGAACAATCTTCCCGCATCTAGCCTCTCCAACCCCTTAAGAATTTTATATGTTTCTATAAGATCCCCCCTCAGTCTTCTAAATTCCAGCGAGTACAAGCCCAGTCTATCCAGTCTTTCTTCATATGAAAGTCCTGCCATCCCAAGGATCAATCTGGTGAACCTTCTCTGTACTCCCTCTAAGGCTAGAATGTCTTTCCTCAGATTAGGAGACCAAAACTGTACACAATACTCCAGGTGCGGTCTCACCAAGGCCCTGTACAACTGCAGCAGAACCTCCCTGTTCCTATACTCAAATCCTCTTGCTATAAATGCTAACATACCATTCGCTTTCTTCACTGGCTCGTCCAGCCCCGCACCACCGCTGGCCCAGCCTCGCCGCTGGTCTCGTCTCGCTGCTGTACTCGCCTCGCCTTGTCGTTGGCCCGATCTCACCTCGCCTCTCGCCGCTGGCCTCGCCTCACCGCTCGCCGCCCGGCCTCGCTGCTGGCCTCACTGCGGAGCGTGAGGCCTGTTGATGTTGAGAGGGGATGGGGGGAGGGGGATAGGGTGCGGGGGAGGGGGACAGTGGGGCAGTGGAGCGGGAGGAGGGAGTGGAGGTCGGGGGTGGAGGAAAGGAAGGGGAAGGGAGGGGGAGAGTGGGGGTGGGAGGGGAGTGGGGGTGGGGGGGGAGTGGGGGAGGAGGGGTGGGGGAGTGGATTTGGGGAGAAAGGGGGAGGGGAGGGGGAGGGGGGGAGTAGGGGGGAGTAGGGGGGAGGGTGGGGGGAGTAGGGAGGAGGGCTGGGGGGAGGGGTGGGGGGAGTAGGGGTGGGGGAGTAGGAGGGGGAGGGGGAGGGGGTGGGAGGGGGGTGAGGGGGAGTGGGGTTGGGGGGTGTAGGGTTGGGGGGACATGGACCGTTTTGATTTGCTGTTGAAGATCACTAGAGCAAGTATGTCTTCAATTATATTAGGTATGTGCAGTTTTTTTTCCTGTAAAGTTGCATTATGCGCCATATTATGAATTTTTATGTAAAATTCAGAATTTGTAAAATCAAATGTAGGGAGGTCTGCAACATGAACTGTCGCATATCCATTCCTTCCACAGATGCTGCCTGACCCATTGAGTTCCTCCAGCATTTTGTGTCTTACCTTGGTAAACCAGCATCTGCAGTTCCTTGTTTTTAAATAATATTCTTAGTAGATTTCAATCCACTTGTCCCTCTTTTCCAATCTTCTGATTAATATAAAAGGCAGCACTAACCTAAAGTGGACATGTCAATTTTCCAGATATCGGTGTAAAGATTGAAACTGAAATGGTTGCTTCTGAAATGGCTCAAGATGCAGAACTTGTCTGACGTGTTTTCTTAGGGAACATAATGAGGTGCAAAATATCCTAAAGGCTTCGAAGGCCTCAGTCATTTTAAGTTAATCAAATAAAGAAATAGGATTAATATAACAAAATGAAGCATATACATTGTATTTCCAATAATTAATTAAACTTCAGATTAGATATTTCTCGTTTGTGGAGGCATTTTACACTTGCGAAATAGTGGTTATGAAACTGCCATCCGTGTTTTTTTAATAATCTTTCAGCATTAGAACTGTAGACTTTTGTAGAATGAGATATTTTTGCAGCAACAAACAACTGGAGCTGGTTAAGTGCTGAATTAACTCAGCGGATCAGGCAACATTTCCGGTGAACATGGAGAAGCGATGTTTTCAGTCAAGACTCCACTTCAGACTTGCCCCCATCCTCGCTCATATGATACGATACGATATGATAAACTTTATTCATTCCCGGAGGGAAATTGGTCTGCCAACAATCACAACACACAACAAGGTACACAAAAACTTGAAATTAAAAGTGAAAAAAAGAAAAGGACAAGTGACTGTTGGCTGACTGTTGTGTGCACAGCGACTAAACCGGAACGAACCAGAATCCCCCCGCCTCTGCCTCTGCCCCAGATGTCATCAACTGATGTGGACTAACTCCCTTTAGCCTCCCTCCCTCCCTCCACCACCCTCCGCCTCCGCCACCTTGTGCAAGCAGAAGGCAGTCATCGATGTAAGTGTTAGCATTTACATTCAACAAGAGACTTTAAATAAATAATGTTTATTTAAAATGTCTTTCCTGTTGTTTTAAAAATATTTTTTTGTTTTTATTGAGTAAGGTAAAAGAATAATGGCAGTCATTAGTGCATTATTTGTTGTATGATGTAGACATTTCTCCCATTTAAAAAATACCCCATAACCCGCACCATTTTCATACATTAGACTTTAGAGATGCAGCGCGGAAACAGGCCCTTTGGCCCACCGATTCCACACGGTCCTGCGATCACCCCGCACACTAGCACGATCCCACACTACGGACAATTTACAATTTTCAGAAGCCGATTCACTTACAAGCCTGGTATGTCTTTGGAATGTGGGAGGAAACCATAGCTCCCAGAGAAAACCCACGCGGTCACAGAGAGAACGTACAAATTCTGTACAGATAGCACTCGTAGTCAGGATTGAACCCGGGTCTCCGGCGCTGTGAGGCAGCAACTCTACCGCTGCGCCACTGTTCCACTCTACCATTCTTATGGGAAAAATGTTTGATTGATGTGTTTTTGAGTTACGTGCTGCTTTTCCCAAATGTAAACCCCTGCGTAAAGTGAGATATGGTTGTATTTGTGCTGTGCATAGATATTGAGGTGTTTGCTAGATTCATAATTTATACCTGAAGTTTTGAACAATTGAATACAAATTTTATTATTGGCTGTTAACAAAAAGGAGCAGATATTATTGACACGTACTGTTTAAACCAGTTTCTTTTGCGTCTAATGAGAGCTGTAAGCATCCATATTCATATGAAGCTGAAGCCAAATGTATGATAGGGGAGAGCTTATGTGACGAAATAAGACTTGGGTACATAGGAGTCTTGGTGAAGATTGTTGTTCCTGGAGGTTGCAGTCATAAAAGTCATCCCTTCTTCCTGGACTCTTGGCTGTGAACATGTATTTCTTAGATAACATCTCAATGTTAGCCAATTTGATTTCAGTTTTGCGAGACCTTATGTGTTATATGATTACCGTTCAGTCAGATGAAGAACTCCAGTAGCATCT
The DNA here is from genome assembly GCF_053455715.1 of Rhinoraja longicauda. Taxonomy (NCBI): domain Eukaryota; kingdom Metazoa; phylum Chordata; class Chondrichthyes; order Rajiformes; family Arhynchobatidae; genus Rhinoraja; species Rhinoraja longicauda. The sequence goes on from NC_135965.1 coordinate 19,196,345, forward strand.
CAAAATTGCTCAATGTTCCTGAAATGTGTTGGTCCATTCCAGGAATGTGGAGGGAAATCGAGAGAGGCATTCTGTTTATTGTGGCCAAGTAGCTTTCAAGGGGGTTTTGGTCATTTCTTTACGGTTAAGTGGAATAATTGAGATGGAAACCGAGATAGACAGGTCATTGCCTCTAGTTTCCCTCTCCCCGACTCTGTCTGTGGGAGGGTCTCGAGCCGAAACGTCACCTATTCCTTTTCTCCAGGGACACTGCCTGACCTGCTGAGTTACTACAGCATTTTGTGTGTACCTTCGGTGCTAGCCAGCATCTGCAGTTCCTTCCTACTTCCTGCATGGGATGGGCACCTAGTTCAGCTTTTCAAGGTTGATACCACAGTCATTTGCGTTGTTGACGTGGCTGTGGGCAGGGGAGTCCAGCACAGTTTGCGACACGTTTGCTCGTGCAGATCGGTCTTCGGTTAGATCGCTGTCACTTGTATCTTTTTCCAGCCCCAACTTCAACCTAAATGCCTGGCAGGATAAGAAGTAGATCACCGGATCTAAACACGAGTTAAGCGTTGCCAGAACAATGGTGGGTTCCTTGAAGTTGAGCAGCATCATCTTCCAGTAGCAACTGGAGATGACATTTATCTGACTCAAGATGTAAGGAATCCTAACTATGTGATAGGGGACAAAGCAAATTAGGAACACCACGAGCAGAACCAGAATGTTGTTTTTTGCCTTGACTTGCTTCTTGTTTGAACTCGAAGACGGGGACTTCTCCAGTCGCCTCAGGGTTTGAAGGTAGAAGAAACAGATAGCTACTAACACAAGGAGAAATAAGACTGTGCCACCAGTGTGAAGGGCTAGATGAAAGTATACTCCAAAACCATCTCTAAATTCCAGGCAAGCTGTTTTCAAATTGGTCCTTGGCGTCTTTTCCCCCTTCAGGAATACATAAGACATTCCAAGGGCAAAGAGTGTGCACCAGGTTCCTACGGAGAGAATTTTGGCAGATCGGAGTCTTTGGAAAGCGTACGTATTGAGTGGTTTCACAATCTTGAGGTATCTGTTGCCAGCTATGTACCCGAGGAAGAGAATGCTCGAGTACATATTCAAATAGAAGATTGAAGCTATGAAACTACAGTAGAATTTTCTGAATGCAACAGGGAACGTGACGTTCAGTTCTATGATCCTTATTGGCAGAGACAGGACGAGCAACAAATCGGCCACCACCAGGTTTTTCAAATAAACGATGACGCTATTGCTGCTGGGAATGTGACAGAAGTATACGTAGAAAGCCAGGCAGTTGAGAATGGCTCCAGCTATACAAATGATGGAGTACGCAGTAAGCATAAATGATGGAAAAACTGTGTAGGGTAATATGCAGGTGATGTTGCGGGAGGTATTTGTCCATGTTGCACTCTCATTGCTTGCTGTAGAGTCAGCCATCAACGCATCTAAATATTAAGACAGAATGATAGGTTAGTTTTAAGATATCTGCACCATCCAAAGTGCGGCGCGATGGCACAGTTGGTGCCTCACAGCACTAGAGACCCTGGTTCAATCCCGACCTTGGGTGCCGTCTGTGTGTGGGGTTTGCTCGTTCTCCCCGTGACCGCGTGGATTTTCTCCGGGGTGCTCGGTTTCCTCCCACATCCCAAAGACGTGCGGGTTTGTAGGCTGATTGGCCCTCTGTAAATACCCCCCTGGTGTGTAGAGGGTGTATGAGAAAGTGGGATAATGTTGAACGTGTGTGAACAGGTGATCTATGGTCCGTATAGAATCGGTGGGCCAAAGATCTTGTTTACATGCTGTATCTCTAAATTAAACTAAACTAAATCTGCAAGCTGTCTTAGTTATTTGAACCGTTCTAATTCTGAAACAGGCCCTTTGGCCCACCAAGTCCAGGCGGCCATCGATCAACTGTTCACACTAGTTCTATGTTATCCCACTTTCACATTCACTCCCGACACACCAGAGTAAATTTACAGTGGGCCAATTAGCAGTTGTAAGGTGTAGATTTCAGGTGTCACACTTTAACTCATAAATGTTTTTGATTACTTTTTCCTCTTGCTAACACTAAGAGGTAATCACAATAGAAATGGCATAGAACAATACTGCACAGAACAGGCCCTTCGGCCCATTGTGTCTGTGCCAGCCACGATGGCAAACTCAACTAATCCTGTCTGCCCGCATCTGGTCCATATCCGTTCATTCACTGCCTGGGCATGTGCCTATCTAAACAGCTCTTACATGTTGTTGCTTCTGCTTCCACCACTTCCTGTGGCAGCACATTCCATGCATCTAGCACACTCAATGTGTAAAATAAATTACACCATAAATCTCCTTTGAACTTTCACCCTCCTACCTTAGAAACTTTACCCTTTAGTATTTAATAATTCCACCATGGGGAACAGAGTCTGGCTATCTCCCTTATAAGTTTATACACATCTCATAAGTTTATACACATCTATCAAGTTGTCCCTCAGCCTTCGATGCTCCGGAGAAGAAAATCCAAGTTTATCCAACCTGTCCTTAGCACTAATACTCTCTCATCCAAGTTATCTTGCACTAAACATTATTCCCTTTATCCTGTATCTGTACACTGTGGATGACTTGATTGTTAACATGTATAGTCTTTCCGCTGACTGGTTAGCACACAACTAAAGAAGCTTTTCACTGTACCTCAGTTCAAGTGACAATAAACTAAACTAAGGGAACCTTTTCAAAGCCTCCATACTCGACCCTGAAACCCGGTGACCAGAACTGGACACAATACTCTGAATGAGGCTTAAACAAAGTTTTATACAGTTGCAACATGACTTGCTGACTTTTATACCAACATCTGACCGATGAAGATATACATGCTCTATGCCACTTTTCTACTTGTGTTGCTAATTTCAGAGAGTTATTGGTTTGCAAGATCCCTTTGCACATCAATGCTTCTGTGTCCTGCCATTTACTGTATACTTTGTGAATTTAACCATTCACAGTGCAGCTACTCCGACTTATCTGGATTAAACTCCATCTGCCATTTCCCTGCTCACATTTCTAACAAATCTGTCTCCCGCTGAATCCTTTGACAACCTTCCTCACTATTCATTACTCCACCAGATTTGGGGCATCTGCAAACACACCAAGCAGCCCACCTACATATTAGTTTGGTTTAGAGATACATGGTGGAAACAGGCCCTTCAGCCCAATGAACCTGCGCTAACCAACGATTACCCGCAACACTAGTTCTATGTTATCCCAGTTTTGCATCCGACACACTAGGGACAATTGTACAGAAGTCAATTAACCTACAAACCTGCACATCTTTGGGATGTGGGAGGAAACCCGTGCAGCTGGAAAAAACCCACGGGGTCACGGGGAGAACGTACAAATTCCGTACGCACGACACTCATAGTCAGGATAGAACCCAGGTCTCTGGCACAATGAGGCAGCAACTCTTCACCTGAACCACTCTATCAACAGCTGGAGAGCGGTCCTGAGCTACTGTCTACCTCAATGGAGACCCTCGTAAAATTGCAGACCCTGTGCAAAAAGAACATTGCTCCTTTAAACTTTTCCCCTCTCATCCCGAGTGGCACCCCGGACACTCCCTCTTCTCCATTCTTCCATCAAGCAAGAGGTACAGAAGTGTGAAAACACATCCAGATTCAGGGACAGTCTCTTCCCAGCTGTGATCAGGGCAACCGAACCATCTTACCAGCAACTAGCGAGCGGTGCTAAGCTACTATCTACCTCTTGGAGACCCTTGGACCTTCTCTGGTTGGACTTTACTGGACTTTATCTTGCACTAAACGTTATTCACATTATTCCCTTTATCATGTAGCTGTACACTGTCGATGGCTCGATTGTAATCATGTAACGTCTTTTCGCTGACTGGTTAGCATGCAACAAAAGCATTTCAATAAACTAAACTAAACTAAATTAAACTAATCACCCACCTGAATGAGAGGTTTGTTGTGGTCGTGTTGGTCCACCAGTTGGTCGGACGGAGTCCCGTGGAGTGAGAAGAATCGAAGCAGCAATACTGAACTGAATATATTTGTGCAGGGCAAGGCTTTTTAAAGTTCTCATGATGATGATGATGATGATGACGATTATCAATTCAGCAGTTTCTAAAACCAAAATTATGAAGAAAGGAAGTATATAGTGCAATGAGGCAATTGAGTTTAGCTGACACAAATGGACCAATTTGGAAAACGTAATGTGATTTCTGTTGATTTTTCAGATCACTTCAAGGTTTTAAACATTGTAGGGTAATGAAGAAGGAATTGTTAGATATATTGCAATGTGTAATTGTAGAAACAAGGAACTGAAGATGCTGGATCACCTCATATTTCGCCTGGGCAGCTTGCAGCCCAGTGGTATGAACATCGACTTCTCCAACTTTAGATAGTTCCTCTGTCCCTCCCTTCCCCTCCTCCTTCCCAGATCTCCCTCTATCTTCCTGTCTCCACCTATATCCTTCCTTTGTCCCGCCCCCCTGACATCAGTCTGAAGAAGGGTCTCGACCCGAAACGTCACCCATTCCTTCTCTCCCGAGATGCTGCCTGACCTGCTGAGTTACTCCAGCATTTTGTGGATAAATACCTTCGATTTGTATCAGCATCTGCAGTTGTTTTCTTATACTGAAGATGCTGGTTTACACAAAGCTTGGGTAGCTCACAACCCAACGGTATGAACATTGAATTCACCAACTATAGGTAACCCCCCCAACAGCCCCTTACCTCTCTTCCCTTGAGCCCACCTGGACACACACCTATTCCTCCCCTCGCCTCCACCTACGGCATTCCTTCCTCTGGCTTCACAATTTGCAACTCTTCATTCCTTCTGTCTTACACCTTCTGTTTTAATCTCTGGCCTTTGTCCCAACCACCTGCCTATCAGAACACACCCCCTCACCTATGTCCACCTATTACCTGCCACGCTTTGTCCTGCCTCTCCTCTCTCCCAGTTTCTCCAGGCCCCCAATTAGTCAGAAGAAGGGTCTCGACCCGAAACATCACTTATCCATGATCTCCAGAGATGCTGCCTGACCCGCAGAGTAAATCCAGCACTTTGGGTCCTTTTTTTGGAATGTGTAAGTCCCCAGACATGTTTAATTGAATTTAGTGTGATATGGAATGATTGATGAGTTGCAAATTGTGAAGCCAGAGGAAAGAATGAAGGAGGATGGGGGGGAGGGGGAAATAGGTGCAAGACCAAGAGGAACATGGAGGTGGGGTGGGGAGAAAAGGGAAGCAGGATTTACGATCATTGGGAAAGGCAGGGGTTGATTAATGGTAATCAACATGGCTTTGTACGGGAGAAATCCTGTACCATTAATTGATTGATATTTTTGAGGAGGTCACTAAAGAGGATTGATGAAGGCAGGGTGGTAGATGTGCTCTGTATGGACTTCAGCAAGGTATTTAACAAAGTTTTGCATTGTAGACTGGGCCATAAGGTTAAGGAGACTGAGGAGTGATCTTATTGAGGTGTGTAAAATCATGAGGGGCATAGAATGGGTAATCGGGGGAATCGAGAACCCCCGATGGTTTAAGGTGAAATGGAAAAGATTTAATAGAAACCTGAGGGGCAACTTTTTCACTTAAAGGTTGGTGTGTTTATTGAACGAACTGTCAGAGGAAGTTGTTCAGACACGTACAATAACAAAACTCAAAAGACCTTTGGATATGGGATCAACATGTCCAATGAGTTTGGGCAGGAACAGGGATAGGAAAGGTTTAGAGGAATGTGGGCTAATGGGACTGGCATAGATGGGGCATCTTGCGCGACATGGACGGGTTGGACTGAATGGCCTGTTTCTGTGCTGTATCATTCCACAACTCTATTTCAATGTTGTGTCTGGTGCTGTTGGAGGTTGCTGCAGAATTTATCGCTGGGACCTAACTAGTACTTATGTGTCTCCCAGTGTTTGTAAACGGCTTCTGTGCAACAAAACATGGTGACCGAAGGCAAAGAGAGGCCAGCCAATCTTCATGCAAAGTCCCACAAACCATACATAAATTCATCAAATGTAGACACAAGAAACTGCACATGCTCGAATCTTGAGCAAAAGTAAAGTGCTGGAGGAACTCAGCAAGTGCAGCAGCATCTGTGCGAATTGTTAGTTGATGTTTCAGGTTGTGTTGCTCTGTTGCTCTCTCCATCTGCCTCCCTTGCCTATTCTGCCTCTCTGAAATATAGACAAGTGCAATTATGATGTTTAATAAATATTTGGACAAGTTCACGGGTAGAAAAGGTTTAGTGGGATATCGGCCAGATGCAAGCAAATGAGACGAGCAACTTGGCCTGCACGGATGAGTTGACCAGAAGGGCCTATTTCCCTGCTGTATAGCTCTCTATTGCCCTCTAGTTCCTGGTTTATATCAGCGATCTGGATGCGATTGTGCAAGGCATAATAAGTTGGCAAAAGACACTAAAATAGGTGGTTTTGTAAACGGTGAAGATAGTTACCAAAAATTACAGCAGGAACTTGATTAGCTGGGCAAGTGGGCTGAGGAATGGTTAAAGGAGTTCAGTGAATATAAGTTTCAGTCTGAAGAAGGGTCTCGAACTAAAACGTCACCCATTCCCTCTCTCCTAGATGCTGCCTGACCTGCTGAGTTACTCCAGCATTTTGTGATACCTTCAGTGTATATAAGTGTGAGCTGATGCATTTTGGGAAGTCAAACCAGGGCAGGACCTTCACAGTGAATGGTAGGACTTTGTTTTTAGAGCAGAGGGATCTGAGAGTGCAGGTACATAGTTCCCTGAAAGTGGCATCACGGGTAGATAGGATGGTGAAGGAGGCCTTTGGTACATTTGCCTTCATTCAGAGTATTGAATATGAAGAAAGACTGGATAGACTCGGCTTGTACTCGCTGCAATTTAGAAGATTGAGGGGGGATCTTATAGAAACTTACAAAATTCTTAAGGGGTTGGACAGGCTAAATGCAGGAAGATTGTTCCCGATGTTCGGGACGTCCAGAACAAGGGGTCACAGTTTAAGGATAAGGGGGAAGTCTTTTAGGACCGAGATGAGAACGTTTTTTTTCACACAGAGAGGGGTGAATCTGTGGAATTCTCTGCCACAGAAGGTAGTTGAGGCCAGTTCATTGGCTATATTTAAGAGGGAGTTAGATGTGGCCCTTGTGGCTAAAGGGATCAGGGGGTATGGAGAGAAGGCAGGTACGGGATACTGAGTTGGATGATCAGCCATGATCATATTGAATGGCGGTGCAGGCTCGAAGGGCCGAATGGCCCACTCCTGCACCTATTTTCTATGTTTCTATGTTTCTATAGAATATAGAAGTTGGGACGTCATGTTACAGTTGCACAAGACATTTTTGAGGCCACATTTGGAGTATTGTGTTCAGTTTTGGTTACCCTGCTATAGGAAGGATGTCATTAAGCTGGAAAGAGTGCAGAGGAGATTTTAAAGGATGTTGCTGGACGAGGGCCTGAGCTATAGGGAGAGACTGGGGAGGCTGAGACTTTATTCCTTGGAGTGCAGGGTAACAGGTGAACATATAGAAGTACATAAAAATATGAGGCGAATTGATAGGGTGAATGAAGTCTTTTAGACAATAGACAATAGACAATAGGAGCAGGAGTAGGCCATTCAGCCCTTCGAGCCAGCACCGCCATTCAATGTGATCATGGCTGATCATTCTCAATCAGTACCCCGTTCCCGCTTTCTCCCCATACCCCCTGACTCCGCTATCCTTAAGAGCTCTATCTAGCTCTCTCTTGAATATATTCAAATTGGCCTCCACTGCCCTCTGAGGCAGAGAATTCCACAGATTCACAACTCTCTGACTGAAAAAGTTTTTCCTCATCTCTGTTCTAAATGGCCTACCCCTTATTCTCAAACTGTGGCCCCTGGTTCTGGACTCCCCCAACATTGGGAACATGTTTCCTGCCTCTAATGTGTCCAACCCGTTAATAATCTTATACGTTTCGATAAGATCCCCTCTCATCGTTCTAAATTCCAGTGTATACAAGCCTAGTCGCTCCAGTCTTTCAACATATGACAGTTCCGCCATTCCGGGAATTAACCTAGTAAACCTACGCTGCACGCCCTCAATAGCAAGAATATCCTTCCTCAAATTTGGAGACCAAAACTGCACACAGTACTCCAGGTGTGGTCTCACTAGGGCCCTGTACAACTGCAGAAGGACCTCTTTACTCCTATACTCAACTCCTCTTGTTATGAAGGCCAACATTCCATTGGCTTTCTTCACTGCCTGCTGTACCTGCATGCTTCCTTTCAGTGACTGATGCACTAGGACACCCAGATCACGTTGAACGTCCCCTTTTCCTAATTTAACACCATTCAGATAATAATCTGCCTTCCTATTCTTACCACCAAAGTGGATAACCTCACACTTATCCACATTAAACTGCATCTGCCAAGCATCCGCCCACTCACACAACCTGTCCAAGTCACCCTGCAACCTCATAGCATCTTCCTCACAGTTCACACTGCCACCCAGCTTTGTATCATCTGCAAATTTGCTAATGGTACTTTTAATCCCTTCATCCAAGTCATTGATGTATATTATAAATAGCTGCGGTCCCATCACCGAGCCTTGCGGTACCCTACTAGTCACTGCCTGCCATTCTGAAAGGGACCCATTTATCCCCACTCTTTGCTTTCTGTCTGTCAACCAACTTTCTATCCATGTCAGTACTCTACCTCCAATACCATGTGCTCTAATTTTGCCCACCAATCTCCTATGTGGGACCTTGTCGAAGGCTTTCTGAAAGTCGAGGTACACCACATCCACCGGCTCTCCCCTGTCAATTTTCCTAGTTGCCAGAGATCCTAGGGTGACAGAGGACATCCTCAAAAAATTCCAGTAGATTAGTCAAGCATGATTTCCCCTTCGTAAATCCATGCTGACTCGGAACGATCCTGTTACTGCTATCCAAATGCTCCGCAATTTCGTCTTTTATAATTGACTCCAGCATCTTCCCCACCACTGATGTCAGACTAACTGGTCTATAATTTCCCGTTTTCTCTCTCCCTCCTTTCTTGAAAAGTGGGATAACATTAGCTACCCTCCAATCCACAGGAACTGACCCGGAATCTATAGAACATTGGAAAATAATCACTAATGCGTCCACAATTTCTAGAGCCACCTCCTTAAGCACCCTGGGATGCATACCATCAGGCACTGGGAATTTATCAGCCTTGAGTCCCATCAGTCTACCCAAAACTTTTTCCTGCCTAATGTGGATTTCCTCCAGTTCCTCTGTCACCCTAGGATCTCTGGCCACTAGAACATCTGGGAGGTTGTTTGTATCCTCCTTAGTGAAGACAGATCCAAAGTACCGGTTCAACTCGTCTGCCATTTCCTTGTTCCCCATAATAAATTCCCCTGCTTCTGTCTTCAAGGGACCCACATTTGCCTTGACTATTTTTTTCCTCTTTACATACCTAAAAAAGCTTTTACTATCCTCCTTTATATTATTGGCTAGTTTACCCTCGTACCTCATCTTTTCTCCCCGTAGTGCCTTTTTAGTTATCTTCTGTTGCTCTTTAAAAGAGTCCCAATCCTCTGGCTTCCCACTCTTCTTTGCTATGTTATACTTCTTCCCTTTTATTTTTATGCTGTCCTTGACTTCCCTTGTCAGCCACGGGTGTCTCTTACTCCCCTTAGAATCTTTCCTCCTCTTTGGGATAAATTGATCCTGCAACTTCTGCATTATTCCCAGGAATACCTGCCTTTGCTGTTCCACAGTCTTCCCTGCTAGGGCCTCCTTCCAGTCAATTTTGGCCAGCTCCTGCCTCATGCCTCTGTAATCCCCTTTGCTATACTGTAATACTGACACCTCCGATTTTCCCTTCTCCCTCTCAATTTGTAGAGTAAAACTTACTAGGGGAATCAAGAACCAGAAGGGATAGGATTAAGATGAGGGGGAAAGATTTAATAGGAACTTGAGCGGCAACCTTTTCACTCAGAGGGTGGTGGGTATATGGAAGAGCTACCAGAGAAGATAGTTGTGGCACACACATTAACAACGTTTAAAAGACACTTTGACAGGTACAGGGATAGGAAAGGTTTTGAGGGATATGTGCTAAACGCAGGCAGGCGGAACTAGTGTAGAAAAATATCTTCCCTGAGTCCGCTATACAGCTCTTACCGATTCACTTACAAGCCTCGTACATCTTTGGAATGTGGGAGGAAACCATAGCTCCCAGAGAAAACCCACGCGGTTACAGAGAGAACGTACAAATTCTGTACAGATAGCACTCGTAGTCAGGATTGAACCCGGGTCTCCGGCGCTGTGAGGCAACAACTCTACCGCTGCGCCACTGTTCCACTCTACCATTCTTATGGTAAAAATGTTTGATTGATGTGTTTTTGAGATACGTGCTGCTTTTCCCAAATGTAAACCCCTGAGTAAAGTGAGATATGGTTGTATTTGTGCTGTGCATAGATATTGAGGTGTTTGCTAGATTCATAATTACACCTGAAGTTTTGAACAATTGAATACAAATTTTATTATTGGCTCAACGCGGCCTGTTAACAAAAAGGAGCAGAAATTATTGACACGTACTGTTTAAACCAGTTTCTTTTGCGTCTAATGAGAGCTGTAAGCATCCATATTCATATGAAGCTGAAGCCAAATGTATGATAGGGGAGAGCTTATGTGACGAAATAAGACTTGGGTACATAGGAGTCTTGGTGAAGATTGTTGTTCCTGGAGGTTGCAGTCATAAAAGTCATCCCTTCTTCCTGGACTCTTGGCTGTGAACATGTATTTCCTAGATAACATCTCAATGTTAGCCAATTTGATTTCAGTTTAGCGAGACCTTGTGTGTTATATGATTACCGTTCAGTCAGATGAAGAACTCCAGTAGCATCTCAAAATTGCTCAATGTTCCTGAAATGTGTTGGTCCATTCCAGGAATGTGGAGGGAAATCGAGAGAGGCATTCTGTTTATTGTGGCCAAGTAGCTTTCAAGGGGGTTTTGGTCATTTCTTTACAGTTAAGTGGAATAATTGAGATGGAAACCGAGATAGACAGGTCATTGCCTCTAGTTTCCCTCTCCACGACTCTGTCTGTGGGAGGGTCTCGAGCCGAAACGTCACCTATTCCTTTTCTCCAGGGACACTGCCTGACCTGCTGAGTTACTACAGCATTTTGTGTGTACCTTCGGTGCTAGCCAGCATCTGCAGTTCCTTCCTACTTCCTGCATGGGATGGGCACCTAGTTCAGCTTTTCAAGGTTGATACCACAGTCATTTGCGTTGTTGACGTGGCTGTGGGCAGGGGAGTCCAGCACAGTTTGCGACACATTTGCTCGTGCAGATCGGTCTTCGGGCAGATTGCTGTCACTTGTATCTTTTTCCAGCCCCAACTTCAACCTAAATGCCTGGCAGGATAAGAAGTAGATCACCGGATCTAAGCACGAGTTAAGCGTTGCCAGAACAATGGTGGGTTCCTTGAAGTTGAGCAGCATCATCTTCCAGTAGCAACTGGAGATGACATTTATCTGACTCAACATGTAAGGAATCCTAACTATGTGATAGGGGACAAAGCAAATTAGGAACACCACGAGCAGAACCAGAATGTTGTTTTTTGCCTTGACTTGCTTCTTGTTTGAACTCGAAGACGGGGACTTCTCCAGTCGCCTCAGGGTTTGAAGGTAGAAGAAACAGAGAGCTACTAACACAAGGAGAAATAAGACTGTGCCACCAGTGTGAAGGGCTAGATGAAAGTATACTCCAAAACCACCTCTAAATTCCAGGCAAGCTGTTTTCAAATTGGTCCTTGGCGTCTTTTCCCCCTTCAGGAATACATAAGACATTCCAAGGGCAAAGAGTGTGCACCAGGTTCCTACGGAGAGAATTTTGGCAGATCGGAGTCTTTGGAAAGCGTACGTATTGAGTGGTTTCACAATCTTGAGGTATCTGTTGCCAGCTATGTACCCGAGGAAGAGAATGCTCGAGTACATATTCAAATAGAAGATTGAAGCTATGAAACTACAGTAGAATTTTCTGAATGCAACAGGGAACGTGACGTTCAGTTCTATGATCCTTATCGGCAGAGACAGGACGAGCAACAAATCGGCCACCACCAGGTTTTTCAAATAAACGATGACGCTATTGCTGCTGGGAATGTGACAGAAGTATACGTAGAAAGCCAGGCAGTTGAGAATGGCTCCAGCTATACAAATGATGGAGTACGCAGTAAGCATAAATGATGGAAAAACTGTGTAGGGTAATATGCAGGTGATGTTGCGGGAGGTATTTGTCCATGTTGCACTCTCATTGCTTGCTGTAGAGTCAGCCATCAACGCATCTAAATATTAAGACAGAATGATAGGTTAGTTTTAAGATATCTGCACCATCCAAAGTGCGGCGCGATGGCACAGTTGGTGCCTCACAGCACTAGAGACCCTGGTTCAATCCCGACCTTGGGTGCCGTCTGTGTGTGGAGTTTGCTCGTTCTCCCCGTGACCGCGTGGATTTTCTCCGGGGTGCTCGGTTTCCTCCCACATCCCAAAGACGTGCGGGTTTGTAGGCTGATTGGCCCTCTGTAAATACCCCCCTGGTGTGTAGAGGGTGTATGAGAAAGTGGGATAACATTGAACGTGTGTGAACAGGTGATCTATGGTCCGTATAGAATCGGTGGGCCAAAGATCTTGTTTACATGCTGTATCTCGAAACTAAACTAAACTAAATCTGCAAGCTGTCTTAGTTATTTGAACCGTTCTAATTCTGAAACAGGCCCTTTGGCCCACCAAGTCCAGGCGGCCATCGATCAACTGTTCACACTTGTTCTATGTTATCCCACTTTCACATCCACTCCCGACACACCAGAGGAAATTTACAGTGGGCCGAGTTAGCAAAGTTTTAAGATGTAGATTTCAGGTGTCACACTTTAACTCATAAATGTTTTTGATTACTTTTTCCTCTTGCTAACACTAAGAGGTAATTCACAATAGAAATGGCATAGAACAATATTGTACAGAATAGGCCCTTCGGCCCATTGTGTCTGTGCCAGCCACGATGGCAAACTCAACTAATCCTGTCTGCCTGCATCTGGTCCATATCCGTTCATTCACTGCCTGGGCATGTGCCTATCTAAACAGCTCTTACATGTTGTTTCTTCTGCTTCCACCACTTCCTCTGGGAACACATTCCATGCATCTAGCACACTCAATGTGTAAAATAAATTACACCATAAATCTTTTTTGAACTTTCACCCTCTTATCTTAGAAACATTAACCTTTAGTATTTAATAATTCCACCATGAGGAACAGAGTCTGGCTATCTCCCTCATAAGTTCATACACATCTATCAAGTTGTCCCTCAGCGATTACCCGTACACTAGTTCTATGTTATCCCAGTTTTGCTTCCGACACACTAGGGACAATTGTACAGAAGTCAATTAACCTACAAACCTGCACATCTTTGGGATGTGGGAGGAAACCCGTGCAGCTGGAAAAAACCCACGAGGTCACGGGGAGAACGTACAAATTCCGTACGCACGACCCTCATAGTCAGGATAGAACCCAGGTCTCTGACGCAATGAGGCAGCAACTCTTCACCTGAACCACTCTATCAACAGCTGGAGAGCGGTCCTGAGCTACTGCCTACCTCATTGGAGACCCTCGTAAAATTGCAGACCCTGTGTAAAAAGAACATTGCTCCTTTAAACTTTTCCCCTCTCATCCCGAGTGGCACCCCGGACACTCCCTCTTCTCCATTCTTCCATCAAGCAAGAGGTACAGAAGTGTGAAAACACATCCACATTCAGGGACAGTTTCTTCCCAGCTGTGATCAGGGCAACCGAACCATCTTACCAGCAACTAGCGAGCGGTGCTAAGCTACTATCTACCTCATTGGAGACCCTTGGACCTTCTCTGGTTGGACTTTACTGGACTTTATCTTGCACTAAACGTTATTCACATTATTCCCTTTATCATGTAGCTGTACACTGTCGATGGCGCGATAGTAATCATGTATCGTCTTTTCGCTGACTGGTTAGCATGCAACAAAAGCATTTCAATAAACTAAACTAAACTAAATTATACTAATCACCCACCTGAATGAGAGGTTTGTTGTGGTCGTGTTGGTCCACCAGTTGGTCGGACGGAGTCCCGTGGAGTGAGAAGAATCGAAGCAGCAATACTGAACTGAATATATTTGTGCAGGGCAAGGCTTTTTAAAGTTCTCGTGATGATGATGATGATGATGACGATTATCAATTCAGCAGTTTGTAAAACCAAAATTATGAAGAAAGGAAGTAAATAGTGAAATGAAGCAATTGAGTTTAGCTGCCCTCGAGTTCAGTTCATTGCAACATTGGCAGCTAAAGCACACACACAAAAGAAAATGGACCAATTTGGAAAACTTAATGTGATTTCTGTTGATTTATCAGATCACTTCAAGGTTTTAAACATTGTAGGGTAATGAAGAAGGAATTGTTAGATATATTGCAATGTGTAATTGTAGAAACAAGGAACTGAAGATGCTGGTTTACACAAAGCTTGGGTAGCTCACAACCCAATGGTATGAACATTGAATTCACCAACTATAGGTAACCCCCCCAACAGCCCCTTACCTCTCTTCCCTTGTGCCCCACCTGGACACACACCTATTCCCCCCCCCCCCCCCCCCCTTGCCTCCACCTCCTGCATTCCTTCCTCTGGCTTCACATAGAAACATAGAAAATAGGTGCAGGAGTAGGCCATTCGGCCCTTCGAGCCTGCACCGCCATTCAATATGATCATGGCTGATCATCCAACTCAATATCCCGTACCTGCCTTCTCTCCATACCCCCTGATCCCTTTAGCCACAAGGGCCACATCTAAATCCCTCTTAAATATAGCCAATGAACTGGCCTCAACTACCTTCTGTGGCAGAGAATTCCACAGATTCACCACTCTCTGCGTGAAAAAAACCATTCTCATCTCGGTCCTAAAAGACTTCCCCCTTATCCTTAAACTGTGACCCCTTGTTGTGGACTTCCCCAACATCGGGAACATTCTTCCTGCATCTAGCCTGTCCAACCCCTTAAGAATTTTGTAAGTTTCTATAAGATCCCCCCTCAATCTTCTAAATTCCAGCGAGTACAAACTGAGTCTATCCAGTCTTTCTTCATATGAAAGTCCTGCCATCCCAGGAATCAATCTGGTGAACCTTCTCTGTACTCCCTCTCTGGCAAGAATGTCTTTCCTCAGATTAGGAGACCAAAACTGTACGCAATACTCCAGGTATGGTCTCACCAATGCCCTGTACAACTGCAGCAGAACCTCCCTGCTCCTATACTCAAATCACCTCGCTATGAATGCCAACATACCATTCGCTTTCTTCACTGCCTGCTGCACCTGCATGCCTACTTTCAATGACTGGTGTACCACGAAACCCAGATCTCGTTGCATTTCCCCTTCTCCTAATCGGCCACCATTCAGGTAATAGTCTGCTTTCCTGTTCTTGCCACCAAAGTGGATAACCTCACTTTTATCCACATTATACTGCATCTGCCATGCCTTTGCCCACTCACCTAACCTATCCAAGTCACGTTGCAGCCTCCAAGCATCCTCCTCACAGCTAACACTGCTCCCCAGCATCGTGTCATCCTCAAACTTGGAGATGTTGCATTCAATTCCCTCGTCCAAATCATTAATATATATTGTAAATAGCTGGGGTCCCAGCACTGAGCCTTGCGGTACCCCACTAGTCACTGCCTGCCATTCTGAAAAGGACCCTCTCTCCATCTGCCTCCCTTGCCTATTCTGCCTCTCTGAAATATAGACAAGTGCAATTATGATGTTTAATAAACATTTGGACAAGTTCACGGGTAGAAAAGGTTTAGTGGGATATCGGCCAGATGCAAGCAAACGAGACAAGCAAATTGGCCTGCACGGATGAGTTGACCAGAAGGGCCTATTTCCCTGCTGTATAGCTCTCTATTGCCCTCTAGTTCCTGGTTTATATCAGCGATCTGGATGCGATTGTGCAAGGCATAATAAGTTGGCAGAAGACACTAAAATAGGTGGTTTTGTAAACGGTGAAGATAGTTACCAAAAATTACAGCAGGAACTTGATTAGCTGGGCAATTGGGCTGAGGAATGGTTAAAGGAGTTCAGTGTATATAAGTTTCAGTCTGAAGAAGGGTCTCGACCTAAAACGTCACCCATTCCCTCTCTCCTAGATGCTGCCTGACCTGCTGAGTTACTCCAGCATTTTGTGATACCTTCAGTGTATATAAGTGTGAGCTGATGCATTTTGGGAAGTCAAACCAGGGCAGGACCTTCACAGTGAATGGTTGGACTCTGTTTGTAGAACAGAGGGATCTGAAAGTGCAGGTACATAGTTCCCTGAAAGTGGCATCACGGGTAGATAGGATGGTGAAGGAGGCCTTTGGTACATTTGCCTTCATTCAGGGTATTGAATATGAAGAAAGACTGGATAGACTCGGCTTGTACTCGCTGCAATTTAGAAGATTGAGGGGGGATCTTATAGAAACTTACAAAATTCTTAAGGGGTTGGACAGGCTAGATGCAGGAAGATTGTTCCCGATGTTGGGGAAGTCCAGAACAAGGGGTCACAGTTTAAGGGTAAGGGGGAAGTCTTTTAGGACCGAGATGAGAACTTTTTTTTCACACAGAGTGGTGAATCTGTGGAATTCTCTGCCACAGAAGGTAGTTGAGGCCAGTTCATTGGCTATATTTAAGAGGGAGTTAGATGTGGCCCTTGTGGCTAAAGGGATCAGGGGGTATAGAGAGAAGGCAGGTACGGGATACTGAGTTGGATGATCAGCCATGATCATATTGAATGGCGGTGCAGGCTCGAAGGGCCGAATGGCCCACTCCTGCACCTATTTTCTATGTTTCTATGTTTCTATTGAATATAGAAGTTGGGACGTCATGTTACAGTTGCCCAAGAGATTTTTGAGGCCACATTTGGAGTATTGTGTTTAGTTTTGGTTACCCTGCTATAGGAAGGATGTCATTAAGCTGGAAAGAGTGCAGAGGAGATTTTAAAGGATGTTGCTGGACGAGGGCCTGAGCTATAGGGAGAGACTGGGGAGGCTGAGACTTTATTCCTTGGAGTGCAGGGTAACAGGTGAACATATAGAAGTACATAAAAATATGAGGCGAATTGATAGGGTGAATGAAGTCTTTTAGACAATAGACAATAGAAAATAGACAATAGGTGCAGGAGTAGGCCATTCGGCCCTTCGAGCCAGCACCGACATTCAATGTGATCATGGCTGATCATTCTCAATCAGTACCCCGTTCCCGCTTTCTTCCCATACCCCCTGACTCCGCTATCCTTAAGAGCTCTATCTAGCTCTCTCTTGAATGTATTCAGAGATTGGCCTCCACTGCCCTCTGAGGCAGAGAATTCCACAAATTCACAACTCTCTGTTTTTCCTCATCTCTGTTCTAAATGGCCTAACCCTTATTCTCAAACTGTGGCCCCCAGCATTGGGAACATGTTTCCTGCCTCTAATGTGTCCAACCCCTTAATAATCTTATACGTTTCGATAAGATCCCCTCTTTTCCTTCTAAATTCCAGTGTATACAAGCCTAGTCGCTCCAGTCTTTCAACATATGACAGTCCCGCCATTCCGGGAATGAACCTAGTAAACCTACGCTGCACGCCCTCAATAGCAAGAATATCCTTCCTCAAATTTGGAGACCAAAACTGCACACAGTACTCCAGGTGTGGTCTCACTAGGGCCCTGTACAACTGCAGAAGGATCTCTTTGCTCCTATACTCAACTCCTCTTGTTATGAAGGCCAACATTCCATTGGCTTTCTTCACTGCCTGCTGTACCTCCATGCTTCATTTCAGTGACTGATGCACTAGGACACCCAGATCACGTTGTACGTCCCCTTTTCCTAACTTGACACCATTCAGATAATAATCTGCCTTCCTATTCTTACCACCAAAGTGGATAACCTCACACTTATCCTCATTAAACTGCATCTGCCAAGCATCCGCCCACTCACACAACCTGTCCAAGTCACCCTGCAACCTCATTGCATCTTCCTCACAGTTCACACTGCCACCCAGCTTTGTATCATCTGCAAATTTGCTAATGGTACTTTTAATCCCTTCATCCAAGTCATTGATGTATATTGTAAATAGCTGCGGTCCCAACACCGAGCCTTGCGGTACCCCACTAGTCACTGCCTGCCATTCTGAAAGGAACTCATTTATCCCCACTCTTGGCTTTCTGTCTGTTAACCAACTTTCTATCCATGTCAGTACCCTACCTCCAATATCATGTGCTCTAATTTTGCCCACCAATCTCCTATGTGGGACCTTGTCGAAGGCTTTCTGAAAGTCGAGGTACACCACATCCACCGGCTCTCCCTTGTCAATTTTCCTAGTTACATCCTCAAAAAATTCCAGTAGATTAGTCAAGCATGATTTCCCCTTCGTAAATCCATGCTGACTCGGAACGATCCTGTTACTGCTATCCAAATGCTCCGCAATTTCGTCTTTTATAATTGACTCCAGCATCTTCCCCACCACTGATGTCAGACTAACTGGTCTATAATTTCCCGTTTTCTCTCTCCCTCCTTTCTTGAAAAGTGGGATAACATTAGCTACCCTCCAATCCACAGGAACTGACTCGGAATCTATAGAACATTGGAAAATAATCACTAATGCGTCCATAATTTCTAGAGCCACCTCCTTAAGCACCCTGGGATGCATACCATCAGGCCCTGGGGATTTATCAGCCTTGAGCCCCATCAGTCTACCCAAAACTTTTTCCTGCCTAATGTGGATTTCCTCCAGTTCCTCTGTCACCCTAAGATCTCTGGCCACTAGAACATCTGGGAGATTGTTTGTATCCTCCTTAGTGAAGACAGATCCAAAGTACCGGTTCAACTCGTCTGCCATTTCCTTGTTCCCCATAATAAATTCCCCTGCTTCTGTCTTCAAGGGACCCACATTTGCCTTGACTATTTTTTTCCTCTTTACATACCTAAAAAAGCTTTTACTATCCTCCTTTATATTATTGGCTAGTTTACCCTCGTACCTCATCTTTTCTCCCCGTAGTGCCTTTTTAGTTATCTTCTGTTGCTCTTTAAAAGAGTCCCAATCCTCTGGCTTCCCACTCTTCTTTGCTATGTTATACTTCTTCCCTTTTATTTTTATGCTGTCCTTGACTTCCCTTGTCAGCCACGGGTGCCTCTTACTCCCCTTAGAATCTTTCCTCCTCTTTGGGATAAATTGATCCTGCAACTTCTGCATTATTCCCAGGAATACCTGCCATTGCTGTTCCACAGTCTTCCCTGCTAGGGCCTCCTTCCAGTCAATTTTGGCCAGCTCCTGCCTCATGCCTCTGTAATCCCCTTTTCTATACTGTAATACTGACACCTCCGATTTTCCCTTCTCCCTCTCAATTTGTAGAGTAAAACTTACTAGGGGAATCAAGAACCAGAAGGGATAGGATTAAGATGAGGGGGAAAGATTTAATAGGAACTTGAGCGGCAACCTTTTCACTCAGAGGGTGGTGGGTATATGGAAGAGCTACCAGAGAAGATAGTTGAGGCATGCACATTAACAACGTTTAAAAGACACTTTGAGAGGTACAGGGATAGGAAAGGTTTTGAGGGATATGTGCTAAACGCAGGCAGGTGGAACTAGTGTAGATGGGGGATTTTGGTCGAGTTGGGCCATAGGGTCTGTTTCTCTGCTGTATCGCTCCATGTTGCCCTTTGCGTGAAAAATATCTTCCCCGAGTCCGCTATACAGCTCTTACCCTTATCCTAAACTAATGCCTTCTAGTTTTTGACATTGTTGCTATGGGAAATGTTTTTTATTATCTCCCATACATATGTCCCTCCTAATTATAAACCAACCATTCCCCTCTGTCTGTAGAAACTAAGAACTGCAGATGCTGGTTTACATAAAAGGCCATCAGTGTTTTTTTAATAATCTTTCAGCATTAGAACTGTAGACTTTTGTAGAATGAGATATTTTTGCAGCAGGATCAGGCAACATCTCTGGAGAACATGGAGAAGCGATGTTTTCAGTCAAGACTCCACTTCAGACTTGCCCCCATCCTCGCTCATATGATACGATACGATATGATAAACTTTATTCATCCCCGGAGGGAGATTGGTCTGCCAACAATCACAACATACAACAAGGTACACAAAATTAAAACATGAAATTAAAAGTGAAAAAAAGAAAAGGACAAGTGACTGTTGGCTGACTGTTGTGTGCACAGCGACTAAACCGGAACGAACCAGAATCCCCCCGCCTCTGCCTCTGCCCCAGATGTCATCAACTGATGTGGACTAACTCCCTTTAGCCTCCCTCCCTCCCTCCAACACCCTCCACCTCCGCCACCTTGTGCAAGCAGAAGGCAGTCATCGATGTAAGTGTTAGCATTTACATTCAACAAGAGACTTTAAATAAATAATGTTTATTTAAAATGTCTTTCCTGTTGTTTTAAAAATATTTTTTTGTTTTTATTGAGTAAGGTAAAAGAATAATGGCGGTCATTAGTGTATTATTTGTTGTATGATGTAGACATTTCTCCCATTTAAAAAATACCCCATAACCCGTACCATTTTCATACATTAGACTTTAGAGATGCAGCGCGGAAACAGGCCCTTTGGCCCACCGATTCCACACGGTCCAGCGATCACCCCGCGCACTAGCACGATCCTACACTACGGACAATTTACAAATTACAGAAGCATTACAAGCCTCGTACGTCTTTGGAATGTGGGAGGAAACCATAGCTCCCAGAGAAAACCCACGCAGTCACAGAGAGAACGTACAAATTCTGTACAGATAGCACTCGTAGTCAGGATTGAACCCGGGTCTCCGGCGCTGTGAGGCAGCAACTCTACCGCTGCGCCACTGTGCCACTCTACCATTCTTATGGTAAAAATGTTTGATTGATGTGTTTTTGAGATACGTGCTGCTTTTCCCAAATGTAAACCCCTGCGTAAAGTGAGATATGGTTGTATTTGTGCTGAGCATAGATATTGAGGTGTTTGCTAGATTCATAATTACACCTGAAGTTTTGAACAATTGAATACAAATTTTATTATTGGCTCAACGCGGCCTGTTAACAAAAAGGAGCAGAAATTATTGACACGTACTGTTTAAACCAGTTTCTTTTGCGTCTAATGAGAGCTGTAAGCATCCATATTCATATGAAGCTGAAGCCAAATGTATGATAGGGAAGAGCTTATGTGATGAAATAAGACTTGGGTACATAGGAGTCTTGGTGAAGATTGTTGTTCCTGGAGGTTGCAGTCATAAATGTCATCCCTTCTTCCTGGACTCTTGGCTGTGAACATGTATTTCCTAGATAACATCTCAATGTTAGCCAATTTGATTTCAGTTTTGCGAGACCTTGTGTGTTATATGATTACCGTTCAGTCAGATGAAGAACTCCAGTAGCATCTCAAAATTGCTCAATGTTCCTGAAATGTGTTGGTCCATTCCAGGAATGTGGAGGGAAATCGAGAGAGGCATTCTGTTTATTGTGGCCAAGTAGCTTTCAAGGGGGTTTTGGTCATTTCTTTACGGTTAAGTGGAATAATTGAGATGGAAACCGAGATAGACAGGTCATTGCCTCTAGTTTCCCTCTCCCCGACTCTGTCTGTGGGAGGGTCTCGAGCCGAAACGTCACCTATTCCTTTTCTCCAGGGACACTGCCTGACCTGCTGAGTTACTACAGCATTTTGTGTGTACCTTCGGTGCTAGCCAGCATCTGCAGTTCCTTCCTACTTCCTGCATGGGATGGGCACCTAGTTCAGCTTTTCAAGGTTGATACCACAGTCATTTGCGTTGTTGACGTGGCTGTGGGCAGGGGAGTCCAGCACAGTTTGCGACACGTTTGCTCGTGCAGATCGGTCTTCGGTTAGATCGCTGTCACTTGTATCTTTTTCCAGCCCCAACTTCAACCTAAATGCCTGGCAGGATAAGAAGTAGATCACCGGATCTAAACACGAGTTAAGCGTTGCCAGAACAATGGTGGGTTCCTTGAAGTTGAGCAGCATCATCTTCCAGTAGCAACTGGAGATGACATTTATCTGACTCAAGATGTAAGGAATCCTAACTATGTGATAGGGGACAAAGCAAATTAGGAACACCACGAGCAGAACTAGAATGTTGTTTTTTGCCTTGACTTGCTTCTTGTTTGAACTCGAAGACGGGGACTTCTCCAGTCGCCTCAGGGTTTGAAGGTAGAAGAAACAGATAGCTACTAACACAAGGAGAAATAAGACTGTGCCACCAGTGTGAAGAGCTAGATGCCAGTATACTCCAAAACCACCTCTAAATTCCAGGCAAGCTGTTTTCAAATTGGCCCTTGGCGTCTTTTCCCCCTTCAGGAATACATAAGACATTCCAAGGGCAAAGAGTGTGCACCAGGTTCCTACGGAGAGAATTTTGGCAGATCGGAGTCTTTGGAAAGCGTACGTATTGAGTGGTTTCACAATCTTGAGGTATCTGTTGCCAGCTATGTACCCGAGGAAAAGAATGCTCGAGTACATATTCAAATAGAAGATTGGAGCTATGAAACTACAGTAGAATTTTCTGAATGCAACAGGGAACGTGACGTTCAGTTCTATGATCCTTATTGGCAGAGACAGGACGAGCAACAAATCGGCCACCACCAGGTTTTTCAAATAAACGATGACGCTATTGCTGCTGGGAATGTGACAGAAGTATACGTAGAAAGCCAGGCAGTTGAGAATGGCTCCAGCTATACAAATGATGGAGTACGCAGTAAGCATAAATGATGGAAAAACTGTGGGATAATATGCAGGTGATGTTGCGGGAGGTATTTGTCCATGTTGCACTCTCATTGCTTGCTGTAGAGTCAGCCATCAACGCATCTAAATATTAAGACAGAATGATAGGTTAGTTTTAAGATATCTGCACCATCCAAAGTGCGACGCGATGGCACAGTTGGTGCCTCACAGCACTAGAGACCCTGGTTCAATCCCGACCTTGGGTGCCGTCTGTGTGTGGAGTTTGCTCGTTCTCCCCGTGACCGCGTGGATTTTCTCCGGGGTGCTCGGTTTCCTCCCACATCCCAAAGACGTGCGGGTTTGTAGGCTGATTGGCCCTCTGTAAATACCCCCCTGGTGTGTAGAGGGTGTATGAGAAAGTGGGCTAACGTTGAACGTGTGTGAACAGGTGATCTATGGTCCGTATAGGATCGGTGGGCCAAAGATCTTGTTTACATGCTGTATCTCTAAACTATACTAAACTAAATCTGCAAGCTGTCTTAGTTATTTGAAACGTTCTAATTCTGACACAGACCCTTTGACCCACCAAGTCCAGGCGGCCATCGATCAACTGTTCACACTAGTTCTATGTTATCCCACTTTCACATCCACTCCCGACACACCAGAGGAAATTTACAGTGGGCCAATTAGCAGAGTTGTATGGTGTAGATTTCAGGTGTCACACTTTAACTCATAAATGTTTTTGATTACTTTTTCCTCTTGCTAACACTAAGAGGTAATTCACAATAGAAATGGCATAGAACAATACTGTACAGAACAGGCCCTTCGGCCCATTATGTCTGTGCCAGCCACAATGGCAAACTCAACTAATCCTGTCTGCCCGCATCTTGTCCATATCCGTTTATTCACTGCCTGTTTATCCAACCTGTCCTTATCACTAATACTCTCTCATCCAAGTTATCTTGCACTAAACAATATTCCCGTTATCCTGTATCTGTACACTGTGGATGACTTGATTGTTAACATGTATAGTCTTTCCGCTGACTGGTTAGCACACAACTAGAGAAGCATTTCATTGTACCTCAGTTCAAGTGACAATAAACGAAACTAAAGGAACCTTTTCAAAGCCTCCATACTTGATCCTGAAACCCAGTGACCAGAACTGGACACAATACTCTGAATGAGGCTTAAACAAAGTTTTATACAGTTGCAACATGACTTGCTGACTTTTATACCAACATCTGACCGATGAATATATACATGCTCTATGCCACTTTTCTACTTGTGTTGCTAATTTCAGAGAGTTATTGGTTTGCAAGATCCCTTTGCACATCAATGCTTCTGTGTCCTGCCATTTACTGTATACTTTGTGCATTTAACCATTCACAGTGCAGCTACTCCGACTTATCTGGATTCAACTCCATCTGCCATTACCCTGCTCACATTTCTAACAAATCTGTCTCCCACTGAATCCTTTGACAACCTTCCTCACTATTCATTACTCCACCAGATTTGGGGCATCTGCAAACACACCAAGCAGCCCACCTACATATTAGTTTGGTTTAGAGATACATGGTGGAAACAGGCCCTTCAGCCCAATGAACCTGCGCTAACCAACGATTACCCGTACACTAGTTCTATGTTATCCCAGTTTTGCTTCCGACACACTAGGGACAATTGTACAGAAGTCAATTAACCTACAAACCTGCACATCTTTGGGATGTGGGAGGAAACCCGTGCAGCTGGAAAAAACCCACGGGGTCACGGGGAGAACGTACAAATTCCGTAGGCACGACACTCATAGTCAGGATAGAACCCAGGTCTCTGGCACAATGAGGCAGCAACTCTTCACCTGAACCACTATCAACCGCTGGAGAGCAGTCCTGAGCTACTGTCTACCTCAATGGAGACCCTTGTAAAATTGCAGACCCTATGTAAAAAGAACATTGCTCCTTTAAACCTTTCCCCTCTCATCCCGTGTGGCACCCCGGACACTCCCTCTTCTCCATTCTTCCATCAAGCAAGAGGTGCAGAAGTGTGAAAACACATCCGGATTCAGGGACCGTTTCTTCCCAGCTGTGATCAGGGCAACCGAACCATCTTACCAGCAACTAGCGAGCGGTGCTAAGCTACTATCTACCTCATTGGAGACCCTTGGACCTTCTCTGGTTGGACTTTACTGGACTTTATCTTGCACTAAACGTTATTCACATTATTCCCTTTATCATGTAGCTGTACACTGTCGATGGCTCGATTGTAATCATGTATCGTCTTTCCACTGACTGGTTAGCATGCAACAAAAGCATTTCAATAAACTAAACTAAACTAAATTAAACTAATCACCCACCTGAATGAGAGGTTTGTTGTGGTCGTGTTGGTCCACCAGTTGGTCGGACGGAGTCCCGTGGAGTGAGAAGAATCGAAGCAGCAATACCGAACTGAATATATTTGTGCAGGGCAAGGCTTTTCAAAATTCTCATGATGATGATGATGTGTTATGTTCTGAGGCACACAGGAACTGGACTCAAACGCACGACTCACACGCACGAGGCATCCACCTCCACAATGAACTGTCTCTGGGGATCTGGGATGGTCAGAACAGGAGCGTTGGTGAACAATGTTTTGAGGCGCTGGAAGGCGGCTTCGGCCTGAGGATTCCACTGGAACTGGGTCTTGGAAGACGTGAGAGAGTGCAGAGGAGCAGCAACAGCACTGAAGTCTCTAATAAAACGTCTGTAAAAGTTTGCAAATCCGAGAAACTGTTGCACCTTCTTTCTGTTAGTGGGGGTGGGCCAATTGGCCACCGCACTGACCTTATCATGGTCCATCTGGATGTGGTCGGCCGATATAATGTAGCCCAGAAAGGACATTGTGTCTGCGTGGAAGTCGCACTTCTCGGCCTTCACATACAGACGGTTAGCTAGGAGCTTCTGCAACACACACTTGACATGACGCTCATGAGACTGTATGTCTGGAGAGAAGATAAGAATGTCATCAAGGTAGACAAAAACACACTCATTGAGAAATTCCCTGAGGACCTCGTTCATAAAAGCTTGGAAGACTGCGGGGGCATTGGTTAACCCGAACGGCATCACCAAATACTCGTAGTGCCCGTTAGGGGTGTTAAACCCAGTTTTCCACTCATCCCCCTCTCTGATTCTCACTAGGTGGTATGCATTCCTTAAGTCTAGTTTAGTGAATACTTTGGCTTTGTGCAACAGTTCAAAAGCAGAAGACATCAAAGGAAGTGGGTAACGATTCTTGATCGTAATCTCATTTAGAGGGCTGTAATCTATGCAGGGACGAAGTGACCCATCTTTCTTGCCCACAAAGAAAAACCCCGCGCCTGCTGCCGAGGAGGACGGGCGAATAATGCCCGTCCTCAGGGAGGACTCAATGTATTCATCCATCGCCTTCCTCTCGGGGCCGGATATGGAGTACAGTCGCCCCTTGGGAATAGGGGCCCCCGGCAGCAGGTTGATAGCGCAGTCGAAAGGTCGATGAGGAGGTAGGGTGGTGGCCCTGGATTTGTTGAACACCTCCTTCAGTTCATGGTAACAGGGTGGAACCTTCGACAGATCGGGATAGTCATCATCATCATTAGAAATCTTTATTTCTTCAGATTTAAGAACATTTATTCCCAAAACCGCCCCGATCTTCCCGTAACTCACCCCTTTGTTCACTGGTTCAACAAGACATGATTGTGTGCACTCAACCCCCCATCGTCTGATCTTACCAGTTCGCCAATCAATCTGAGGATTGTGTTTCTGCAGCCAGGGGAAACCAAAGACCAAGGGATGTTGAGCTGAGTCAAACAAGTGAAAAGACATTATCTCCACATGGTTAGCATTGAACATGACTTTGACAGGTTCTGTACGATGAGTTATCTCAAACAACTGACGTCCATCTAAAGCGCTCGCCACAATAGGTTGCAACAAGGGCACAGATTTAACCTTACACGATCGAGCTAGAGTCCAGTCCATGAGACTCTTGTCGGCTCCGGAGTCGATCAAAACCCCCCGAGTCACAATTTGCTGATTCAGAGTGAGGGTGGCCTGTGTCAGAGGTCGAGGATGTAAGTCCGAAACGGGGAATTGACTCACCAGTGTCCTCCTTTTCACTGGTGAGCCACCCCTTTTACCGAGCAGTCGGCCAGACGGTGTCCTTGTTGACCGCAGTAAAAGCAGGCTCCGTCCTTCAGGCGGCGCTGTCGCTGCTCCGGAGTCAGCCTGGTTCGTCCTAGCTGCATGGGCTCCTCCGACGGCTGAGAGGGCGCTGTTTTCTCCGGCCAGCGATGGACAGGGAACGATGACTTTTTCGGTGTGAAGGACCCGGAGGAGCGCCCCTGGTGATTTGGGAGGACGATCAGCAGCCTGGTGTCTTTCTTTTTCCTTTATCCTGTTATCGACACGAGTAGCCCTGGTAATTAATGTCTCTAGATCACTGGGTAACTCAAAAGGTGAAAGTCTGTCCTTTATAGCCTCCGACAACCCATTCATGAATGCATCCACTTGTGCAGGCATATTCCACCCACTGTCTGCTGCAAGGGTTCGGAAGTCAATGGCATAGTCTATCACTGGGCGAGTGTTCTGTTTTAGCTGCAGTAAGACTCGGGAAGCTTACAGTGCTTGTAAACGGCTTCTGTGCAACAAAACATGGTGACCAAAGGCAAAGAGAGGCCAGCCAATCTTCATGCAAAGTCCCACAAACCATACATAATTTCATCAAATGTAGACACAAGAAACTGCACATGCTCGAATCTTGAGCAAAAGTAAAGTGCTGGAGGAACTCAGCAAGTGCAGCAGCATCTGTGCGAATTGTTAGTTGATGTTTTGGGTTGTGTTGCTCTGTCGCTCTCTCCATCTGCCTCCCTTGCCTATTCTGCCTCTCTGAAATATAGACAAGTGCAATTATGATGTTTAATAAACATTTGGACAAGTTCACGAGTAGAAAAGGTTTAGTGGGATATCGGCCAGATGCAAGCAAACGAGAATGCAAGCAAACGAGACAAGCAAATTGGCCTGCACGGATGAGTTGACCAGAAGGGCCTATTTCCCTGCTGTATAGCTCTCTATTGCCCTCTAGTTCCTGGTTTATATCGGCGATCTGGATGCGATTGTGCAAGGCATAATAAGTTGGCAAAAGACACTAAAATAGGTGGTTTTGTAAACGGTGAAGATAGTTACCAAAAATTACAGCAGGAACTTGATTAGCTGGGCAATTGGGCTGAGGAATGGTTAAAGGAGTTCAGTGTATATAAGTTTCAGTCTGAAGAAGGGTCTCGACCTAAAACGTCACCCATTCCCATTGTATATAAGTGTGAGCTGATGCATTTTGGGAAGTCAAACCAGGGCAGGACCTTCACAGTGAATGGTAGGACTCTGTTTGTAGAGCAGAGGGATCTGAAAGTGCAGGTACATAGTTCCCTGAAAGTGGCATCACGGGTAGATAGGATGGTGAAGGAGGCCATTGGTACATTTGCCTTCATTCAGAGTATTGAATATGAAGAAAGACTGGATAGACTCGGCTTGTACTCGCTGCAATTTAGAAGATTGAGGGGGGATCTTATAGAAACTTACAAAATTCTTAAGGGGTTGGACAGGCTAGATGCAGGAAGATTGTTCCCGATGTTCGGGACGTCCAGAACAAGGGGTCACAGTTTAAGGATAAGGGGGAAGTCTTTTAGGACCGAGATGAGAAAGTTTTTTTTCACACAGAGAGGGGTGAATCTGTGGAATTCTCTGCCACAGAAGGTAGTTGAGGCCAGTTCATTGGCTATATTTAAGAGGGAGTTAGATGTGGCCCTTGTGGCTAAAGGGATCAGGGGGTATGGAGATACTGAGTTGGATGATCAGTCATGATCATATTGAATGGCATATTGAATGGCAGTGCAGGCTCGAAGGGCCGAATGGCCCACTCCTGCACCTATTTTCTATGTTTCTATGTTTCTATAGAATATAGAAGTTGGGACGTCATGTTACAGTTGCACAAGAGATTTTTGAGGCCACATTTGGAGTATTGTGTTCAGTTTTGGTTACCCTGCTATAGGAAGGATGTCATTAAGCTGGAAAGAGTGCAGAGGAGATTTTAAAGGATGTTGCTGGACGAGGGCCTGAGCTATAGGGAGAGACTGGGGAGGCTGAGACTTTATTCCTTGGAGTGCAGGGTAACAGGTGAACATATAGAAGTACATAAAAATATGAGGCGAATTGATAGGGTGAATGAAGTCTTTTAGACAATAGACAATAGACAATAGGTGCAGGAGTAGGCCATTCAGCCCTTCGAGCCAGCACCGCCATTCAATGTGATCATGGCTGATCATTCTCAATCGGTACCCCATCTCAATGTTAGCCAATTTGATTTCAGTTTAGCGAGACCTTGTGTGTTATATGATTACCGTTCAGTCAGATGAAGAACTCCAGTAGCATCTCAAAATTGCTCAATGTTCCTGAAATGTGTTGGTCCATTCCAGGAATGTGGAGGGAAATCGAGAGAGGCATTCTGTTTATTGTTGCCAAGTAGCTTTCAAGGGGGTTTTGGTCATTTCTTTACGGTTAAGTGGAATAATTGAGATGGAATCCGAGATAGACAGGTCATTCCCTCTAGTTATCCTCTCCCCGACTCTGTCTGTGGGAGGGTCTCGAGCCGAAACGTCACCTATTCCTTTTCTCCAGGGACACTGCCTGACCTGCTGAGTTACTACAGCATTTTGTGTGTACCTTCGGTGCTAGCCAGCATCTGCAGTTCCTTCCTACTTCCTGCATGGGATGGGCACCTAGTTCAGCTTTTCAAGGTTGATACCACAGTCATTTGCGTTGTTGACGTGGCTGTGGGCAGGGGAGTCCAGCACAGTTTGCGACACGTTTGCTCGTGCAGATCGGTCTTCGGGTAGATTGCTGTCACTTGTATCTTTTTCCAGCCCCAACTTCAACCTAAATGCCTGGCAGGATAAGAAGTAGATCACCGGATCTAAGCACGAGTTAAGCGTTGCCAGAACAATGGTGGATTCCTTGAAGTTGAGCAGCATCATCTTCCAGTAGCAACTGGAGATGACATTTATCTGACTCAACATGTAAGGAATCCTAACTATGTGATAGGGGACAAAGCAAATTAGGAACACCACGAGCAGAACCAGAATGTTGTTTTTTGCCTTGACTTGCTTCTTGTTTGAACTCGAAGACGGGGACTTCTCCAGTCGCCTCAGGGTTTGAAGGTAGAAGAAACAGAGAGCTACTAACACAAGGAGAAATAAGACTGTGCCACCAGTGTGAAGGGCTAGATGCCAGTATACTCCAAAACCACCTCTAAATTCCAGGCAAGCTATTTTCAAATTAGTCCTTGGTGTTTTTTCCCCCTTCAGGAATACATAAGAGATTCCTAGGGCAAAGAGTGTGCACCAGGTTCCTACGGAGAGAATTTTGGCAGACCGGAGTCTTTGGAAAGCGTACGTATTGAGTGGTTTCACAATCTTGAGGTATCTGTTGCCAGCTATGTACCCGAGGAAAAGAATGCTCGAGTACATATTCAAATAGAAGATTGGAGCTATGAAACTACAGTAGAATTTTCTGAATGCAACAGGGAACGTGACGTTCAGTTCTATGATCCTTATTGGCAGAGACAGGACGAGCAACAAATCGGCCACCACCAGGTTTTTCAAATAAACGATGACGCTATTGCTGCTAGGAATGTGACAGAAGTATACGTAGAAAGCCAGGCAGTTGAGAATGGCTCCAGCTATACAAATGATGGAGTACGCAGTAAGCATAAATGATGGAAAAACTGTGTAGGGTAATATGCAGGTGATGTTGCGGGAGGTATTTGTCCATGTTGCACTCTCATTGCTTGCTGGAGAGTCAGCCATCAACGCATCTAAATATTAAGACAGAATGATAGGTTAGTTTTAAGATATCTGCACCATCCAAAGTGCGGCGCGATGGCACAGTTGGTGCCACAGCACTAGAGACCCTGGTTCAATCCCGACCTTGGGTGCCGTCTGTGTGTGGAGTTTGCTCGTTCTCCCCGTGACTGCGTGGATTTTCTCCGGGGTGCTCGGTTTCCTCCCACATCCCAAAGACGTGCAGGTTTGTGGGCTGATTGGCCCTCTGTAAATACCCCCCTGGTGTGTAGAGGGTGTATGAGAAAGTGGGCTAACGTTGAACGTGTGTGAACAGGTGATCTATGGTCCGTATAGAATCGGTGGGCCAAAGATCTTGTTTACATGCTGTATCTCTAAACTAAACTAAACTAAATCTGGAAGCTGTCTTAGTTATTTGAAACGTTCTAATTCTGACACAGACCCTTTGGCCCACCAAGTCCAGGCGGCCATCGATCAACTGTTCACACTAGTTCTATGTTATCCCACTTTCACATCCACTCCCGACACACCAGAGGAAATTTACAGTGTGCCTATCTAAACAGCTCTTACATGTTGCTTCTGCTTCCACCATAATTCCACCATGGGGAACAGAGTCTGGCTATCTCCCTTATAAGTTTATACACATCTCATAATTTCGTTTGGTATTTGTACCGAATGACAATAAAGTTATTGTATTGTATTGTATTGTATTGTATTGTATACACATCTATCAAGTTGTCCCTCAGCCTTCGATGCTCCGGAGACGAAAATCCAAGTTTATCCAACCTGTCCTTATCACTAATACTCTCTCATCCAAGTTATCTTGCACTAAACAATATTCCCTTTATCCTGTATCTGTACACTGTGGATGACTTGATTGTTAACATGTATAGTCTTTCCGCTGACTGGTTAGCACACAACTAGAGAAGCATTTCATTGTACCTCAGTTCAAGTGACAATAAACGAAACTAAGGGAACCTTTTCAAAGCCTCCATACTCGACCCTGAAACCCAGTGACCAGAACTGGACACAATACTCTGAATGAGGCTTAAACAAAGTTTTATACAGTTGCAACATGACTTGCTGACTTTTATACCAACATCTGACCGATGAAGATATACATGCTCTATGCCACTTTTCTACTTGTGTTGCTAATTTCAGAGAGTTATTGGTTTGCAAGATCCCTTTGCACATCAATGCTTCTGTGTCCTGCCATTTACTGTATACTTTGTGCATTTAACCATTCACGGTGCAGCTACTCCGACTTATCTGGATTCAACTCCATCTGCCATTTCCCTGCTCACATTTCTAATGAATCTGTCTCCCACTGAATCCTTTTACAACCTTCCTCACTATTCATTACTCTATCAGATTTGGGGCATCTGCAAACACACCAAGCAGCCCACCTACATATTAGTTTGGTTTAGAGATACATGGTGGAAACAGGCCCTTCAGCCCAATGAACCTGCGCTAACCAACGATTACCCGCAACACTAGTTCTATGTTATCCCAGTTTTGCTTCCGACACACTAGGGACAATTTTACAGAAGTCAATTAACCTACAAACCTGCACATCTTTGGGATGTGGGAGGAAACCCGTGCAGCTGGAAAAAACCCACGGGGTCACGGGGAGAACGTACAAATTCCGTAGGCACGACACTCATAGTCAGGATAGAACCCAGGTCTCTGGCACAATGAGGCAGCAACTCTTCACCTGAACCACTCTATCAACAGCTGGAGAGCGGTCCTGAGCTACTGTCTACCTCAATGGAGACCCTCGTAAAATTGCAGACCCTGTGTAATAAGAACATTGTTCCTTTAAACCTTTCCCCTCTCATCCCGTGTGGCACCCCGGACACTCCCTCTTCTCCATTCTTCCATCAAGCAAGAGGTGCAGAAGTGTGAAAACACATCCGGATTCAGGGACCGTTTCTTCCCAGCTGTGATCAGGGCAACCGAACCATCTTACCAGCAACTAGCGAGCGGTGCTAAGCTACTATCTACCTCATTGGAGACCCTTGGACCTTCTCTGGTTGGACTTTACTGGACTTTATCTTGCACTAAACGTTATTCACATTATTCCCTTTATCATGTAGCTGTACACTGTCGATGGCGCGATTGTAATCATGTATCGTCTTTCCACTGACTGGTTAGCATGCAACAAAAGCATTTCAATAAACTAAACTAAACTAAATTAAACTAATCACCCACCTGAATGAGAGGTTTGTTGTGGTCGTGTTGGTCCACCAGTTGGTAGGACGGAGTCCCGTGGAGTGAGAAGAATCGAAGCAGCAATACTGAACTGAATATATTTGTGCAGGGCAAGGCTTTTTAAAATTCTCATGATGATGATGATAACGATTATCAAGTCAGCAGTTTCTAAAACCAAAATTACGAAGAAAGGAAGTAAATAGTGCAATGAAGCAATTGAGTTTAGCTGGCCTCGAGTTCAGTTCATTGCAACATTGGCAGCTAAAGCACACACACAAAAGAAAATGGACCAATTTGGAATTCTTAATGTGATTTCTGTTGATTTTTCAGATCACTTCAAGGTTTTAAACATTGTAGGGTAATGAAGAAGGAATTGTTAGATATATTGCAATGTGTAATTGTAGAAACAAGGAACTGAAGATGCTGGTTCACCTCATATTTCGCCTGGGCAGTTTGCAGCCCAGTGGTATGAACATCGACTTCTCCAACTTTAGATAGTTCCTCTGTCCCTCCCTTCCCCTCCTCCTTCCCAGATCTCCGTCTATCTTCCTGTCTCCACCTATATCCTTCCTTTGTCCCGCCCCCCTGACATCAGTCTGAAGAAGGGTCTCGACCCGAAACGTCACCCATTCCTTCTCTCCCGAGATGCTGCCTGACCTGCTGAGTTACTCCAGCATTTTGTGGATAAATACCTTCGATTTGTATCAGCATCTGCAGTTGTTTTCTTATACTGAAGATGCTGGTTTACACAAAGCTTGGGTAGCTCACAACCCAACGGTATGAACATTGAATTCACCAACTATAGGTAACCCCCCCAACAGCCCCTTACCTCTCTTCCCTTGTGCCCCACCTGGACACACACCTATTCCTCCCCTCGCCTCCACCTACGGCATTCCTTCCTCTGGCTTCACAATTTGCAACTCTTCATTCCTTCTGTCTTACACCTTCTGTTTTAATCTCTGGCCTTTGTCCCAACCACCTGCCTATCAGAACACACCCCCTCACCTATGTCCACCTATTACCTGCCACGCTTTGTCCTGCCTCTCCTCTCTCCCAGTTTCTCCAGGCCCCCAATTAGTCAGAAGAAGGGTCTCAACCCGAAACATCACTTATCCATGATCTCCAGTGATGCTGCCTGACCCGCAGAGTAACTCCAGCACTTTGGGTCCTTTTTTTGGAATGTGTAAGTCCCCAGACATGTTTAATTGAATTTAGTGTGATATGGAATGATTGATGAGTTGCAAATTGTGAAGCCAGAGGAAAGAATGAAGGAGGATGGGGGGGAGGGGGAAATAGGTGCAAGACCAAGAGGAACATGGAGGTGGGGTGGGGAGAAAAGGGAAGCAGGATTTACGATCATTGGGAAAGGCAGGGGTTGATTAATGGTAATCAATATGGCTTTGTACGGGAGAAATCCTGTACCATTAATTGATTGATATTTTTGAGGAGGTCACTAAAGAGGATTGATGAAGGCAGGGTGGTAGATGTGCTCTGTATGGACTTCAGCAAGGTATTTAACAAAGTTTTGCATTGTAGACTGGGCCATAAGGTTAAGGAGACTGAGGAGTGATCTTATTGAGGTGTGTAAAATCATGAGGGGCATAGAATGGGTAATCGGGGGAATCGAGAACCCCCGATGGTTTAAGGTGAAATGGAAAAGATTTAATAGAAACCTGAGGGGCAACTTTTTCACTTAGAGGTTGGTGTGTTTATTGAACGAACTGTCAGAGGAAGTTGTTCAGACA
Source organism: Rhinoraja longicauda (assembly GCF_053455715.1). Lineage (NCBI taxonomy): Eukaryota > Metazoa > Chordata > Chondrichthyes > Rajiformes > Arhynchobatidae > Rhinoraja > Rhinoraja longicauda. Next base: position 19,230,842 of record NC_135965.1, read on the forward strand.
CGTACAATAACAAAACTCAAAAGACCTTTGGATATGGGATCAACATGTCCAATGAGTTTGGGCAGGAACAGGGATAGGAAAGGTTTAGAGGAATGTGGGCTAATGGGACTGGCATAGATGGGGCATCTTGCGCGACATGGACGGGTTGGACTGAATGGCCTGTTTCTGTGCTGTATCACTCCACAACTCTATTTCAATGTTGTGTCTGGTGCTGTTGGAGGTTGCTGCAGAATTTATCGCTGGGACCTAACTAGTACTTATGTGTCTCCCAGTGCTTGTAAACGGCTTCTGTGCAACAAAACATGGTGACCGAAGGCAAAGAGAGGCCAGCCAATCTTCATGCAAAGTCCCACAAACCATAAATAAATTCATCAAATGTAGTCACAAGAAACTGCACATGCTCGAATCTTGAGCAAAGGTAAAGTGCTGGAGGAACTCAGCAAGTGCAGCAGCATCTTTGCGAATTGTTAGTTGATGTTTCAGGTTGTGTTGCTCTGTTGCTCTCTCCATCTGCCTCCCTTGCCTATTCTGCCTCTCTGAAATATAGACAAGTGCAATTATGATGTTTAATAAACATTTGGACAAGTTCACGAGTAGAAAAGGTTTAGTGAGATATCGGCCAGATGCAAGCAAACGAGACAAGCAAATTGGCCTGCATGGATGAGTTGACCAGAAGGGCCTATTTCCCTGCTGTATAGCTCTCTATTGCCCTCTAGTTCCTGGTTTATATCAGCGATCTGGATGCGATTGTGCAAGGCATAATAAGTTGGCAAAAGACACTAAAATAGGTTGTTTTGTAAACGGTGAAGATAGTTACCAAAAATTACAGCAGGAACTTGATTAGCTGGGCAATTGGGCTGAGGAATGGTTAAAGGAGTTCAGTGTATATAAGTTTCAGTCTGAAGAAGGGTCTCGACCTAAAACGTCACCCATTCCCTCTCTCCTAGATGCTGCCTGGCCTGCTGAGTTACTCCAGCATTTTGTGATACCTTCAGTGTATATAAGTGTGAGCTCAAACCAGGGCAGGACTTTCACAGTGAATGGTAGGACTCTGTTTGTAGAGCAGAGGGATCTGAGAGTGCAGGTACATAGTTCCCTGAAAGTGGCATCACGGGTAGATAGGATGGTGAAGGAGGCCATTGGTACATTTGCCTTCATTCAGGGTATTGAATATGAAGAAAGACAGGATAGACTCGGCTTGTACTCGCTGCAATTTAGAAGATTGAGGGGGGATCTTATAGAAACTTACAAAATTCTTAAGGGGTTGGACAGGCTAGATGCAGGAAGATTGTTCCCGATGTTGGGGAAGTCCAGAACAAGGGGTCACAGTTTAAGGATAAGGGGGAAGTCTTTTAGGACCGAGATGAGAAAGTTTTCTTTCACACAGAGAGGGGTGAATCTGTGGAATTCTCTGCCACAGAAGGTAGTTGAGGCCAGTTCATTGGCTATATTTAAGAGGGAGTTAGATGTGGCCCTTGTGGCTAAAGGGATCAGAGGGTATGGAGAGACGGCAGGTACGGGATACTGAGTTGGATGATCAGCCATGATCATATTGAATGGCGGTGCAGGCTCGAAGGGCCGAATGGCCCACTCCTGCACCTATTTTCTATGTTTCTATGTTTCTATTGAATATAGAAGTTGGGACGTCATGTTACAGTTGCACAAGACATTTTTGAGGCCACATTTGGAGTATTGTGTTCAGTTTTGGTTACCCTGCTATAGGAAGGATGTCATTAAGCTGGAAAGAGTGCAGAGGAGATTTTAAAGGATGTTGCTGGACGAGGGCCTGAGCTATAGGGAGAGACTGGGGAGGCTGGGACTTTATTCCTTGAGGATGTAACTAGGAAAATTGACAAGGGAGAGTCAGTGGATGTGGTGTACCTCGACTTTCAGAAAGCCTTCGACAAGGTCCCACATAGGAGATTAGTGGGCAAAATTAGGGCACATGGTATTGGGGGTAGGGTACTGACATGGATAGAAAATTGGTTGACAGACAGAAAGCAAAGAGTGGGGATAAATGGGTCCCTTTCGGAATGGCAGGCAGTGACCAGTGGGGTACCGCAAGGTTCGGTGCTGGGACCCCAGCTATTTACGATATACATTAATGACTTAGACGAAGGGATTAAAAGTACCATTAGCAAATTTGCAGATGATACTAAGTTGGGGGGTAGTGTGAATTGTGAGGAAGATGCAATAAGGCTGCAGGGTGACCTGGACAGGTTGTGTGAGTGGGCGGATACATGGCAGATGCAGTTTAATGTAGATAAGTGTGAGGTTATTCACTTTGGAAGTAAGAATAGAAAGGCAGATTATTATCTGAATGGTGTCAAGTTAGGAGGAGGGGGAGTTCAACGAGATCTGGGTGTCCTAGTGCATCAGTCAATGAAAGGAAGCATGCAGGTTCAGCAGGCAGTGAAGAAAGCCAATGGAATGTTGGCCTTCGTAACAAGAGGAGTTGAGTATAGGAGCAAAGAGGTCCTTCTACAGTTGTACCGGGCCCTGGTGAGACCGCACCTGGAGTACTGTGTGCAGTTTTGGTCTCCAAATTTGAGGAAGGATATTCTTGCTATGGAGGGCGTGCAGCGTAGGTTCACTAGATTAATTCCCGGAATGGCGGGACTGTCGTATGTTGAAAGGCTGGAGCGATTGGGCTTGTATACACTGGAATTTAGAAGGATGAGGGGGGATCTTATTGAAACATATAAGATAATTAGGGGATTGGACACATTAGAGGCAGATAACATGTTCCCAATGTTGGGGGAGTCCAGAACAAGGGGCCACAGTTTGAGAATAAGGGGTAGGCCATTTAGAACGGAGATGAGGAAGAACTTTTTCAGTCAGAGGGTGGTGAAGGTGTGGAATTCTCTGCCTCAGAAGGCAGTGGAGGCCAGTTCGTTGGATGCTTTCAAGAGAGAGCTGGATAGAGCTCTTAAGGATAGCGGAGTGAGGGGGTATGGGGAGAAGGCAGGAACGGGGTACTGATTGATAGTGATCAGCCATGATCGCATTGAATGGTGGTGCTGGCTCGAAGGGCTGAATGGCCTACTCCTGCACCTATTGTCTATTGTCTATTGTCTATTGAGTGCAGGGTAACAGGTGAACATATAGAAGTACATAAAAATATGAGGCGAATTGATAGGGTGAATGAAGTCTTTTAGACAATAGACAATAGAAAATAGACAATAGGTGCAGGAGTAGGCCATTCGGCCCTTCGAGCCAGCATCGCCATTCAATGTAATCATGGCTGATCATTCTCAATCAGTACCCCGTTCCCGCTTTCTCCCCATACCCCCTGACTCCGCTATCCTTAAGAGCTCTATCTAGCTCTCTCTTGAATGTATTCAGAGAATTGGCCTCCACTGCCCTCTGAGGCAGAGAATTCCACAGATTCACAACTCTCTGACTGAAAATGTTTTTCCTCATCTCTGTTCTAAATGGCCTACCCCTTATTCTCAAACTGTGGCCCCTGGTTCTGGACTCCCCCAACATTGGGAACATGTTTCCTGCCTCTAATGTGTCCAACCCCTTAATAATCTTATACGTTTCGATAAGATCCCCTCTCATCCTTCTAAATTCCAGTGTATACAAGCCTAGTCGCTCCAGTCTTTCAAAATATGACAGTCCCGCCATTCTGGGAATTAACCTAGTAAACCTACGCCCGCAATAGCAAGAATATCCTTCCTCAAATTTGGAGACCAAAACTGCACACAGTACTCCAGGTGTAGTCTCACTAGGGCCCTGTACAACTGCAGAAGGATCTCTTTGCTCCTATACTCAACTCCTCTTGTTATGAAGGCCAACTTTCCATTGACTTTCTTCACTGCCTGCTGTACCTGCATGCTTCCTTTCAGTGACTGATGCACTAGGACACCCAGATCACATTGTACGTCCCCTTTTCCTTACTTGACTCCATTCAGATAATAATCTGCCTTCCTATTCTTACCACCAAAGTGGATAACCTCACACTTATCCACATTAAACTGCATCTGCCAAGCATCCGCCCACTCACACAACCTGTCCAAGTCACCCTGCAACCTCATAGCATCTTCCTCACAGTTCACACTGCCACCCAGCTTTGTATCATCTGCAAATTTGCTAATGGTACTTTTAATCCCTTCATCCAAGTCATTGATGTATATTGTAAATAGCTGCGGTCCCAACACCGAGCCTTGCGGTACCCCACTAGTCACTACCTGCCATTCTGAAAGGAACCCATTTATCCCCACTCTTTGCTTTCTGTCTGTCAACCAACTTTCTATCCATGTCAGTACTCTACCTCCAATACCATGTGCTCTAATTTTGCCCACCAATCTCCTATGTGGGACCTTGTCGAAGGCTTTCTGAAAGTCGAGGTACACCACATCCACCGGCTCTCCCCTGTCAATTTTCCTAGTTACATCTTCAAAAAATTCCAGTAGATTAGTCAAGCATGATTTCCCCTTCGTAAATCCATGCTGACACGGAACGATCCTGTTACTGCTATCCAAATGCTCCGCAATTTCGTCTTTTATAATTGACTCCAGCATCTTCCCCACCACTGATGTCAGACTAACTGGTCTATAATTTCCCGTTTTCTCTCTCCCTCCATTCTTGAAAAGTGGGATAACATTAGTTACCCTCCAATCCACAGGAACTGACTCGGAATCTATAGAACATTGGAAAATAATCACTAATGCGTCCATAATTTCTAGAGCCACCTCCTTAAGCACCCTGGGATGCATACCATCAGGCCCTGGGGATTTATCAGCCTTGAGCCCCATCAGTCTACCCAAAACCTTTTCCTGCCTAATGTGGATTTCCTCCAGTTCCTCTGTCACCCTAGGATCTCTGGCCACTAGAACATCTGGGAGATTGTTTGTATCCTCCTTAGTGAAGACAGATCCAAAGTACCGGTTCAACTCGTCTGCCATTTCCTTGTTCCCCATAATAAATTCCCCTGCTTCTGTCTTCAAGGGACCCACATTTCCCTTGACTATTTTTTTCCTCTTTACATACCTAAAAAAGCTTTTACTATCCTCCTTTATATTATTGGCTAGTTTACCCTCGTACCTCATCTTTTCTCCCTGTATTGCCTTTTTAGTTATCTTCTGTTGCTCTTTAAAAGAGTCCCAAACCTCTGGCTTCCCACTCTTCTTTGCTATGTTATACTTCTTCCCTTTTATTTTTATGCTGTCCTTGACTTCCCTTGTCAGCCACGGGTGCCTCTTACTCCCCTTGGAATCTTTCCTCCTCTTTGGGATAAATTGATCCTGCAACTTCTGTATTGTTCCCAGAAATACCTGCCATTGCTGTTCCACAGTCTTCCCTGCTAGGGCCTCCTTCCAGTCAATTTTGGCCAGCTCCTGCCTCATGCCTCTGTAATCCCCTTTGCTATACTGTAATACTGACACCTCCGATTTTCCCTTCTCCCTCTCAATTTGTAGAGTAAAACTTACTAGGGGAATCAAGAACCAGAAGGGATAGGATTAAGATGAGGGGCAAAGATTTAATAGGAACTTGAGCGGCCACCTTTTCACTCAGAGGGTGGTGGGTATATGGAAGAGCTACCAGAGAAGATATGAGGGATATGTGCTAAACGCAGGCAGGTGGAACTAGTGTAGATGGGGGATTTTGGTCGGCGTGGACGAGTTGGGCCATAGGGTCTGTTTCTCTGCTGTATCGCTCCATGTTGCCCTTTGCGTGAAAAATATCTTCCCCGAGTCCGCTATACAGCTCTTACCCTTATCCTAAACTAATGCCTTCTAGTTTTTGACATTGTTGCTATGGGAAATGTTTTTTATTATCTCCCATACATATGTCCCTCCTAATTATAAACCAACCATTCCCCTCTGTCTGTAGAAACTAAGAACTGCAGATGCTGGTTTACATAAAAGGCCATCAGTGTTTTTTTAATAATCTTTCAGCATTAGAACTGTAGACTTTTGTAGAATGAGATATTTTTGCAGCAGGATCAGGCAACATTTCCGGTGAACATGGAGAAGCGATGTTTTCAGTCAAGACTCCACTTCAGACTTGCCCCCATCCTCGCTCATATGATACGATACGATATGATAAACTTTATTCATCCCTGGAGGGAGATTGGTCTGCCAACAATCACAACATACAACAAGGTACACAAAATTAAAACATGAAATTAAAAGTGAAAAAAAGAAAAGGACAAGTGACTGTTGGCTGACTGTTGTGTGCACAGCGACTAAACCGGAACGAACCAGAATCCCCCCGCCTCTGCCTCTGCCCCAGATGCCATCAACTGATGTGGACTAACTCCCTTTAGCCTCCCTCCCTCCCTCCACCACCCTCCACCTCCCTCCACCACCCTCCGCCTCCGCCACCTTGTGCAAGCAGAAGGCAGTCATCGATGTAAGTGTTAGCATTTACATTCAACAAGAGACTTTAAATAAATAATGTTTATTTAAAATGTCTTTCCTGTTGTTTTAAAAATATTTTTTCGTTTTTATTGAGTAAGGTAAAAGAATAATGGCGGTCATTAGTGCATTATTTGTTGTATGATGTAGACATTTCTCCCATTTAAAAAATACCCCATAACCCGCACCATTTTCATACATTAGACTTTAGAGATGCAGCGCGGAAACAGGCCCTTTGGCCCACCGATTCCACACGGTCCAGCGATCACCCCGCACACTAGCACGATCCCACACTACGGACAATTTACAGTTTACAGAAGCGGATTCACTTACAAGCCTGGTACGTCTTTGGAATGTGGGAGGAAACCATAGCGCCCAGAGAAAACCCACGCGGTCACAGAGAGAACGTACAAATTCTGTACAGATAGCACTCGTAGTCAGGATTGAACCCGGGTCTCCGGCGCTGTGAGGCAGCAACTCTACCGCTGCGCCACTGTGCCACTCTACCATTCTTATGGTAAAAATGTTTGATTGATGTCTTTTTGAGATACGTGCTGCTTTTCCCAAATGTAAACCCCTGAGTAAAGTGAGATATGGTTGTATTTGTGCTGTGCATAGATATTGAGGTGTTTGCTAGATTCATAATTTATACCTGAAGTTTTGAACAATTGAATACAAATTTTATTATTGGCTGTTAACAAAAAGGAGCAGAAATTATTGACACGTACTGTTTAAACCAGTTTCTTTTGCGTCTAATGAGAGCTGTAAGCATCCATATTCATATGAAGCTGAAGCCAAATGTATGATAGGGAAGAGCTTATGTGATGAAATAAGACTTGGGTACATAGGAGTCTTGGTGAAGATTGTTGTTCCTGGAGGTTGCAGTCATAAAAGTCATCCCTTCTTCCTGGACTCTTGGCTGTGAACATGTATTTCCTAGATAACATCTCAACGTTAGCCGATTTGATTTCAGTTGTGCGAGACCTTGTGTGTTATATGATTACCGTTCAGTCAGATGAAGAACTCCAGTAGCATCTCAAAATTGCTCAATGTTCCTGAAATGTGTTGGTCCATTCCAGGAATGTGGAGGGAAATCGAGAGAGGCATTCTGTTTATTGTGGCCAAGTAGCTTTCAAGGGGGTTTTGGTCATTTCTTTACGGTTAAGTGGAATAATTGAGATGGAAACCGAGATAGACAGGTCATTGCCTCTAGTTTCCCTCTCCCCGACTCTGTCTGTGGGAGGGTCTCGAGCCGAAACGTCACCTATTCCTTTTCTCCAGGGACACTGCCTGACCTGCTGAGTTACTACAGCATTTTGTGTGTACCTTCGGTGCTAGCCAGCATCTGCAGTTCCTTCCTACTTCCTGCATGGGATGGGCACCTAGTTCAGCTTTTCAAGGTTGATACCACAGTCATTTGCGTTGTTGACGTGGCTGTGGGCAGGGGAGTCCAGCACAGTTTGCGACACGTTTGCTCGTGCAGATCGGTCTTCGGGTAGATCGCTGTCACTTGTATCTTTTTCCAGCCCCAACTTCGACCTAAATGCCTGGCAGGATAAGAAGTAGATCACCGGATCTAAGCACGAGTTAAGCGTTGCCAGAATAATGGTGGGTTCCTTGAAGTTGAGCAGCATCATCTTCCAGTAGCAACTGGAGATGACATTTATCTGACTCAACATGTAAGGAATCCTAACTATGTGATAGGGGACAAAGCAAATTAGGAACACCACGAGCAGAACTAGAATGTTGTTTTTTGCCTTGACTTGCTTCTTGTTTGAACTCGAAGACGGGGACTTCTTCAGTCGCCTCAGGGTTTGAAGGTAGAAGAAACAGAGAGCTACTAACACAAGGAGAAATAAGACTGTGCCACCAGTGTGAAGGGCTAGATGAAAGTATACTCCAAAACCACCTCTAAATTCCAGGCAAGCTGTTTTGAAATTGGTCCTTGGCGTCTTTTCCCCCTTCAGGAATACATAAGACATTCCAAGGGCAAAGAGTGTGCACCAGGTTCCTACGGAGAGAATTTTGGCAGATCGGAGTCTTTGGAAAGCGTACGTATTGAGTGGTTTCACAATCTTGAGGTATCTGTTGCCAGCTATGTACCCGAGGAAAAGAATGCTCGAGTACATATTCAAATAGAAGATTGAAGCTATGAAACTACAGTAGAATTTTTTTAATGCAACAGGGAACGTGACGTTCAGTTCTATGATCCTTATCGGCAGAGACAGGACGAGCAACAAATCGGCCACCACCAGGTTTTTCAAATAAACGATGACGCTATTGCTGCTGGGAATGTGACAGAAGTATACGTAGAAAGCCAGGCAGTTGAGAATGGCTCCAGCTATACAAATGATGGAGTACGCAGTAAGCATAAATGATGGAAAAACTGTGTAGGGTAATATGCAGGTGATGTTGCGGGAGGTATTTGTCCATGTTGCACTCTCATTGCTTGCTGTAGAGTCAGCCATCAACACATCTAAATATTAAGACAGAATGATAGGTTAGTTTTAAGATATCTGCACCATCCAAAGTGCGGCGCGATGGCACAGTTGGTGCCTCACAGCACTAGAGACCCTGGTTCAATCCCGACCTTGGGTGCCGTCTGTGTGTGGAGTTTGCTCGTTCTCCCCGTGACCGCGTGGATTTTCTCCGGGGTGCTCGGTTTCCTCCCACATCCCAAAGACGTGCGGGTTTGTAGGCTGATTGGCCCTCTGTAAATACCCCCCTGGTGTGTAGAGGGTGTATGAGAAAGTGGGATAACATTGAACGTGTGTGAACAGGTGATCTATGGTCCGTATAGAATCGGTGGGCCAAAGATCTTGTTTACATGCTGTATCTCTAAACTAAACTAAACTAAATCTGCAAGCTGTCTTAGTTATTTGAACCGTTCTAATTCTGAAACAGGCCCTTTGGCCCACCAAGTCCAGGCGGCCATCGATCAACTGTTCACACTTGTTCTATGTTATCCCACTTTCACATCCACTCCCGACACACCAGAGGAAATTTACAGTGGGCCGAGTTAGCAAAGTTTTAAGATGTAGATTTCAGGTGTCACACTTTAACTCATAAATGTTTTTGATTACTTTTTCCTCTTGCTAACACTAAGAGGTAATTCACAATAGAAATGGCATAGAACAATATTGTACAGAATAGGCCCTTCGGCCCATTGTGTCTGTGCCAGCCACGATGGCAAACTCAACTAATCCTGTCTGCCTGCATCTGGTCCATATCCGTTCATTCACTGCCTGGGCATGTGCCTATCTAAACAGCTCTTACATGTTGTTTCTTCTGCTTCCACCACTTCCTCTGGGAACACATTCCATGCATCTAGCACACTCAATGTGTAAAATAAATTACACCATAAATCTTTTTTGAACTTTCACCCTCTTATCTTAGAAACATTAACCTTTAGTATTTAATAATTCCACCATGAGGAACAGAGTCTGGCTATCTCCCTCATAAGTTCATACACATCTATCAAGTTGTCCCTCAGCGATTACCCGTACACTAGTTCTATGTTATCCCAGTTTTGCTTCCGACACACTAGGGACAATTGTACAGAAGTCAATTAACCTACAAACCTGCACATCTTTGGGATGTGGGAGGAAACCCGTGCAGCTGGAAAAAACCCACGGGGTCACGGGGAGAACGTACAAATTCCGTACGCACGACCCTCATAGTCAGGATAGAACCCAGGTCTCTGACGCAATGAGGCAGCAACTCTTCACCTGAACCACTCTATCAACAGCTGGAGAGCGGTCCTGAGCTACTGCCTACCTCATTGGAGACCCTCGTAAAATTGCAGACCCTGTGCAAAAAGAACATTGCTCCTTTAAACTTTTCCCCTCTCATCCCGAGTGGCACCCCGGACACTCCCTCTTCTCCATTCTTCCATCAAGCAAGAGGTGCAGAAGTGTGAAAACACATCCACATTCAGGGACAGTTTCTTCCCAGCTGTGATCAGGGCAACCGAACCATCTTACCAGCAACTAGCGAGCGGTGCTAAGCTACTATCTACCTCATTGGAGACCCTTGGACCTTCTCTGGTTGGACTTTACTGGACTTTATCTTGCACTAAACGTTATTCACATTATTCCCTTTATCATGTAGCTGTACACTGTCGATGGCGCGATAGTAATCATGTATCGTCTTTTCGCTGACTGGTTAGCATGCAACAAAAGCATTTCAATAAACTAAACTAAACTAAATTATACTAATCACCCACCTGAATGAGAGGTTTGTTGTGGTCGTGTTGGTCCACCAGTTGGTCGGACGGAGTCCCGTGGAGTGAGAAGAATCGAAGCAGCAATACTGAACTGAATATATTTGTGCAGGGCAAGGCTTTTTAAAGTTCTCGTGATGATGATGATGATGATGACGATTATCAATTCAGCAGTTTGTAAAACCAAAATTATGAAGAAAGGAAGTAAATAGTGAAATGAAGCAATTGAGTTTAGCTGCCCTCGAGTTCAGTTCATTGCAACATTGGCAGCTAAAGCACACACACAAAAGAAAATGGACCAATTTGGAAAACTTAATGTGATTTCTGTTGATTTATCAGATCACTTCAAGGTTTTAAACATTGTAGGGTAATGAAGAAGGAGTTGTTAGATATATTGCAATGTGTAATTGTAGAAACAAGGAACTGAAGATGCTGGTTTACACAAAGCTTGGGTAGCTCACAACCCAATGGTATGAACATTGAATTCACCAACTATAGGTAACCCCCCCAACAGCCCCTTACCTCTCTTCCCTTGTGCCCCACCTGGACACACACCTATCCCCCCCCCCCCCCCCCCCCCCCCTTGCCTCCACCTCCTGCATTCCTTCCTCTGGCTTCACATAGAAACATAGAAAATAGGTGCAGGAGTAGGCCATTCGGCCCTTCGAGCCTGCACCGCCATTCAATATGATCATGGCTGATCATCCAACTCAATATCCCGTACCTGCCTTCTCTCCATACCCCCTGATCCCTTTAGCCACAAGGGCCACATCTAAATCCCTCTTAAATATAGCCAATGAACTGGCCTCAACTACCTTCTGTGGCAGAGAATTCCACAGATTCACCACTCTCTGCGTGAAAAAAACCATTCTCATCTCGGTCCTAAAAGACTTCCCCCTTATCCTTAAACTGTGACCCCTTGTTGTGGACTTCCCCAACATCGGGAACATTCTTCCTGCATCTAGCCTGTCCAACCCCTTAAGAATTTTGTAAGTTTCTATAAGATCCCCCCTCAATCTTCTAAATTCCAGTGAGTACAAACCGAGTCTATCCAGTCTTTCTTCATATGAAAGTCCTGCCATCCCAGGAATCAATCTGGTGAACCTTCTCTGTACTCCCTCTCTGGCAAGAATGTCTTTCCTCAGATTAGGAGACCAAAACTGTACGCAATACTCCAGGTATGGTCTCACCAATGCCCTGTACAACTGCAGCAGAACCTCCCTGCTCCTATACTCAAATCACCTTGCTATGAATGCCAACATACCATTCGCTTTCTTCACTGCCTGCTGCACCTGCATGCCTACTTTCAATGACTGGTGTACCACGAAACCCAGATCTCGTTGCATTTCCCCTTCTCCTAATCGGCCACCATTTAGGTAATAGTCTGCTTTCCTGTTCTTGCCACCAAAGTGGATAACCTCACTTTTATCCACATTATACTGCATCTGCCATGCCTTTGCCCACTCACCTAACCTATCCAAGTCACGTTGCAGCCTCCAAGCATCCTCCTCACAGCTAACACTGCTCCCCAGCATCGTGTCATCCTCAAACTTGGAGATGTTGCATTCAATTCCCTCGTCCAAATCATTAATATATATTGTAAATAGCTGGGGTCCCAGCACTGAGCCTTGCGGTACCCCACTAGTCACTGCCTGCCATTCTGAAAAGGACCCTCTCTCCATCTGCCTCCCTTGCCTATTCTGCCTCTCTGAAATATAGACAAGTGCAATTATGATGTTTAATAAACATTTGGACAAGTTCACGGGTAGAAAAGGTTTAGTGGGATATCGGCCAGATGCAAGCAAACGAGACAAGCAAATTGGCCTGCACGGATGAGTTGACCAGAAGGGCCTATTTCCCTGCTGTATAGCTCTCTATTGCCCTCTAGTTCCTGGTTTATATCAGCGATCTGGATGCGATTGTGCAAGGCATAATAAGTTGGCAGAAGACACTAAAATAGGTGGTTTTGTAAACGGTGAAGATAGTTACCAAAAATTACAGCAGGAACTTGATTAGCTGGGCAAGTGGGCTGAGGAATGGTTAAAGGAGTTCAGTGTATATAAGTTTCAGTCTGAAGAAGGGTCTCGACCTAAAACGTCACCCATTCCCTCTCTCCTAGATGCTGCCTGACCTGCTGAGTTACTCCAGCATTTTGTGATACCTTCAGTGTATATAAGTGTGAGCTGATGCATTTTGGGAAGTCAAACCAGGGCAGGACCTTCACAGTGAATGGTTGGACTCTGTTTGTAGAACAGAGGGATCTGAAAGTGCAGGTACATAGTTCCCTGAAAGTGGCATCACGGGTAGATAGGATGGTGAAGGAGGCCTTTGGTACATTTGCCTTCATTCAGGGTATTGAATATGAAGAAAGACTGGATAGACTCGGCTTGTACTCGCTGCAATTTAGAAGATTGAGGGGGGATCTTATAGAAACTTACAAAATTCTTAAGGGGTTGGACAGGCTAGATGCAGGAAGATTGTTCCCGATGTTGGGGAAGTCCAGAACAAGGGGTCACAGTTTAAGGGTAAGGGGGAAGTCTTTTAGGACCGAGATGAGAACTTTTTTTTCACACAGTGGTGAATCTGTGGAATTCTCTGCCACAGAAGGTAGTTGAGGCCAGTTCATTGGCTATATTTAAGAGGGAGTTAGATGTGGCCCTTGTGGCTAAAGGGATCAGGGGGTATAGAGAGAAGGCAGGTACGGGATACTGAGTTGGATGATCAGCCATGATCATATTGAATGGCGGTGCAGGCTCGAAGGGCCGAATGGCCCACTCCTGCACCTATTTTCTATGTTTCTATGTTTCTATTGAATATAGAAGTTGGGACGTCATGTTACAGTTGCCCAAGAGATTTTTGAGGCCACATTTGGAGTATTGTGTTCAGTTTTGGTTACCCTGCTATAGGAAGGATGTCATTAAGCTGGAAAGAGTGCAGAGGAGATTTTAAAGGATGTTGCTGGACGAGGGCCTGAGCTATAGGGAGAGACTGGGGAGGCTGAGACTTTATTCCTTGGAGTGCAGGGTAACAGGTGAACATATAGAAGTACATAAAAATATGAGGCGAATTGATAGGGTGAATGAAGTCTTTTAGACAATAGACAATAGAAAATAGACAATAGGTGCAGGAGTAGGCCATTCGGCCCTTCGAGCCAGCACCGACATTCAATGTGATCATGGCTGATCATTCTCAATCAGTACCCCGTTCCCGCTTTCTTCCCATACCCCCTGACTCCGCTATCCTTAAGAGCTCTATCTAGCTCTCTCTTGAATGTATTCAGAGATTGGCCTCCACTGCCCTCTGAGGCAGAGAATTCCACAAATTCACAACTCTCTGTTTTTCCTCATCTCTGTTCTAAATGGCCTAACCCTTATTCTCAAACTGTGGCCCCCAGCATTGGGAACATGTTTCCTGCCTCTAATGTGTCCAACCCCTTAATAATCTTATACGTTTCGATAAGATCCCCTCTCTTCCTTCTAAATTCCAGTGTATACAAGCCTAGTCGCTCCAGTCTTTCAACATATGACAGTCCCGCCATTCCGGGAATGAACCTAGTAAACCTACGCTGCACGCCCTCAATAGCAAGAATATCCTTCCTCAAATTTGGAGACCAAAACTGCACACAGTACTCCAGGTGTGGTCTCACTAGGGCCCTGTACAACTGCAGAAGGATCTCTTTGCTCCTATACTCAACTCCTCTTGTTATGAAGGCCAACATTCCATTGGCTTTCTTCACTGCCTGCTGTACCTCCATGCTTCATTTCAGTGACTGATGCACTAGGACACCCAGATCACGTTGTACGTCCCCTTTTCCTAACTTGACACCATTCAGATAATAATCTGCCTTCCTATTCTTACCACCAAAGTGGATAACCTCACACTTATCCTCATTAAACTGCATCTGCCAAGCATCCGCCCACTCACACAACCTGTCCAAGTCACCCTGCAACCTCATTGCATCTTCCTCACAGTTCACACTGCCACCCAGCTTTGTATCATCTGCAAATTTGCTAATGGTACTTTTAATCCCTTCATCCAAGTCATTGATGTATATTGTAAATAGCTGCGGTCCCAACACCGAGCCTTGCGGTACCCCACTAGTCACTGCCTGCCATTATGAAAGGAACTCATTTATCCCCACTCTTGGCTTTCTGTCTGTTAACCAACTTTCTATCCATGTCAGTACCCTACCTCCAATATCATGTGCTCTAATTTTGCCCACCAATCTCCTATGTGGGACCTTGTCGAAGGCTTTCTGAAAGTCGAGGTACACCACATCCACCGGCTCTCCCTTGTCAATTTTCCTAGTTACATCCTCAAAAAATTCCAGTAGATTAGTCAAGCATGATTTCCCCTTCGTAAATCCATGCTGACTCGGAACGATCCTGTTACTGCTATCCAAATGCTCCGCAATTTCGTCTTTTATAATTGACTCCAGCATCTTCCCCACCACTGATGTCAGACTAACTGGTCTATAATTTCCCGTTTTCTCTCTCCCTCCTTTCTTGAAAAGTGGGATAACATTAGCTACCCTCCAATCCACAGGAACTGACTCGGAATCTATAGAACATTGGAAAATAATCACTAATGCGTCCATAATTTCTAGAGCCACCTCCTTAAGCACCCTGGGATGCATACCATCAGGCCCTGGGGATTTATCAGCCTTGAGCCCCATCAGTCTACCCAAAACTTTTTCCTGCCTAATGTGGATTTCCTCCAGTTCCTCTGTCACCCTAAGATCTCTGGCCACTAGAACATCTGGGAGATTGTTTGTATCCTCCTTAGTGAAGACAGATCCAAAGTACCGGTTCAACTCGTCTGCCATTTCCTTGTTCCCCATAATAAATTCCCCTGCTTCTGTCTTCAAGGGACCCACATTTGCCTTGACTATTTTTTTCCTCTTTACATACCTAAAAAAGCTTTTACTATCCTCCTTTATATTATTGGCTAGTTTACCCTCGTACCTCATCTTTTCTCCCCGTAGTGCCTTTTTAGTTATCTTCTGTTGCTCTTTAAAAGAGTCCCAATCCTCTGGCTTCCCACTCTTCTTTGCTATGTTATACTTCTTCCCTTTTATTTTTATGCTGTCCTTGACTTCCCTTGTCAGCCACGGGTGCCTCTTACTCCCCTTAGAATCTTTCCTCCTCTTTGGGATAAATTGATCCTGCAACTTCTGCATTATTCCCAGGAATACCTGCCATTGCTGTTCCACAGTCTTCCCTGCTAGGGCCTCCTTCCAGTCAATTTTGGCCAGCTCCTGCCTCATGCCTCTGTAATCCCCTTTTCTATACTGTAATACTGACACCTCCGATTTTCCCTTCTCCCTCTCAATTTGTAGAGTAAAACTTACTAGGGGAATCAAGAACCAGAAGGGATAGGATTAAGATGAGGGGGAAAGATTTAATAGGAACTTGAGCGGCAACCTTTTCACTCAGAGGGTGGTGGGTATATGGAAGAGCTACCAGAGAAGATAGTTGAGGCATGCACATTAACAACGTTTAAAAGACACTTTGAGAGGTACAGGGATAGGAAAGGTTTTGAGGGATATGTGCTAAACGCAGGCAGGTGGAACTAGTGTAGATGGGGGATTTTGGTCGAGTTGGGCCATAGGGTCTGTTTCTCTGCTGTATCGCTCCATGTTGCCCTTTGCGTGAAAAATATCTTCCCCGAGTCCGCTATACAGCTCTTACCCTTATCCTAAACTAATGCCTTCTAGTTTTTGACATTGTTGCTATGGGAAATGTTTTTTATTATCTCCCATACATATGTCCCTCCTAATTATAAACCAACCATTCCCCTCTGTCTGTAGAAACTAAGAACTGCAGATGCTGGTTTACATAAAAGGCCATCAGTGTTTTTTTAATAATCTTTCAGCATTAGAACTGTAGACTTTTGTAGAATGAGATATTTTTGCAGCAGGATCAGGCAACATCTCTGGAGAACATGGAGAAGCGATGTTTTCAGTCAAGACTCCACTTCAGACTTGCCCCCATCCTCGCTCATATGATACGATACGATATGATAAACTTTATTCATCCCCGGAGGGAGATTGGTCTGCCAACAATCACAACATACAACAAGGTACACAAAATTAAAACATGAAATTAAAAGTGAAAAAAAGAAAAGGACAAGTGACTGTTGGCTGACTGTTGTGTGCACAGCGACTAAACCGGAACGAACCAGAATCCCCCCGCCTCTGCCTCTGCCCCAGATGTCATCAACTGATGTGGACTAACTCCCTTTAGCCTCCCTCCCTCCCTCCAACACCCTCCACCTCCGCCACCTTGTGCAAGCAGAAGGCAGTCATCGATGTAAGTGTTAGCATTTACATTCAACAAGAGACTTTAAATAAATAATGTTTATTTAAAATGTCTTTCCTGTTGTTTTAAAAATATTTTTTTGTTTTTATTGAGTAAGGTAAAAGAATAATGGCGGTCATTAGTGCATTATTTGTTGTATGATGTAGACATTTCTCCCATTTAAAAAATACCCCATAACCCGTACCATTTTCATACATTAGACTTTAGAGATGCAGCGCGGAAACGGGCCCTTTGGCCCACCGATTCCACACGGTCCTGCGATCACCCCGCGCACTAGCACGATCCTACACTACGGACAATTTACAAATTACAGAAGCATTACAAGCCTCGTACGTCTTTGGAATGTGGGAGGAAACCATAGCTCCCAGAGAAAACCCACGCAGTCACAGAGAGAACGTACAAATTCTGTACAGATAGCACTCGTAGTCAGGATTGAACCCGGGTCTCCGGCGCTGTGAGGCAGCAACTCTACCGCTGCGCCACTGTGCCACTCTACCATTCTTATGGTAAAAATGTTTGATTGATGTGTTTTTGAGATACGTGCTGCTTTTCCCAAATGTAAACCCCTGCGTAAAGTGAGATATGGTTGTATTTGTGCTGAGCATAGATATTGAGGTGTTTGCTAGATTCATAATTACACCTGAAGTTTTGAACAATTGAATACAAATTTTATTATTGGCTCAACGCGGCCTGTTAACAAAAAGGAGCAGAAATTATTGACACGTACTGTTTAAACCAGTTTCTTTTGCGTCTAATGAGAGCTGTAAGCATCCATATTCATATGAAGCTGAAGCCAAATGTATGATAGGGAAGAGCTTATGTGATGAAATAAGACTTGGGTACATAGGAGTCTTGGTGAAGATTGTTGTTCCTGGAGGTTGCAGTCATAAAAGTCATCCCTTCTTCCTGGACTCTTGGCTGTGAACATGTATTTCCTAGATAACATCTCAATGTTAGCCGATTTGATTTCAGTTTTGCGAGACCTTGTGTGTTATATGATTACCGTTCAGTCAGATGAAGAACTCCAGTAGCATCTCAAAATTGCTCAATGTTCCTGAAATGTGTTGGTCCATTCCAGGAATGTGGAGGGAAATCGAGAGAGGCATTCTGTTTATTGTGGCCAAGTAGCTTTCAAGGGGGTTTTGGTCATTTCTTTACGGTTAAGTGGAATAATTGAGATGGAAACCGAGATAGACAGGTCATTGCCTCTAGTTTTCCTCTCCCCGACTCTGTCTGTGGGAGGGTCTCGAGCCGAAACGTCACCTATTCCTTTTCTCCAGGGACACTACCTGACCTGCTGAGTTACTACAGCAATTTGTGTGTACCTTCGGTGCTAGCCAGCATCTGCAGTTCCTTCCTACTTCCTGCATGGGATGGGCACCTAGTTCAGCTTTTCAAGGTTGATACCACAGTCATTTGCGTTGTTGACGTGGCTGTGGGCAGGGGAGTCCAGCACAGTTTGCGACACGTTTGCTCGTGCAGATCGGTCTTCGGGCAGATTGCTGTCACTTGTATCTTTTTCCAGCCCCAACTTCGACCTAAATGCCTGGCAGGATAAGAAGTAGATCACCGGATCTAAGCACGAGTTAAGCGTTGCCAGAATAATGGTGGGTTCCTTGAAGTTGAGCAGCATCATCTTCCAGTAGCAACTGGAGATGACATTTATCTGACTCAACATGTAAGGAATCCTAACTATGTGATAGGGGACAAAGCAAATTAGGAACACCACGAGCAGAACTAGAATGTTGTTTTTTGCCTTGACTTGCTTCTTGTTTGAACTCGAAGACGGGGACTTCTCCAGTCGCCTCAGGGTTTGAAGGTAGAAGAAACAGAGAGCTACTAACACAAGGAGAAATAAGACTGTGCCACCAGTGTGAAGGGCTAGATGAAAGTATACTCCAAAACCACCTCTAAATTCCAGGCAAGCTGTTTTCAAATTGGTCCTTGGCGTCTTTTCCCCCTTCAGGAATACATAAGACATTCCAAGGGCAAAGAGTGTGCACCAGGTTCCTACGGAGAGAATTTTGGCAGATCGGAGTCTTTGGAAAGCGTACGTATTGAGTGGTTTCACAATCTTGAGGTATCTGTTGCCAGCTATGTACCCGAGGAAAAGAATGCTCGAGTACATATTCAAATAGAAGATTGAAGCTATGAAACTACAGTAGAATTTTTTTAATGCAACAGGGAACGTGACGTTCAGTTCTATGATCCTTATTGGCAGAGACAGGACGAGCAACAAATCGGCCACCACCAGGTTTTTCAAATAAACGATGACGCTATTGCTGCTGGGAATGTGACAGAAGTATACGTAGAAAGCCAGGCAGTTGAGAATGGCTCCAGCTATACAAATGATGGAGTACGCAGTAAGCATAAATGATGGAAAAAGTGTGTGGGATAATATGCAGGTGATGTTGCGGGAGGAATTTGTCCATGTTGCACTCTCATTGCTTGCTGGAGAGTCAGCCATCAATGCATCTAAATATTAAGACAGAATGATAGGTTAGTTTTAAGATATCTGCACCATCCAAAGTGCAGCGCGATGGCACAGTTGGTGCCTCACAGCACTAGACACCCTGGTTCAATCCCGACCTTGGGTGCCGTCTGTGTGTGGAGTTTGCTCGTTCTCCCCGTGACCGCGTGGATTTTCTCCGGGGTGCTCGGTTTCCTCCCACATCCCAAAGACGTGCGGGTTTGTAGGCTGATTAGCCCTCTGTAAATACCCCCTTGGTGTGTAGAGGGTGCATGAGAAAGTGGGCTAACGTTGAACGTGTGTGAACAGGTGATCTATGGTCCGTATAGAATCGGTGGGCCAAAGATCTTGTTTACATGCTGTATCTCTAAACTAAACTAAACTAAACTAAATCTGCAAGCTGTCTTAGTTATTTGAACCGTTCTAATTCTGAAACAGGCCCTTTGGCCCACCAAGTCCAGGCGGCCATCGATCAACTGTTCACACTAGTTCTATGTTATCCCACTTTCACATCCACTCCCGACACACCAGAACTTTGAACTTTCACCCTCTTACCTTAGAAACATTACCCTTTTGTATTTAATAATTCCACCATGAGGAACAGAGTCTGGCTATCTCCCTTATAAGTTTATACACATCTCATAATTTCGTTCGGTACTTGTACCGAATGACAATAAAGTTATTGTATTGTATTGTATTGTATTGTATTGTATTGTATTGTATACACATCTATCAAGTTGTCCCTCAGCCTTCGATGCTCCGCAGAAGAAAATCCACGTTTATCCAACCTGTCCTTATCACTAATACTCTCTCATCCAAGTTATCTTGCACTAAACAATATTCCCTTTATCCTGTATCTGTACACTGTGGATGACTTGATTGTTAACATGTATAGTCTTTCCGCTGACTGGTTAGCACACAACTAGAGAAGCTTTTCACTGTACCTCAGTTCAAGTGACAATAAACGAAACTAAGGGAACCTTTTCAAAGCCTCCATACTCGATCCTAAAACCCGGTGACCAGAACTGGACACAATACTCTGAATGAGGCTTAAACAAAGTTTTATATAGTTGCAACATGACTTGCTGACTTTTATACCAACATCTGACCGATGAAGATATACATGTTCTATGCCACTTTTCTACTTGTGTTGCTAATTTCCGAGAGTTATTGGTTTGCAAGATCCCTTTGCACATCGATGCGTCTGTGTCCTGCCATTTACTGTATACTTTGTGCATTTAACCATTCACAGTGCAGCTACTCCGACTTATCTGGATTCAACTCCATCTGCCATTTCCCTGCTCACATTTCTAACGAATCTGTCTCCCGCTGAATCCTTTGACAACCTTCCTCACTATTCATTACTCCACCAGATTTGGGGCATCTGCAAACACACCAAGCAGCCCACCTACATATTAGTTTGGTTTAGAGATACATGGTGGAAACAGGCCCTTCAGCCCAATGAACCTGCGCTAACCAACGATTACCCGCAACACTAGTTCTATGTTATCCCAGTTTTGCTTCCGACACACTAGGGACAATTGTACAGAAGTCAATTAACCTACAAACCTGCACATCTTTGGGATGTGGGAGGAAACCCGTGCAGCTGGAAAAAACCCACGGGGTCACGGGGAGAACGTACAAATTCCGTAGGCACGACCCTCATAGTCAGGATAGAACCCAGGTCTCTGACACAATGAGGCAGCAACTCTTCACCTGAACCACTCTATCAACAGCTGGAGAGCGGTCCTGAGCTACTGTCTACCTCAATGGAGACCCTTGTAAAATTGCAGACCCTATGCAAAAAGAACATTGCTCCTTTAAACCTTTCCCCTCTCATCCCAAGTGGCACCCTGGTCAATCCCTCTTCTCCATTCTTCCATCAAGCAAGAGGTGCAGAAGTGTGAAAACACATCCAGATTCAGGGACCATTTCTTCCCAGGTGTGATCAGGGCAACCGAACCATCTTACCAGCAACTAGCGAGCGGTGCTAAGCTACTATCTACCTCATTGGAGACCCTTGACCCTTCTCTGGTTGGACTTTACTGGACTTTATCTTGCACTAAACGTTATTCACATTATTCCCTTTATCATGTAGCTGTACACTGTCGATGGCTCGATATTAATCATGTATCGTCTTTCCACTGACTGGTTAGCATGCAACAAAAGCATTTCAATAAACTAAACTAAACTAAATTAAACTAATCACCCACCTGAATGAGAGGTTTGTTGTGGTCGTGTTGGTCCACCAGTTGGTCGGACGGAGTCCCGTGGAGTGGGAAGAATCGAAGCAGCAATACTGAACTGAATATATTTGTGCAGGGCAAGGCTTTTTAAAATTCTCATGATGATGACGATTATCAATTCAGCACTTTCTAAAACCAAAATTACGAAGAAAGGAAGTAAATAGTGCAATGAAGCAATTGAGTTTAGCTGGCCTCGAGTTCAGTTCATTGCAACATTGGCAGCTAAAGCACACACACAAAAGAAAATGGACCAATTTGGAAAACAATGTGATTTCTGTTGATTTATCAGATCACTTCAAGGTTTTAAACATTGTAGGGTAATGAAGAAGGAGTTGTTAGATATATTGCAATGTGTAATTGTAGAAACAAGGAACTGAATAGGTGCAAGACCAAGAGGAACATGGAGGTCAAGTCAAGTCAAGTTACGTCAATTTTATTTGTATAGCACATTTAAAAACAACCCACGTTGACCAAAGTGCTGTACATCTGATTAGGTACTAAGGTAAAAAAATGAAACATACAGTAGCACGCAAACAGTTCACAGCGCCTCCTCAATGAGCCTCAAACGCTAGGGAGTAGAAATAGGTTTTGAGCCTGGACTTAAAGGAGTCGATGGAGGGGGCAGTTCTGATGGGGAGAGGGATGCTGTTCCACAGTCTAGGAGCTGCAACCGCAAAAGCGCGGTCACCCCTGAGTTTAAGCGGGATAGTGAGTAGCCCCAAGTCGGCCGACCTGAGGGACCTGGAGTTAGAGAGGGGGGTTAGGAGATTTTTGATGTAGGGGGGGAATGTCCATTTAGGGCTTTATACGTGAATAGGAGGAGCTTGAAGTTGATTCTGTACCGTACAGGGAGCCAGTGGAGAGAGGCCAGAATCGGGGTGATGTGGTCCCTTTTACGGGTACCCGTCAGGAGTCTCGCTGCGGCGTTTTGGACCAGTTGCAGGCGGGACAGGGAAGATTGGCTGATCCCAGTGTATAGGGAGTTGCAGTAGTCCAGGCGGGAGGAAATGAAAGCGTGAATGATTTTTTCTGTGTCGTCGAATTGGAGGAAAGGTTTGATTTTAGCTATGGTTCGAAGTTGGAAGAAGCTGGCTTTTACCACAGCGTTGACTTGCTTATCAAATTTTAATGCAGTCAAATATCATGCCGAGGTTTTTGACATGCGGTTTGACTAGGCAGGATAGACTTCCAAGACTGCCTGTTATCGATTTGATGGAGTCGGGGGGGGGGGGGGGGGGGGGGCCGAATAGGATGACCTCAGACTTGCTCTCATTTAATTGGAGGAAGTTCTGTGCCATCCAACATTTTATGTCCTCAAGGGAAGAGGCTGTTTAAATTTGACTGGTTGTTGGGTTTCAGGGGGAGGTAAAGCTGAGTGTCATCGGCATAGCAGTGGAAAGAAATGCCGTGCCTTTGAATGATTTGGCCAAGGGAGAGCATGTATAGAGAAAAGAGAATGGGGCCTAGGATGGAGCCTTGTGGAACTCCGCAGGAGAGGCTAGCTGGAGCAGAGGAATAACTGCCTATGTTGATGGCGAAACTCCTATCTTTGAGGTAGGAAGCGAACCAGCTCAGGGCAGTGCCATCAATGCCAACCGCGTACCGGAGACGGTCAATAAGGATGGTGTGGTCCACTGTATCGAACGCTGCGCTGAGGTCGAGAAGGAGCAGGATTGCACAGTCGCCGGTGTCGATGGCGAGAAGCAGGTCGTTGTGTACCTTCAACAAGGCAGACTCTGTGCTGTGGTGGGCTCTGAAACCTGACTGGAAACTTTCCAGGATGGTGTATTGGTGCAGGTAGGGCACTAATTAGTTTAGAATTGCCTTTTCAAGGACTTTTGACAGGAATGGCAGTTTGGAAATGGGTCTGTAGTTGCTAGGCAAGGTGGGGTCTAGGTTAGGTTTTTTCAGTAGGGGCTGGACCACCGCGTGCTTGAAACTGGTTGGAACAGTGCCAGTGGCCAGAGAACTGTTGATAATAGAGAGGATGCTGGGACCGGCTATTGCAATGACATCCTTCAGAAGGGCAGTGGGGGCAGGATCAAGGGGGCAGGTTGCAGGTTTCATAGCGGAGACAAGCTTTGCAAGGGAGGATAGAGTGACGGGTTGGAAGCAGTCCAATTTAGATGAACAGACTAGTGAGACAGCTAGGTCACGGGTGGGAGGGGAAATGTTCATTGTAATGTTCTCAACTTTGTTGGTGAAAAATTTAGCGAATTCTTCGCACTTAGCAGGGGACCCAACTAAGCTGGTACTGGGGGCGGGACATATGACGGAGGTAATTGTTCTAAATAGGACCTTGGAGTTATGAGAGTTTTTGGAAATAAGGTCGGAGAAGAATTGTGCTCTAGCAGACTTTACTGCTTCCTGGTATTTGAGAAGATTGTTTCTCACAATTTCGAAGGAAATTTGAAGCTTGTCACATTTCCACCTCCTTTCTGATTTTCTACACTCCCTTCTTAGGGCTTTGGTGGTGTAATTGAGCCACGGCCGACCTTTGGGCTTAGGCTTTTTCATTTTAAGGGGAGCGATAGAATCCAGGATGGAAGAGCAAGTGATATTAAATAAAGAGGCGAGATCTAAATTAAAGAGGTGGGGTGGGGAGAAAAGGGAAGCAGGAGTTACGATCATTGGGAAAGGCAGGGATTGATTAATGGTAATCAACATGGCTTTGTACGGGGCAATCCTGTACCATTAATTGATTGATATTTTTGAGGAGGTCATTAAAGAGGATTGCTGAAGGCAGGGTGGTAGATGTGCTCTGTATGGACTTCTGCAAGGTATTTAACAAAGTTTTGCATTGTAGACTGGGCCATAAGGTTAAGGAGACTGAGGAGTGATCTTATTGAGGTGTGTAAAATCATGAGGGGCATAGAATGGGTAAATCATGTATTTTTTTCCAGGATCGGGGGAATCGAGAACTAGATGGTTTAAGGTGAAATGGGAAAGATTTAATAGAAACCTGAGGGGCAACTTTTTCACATAGAGGTTGGTGTGTTTATTGAACGAACTGTCAGAGGAAGTTGCTCAGACACGTACAATAACAAAACTCAAAAGACCTTTGGATATGGGATCAACATGTCCAATGAGTTTGGGCAGGAACATGGATAGGAAAGGTTTAGAGGATAGTGTTAGTGTACGGGGATCGTTGGGCGGCACGGACTTGGTGGGCTGAAAAGGCCTGTTTCCGGCTGAATATATATGATATGATATGATATGATATGAAAGACTGGATAGACTCGGCTTGTACTCGCTGCAATTTAGAAGATTGAGGGGGGATCTTATAGAAACGTACAAAATTCTTAAGGGGTTGGACAGGCTAGATGCAGGAAGATTGTTCCCGATGTTGGGGAAGTCCAGAACAAGGGGTCACAGTTTAAGGATAAGGGGGAAGTCTTTTAGGACCAAGATGAGAACGTTTTTTTTCACACAGAGAGTGGTGAATCTGTGGAATTCTCTGCCACAGAAGGTAGCTGAGGCCAGTTCATTAACTATATTTAAGAGGGAGTTAGATGTGGCCCTTGTGGTTAAAGGGATCAGGGAGTATGGAGAGAAGGCAGGTACGGGATACTGAGTTGGATGATCAGCCATGATCATATTGAATGGCGGTGCAGGCTCGAAGAGCCGAATGACCCACTCCTGCACCTATTTTCTATGTTTCTATGTTTCTATTGAATATAGAAGTTGGGACGTTATGTTACAGTTGCACAAGACATTTTTGAGGCCACATTTGGAGTATTGTGTTCAGTTTTGTTTACCCTGCTATAGGAAGGATGTCATTAAGCTGGAAAGAGTGCAGAGGAGATTTTAAAGGATGTTGCTGGACGAGGGCCTGAGCTATAGGGAGAGACTGGGGAGGCTGGGACTTTATTCCTTGGAGTGCAGGGTAACAGGTGAACATATAGAAGTACATAAAAATATGAGGCGAATTGATAGGGTGAATGAAGTCTTTTAGACAATAGACAATAGAAAATAGACAATAGGTGCAGGAGTAGGCCATTCGGCCCTTTGAGCCAGCACCACCATTCAATGTGATCATGGCTGATCATTCTCAATCAGTACCCCGTTCTTGCCTTCTCCCCATACCCCCTGACTCCGCTATCCTTAAGAGCTCTATCTAGCTCTCTCTTGAATGTATTCAGAGAATTGGCCTCCACTGCCCTCTGAGGCAGAGAATTCCACAAATTCACAACTCTCTGTTTTTCCTCATCTCTGTTCTAAATGGCCTACCCCTTATTCTCAAACTGTGGCCCCTGGTTCTGGACTCCCCCAACATTGGGAACATGTTTGCTGCATCTAATGTGTCCAACCCCTTAATAATCTTATACGTTTCGATAAGATCCCCTCTAAATTCCCTCCTTCTAAATTCCAGTGTATACAAGCCTAGTCGCTCCAGTCTTTCAACATATGACAGTCCCGCCATTCCGGGAATGAACCTAGTAATCCTACGCTGCACGCCCTCAATAGCAAGAATATCCTTCCTCAAATTTGGAGACCAAAACTGCACACAGTACTCCAGGTGTGGTCTCACTAGGGCCCTGTACAACTGCAGAAGGATCTCTTTGCTCCTATACTCAACTCCTCTTGTTATGAAGGCCAACATTCCATTGGCTTTCTTCACTGCCTGCTGTACCTGCATGCTTCCTTTCAGTGACTGATGCATTAGGACACCCAAATCACGTTGTACGTCCCCTTTTCCTAACTTGACACCATTTAGATAATAATCTGCCTTCCTATTCTTACCACCAAAGTGGATAACCTCACACTTATCCACATTAAACTGCATCTGCCAAGCATCCGCCCACTCGCACAACCTGTCCAAGTCACCCTGCAACCTCATAGCATCTTCCTCACAGTTCACACTGCCACCCAGCTTTGTATCATCTGCAAATTTGCTAATGGTACTTTTAATCCCTTCATCCAAGTCATTGATGTATATTGTAAATAGCTGCGGTCCCAACACCGAGCCTTGCGGTACCCCACTAGTCACTACCTGCCATTCTGAAAGGGACCCATTTATCCCCACTCTTTGCTTTCTGTCTGTCAACCAACTTTCTATCCATGTCAGTACTCTACCTCCAATACCATGTGCTCTAATTTTGCCCACCAATCTCCTATGTGGGACCTTGTCGAAGGCTTTCTGAAAGTCGAGGTACACCACATCCACCGGCTCGCCCCTGTCAATTTTCCTAGTTACATCCTCAAAAAATTCCAGTAGATTAGTCAAGCATGATTTCCCCTTCGTAAATCCATGCTGACTCGGAACGATCCTGTTACTGCTATCCAAATGCTCCACAATTTCGTCTTTTATAATTGACTCCAGCATCTTCCCCACCACTGATGTCAGACTAACTGGTCTATAATTTCCCGTTTTCTCACTCCCTCCTTTCTTGAAAAGTGGGATAACATTAGCTACCCTCCAATCCACAGGAACTGACCCGGAATCTATAGAACATTGGAAAATAATCACTAATGCGTCCACAATTTCTAGACCCACCTCCTTAAGCACCCTGGGATGCATACCATCATGCCCTGGGGATTTATCAGCCTTGAGTCCCATCAGTCTACCCAAAACTTTTTCCTGCCTAATGTGGATTTCCTCCAGTTCCTTTGTCACCCTAGGATCTCTGGCCACTAGAACATCTGGGAGATTGATTGTATCCTCCTTAGTGAAGACAGATCCAAAGTACCGGTTCAACTCGTCTGCCATTTCCTTGTTCCCCATAATAAATTCCCCTGCTTCTGTCTTCAAGGGACCCACATTTGCCTTGACTATTTTTTTCCTCTTTACATACCTAAAAAAGCTTTTACTATCCTCCTTTATATTATTGGCTAGTTTACCCTCGTACCTCATCTTTTCTCCCCGTAGTGCCTTTTTAGTTATCTTCTGTTGCTCTTTAAAAGAGTCCCAATCCTCTGGCTTCCCACTCTTCTTTGCTATGTTATACTTCTTCCCTTTTATTTTTATGCTGTCCTTGACTTCCCTTGTCAGCCACGGGTGCCTCTTACTCCCCTTAGAATCTTTCCTCCTCTTTGGGATAAATTGATCCTGCAACTTCTGCATTATTCCCAGGAATACCTGCCATTGCTGTTCCACAGCCTTCCCTGCTAGGGCCTCCTTCCAGTCAATTTTGGCCAGCTCCTGCCTCATGCCTCTGTAATCCCCTTTGCTATACTGTAATACTGACACCTCCGATTTTCCATTCTCCCTCTCAATTTGTAGAGTAAAACTTACTAGGGAAATCAAGAACCAGAAGGGATAGGATTAAGATGAGGGGGAAAGATTTAATAGGAACTTGAGCGGCAACCTTTTCACTCAGAGGGTGGTGGGTATATGGAAGAGCTACCAGAGAAGATAGTTGTGGCATGCACATTAACAACGTTTAAAAGACACTTTGACAGGTACATGGATAGGAAAGGTTTTGAGGGATATGTGCTAAACGCAGGCAGGTGGAACTAGTGTAGATGGGGGATTTTGGTTGGCGTGGACGAGTTGGGCCAGAGGGTCTGTTTCTCTGCTGTATCGCTCCATGTTACCCTTTGCGTGAAAAATATCTTCCCCGAGTCCACGCTACAGCTCTTACCCTTATCCTAAACTAATGCCTTCTAGTTTTTGACATTGTTGCTAAGGGAAATGTTTTTTTTATTATCTCCCATACATATGTCCCTCCTAATTATAAACCAACCCTTCCCCTCTGTTTGTAGAAACTAAGAACTGCAGATGCTGGTTTACATAAAAGGGACACAAAGTGCTAGAGTAACTCAGTGGGTCAGGCAGCATCTTTGGAGAACATGGATGGGTGATGTTTTGAGTTGGGACCTTTCTTCAGACAGTAGAGTTTGTTTAATCCTGGGTATCAAACGAGATATTTTTGAGGAAAAAATATGTCATGTTCACCGGGGACTTTGACAAATGGTGATGTGTCTTTAGTTTAATTTAGAGATTCAGCGTGGAAACCGGCTCTTCGGCCCACTGAGTCTGCACTGAACAGCACGAGTACCCTCCTACACACTAGGGACAATTTACAATCTTTACCGAAGCCAATTAACCTACAAATCTAAATGCCTTTGGTGTGTGGGAAGAAACCGGAGCACCCAGGAAAAACCAACGCAGCCATGGGGAATATGTACAAACTCTGTGCAGATAGCACCTGTAGTCAGGATAAAACCCGGGTCTCTGGCGCTGTAAGGCATATTATAAAACTCTACCTCTGCGCCATGGTTGTGTGTAGATGGGAAAGTGGAAGTGAGAATGGATTAATATCAGAGAAACTTGACTAAGTTGTTACAAATAAGAAAGAAAAGGGTGAAAGGAGCATGTGTAACAGATTTAATGGTGATTAAACTGTCAACATAAAAAAAACATGGGCCCTTGAAATACAAGAAAAAGTATAATTTCTTTTGGAGGTGAAGGAATGGTGAATTTGTAACATTTGCTTCAACTTTCACGTAAGAACATGAAACTGGGAATAAACAGGTGCAATTACTTCATCTGGGGAAAATAATCTAATTGCAAAGTTTGATTTTCCAAGGCATGACATCATAAAACGGAAGTCTTCAGTGTTACATCAGGTTACAGTTCTGTGATGTGTGTGTATGTGGTGAAGAGTATTTAGATCAAAGTAAAATAAAAATATTGTGAAGTGGAAGTTATTTTTCCTACAGCACATCTGTGTTCAGTTTTGGCCGTCCTGCAAGAGGAAAGAACTGGTTAAGCTGGAAAGATTTGGAAAGCATGCAGAGAAGAGTGCTCCGGTATGGGGAGAAGGCAGGAACGGGGTACTGATTGAGAATTATCAGCCATGATCACATTGAATGGCGGTGCTGGCTCGAAGGGCCGAATGGCCTCCTCTTGCACTTATTGTATATTGTCTATTATCTATTGTCTATTTCCGAGTATGTTTCCGGGGCTAGTGGGCCTGAGCTGTAAATTGGGCAGGCTAGGACTTTACTCCTTGGAGCACAGGAGGATGAGGGTTGATCTTATAGCTGTGTATATGATCATGAGAGGAGTAGATGCACATAATCTTTTACCCAGTGTAGGGGAATTAAGAACCAGGGGACATAGGTTTAAAGTGAGAAGGGATTTTTTTAAGAAGAACCTGAGGGGCAACTTTTTCCACACAGAGGGTGGAACAAGCTGCCAGATGAGATATTTGAGGCAGTTACTATAATAACGTTAAAAAAATATTTGGACAGGTACATGGATAGGAATATTTAAGAGGGATATGGGCCAAGTACAGTCAGGAGGGACTGGTGTAGATGGGGCATATTGTTGCCCTGGGAAAGATGGGCCGAATGGCCTGTTTCCATGATGTATGATTCTGTGATTCTGGTGTTTGGAAGGTTGAGAGAAACCTACCTGCAGCAATTGATATCATGAAAGGATCTGAGGGAATAAATGGAGGAAATAATGTATATTAATGATGAGTTAAGAGTACAGGAAGGAGATCCGTAATCTGGTTGAGTGGTGCCAGAAGAACCAACTTTAACAAGACTAAGGAGCTGATTGTTAACTTCAGCTGAGGGACCAGGCACCTGTCTTCATTGGTGGGCCAGCATTGGGGAAAGTTATAGCTTCAAGGTCCGCGGCATTTGCATCGCTGAATCTCTGTCCTGGGCCCAGCACAATGGTGCTATTACAATGAAAGCTCTCCTTCCTCAGAGGGTTGAGGCGACTTGGCATGTTGCCAGATCTCTATTGGACTTCTGCAGGTCTGCATGTAGCACAGTGGAGCAGCAGTAGAGTTGCTGCCTCACTGAGCCAGAGACCTGGGTTTGATCCTGACTACGGGTGTCATAGAGTCATAGAGTGATACAGTGTGGAAACAGGCCCTTCGGCCCAATTTGCCCACACCGGCCAATATGTTCCAGCTACACTAGTCCCACCTGCCTGCACTTAGTCCATATCCCTCCAAACCTGTTCGATAGTCCCAGCCTAAATTGCCTCCTCTGGCAGCTTGTTCCATACACCCACTACCCTTTGTGTGAAAAGGTTACCCCTCAGATTCCTATTAAATCCCCTTCACCTTGAACCTCTGTCCTCTGGTCCTTGATTAAGGCCGTCTACAAAGTATGTACATTCTCCTCGTGATTTTTCTGGGTTTTCTCTGGGAGCTCCGGTTTCCTCCCACACTCTAAAGACTTACAGGTTTGCAGGCTAATTAGCTTCGGTAAAATTGTAAATTTTCCCTCGTGTATGTAGGATAGTGTAAATGTGCATGGATCGCTAGTCGACGTGTGCTTGATGGGCTGAAGGGCCTGTTTCCGCACTGTATCTCTAAACTAAACTAAAGATGTATGATGGAGGGAATATTGATTAGTTCGATGTGTAAATAATTGGTTCGATGGTTTGATATGTAAATATGCAAAAAGAATTTCACTGCTGTTGCACATGTGACAAATAAAGCACCATTGAACCATTGGTTGAACCATTGGTTCCTTCGTTCAAACACCAAGAATGAAGGAGACTGCAGAAAGTGGTAGACAATGCTTGGTCCATCATGGGAATTCACTTCCCCACAGTCAACGGGATCTACAGGAAGCCTTGCCTCAAGAAAGATGGCGCATTAGCGCAGCTGTCAGAGCTGCTGCCTCACAGCGGCTGAGGCATGGGTTCAATCCTGACATCGGGTGCTGTCTGTGTGGAGTTTGCACGTTCTCTCTGTGACCACGTGGGTTTTCTCCAGGTACTCTGGTTTCTTCCCACATTCCAAAGATGTACAAGTTTGTTAGTTAATTAGCTCGGTAAATGTAAATTGTCCCTAGAGTGTGGGATAGTGCTAGTGTACGGGGTGATCGCTGGTCAGCGCGGAAAAGGGCCCGTTCTCACGCTCTATCTCTCAAGTCTAAATGAATGGAACTGGCACTATCTGGGTGGGGTAAATCTGAGGAGATTTCCTACTGTTGGGGAGAAAAATGACTGAAATTGTTAAAATATGAGAAATGGGAAAGTACATTGTCTTTTTGCATTTTGTTATTGTGGAAACTGAATATTGAAGTTTGCATAAAACACAAAGTGTTGGAGTAACAGCAGACCAGGCAGTGTCTTAAGGTGGGAATGAACAGATAATGTTTCTAAAAAGTGGCAATTCCGCAGGTAGAAGAAAATCTTTTTTTTCTATAATGGGCATTTCTCAAACTCAATCATTCCACCGTGTTTTGCGGCTCTACAAGTTTCTTTGGTACTGCTGTAAAATAGGACCGATTTGGGACCTTCAAACTTCCATAAGCAAAACTATGATAGTGTAGAAACAAAGAACTGCAGATGGGACACAAAGTGCTGGTCAGGCAGCATCTGTGGAGACTATGCATTGGTGATGTTTCGGGTTGAGAAAGGGAAAGACCAGCAGGCCTGACCCCTGTTCATCCCCCGAGAATGGGAGAGGAGAATGGAGGGAGCCGGCGACGGTGGACACAAGAGCAAGTGCCGGGAAGAGAGTGAACCGGGGTCTTACCTTCCTCGCCGTCACGGTGGGCTGCGGGAGGCACCCACGGGGCACAAGGGCCGAAGGTGGCCGGGTGAGGAGAGGGACGACGGTTCGCTGGATGATCCAGACGGAGGCGACGGCTGGAGGCCCTGCAGCAGCCTGGGGCCCGGCTCGACCAGGTGCTGCTCATGAAGACCGAGCACAAGGACTGGGCTGGACTTTGAAATGGCGCTAAAACCCGGGGAATCTTGCACGTGGTCTCAGTGGACTATTTCTATACTCTTAGTACTAATTAGTGATTGTGCTTAGGTATGGTGATACATTACTGAACTGTATGCAAAAAAAGAATGAATTTCACTGTATGTGCCTATATGTGATTAAAAAGCACCATTGGCCATTCGGTGTGATCCGAAACGTCACCTCTCCATGTTCTACAGAGATGCTGCCTGACCTGCCGAGTGACTCCAGCACTTTGTGTCCAACTATCTGATAGTGTTGGTTGAGGGATCAATAGTCCCCCGTACCTTGCTCCCTGCCCATCTTCCAAATGGTATCATGAGACAGTGGATGTGGATGCTGTTTACTTCCATATCCACAAGGTGGCATCTTGCACTCTGCAGGAGTTAATCTGTAACACCAGATTGCAGCCTCGAGTTTTATCTTGTTTCTGGAATGGCTCAGATCAATGTCTTTAGTCCGACAGTGTTGTCAACTGAATCATGATTGACAACAGGATAAGGATGAAATTAAAGGAATGAAAGGAAAAATTGATCAGATATATGGGGCTGTGCAGAATATAAATGATCCTGGTTGCTGACCATTTTAACACCCCTTCCCCTTCCCATTCCTCACTGGCCTTTCTGCCCTGGGCCACCTGCACTGCCAGAGTGAGGCCACACGCAAACTGGAGGATCAACACCTCATATTCCACGGGTAGCTCACAACCCAATGGTATGAATATTGAATTCTCCAATTTTAGGTAACTACTGAACCCTCCCACCTCTCCCTTTCCCACCCCACCCTCCCAACCCTCCAACCTACTCTCTCGCCTGTATTCCACTTGCACCAATGTCTCCTCTCCCCTTCCACCTACATTCCTTCTTCTAACTTCACAATTCGCAACTCTTCAATCCATTGGTCTCACACCTTCCTCTTTTTTCCTCTCTGGCCTTTGTCCATCATCGGCCTATTAAAAAAAAACCTCCCTCACGTATCAACCCGTTACCTCCCAGGCTTTCTCCTGTGGCACCTCTCTTCCAGTTTTCTCCCCCCCCCCCCCTCCCCCCCAACTACAATATCTGAAGGAAGATTCTGACCCTAAAGGTCACGTATTCATGTTCTCCCGAGATGCTGCTGACCCGCTCAGTTTAGTTTAGTTTAGTTTGGAGATACAGCATGGAAAAAGCCCCAATGGCCCACCAAGTCCACACCGACTAGTGATCCCGTACACTAGCACTACCCTACACACTAGGGACAATTTACAATCTTTACCAAAACCAATTAACCTACAAACCTGCTGGAAAGTGGGAGGATACCTGGGCACCTGAAGAAAACCCACCTGGTCACGGGGACAATGCACAAGGTCCGTAGTCAAGAACGAACCCGAGTCTCTAATGCCATAAGGCAGCAAGTCTACCGCTGTGCCGCCGTGCTGCCCTCACTGACCCACTCCAACACTTTGTGTCCTTTTTTTGTAAACCGCCATCTACAGTTCCTTGTGAGCATAAATCATGATCCACCTGGTTGACTTCATTCCAGTTCCCTTCCCCAAGAAAGGATATGGTAGCGTTGAAGCCAGTCCACAAGAGATCCAGCAGTCTAATTCTTGAGAACATTGTCATATCCTCAGAGGCTGAACAGATTAAGTCTGTGTTTTAAGGAGTTTTGAAGAATAAGGGATAATCTTATTGAAACAGACCTTAATAGGCCTTGAGTGCATAGATAGTGAGATGTTTTCCATGGAAGAACCTTTAAACAAAGGGACGTAGTTTCAAGATTATAGGTTAGTCATTTAAAACCAAGGGAACACAGGGCTTGATGGGCTGAATGGTCTATTCCTGTTCCCATTTGCTTCTGTTCTGATCTTCATTTATTTCTCCCTTCCCCTTCAAGAAAAGGGAACTGGAACTGTGCACACTATTCCAGCTGTGACCTCCCTATACAGATCCACCACCGATGTTTCAGCAACATGTGATCCGCCCCTTTAATCTGGACAAAATCCCCCCTCCCCCCCACCACCCCTTGTAGTTCTAATCTGTTTTCTGTTGTCTTGTAACAATTGGTAGATCAGCTGTTCATTTCAGGAGTCAGAATTATACAGCATGGAAGCAAGCCCTTCGGCCCAACTATTTCATGCTGGTCAAGATGCCTCATCTGCACCAGTCCCGTTTCCTGAGTTTGACCCATATCGCACTAAACCCCTATACAATTCATGCATCATCTTTGGAAATTAAATATGTAAATGACAATAGAATAGAAAGGAAATGAAAATTTACAAATGCATATCAACATGTTACTCAGTCTGTCAAATGTCAAATTATTAAGACAACATGCAAACTGACAAAACAAATTGGTAGTTTATTTATGACAAAAGTATATTACAGAGGAATGCCAGGGAAACCATAACTTTATTTTTCCAGTTATTGTGATTTAAAAAAATATTCCGCATTACTACGTTTTTCATGAGCTTTAAATTAACGTATCTCTCAAATTTGTGAGCAAGAGCTGAGATAAGATGTCTGACTAGTGGCTTAAAACATTCTATTTATTTTTCTTTTTCTGTATCTTGGTCACCTGATT
Organism: Rhinoraja longicauda; assembly: GCF_053455715.1. Taxonomy (NCBI): domain Eukaryota; kingdom Metazoa; phylum Chordata; class Chondrichthyes; order Rajiformes; family Arhynchobatidae; genus Rhinoraja; species Rhinoraja longicauda. The sequence continues at coordinate 19,265,694 of NC_135965.1, forward strand.
GAAAGAGAGCACTAAGGGGCTGGAGTGGCTCAGCGGGTTAGGCAGTGAAGGTTCAAACCCAAAACGCCACCACCCTCTTTCACCTGATTGAAAGTTTGGTTAGGGGTTATGTTGTTTGATTTGACCTATGACTGGCCAATTTGTACATAGTCTCCCGTGAATATATATTTAACTGTTCCAGAGCAAACATGATACAGCATGGAAAAGGCTCACTGAATCTACAAAACCCCATTTACACAAATCCTTCTGTACTGAATCTACAGATTTACACTATATAGTTTATTTATTATATTTACTAAATTTATAAAATTTTATTTAAAATGTAATTTGACTAAATTTACTACCATTTATTTTATTTTAAATTTAAATTTACTAAATTTATAAAATTTTATTAAAAATGTAATTGTACTAAATTTACTAAAATGTATTTATTTATAAAATGTGTTTTATTTTTTATTTAAATTGACTAAATTTATTATAATTTACTAAATTTAAATATATTACATTTATACAATCCCATTTACACTGAATCTACAAGCTCCCATTTTGTACGAATCCCATTTCATTCTCTCCACATTCCTTTCTACTCTCCAGGGATTCAAACTCTCACCTACACACCTAGGAAAATTTCCAGTGGCCAATTAACCCACCAACCTGCAGGATGTTGGGAGTAACTCACATAGTCACGGGAAGAACGTGCAAACTCCACGAAGAATGTGGATTAAAATCAACGAGGCAACTCAGCGCCACGCATCATAATTCTCTCAGTTGGGCTAAGATTCGCAACCTCTTGCTGTTTGGTGTGGCAGTCAATGTGGGTCAATCGAGCATAAGATGCGAGGCATTGGCAGGCACTATTGTTTCGTTTGGCTCCAAGGCCCTTTTATCCAGTCCTAACTTTGACCTGAATGCCTTGCAAAATAAAAAGTAGATGACTGGATCAAAGCAAGCATTTAACGTCGACAGTAAGAGGGAAGATTCCTTAGCGTAGTATATAACCCTTTGCCAGTTGCAGTCTGGAACCAATTCTGCCTGGCTCAATATGTGCGGAAGCATTATGATGTGGTAGGGTACAAAGCAAATGAAGAACACCACTAGCAGGATTAGGATGTTGTTCTTTGCCTTGGTTTGCTTCTTTAGAGACGGCGATGAGGGCAACAAGTGGAGCTGATTTGAGATCTGTAAGTAACAATAACAAAGGCCTGCGAGCACAACGATGAACATAACCATGGCAGCCATATGGGCAAACAAGTATATCGTCTTCTGTTCCACTCCAACTCGCAAGCATATTGGAGAGTTTGATGGCTCTTGCCGTTTACCCTTGTTTATCAAAATTACAAACAGTATTCCAAGAAGCAGGAGTATACTCCAGGTTCCCAAAGAGAGGCGCTTTGCTGTCTTCAGGTTTCGAAAAGCGTGATTCTTCAGAGGTCTGACGATCTTCAGGTACCTTGTGGCTGCGATGTAAGCCAGAAAGAAAACACTGGAGTACATGTTTAAATAGAATATGCACGCGGTGAAGCCGCAGTATACCTTGTTCATGTTCACAGAGGATCTGTGGTTTCGGAGGATCTTTATCGGCAGAGAAAGGACCAGCAAGCTGTCAGCTATGACTAGGTTCTTTAGGTAGAAGATGATGGTGTTGGTATTGGGAATATGACAGAAGTACACCCAGATGGCGAGACTGTTGAGAATAATCCCAATTGCACAAATTAATGTGTAGGCAATGGTCGTAAAGATTGTGAAGCCTTCTGAGGTAAAGTTGCATTCAGCGGTTGTGAAATTGTTTACAGTTTCTGAAGAGATGGTTTTGTTCGGAGCCGGATAGACTTCTTCCAAAGTTTCCATGAGCGGACCTGTATGTTGATGGTGGAACAGGTTAGTTTGTTTAAGATGATTTTGATTGATTGGGAGATACAGCACGAATTATACCCTTTGGCCCATCTAGCCCAGGCTGACCATCGATCACCTGTTCACACGTGTTCTATGCTAGCCCACTTTCACGTCCACTCCCTACACACTAGGAGCAATTTATCAATTAACCTAAAAACGCCCACATCTTTGGGATGTAGGATAGTGCTAGTGTGCCAGGTGATTGTTGGTTGGCACGGACTCGGTGGGCCGAAGGGCCTGTTCCCATGCTGTGTCTTTAAAGTCTAAGAGTTTTGTCTGACTTTTAAACCCTCCTTTTCAGAGGGGAACTTTGGGTACCAGAAATAGATCAATTTGTCTGATCAGTCTGAAGAAAGGTCTCGTCCCGAAACGTCACCCATTCCTTCTCTCCTGAGATGCTGCCTGACCTGCTGAGTTACTCCAGCATTTTGTGAAGAAATAGAACAATGGTTGCCTTGAAAAATCTGTTCACCACAAATTCTTCTATTCCTCTTTCCCCGTTACCAGACTTCAGAGCGAGCCCGTGAGTTCCTTCCTCTAGACAAGCAGAGCAATTTATTTATAGCTCAGTCTGAGGAAGGGCCTCAACCCAAAACGTTACCCATATTCCTTCCATCCAGAAATGCTGCCTGTCCCGCTGAGTTACTCCAGCATTTTGTGTCTAACTCATTTATGGCACTGTGTGCAATACTAATAGTCTCAGCCAGGCAGATGAGGACAAGGCAATGTTTGCCACAACACAGCACTGCATTATCATGAAGCTGGGGTGATCAGTCATCCAATGGATTATTTCCCATCAGCTTGGTTACTTAGCAGGCAAAATGTAGACATTAGTTCATCTTGCAGTCAGTTTTTCCCTTTGTTTTTGCCCTGATTTGTTTCATTTGCTTTCAAATGAAAAGTAATTTAGTTTTTAGTTTAGAGATACAGCGTGGAAACAGGCCCTTCGGCCCACCGAGTTCGTGCCGACCAGCGACCACCTATAAACTAACACTATCGAACACACACTAGGGACAACTTACAATTAGTCAGGATCGACCCCTTGTCGCTGGTACTAAAAGGCAGCAACTCTACCACTGCGTAATCGTGCTGCCCTTAGATAATGGTAACTATTTAAAAATCTATGTTGCTGTCTCCCAAGGTTTTTAACCCAACAGAACCAGCATGTGGCTACACCATTTTATTGAGGAGTTGAGAACTTGAATCTGGAATAAAAACATTCACCTTATCCATGCTGCTTATTTAGTTGTTTTAGTTTGGTTCAGAAATACAAAGCAGAAACTGGCCCTTCGGCCCACCGAGTCCGCGCCGACCAGCGATCAACCCGCACACTAGCACTATCCTACACACTAGGACCATATACAGAAGCCAATTAACCTACAAACCTGTACGTCTTTGGAGTGTAGGAGGAAACCGAAGCACCTGGAGAAAACCCACGCGGTGACAGAGAAAACATACAAACTCCGTACAAGCAACACCTGTCGTCAGAATCAAACCTGTGTCTCTGGCGCTGTTACACAGCAACTCTACCACTTTCTATTATTCCACCATCAGTTTGGAATTAAATGTTGAAACTTCGCAGCTCCAAGTCCCAACTACATCTGAAAAGATCGGTTTAACTTCTGGTTTAGGAACCCATTCTGTAATTCGCCACTTTCTGCTGAAAACCCTCAAGCCCAAACTATTTCCCCTTGCCAATTGTTGGAACCCTGCAATACACAACACCTCTATTTGTTGATCTCAAACCAGTTTCTCAATACGTTTCAAACAACTATTGCTATAGCTTTGTTAACAATTGCTGACATGTATTAAGAAGTCGACACACCTGCACTCCAAGTTCGGTGGACGAAGGGAACCAGCGATTAATTAAATCTAGGTGCTTGTTCTTCTTTAATTTAAGTTGGTGACTGTAGATAAAACCCCCCACACCGCAGCAAAAAGTTAGCTGGCAGTGTTCTTACCTCGTAACTTTAATCTATAGTTGATAAATTCGCTAAAAGAGTGGCGTTGTCTTCACAACTCTGGTTTCTTATCATGACAGGACCAGTCAAACCATGAAACCTACTTTCGGTCAATTTAATTTTCATGCATGTAAACCGCTTCCTGTGTGCTCCGTTCACATTACCTCTGCTTTACAGCTAGCCGAGAGCAAAAAAACATTTCCCATGGTATGGTCTTCAGCTGTTTTGCTGCACTTCTAATTAAATTCGTGCAAAACTACATTTTATCAGGCAACAAAATGCATGGCTAAAAGAGTCACAGAGAGATGCGCAGAGTAGAAGCGGGCCATGGAGTCCATGCTCTCTTATCAACTCCGCATTTGCACTAATCATGTATTATTCCCTACATTATTCTCGTCAAAGCGGCACGGTGGAGCAGTGGCAGAGCTGCTGCCTCACAGGGCCAGAGGCCCCATTTCGATCCTCGCCTCAGGTGCTGTCTGTGTGGAGTTTATATTCTGTGTCATTACCATTGGGTTGTAAGCTACCCAAGCTTTGATAACCCAAGTTTAGTATAGTTTACAATGAGAAAACAGGCCCTTCGACCCATGATTCTGCGCCGACCAGAGATGACCCCTATACTAGTACTATCCTACACACCAGGGACAATTTACAGCAGCCAATTAACCTACAAAGCTGTATGTGTTTGGAGTGTGGGAGGAAACCGGAGCAGCCGGAGAAAACCCACGTGGTCACAGGGAGAACATGCAAACTCCGTACAGACAGCCCCCATAGTCAGGATCAAACCTGGGTCTCTGGCGCGGTGAGGTAGCAACTCTATCATATCAAAGTAGTTTGACTGGAGTCTTTTTAATTCAATTTTCAAGTCAAAATGTCAGAGTATCTTCCAGCCTGTCTCATCAATTGATGGTTGGGTTCAATGACACCAGTAGTGCAGTCTCCATTGGTGAGCCCAGCCCGTGTGTGGCTGGCAAGACCCGTCCTGGAGGAGCTCACTCAGAGACAGTGGAGGCGAGGGAAAGATGCTACGAGAATGACCCCGGGGTTGACTGGGTTAACATACGAGGAGTGTCTGATGGAACTGGGCCTGTACTCGCTGGAGTTTAGAAGGATGGGGGAGGGGGACCTCATTGAAACATACCAAATAGTGAAAGGCCTGGATTGAGTGGATGTGGACGTTTCCACTAGTGGGTGAGTCTAGGACCAAATGGCAGGGCCTCAGAATTAAAGGATGTACCTGTAGAAAGGAGATGAGGAGGAATTTCTTTAGCCAGAGGGCTGTGAATCTGTGGAATTCATTGCCACAGACAGCTGTGGGGGCCAAGTCTTCGGGGTTTTTAAATGTAGATATTGATACGTTCTTGATTAGTACGTGTGTTAAAGGTTACGCGGAGAAGGCAGGAGAATGGGATTGAGAGGGAAAGATAGAGCTGCCATAATTGAATGGCGGAGTAGACTCAACCTAATTCTGCTCCTGTAACTCATGAACTCATGCTGAGACCTTCCTGCTTCTGGTGACTCAGTCCCATCAGCTGCTTTCAAGATTGACACAGGCCCTGAAGGTCAAAGCACGCCTGCCCGATCTGTCTGAAGCAGAAGATCACAGCTCTTTTGTACGGATGCCACAGTGTTTGAATGTCTATTTGATTGATACAATCATAGAGTCATAGAGTCATACAGTGCTGAAGCAGGCCCTTCGGCCCAACTTGACCACGCCGACCAACATGCCCAATCTAAACTAGATCCACCTACCTGCTTTTGGCCCATATTCCTCGAAACATACCCTATCCAATAACCCGTCCAAATGTTTCTTAAAGATTGTGATAGAGCCTGCCTCAACTACCTCCTATGGCAGCTCGTTCCATACACCCAGTTAACCCTCAGATTCCCATTAAATCTTCCCCTCCCCCCTTCTGACCCCTCACCTTAAACCTATGTCCTCTGGTTCTCGATTTCCCTACACTGGGCATAAGACACTTCAATAAGATCACCTTCCATTGTCCTGCGCTCCAGGGAAAAAGGCCCTAGCCTGCTCAACCTCTCCCTATAGCTCAGTCCCTGGTGTTCTGGCAACATCCTGGTAAATCATTGACGAACCTTTTCAAGCTTGACAACATCTTTCCCATAACGTGATGACCAAAACTGAACACAATGCTCTGAATGTGGCCTCGCCAAGGTTTTATATAATAACTGTAACATGACCACACAACTTTTCTACTCAGCACTTTAATCCTTGTATCACGTTCTGACATGCAGTTTCCAAAAGGCTCTCTGCCCTTTATTAGTTGTGGCTTTGCTGCAGAAACAAAGTTGCATTTTCTTGTAATTATGAGGGGGCAGTGCACCGACCAAGTGCATCATTGTGCTTAGAGAAAAAAAGTATAATCTCAAGTAGAAAATCTTCCACTCTGCACACAGCTTGCACCACTTATCATCCCTGAATCATTGCCCTTTCCTTTGGTGCATTTCAGGGTCAGGAGCCCTATTGCAAATGAAAAGAACATCTGTTCTAACTCAGTGCTTAAAAAAAGCACTAAGTGTTGGAGTAACTCAGCGGGTCAGGCAGTATCTCTAGTAGGTAACACATTTCTTCAACTAGCCCCCTGTACATTGCTACTTGACTCTAATCAGCTTTCAAATTCAATATTAAAACTTGCTCTTGCGACTAAACAAATCATATCCCTCTGCCTAAAGTTTTGTAAAAGCTATATTTTATTATCACACGTATCTCGTGAACAAAATGGAAACATTTGAAAAATACAGGCATATCACTATTCCAAATTAGAAGGGTCTGAAGATGGGTCCTGACCGGAAACGTCACCTATCCACATCCTCTTGAGATGCTGCCTGATCCGCTGAGTTACTCCAGCATTTTGTGATTTTTTTTTTGTTGCAAACTGGCAACTGCAGTTCCTTGTGTCTTGCAATTCCAAATTATGTGGTGTTCCAAATGAAGAGGCAAGAAGGGGAAAGAAGATGGGGTACAGTTGTTAATCAAGGAAAGTATCAATACGGTGGTGATAAGCGATATAGATTTAGTGAACGGTGATGTCTAATTGGTTTGGGCGAAAAGTAAGGAAGTTGTACAAAGCTCCCAACATCTTACCTTTTAATAGGACAGAACATAAATGGGGGAAATAACAAAGGCATTTAAGACAGGAACTGCATTATCAATTAAACCACATATTAATTGTGAGCGGCTTGACGGTGCAGCGGTAGAGTTGCTGCCTTACAGCGCCAGAGACCCTGGTTCAAACCTGATCACAGGTGCTGTCTGTACGGAGTTTGTATGTTCTCCCTGTGACCATGTGCGTTATGTCTGGGTACTCCGGTTTCCTCCCACACTCCCAAACTGTGCGGGTTTGTATTTTAATTAACTTCTGTAACGATTCTAAATTGTCCCTAGAGTGTAGAAGAATGTTAGTGTACAGGGATCATTGGTTGGCGCAGACTCGATGAACTGAATGGCCTGTTTCTGGGCTGTATCTCTAAAGTAAAGTAAAGTGATTTGGCTGATAGACACAGTGCTATAGTAACTCAGCAGGCCAGGCAGTATCTCTGGAGAACATTGACAGGTGACAGTTCGGGTTGGGATCCATCCTCAGACTGACTGTTGGGGGATTGGGCGGTGGGGGGGTGGGTCGAGGGGGGTACTGGAAGCAAGAATAGACCAGGCCAAATTAGGGCTGGCAACAAATTACCTTAAGCAGGGTGGTTCCCTGATAGGCCAATTGTTGGTTAGGGTAGTTGTGATTTCCAAGAGGAAGTGGTTAACTAACTTTTAGTGGGAGGAGGGGGGAACGAGATTGTTTGTAGAAGTTACCTAAAATTAGAGAATTCAACGTTCATACCGATGGGTTGTATCCAAGATAAATGAAGTGCTGTACCTCCAGTTTACGTGTGGCCTCACTCTGGCAATGGAGGAGGCCTTGGACAGAGAGGTCTGTGTGGGAATGGGAAGGGGAGTTAAATGATCAACAACCGGGCGGTTCAGCAGGCCTGTGTGTACCAAGCGTAAGTCATAAGGTCATAAGTAGAGCCAGGATGTTTAGGCGCTAAAAATCTCTGAAATAGGCAGGCAAATAGGCATAATAAAATTACAAAAAAGGCACGAAAAAGGCATTTATTGACAAAAAAAGGCATAAAAGGCATGTATTTCCACCACCAAAATATGGTTAAAAATGATAATATAAAGGTATACTACATTAAAAGACCAAAGTTGCCTGGTTGCACATAATTACTAGCATTTTTTTCAAATTATCTGGTATTAAACCATGCCGTCTGCCAGACAGAATATGCTTCAGTTCTGAAAAACTTATTTCTACCCCAGCTGAGGTCACTGGTGCATACCTGAAACGAGCTGCAGACTCTATATTCATGTCGATATACTCCTTTGATTGTTGACCTGCCTCCAGTGTACCGATGACCACATTGGCAACATGTCTCCACAGCATAGGTTGTCTCATCTATTGAGATCCATATTTTGTTGCATGCAACTTCATCTCTAATTTTCTGCACAACAACTTTGAAGTTGCTGCCAACATAATTTTTCCGTAATGATGACTCGCTCGGTATATGTTCCTCTGTGTGTTTCTCTAAAAAACCTCTGAGAGATTTGTTTTCCAACTTTCACAGTGGAATTCCAGCATCAATGAATGCCTTGCACAGATCACTCGAAAACTAAGATTTGTGACTGGAGCCAGCAGTAAATGTAGTGAGGAGACAAGCTTGCGTATTTCCTGCCTTCATTTTCTCTGCCGCCGACTTGTGTTTAGCTGTCTGTACATGCTGGGAGACGAAATATTTCTTATTTGCTGCTTTCTCACATGCTTTGCAAAACAGCACACAGTTGTCTGTAGAGCATATATCACTCCCGTACACTCTCACCAAATTGTTCAGTTTTTTACAAGGCGTTGACGCTTTTTGACGCTTGCAAGGGAAGATCCTACAGGAGCGGGGATGCAGACCTCTACAGGCAGACCAAGTACAAGCTGAGAAGAGGAATCAGTGCTGCCAAGGAAAGGTACTCTGAGAAGTTGAGGAGCAAGTTCTCAGCTAATGACTCTTCTTCAGTTTGGAAGGGCTTGCAAGAAATCACAAGCTACAAGAGAGCTCCTTGGACAATCGTCAGCTGACCAACGACCTGAACGAGTTCTACTGCAGGTTCGATAAACAGAAACGTAACCCTGGTACCGCCTTCCCCCTATCCCAAACAACACTTCACATTTACAGCCTGACTCCAGCCTGAAAAGACTGAACTCTTCCCCACCCACCCCTCTCCAATCACCACAACACCCACTTACAGCCTGACTGCAAAAGACTGGGGCCTCGTCCACTACCCCACAAATGAACGACCGACAGTGGCGCCCCCGGTGGTGAAAATGTTCTTGTATGTTACGTTAACATGGCAAAAAAAGGCTGATTTAGGCACTCGATCATGAAAAAGGCATTATCTTGCTGAAACCATCAAAAAAGACAAAAAGGCACTTATGGCAAAATCCTGGCTCTAGTCATAAGGTTTTGTTTCTGCTTACAGTTCAGTTAATTATTACTATACATAAGCACAATCTTGGATTAATCACAAAGTGTATAGAAATAACCGACAGACCACATATAAGAGTTGCCAGGTTTTGGCGCCATTTTCAAAGTCCCAGCTGCAGCTGTCTATAAAGACCCGTTACAGCCGTCGCCTCTGTCCGGATCGTCCAGGTAACTGTGGTCCCTCTCCTCGCCCGGCCACCTTCAGCCTTCGTGACCCGGGGGCGCCTCCGGCAGCCGACCTTGAGGACGCGGAAGGTAAGACCCAGGATCCTCTCACCAGCCTTTTCTTCTTGTGTCCGCCGTCGCCAACTCCCTCCATTCTCCGGTACTCAGGGACGGGCTCGACGAGCTGGGACTGCTGCCGGGGGATGGCTGCGGACCCATGGTCTTTCCACCGCGTGGAAGTCAAAGAAACTAGCACATTCCAGCCAGTGAGAGAGCAAGACTAATAAGGATTGATAAATCTAATGATGAGAGAAAACTAGCAAGGAATACCAAAGCAAACTACAAAGGTTTCTGTGCATGCACAAAAAAGGAAGTGGGTAGAACAGGCAAGTGTGATCACAGGAAGGCACGAAGACGATTTAATAATTGGAAACAAGCAAATTGAAGGTACATAGAACATATTGCACAATGTTTGCACCGACCATGATCTCATCTACTTGTACATGATCCATATCACTCTATTTCTTGGACTTCCATGTGCTTCTAAATGGGCATATAGATAGGTTGAGTGAATGGACATAAAGTGGGCAAATAGAGTTAAATTTGAGTAATATGAGTTGAGCACTTTGGTGCACAACATCACGATTTCCCACTGTCTTAGTTTTATAGGAAACCTTGCATTAAACATTATTCCCTTTATCCTGTATCTGTGCACTATGGATGGCTCGACTGTAATCATGTATAATAATAATAATAATAATAATGCATTTTATTTATATAGCACTTTTCATATACTCAAAGACGCTTTACAGAGATTTTGAGAACATAGGGAAATGAATAAATAGATAAATAAGTAAATAAATAAATGAACAGAGAAAGGAGACAGAAGGTGAGGTGACCTTCAGTTGTTGAAGGCAGTACTGAACAGGTGAGACTTCAGCGATGTTTTGAATGTGGTGAGTGTGGAGGAGTCTCTAACGGTTTGGGGTAGTGAGTTCCATAGGGTGGGAGCAGCGATGGAGAAAGCCCTGTCCCCCCAGGATCTGAGTTTGGTCCGGATGTGTGGGGATAGGAGATTGGCAGCGGCAGAGCGGAGGGTGCAGGTGGGAGTGTGCCTGTGGAGGATGTCGGTCAGGTAGGATGGGACCAGGTTATGGAGGGCTTTGTAGGTTATGAGGAGGATTTTGTACTGGATTCTCTGGGGGATGGGGAGCCAGTGGAGTTTATAAAGTACGGGGGTGATATGGTCACGAATCGAGGTGTGTGTGAGTAGACGGGCAGCGGAGTTTTGAATGTATTGAAGTTTATTGATGATTTTTGAGGGTGCGCCATAGAGGAGGCTGTTGCAGTAGTCCAGACGGGAGGTGATGAAGGCGTGGATGAGGGTTTCTGCAGCTGTGGAGGAGAGGGATGGACGGAGACGGGCAATGTTTTTGAGGTGGAAGAAGGCTGTCTTTGTGATGTGTTTGATGTGTTTGTCGAAGGAGAGGGTTTGATCAAGGATGATTCCAAGATTCCGGATGTGAGGTGAGGTGGATACTGGGAGACCATCAATGTTGAGGATGAAGTTTTGGGTGGATTTGGTGAGCGTTTTTGGACCAATGATGATGATTTCAGATTTGTTGCAATTGAGTTTGAGGAAGTTTGATTGAAGCCAAGATTTTATTTCAGTGATGCAGTTTGTCAGTGTAGAGTGTGTGGTGGGGGAGATTGACTTGGTGGAGATGAGGAGCTGGATATCATCGGCGAAGCAGTGGAAGTTGAGACCATGACGGCGGATTAATTGACCAAGGGGGAACAGGTAGAGGATGAAGAGGAGGGGGCCAAGGACTGAGCCTTGGGGGACACCTTGGGGGAGGGGAGCGGTGGGGGGGGATTTACAGTTGTATAGTCTTTCCGCTGACTGGATAGCATGCAACAAGAGAGCTTTTCACTGTACCTTGGTGCATGTGACAATAATAAACTGAACTAAACTAAATAATAAACTAAACTGGAGATTTGGCATTCCATGGAATACTCTACAGATGCATTGTAGAAAATTTCCTGACTGCACATGGCTTGGTTCCTGTACGTTGGAACATGGCAACAATCAAAGAAGAAACTTGCTTTTTCCCAAGGTATGGAGAATCAAGAGTTAGATGACATAAGTTTAAGATGTGCGGGAAATGATGTAATAGGAATCTGAGGGGCAACCTTTTCACCCAGAGGCTGGTGGGTATAAGGAATGAACTGCAAGATGAAATGCTTGAAGTTATACTATAACAACATTTAAAAGATATTTGGACAGGTACATGGATAGGACAGGTTTAGATGGATATGTGCCAAATGAAGACAAATTGGACTAGCGTAAGTGGGCAACTTGGTCGGCATCAACACGTTGGCTGAAGGGCCTGTTTCCATGTTGAATGACAACATGACTCTTTATCCCTATTTCTTTTGTGGCATGCGTGGGCGTCTCAGTGGCGCTCTGGTACGGCTACTGCCTCACAGCACCAGAAACACGGGTTAGATCCTGACTATGGGTGCAGTCTGTGTGGGGTTTGTACATTCTCCCTGTGACCGCGTGGTTTCCTCCCACATTCCGAATAAGTCCAGGTTTGAGGGTTAATTGGCCTCTGTAAATTGACCCAATGTGTCGGAGGGATTGTGTGTACGGGTGATTGATGGTCAGCATGGACTCAGTGGGCCGAGGGGCCTGTTTCCATGCTGTATCTCTAAACTAAAGTAAACGTTCTACAATGGTTGTAGAATACATTATTTTGTTCCCCGTTATGTTTGCTGCCCATTTTTTTGTGTGCTCATTTAGGATCTTTGTCCATCTGCGTCATTTTCCTGTCTCACTTCCTCTCTGAACTTCTTGTTATTGAACGGATTCTCACTTGTGTTAACAACCTGATCTTTATCAGAGGCTCACTGTCTCTTATTTTTCTGTGCTCTGTTTACTCCCCATCTTTCTGAAATAGAGATTAACGTTCACAACAGTGGCACTAAGGTAAAGAATATAAACCCAATTAACTCGTGTACACTTTGACATCTTAGCGGTTTGTATAATAACACCCAATTCTTTCTGTTCATGCACCAGATCAAAAACTGACCCACATGAAGCACTACTGTGACCATCTCTTGTTGTGGAAAACACTCGTCTACTTTCCCCCTTACTTCCTGCCACAATCTATGTTTCATTGGTACTTCTTTGAAAATCTTACTATACATAGACACAATCATACTTAAGGACAAGAGTGTAAGAATAGTAGATTACACTGAGGCAGTGCAAAGAATTGCCACAATTCCAAAGCCATATTGTATCCTGCAATTTTCAAAGTTAGTTTAGTTTAGAGATACAATGTGGAAACAGGCCCTCCGTGCTGACCAACGATCACCCTTACACTAGTTCTATTCGACACACTAGGGACAATTTACAGCGGCCATGTAACCTAAAAACACATCTATGGGATGTGGGAGGAAACCGGAGCACCCGGAGAAAACCTACGTGGTCACAGGAAGAATGCGCAAACTCCGTACAGACCGCAGCCGTAGTCAGGATCGCGTTAACACGTCCCCACAAATTCTCACACAGTGGACCACCTCTTGCATGAGCAGGGACTTGTTGTTCTTGGGTAAAACTCAAAGTGCTGGAGTAACTCAGTGGGTCAGGCACTATCTTTGAAGCGAATGGACAGGTGATGTTTTAGGTCGGGAATCTTCTTGAGACTGAAATGTTGAGGTATGTCGACTTATCTTTCTCAAGATACTCACAAAAGGCTGGAGTAATCAGTGAGTCAGGCAGCATCTCTGGCGGAAATGGATTGGCGTCGTTTTGGGAAAAAGGGTCCCAACCTAGTTTTTAATTGTATTTTGCACTAACTTTTTTATTATTTTTATGCCTATAAATAACATTCATATATATATACAGCCGGAAACAGGCCTTTTCGGCCCTCCAAGTCCGTGCCGCCCAGCGATCCTCGTACATTAACACTATCCTACACCCACTAGGGACAATTTTTACATTTACCCAGCCAATTAGCCTACATACCTGTACGTCTTTGGAGTGTGGGAGGAAACCGAAGATCTCGGAGAAAACCCACGCAGGTCACGGGGAGAACGTACAAACTCCTTACAGTGCAGCACCCGTAGTCAGGATCGAACCTGAGTCTCCGGCGCTGCCTTCGCTGTAAAGCAGCAACTCTACCGCTGCGCTACCGTGCCTCAAGAATATATATATATATAGTTTGTGTTGACTGTATATAAATTGTATATATAATTTATATGTAAATTATATGTAAATTATATATAAACTTAATATAAATATTGATTTTTAAAAATGTGTTTAGATATAATTTGTGTTTTTGGGTGTTGTCTGAGTCGATATACCTGTGATGCTGCTGCGAGCAAGATTGTCATCGGGTCTGTACCTCACTGTACTTGTGCATATGGCAATAACCTGACTATTGATGACAGTGAAACTATTGGATAGTTGTAAATACTTATCAATTTCAAGACGTCTTTGTCGGAAGGAAATCCGCTGGCATTTCTCCATGTGCCCCATGTATGTTCCCAGTCCTACAACAATCTGGTTCTTTAATTCACCGGTAGTTTAGTTCAGTTCAGTGATACAGCTGGGAAACAGGCCCTTTGGCCCACTGCGTACCAGCAATCCCCGTACACTAGCACTATGAAATGGAATTTCTAATGAGCGACCGAGACTCTCTCAGAAGAATCTAGAGATTTTACTGAATGAATTGGGGCGACACGGTGGCGCAGCGGTAGGGCATAGAAACATAGAAACATAGAAAATAGGTGCAGGAGTAGGCCATTCGGCCCTTCGAGCCTGCACCGCCATTCAATATGATCATGGCTGATCATCCAACTCAGTATCCCGTACCTGCCTTCTCTCAATACCCCCTGATCCCTTTAGCCACAAGGGCCACATCTAACTCCCTCTTAAATATAGCCAATGAACTGGCCTCAACTACCTTCTGTGGCAGAGAATTCCACAGATTCACCACTCTCTGTGTGAAAAAAAACTTTCACATCTCGGTCCTAAAAGACTTCCCCCTTATCCTTAAACTGTGACTCCTTGTTCTGGACTTTCCCAACATCAGGAACAATCTTCCTGCATCTAGCCTGTCCAACCCCTTAAGAATTTTGTAAGTTTCTATAAGATCCCCCCTCAATCTTCTAAATTCCAGCGAGTACAAGCCGAGTCTATCCAGTCTTTCTTCATATGAAAGTCCTGCCATCCCAGGAATCAATCTGGTGAACCTTCTCTGTACTCCCTCTATGGCAAGAATGTCTTTCCTCAGATTAGGAGACCAAAACTGTACGCAATACTCCAGGTGTGGTCTCACCAATGCCCTGTACAACTGCAGCAGAACATCCCTGCTCCTATACTCAAATCCCCTCGCTATGAATGCCAACATACCATTCGCTTTCTTCACTGCCTGCTGCACCTGCATGCCTACTTTCAATGACTGGTGTACCACGACACCCAGGTCTCGTTGCATCTCCCCTTTTCATAATCGACCACCATTCAGATAATAGTCTGCTTTCCTGTTCTTGCCTCACATTTATCCACATTATACTGCATCTGCCATGCAATTGCCCACTCACCTAACCTATCCAAGTCACGTTGCAGCCTCCTAGCATCCTCCTCACAGCTAACACTGCCCCCCAGCTTCGTGTCATCCGCAAACTTGGAGATTTGCATTCAATTCCCTCGTCCAAATCATTAATATAATATTGTAAATAGCTGGGGTCCCAGCACTGAGCCTTGCGGTACCCCACTAGTCACTGCCTGCCGTTCTGAAAAGGACACGTTTATTCCTACTCTTTGCTGCCTTACAGCGCCAAAGACATGGGTTTGATCCTGACATTGGGTGCTGTCTGTACAGAGTTTGGACATTCTCCCTGTGATTTTTCTCTGCTTGCTGGTTTACCGCATACACTACTGTACCGCTGTACAGATG
The DNA here is from genome assembly GCF_053455715.1 of Rhinoraja longicauda. Lineage (NCBI taxonomy): Eukaryota > Metazoa > Chordata > Chondrichthyes > Rajiformes > Arhynchobatidae > Rhinoraja > Rhinoraja longicauda. The sequence continues at coordinate 19,281,220 of NC_135965.1, forward strand.
TACAGGTTTTTAGGTTAATTGGCTTCGGTAAAGTTGTAAATTGACCCTAGTGTGTGTAGGATAGAGCTAGTGTACAGGGTGATCGTGGGTTGGCATGGAGTCGGTGGGTCAAAAGGGCCTGTTTCTGCGCTGTATCTCTAAACTAAACTAAATTGAGAGTCAAATTGAGGTACAGCAGGCAGTGAAGAAAGCGAATGGCATGTTGGCCTTCATTGCGAGAGGATTTGAGTTCATGAGTAAGGAGGTCCTACTGTAGTTGTACAGGGCCCCGGTGAGATCACATCTGGAGGATTGCATGCATTCTTGCTAATGGGGGAGTGCAGCGTAGGTTCATCAATAGACAATAGACAATAGACAATAGGTGCAGGAGTAGGCCATTCGGCCCTTCGAGCCAGCACCGCCATTCAATGTGATCATGGCTGATCATTCTCAATCAGTACCCCGTTCCTGCTTTCTCCCCATACCCCCTGACTCCGCTATCCTTAAGAGCTCTATCTAGCTCTCTCTTGAATGTATTCAGAGAATTGGCCTCCACTGCCCTCTGAGGCAGAGAATTCCACAGATTCACAACTCTCTGACTAAAAAAGTTTTTCCTCATCTCTGTTCTAAATGGCCTACCCCTTATTCTTAAACTGTGGCCGTGAATTCCACAGATCCACAACTCTCTGGGTGAAAAAGTTTTTCCTCATCTCAATCCTAAATGGCTTACCCTTTATTTTTATACCAATATTTTTACACAAAGGGTGGTAGGAGTCTGGAATGAGCAGATGGAGGAGTTAATTAAGGCAGGTACTATCACAATGTTTAAAAGACAGATGGGCTTGTACATGGATAGGACAGGTATAGAAGGGTAGAGTCAAATGCAGGCACATGGGACTAGTGTAGATGGGACATTTTGGTCAGTATGGGCAAATTGGGCTGAAGGGCCTGTGTCCACACTGTCTGACACTATGACTCTGCGACTTTATCTCAGTACACATGACAGTAATAAACTCATAGCCACATTAATAGCTGGCTGTCACTGTGAGCATTGTATGAAAGCGCTGAAAATGCCTCCCAATGTTGCTAGCCTTGTTAGATGACATGGTGTGACCCAAGGACTGGCACTCAGCAATCCGTGGAGACACAAGAGACGCTGGAGGGACTCAGTGGGATCAAGCAGGATCTGTGGAGGGAGAACTGTCGGTGTTTCGTGTTGAGACCCTGCATCACTACTCGAAGCGGAGAGTTTCGAGTTCAGATATACAGTGCGGAAACTGGCCCTTTGGCCCACCGTCCAGCGATTGCTCCGTACACTAGCACTGTCCTACAGAATTTATAATTTTGTAGAAGCCGATTAACCTACAAACATGCACGTACTTGGAGTGAGGGAGGAAATCGGAGCACCTGGAGAAAATCTACTTGGTCACAGAGAGAGCGTACAAACTCTGCACAGACAGCACCCATAGTCAGAATTGAACTCAGGTCTCTGGTTCTGTGCCACTGTGATGCTCATGAAGTATCCATGTTCTCCAGAGATGCTGCCTGACCCGCTGAGTTACTCCAGCACTTTGTGTTTTTTTCTGCACACTTGCATGTCGGTTATTGATTCAATTGACTGTGGTCCAAGAATCCTGCAGAGGGCGCCATCTTCCCATCATTGGTGCAGCTAACAAAACCGCATGGCCATTGTGAAGGGTGAAGGATATTTCCTTTGATGGAAACTATTGGTTAAACCTAACATGAGGATTAGCTGACAGCAAATATGCAGATCATTCTGAAAAATTGACCATAGAAACCGATCCGAGAACATGGATAGGATTGGGCAAAAGATGCAAAGCTTGAAAACACATACCACCAGATTCACGGACAGCTTTTCTCCTGCTGTAATCTGACCAGACCTCTCATATTGGTGGGTGTATGGAATGAGCTGTCAGAGGAGGTAGCTGAGGCCGGAACTATAACAACATTTGAAAGACATTTGGGCAGGTACATGGATAGGGAAGGTTTAGAGTGGCATGGGCTGAATGCAGGCAGGTGGGGCAAGCATAGGTGAGACATCTTGGTCGGTATGGCCAAATTGGGCCAAAGGCCAGGTTCCGTGCTGTTAGACTCTATGACTCTATGTTACGTGATGTATTTACGATTCCCTAATCCATCTCATTGCAGACTTCGTATTTTTATTATTATTTTCATATTCCCCCATATCCTACAGTCTCTTTCCTCTGTCTTCACGCTACCCGTTGTTCTCATGCATGGCTTTGATTGTGTATGGATGTTTTATTACCTGGACAGCATGCAATGCAAAGTTGTCCCCTCTATCGCAGTACACGTGAAATAAATCCATACCATACTAAATGCCTTGTAAACCTGTAACATGATTTCCCAACTCCTGTACTCAGCACCCCAGCTGATGAACCATGCCAAATGCCTTCTTCACCACCATGTCTGCCTGTACCCCTCAGTCTGTCTGTTCTGCAATGCTCCCCAGAGCCCTACAATTTACCGTTGTCACTCCTGCCATGACGTGTCTTGCCAAAATGCAACACCTTGCATTTATCATAATTAAACACCATTTGCCATTCCCCTGCCCATTGCCCACTTAAGCAAGATCCCATTGTAAATTTAGTTAGCCATCATCATTGGCCACTATGCCACTGATTGTGGTCATCTGCAAATTTACTAATCATGCCACCGATGTTCTCTTCCAAATCGCCACGTAAGTAAAGGACAACAATGGACTCAACATCGATCATTGTGGCACACCACTAGTTATAGGCATCTCGTCTAAAAAACAACTCCCACTCTACCTTCAATCGAAATCTCTATCCAATTGGCCAACTTATCCTGGATCTCATGTGGCCTCACCCTCCGGACCATCCTCTCAGGCGGTATCTTGTTAAGTACCTTGCTAGGGTCCTCATAGATGGTGTCTACTATACTGCTCTCATCAGTTCCTTGGTTGCTTCCTCAAACACTCAATCGACTTTGTGAGACTCGATTTCCCATGCACAAATCTAAGGTGTCTATCCCTAGTAAGTCCTTGCTTTTCCAAATACATGTAGGTCCAGTTTCTTCACGAGTTCTCTCCAAACATTTGCCAACCACTGGGCTGTAGTTCCCAGGATTTTCCTTGTAGCCTTTCTTAAAGAAAGGAAACCTTAAATTTTGCCACCTTCCCGTCTTCCGGCACCTCACCCGTGGCTAATGATGATGCAAATGTCTCTCAACAATATCACAATTTCACTCCCAGCTTCCCACATTATCTTAGGATGCACATGATCAAGAGATCTCAAGGATATGTTTACCATTATGTGTTGTAGGATTCCCAGCAGTTCCTCTTCTGTAATGTGAACTCACTTCATATCTCTGGTTCGCAGGAACATTAATCTGATCACAAGCTATCTACACCAGACTAGCTGATAGTTTCCTGGACAAGCCTGCCTGATGAAGTCGTCACCCTGTTCTTTTTCTCCACAGATGCTGCCTGACCCGCTCAGTTACTACAGTATTTTGTGTCTGTCTCCCCTCAATATTTTTCTTGTTTTTTTTTCCATAAGTTTTAGGAGCAGAATTAGGCCATTTGGCGAGTAAGGGCCCAGTGCCGACATTCCTAGTTAACCTACTCATTCCTAGGATCATTCTTGTAAACTGAACCCTCTCCAGAGCCAGCACATCCTTCCTCAGATCTGGTGTCCCAAATTGCTCACTATATTCCAAATGTGGCCTGACCAGTGCCTTATAGAGCCTCAACATTACATCCCTGTTTTTGTATACCACCCCTCTTGAAATAAATGCTAGCATTGATTTGCTTTCTTTAATACTGATTCGATTTGCAGATTAACTTTTTGGGAATCCTGCACCAGCACTCCCAAATCCCTTTGCTCCTCCGATTTCTGGATTCTCTCCCCATTTAGAAAACAGTCTACCACCTACTTTTACATCAGAGTCCACCACAATAAACATCACAAATGATGTAGGAATTTCTGGAAATTAGAAGAATAGTGGGCAAACTTGTCACGTGATTAACCCAAGAACATTACATGCTGCAAAAGGGTGATGGGAAATTTAGCCAACACAGTGAACGTAACTGCAAGGTCGTGTGAGAAGAGGCGGTAATCAGATTAGGGAAGTGTTTACATTGCAAGGCGTGGTTATCCGGAGCAAAGATAAACATAGGGTGCTTGTAAACCAAGCTGAGAGCAAAAAAAGTTGATCATGAGATAAGAGGAGTCACTTTATGACACCCATTTATAGCCTGAATGGGGAAATGGCCTTCAGACAAAGGAAAAGTTTCAGCTGTTAGACAGCCAGAGGAAACCTCAGCAGATACAAAACAAAGATCAAACTGGCCTCTTCACCGCCGCTGCTGACGCCTACCTTCCCGACCTCTTCAAAACTGTCCCTTTACCTCCCCCCTCAACTCCATCCAAGGACCCAAACAGTCTTTCCAGGTGAGACGGAGGTTCACCTGCACTTCCTCTAACCTCATCTATTGTATCCGCTGCTCTAGATGTCAACTTATTTACATCGACAAAACCAAGCGCAGGCTCGGCGATCGCTTCGCTCAACACCTGCGCTCGGTCCGCGTTGGCCAAACTGATCTCCCAGTGGCCAAGCACTTCAACTCCCCCTCCCATTCCCAGTCTGACCTTTCTGTCATGGGCCTCCTCCAATGCCATAGTGAGGCCCACCGGAAATTGGAGGAACAGCACCTCATATTTCGCCTGGGCAGCTTGCAGCCCAGTGGTATGAACATTGACTTCTCCAACTTTAGATAGTTCCTCAGTCCCTCTCTTCCCCTCCTCCCTTCCCAGATCTCCCTCTATCTTCCTGTCTCCACCTATATCCTTCGTCCCGCCCCCCTGACATCAGTCTGAAGAAGGGTCTCGACCCGAAACGTCACCCATTCCTTCTCTCCCGAGATGCTGCCTGACCTGCTGAGTTACTCCAGCATTTTGTGAATAAATACCTTCGATTTGTACCCGCATCTGCAGTTATTTTCTTAAACTACAAAGAAAAGTGGGTAACTGATTAAATAAACCTGTAAAACGTGCATATAAATGTTGTAATGAATACTGCAAATTGCTATGTTCATAAGTTCTAGGGGCAAAATTAGGCCAGTTGGCCCATCAAGGCTACTCCACTATTCAATCATGGCTGATCTATCTTTCCCTCTCAACCCCATTCTCCTGCCTTCTCCCCATAACTCCTGACACCCTTACCAATCAAAGAATATTTTCCTCTCAGACCCCATCTTCTTTGAGTATTAAATATGTGCTGTTATTACCTTGGACTATTTTTAAATGGTTCCTAGGCTCCTTGATTAATTTACCCAACAAAGTATTTGTTTTAAATATTTTTATTACTTTAAACAAACTCATCTCAGCATTCATTGTCTTGTCCACCAGGTCGATCTTGTTGTTAGGTAGTGAAGTAAAGTAACGATAAAGCATTACACCAAGTGCAGGAGCAACTCAGCTTTGTGTTTTACACAAGAGTTCACCATCTGCAGTTCCTTGTGTCTAAATTAGATGATTTAGCCTTGCTATCTTTTCCCTATTGTTGTTTGTGCTGTTATCTTATGCATCCCTTTCTGATTAATTCCATTCCAATCTTGCATCTGTGAAATATTTTACATGTAACAATGCTTTAATTTTGTTGTTACATTTTGATGTTCCACTTTACTACTAATCTCTTCATATTATCTCTCTTTATGAACACTGCTGCTTCAGATCTGCTTCTTCCCTTCCCCATAGTGTTTCCCCTTTTTTTTGTCTTTGTTCATCCATGAAGTCTCTTGAGCACTGAGGTTATTCGATTGGAAGTCTATGTTCTTCCTGCACTCCTTGTTAACATCATCCTCCCAACAGAGGATGTACTTCATGTGGCAGCTGAAGAAACACAATATGCCACAGGCAATGATGGTCCAATTCTACACTGCCATTGTAGAGTCAGTCCTCACCTTCTCCACCATGGTCTGGTTTGGCTCAGCCACCAAGCACGACATCCAGAGGCTGCAACGAATCGTTCGATCAGCTGAGAAGGTTGTTGGCTGCAACCTTCCTCCCATTGACGAACTGTACACTGCAAGGGCCAGGAAGCGAGCGGGCAAGATCATCTCTGACCCCTCTCACCCTGGCCATAAACTCTTTGAAGCACTTCCGTCCGGAAGGCAACTCCGGACTGTCAAAGCAGCCACAGCCAGACATAAAAACAGCTTTTTTTCCCACAGTAGTAGCTCGACTCAATAACCAAAAGTCTGTAGTCTCCTTTTGCACTGGTTTATTTCACTCACATGTTTAAACTGTAATGTTGTATTCTTAATGTTTTAATGTTTTATGCTTTATTCTTAATTGTTTACTGTATGTTCGTGTTGTTACTTGTGAGCGGAGCACCAAGGCACATTCCTTGTATGTGTACATACTTGGCCAATCATTCGTTCGTTCGTTCATTCATTCATTCATTTTACTTCTACACCATTGGCAACATTATCTTCCAAAGTTTTCTGTGCATCCCTGCAATATCAGTTGCTGTCCTTTTTGCTCTACTTTTGACTTTACTTTCTACCTCCTATCTAAGTCCATCAGGGTTCCTGTCTAACATGAAAATGACTTACTTCAGCTCTTCGTTAAGCTATCCAGAGGCTCCTTTTGACAATTCTGGCGGTGCACAGTTCAGCTCAGATCAGACTCACTGGAGTGGTTTATGTAAATAAACGCTGGAGTGATAAGCTGTAGAACTAATGATCTTCATTTGTAGATGGATTGTGAAACGGAGCGGTGACCAGCGATATCGCACGGTTGTGTAACGATGTGCTAATTGATTACAAAATCTTTTGGAATTTGTTGTGACTGCATCCTGCCTCCATTTGTTGTACTATTGTTTACACGTACAATTGTTTATAACAACAGTTACACTTTCAGATGGTAAATTGAGTGGTCACTCCATGGGAATGAGATAACCCTACCCTTCACCTCCCAACAAAGTCAGTTCAATTAGAATGAGGATTGGTAGATTGGCCAGAGGGCGGTGAATCCGTGGAATTCATTGCCACAAACGGCGGTGGCACACAAGAGCAACTAAAGAAATTAGATCTATATTCCTTGGTGTTGGGAAGAATAAAATACAAAGTCTTGGGCGATACAGTATGGAAAAGGGCTCTTTGGCCCAAATCATCCTTGCTGACCAAGATGCCCCCACCTAAGCTAGTCCCATTTGGCTGCATTTGGCCTATATCCCTCCACATTTCCAATCTATGCACCTGGCCAAGTGCCTTTTAAACGCTGTTACAGTACCTGCCTGAACTATCTCCTCTGGTAGCTCGTTGCATGTACCCTCTGAGTTGAAAGAGAAAGAAATCTAGACATGACAAGGTAAATGGTGAGTTATTTCCACAAGTTTCCACAAGAATCTCAAAAGAAGGGGAACTAATTAAAAGATGAGGAGGCGCCCATTTAAAACGGAGATGTGTCGGAGGTTCTCGAGGAGGGGTGCGAGTCTCTGGAACTCTGCACCAGAGGCTCGGTAATTGGGGCAATTTCAAGAGGAAGTCGATTTTTTTTAATGACGTTAATTGAGGGCTATGGGGGACTGGCACAGAAGAGGAAGTGGGTGCGAGGATTAGATCACCCTGGGTCATATTGATTGGTGGGACAGGTTTGAGAGGCTGAGTTGCCCACACAATGTTATCTTCTTATTTTCTTATTGTTAATTAGCTCGACTAGACTGCAGTTTTACCCTGTTTCTTGTTCCTGTTTTTAACATGCAATGGACTTTATTGTAACATGTGACTAGGCACAGTGAAATTCTTTGCTTGCGTACCCAACATATACAAATAGCAGCCACCTACGGCGCTGACAAAGTTACAAGGCACGCCTGCTCCTCCTTTTGTTCTCCCCCCCCCCCCCCACAGCGGTTCCCCCCCACCGGGACCCTATTGTCCTTTGTTCTTCCCCCTCCCCAATTGTCCATTGTTCTTCCCCTCCCCCCTCATGGCGGTTCCTCCATTGTTCTTGTCCCCCACGACGAGTCCTCCATTGTTCTTCCCCTCCCCTGCTAAATAATGTGTGGTTACTTCCAAATCGATCAAGCAAAACCTGCATTGTCATTTTAATTGGGAGCAGGTTTTATTTTTCCTACTTAGTATTTCAAAAGAGCTGCCGATAATTCAGCAGATTTGACCATCTTAAAGACAAGATCCTTTTTATACTGAATAGTTCTCTGGAGTTCAAGTTTGCATGTTTTTGGCCTTTTCCTGATTCACAGTAAAAGTATAACAGTGCAAGATTACCTCAAGGAGCGTCATAGCACTTTACCCAAAGGCAAAGATTTGAATAGAAATATGAAAGAAGATGGGCTAATGGTCGACCAAATGTATTTGTCGATATTGTGGAACGCAGAGATCTCAGAGATTTGTAGGACGAGATATGTCGAGAATAGAGTCATAGACTCATACAGCTTGGAAACAGGCCCTTCAGCCCAACTTATCCACACCAACCAACATGTCCCGTCTACACTAGTCTCACCTGCCTGCGTTTAGCCCATATCCCTCTAAGCCTGTCCTATCCATGAACCTGTCTAAACGTTTCTTAAACGTGGCACTGTGATGGAGTTGCTGCCTCACAGCGCCAGAGACCATGGTTCGATCCTGACTACGGGTTCTGCGTGTGCGGAGTTTGTACGTTCTCCCTGAGACCACTCGAGTTTCCTGTGGGAGGAAACCGTAGCACCCGGTGAAAACCCACGCGGTCACAGAGAGAACGTACAAACTCCATACAGACAGCACCCGCAGTCAGGATCGAACCCTGGTCTCTGGCGCTGGAAGGCAGCAACTCTACAACTGCACCACTGTGTCAGCCATAACATTCCCAGCAATCCTCTACAGATCACGGAAACCTAGCGATCTAAATAAAGTGACAAATACATAGAGAAATCAGAAATTAATCATTGATGATTGTACAAAGTGCATTCATCTCTCAAGTCCCAAAACCGTATCTACCATCTCCAAGGTATAAGGTGTGATCAGACCTTTGTCTAAATGGGAACAGCCTTAAAGCATTCAATGTTGAGCCATCCAGATTGAAGCAGCTTGTTTTATTTCCTCCACTGTGAGGCACTGTGGATGCATTGTGGGTACCATCTAGAAAATGCATTGGCGTTGTTCACCTAGACAGCCTCCCAGACCCATGGTACAATATAATATGTGTAGGAAGGAACTTCAGATGCTGGTTTAAACCGACGATAGGCACAAAATGCTGGAGTAACTCAGCAGGACAGGCAGAATATCTGGAGAGAAGGAATGGGTGACATTTTGGGTCAAGACCCTTCAGACCTTCTTTTCTCTAGAGATGCTGCGTGCCCTGCTGAGTTACTCCAGCATTTTGTGTCTATGTACAAAACAATACAATGGTACATTATTTGTCACAAACACCGAGGTACAGTGAAATTCATTTCAGTATACAGTTCAGTACAAGTATCACTATACATAAGCACTTAGATACATTTTAGATACAAATTTCAGATATAGTACAAATGTGAGCTATCCAGTCAACGGAAAGACTATACCTGACTGCAATTGAGCCATTCGCAATGTATTGATGCAGGATAAAGTGAATAAGGTTTCTGTTGGAGTAGAGGCTTAGAAGAGTGGAGTGATTGCAGATCGCTTTTGGGACCAGCATGCAGAGAGTCACCTGGCTTGGGCACCATCTTATATAATTTCACGCCCTGTGACTCTGAAAGCGGAGGTGAGGCCAAGACCAGATCAGCCATGGTCTCATTGGTTTTAGGGGCCAAATTATCGATTCATGGTTCAATTTGTTATGTCCTTTTGGTGTTCTGTGACACCACTTTGAAGAGGCTATGAACTGCTAAAGCACTTTGTTTTGCAGTGCAGTCTATTGGGAAACGCATTGGGGTATCAGCATCAGGCAACTGGAATGCTGTTTTGGTGGCCAACTAATGGCTACGTTTCTGCCGTGGTGGACTGTGACCTGCTTTATTGCAACTTTCCTGATCATCGTTCGAGAAGAAATAACGAGAGGAATGAACAAAACCCGCTTATTGTAAGAATATTCAAGAAAGCAGTCAAGCTGCAGCCTCACAACGCCAGAGACCAGGGTTCGATCCTGACCTTAGATGCTGTCTGTGTGTGGAGTTTGTACGTACTCCCTGTGACTGCATGGATTTTCTCCGGGGGCTCCGGTTTCGTCCCACATACCAAAGATGTGCAGGTTTGTGGCTTAATTGGCCTCTGTAAAATTGGACCTGATTTGTAGGGAGTGGTTGAGAAAGTGGGATGACATAGAACTAGTGTGAACGGATGGTCGATGGTCAGTGTGGACTCGGTGGGCCGAAGGGCCTGTTTCCAGTCTGTAACTTTAGTTTCGTTTTAGGGATACAGCATGAAAAAATGCCCTTCAGCCCATTAGGTCGATGCTGACCAACGATCACCCATAAACGAGTTCTATCCTACACAACAAGGGGCAATGTACTGAAGCCATTTAACCTACAATCGAAGCACCTGAAGAAAACCTATGCGGTCAAGAGGGGGTACTGATTGAGAGTGATCAGCCATGATCGCATTGAATGGCGGTGCTGGCTCGAAGGGCTGAATGGCCTACTCCTGCACCTATTGTCTATTGTCTATTGTCTATTGAGAATGTGCCAACTCCGTACAGACAGCACCCGTAGTCAGGATCGAACCTAGGGCCTCTGGCACTTTGTGGCAGCAACTCTACTGCTGTGCCATTGTGCCACCCTCTAAACCATCTCAAAGTAACAATTGGGGAAGGCTGCAAAAAAAAGCTCCTTGGATGGATGGTTCGAAAGTGTCTGAAACACCTCATACTTTTGTGCTGATTGAATCTCATTCAACCTGAGGGTGTAATGTTGCAACTGCTGCTGACTGCGGCAGTACTTTCATCTGAATAGATTTCTTAGTATTTCTCGCAGATGGAAACGGGGAAGAATTTGTAGCGACAGCTTCAACCACCACTCTGCTGGCATCAGGGTCTTGAGAAGAGGCATTACTTGACTGCGCCCTATTCCTCGCATCATCCATCTTGATCTTGTTTCTCTTAATCCCCAATGTTCGGCGCAGCACTCTGATGAAGGACTTGCACAGGAGAAAGTAGATGATGGGATCGAGGCAAACGTTAAGTGCGCACAGAAACAAGGTGGCCTCCTTGGCGTAGTACAGTCGGTTGCGTGCTGTACAGCTGCTGTCCGTAGACCGGTTATTCTCGTACGGGATCCGGATAACATGGTAGGGCACAAAGCAGATGAAGAAGACGCCCAAAATGCTGAAAATGTTGCGGTTAGCTTTCTTGACCACTGTGCTACAATCGTTCCGGAATTTGTGGTTGGACCAGTACAGTTTCTTCAGGATGGCCAAGTAGCACAAAGTGAGGAGAGCAAAAACGATCCAGAAAATAACTTCACAATTGATAATTACAATTTGATGCCAAGTCTCTCCCACCTTGCTCTTCAACTTCAGGCAATGTGCCGCAGTTTTCTCTGTGGGGATCTTGTTGGTTAAAATAATATTTGTCAGGCCGAAGCTGATGATGAAAACCCAACAGCTCACACTGACGACCTTGGCGAACGTGACTTTCTGCACAGTGAGGCTTTTGCGAGGCTGCACAATCTTCAGGTAGCGGTCGAGGCTGATCAGGCCGAGGAAGATTATGCTGAGGTACATGCTGTTGTAGAAAATCACGGCAGAGTAGCGACACACAAAGGCTTTCAGCTGCCAGGATCCAAGGTTGGATTCGGAGATGATTTTAAACGGAAGCGTAACTGTCAGCAACAAGTCAGCTGCCACGATGTTCTTGAGGTAAATCGCAAAGCTGGAGCGGTTAGGAATCTTGTAGAAGATCCAGGCGGCCATTGTGTTCAGCACGAACCCTCCAAGAAAGATTAAGCAGCTCAAGATGGATAGGATCACTCTGATCACAGTGAGGTCACGCAAGTTACTGCAGCTCCTGCTGTCGGAAGCATTTGTGCTATTGTTCATTGCTAAAAGAATGCAAGCAAAGTAGGAAGTTAGGAATTGGTAAATTCTCTGCAAAAATTAAAATATCACAGTGAATTTAGAGAGAGATTTCCGGCTTCCTGCATCATCATCCCAAAGACTTGCGGGTTTGTAGGTTAATTGGCTTCTGTAAATTGCCCCTCGCGTGTAGGGTGTGGATACGAAAGTGAGATAACATAGAACTAGTGTAAACGGGTGATCGATGGTCAACATGCACTAAGAGGGCCGAAGGGCCTGTTTCCATGCCGTATCTCGAAACTAAACTAAACTGTTCAAGGACGAGTCTCACCCTGGTCATGCTCTCTTCTCTCCTCCCGCACCAGGCAAGAGGTACACAAGTGTGAAAACACACACCTCCAGATTCAGGGACAGTTTCTTCCCAGCCGTTACCAGGCAACTGAACCATCCTATTACCAACTAGAGAACTAAACCTCCTGAACTGTTGGAACAAACCCCTATTGCAAGCTGGAAGGGCAGTTCTTTATTTTTCAGTCCGGGCATGTTGCAGCTTTCCAGAGGTATTCACACATTTCACAACTATGTCTGTTTCAGAGCAACTCACTTCCTGTGAGAGCCCACCTCTCACCTTGGCCCAATTCTACTTTCTCCCCTAGCACAGCTTGACCTGTTGGGTGTGTCCGTGAGCCATGCATTTTGGAGCACTTTGGTCAGCACAGTGGCCTAGCGGTAGAGTTGCTGCCTTACTGCACCAGAGACCTGGGTTAGATCCTGACTATGGGTGCTGTCTGTACGGAGTATGTACGTTCTCCCTGTGACTGTGTGGGTTTTCTCCAGGTGCTCCGGCCTCTTTCCACATCCCAAAGACGTGCGGGTTTGTAGGTCAATTGGCTTCTGTAAATTGTCCCTAGTTTGTGGGATAGAACTAGTGTATGGCTTATTGTGGTTGGTGTGGGCTCGATGGGCCGAATGGCCTGTTTCCAAGCTGTATCTCCAAAGTAAATTAAACTTCTCATTCGCTATGTTTACGTTCTTACTTTCGCACTGCTTCCAAACCCCTCAGCATCACCTTACACTTGGTCTCAACTTAATACCTGTTTTCCTCTCATTCCCAGTTCTAATAACTTTAAAAGGTTATTGCTTGGGATAGAGTTGATGTGGAGAGCATGTTTCCACTAATGGGAGAGTCCAGGACTGGAGGGTACAATCTCAGAATAAAAGGGTGTACCTTTAGAAAGGAGATGAGGAGGAATTTCTTTAGCCAGAGGGTGGTGAATCTGTGGAATTCATTGCTGCAGATGGCTGTGGAGGCTGAGTCATAGTGTGTTTTTTGATTGGCAGGTTCTTGATTAGTAAGGGTATCAAAGGGTTACGGGGGAAAGGCAGGAGAATGCGGTTGAGAGGGAAAGATAGATCAGCCATGATTGAATGGCAGAGTAGATTCGATGGGCCACTTGGTCTAATTCCACTCCTATGTCTTATGAAAAATATCAATGTGGTTCTTCGTTCCCCAGGTGCTGTCTGACATGCTAAATGTTTCCAGTATTTTGGTTCAGAACATGAGTAAGCGGAGCATATTGGAGAATTAATAAGTAATTGTTGATAAGCGTGGGGAGTGACCTCTTTTATTGTTACTATTGATTTTCTGTGAGTGAGTCAACAGTTGATATACTTGCCCCTCACTATTAACTTGGATTGTTTTCTTTGGAATGCCAGAGGTTGAGGGGAGACCTGGTAGAAGCACAAAAATTATGAGAACCATAGATGGGGTAGATAATCAGTATGTAATAAAAATGAACTGCCGGTAATAAAAATGTAATAAAAATGCTGGTCCATACCAAAGATAGACACAAAGGCAACATCTTCGGATATAATGGATAGGTGACGTTTGGGGTCGGGACTCTTCTTCAGAATGACAGTCAGAACCTATTTCACAGGATGGAGATATCAAATACCCGAGGACACAGCTTTAAGGTGAAAGGGGCAAACATTAAAGAAGAACATAGAGGCAAGGAACTACAAATGCTCGTTTACAAAAAACAACACAAAGTGCTGGAGTGGCTCAGCGGAAGATATGCAGGGCAAGTTATTTTTTTACACAGAGGGAGGATATGTTTCTGAACTGGAGTTCTGCACTGCAACACAACAGTGACATTTAAGAGACTGTAGGATAGGCACATGGATATGCAGGGAATGGAGGGGTATGGATTACGAGTGTACAGGTATGAGTTAGTCTTGGCAGCATGTTCGGCATAGGCATTGTGGTCTGCTCCTATGCTGCACTGTTCTATGTTCTATGACCAATGGAGCCAAATCAATGGATAGCTCCACCACTCAGGAACCCAGTCGGCTGCAGGTTTATTATTTCATCATGGGTTTCATGTTTAGTTTAGTTAAGTTTTTTTACAATTGGCGCATGTACCAACGTACAGTGAAAAGCTTTTTTTTGCGTACCATCCAGTCAGCAGAAAGACCTAACATGATTATAATTAAGCTGCCCACAGTATACAGATAATTGAATTGAATTGAATAAATTTTATAAGTCAAGTATATATACATACAAGGAATTTGCCTTGGTGGTTTGCTCGCAAGTAACAACATGATATACAGTTGACAATTAAGAATGAAACATTATAATTTAAACATATGAAGAATGACCAGAGCAAAAGGAGGCTATAGACTTTTGGTTGTTGAATAGAGCTACTGCTTGTGGAAAAAAAGCTGTTTTTATATCTGGCTATGGTTGCTTTGACAGTCCTGAGTCGCCTTCCAGAGCAAAGTACTTCAAAGAGTTTGTGGCCAGGGTGAGAGGGGTCAGAGATGATTTTCCCGCTCGCTTCCTGGCCCTTGCGGTGTACAGTTTGTCGATGGGGGGAAGGTTGTAGCCAACAACCTTCTCGGCTGATCGAACGATGCGCTGCAGCCTCCGGATGTGGCTGACCCAAACCAGACCATGATGGAGAAGGTGAGGACAGACTCTATGATGGCAGTATAAAACTGGAGCATCATTGCCTGTGGCAGATTGTGTTTTCTCAGTTGCCGCAGGAAGTACATCCTCTGTTGGGCCTTTCTGACTGTAAAGTCAATGGTGATCTCCCATTTAAGGTCCCAGGAGATGATGGTTCCAAGGAACTTAAATGACTCCACAGATGTGACTGTTGTTGATGGTAAGTGGGGGGGAGGGGGAGCTCTTATAAAGTCTACAATCAATTCCACTGTCTTAAGAGCATTGAGCTCCAGGTTGTTGCGCTGGCACCAGGACGCCAGCTGTGTCACTTCCTGTCTGTAGGCAGATTCTTCCCCATCCTGGATCAGTGCAATCAGTCCAATAATGGGTGTAATGTTTAGTGCAAGATAAAGTCCAGTAGAGTCCAATTAAAATTATCTCCAATAAGGTAATGATTGGACAAGGTCCCTCTCTTGTTGGTGATAGGATGGTTCAGTTGCTTGATAACAGCTGGGAAGAAACTGACCCTGAATCTGGAGATGTGCATTTTCACACTTCTGCACCTCTAGCCTGATGGGAGTGGAGGGAAGGGTAATGGAGAGCAACATTCTTGATTATGCTGTCTCATTGTTCCCTAAATGGCCGTTTTCTTCCTCTTTCCCCACCCTCTCTGGATGTTGCTTGCCACTCTCTTGCTTCTCAGCAATAGCAGCGGTTCCTTCTTCTCCTCCATATTCCCACCTCATCCCAACCCTGACAGTTTGAACCACTCACACTCCTGGATTGTCCCAGATCCATTAAACCTACATTGTCTGCACCTCCAGCCCTGTAATCCTGGTAGGTATGACTGTGCCTTAGTGGGGTGTACCCACTATCATTAATATATCCAATTGAGAAACAATTGGAACTCTCTGTCTGAATAATTCTTAAAACATCCAAACCCCAGCTAAACATAGAGAACCTACAACGTCTCAAGGTCTACCTCCAACAAATACTGGAGGGTGTAGCTTTAAGTTGAGAGGGGCGAAGTTTAAAGGACCACAGAGGGTGGTGGGTGCCTGGAATGCACTTCCAGGTTTGGTGGTTGAGGCAGTTATGACAGTGATTATTTAAGAGGCTTTTGGATAGGTACATGGATATGCAGGGAATGGAAGGATATGGATTATGCGCAGGTCGGCAAGAGATGGTCTTGGCATCATGTTCAGCACAGATATTATGGGCCAAAGGGTCTGTTCTTGTGCTGTATTGTTCTATCTTCGATAGAACAAAACACAAAGTTCTGAAGGAACTCAGCGGGCCAGGCAGCATCTGTGAGCGTAGAAAATTGAACAATACAGGAATAGGCCCATCGGCCCAAAATGGCCGTGTTGAACAAAGTGCAAGGTTAAACTAATCTCCTCTGTCTGCACAAGACCCATATCCCTCCATTCCCTGTATATCCATGTGCTTATCTAAAACTTGCTTAACCACCACTATCACATCTGCTTCCACCACCACCCCTGGCAGTACATTCCAGGCACCTACCACTCCCATGAAAAACTAAAACTTGCCCCACACATCTCCTTTACACTTTCCCCCTCACGTCTCAAAGCTGTGCCTTTTAATATTTGACATTTCCCTCCTGGGAAGAAAAGCTCTGACTGATTCTCGTTCCATTTACCCTCCTGATCTTTTGTTCTCCGTATCCGTCTCCTACCTCAGACTGCAATTCTTTTAATTGCTTCAATAATCCTGCAATTTTTTTTTAAATTTGAGTTTACAAATTTGAGTATGACCAAGGCTTTTTGAACGGTGTGGTTTTCAGCAGCATTGTTTGCGAGCTCAGAGCTTTAGAACTAATTCGTTAAACATCTAAATTTACTATTTTTGAAAGACCTTACGAAATTCGAAGAGATGCCACTAAATGTGATGAATACTCAAGTTTTTTCTTTCTTCAGGCTTTGTGTCACCAAAGTAAAAGTGTGCTTCGTCAGCTTCTGCTTTCTCCAGCATACTAACACACTTCCCAAAGATAGACACAAAGTGCTGGAGCACCTCAGCAGGTCAGGCAGCATCTCTGGAAAACATGGATAGGTGAGGATTCGGGTCGGGACTGAAGACCTATCCATGTTCTCGAGAGATGTGGCCTGACCCACAGAGTTACTTCAAAATTTATGTCTATCTTTGATGTAAGCCAGCATTAGCAAGTTCCTTTTTATTATATTTTCCATTCAGCTGCTGTGAATGTATGTCTGATGGCGCTCTTTCCGTTAAGGACTTGATTTTCAGTCCCATTAATTTGCTAAACACAATGAGGTGAAAAGTTGCAAAGTTGTTACCTTGTAGTGTTTTTAACTCTCTCTCTGATGATAACCCATTTGTTCCAAAAACATTGTAATGCAAAAGCAATTGAAAATCAGCACTTACTTCAGTCCTTGGGCCAAGATACTCTTTCCACACTTTCTGCTCCACCTCTGCACCGTTTCTACCTGTGCGAGTTAGCACAACACTCTCCCTGCAGAAAATCGACTGAGCAGATAAACAACGGATAACATGTGGCAATTTTGACACTCTTGAACCGTCATGAAGATTTTGAGGAAGTTATTTCTGGCGAATGAGTATCGATAGAGCACATGATTTCTGCCATCCAGTATTCACGAGTGCTTGCCAGTAAATTAAAATAAAATGTGTGGATGCTGGAAATCAGAAACGTAAAGAACAGAAAATGCTGGAAACAATCAGCAGGCCAGGCTGCATGTGTGGAGAGAGAAACAGGGCAAAAGTTGTTGTAATCTGGGGCGTGCTATCTGTGACGGCAACGGAAGCAGATTGAAAAAGTGTGGTGGAGATGTTTAGTTTATTCACACGTGCACTGAGATACAGTGAAAAGCTTTTTGTTGCGTGCCATCTAGACGGCGGAAAGATTTTACACGATTACAATCAAGCCGACTACAGTGTACAGATGCAGGATGAAGGGAATAACGTTCAGTGCAAGTCAAAATCCAGTAAAGTTCGATTACAGATAGTTCAAGGGTCTCCAATGAGGTAGATGGTAGCTCAGGACCGCTCTCTAGTTGGTGATAGGATGGTTCACTTACCTGATAACAGCTGCGAAGAAGAGTAGCTGGTAGATCTGCTGCCTCACAGCTCGAGAGACCGAGACACCAAGCTGACCTCTGGTATTGTCAATGTGAGATTTGCCTCATTCTCCCTGTGGGTTCCCTCTCTCATCCCAAAGATGTGCAGGTTTGCACGTTAAATGGACACCAAATTACTGACTTTGATTCACGCAACGAGTCATAAAGTTAAGTAGTAATAAAAAGGAACTGCAGATGCTGGTTTACACCAAAGATAGATGCAAAATGCCGGAGTAACTCAGCGGGTCAATGCAGCATCTCTGGAGGACATGGATAGGTGAAGTTTCGAGTCCGTACCCTTCATCAGACTGATCAGTTACCAGGATCAGTGGTGGGACTTCTGGTGGTTGTCAAAGTGTCACACACAATGTGAAGCAAGTCCGTTAATTCAATAACACACAGGTAAATAATCGAAAATACAATAATTTAACTACTGTAATACTCGCTAACAATAATAGTTCAAAAACCAATGTTTGGTTGTGCAACCAAAGCCATAGAAGACACCACCCTTTCCACCTTCTTTTCAGCTGTTATCAGGCAACTGAATGATCCTATCACCAACTAGAGTGTAGTCCTGACGTACCATTTACCTACTTGGACTATCCTTAATTGGACTGTACTAGGCTTTATCTTGCACAAAACGTTATTCCCTTTATCCTGTATCTGTATACGGTGGACAGCTTGATTGTAATCATGTATAATCTTTCTGCTGACTGGATAGCATGCAATAAAAAAGCTTTTCACTGTACCTCGGTACACGTGACAATAAACTAATCTAAACCACCAAACCAATTTTTGTACCCCGTTGGCCAGCTCACCCTGGAACCCATGTGATCCAACCTGCCAGACCAGCTGAGTTTGCAGAACGTTGTCAAACACCTTGCCAAAGTCCAAGTAGACATGGACCATCGCCCTCCCTTTCATCAATCCGCTTCATCATCTCTTCAGAAAGACTTGATCATATTTGTGAGACATAAGGGCCTGTCCCACTTAGGCGATTTTTTAGAGGACTACCGGCGACTGTCAAAGTCATAGTAGATTGCTGAAATTTTCTTTTACCCTACGACAATGCTGAATCAGGTCGATACAAGTTACTTTTTTAGTGAAACTAGCACCTGGCTAAGAGATTACACCGTCTTTGGAAACATCACAAAATTCCCACGCTTTTCAATGCTTCTCCGGCGTCCTAATTTTCGCTGAAATCACTGACAAGCCTGTAATTACTTGAGAGTTTTGAAATATAACATCTTGCCCGGGTTACTTGAAAACCAAGCTTCACGGTAACAAGGCATAAACTGGATTGACTTCCAGTTTATTAATAGCAGTATTAAGAAATTTAATTTTAAACGTGGTTAAATGGATTTTTCTGCGGAGTGTGGGCATTCTTTGAAAATGTACGGGAGATGCATATCTGGTTTCTGGGTTGCATATCTGGGTTGGGAGCCTACTTTAAAAGTAATCGCTGATGGCCATAAACATCGCAAAATTCCCACGCTTACCTGACCGTCAAACTGTCGCCTCCAATCTACCTGTCAAATGTCCTGACGGTAAACACAACTATTTTATGGTATCTTCAAATTACTTTACTTAATTTAATATTACGTGCTTCTAAATTCATCTGCGACTACCTCGCAAACCTGGGGACAGCTTGCGACAGCGCCCGCAATAAGCAACGATACCTGGCGACAAGCCAGCTGTCGCCGAGAAATTTCTATCCGGAAAATTTCTCTACGACGCGCCAAGATCCACTATGATTCTTTGAAGACTCCTCACGATCATGCCCACGACACCCCGGCGAACTGTCGGCGACAACCTAGTCGCCGGCAGTCGCTTTAAAATCACCTAAGTGGGACAGGCCCTATAATCTCCCACGCACAAAGCCATGCTGGTTATCCCTACTCAGTCCTTGTCTTTCCAAATGTTGCTAGATCCTGTACCTCAGAATCCTCTCTTGTTAGGGCGGCACAATGGCACAGCAGTTGGGTTGCTGCCATACAGCTTCAGAGACCCAAGTTCAATCCTGACTAAAGACGCTGTCTGTACGGAGTTTGTACGTTCTCCCCGTGACTCCATGGGTCCCCCATGGGTTTTCCATGGATTCCCCATGGGTTTTCCATGGGTGCTCCAGTTTCCTCCCACACTCCAAAGATGTACAGATTTGTATGTTTATTGGTTTTGGCTAAAAAAAAATTGTAATTTGCCCTTGTTGTGTAGGATCGTGCGAGTATGAGGGGTGATTGCTGGTCGGCATGAACTCGATGGTCCGAAGGGTATTTTTCCACGCTGTTCTATAAAACTAAAAAAAAAACGTTCCCAGCGCTGATGTTAGGCTCACTAGCCTGTAGTTCCTTGGCTTGTGCTTGCAACTCTTTTCAAATAAAGGCACAACGTTAGTGGGAGAGTCTCGGACCACAGGGAACAGCCTCAGAATAAAAGGAGGTAACTTTAAAAAGATGAGGAAGAGTTTCTTCAGTCAGAGGATGGTGAATCTGTGGAATTCATTGCCACTGACGGTTGTGGAGGCCATATCTTTGGGTATATTTAAGGAGGAGATTGACAGATTCTTCATGAGTAAGGATGTCAGGGGTTATGGGGAGAAGGCAGTCGAGTGGGGTGAGAAGGAAAGATAGATCAGCTGTGAATGAATGGCGGAGTAGACTCGATGGGCCCAATGGCCCAATCCTACTCCTGTGATTTATTAACCTATGAACAACAGCAACCCTCCAGTCTTCTGGTACCTGCCCCATGGCTAAAGATGATGCAAATATCTCTGCTGGGACCCTTGCAATTTCTTCCCTGGCTCCCTTCAATGCCCTACGATTCCATGCCCCATGGATTAATGAGAATTCAACGTTTTCTGAAGTGGGGCCCTGACCTAAACCTTTGTCTGTCCATTCCTTCCCCAGATGCTCCCTGACTCGCTGAGTTCCTTGAGCACATTATGTTTTGCTCAGGATTCCAGCATCTACAATTTCTTGTGTCAGTATTTACTCTTAACTGGTGCAGAGATAATCCTGATAACATCAAGATATACATCCCCTGTGCCGAAGGCCAAGTGATAATTTCTGCTCGATTCACACCATTTCCTCAATTTGGCTGCTAACTTCCTCCAAGTCATAAATAGACTTCAGCGATGGCCCAGCTTGTGTGGTAAAAGGCCAATTGTGGTTTAAGTATGAGACAGTAAGGCAACATTGCTGTTGGCGGTTTCTGTGCAAGCACGTGAAGACCATGGGACATGTATAGACCACCACCTCGCAAGGCAAGACCAAGGATGCGTGCAGACTCAACAACCACAACAGAGCTAAGTGTCAGACATGAGATGGCTCCAACCCCAGCTCCCTATCCACGCCCATGGATCTCCAGCCTCCCTCTGTGTCTCACCCCTTCAACTCAGCAGCACAGTGGTGCAGCAGTAGAGCTGCTGCCCAGCGCCAGAGACTCAGGTTCAATCCTGACTACAATGCTATCTGTACAGAGTGTGTACTGTACCTTCTCCCCGTGACTGCTTGGGTTTTCTCCAGGTGCTCCAGTTTCCTCACATACTCCAAAGACTTACAGGTTTGTAGGTTAAATTGGCTTTTGTTAATTGTAAGAAAATTGTCCCTGGTGTGTAGGATAGTGTTAGCATATGGGGTTATTGCTGGTCGGCATGGACCTAGTGGGCCGAAGGACTAGTTTCCAGGCTGTATCTCTTTCGTCAAGTAAACTCCATACACCTTCACCATCCTTTTCTACCTGTGTTGCCACTTTCGTGGAGCTATTATGGACTTGGACTTAGAGCATTGTGTTCAGTTTTGATCATCCTGCAAGAGGAAGGATGCCATTAAACTGAAGAAAACGCAGAGATTATTTATGAGGATGTTGCCGGGACTCGAGAGACTGAGTTTTTGGGAGAGGTTGAACAGGCTGGGAATTTAATCTTTTGAATGTACGAGACTGAGGGGTTTATTCACAGAATGCTGGAGTAACTCAGCAAGTCAGGCAGCATCTCAGGAGAGAAGGAATGGGTGACGTTTCGGGTCGAGACACTTCTTCAGACTGATGTCGGGGGGCGGGACAAAGGAAGGATATAGGTGGAGGCAGGAAGATAGAGGGAGAACTGGGAAGGGGGAGGGGAAGAGAGGGCCAGAGGAACTATCTAAAGTTGGAGAAGTCAATGTTCATACCGCTGGTCTGCAAGACTGAGGGGTGATCTTTTAGCGATGTATAAAATCATGATGGGCGTACATTGCATGAATGTACACCGCATTTTCGCCAAGGTAGGGGAATCAAGAATTAGAGGGCAAAGGTTTAAGGTCAGTGGTCCTGTGGCTAAAGTACATTGCTTCTCCAAAACAGAACAATTGCTTGCTGTAAGAGTCCAACTTTAGTTCGAAGGCTGCGAACTCACTTTGCAAACCGAAAGAATACTGCGATGAGTTATTTCCTTGTGTTAATCTTTGCACTCAAATTCTGCCATGTTGTCTATTAGTGAGATACACTAGCTGTTCGCAAGGAACTTCCTGCAGAGTCATCACATGTAAGAAGATGAGAGGCTGGTAATCAAATGCTGAGTCAGATGTTTAAAATGGTTATTGGAAGAGCCATGGAGAGGTGCAGCGGAAGGTGTGACTGGATGAAATTTTGGGAGAGAATGTAAAGAAGTTGGGAGGCCATGTACAAGTCAATGTACAATTAGTGCATAAATACATACGTTTTTGGGTGCAGAATTAGGCCATTTGGTATAGAAAAGATGCTTCTATAGGACCCTGCTTTAGCAAAGATGTTGTCAAGCTGGAAAGGGTGCAGAGAAGATTTACGAGGATGTTGTGTGGACTAGAGGGCTTGAGCTATAGGGAGAGGTTGAACAGGCTAGGACTTTATTCCTTGGAGTGCAGGAGGATAAGAGGTGATCTTGTAGAAATGTATATGATCATGAGAGGAATAGATTGGGTAAATGCACAAAGTCTTTTACCCAGAGTAGGGGAATCAAGAACCAGAGGGCATAGATTTAAGGTGGGGGGGGGGGGGGGGGGGGGGGGAGATTTAATCAGAAGCTGAGGGGCAACTGTTTTACACAAAGGTGATAGGTATATGGTACGAACTGCTGGAGGAGATAGTTGAGGCAAGTACCATCATAACCTTTCAGAAACATTTGTACAGGTTCACGGATAGGATATGTTTAGTGGGATATGGGCCAATCGCAGGCAGATGTGATTGGTGTAGGTGGGGCATGTTGGTCGGCATGGGCAAGTTGGGCCCAAGGGCTTGTTTCCACGCTGTATGACTCTATGACTCATTGTAGACCTGAAGGCCCATTGTCCAGTGGTGGAATGATTCAATGTGACGATTGTCCAAGGGCCTGAACTGGGGAAGTGCAGGTGCCCCAGACTCGTCTGGTGCTGGAGGAGGTTACAATAATAAGGAACGCTGAGGGATTTAAAAATAAAACTGAACCATTGCTTAAGCAGCAGCCACAGTAGGCCAGCAATCACAGCGGTGATTGATTAACGGGATTTAGGATGTGGGTAGCAGAAGTTTGGACCATATCCAGTGTACAAAGGGCAGGGTGAAGAAAAGCAGTCGAGTACATTAGAGCGTTCGGGTCTCTTGGTAATTAAGTCGCAGGAGGGGGCTTCAGGAGCTGAAAGGCTTAAGCAGAAAAGGAGACAGACCTTGAAAGGAGGTAATGTTAGTGGGCTGCTGACTTGTACTTAAAGGGATAAATTGGTAAGGTCTCTTTGTTCATTTCAGAGAGCTGTAGGCCCACACATTCATTCCTAGACCCCTCTCAATGTTAAATTATTAGCTTTATACTGTTTAAAATAAAACATTCACCTGGTATTTTTATGAGTCACCATTATGGAATTAGCTTTGCTGTGGGCCTGGTTTGAAAGACCATTTTCTTTTGATGGAAGAAGTGTATTATAGCGAAAATAACTATTATTAATTCATTCAGGATACCTTTGATTCTGACAAGCTGCTACTCAAGAGCATCTAGATCAGAATGTGAACGGATTACTGTTCTCTGGTAGCTCATTAGTCTATTAATAATGTAGTGCTGTGTATCTAAAGAACAAGTCAAAATTAATATTTTGTTTAATATTGGTTTTGATAATTCTATTGACTTATGGGGAGAAGGCAGGAACGGGGTACTGATTGATAGTGATCAGCCATGATCGCATTGAATGGCGGTGCTGGCTCGAAGGGCTGAATGGCCTACTCCTGCACCTATTGTCTATTGTCTATTGTCTATTGTCTATTGTCTATTGTCTATTGTCTATTGTCTATTCACTTCAGGGCCATACAGTGGCACAGCTGGTAGAGCTGCTGCCTCACAGTGCCACAGACCTGGGTTCCATGCAACCTCGGTCGTTATCTGTGTGGAGTTTGCACGTCCTCCCTGTGTGGGTTTCTTCCGGGTGCTCCAGTTTCTCAAAGACATGCAGGTTCTAGGTTAATTGGCCTCTGTAAAACTAAAAATTGTGCCTGATGTGTAGAGAGTGGATGAGTAAATGGGATAACTAGTGATAGAACTAGTGTGAATGGGTGATCAATGGTTGGCGTGGGCTAGGTGGGCTGAAGGGCCTATTTCCAGGCTGTATCTCAAGCAAACTCAAGAAAAACTAAATGTAATAATAATAATAATAATGCATTACATTTATATAGCGCTTTTCTAAACACTCAAAGACGCTTTACAGGGTTTACTAAAACATAGAAAATAAAATAAATAGATAAATAAGTAAACGAACAGAAAAGGAAAAAGAAGGTGAGGTGACGGTCAGTGGTTGAAGGCAGTGCTGAACAGGTGAGACTTCAATGATGTTTTGAATGTGGTGAGTGAGGAGGAGTCCCTGACGGTTTGGGGTAGTGAGTTCCAGAGTGTGGGAGCAGCGATGGAGAAAGCCCTGTCCCCCCAGGATCTGAGTTTGGTCCGGATGGGGGGGGGGGGGGGACAGGAGGTTAGCAGCAGCAGAGCGGAGGGTACGGGTTGGAGTGTGTCTGTGGAGGAGGTCAGTCAGGTAGGATGGGGCCAGGTTATGGAGGGCTTTGTAGGTCATGAGGAGGATTTTGTACTGGATTCTCTGGGGGATGGGGGATGGGGAGCCAGTGGAGCTTGTAAAGGACGGGGGTGATATGGTCACGGATCGGGGAGTGGGTGAGTAGACGGGCAGCGGAGTTCTGGATGTATTGGAGTTTATTGAATGTAGAAACAAGGAACTGCAGATGCTGGTTTACAAAATAAACACAAAGTGCTAGTGTAACTCAGCAAGTCGGATGGCATCTCTGGAGAACATGAATAGGTGACGAAAGAGTCCGAAAGAGTGAACCAGCATTTGCAGTTCCTTGTTATTATAGCATTTACTCTCCATGACAAGTATCACTGATTCATATTGAATTTGGAAATGTTGTGCTTTATTGAATGGACGCTCTTGTATCATTATTGATATAGGATGTGATCTTGTCAGGTTTTGAGCCTTTCCCTGTTTTTAAATTGAGAGCAATTTGTGATTGATATTCTCATGACTTATTCATGTTGCTCCAATGGTCGAGTAACAGTCTGTTGATCAATGTAACTATTATCCTGATAATGATGGAATTCAGGAAAACTCCAACTTCTACTCCACACAGCCCATGTTGGCTCACAAAATTTTAATTAGGCTATTACATGAAATCGTTTGACCACAATTTCTTCTTTTCTTTTTTTAAAAATTTTAAATTTTTATTTTTGAAAAGCATATGTACAGATGGAAATAAAAGACAAATTTGTTACAAAGTTCTTACATAGCTTCAATTTTTAAATTTTTAAAGAGAGAAAATAAAAATAAAGAAAAATGAAAAAAAAGAAGAAAAAAAAGAGTTATAACTATAAAAATTAAAGGGGGTAGATCCGGGAGACAATAACCACAGTTGTACATCCAACCCTAAACTCAAGTTTCAACTTTTAATTTTAAGACTGCAAGTGGTACATACAAAGAAAACCACAGGGAAAATGCTCAAACCACATGGAGATACGAGGATCTTCAGATGCTGGAATCTTGAGCAAAACACGTAGTACTGGAAGAGCTCAACAGGTCAGGCAGCATCAGGGGAGGAAATGGACAGATGACGTTTCCGGTCGGGACCCTTCTTCAGACTGATTAACAGCTGATGTTTTGGGTCGGGACCCTTCTTCAGACTGATTGACTGGTGACATTTCAGGTCAGGATCCTTCTACAGATTAAATCAAACCGTGTAGACAGCACCCAAAGGCAGGATTGAAATGGAGCTGTGTGGAGGTGCCAGTATGTTGCCATACTATAATTGCTTATGAAAATATTTTATATTATTTTAAAAGCTGAAGATTTTTTTCATATATATTAAAATGAATGTTACTCTATACAAATTGGAATCTATGAAGAACAGAAAGGCAGTTAAAAAACAGTTGTGTTTAGCACACCGTTAAAAACTCATTTACTGTGGTGGTCTAAATTGCACCATTCTCCGGGTTTTAACAGTTTATAAATACTTGAAATTCTTGACAGTTCACTGATATTCTGCAGATTTTAGCAAAGAAGGCTGTTGAATTACATTAACCCACGGAGGAGGAGTGAATTACTGACAGCAGCATCGGGATTATCACGTTTAATTGAAACCGTTTGTTCCCCAGAAGTTGCTGTCAGCATTTGTCTAAAATAGCATTCAAAGCTGTTGGTCACATGCTGATCCAATCTAAAGACCAGTGCTTTAGCGAAGAGTGGGAGAAATCATAGCAGTGGTCAATCAGCCTGGGGAATGGTCCCGACCCGAAACCTCACCCATCCATGTTCTCCAGAGAAGCTGCCTGACCCGCTGGGTTCCTCCGGCACTTTTTGTCCTATTCTCTTAGCTGTGGTTGTTCACTACAAATAGCTAAATCAGAGCGAAAGCGTGTACACACCTAGACATGGGTGATTAATTTGATGAAGATACAACTGCACAGAAAGTACAACAATTTGCCAACTGGAGGAGCAGCACCTCATATTCCGTTTGCATAGCTTGCAACCCGATGGTATGAACATTGAATTCTCCAATTTTACAACCCCCCCGGCCATGCCTTTCTCCCCGCCCTTTGTGCCCCACCCTGCTGCGCATCCATTTCTTCCACTATCTCGCATCTCGCATCCCCTCTGCCCTTTCTCACCCCCTCCCCATCACTTCCCCGTATCCCTCCCTCTGGCTTCACATTTCACTCTCTTCTCTCCTTATCTCACACTCTTTTGTCTCTTCTTCAACACCAGCAATTGTCCACCCATATGTCAATGAAAACCTCCCTCAACTCTATCCACCTATCACTTGTCTGTATCCATCTGTCTGAAGAATGGTCTCGACCCGAAATGTCAACCATTCTTTCTAGGCAGGGATGCTGCCTGTCTGACTGAGTTACTCCAGTATTTGTGACTACGATTTAAACTAACATCTGCGATTCCTTCCTCCACCTATCACTTGCCAGGCCTTGCCTCACCCTCACCTCTTCTCCAGCTTTCTTCCCCATTTTATAATCAGTCTGAAGATGGGTTCTGACCAAAACGTCACCTATCCATGTTCTCCAGAGGTGCTGCCCGACCTGCTGAGTTACTCTAGCACTTTGGGTGTGTTTTTTTATTGTAAACCAGCATCTGCACTTCCTTGTGTCTCCAATGTGTAAAGGGTACCATTCTGGTCAGGGAAAATTAACTGGAGACCTGTTATCTTTATCTCCAACAAACTCTGAAAACACTGCAAAACTAATGATATCATTAACCAACCTCCGTTCCATTTACAACATCTGCACTTCACTCCACCTCGGCAAGGCCAGCAGCATAATCAAGGACCAGTCTCACCCCGGTTACTCCCTCTTCACCCCTCTCCCCTCAGGCAAGAGTAACAGAAGTTTGAAAACGCTCATCTCCAGAATCAGGGACAGTTTCTTCCCGGCTATTATCAGGCGACTGAACTGTCCTCCCACCAACTAGAGAGAGGTCCAGACCTCCTGTCTACCCCTTTGGAGATGTGTGAACTATCTTTAATTGGGCTTCACTACACTTTATCTTATACTCAACGTTATTCCCTTTATCCGGTATCTGTACACTGTGGATGGCTTGATTATAATAATGTAGAGTCTTTTCGCTGACTGGATAGCACGCAAAAAATAAATGATATATATATATATATATATATATATATACATATATATATACACACACACGCACGCACACACATATATATATATATAGTTTTTTTTGTCTATTATTGTTTACAGAGTTCGCTTAAATCTCCTTCACCCTTCCAGGAAGAGCATTGCAAATCAAAGCAACCGCTTGTGCTAAGAACAATATCCCTTCATCTTCCTCTTGGTCTTTGGCCAGTTATCTTAAATCTTTGCATGTATGAAACCGCACGTCTCTGGAGTATCAGATTTTGTGCATATGGAAACCAGCCCAGCGTTCAGCTTACTATGCATCACAGATTCTGAGCACCACCTTCATTGAAACAATTTGCATATATTTAGTTGCATTCCATGTTGTGTGCTGCTAAGTATTATCTTTTGGAGATACAAGGAATTGCAGATAGAGTCATACAGTGTGGAAACACGCCCTTTGGCCAAACTTGCCCACACCGACCAGTGTGCCCCATCTACACGAGTCCAACCTGCCTGCTTTTGGTTCATATTCCTCTTGAGCATAATGCAAAGTGCTGGAGGAATTCTGGGTCCGGCAGCATCTCTGGAGGGAATGGATAGGTGAAGTTGGAGTTGAGACCCTTCCTTCAGACTACCCAGGAGATGGTTTGACCATGGGCTCATGGTCAAGGGGTAGTTACGGGGATGTGACCGAGAGCTGGTGCCTGGCCCCAGAGTGATAGAGGCCAGCCTGCCAGACTACAACCTTGTCCCTTGTCGGCGAACCAGAAACATCACTTTTCCAGTTCCTCCACAGATGCAGCCTGACTTGTTGAGTTACTCCAGCACTTTGTGTTTTGCACAAGGATTGTCTGTTGGTTATTTGAAGTATTAATTTGGCTTTTTTTACAATTTCTGTTGTGGCTATGTTAAAATGTTGAGACGGGACTCTGATCTTGGTTTTGTTGAAAGTGTTTTCTGAAGATTTATGTGGTAAAAATAAAAGAGCCTCTATCCAAATTTTTCGAAGAAAAATGTTGAAGCTCTGAGATGATTTAAGTTTCCTCTCACCAAGTTCAAGTCCCAATTCTGAGTAACACCCATTGATACAAAGTTCTGGAGTAACCGAGCAAGTCAGGCAGCATCTCAGGAAGACATGGATAGGTGGCATCTCAGGTTGGAGCCCTTCTTCAGGCGGAACAGATGAAAGAACGTAGACTGTTGGTTGAATACAGTTGAGAGCATTGAAAACACGATTCAGGGACATTTTCATCCCAGCTGTTATGAGGCAACAGAACCATCCTCATAGTGCGTTCCTGACCTCCCATCTACCTCATTGGAGACCTTTGAACTATCTTTAATCAGGTTACATCGAACTCTATGCACTAAATATTGCACCTTTTATCCTTTATCTGTATACTGTGGATAGCTTGTTTGTGATCATGTATTGTCTTTTCTTCGACTGGATAGCACACAACCAAAAGCTTTTCACTGTACCTCGGTATACGTGGCAATAATAAACTAAACTAATCAATGATATGATAGGCGATGTTGTTCCCATTTGCAAGAGCACTAGAAGTGTGTATGAAGGAACCGCTGATGCTAGTTTAAACCGAAGATAGACACAAAATGCTGGAGTAATTCAGCGGGTCAGGCAGCATCTCTGGAGAGAAGGAATGGGTGATGTTTCGGGTCTAGACCCTTCTTCAGAGTGTGAGATTTTTTGTTTGCTTTTATATGTATGTGTATGTGTGTGCGCGAGAGATTGAGACCACCAGGTGGCACTGCACGATGGCAGCCTCGCCAACGGTCTGTCTCATCCTTTTCTTCTTTTGTTATTTTTAGTCTGTTGTTAAATGTCTGCTTTTGTGTATCTTTAGTATTGTATTATGTGGGGGGTGGGGGAAACTTTTTTAATCTATTTCCTCGACGGAGATGTGACTTTTTCCGTATGGTATCTCCGTCCGCACTGCGGCCTAACATGGTGGAGCTGGCGGTCCTTTAGCTGGGGATCAACCTTTGGGAGCTGCAACCGTGGGAGCCTGCGGACTTAACATCGTAGAACTTTCTTTGGGAGCTCCAAGCCGTAGGAGCTTTGATCACCCTGACGCGGGAGCTTCGATCGCCGGCTGTGAGAGCTTCGACCGCCCCGACTGCGGATGGTTCGACTGCCCCGACCGCGGGAGAAAAGGAGGGAAGAAGATAATACCTTATTGCCTTCCATCATAGTGCACTGTGGAGGATGTTTATGTCAATTTTTATGTAGTTGCGGGTCTTGTTGCTTTTTTGGTATGACTGTATGGGAAATCAAATTCCTTGCATGTTTTTACCTACTTGGCTAATAAATTAATTACAATACAATACAACACAAGAAGGGTCTTGACCCGAAACGTCACCCATTCCTTCTCTCCAGAGATGCTGTCTGTCCCGCTGAGATACACCAGCATTTTGTGCTTATCTGCAAGAGCACTAGGTTGAAAATGACTAGTCTTATGGAGCTCCAATTCTTTGGTCTTCATTTATGATGCTCTGTGTCATTCTAAAGGTCGTCTTCGTGGTCGTTCTGTTCATCCCTTTCTTGAATATCTTGGATCGGAATGGCTTGCACAAGTAAATGTAAATTATGGGGTCCAGGCAGGTGTTTGAGGCACACAGCCAGAGCCCTGTCTCTTTTATATAGTACAAGGCGTTCTCGGTCCAGCAGTCCCTCACTTTGCCCATCTGGCTGAACGTGTAAGGCAGCCTGACAAAATGGTAGAGCGCAAAGCAGGTGAAAAAGACCAGCACAATGAGGAACACCTTGCCTTTGGTCTTTCTCTGGCCTTTGCCATCTTTACTTTTGGACCTTACGTAAGACTCGTAGACCTTCCTGGATATTACGGTGTACAGCCCTACCAGAATGATGCACACCACCCAGTAGATGATCTGATTGATGTAATTTACAATGGCATGCCACCTTAATCCAGCAGGACCCTTCAGATTGGCACACTTCCTCACCAGATCCGGCGTGGGCTCTTTATTTGACAAGATCGTGTTGGGAAGGGCTAGAAGAAACATGGTGGCCCACACGACGACAGATAGCAACTTGCTGGACCGGGTCTTACTAATGCACGATTTCCCAAAGGGCCTGGTGATCTTGTAGAAGCGGTCAAAGCTGATGAGGCCCAGGAAAATGATGCTGACGTACATGGTGAAGTAGAACGCCACGGCCGAAAAGCAACACACGAACCAACGGACCCGCCACGGAGCCAGCCTGGTATCGCTGAGGATCTTCAAGGGGAACGTCAGAGTCATGACCAAGTCTGCAGCCATGATGTTCTTCAGGAAAACGGTGAAGGGAGAGTTGCTCGGGATCTGTGAGAATATTCTGATCGCCAGGCCGTTTAGGACGATACTGATGATGAAGAGGACCGTGTAGAGAACAGGGAACACCACCTGGGTGACCCGTGTATTCCGTACACACTTCCCTGGTGAGGACGTACTCAGGTTGGAGTTGAAATGGGAGCTGTTCATGTTGGAAGGACCAAGGGTAACAGTCATTTTTATTTATGCTGGAAAACAAATAGCGAAAAGTTACTTCTCTGTAGTTCTTGATAGTGTAATCGTTGCATTAAAAAAATAGCCATATTGGATGGAATTTTGTGTTTCACCTGTACCTTCAATTCCAAAATGAAACAACTTGTAGAACAGTGATGTTTCTCAAACAAATCGGTTTATTCTAGGAAACACTGAGAGAAACCTAAGAGTTTCGAGGATTCACAGCACCCACAGGATTTTTATATTCTCATGACACAATGGTTGCATGTGGATTCTACATTTTTGAAATAATTCATCATTAATCAATTTCTACATATCGTCTCATCATTCATTGTCTTTCCTCAGAGATATCTTTAACTTTATGTTCCCTGTTATTTAGTAAACCACTCTCCCATTGTATATCAAATGGGTGCAATAAAAGTCACTAATCCCTGATGAGTTTTATTGCCCTCAGCCGAGTTTACAACCCACATGTTAATTTTAACTGAACTAGCCATGCTGTGAAACTTGACACATCTATTTATTGCCTCAGGAACATTGTTAAGTTCCCAATGACGTACATTTTTCCCATCATGCTTCCTCAGTATGTAAGCTCATTGGTTAAACATGTTACAAACTTTAACATTTTCAAAATTTCTGACATCATCACATAATTCCTAATTTGAGGTAGGACGACCTTGCTATTGAGGCAGTGCAGCGAAGGTTCAGGAGGTTAATCCCTGGGTTGGAGGGACTGTCATATGAGGAAAGATTGGAAAGACTAGGCTTGTATTCACTGGAGTTTAGAAAGATGAGAGGGGATCTTATAGAGATGTATAAAATTATAAAAGGACTAGACAAGCTAGATGCAGGAAAAATGTTCCCAATGTTGGGGCAGTCCAGAACTAGGGGACACAGTCTAAGAATAAAGGGGAGGCCATTTAAAACTGAGGTGAGAAGAAACTTTTTCACCCAGAGAGTTGTGAATTTGTGGATTTCTCTGCCACAGAAGGCAGTGGATGCCAAATCACTGGATGAATTTAAAAGAGAGTGTGGCGACTCCTGAGAGTTAGGCCACTCCTTGGCCGAACCCTCGGCACTGAGACTGACAGGGTCTGGGCACTGAGACTGACGGGGTCTGTGCACTGCCCAGCCCACGGGGTTTCTCCAGCAGGGGTTGTGGAGAGAGAGGAGAGTGAACACGTGTGCTGGCAGCTTGCTGTGTTAATGAAGCATTCCGACTGGACTAACCTGGAGTCTAGCCTTATTTCGGGCTGAACCAATCGCTCCCGCTACATTAGTGTAAGAAAATAACTGCAGATGCTGGTACAAACCGAAGGTATTTATTCACAAAATGCTGGAGTAACTCAGCAGGTCAGGCAGCATCTCAGGAGAGAAGGAATGGGTGACGTTTCGGGTCGAAGGGTCTTGACCCGAAACGTCACCCATTCCTTCTCTCCTGAGATGCTGCCTGATGTGCTGAGTTGCTCCAGCAATTTGTGAATAAATAGCTCCCGCTACATCGGTGACCCCGACGCTCCAAATTCGTCATTTTGGAGCACAACATGCAAGACGGCAACCAGCTCCCCGCTGCTCTGGGTGACCCGGCCCAGCTGAACGTGGTCGCCCTGTAGCTACCGACCTTCTGCACCTCCCAGCCGCACGTACGGTTTCAGCAGGCTGAGGCCCAGTTCCACGTCCACGGGATCACGGGCTTATTTCGGGCTGAACCGATCGCTCCCGCTACAAGAGTTAGATAGAGCTCTAGGGGCTAGTGGAATCACGGGATATGGGGAGAAGGCAGACACAGGATACTGATTGTGGATGATCAGCCATGATCACAATGAATGGCGGTCGGTGCTGGCTCGAAGGCCCAATGGCCTCCTCCTGCAAGTATTTTCTATGTTCCTATGTAAAATGCTGGAGTAACTCAGTGGGTCAGTGGATCAGGCAGCATCTCTGGAGAACATGGATAGGTGATGTTTTGGGTCAGGACTCTTCTTCAGGCTGGGTCAACCTCTCCTAATTCAAGCTCTCCAGTTCCACTCAACCCTTGTCAATCTGTGCAGTTTCCAGCTTAAACATATCCTTCCTATAGTTTGGTGACCAGAAATGCAGACAATATTCCAGCTACAGTCTCCAACGTTTTGTTACAGCTGTAAGTAGCTGTCCCACTACTTCGCAATAGTGCCTTCTCTCCAGTATGTTGAACAACTATGAAATTCCTTCTTAACTGTTTCCAAAAGGAGGGGAACAAATACATTAGGTTATCATTTCCGGCCAGGATCCTTCTTCAGATTGATTGTAGTGGAGGAGGGAAAGCTGGAAGAGAGGTGGGGGCAGGACAAAGCCTGGCAAGTGATAGGTGGATACAGGTGGGGAGGGGAGGGGTTGGATTGGCAGATGGTTAGACAAGGCTAGAGATGAGAAGACAAAAAATACATGATAAGGAATCACATTTCGCATCTAGCCTCTCACAATTTTTGTCTTTTCATCTCTGGCCTTTGTTTGATCATCTGCCAATCACCCCCCCCCCCCTCACCTGTATCCACCTATCACTTGCCAAACTATGAGCCGCCCCTCCCCTCTTTCAGTTTTCTCCCATCCAACTTAAATCAGTCTGGATAAGGGTCCCGATCTGCACCATCACCTATCCATGTTGCCCAGAGCGGCTGTCTGAGTGACTTTGCCCCTCTTTTGTAAATCAGCATCTGCAGTTACTTGCTTCTCCATGTAGCTGAACTCTCTCGACCCTGGTACTATGTATCGAGCTCTCTGCATCCTCCATGGGATTCCCTAAAGTGAGATGCCCACATTACTAATAGAACCTAAACAGTAATAAAAGGGAGACAGTGCTGTAAATACTCAGCAGGTCAGACCGCATCAATGGTGAGAGAAGTGGAATTAATATTTCAGGTTGAAGACCCTTTCGTTATGAATGTTTCCAGCATTTTCTGTTTTTATTTCAGACTTCCAGCATTGGCAGATATAAACATATACATTAAACTTATATCTGAACTATGTGCCATGGATGCATCATTTCCTTTTTTAACTCAACTAATAAAGTAAAGAATTCCACAGGTGTTTGTAACAGCCTTCTCAATTTGGCCCAACGGTCTATGTACAAAAGTTCTCGTGCTCTCTGCTCTTTCATCAACTTTAACATTTTACTGTTTGGTCTCTTACAATGTGGAAGGTGTGGGGAGGGTGCAGCGCAGGTTTACCAGAATGCTGCCAGGATTAGAGGGGACGAGCTACAAGAAAGCGTTGGATAAATTTTTATTTTATTTTCTCTATAATGCCGGTGGTTGAGGGGAGACTAGAGTGGACAGTCAGAACCCCCCCCCCCCCCCAGGGTAGAAATGTCCCTGACTACCAGGCATAGCTTAATGGAGAGAGGGGAAAAGTTTAAAGAAAACGTGCTAGGCAGATTGTTTTAACAGAGAGCGATGGGCGCCTGGAACGCACTGCCAGGGATGATGGTGGAGCCATTTACAATAGTGGCATTTGAGAGGCTTTTAGATAGGAACATGAATATGCTCGAAATGGACGGATATTGATCATGTGCAGGCAGAGGAGATTAATATAACTTGGCATCATGTTCGGCAGGGACATTGTCAAAAGGCCTGTTCCTGTGCTGTACTTTTATATTTCTAAGTTCTCATGTTACTTTTACTCTTCTCACTGAAATGTCACATTAATGTTCAGCTGCCTCGTGTCTGACCATATTTCCAATCTGACAATATTCACTCAGTGTTTGTAGTTCCCTTCCTTGCAGTCTAGTCTCCCATTAGGCAAAAGGTACAGGAGTGTGAAAATGCATACCTCCAGATTCAGGGACAGTTTCTTCCCTGCTGTTATCAGGCAACTGAACCACCCTATCACCAACTAGAGAGCGATCCTGACCTCCCATCTACCTCATGGACACCCGCAGACTATCTTTAATTGGACTTTACTGGACTTTATCTTTCACTAAATGTTATTCCCTTCATCCTGTATCTGTACACTGTGGACAGCTTGAATGTAATCATGTAACTCAGCGGGTCAGGCAGCATCTTTGGAGAAGAGGAATAGGTGACGTTTTAGGTCAAAACTCTTTTTTCAGAATTGTAACCGTGCATAGTCTTTGACTGGATAGCATGCAATGAAGATGCTTTTCACTGTACCTCAGTACACGTTACAATAAACTAAACAAGTTACAATACTGTGCCATCTGTGAATTTGGGAATTACACCCAGTCCACCCACGACCATGAATGGGAATCAAATAAACTGTCACACTTGCCATGCCTCCAGACACTTGAGACTCTTTCTGAGCTGTTAGGAGTTACACCTGCATTTAATCTGCTCCCCTAATCTATCACTTGGTATAAATATCTGTGATCATCACCAATTGGGTGCCAACTAATTAGTTCTGCATT
This sequence comes from Rhinoraja longicauda, assembly GCF_053455715.1. Taxonomy (NCBI): domain Eukaryota; kingdom Metazoa; phylum Chordata; class Chondrichthyes; order Rajiformes; family Arhynchobatidae; genus Rhinoraja; species Rhinoraja longicauda. The sequence goes on from NC_135965.1 coordinate 19,317,295, forward strand.
CTGTTGGTTCGATAGCAGTTCTGAGTTCTGACGGTTCCGAGTTCTGTCGGTTCCGAGTTCTGTCGGTTCCGAGTTCTGTCGGTTCCGAGTTCTGTCGGTTCCGAGTTCTGTCGGTTCCGAGTTCTGTCGGTTCCAGGTGTATAGCTTTCAGTTCCATTTGCATTTGGATTTTGGGTTTTCTTCAGTACTTCTCGGTGAGCCTGCATTCGTGTCCTTTCTATTTCTGAGCCCACTGACATAAACAATTGCAGAGTGTTTGCCCTCAATATTTTATGCTGTAAACCTTCCAGAACTTGCTCACCACACTTTGTAAAGAATTTGCTGGTATTAGCACAACTATATTTGAATCTAAAACTCAATGTATGCACTGGAGTAACTCAACAGATCAAGGCAGTATCTGAGGAGCATTGCTTTGAAAATGTCACTTGTCAATTCCCTCCATAAATACTGCGTTACCAACTGAGTTCCTCCAGCACTTTGTGTTTTTGCTGAAGATTTTATCAACTCCAGTTCGTCGTGTCACTACATTTGAATCCATATCTCATCACTTTAAATTAACTGCACAATTAGAATCAAAAACCTTGTTTACATTTCCACTCGCTGAATAGTCTTTCCAGTAATTATAATAATACTGCTTATAGGTCTCTTTCTTTAAGACTAGAACATTTCCCTTGTTTTTCCTCTGTCCCCTGGCTTTAGATATCAGCCATGTAATGATGAATAAATTGTACTTACATCTCGAACAATAGATGGAGAGAACTTCTTGCGAGCTGTTTCAGTCTAAACCTCCGTGGCACCAAATGTATCTCCTGATTAGTTTGTATTCCTTATTTCACTCTGGTTTCCTGTTGGCAGCCGTAGTAATGCATTACATTAATTTTTAAGAATTTCCTCGAAATTCGTTGACCAAGTTTTGTTTATTGATGTATCGTTGCAGGACAAGTAAACAGTCACTCTTTGAAGCTCAGAGGAGATTTATCAAGTGAGCAGGTTGTCAGTGAATCCCGGTCAACCGATCCGTTCATGAAGTGATGATCAATGATTGATTTTTTTAAAGCGTGCAGCCACGCAACCTATTTTTCTTGAAACATTATTGGCTTCCCCACTAGAAAGACGAATGACCACTTCCGTGGCAGTGGTAGTGGCTGCATGCCTCTCGAATCTACATCCTTGGTTGTGAAATTGAAACTAGTCTGCTTTGCATAAAGAAGGGGAAGTTTACTTGTGGGAAATGGCTATCCTGGGGAAATACAGGCGAACCAGCACTCACAGTTTGGAAATCCTTGCAATTTTGTAAGTTTAGATATGAATACTTTTTTCTTTCATAGAAACATAGAAAAAAGGTGCATGAGTATGCCATTCAGCCCTTCAAGCCAAAACCGCCATTCAATACGATCATAGCTGATCATCCAAAATCAGTACCGTGTTCCTGCTTTCTCCCCATATCCCTTGATTCCATTAGCCCGAAGAGCTAAATCTAACTTGAAAACATCCAACGAATTGGCCTCCACTGCCTTCTGTGGCAGAGAATTCCACAAATTCACAACTATCTGGGTGAAAAAATGTTTTTCCTCATCTCAGTCCTAAATGGCCTACTCTTTATTCTTATTTCGTTAAAACTTGTCCACCTCTTCAAAGAGGTAGAAGACACTTCAGAATATTGAACGCCATTTGATGCCATAGAAAATCCTTAAGACAGGTAGACTGGTTGGTGCTGTGGAACTCAAATTGCACTTTTTAAAAATACAGTTATTATTTATCCTAATAAGATTTCAATGAGTTAAATCAATAATTTGGAGTGAATGATCTTCTCGTATTGAAGAGTCTTGTGCTACTTGTCCAAAAGAAAGCATATCATTGAAGAGAGACAAAAAGTGCTGGAGTAACTCAGTGGGTCAGGCAGGTTCTCTCGAGATAAGGACTAGGTGAAGTTTCGAGTTGAGACCTTTCTTCAAACTGAAACATCATCTATTTCATTTCTCCAGATAGGCTGCCTGATCCGCTGAGTTACTCCAGCAATTTTTGTCTAAGTTTGGTGTCAATGAGCATCTGCAGTTCCTACACAGAAAGGTATCATTGAGGTTTTTAGTTTTGGAGAAACAGCATTGAAACAGGCCCTTCAGCCCACAGAGGCCCTTCAGCCCAATGTATAAACCTGCATGTTATTTGGAGTGTGGGAGGAAACCGGAGCACCCGGAGAAAACTCACATGGTCACAGGGCGACAAACTGTGTTACAAACTCTGTACAGACAGCACCTGTAGTCAGGATCGAACCCGGGTCTCTGGCACAGTGAGGCAACAGCTCTACTGCTGCGCCACCCTGCCGCCACTGTTTACTTCTTCAACGAGGTAGAAGAAGGATATTAAAAACTCATTGTTGCCAGAGCACAAATCCACAAAAGACGTGACTGGTGTGTGTTCTGTAACTCAGATTGCACTTTTGTTGAATACCGTTAAGGCGGCACAGTGGCGAAGCAGTAGAGCTTCACAATCTGCAGAAGGTTCCCAAGCCGAACTGGTGTGTGAGGAGGTCGGCAGGGACTTTGTAGGCCGGCGGGCTTGTTTCCATGCTGTATCTTTGAGGAAGATGGTTAGAAAGAAGGAATGAGGGTGACATATTGGCACAGCTCGTAGAGCCGCTGCCTCACAGCGCCAGAGTCCCAGGGTCCCAGCATGTCTGTGTGGAGTTTGCACGTTCTCCCTGTGACTGAGTGCTTTTCCTCCATTGCCTCGGTTTCCTCCCACAACCCAAAAACGTGCAGGTTTGTAGGTTAATTGGCCTCTGTAAATTGCACCGAGTGTTTTGGGAATGGATGAGAAAGTAGGATAACATAGAACTAGTGTGAACGGGTGATCAATGGTTGGTGTAGACTCAGTGGGCTGAAGGCTCTGTTTCCAAGATGTATCTCAGATCTAATCTAAACTTTTTTTTTTTTTTTTTTTTTGTCATTGTCGTCGTTAAATGTACGTTTTGTTTTATTTTTAATTCTGTGTATGTAGGGGGGTGGTGGGGGGGTTGGGGGAAACCTTTTTTCAAATCTCCTCCTCAACGGAGATGCGACCTTTACCATGTCGTATCTCCGTTCGCGCTACGGCCTAACATCGTGGAGTCGGCGGCCTCCAGCTGGGATCGACCTCAAAGACTCCGGTCGCAGGGCCTGGACTTACCATCTCGGAGGCTTCGGCCGTGGGCCCTGCAGACCGCAACATCGGGAGTTCGCAGGTCCCTGGCTGGCGACCGGCTTTTGGGAGCTCCAGCCGTAGCAGCTTCGACCGCCCCGAAGCGCGAGGTACGATCGACCCGCCCGCAGGCCCTTCATCGCCCTGCGTGGCTCGGCCGTAGCACTTTCCATCGCCCGGTGGGGGCTCAGGACTTTCATCGGCCTGCTCGGCTCGGCTCGGCCCTGGGACTTTCCATCGCCCGGTGGGGGCTCAGGACTTTCATCGGCCTGCTCGGCTTGGCCCTGGGACTTTCCATCGCCCGGTGGGGGCTTCAAAAAGTTGGGAGCCTCGATCACCTCGTGGCACCACAGGAGAAGAATGAGGAGGAGATAAGACTTTGCCTTCCATCACAGTGAGGGTATGCCTAGAGCAATCACTGTGATGGCTGTTTTGTGTAAAAAATTATATCTGTGTGTCTTGTGCTTTTTGATGTCTACTGCCGGACCCTGACGTGAGAGGACGCTGGCGTTGTGTATTCGCCGCTTTTCCGTCAGGATAGTTTGTCTGTTTGTTTCTATGTTAATTGTTTTTGTAAAGCGCTTTGAGCATGCGATAAGGCGCTATATAAAATAAATGAATTATTATTATTATTATTAAACTAAACTTGCAATCCTCTTTGTACCTGAGCTGCAGCTAGAGCTGCATTACAGCACCAGTCAATCTTTATTTTTAAAGTATGCTTGCAGTTCCTTATTATAACAGTATAACAGAGCTTTATTTGTCATTCGGTACCGAAGTACCGAACGAAACTACATAGCAGTCATAGAAAAAAAGAACACAAGACACATAACCCCAACACAAACGTCCATCACAGTGACTCCAAACACCCCCTCACTGTGATGGAGGCAACAAAACTTCCACCCTCTTCCCCACGCCCACGGACAGACAGCTCGTCCCCGACCGACCCGCACAGTCCCCATAGACGAGCATGGGAGGACGAATTGAATCAATTTATAATGCAAGATATATGGGATGAAAGTTTACAACATATACATCAATGTTCATTGAATACTAGACATTCCTTAATACAATTTAAAATAATACATAGATTACATTATTCGAAGACGAAATTAAATAGGATTTTTCCTAGTATCTCTCCTATGTGTGATAAATGTCAATTTCAAGAAGCTAATTTAACTCATATTTTCGTAACTTGTATAAAAATGCAAAACTTCTGGTTGGAGATTTTTAAAATAGTTTCTAAAGTTATTAATAAAAAATTAGATATGGACCCAAAATTAATTATATTAGGATTATCAGAACATACTACAAATTTTACAGTAAGTCAGGTACATTTTCTTGATTACAGTCTAATAACTGCGAAAAAACTAATACTTAAATTTTGGAAAAAACCAATAACCCCCACAATTAAAATGTGGACTACGGAAATGACAGAGACCCTGCATTTGGAAAAAATAAGGTTTGCCTTAATCGACAAACCTGAGTTATTTTTAAAAATATGGTCTCCATTTATTGAATTTTTAGAAAAGTAAATGGGTTTGGCACAGGACTAAAATAAAAAATAAAAATTTAAATAAAAAGTTGAAACTTGAGTTGGGGGTTGGATGTACAGCTGTGGTTTTTGTCTCCCGGATCTACTCCCGTTAATTTTTATTGTTAGATCCTTTTTTTTTTTAACCCTCTTACTCTCTCTTCCCAAGTTTATAGTTTTATATTTTTATTTTTACTTTCTCTCTTCAAAAATTTAAAAATTGAAGCTATGTAAGAACTTTGTAACAAATGTGTTTTTTTTTTTTTATTTCGATTTGTACATATGCTTTTCAAAAAAAAAGAAAAGAAAAAAAAAAAAGAAAAAAAGAACACAAGACACATAACCCCAACACAAACGTCCATCACAGTGACTCCAAACACCCCCTCACTGTGATGGAGGCAACAAAACTTCCACCCTCTTCCCCACGCCCACGGACAGACAGCTCGTCCCCGACCGACCCGCACAGTCCCCACAAGGGGATGGAAGTCCCCGCGGCCGAATCGCACCGGGCGCTGAAACGTCTCGCGGCCGAGCCGGGCGATGAAAGGCCCCGCGACCAAGCCTTGCGCAGCTAAGTCCCGTGGCCGAGCCGCACCGGGCGATGTTAAGTCCCGCGGCCGAGCCGCACCAGCGATGAAAAGTCCCGCGGCCGAGCTGCACCGGACGATGTAAAGTCCCGCGGCCGAGCCGCACCGGGCGATGTTAAGTCCCGCGGCCGAGCTGCACCGGGCACTATTAAGTCCAGCGGCCAAGCCGCACCAGCGATGTAAAGTCCCGCAGCCGAGCCGCACCGGGCACTGTTAAGTCCAGCGGCCAAGCCGCACCGGGCGATGTAAAGTCCAGCGGCCGAGCCGCACCGGGCGATGTTAGGCCCCGCAGCCGAGCCGCACCCCGCGCCGTGAGGAAGAGAAAAGTTTCCCCCACCACCCCCCACCCACACCACCACCCCCCACCCACACCACCACCACCCCCCACACATACACAACCAAAAAAAAAATACAAAAACCATCCCAACACCGACACACAACAAAAAAAAAAGGAAAAAAGACGAACAGACTGCTAGCGAGCCGCTGCCGTTAGGCGCCGCCACTTCCGCTGGAGATTGCAAGGAGTTTTGGGGATCCTCATTTTGAGTACTTTGTGCAGTTTTGGTCTCCATACTGTTGGAATCAGTAAAGTGCAAATTCTCTAGATCCTGGGAATGTTGGGCTTATCCGAGCCACAGAGATTGTCCGTTACTCACTGGTCAGAGAATGGGAAGCCAATTAACCTACAAACCGACACATCTTTGGAATGTGGGAAGAATCTGGAGCACCCGGAGAAAACCCACACTGTCAGAGGGAGAACATACAAACTCTGTACAGACAGCACCTGTAGTTAGGATCAAACCCGGGTCTCAGGCGCTGTGAGCCAACAACTCTACCGGTGCGCCACTGTGCTGCCCTACCATTCTTATGGAAAAAAATGTTTAATATACATGTTTCTGAGACACGAGGGGGAATTTACAGAAACCAACTAACCCGTTAGTCTTAATTGGAAATGCAGGAACTGCAGATGCTGGTTTATTCCAGAGAAAGACACAAAGTGCTGAGGAACTCAGCAGATCACGCAGCATCTCTGGAGAAAAAGGAATGGGTGACGTTTTGGGTCGGAACCCTTCTTCAGATTCCCATATAATCTCTTTACCTTTGCGTTCCAACCCCATAAAAGCTTTTCCCTGTATCTCGGTACACATGACAATAAACTAAACTACAATGAAACCCAACATACCAATTACTTTGCAAAATGCTTGCTTGCAGTGCTTGCATTTTAATTTTCTCGCCGACTGAGTCAGCCCTCTCTGCTTCATCTGCTCTTATTTCTCGTGATTTAATGTACACCCTGCCTTTTCTATTTTTGCTTTTAATTTCCTAAGACATTCAGGGTCATATCATAGATACATAGACAATAGGTGCAGGAGTAGACCATTCGGCCCTTCGTGACAGCACCACCATTCAATGTGATCATGGCTGATTATCCACAATCAGTATCCCGTTCCTGCCTTCTCCCCATATCCCTTGATTCCGCGGACCTTAAGAGCTCTGTCTAACTCTTTTGAATGCATCCAGTGAATTGGCCTCCACTGCCTTCTGAGGCAGGGAATTCCACAAATTCACAACTCTCTGGGTGAAAAAGTTTTTTCCTCATCTCAGTTATAAATGACCTACCCCTTATTCTTAAACTGTGGCCCTGGTTCTGGACTCCCCCAACATCAGGAACATGTTTCCTGCACCTAGTGTGTCCAATCCCTTAATAATGTTTTTATGTTTCTATAAGATCCTCTCTCATCCTTCTAAATGCCAGTGTATACAAGCCCAGTTGCTCCATTCGTTCATCATAATGACAGTCACGCGATCCCGGGAATTAACCTCATGAACCTACGCTGCACTCCCTCAACAGCAAGAATGTCCTTCCTCAAATTTGGAGACCAAAACTGCACACAATAGTCCAGGTGTGGTCTCACCAGAGCCCTGAAAAACTGCAGAAGAATCTTTGCTCCTGTACTCAACTCCTCTCGCTATGAAGATCAACATGCCATTAGCTTACTTCACCGCCTGCTGTACCTGCATGTTTACTTTCAGTGACTGATGTACAAGGACACCCAGGTCTCATTGTACTTCCCCTTTTCCTAACCTGATACCGTTCAGATAATAATTTGCCTTCCTGTTCTTGCCACCAAAGTGGATAACCACACATTCATCCACATTACACTGCTTCTACCAAGCATCTGCCCACTCACACAGCCTGTCTAAGTCACCCTGCATCCTCATAGCATCCTCTTCACAGTTCACACTGCCATCCAGCTTTGTGTCATCTGTAAATTTGCTAATGTTACTTTTAATTCCTTCATCTAAATCTTTAATGCATATTGTAAATGGCTGCAGTCCCAGCACCGAGCCTTGCGGCACCCCACTAGTCACTGCCTGCCATTCTGAAAGGGACCCGTTAATCCCTACTCTTTGTTTCCTGTCTGCCAACCAATTTTCCATCCATGTCAGTACCCCACCCCACTACCATGTGCTCTAAATTTGCCCATTAATCTCCTGTGTGGGACCTTATCAAAGACTTTCTAAAGTCCAGGTACACTACATCCACTGGCTCTCCCTTGTCCATTTTATTTGTTACATCCTCAAAAAATTCCAGAAGATAGTCAATCATGATTTCCCCTTCGTAAATCCATGCTGAGATGGAATGATCCTGTTACTGTATCCAAATGCGCTGCTATTACATCTTTAGTAATCGACTCCAGCATCTTCCCCACCACCGATGTCGGGCTAACTGGTCTATAATTCCCTGCTTTCTCTCTCCCTCCTTTCTTAAAAAGTGGGATAACATTAGCTACCCACTAATCCATCTGTGGCAATGAATTCCATAGATTTACCACCCTCTGACTAAAGAAATGACTCCTCATCTCCATTTTGAAGGTACGTCCACTTATTTTAGGACAACACAGTGACACAGTTGTAGAGCTGCTGCCTCACAGTGCCAGACTACAGGTGTTGTCTACAGGTTCCTGACTACAGGTGTTGTCTGTGTGGAATTTGCGCATTCTACCTGTGACCGCGTGGGTTGCCTCCAGGTACTCCGGTTTCCTCCCACATTCCAAAGTCATGCAGGTTTGTAGGTTAATTGGCCTCTGTAAATTGCCCCTAATGGATAGGATGCAAAACTGGGATAACACAGAACTAGCATGAATCAAAGGTCGATGTGGACTCTGTGGTCTGAAGGGCCTGTATCCACACTGTATCTCTAAACTAAACTAAACATGCACACATTAAACATAGTCTCTTGCCCAGAGTAGGGGAATCAAGAGCCAGAGGGCATAGGTTTAAGGTAAAGGGGGAAAGATTTTATAGGAACCTGAAGGAAATGTTTTCACACAAAGGGTGGTTGTTGTTTGGAACCAAGCTGCTGGGGGAGGTAGTCGAGGCAAGGACTATCACAACATTTAAGAAGCAATTAGACAGATAGGACAGGTATAGTGGGGTATGGGCCAAATGCAGGCAAGTGGGACAAGTGTAAATGGGAAATGTTGGTCACTGTGGGCAAGTTGGGCTGAAGGGCCTGTTTCCACACTGTAGGACTCTATGACTAAAGGTGGGCAGGTGGGACTAGTGTGGATGGGGCATCTTGGCCAAATGGGCAACATAGGCTGAAGGGCCTGTTTCTGTGCTTTATGACTATGATATTGGTTTGTAATTGACTTCCGTAGGTTCAGTGGGCAAGGATCAAGCAGGATATTGTCATCAAATATATATTTGTAGCAGTTCATGGTTTCTTTTGACAAATTTTAGTAAAGTGGCTAATTTCAATTTCTTTTCTGCAGAGGAACTGAATCAATCAAAACGTATAAGATTATTAAGGGGTTGGACACGTTAGAGGCAGGAAACATGTTCCCAATGTTGGGGGAGTCCAGAACAAGGGGCCACAGTTTAAGAATAAGGGGTAGGCCATTTAGAACTGAAATGAGGAAAAACCTTTTCAGTCAGAGAGTTGTGAAACTGTGGAATTCTCTGCCTCAGAAGGCAGTGGAGGCCAATTCTCTGAATGCATTCAAGAGAGAGCTGGATAGAGCTCTTAAGGATAGCAGAGTCAGGGGGTATGGAGAGAAGGCAGGAACGGGGTACTGATTGAGAATGATCAGGCATGATCACATTGAATAGTGGTGCTGGCTTGAAGGGCCGAATGGCCTCCTCTTGCCCCTATAGTCTATTGTCATCTGACACTCATCACATATTTGTGTTTTGCACACCCTTCTTCAGACTGCTGTCTAATCTGAAGTGATATAATGGCATGAGATGAGTGTTGGAACTTGGTGAACTCAATGTGCCAGCAACCTCCTCACTGCATCACGGCGAACGCTCATTTTTCTCTGCCTTGTTAGGTTTACCGACTGAGGTTTTGTGAATGGATCAGTAGTTCTGAGTTTAGAGAATGGGCGGCCCAGTGGTACAGCAGTAAGGTTGCTGCCTCACTGCGCCGAAGACCCTGGTTTGATCCTGACCACGGGTGCTGTCTGTACGGAGTTTGCACGTTCTCTCTGTGACTGCGTGAGTTTTCTCCAGGTGCTCCGATTTCCTCCCACATTCCAAAGACGTGCAAAGAGGTTAATTGGCTTCTGTAAATTGTCCCTAGTGTGCAGGATAGAACTAGTGTAAGGGTGATCGCTGTTCGGTGCAGACTTGGTGGGCATGTTTCTACGTTGTATCTCTACAGTCAAAAAGGCAGCACAAGAGTATTTGATATACTTTTCATTTGATCTCTGTCTCCTCCTCACCCCCTCGACAATCCCAGTGTCCCTATCTTGCAGTAATCCCATGTCTAATAGCTGTAGATGCTGGTTTATACCAAAGAAAGCCACAAAGTGCTGGCGTAACTCAGCAGATCAGGCAGCATCTCTGGAGCACATGGATGGGTGACGTTTCGGGTCACTCTGAAAAAGGGTCCCAACCCGAAACGACACCTATCCATGTTCTCCAGCCATGCTGATCTGCTGAGTTGCACCACCACTTTCTCAATCCTACATCTTAAGGGCTTTACTGTGGAGCAGCGGTAAAGTTGCTGCCTTACTGCGCTTGCAGCGTCGGAGACCCAGGTTCCATCCCGACAACGGGTGCTGCCTGTATGGAGTTTGTATGTTCTCCCCTTGACTGCGTGGGTTTTTTCCAAGATTTTTGATTTCCTCCCACACTCTAAAGATGTACAGGTTGGTAGGTAAGTTGGCTTGATAAATGTCAAAATTGTCCCTAGTGTGTGTAGGACTGTGTTAATATGCTGGGATCGCTGGTCGGCGTGGATTCAGTGGGCCGAAGGGCCTGTTATCGCGCTGTATCTCTAAACTAAAACTAAACTACATATCTTGATGTTCAAAATAGATTTTCTTTTATTCATTCAAGAGATGTGAGTTTCACAGGGTGAACCAGACTCCATTCAGACAATGTAAGAAAATAACTGCAAATCGAAGGTTTGTTCACAAATTGCTGGGGTAACTCAGCAGGTCAGGCAGCATCTAAGGAGAGGAATGGGTGACGTTTCGGGTTGAGACCCTTCTTCAGACTGATGTCAGGGGGCGGGACGAAGGAAGGATATGGGTGGAGACAATCTCCATACAGACAACACCCATAGTCAGGATCGAACTTGAGTCTCTGGCACCACCCATATATTTGATTGATTGAATTGATTGAAAGATAGAGTGGAAGTCCATACAGCGTGTAGCCCATAGAGCTCAGAGGACTATCGGAACACAGCTACCAGCCTTGGAGGGCATCTACAATACACAATGCCTCAGAAAAGCCACCAGCATCCACAAAGACTCTTCACACCCCTGCAACAGTCTGTTCGAACTTCTACCATCGGGCAGACAATACAAGGTCTTCTACGCCCGCACCTCCAGACTCAGGAACAGCTTCATCCCCAGGGCCATAGCCGCTATGAACCGGTCCTGCTGAGCCGGATGGTCACATCGCACAGCGAACCGGCACAGATCTACTTGCACTTTATTCTGTTTTAAATCTGTTCTAATTTGTTTCATTGGGTTGTTTAAATTAATACTGACTAACTAATTAATATATTGCATCATATGGGAGGCGCATTCCCAATCTCGTTGTACCCCTGTACAATGACAATAAAGATATATTGTATTGTATTGTATTGTAAATAGGCCCTTTGGGCTCACTGAGTCCACACCAACCATTGGCACTGTAAGGCAGCAACTCTACCGCTGCGCCACCATGGGAGAGTCTAGACGCAGAGGACACAGCCTCAGAATAAAAGGACTTACCTTGAAAATGGAGATGAGGAATTTCTTTAACCAGAGGGTGGTGAATCTGTAGAATTCATTGCCACAGACGGCTGTGGAGGTCAGGTCATTGGGTATTTTAAAGGCGGTATGTTCTTGATTAGGAAAGGCATTAGGATTATAGGAAGAAGGCTGGACAATGGGGTTGAGAGGGTAAAATAGATGAGCCATGATTGAATGGTGGAGCAGACTCAGTGGCACGAATGGCCTAATTCTGCGGCTCTGTCTTGTGGTCTCACGGACACATTAGATCAAACTAGATTTGGAAGTTTCTTTCAGACAGCTGAGGGAGGTGTAGGGTGCCACAGCATCAGCAGTTCTTGATTCTCTAGGTTCTCTTTACCCCCTTTACTTCCTCCATTCTAGCTTCCTCATATGAGTGAGCACCACTTTTCATGTGGGTGTGCCAAACAAGATGATGCAACGTTGACAGTTCAGTATGTCCAAAGGACACAAAGTGCTGGAGTAGCTCAGCAGGTCGGGCAACATCTCTGGACAACATGGATAGGTGACACATTGGGTCATGACCCTTCTTCAGACTGAGTCTGAAAGAGGGTCTCGACCCGAAACATCACTTATCCATGTTCTCCAGAGATGCTACCCGACCTGCTGAGCTACTCCAGCACTTTGTGGGGTTTTTTTTGCAAACCAGCATCTGCAATTCCTTGTATGTCTAAGGTTGCTGGGTCCTCAGCTAGTTACATGGCAGTATTTTACAAAAAAATGAGAACTCTGTATAATTAGGTTTAAATTATCTTTAATTTTATTGTCTATATTGGATTAAAAATTACAGTAGATGTCAACAATCAATGTGTTTAGAAACATTTTTTTCTGAGTTAGGTTGCAGATATTAATGTATATGACGGAAGACCTTTTGTCCGAAATGCGTGGAGATGATATTAGTTACTGAGAGAAACAATGCAAGATGTTAATAGTAAATAATATTATTGCAGTTGTTTTAAGTTGTTCGAAGCCAACAGTGCAGATTTGTGGATTTTGAGGAGTCTTTGCAACCTCTCATGTTAACTTTTTTAAACCAGCACCTTTAGAACATGTGTCAGAAAGATCAGTCAGTGTAATCATATTTGATAATCACGTTACGAATGTCAGTAAGTGAGTCAGATTTTAAATGTGCTGACGACATTTGTGTACAATGTGTGCATTGTGTACAAAATCATGAGAGGAATAGATCGGGTGAACGCGCAGAGTCTCTTACCCAGAGTAGGAAAGTCAAGAACTAGGCGCCATAGGTTTAAGATGAGGGGGGTAAGATTTAATAGGAACTTGAGGGGTAACTTTTTCGCACAGAGAGTGGTGGGCGTATGGAACGAGCTGCCAGAGGAGATAGTTGAGGCAGGTAGTATCTTAATGTTTAAGAAACATTTGGACAAGTACATGGATACGTCAGGATTGGAAGGATATGACCCAAACACAGGTAGGAGGGACTCGTGTAGAAGGGCCATGTTGGTCGGCGTGGGCAAGTTGGGCCTTAGAGCTTGTTACCACGCTGTATGTCAATAAAGCTACAGATTTAGTTTGTGATTTGGAGAGCAATGTAATTTTTAAACAAATCTTCTACTGGAAATAAACATGCAAAGATCTGAGGGTGAAGAAGTTCCCTTTGTAAGGCCAGATCATTCATCAGATGGATTGTACTGTGGTATCTTAGAGATGCCTGTGATCAAATTGAGGTTTGAGATTTTACCACCAGCATTTGTGGCAAAGGCAGAGTGTACTTCAGTGTTGTTTCCGGAATTTGTGCCGTAGCAGTTGTGAGAGTATTTTTTGGATCTTGTGTGCATGCAACTCAATGTGCCGAATGGCCTAATTCTGCTCCATGTCTAAGGTCTTATTTAGTTTAGTTTAGTTTACAGATACAACATGGAACCAGGCCCTTCGGCCCACCAAGTCCACGCCGACCAGGGATCCCCGCACATTAACACTACCTACACACACGAGGGACAATTTACAATTTTACCGAAGCCAATTAACCGACAAACCTGTAGGTCTTTGGAGTGTGAGAGGAGACCGGCTCACCCGGAGAAAACCCAAGCAGGTCAAAGGGAGAACGTACAAACTCTGTACAGACAGCACCCGTAGTCAGGATCGAACCCGGGGCGCTGTAAGGCAGCAACTCTACTGGTGCACCACCATGCCCAGTAGATGTTTATGTATGTTTTGTGACCGTACAGTTTGTTTGCCTACAGCAAATAACTTTGCTTGTAACCTACTGTCAGATGTCAATTATTAGCACTTCTGTCTGATTCAGAAGATTGGGGTTTATTCTCCATTGTCTAACATAAACTTTCACTTCAGTGCTGTACTGCCAGAGGTGTCATGCTTCATAAGGGATGTTAAATCCAGAGCTAGGTGGATACATGTGTGGGACGTTTAAATGACCATGTTGTCCATCTCTCAGAGTATAGTACAGCAGAAGAATGTGTCCTTTGGCCCACAATGTCTGTGCCGAATATATTGTCAAGACAATCTTTATCTACCTGTACAGAATCCATATCCCTCCATTCCCTGCATGTCCATGTGGCACGGTGGCGCAGCGGTAAAGTTGCTGCATGACAGCGAATGCAGCGCCGGAGACTCAGGTTCGATCCTGACTACGAGCGCCGTCTGTACTGTAAGGGGTTTCTGCGCCGAGCTTTCGCCCGACCTAAGGTCCCCGTGCCTTGCTCTGATCCCTTGACCAGGCCGCGCACACTGGTTCCCCCTGAGTGGTTCGACCCACTCACCCCCTACGGTTCTAGACACTGGACTTAGATGCAGGAGGGTTTATAGTGCAGAAAAATTCAACCAGACCAGATTTGAAGACCAGGGTTTAAATGGAAAAGGCTTTTATTGAGCGCTTGGGACTATTGTCCATGAATACTTATACAGTTCTATAAGACATATCTATAAGACACATAGCGAATTACATGAATACTTTTGACTATGAATCATAAAACGCACAGTTCTACAAGACATATACACGACTGTAAGATGGGGAACGTACGACACATCGCAAAATTGACCAACACATATTCCTTTACACACCCACGTTTATTCAAACCACCCTCCCCTCTACACTAAACTATGTCCAGGATATGCAGAATTGGGGTACATGCTCACCATGGGGCTATTACTGGGGTTACTGGCTGTTCGTGCTGCTTCTCCGCTGCTTTCCGTGGGGGTCGTGCTTGTCCCCTGAGTTTCTTCCTTCCGTTACTTGCGTTCCTTGCAGGTTTTCTTGCAGTATTTCTTCTCGAGTTGCATGCCGGTTCCTCTCTCTTGCACTTCGCTTCTTCTTGCCTGTCTTTTCTTCCTCCTGCATCCGTTTGACTTGCTTCCTTGCATCCAGTTTTTCTTGCGTATTTCTTCTTGAGTTTAAAACCCAAAAGTCGTGGCCAGTTATACTATTCTGACCCGTCCTATCTCCCGCCAGATCTTGGAATCTCTTTGTTTAAAAGATATGTATGAGTTTTCTCTCTGATCTGCGCTTATGTCCGGGGGTACCGGGGATGGCCAGATGGTGTTAATTGGTATTTCGTTGCGAGGTGATGGGTTTAACTGGTTTCCCATCACCTACCAGGTAGTTTTCTATGGGCTATTGTGCCCCCTTAACGAGATTAACTGTGTAGGTCGGCTTGGGGCATTGTGAGTATGCTGATGTCAGCGCCCCAGTGTCTGGACTTCGACCTGGTTTCGCAGGCTTCTGCATGGCCAATACCCATCCATTGTTCTGGCCGTTGCTTTGCAGAAACCTAGAGACTGGGCTGTAAGGTTTTTGCTCTTGTGGCTGGTCACGAGGTCCTGCGGCCATCTTAGGACCCACGGATTGTGACATCCCCTGGTAAACTGACCGCAGCCTTTCTCCGCTATCAGCCCCAGTCTCCCGTTTAAAATGTCCAAACTGCAGCTCTTTGGTTTGGTGTTGCTTTCAGAATGAGGGAAAACTTCTCAAATCTTACAGTACGGAGTTTGTACGTTCTCCCCGTGACCTGCGTGGGTTTTCTCCGAGATCTTCGGTTTCCTCCCACACTCCAAAGACGCACGGGTATGTAGATTAATTGACTGGGTAAATGTAAAAATTATCCCTAGTGTGTGTAGGATAGTGTTAATGTGCGGGGATCGCTGGGCGGCGCGGACTCGGTGGGCCGAAGTGCCTGTTTCCGCGCTGTAGCTCTAAATCTTAAAAATCTAATCTATGCAAAAACCTCTTAACGACTACTATCATATCTGCCTCAACGGTCACCCCTGGCAGCACATTCCAGGCACTCACCACTCTCTGTATAAAAAAAAGGTTGCCCTGCCCATCTCCTTTAAACTTAACCCCACTCGTGCCAAAGCCATGCCTTCTAGTATTTGATTTTTCCATCCTGTGGAAGAAACGTTCTGACTTTCTACACTATCTATGCCTCTCATTATTTTATACACTTCCATCAGGTCTCCCCGCAACCTCCGGCGATCCAGAGCAAATAATCCAAGTCTGTCCATCCTCTCCCTGAACCTAATGCCCCCTAATCTAGGCGACGTTCTGGTAAACCTTCTCTGCAACCTTTCTAAAGCCTCATCATCCTTTCTGCAATCCTGAAATTGTTAAGTAACAAGAATGATGGAATGAACATTTGGAATTAGTCAGAGTTCTGGGTGTTAGCATCTCGGATGAACTGTCCTGTGCCCAGCACGTAGATGTAATCACAAAAAGGTCGTGGCAGCACCTCTACGTAGATGTTTTAAGGGGTTCAGCATGTCAATGAATAGTCGTAACAAATCTGTATGGAAGCATTGTAGAAAGTAACCTGACTGATTGCATCATGGTCTGCTACAGCAATCCCAACACACAGGAGCACCAGAGAGCTACAGAGCGTGGTGGACTCAGCCCAGTTCATCAGAGCCACACCGCTCCCCACCAGCGAAAGCATCTCCACCAGGCGCTGCCTCAAGAAGGCATCATCTATTCTCATGATCCCCAGCATCTGGGTCATGCCCTCTTCTCACTGCTACCACTAGACTTTAGGGGCGCGGCATGAAAACATGCCATATGACCCGCCGAAACCGTGCCAAACAGCGATCACCCACACACTAGTTCTATCCTAAACACTAGGGACAATTTACATAAATCTACAAATCTGCATGTCTTTGGAGTGTGCTGGGAAACCGGTGCACCCGGAGAAAACCCACACGGTCACAGGCAGAAGGTACAAACTCCGTGCAGACAGCACCCGTAGTCAGGATTGAACCCGGGTCTCTGGCGCTGTAAGGCAGCAACTCTATCACTGTGCCACTGCGTCGCAGGAGGTACAGAACCATGAAGTCCCATGTTCTGGGACCGCTGCTATCCTGCAACCATCAGATTCTTGAACCGACCCACACAACCTATTCCTATCTCAGCAATGGAACACCACGGCCCACCTCTTGCACGACCATGGACTTGTTTTCTATCGTGTATTTTTGCACTAAGATCTTGTTTTCTTGCACAGCCTTTTTCTTGTCACTGCCTTGTGGAATTAATGTGCAATTTATTTTTAACTGTTTCTGTGTGCGGTCTGAGTCACTCTGCCTGTGATGCTGCTGCGAGCAAGATTTTCTTTTTTCTTTGAAACTAAACTCCACTTTAAATAAATGTGGCACAGTGGCGCAGCGGTACAGTTGCTGCCTCACAGAGCCAGAGACAGGGGTTCGACCTTTACTACGGGTGCCGTTCCCCCTGTGACTGCGTGGGTTTCCTCTGGGTGCTCTGGTTTCCTTCCACACTCCAAAGACATACAGGATTGTAGGTTAATTAGCTTCTGTAAATTGTCCCTAGTGTGTAGGATAGTGCTAGTGCACGGGGTGATCACCAGTTGGTGAAGATTCGGTGGGCCGAAGGACCTGTTTCCACGCTGTACCTCGAAAGTCTGTCTAAGTCTAATGTAAAGGCTTGTTGCGTTGACTTGTAATCTAGAGTGAAGTGTCTGTACTTGTGCGTACATTTTTCAGTGACTTTGGCAGTCTCTTTTTGCAGCATCTCAGCTTTTTGGACAGCATGTTCCTGAATGATCGACACAGAAAAAAGTAAATTAATGGATCGAGGCATGCATTTAACGCTATCATGCTGAGTGTAGTTTCCTTGATGTAGTACAGGGCAATTCTAACTGTGCACTTGAAGGCATCTCGGGTTTGGCTGAGTGTGTACGGGATCCTGGCAAAATGAAAGGGCACAAAACAGGTAAAGAACACAGCCAGCACAAGGAAAACATTAAGGTTGATTTTCTTCCTTTGATTTGAGCTGCCTCCTGTTTTCTGATAGGATTTATAAAGTTCCTTGCTTATCAGGGCATAGCAAACAACTATCACCACCAAGCTGGTCCAGAAGATGATCTGGCAGATGAAGTTCACCACTTCATGCCACTTCAAGCCCAGCTCGGTCTTGAGTAAGGAACACTTGCGTTCGCTTGTTGGCATGGCACTTCGCTTGTAGAGTAGCATGTTGGGCAAAACCAAGATAAATAAAGACAGCCATATGGACGCCGAGAGAATTTTGGCGGTTCTGGGTTTGCACGTTGCAGAACGGCCAAATGGCTTTGCCGCCTTCTGGTAACGGTCAGCGCTTATCAGTGCTAGGAATATGATGCTAATGTACATAGTCAGGTAGAAGATGACTGAACTAACCTGACAGACAAAGACTTGGAACGCTGACGTTCTGAACCGTGACTCAACGATAATCTTAAACAGGAAAGTCAGTATCATTAGTGCATCGGCCACGACGGTATTTTTAAGGTACACAATGAAGTTTGACTTGCTTGGTATGTCAAAGAACACCCAAATAGCCAGGCTGTTCATCAGAAGGCCAGCGATGAAAAGGATGGTGTAAAGTATGGAGAAAATCACTTGGCTATTCCTACGATCTGGGGCACACTTGTCTTCTGCCGTAGCGTTTGAATAGTTGAAGAAGCTTCCTGTCTCGTTCAGAGCCATCTCTATAAGAACAAATTTAAACAAGAAACTGAGAAGGATTTAAGCTTGTTGTGTTGTATTCAACTTACCAAGTATAAATAGTGACAGCTAAATGAGTTCCTCCAGCACTTTGTTTTTTTGCTCACAGTTCCAGCATCTACAGTCTCTCTTGTCTCCAGTTTAGTTTAGTTTAGTTTGTTGTCACGTGTACCGAGGTACAGTGAAAGGCTTTTGTTGCTTGCTAACCAGTCGGCAGAAAGACACTACATGATCACAATCGAGCCATTTACAGTGTATAGATACATGATGGGGGAATATAAACACAAAATGCTGGAGTAAAACAGCATCTGCAGTTCTTTCCTACACATGATAAGGGAATAATGTTTAGTGCAAGTTAAAGCCAGTAAAGTCCGATCAAAGGTAGTCCGAGGGTCACCAATGAGATAGATAGAAGTTCAGGACTGCACTCTAGTTGTGGTAGGATGATTCAGTTGCCTGCTCAGGGGGTATGCATTTTCACACTTCTACTTTTGCCCGCCACCACTCTCTCTGCTGCACAGCGCCTCTCCCATCAGGCAAGAGGTATAGAAGTGTGAAACGCATACCTCCTGATTCAGGGACAGTTTCTTCCCAGCTGTTATGATGTAAGTGAACCATCCTCACACCAGCTAGAGAGTGGCCCTGAATCTCCCATCTACCTCATTGGAGACCTTTGAACTGTCGTTAATCTTGTATCTGTATCTTGTAGTAAATGTTGCAGCCGTTATCTGTAACACTGTGGACAGCTTGATTGCAATCATGTACAGTCTTTTCTTTGATTGGATAGGATGAGGCAAAATGCTTTTCGCTGCTCCTTAGTACACGTGACAATAATAAACTAAACTAAACTAGCACAGATTTTTGGAACAGGATATGAGAGACGGCGTAGCGGTAGAGTTGCTGCCTTGCATCACCAGAGACCCGGGTTCGATCCTCACTACGGGTGGTTTCTGTACGGAGTTTGTACATTCTCCCTGTGACAGCGTGGACTTTCTCCGGGTGCTCCGGTTTCCTCGCACATTCTAAAGACGTTCAGATTTTACAGGTGAACGCTGGTCGGCGTGGATTCGATGGGCCACACTGTATCGCTAAAGTAAAGTCTAACTCACAAATATCTGTTTCATGAATAGGCTCCAGCTTACAATGCCATGTTAAAGATGGGGACAAAAATATAGCAGTTTGGTTTCATAATTCATATTTGGGTATTTGACTTGGAGTGAAGTGTATCCCTGCATCGATCTCATCCTTAACATACACTCCGCCAGCGGTGAAATTCATCATGAACTCAGTACGTTTTCTTTTCGCAATATGCAATTGTTTTAAGAAAACACAACTTTTTTCATGACCACAAAGTTTCTCCGTTCAAAATCACAGATTGTTCGATCTGACTTTCGATGAGGAAATTGCATAAATATAACCATTTTCCTCCCAAAGTCCCCGGTAAAAAGAGAAATAAAATAAAACCACTTCCACTCTGCTTGCAGTAACTTTAGACTTTACTCTGGACATACAACATAGAAACAGGTCCTTCGGTCCGCTGAGTCCACGCCGACTTGTAATCACCCCGTGCACTAGCCCTATCCTGCACACTAGGGACAATTTATAATTTACACAAGTCAATTAACCTACAAACCTGCACATCTTTGGAATGTGGGGGGAAACCAGAACACCCGGAGAAAACCCACGTCATCACAGGGGGAACGTACAAACTCCGTGCAGACAGCACCCGTAGTCAGCATTGAACCTGTGTTTCTGACACTGTAAGGCAGCGACTCTACCACTGGGCTACTGTGCCATCCCTAACAGTAACAGTATTATCAATAAAATTAACCCCTGGCATACGATGGAGATTTAAAATAAAACCAGAAAATGCGAGCAATACTTGGCAGGTCAGACAGCTTCTGGAGGAAGGAAAATAAAGCATATGCTTCAGGTTAAAGATGCTTCAACTGATATATGCAGTGTTGCAGTGCTAATGTTTAGGTGCCGGAGCTGTCACTGGTGCCGGGGCGGCGGCTGTTAAATTCCCCGCTGTTTATTTCGGCTTTTTTTTTACACAGTGGAGCTGGAGCGGTGCTCTGGTGAGCTTCGGCAGCTCTGCACCCTGGATATATGTTGTGAGGATGCATCACCATAGTAACTGCTATTGCTTCACCACTCCTTGCCTTTGTGTCTCTCTTCTGGTCAATCCTAGAAATTCTGATATCAATTTGCACGTTGATAATCCATCCATTAATCTCTCTTACCTTCTTTGCTGCTGCCTGCTGTTTCCACTGGATGAGATGGTTGTGGGTCTCAAATTGTCTTGCTTTATGCCAAGGCGAACAAATATCTGTTGAACATAATGTCTTCAGGAAACAGTCCCTATCATATCATATCATATATATACAGCCGGAAACAGGCCTTTTCGGCCCTCCAAGTCCTTGCCGCCCAGCGATCCCCGTACATTAACACAATCCTACACCCACTAGGGACAATTTTTACATTTACCCAGCCAATTAACCTACATACCTGTACGTCTTTGGAGTGTGGGAGGAAACCGAAGATCTCGGAGAAAACCCACGCAGGTCACGGGGAGAACGTACAAACTCCTTACAGTGCAGCACCCGTAGTCAGGATCGAACCTGAATCTCCAGCGCTGCATTCGCTGTAAAGCAGCAACTCTACCGCTGCGCTACCGTGCCGATGAATATTTTGTTGGTCTTTCAGAGAGGAAGCTCTAATCTGCCAAGTTGCAGACTTTGTCAGTAGTTCTGCTTTCCTGGCCTGGTTATGTAACACAGACAAAAGTTGAAGAGTCCTTTCCTTGTCTTGTATTTAATTTGAGAATTTGGCTCATTCATGAATGTGATGACAATTAATGTCATACAGCGTGAAAACTAGCCCTTCGGCCCAACTTGCCCACGCCGACCAACATGCCCCATCTACACTGGTCCCACCTGCTACATTTGGACCCTATACCTTTAAACTTGTGCCATGCATGCACCTGTCTAAATGCTTCTTAAATATTGTGATAATACCTGCCTCAACTACCTCCTCCGGCAGCTTGTTCCATACACCCTACCACCCTTTGTATAAAAATGTTGGCAGTCAGGATCCTATTAAATCTTTCTCTCCTTTCATCTTAAGCCTGTTCTCTTGCTCTCGATTCTCCTATTCTGGGCAAAAAAACTGTGCATTTACCTGATCTATTCCCCTCTCCATCTTGTGCACCTATGTCAGATCACCCCTCATCCTCCTGCACACCATGGATTAACGTCCTAGCCTGCTCAACCTCTCCCAATAGTTCAGGCCATCAAGTCCTGGCAACATTCTCAAAAATCTTCTCTGCAGCCTTTCCAGCATGACAACATCTCTCCTATAACATGGTGACCTGAACAATCAATATAGATCCCTCAATCATTAAAACAGCGTGTTAGGCCCATATTGCAAGCAAGATTTTCACTATATCTGTACCTCGCCGTTCTTGTGCATGTGACAATAAACTGCACTTGACTTGACTTGATATCACATTGCTGCTTCTCACAGCGTACCATCCACAGATTGCTGCTGTCTCGATGTTGAAATGGCTGTAACGCTTAAAGATACTTCCTTAGCTTTAAATCGCTTTGATAGTTCTTGATAACATTGCAGGAAATACTTATTTTCTTCTTCCTACTTTCTCGCACTTACGGCCATTGATAAAGGTCTTTCTGATACACACGGTATAACTAAAACCTTTCCTACCTATTCACGGTTTCTTCAATGAATACCACTGATAGGTGGGAATATTGGTTTATTAGCCAACTTCCTCTATGCTTCTATTTTATCTCTTGACTCCCACACTTCAGAGTCAACCACAGTGTTATGGTTCAAAAATGACCATAGATGTGTTTGCCTGTGAAAAGACAGCAGGATATTTGTGAACCATATGAATTTTATTTATAGTAATTTTTGTAGATTTATGGTCACAGTGCTGGCTTTTCATTCCGCATCGCCTTCCTTGTTTAGATTCCCTAGGTAGCAGTGTAGGATTTGTCTCTGCACTAATGATGCCACAAGAAAGCTACCATAAACTGTTGCATACGCTTTATATTTGGTAAAATGCTGAGGTTATCATTTGAGGTTTTATCATCTGTTTTATTTTTGAATATTCGAAGAAGAGGATTTTTTTCTGGATTGAATTGGTTGACCGATACAACATGGAAACAGGACCTTCGGCCCACTGAGTTCACGTCGACCATCGATCACCCATTCGCACCAGTTCTATGTTATCTCATTTTGGAATCCACTCCCTACACACCAGGGGTAATTTACAGTGGGCCAATTAACCTACAAACTTCCACTTAACCCTGGAGGCTACATGTTTACACCAATGGGGAATCTCATGCACTTCAGAGATGGCCTTACTAGGGCCAACTTCCATGCTGGATCTCTAAAGTCTAAATTAAAGTCTAAAATTCACCTTAATTGGTGAAAGGCTAATTCAGATGGCATCAGACAGTGTGGATGCTTCACTATGACAAGGGTTAAGATAAGGGCCTGTCCCACTGCGACGATTTTTAAGGCGACTGCCGGTGACTAGGCTATCGCCGCACGGTTGCCGGGGTGTCGCGGGCATTGTCGTGAGGCATCTCCAATGAGTCGTAGCTTTTTTCGGGTTGCCGCGGAAATTTCTCCTTGCTCGAAAATGTTCGGCGACAGCTGGCTTGAGAAAACACAACTTTTTTCATGACCACAAAGTTTCTCCGTTCAAAATCACAGATTGTTCGACCTGATTTTCAATGAGGAAATTGCATAAATATAACCATTTTCCTCCCAAAGTCCCCGGTAAAAAGAGAAATAAAATAAAACCACTTCCACTCTGCTTGCAGTAACTTTAGACTTTACTCTGGACATACAACATAGAAACAGGTCCTTCGGTCCGCTGAGTCCACGCCGACTAGTAATCACCCCGTGCACTAGCCCTATCCTGCACACTAGGGACAATTTATAATTTACACAAATCAATTAACCTACAAACCTGCACATCTTTGGAATGTGGGGGGAAACCAGAACACCCAGAGAAAACCCACGTCATCACAGGGAGAACGTACAAACTCCGTGCAGACAGCACCCGTAGTCAGCATTGAACCTGTGTTTCTGACACTGTAAGGCAGCGACTCTACCACTGGGCTACTGTGCCATCCCTAACAGTAACAGTATTATCAATAAAATTAACCCCTGGCATACGATGGAGATTTAAAATAAAACCAGAAAATGCGAGCAATACTTGGCAGGTCAGACAGCTTCTGGAGGAAGGAAAATAAAGCATATGCTTCAGGTTAAAGATGCTTCAACTGATATATGCAGTGTTGCAGTGCTAATGTTTAGGTGCCGGAGCTGTCACTGGTGCCGGGGCGGCGGCTGTTAAATTCCCCGCTGTTTATTTCGGCTTTTTTTTTACACAGTGGAGCTGGAGCGGTGCTCTGGTGAGCTTCGGCAGCTCTGCACCCTGGATATATGTTGTGAGGATGCATCACCATAGTAACTGCTATTGCTTCACCACTCCTTGCCTTTGTGTCTCTCTTCTGGTCAATCCTAGAAATTCTGATATCAATTTGCACGTTGATAATCCATCCATTAATCTCTCTTACCTTCTTTGCTGCTGCCTGCTGTTTCCACTGGATGAGATGGTTGTGGGTCTCAAATTGTCTTGCTTTATGCCAAGGCGAACAAATATCTGTTGAACATAATGTCTTCCGGAAACAGTCCCTCTGAGGAGATGAGTATTTTGTTGGTCTTTCAGAGAGGAAGCTCTCTAATCTGCCAAGTTGCAGACTTTGTCAGTAGTTCTGCTTTCCTGGCCTGGTTCTGTAACACAGACAAAAGTTGAAGAGTCCTTTCCTTGTCTTGTATTTGATTTGAAAATTTGGCTCATTCATGAATGTGATGACAATTATTGTCATACAGCGTGAAAACTAGCCCTTCGGCCCAACTTGCCCACGCCGACCAACATGCCCCATCTACACTGGTCCCACCTGCTACATTTGGACCCTATACCTTTAAACTTGTGCCATGCATGCACCTGTCTAAATGCTTCTTAAATATTGTGATAGTACCTGCCTCAACTACCTCCTCCGGCAGCTTGTTCCATACACCCTACCACCCTTTGTATAAAAATGTTGGCAGTCAGGATCCTATTAAATCTTTCTCTCCTTTCATCTTAAGCCTGTTCTCTTGCTCTCGATTCTCCTATTCTGGGCAAAAAAACTGTGCATTTACCTGATCTATTCCCCTCTCCATCTTGTGCACCTATGTCAGATCACCCCTCATCCTCCTGCACACCATGGATTAACGTCCTAGCCTGCTCAACCTCTCCCAATAGTTCAGGCCATCAAGTCCTGGCAACATTCTCAAAAATCTTCTCTGCAGCCTTTCCAGCATGACAACATCTCTCCTATAACATGGTGACCTGAACAATCAATATAGATCCCTCAATCATTAAAACAGCGTGTTAGGCCCATATTGCAAGCAAGATTTTCACTATATCTGCACCTCACCGTTCTTGTGCATGTGACAATAAACTGCACTTGACTTGACTTGATATCACATTGCTGCTTCTCACAGCGTACCATCCACAGATTGCTGCTGTCTCGATGTTGAAATGGCTGTAACGCTTAAAGATACTTCCTTAGCTTTAAATCGCTTTGATAGTTCTTGATAACATTGCAGGAAATACTTATTTTCTTCTTCCTACTTTCTCGCACTTACGGCCATTGATAAAAGTCTTTCTGATACACACGGTATAACTAAAACCTTTCCTACCTATTCACGGTTTCTTCAATGAATACCACTGATAGGTGGGAATATTGGTTTATTAGCCAACTTCCTCTATGCTTCTATTTTATCTCTTGACTCCCACACTTCAGAGTCAACCACAGTGTTATGGTTCAAAAATGACCATAGATGTGTTTGCCTGTGAAAAGACAGCAGGATATTTGTGAACCATATGAATTTTATTTATAGTAATTTTTGTAGATTTATGGTCACAGTGCTGGCTTTTCATTCCGCATCGCCTTCCTTGTTTAGATTCCCTAGGTAGCAGTGTAGGATTTGTCTCTGCACTAATGATGCCACAAGAAAGCTACCATAAACTGTTGCATACGCTTTATATTTGGTAAAATGCTGAGGTTATCATTTGAGGTTTTATCATCTGTTTTCTTTTTGAATATTCGAAGAAGAGGATTTTTTTCTGGATTGAATTGGTTGAACGATACAACATGGAAACAGGACCTTCGGCCCACTGAGTTCACGTCGACCATCGATCACCCATTCGCACCAGTTCTATGTTATCTCATTTTGGAATCCACTCCCTACACACCAGGGGTAATTTACAGCGGGCCAATTAACCTACAAACTTCCACTTAACCCTGGAGGCTACATGTTTACACCAATGGGGAATCTCATGCACTTCAGAGATGGCCTTACTAGGGCCAACTTCCATGCTGGATCTCTAAAGTCTAAATTAAAGTCTAAAATTCACCTTAATTGGTGAAAGGCTAATTCAGATGGCATCAGACAGTGTGGATGCTTCACTATGACAAGGGTTAAGATAAGGGCCTGTCCCACTGCGACGATTTTTAAGGCGACTGCCGGTGACTAGGCTATCGCCGCACGGTTGCCGGGGTGTCGCGGGCATTGTCGTGAGGCATCTCCAATGAGTCGTAGCTTTTTTCGGGTTGCCGCGGAAATTTCTCCTTGCTCGAAAATGTTCGGCGACAGCTGGCTTGACGCCGATGATCGTAGCTTGTCGTATCCTGTCGTGGGTGCTGTCGTAGGTTGTTGCCAGGGTGTCGCCAGGTGACTTTGGTTGTCGCCGGTGCTGATCCACCTTTTATAAGAATTTTGTTTGTTTGAATAAAGTAAATTGTGGCCATTTTGACCAAAGATTGATGTTTGAAGTTATTGTATTTCAGAGTAGTTTCTCATGGCATCTCTTTTAAATATTTTAATTTCATTTATTTTGACCAATAAAACAAACACAAACACAAGCATTGCACTGCATTGAAAAGCAAACTCTTTTCATTTATTTTGACATTGCACTGCATTGGGTCTCTTCAGGGACAAGGGCTTCAACCACACAGACCTCTTCTTGGGCTTCTTCTTCCCCATTCTACTTGTCCTTCTGTCTTGCAGAATTTTAAGCATGAGGGCCGCTGCAACCAGCAGGGCTTGCATTTGATGTAAGAGCAATGCCATCATATGTTGCTTCCTGGCAGTCATGATGCTGAATGATCGGAGACCCTACCCAAACCCATTTTTGCGCCAAAATTACGTGAAATGGCTACCGTTGTCATCAGTTGTGACCTGACAGGGTCGTAGCTTGTTGAGGGTGGAGGTAGGTTGACTTCGGTTGTCAGAGCTTGTCGTAGTCGCTGTCGTAGGTGGACGTCCTAGGTCGCGATGATTGGGTCGCCGGTTGTCAGCAGCTTGCCGTCGCCTTGGTGGTAGGTTGTCGTAGCTTGTCGCAGGCATTGTCGTAGGGGGGAGTCGCAGGCATTGTCGTAGGGGGGAGTCGCAGGCATTGTCGTAGGGGGGAGTCGCAGGCATTGTCGTAGGGGGGAGTCGCAGGCATTGTCGTAGGGGGGAGTCGCAGGCATTGTCGTAGGGGGGAGTCGCAGGCATTGTCGTAGGGGGGAGTCGCAGGCATTGTCGTAGGGGGGAGTCGCAGGCATTGTCGTAGGGGGGAGTCGCAGGCATTGTCGTAGGGGGGAGTCGCAGGCATTGTCGTAGGGGGGAGTCGCAGACATTGTCGTAGGGGGGAGTCGCAGGCATTGTCGTAGGGGGGAGTCGCAGGCATTGTCGTAGGGGGGAGTCGTAGACATTGTCGTAGGGTTAATAAAATCGAAGGTTTTTCGGCGATCTGCTACGACTTTGACAGTAGCCGCCAGTCGCCTTAAAAATCGCCCAAGTGGGACAGGCCCTGGAGTTGCAGAGCACCAGGACCTTTGAACATCCTTTTACGTACAGCACAAGTTTCTTGATAGACATCCTTTGACCTACAGCTAGATACAACCTAGAGCACAAGGTTCTTGATAGTCATTCTTACTACAATTAAATATTAATAAAGGATTGAATAGCATGTAGTTTTATTAGATATATAAGTGTTTTCGAGAATGTACTGTATTGGTGATAAGAAATTAGAGAGTGCGTATGATTTCAAGTGTCAAAATCTGTTTAAAAGCTGCAGAGTAGTATTTCAGAGTAGTGCAGTAACTGGGGCGAGTAGTATTTCAGAGTAGTGCAGTAACTGGGGCGAGTAGTATTGCAGAGTAGTACAGTAACTGGGGCGAGTAGTATTTCAGAGTAGTACAGTAACTGGGGCGAGTAGTATTTCAGAGTAGTGCAGTAACTGGGGCGAGTAGTATTTCAGAGTAGTACAGTAACTGGGGCGAGTAGTATTGCAGAGTAGTACAGTAACTGGGGCGAGTAGTATTTCAGAGTAGTACAGTAACTGGGGCGAGTAGTATTGCAGAGTAGTGCAGTAACTGGGGCGAGTAGTATTTCAGAGTAGTACAGTAACTGGGGCGAGTAGTATTGCAGAGTAGTGCAGTAACTGGGGCTGTGCTGCTCTCCTTGTGCACCAGTCAATAATGTGTGTCTGGAAAATGAATGCAATTGTCAGAGTCCAGTTGATCGGCAACAACAAGAACTGCCAACAGTTGATTGTGAATGGGTCTTTTCAGATTAAGGGACATCCTGCAATTGGAAGGATCAATGGTACTTCATTGTCACATGTACTGAGATACAATGAAATTATATTTTTGCATACAATCCAGTAAAATCATACTATACATAAGCATACTCACACTAGTACTGGAGTGCAAAGACTAGTGTGAGATTAGTAGATTTCGTCTGAGGCAGTAGAGAAAGTCGCCATGTTTATAGCAGCATCTTGTTACTCTCAAGTTTGAAGTTCTTATATCGAGTTATATCTTGACCAGGCCGTGATGGAGGCGGCATTGGGTGGGTGATGCAGGGATTGGCCTGTCGGTGTCATCCACTGCTGCGCCACCACTCCGTTTCAGATCCCCGCGCTCGTCCGAGCTGTGTGGGGCCTCCAGCAGTGCCCGACCCACGTGCATTTCCTCCAGCTGCTCCGGTTTCCTCCCACATCCCAAATACATGAGGGTTTGTGGGTTAATTGGCCTCTGTAAAATTGCCCTGAGTGTGTAAGGAGTGGATGTGAAAGTGGGATAACATAGAACTAGTGTGAACGGGTGATTGACTGTCGGCATAGATTTGGTGATCCCATCAATGCCTCTACTTTCATTGAAGATTGAGGAGAGGTCCATGAATACTCTCTTGAACATCGTTAAATGTAGAGAGCCTATTGATCGGTTGCATCACGGCCTGGTTCAGCAATTTGAGCACCCAGGCGCGAGGGAGATTACAAAAAGTGTTGGCACTGCATTCCACCACGGGTACTGACCTCACCACCATCAAAGGCATCTATGGGAGGCGCTGCCAGCATCATTAGAGACCAACACCACCCTGGCCATGCTCTCATTTCTCTTCTGCCATCGGGAAAAAGGTATGAGCCTGAAAACCATAACCTCCAGGTTCGGGAGCAGCTTCTTCCGAACAAGCATCAGTTTGTTGAGCACCACAAACGCCAACAAGACTTCAAACGACAAACTCTGTTGGTTGCACTAGGGACTTTGGGCTTTTGTTGTGTTTAGCACTAGATTGGGTTTTTTATTGAATGAACTTATTTGTTGGTTTATTATATTATGTACTGTATTTATGAACATGCTGCTGCCAGGAAGAATTTTATTGTTTCGTTTTACTACATATGAATTAAACACTGTCTTGTACCTCATGAGAAGACACAATGCTAGCATTATCATCTGTGAGTTGCACCCTGACTTGTCTATAAAAATGGTTTGTTAGGTATTTATCTCTCTTGATTGGAGTTATTTTGTGTGTAGATCCAGTTTCTTTCAAAAAGGCAGTGAAACCGGAATTTAGCACATTAGAAAGACCAAACATTTTATAGTCTAATGTTTTAGTTTAGTTTTTTTTAGTTTTGTTTAGATTAGAGATACATCGCAGAAACAGGCCCTTTGTTCCACCAAGTCCACGCTGAACAGCGATCCCTGCAGGCTAACACTATCTCACCCACACTAGGGGCAATTTACAATTTTCCCTACGCCAATTAGCCTACAAACCTGTATGTCTTTGGAGGAAACCGGAGCACCCGGAGAAAACCCACACAGATCACGGGGAGAACATACAAACTCCGTACAGACAGCACCCATAGTCAGGCTGGAACCTTGGTCTCTGGCATTGTAAGGCAGCAACTCTATTGCTGTGCCACTGTGCCGCCCCAATGTATTTTAGTCATCTTGTCGGTCAGACATTAGTTCATCCTGAAAGAGGAATGTCTGTTTTACCTTGTTGGCACTTTTAGTTGTTTTTCTCAGTTAGTGAGGAAGTTGAGCAAGAAAGGACTTTCTCTCTTCCTGACCAGGTCAAAGTGTGTGAGATTGATGAGTCATCACATTGTTGGAAGTGAAGCCTGCTCAAATACATACATGCAGGGGGCTGCACTTCATGTGCAATTAGGTCTTAACATCTATTCATATTCAGAGACCAACAAATTAAAGCTCAGTTGAATTAAAAAGAACCATTGTTATCGGCATCCCCCCTCTGTCAATTAATCCTCAACTTTATGACCCACAGACCATAATCAGTGAGGATTACTCGTCCACAATAACTGTGTCCTACAAGGTTACGTTCTCATTCCCCTAATATGCTCCCTATATACTCACGACTGTGCAGCCAAATTCGGCTCTATCCCATCCATGTATCGGTCTAAATGTTTCTTAAACCTTGCCTCAATAGTACCTGCCTCAACCACCTCCTCTGGCAGCTTGTTCCTTTCACCCACCACCCTTTGTGTAAAAAAGTTACCCCTCAGGTTCTTGTTAAATCTTTCCCCTCTCACCTTAAAGCTATGTTGTCTGGTTCTCGATTCCCCAACTCTGGGTAAGAGACTGTGCGTTTACCTGATCTATTCATGTCATGATTTTGTACACCTCTATAAGATCACCTCTCATCCTCTTGCCCTCCAAGAAATAAAGTACTGGCCTGCTCAACCTCTCCCTACAGCTCTGGCTCTCAATTCCTGGCAACATCCTCGTAAATCTTCTCAGCACCCTTCCCAGGTTGAAGCTCCATCTACCGGTTTGTGGATGACGCCACTGTGGTGGGCTGGATCGCAAACAATAACAAGACACAATGCGGGAAGGAGATAGTAACATAGTATTAGTTCCATAACCATTCCCTCAATGGCAACTAAGTAGTTAGTTATAAAACCTCAGGAAGCAATGGTGGAGTACATGCCCCAATCAGCATCAATGGTGCCAAAGTGGAAGCGGTTGATAGCTTCAATTTCCATGGCAGTAACAATACCACCGATCAGTCGAGAACTGACCACACTGATCCAATAGTCAAGATGGCAGACCAATGCCTCTACTTCCTTAAAGAATGAGGAAAATCCGGCATGCCCCCATTACAAATTTCTACAGATGCTCCATAGAAAGCAGACTGTCAGGTTGCATCACAATTTAGTTTAGGAACAGCTCTGGCCAAGACCACAAGAAATTGTGGAGAGCTGTAGATGTAGCCCTGTCCATCGTACAGATCAGACTTCCCACTATTGACTTCATCTATGCTTCAGGCTGCCTCGGGAAAGCAGTCAATATAATCAAAGACATGTCCCGCCCCAGTGCAGGGACCTTGGTGAGCGAAAGTGTCTTGGTGCCACCAAAGTTCCTGAGTGATACAAACAGAACACAGTAGCATAAATACATTTGAGTTAAACTCAAGTACAATAGGCAGAGCAAAGGGAAAGATACAGAATGCTGAATATAGCACTGTAACACTTTAGTTGTAATGACCTGCCAGAGGAGGTAGTTGAGCCAGGCACTCAAGCAACATTTAAAAGACATATGGACAGATACTTGGAGAGGAAAGGTTTAGAGGGATATAGGTCAAACGCAGCATGTGGGACTAGTATCGATGGTGGGAATAGGCATGTTGGGCCGAAGGGCCTGTTTCTGTGCTGTATGACTATAATAGATAGCACCAAAGTTTCACAGCAGAGCCAGCAGTTAGTATGGATTGCTTATTAAAATGTATTAAACGTTAACAAATGTTTTAAATAAATATATTTTTGAATTAAATGAATTAAATTTAAACAAATTTATTAATAAATTAATTTAAAACAAATTTATTGAAATGTATTTAAATTTAATTTATTAAATGTCCTTAAATGTAATCTATTTAATTTTAAATATTCTTAAAATTTAATACATTTTAATAAGCAACCCATGCTAACTGCTGGCTCTATGGTGTGAGACTTTGTTGCTCATCTCTCCACGTATTGGGATGTGTAGTCTCCGGCTTGATCTGTTTCAAGTGGGCAAGTTGTAGGGTGCATAGGATTTCTGTCTTCTCGTTGAAGTGATATGCAGACACAAGATTAATGCTCTCTGGATGTAGTTAATGTGTTTTAATCTCCGGTCACAGGATGAAACGTCAAGTCACGAGTGCAATCAGCGAATGATCCTTCTCTACGGTGTTGGGAAGCAGAGGGATGAAGCTCGACATCAGCTGAAGAAGATTACCAAAGATATCCTCAAAATCCTGAACAAGAAGAGTACAGCCGAAACCAGTGAGTGGTGGACAGTGGGAACAAGGGACTGCCAGGTGCTGGTTAATGCACAATGGGACACCAAGTGTTGGAATAACTCAGCGGGTTAGGCAGCATCGCTGGAGAACATGGATGGGTGACATTTTGGATCGGGACCTTTCTCCAAACTGCAGAAGGGTCCTGACCTGAAACGTAACCTGTCCATGTTCTGTCGACAGCACTTTGTGTCCTTTGAGCATTCAGTGCCCATCGCTGGTAATAGGGTGATCTGCTATCTTCTTGAACTATTTCAGTCCATGTTGGAGACACAAGGAACTGTAGGGAAAAGGTTATTAGGGGGGCCAGAGAGTGTAAGAGGTGCATTAACAAAGTTATTTTCCCACAGGATTTTCAAAAATGTAGGTCTCATTAATAACTATAAGTTTATTTTTGTTACTGCAAACTAAAAAAATATTAAAGTCTGTACTTTTACATTGTTTAATATAGGATCGTTGCAAAAGTGGAAAGGCATTTGGACAATACATGGATATGAAAGGTTTGGAAGAATATGGGCCAAAGGCAGGCACGAGGGACTAGCGTAGATGTGGTTGGAGTGGACAAGTTGGGCCGAAAGATCTGTTTCTGTGCTCTTTGACTCTTAAGTGACATTAGAAGCGATTGCTTGTCAATTTCAATGACATTCCCTAGTGAAACTAACAGACTGTGTTGTTAAGAGACCATGGTATCAGATTATTTTAGGGTGGTTAGTTTTTTTCTTCCCTAGACTGTTTTTCCCACGAGACAGCTTTTTTTCTGCTTGTTGATTTCCAAACTAACTCTTAAGTGGTTCCTTAGTTCCCAAATGAAATTACATTATGACCATTTCATCCCACTTAATGAAATTAGTGTTCTCTACTTTATCATTCGTATTACATGCAATTAGCATTACGGAAAGAGGTAGTATGGCAGAACTTTCTATGTTCTGTGCTTACAGCGTGGTCTTCTTTATATTGGAAAGACTAAATATGTAGGAAGGAACTGCAGATGCTGGTTTACACAGATAGACACACAATGTTGGAGTACCTCAGCGGGACAGGCAGCATCTCTGGACAGAAGGAATGGGTAACGTTTTGGGTCGAGATCCTTCTTCGGACTGCTTAAGTAACCCAGATTGGGAGATCGCTTTATGGAGCAACACCATTCAATCCATGGGTTCACCCCGACTTCTGATTGCCTGATGTTTTAAGTCTCCACCTCACTCCAGTTCTGATCTGTCTTTGGCCTCTTGTTCCAATGAGACACAATGTAAACTTGAGCAACACCATCTCCTCTTCCTTGCCTTCGTTGCAGCCGTGACTCGATATCAAATGCGTCAATTTTGGGTAACTCGCTTTTTCTGATTGCGTTAGAACTGGTCAGTGGTTGGAGGGGGTGCATGTGATCCTTCTGTAATAACTCAATTCTCCCTCCACAAACGCTGCCTGACATGCTGGACCTTGCCAGCATTCTCCCGCCTCCATCTACTGTCCAGCTTTCTTCCCATCCTACAATCAGTCTGAAGAAGGGTCCTGACCCGAATCGTCACCCATCCATGTCCTCCAGAGATGCTGCCAGATCCGCTGAGTTACTCCAGCACTTTGTATTTTTATTGTAAACCTTACTTCTCCTTCCTTCTCCTTTTACTTTTGGGATCGGCAACAACTCCGACCTGCATTTTTTAACAGCTATTGAATGCTCTGGGCCTGTACTCGCTGGAGTTTAGAAGGATGAGGGGGCACCTGATGGAAACTTATCGAATAGTGAAAGGCGTGGACAGAGTGAAAGGTAGAGGGGGCTTCCACTAGTGGGAGAGTCCAGGAGCAGAGGCCATAGCCCAGAATAAAAGGACGTACCTTTAGAAAGGAAATGAGGAGGAATTTATTTAGGCAGAGAGTGGTGAATCTGTGGAATTCATTGCCAATAATGGCTGTGGAGGCCGTCAGTGGATATTTTTAAGGCGGGGATTGACAAATTCTTGATTAATGTCGGGGTGTCAAGGGTTATGCAGAGAAGGCAGCAGAATGGGGTTGAGAGGGAAAGATAGATCAGCCATAGACAATAGACAATAGACAATAGACAATAGGTGCAGGAGTAGGCCATTCAGCCCTTCGAGCCAGCACCGCCATTCAATGCGATCATGGCTGATCACTCTCAATCAGTACCCCGTTCCTGCCTTCTCCCCATACCCCCTCACTCCGCTATCCTTAAGAGCTCTATCCAGCTCTCTCTTGAAAGCATCCAACGAACTGGCCTCCACTGCCTTCTGAGGCAGAGAATTCCACACCTTCATCACTCTCTGACTGAAAAAGTTCTTCCTCATCTCCGTTCTAAATAGCCTACCCCTTATTCTTAAACTGTGGCCCCTTGTCTGGACTCCCCCAACATTGGGAACATGTTTCCTGCCTCTAATGTGTCCAATCCCCTAATTGTCTTATATGTTTCAATAAGATCCCCCCTCATCCTTCTAAATTCCAGTGTATACAAGCCCAATCGCTCCAGCCTTTCAACATACGACAGTCCCGCCATTCCGGGAATTAACCTAGTGAACCTACGCTGCACGCCCTCCATAGCAAGAATATCCTTCCTCAAATTTGGAGACCAAAACTGCACACAGTACTCCAGGTGCGGTCTCACCAGGGCCCGGTACAACTGTAGAAGGACCTCTTTGCTCCTATACTCAACTCCTCTTGTTACGAAGGCCAACATTCCATTGGCTTTCTTCACTGCCTGCTGTACCTGCATGCTTCCTTTCATTGACTGATGCACTAGGACACCCAGATCTCGTTGAACTCCCCCTCCTCCTAACTTGACACCATTCAGATAATAATCTGCCTTTCTATTCTTACTTCCAAAGTGAATAACCTCACACTTATCTACATTAAACTGCATCTGCCATGTATCCGCCCACTCACACAACCTGTCCAAGTCACCCTGCAGCCTTATTGCATCTTCCTCACAATTCACACTACCCCCCAGCTTAGTATCATCTGCAAATTTGCTAATGGTACTTTTAATCCTTTCGTCTAAGTCATTAATGTATATCGTAAATAGCTGGGGTCCCAGCACCGAACCTTGCGGTACCCCACTGGTCACTGCCTCCCATTCCGAAAGGGACCCATTTATCCCCACTCTTTGCTTTCTGTCTGTCAACCAATTTTCTATCCATGTCAGTACCCTACCCCCAATACCATGTGCCCTAATTTTGCCCACTAATCTCCTATGTGGGACCTTGTCGAAGGCTTTCTGAAAGTCAAGGTACACCACATCCACTGACTCTCCCCTGTCAATTTTCCTAGTTACATCCTCAAAAAATTCCAGTAGATTTGTCAAGCATGATTTCCCCTTCGTAAATCCATGCTGACTCGGAATGATCCCGTTACTGCTATCCAAATGCTCAGCAATTTCGTCTTTTATAATTGACTCCAGCATCTTCCCCACCACTGATGTCAGACTAACTGGTCTATAATTACCCGTTTTCTCTCTCCCTCCTTTCTTAAAAAGTGGGATAACATTTGCTATCCTCCAATCCACAGGAACTGATCCTGAATCTATAGAACATTGAAAAATGATCTCCAATGCTTCCACTATTTCTAGAGCCACCTCCTTAAGTACCCTGGGATGCAGACCATCAGGCCCTGGGGATTTATCAGCCTTCAGTCCCATCAGTCTACCCAAAACCATTTCCTGCCTAATGTGGATTTCCTTCAGTTCCTCCATCACCCTAGGTTCTCCGGCCCCTAGAACATTTGGGAGATTGTGTGTATCTTCCTAAGTGAAGACAGATCCAAAGTAACGGTTTAACTCGTCTGCCATTTCTTTGTTCCCCATAATAAATTCCCCTGTTTCTGTCTTCAAGGGACCCACATTTGCCTTGACTATTTTTTTTCTCTTCACGTACCTAAAAAAACTTTTGCTATCCTCCTTTATATTATTGGCTAGTTTACCCTCGTACCTCATCTTTTCTCCCCGTATTGCCTTTTTAGTTAACTTTTGTTGCTCTTTAAAAGAGTCCCAATCCTCTGTCTTCCCACTCTTCTTTGCTATGTTATACTTCCTCTCCTTAATTTTTATGCTGTCCCTGACTTCCCTTGTCAGCCACAGGTGTCTCTTACTCCCCTTAGAGTCTTTCCGCCTCTTTGGAATAAATTGATCCTGCAACCTCTGCATTATTCCCAGGAATACCTGCCATTGCTGTTCTACCGTCTTCCCTGCTAGGGCCTCCTTCCAGTCAATTTTGGCCAGCTCCCGCCTCATGCCTCTGTAATCCCCTTTGCTATACTGTAATACCGACACTTCCGATTTTCCCTTCTGCCTTTCCATTGAAATGGTGGAGTAGACTTGATGGGCCGAATGGCCCAATTCTGCTCCTCCAACTTATGAACTTATTATATATCCCTTTATTTTGTTTTCTCCTTTTCTAACGTCTCTCACTATTCTATCATCGATCTGACTCGATGGCAACTCAATTACTTTAGCAACCCCTAGCCTTGCCTGATTAGAGATCTATCCTGTCCTAATAATCCTGCCCTCACCCACTCTATAGACCAAAATAAGCTTGCTTTCTCATCTTCTGAGATATAACGAGCAGTCTTGAAGATGAAACACTTAATTCCGTTTCTCTTTCTGCAGGTAACGTATGACCTACTAGAAGGTCCACCATTTTCCGCTTGTATTTCTGAC
Source organism: Rhinoraja longicauda (assembly GCF_053455715.1). Classification (NCBI taxonomy): domain Eukaryota; kingdom Metazoa; phylum Chordata; class Chondrichthyes; order Rajiformes; family Arhynchobatidae; genus Rhinoraja; species Rhinoraja longicauda. The sequence goes on from NC_135965.1 coordinate 19,354,192, forward strand.
TGACCGCAGTGTCATTCTGGTTTTCTTCTGTTTGTGCAGCAGGTGATGAAGGGCAGAAGTCAAAGAGGATCAAACAGGAAACCCCGCTAACCCTAGAGACTATTTTTACTAAGCTTCAACAACTATCCTATTTTGATCAGCATCAGGTGACGTTTCAGGTGTGGAGCTGTTTCATTTTTTCCTATTTTCAGGCAGTGTTAATGTTGAGGCTTACTACAATCCACCACCGATCTTCCGGCAACTGGTGTTCCGGCACCTCCTTTAATCTGGACAAAATTATAAGAGCGTGCTTGAAATTCCTCCCGGATGTCGCGCTGAAAATGATATGCCTAGACCAGGTGAGGCGGCCAATCTCAACCTCGTCAGGACTTCCGAGGCCGATCGGCGGGTCCAATTTTCCCCCTGCGGCCAAGGCTCTGGAACCCTGGCCTGGCTGGGGCCGGCAGATCCATTCCCATAGCGGGCTTCCAAGGCCCACTGTGTGAGCCAGTATCTCGGCGCCACAAAGCCGTGACCTTTGTTGGCCGACAAAATGGATAACACGGGACAAGTCTCTGGAACCAAGGGTGCCGGAAAATCGGTGGTAGACCTGTATTCACATAAGATAGTTTACTATAAATAATATAGTATCTAACAACTAGGAGGTTCTACCAGCAATGGGAAGTTTTAATTGACTCTGTTTACACCCATTGTCTCACCCCACCAGCCGATGCACGCATATGCAACCACTGATCCGATGAGTTTGTAAGATGCTGTTTGAGTAGCCTGGGCAAGTTTAATTTAGAGATACAGCACGGAAACAGGCCCTTCGCCCATGCCAACCATCGATCACTCGTTTACACTAGTTCTACGTTATCTCACTCTCACCGGCTGCTCTGGTTTCCACACACACTCCAAAGATATGCAGGTTTGTAGGTTAATTGGATTTTGTAAATTCTAAATTGTCTCTAGGTTTAGGATAATACTATTATCCTAGTGATCATCCTAGGGGGTGATCGCTGGTCGGCACAGACTTGGAGGACTGAAGGGCCTGTTTCCACGCTGTATCTCTAACATAAAGTATTGCTGCTGGTGATTGTAATCATACATGATGTACCCATGATGGTAATCATACATGATGTATGATTGAAGGATTGAAGGATGTTTGAAGGATTGTACTATAAATCATGGAACATAGAACAGTACTGCAAAGGAACAGGCCCTTCGATCCAGGTTGTGTGAGTGGGCGGATGCATGGCAGATGCATTTTAATGTAGATAAATGTGAGGTTATCCAGTTTGGTGGCAAGAACAGGAAGGCAGATTATTATCTGAATGATGTCATGTTAGGAAAAGGGGAGTACAAAGACATCTGGGTGTCCTTGTTCATCAGTCACTGAAAGTAAGCATGCAGGTACAGCAGGCAATGAAGAAAGCCAATGGCAAGTTGGCCGTCATGACAAGAGGAGTTGAGTATAGAAGCAAATAGGTCTTTCTGCAGTTGTACAGTGCCCTAGTGAGACCGCACCTCGAGTACGGTGTGCAGTTTTGGTCTCCAAATTTGAGGAAGGCCATTCTTGCTATTGAGGGAGTGCAGCGTAGGTTCACTATGTTAATTCCCGGGATGACGGGATTGTCATATGTTGAAAGACTGGAGCGACTGGGCTTGTACACACTGGAATTTTGAAGGATGAGAGGAGATCTTATTGATACATATAAGATTATTAAGGGATTGGACACGCTAGAGGCAGGAAACATGTTCCCAATGTTGGTGGAATCCAGAACCAGGGGGCACAGTTTAAGAATAAGGGGTAGGCGATTTAGAACGGAGATGAGGAAAAACCTTTTCTCTCGGAGAGTTGTAAATCTATGGAATTCTCTGACTCAGAAGGCAATGGAGGCCAATTCTCTGGATGCTTTCAAGAGAGAGTTAGATATTCTTAATGATAGCGGAGTCAGGGGGTATGGGGAGTGGGCAGGAACGGGGCACTGATTGTGAATGATCAGCCATGATCACATTGAATGGCGGTGCTGGCTCGAACAGCCGAATGGCCTACTCCTGCACCTATTGTCTATTGCCTATTGTCTATTGTCTAATGTCCCAGCTGAACATGTTGCCGTTATACTTATCTCCTCTGCCTGTATATGTGCCAATATTTCCTTTAAACTTTACCTTTTTCACTTTAAAGCCATGCCCTCTAGATTTTGACTTTCCACTTTAGAGTAAAAGGTTCTGAATTTCCCCCCATCTATATCTCTCATCATTTTATTTACTTAAATCTTTTATTCCAGCCTCCTTCCCCATTGTTTGGTATAAAGAGCAAGATTGTTCAGCTCATCTCCTATGAGTAATGGTAATGGGTGACTCAGTAATGTAGAGCTAGAGCAGTTGCCTCACAGCAACAATGACATGGGTTTGATCCTGAACTCGGATGCTGTCTGCGGAGTTTGTACGTTCTCCCGGTGACAGTGTGGGTTTCGTCCAAGTGCTCTGGTTTCCTCCCTCATCCCTAAGACGTGCAGGTTGGCAGGTTAATTGGCTTCTGTAAAATTTCCCCTTGTGTGTAGGGAGTGGATGCTAAAGTGGGATTATGTAGAACTAGTGTGAACGGGTGGTCGGTGTGGACTAGGTGGGCCGAAGGGCCTGTTTCCATGCTGTATCTTTCAATTGATTCAATCTCCAACGCTGTTTTGCACAGCTTGTTAGGATGCCATGAGGTAATTCGTTGTCAATTTTCTTCCAGATTTCCAGTAACGTCCTGGAACAAATCACAAGCTTTGCCTCAGGAACTTCATACCATCTGCCTTTGGCCCATCACATCCAGCTTATTTTTGATATGATGGAGTGTGCCCTTAATATCAACAGTCTTATAGATTTTGCCATCCAGGTAAGCTTGGGGGCTGTCGGGAGCGAGGCGAGCTGATTGAGAGCGAAGAAAGGTCGTCAGAGAGCAGCTGGCGAGAACGAAGGGGGAACCCGGAGGGGAGAGTCAGGGGGGGGATGCACGGAGAGTGAGGAGGGCCGCCGAGAATGGAGCCAGGATGGAGAGGGGGCTGCTGCTACATGCGACGGCAGGCAATAATTCGGTGAAGTTTTGTAACTTTGTCAGCGCCAATACGTGGCGAGACTTGTGTACTACCTAGGTGAGGTCTGCCACATGACTTTACCGGGTTGAATGCAAAATGAAGCATTTCACTGCACCTAGGTACACGTGGCAATAAGGTATCATTGAATTATTGCAGTCATAAACGAACGTAATGCTACGAGAATAAACCAAGGATTTACGATAGTGTAACTTTGCTCTGAAAGAATATAAAGATTTGCATCCCTTTCATGTTTTTCATTTCACGTAGGGCCAGAGCACTCTGTGTGAAGTACTGTTTAATCAGGTCACGTGTCAAAAGTAGCGAATGGAACAGATAGTCTACATTCTGATGAAAGATATTTGATATCTTACATACCCTAAAATGCCACAAAGTGCTGGAGTAACTAGGCGGGTCAGGCAGCATCTCTGGAGAACGTGGATAGGCGACATTTCACGCGTTCATAAGTTCTACGAGCAGAATTAGCCCATCAAGTCTACTCTGCCATTCAATCATGGCTGATCTATCCCTCTCAGCCCCATTTTCCTGCCTTCTCTCTTTAACCTTCACTGCTTTGTGGGCAACATTCAACTCCTGCTCGATTCCACCATGCATGGCGGCACAGTGGCGCAGCGGTAGAGTCGCTGCCTCACAGCGCCAGAGACCCGGCTTCGACCCTGACTACAGATGATGTCTGTGTGTGGAGTTTGCACGTTCCCCCTGTGACTGTGTGGGTTTTCTCTGGCTGCTCCGGTTTCCTCCCACATCCCAGAGACGTGCACGTTTGTAGGTTAATTGGCTTCAGTAAAAATTGTCCCTGGGGAGAAACTGTCTCTGAATACCTCTAGATTCACAGACAATTTCTTCCCAGCTGTGATCAGGCAACTGAACCATCCTATCCAAAAACTAGAGAGTGGTCCTGATCCACCATCGACCTCATTGGAGACCCTCAGACTAACTATAATTGGACTTTACTGGACCTTATCTTGCACTGAACATTATTCCTTTTATCCTGTATCTGTCCACTGTTTATGGCACAATTGTAATCATGTACCGTCTTTCCGCTGACTGGTTAGCACGCAACAAAAACTTTTCACTGTACCTCGGAACACATGACAATAAACTAAACTAAACTAAACTAAAACTAAACTAACATAAACTAAAACTAAAATGAAACCTTTTCCCATCTCTACCCTTTAATTGAAGCCCCTCATCCTTAAAAGAAAACAGACACAAAATGCTGGAATAACTCAGCGGGTCAGACAGCATGTCTAGAGAAAAGGAATAGGTGACCTTTTGGGTTGGGTATCCCATCTTCAGACCCTCATCCTTGCACCTATTCCCATGCATCCAGCAGCCTCTTTCAGACCTACAGACCCTGTAGGGCGCAGTGGGCGCTGCACTGCAGTGAAAGTTTAAACCGTGAAATGTACCGTGAAGTTTGGCGTGGGTTTGTTGTGAGAGGCAGGCTCTGATGCTGTGTTTCTGGTGTCTCAGTTGCTGAATGAACTAAGTGTGGTGGAAGCGGAGTTGCTGCTGAAGTCCTCGTGTCTGGCTGGGAGCTACACCACCGGGCTGTGCCTGTGCATCGTGGCTGTGCTACGCCGCTACCATTCCTGCCTCGTCCTCAACCCCGACCAGACGGCACAAGTGTTTGAAGGGTGAGAGACGCGTTTTGGTTCATTTCATGTCGCCCTTTCGTTTCTCCGAATCCTCTGCAGATTTTTGGCTGCAAAAAAATTCACTGGACACTCCGTCACGGTCGAGAAGAGACTTCAGTGAATTCCGGCTTGTTTAAAGTCCCCCTAATTCCAGGTTCACTCCCTCCCGGCCTTGGGTTAAACTTTACCCCCCTCACTCGGTTAAAGCTGATAGTTGGCACTAACGAACACCATTCCCCCCCCCTCCTCAGGTCCATTATAATGAGGATTTACTGTATTGAGAATAGGGTGTTTTTTTCCCCATTCCACATCAAACTAACCCGGCGTGGGAGGGGGGGGGGGGGCGCTGAGAGAACAAAGAGGGACTCGGCAGGCTGGGGGGACACCAAGAATGAAGAGAAACCATTGGGAACTGCATTGAACCCTTTGTACCTCCTATACGTAGCGACTCTTTGCATACTTTGTGTATGGTCTGCAAACCAAAGAATTTCATTGTGACATGCCACATGTCTCAATAATAATAATAAAGTATCAATCTCTGTTCTATGTCCTCTCTCTTCCAGACTCTGTGGAGTTGTAAAGCATGTTGTTAATCCTTCAGAATGCTCCTCTCCTGAAAGATGCATCCTGGCCTATCTGTATGACCTTTATGTCTCCTGCAGTCACCTAAGGAGCAAGTTTGGCGATCTCTTCAGGTGAGTAATTATGCTTCATAACCTTTTGGCAGCGAGCACCTTTGTTCACAAACATTACTTCAGTTCATTTCCAGATGCCTTGTTATGGAAGGAGGATTAAATTCCTTAGACCTGAATCATCACCTATCGAAGTTCTCCAGAGATGCTGCTTGATCTACTGAGTTACTCCAGCACTTTGTGTCCTTTTTTGTAAACCAACATCTGCAGTTCCTTGTGTCTCTATTTTCTAGACTCTTGTTTCTGAAAATCCTTCGCCGACAACCGAGATCTTGATTGGTTTTACTTTCTGGTGACAGATTGGTTTCAGTGGGATTAACTGTGAAGATTTTATTTATTTTCAGCTGCAGTTTAAATTTCTCACGAGGGTTGAAATCAGAGAGCTGTTTTTTTGCAGCCCTTTCAATTCAAGTTTCTGTCTTAAAAAAAGACATAAAGTGCTGGAGTAACTCAGCGGGTCAGGCAGCATGACTTGCCGGATATGGATAGATGATGTTTCAGGTCAGGATCCTCCTATGGACTTCAGAAGTCTTCTTAGTTTTGTTTTGTTTATTTAGAGATAAAGCGCGGAAACAGGCCCTTTGGCCCACCGAGGCAGTGCCGACTAATGGTCACCAGTACACTAGTCCTATCCTATTCACTAGGAGACAATTTTCACAAGCCAATTAACCTACAAACCTGTATGTCTTTGGAGTGTGAGAAGAAACCGGAGCACCCGGAGAAAACCCACAAACTCCGTACACACAGCACCCGTAGTCCGAATCAAACCCGTGTCTCTGGCATTGTAGCGCTGTTCCGTCCCACTGATATCTTCTGAAGTCTGGTTACTTTCCCTTCCTGTGAATTGTTTTGACTGAAACATTGACACCTTTTGTGACTTGAGGGTTCCACTGTAGAGTTTCACAGCGATGAAAGAAAGGTGTGAGGCTTTGATCTGCTGTTGCCACCACATCTCCCAGCATCTCTGTAAAGTGATATTGTGTAACCGAGACTACGATCACATCAAGGGCACTTCGAAAGTAAAAATGATCATGAAACGACTGTCAAATTGAAATAAAAACATTTGGGAACAGTTTTTGTGTTTATTTGAATATGAGAGGAAACAAAACCAGATTATGTTCCTTCCTGCAGTGATTTGAGTTGTATTTGGTGAAGGGAAAATATTAATCTTGGCACATTATTCCCTGACATGGCTTTCATAGTATTGTGAAAATAGTTTAGTTTATTATTATTATATGTACCGAGGCACGTTTTTTTTTGTCGCGTGCTATACAGTCAGTGAAAAGATTATACATGATTACACAGAGGTTGGTGGGTGTATGGAACAGGCTGCTGGAGGAGGTAGTTGAGGCAGGTACTATCGCATGTTAAAGAAACATTTGGACAAGTACATGAATAGGACAAGTTTAGAGAGACGTGGGTCAAACACAGGCAGGTGTGACTAATGTAGATGGGTCATGTTGGTCAGTGTGGGCAAGTTGGGCCGAATAACCTGTTTTTCACGCTGTATGACTCTGACAAGCCCCTTTTTCATTGAAATCCAATGCTGTAAGATACGTTGCAATGGGATGTTTTTCTGTCAGAAGTAAAGCCCCAATGCGTTGCAAGGATCTGCAGATGTTGGTTTAAACCGAAGATAGACACAAAATGATGGGCGGCATGGACTTGGTGGGCCGAAAAGGCCTGTTTCCGGCTGTATATATATGATATGATATGATATGATGGAATAACTCAGCGGGACAGGCAGCATCTCTGGAGTGAAAGAATGGGTGAGCTTTCGGGTTGAGACCCTTCTTCAGACTGAGAGTCAGGGAAGGGGGAGATATAAAGATAAGGAAGTGTAAGTTGTAAGAACTAGACATCAAAGGGGATGCAGTTCAAGGGAAATGTAGAATAGATCATTGTTAGCTCGGAGAAGGTAGCAACAAAGCAAACAGAGATAAAATGTAACCGTGGACAGTCAGACTGGTCGGAGAACTAGGAAAGTAGAGGGATGGAGAGAGAGGGAAAGCAAGGGTTACTTGAAGTTAGAGAAGTCAATAATCGTACTGCTGGGGCATAAGCGAAATATGAGGTGCTGTTTGGAGGAACAGCCCTACAGCCAACGCAATTCTAATTATTTTATAGGCAGAAGAGAAAGGAATGTTGTTTTAATTAAATTGAAATGGATTTTATATTGTTTGAGAAAGTACCATTGTACATCTATCAATAGAAGAGATTTTCCTAAAAAAGACACAGAGCCTGAGTAACTCAGCAGGTCAGGCAGCGTCCCTGGAGAACATGTATAGGTGACGTATCGGGTTGGGACCCTTCTTGAGATTGCCTTCTCAGTTTCCGAATCAAATCTCTTTAGTCTCCCGCTGTGAACTGGCAGCCTGTCATCGTTGCCCTTGGCAAACTCGTTCAGTTCTCTGTGTGTATTTTGTGCATTTATTTTCCCTTTCCAGATCCCATAATAGCAATTTTTTGTTCTGTATCTCAAACTTTTTGTTGAATTTTGAGATCAGTAAAGGGTGAATTTGTTTTACCCGAACTGCCGTAATACAGAGGTATTCGATGGTAGTTGTACCGAATGAGCTGAAGGACTTTAGAGGAAACAGTAATTTTGGCCCACCAGGTCCTCGTCGACTAGCGATCACCCGGTACACTAGCACTATCCTACGCGCTAGGCACAATTTACATTTTTTACCAAAGCTAATTAACCTTGAAACCTGTACATTTTTGGAATATGGGAGGAAACTGGAGCACCTGGAGAAATCCCACACGGTCACAGGGAGAACTTAGAAACCCCTTACAGACAGCACCCATAGTCAGGATCGAACTAGTGTCGCTGGTGCTGTGAGGCAGCAACTCTACCGCTGTGCCATTGCGTTCCCATTTGTTTACGTGCTGTATGACTTTAGACTTTAGAGGTACAGCGTGGGAACAGGCCCTTCAGCCTACTGAGTCTACGCCGACCAGCGATCACCCTGTACACTGACCTACAAAACTAGGGATCATTTTACAATTTGACTGAAGCTAATTCACCTACAAAACTGTAAACTAAAACGTTTATAAATCGTTGACTGTTCTACCATTGAAAGTAATGGGACGTGTTTTCTTATCCTCAGTAGCGCCTGTTCAAAGGTGAAGCAGACCATTTATGGCAATGTGCAGCCCTCCAACTCCAACCTGTTGTGGGACCCAGACTTCATGTTGGATTTCATCGAGAACCCGTCCGCCCATAATGTCAACCACTCGATGCTGGGGAAGATCCTGAGCGACAACGCGGCCAACCGCTACAGCTTTGTGTGCAACGCCCTTATGAACGTATGCATGGGACATCAGGACACAGATAGGTACGACCAGCGTGTGTGTGTGTCGAGTGTGTAGGAAGGAACTGCACATAGACACAAAATGCTGGAGTAACTGAGCGGGTCAGGCAGCATCTCTGGAGAGAAGGAATGGGTGACGTTTCTGGTCGAGACCCTTCTTAAGATGCAGATGCTGGTTTACACCGAAGATAGACGCAAAATACTGGAGTAACTCAGCAGGGTCAAGACCTGAAACGTCACCTATTCCTTTTTTCCAGTGATGCTGCCTGACCCGCTGTGTTACTCCAACATTTTGTGTCCATCTTAAGTGAAATGTCGCGTTATGTGAACAGTGTGCTGAATTGCATCAACAGCTATCATCTTTAGATTTTAGAGATATGGGGCGAAAACAAGCTATTCGGCCCACCTAGTCCACACCAACCAGCAGTCACCCCATTACACTAGCACTATCCTACACACTAGGGACAATTTATAATTGACAAAATCCAATTAACCTACAAACCTGCACGTCTTTGGAGTGTGGGAGAATACTGGAGCGCCCGGAGAAATCCCACGTGGTCACAGGGAGAACGTACAAATTCCGTACAGACAGCACCCGAAGTCCGGATCGAACCTGAGTCTCTGACGCTGAAAGGCAGCAACTGCACCACTGTGCCATCTCTTCATCCTTACACCACCCAGGAAGCTTTGTTTAAAGGCTGGAAAGAGTGTGCAGAGAATAATTTTGAAGATGTTGCCAGGACTTGGGGGGCTGTGCTATAGGGAGAGGTTAGGTTAGGGCATGTTAGGACTATATTCTATAGAACACCGGAGACTGAGAGGGGATCTTATAAGTTCATAATTCATAGGAGCAGAATTAGGCCATTCGGCCCATCAGCTACTCTATTCTCAATCATAGCTGATTTATCTTTTCCTCTCAACCCCATTCTACTGCCTTCTCCCCATAACCCCTGACACCCATACTAATCAAGAACGTATCAATCTCCATCTTGAAAATATCCATTGACGGCCTCCACAGCCATCCATGGCAATGAATTCCACAGATTCACCACCCTCTGACTAAAGAAATTCCACCTCGGGTCCTTGACTCTCCCACTAGTGGAAACATCCTCTCCACATCCATCCACATTTTGTAGGGATGTATAAAATCATGAGGGCAATAAAGGTGATGACTGCAGAGACGATTATCAGATCCTTCTTACTCTTCTAAACTCTAGTGAAGATAAACCCGATTGACCTAATCGCTCCTCTTTTTAATTGGTCCCATCACCCCAAGGATCATTCTGGTGAACCTTTGCTCAACTCCCTGCAGAGCAAGAACTTCCTTGGGCAAGGAGCCCATTTACACTTGCAAAGTCTTTGTGTGTGCAGTGTTTGTGCATGGACTGAGGTGTCATTTCCATTTTGCTCACCTCAATCACCATTGAAGATCAGTTACCTTGTGATAGTGTGACTCTATTAATTATTCTTGAAATAGACATTAATAGCCAGTGTTATAACTCAAAATAGCAAAATGGAGTCTACAGTGGATAGAATGGTAACAAAGGCATATGGTTCTCTTGCCTACATTGGTCAGGGCATTGAGTAAGGATAAAAAAGTCAGCACAGTGGTGCAGCGGTGGAGTTGCTGCCTTACAGCACCAGAGACCTGCGTTCGACCCCAAAGATCAGTGCTGCCTGTACGGCGTTTGTATGTTCTCCCTGTGACTGCGTGGGCTCTCTCTGGGTGCTCTGGTTTCCTGCCTCATTCTAATGATGTACAGGTTTGCATGTTAATTGGCTTCGGTAAAATTTTCCCTAAGGTGTAGTGGGATAATGCTATCGTACAGGGTGATCCTGATCGGTGCGGACTCAGTGGGCTGAAGGGCCTGTTTCAGTGCTGTATATCTAAAATCTAAAGGTTGTTCCACATTTTAAGGGGTGGAATGACTTCCAGGTGGTGTCAATGAAAATATCTCCTCTGAAAGACTCTAATATCCTGTTTTTTTTCTGTTTTGCAGAATTAATGACATCGCTAACCTTTGTGCTGAACTGACAGCGTGCTGCACGATACTCAGTTCTGAATGGCTTGGTGTCCTTAAGGCTCTTTGCTGCTCGTCAAACCATGTCTGGGGATTCAATGACCTTCTCTGCAGCGTGGACGTAAGCTCACAATGTACTGACTTCTCTGCTTACTGCTGGCATTATCGCAAGAGGGGGGATGATTGCGTGCAGCAGCTAAAATACAGAGTAGGGTCACAAAGTGATAGGGTGGCGCGGTGGCGCAGCAGAAGAGTTCCTGCCTTACAGCGCCAGAGACCCGGATCCGATCCTGACTACAGGTGCTGTCTGTATGGAGTTTGTGCATTCTCCCTGTGACCATGTGGGTTTTCCCGGGGTGGTACTCTTTCCTTCCACACTCCAAAGACCTACAGGTTTGTATGTTAAATCGGCTTTGGTAAAGATTGTAAATTGTCCCTAGTGTGTTGGATAGTGCCAGTGTATAGGGATCACTGGTCGGCTTGGACTCGATGGGCCAAAGGGCTTGTTTCTGCCCTATATCTCTAAATTAAACTAAAATAAAGTCATACAGCGTGGAAACAGGCCTTTCTCCCCAACTTGCCCCATGCCACCCAACATGCCCCATCTACACTAGTTCCACCTGCCCGCGTTTGATCCATATCCCTCGTTACCTGTCCAATCCAAATACCTGCCTAAATGTTTCTTTAATGATGGTACCTGCCTCGACTACCTCCACCAGCAGCTCGTTCCGTACACCCACCACCCATTGTGTAAAAAAGTTACCCCTCAGGTTTCTATTAAATCTTTCCCCCCTCACCTTAAACCTATGGTTCTCGATTCCCCTGCACTGGCCAACAGATTCTATGCGTTTACCCGATCCATTCCTCACAGTTTTAAACACCTCAACGAGATCACCCCTCAGCGTCCTGCGCTTCAAGGAATAAAGTCCTAGCCTGCTCAACCTCTTCCCTGTAGCTCAGGCACCCGAGTCCTGGCAACATCCTCGTAAATCTTCTCTGCACCCATTCCAACTTGACAACATCTTTCCTATAACATTGTGACCAAAACTGAACTCGATATTCTAAATGTGGCCTCACCAATGTCTTACACAACTGCAACATGATCTCCTAACGTCTACACTCAACACTCAATAGATTTTTTCCACTGCAACAGGTCCATCAGAATCATTCCCCACAACTCCCCCACCCCATAAATGCTCAAATCCAAAATCCACAAGACCATTCTTTGAAATCTTTTGGTGCACCATGTCTAGAATCTTTCCATCCTTCCAAAGGTTAGGTGTGTCCTGGATATGATACCAAGTGTCCATTATAGCCAGACTAGTGTTTTACAGGACATCTCATTCTCTTGCTGATAATTGACAGGGTACTATTTAATCTTGAATCAAAAGCAATGTGTCCCACCAGTAACTTGTCACCCACCCACCCACCACCCCAGCTTCCATTGCACCTTCATTTGCAAAAAGAAAAAGAAAACGAACTTTATAAAAATGGAAATATTTTGATCGTTAATTGGACTGCTCTTTCCTTCTAAACTCTAAAATCGAAAAGCCAAACGCTCTTTTATTCACAGGAAACAAAGCACGAAGGGACAGGGGAGGGGAAGGCATGGTGCAATTTAATTCCACGTTTGTGTGTAAATTCCAACAAATAGCAGGCAATGTGCCATTGAGTAAATGATCTGTGACATATGGAGCATTTCCAAGAAATGACTCACAACATCAAGTGTACTTTTTTTTGTTTATTTCCACATGTTAACCTCTTAAATAGAAGAAAACCCAACTTGATTGCTTTCTGCACGATTAAATAAGTCCGTAGACATTGGGAAGATTTATTAGAAAGCTGTAATCTGCACTGTGACCTTTATAAATCATATTGTCCATTAAGTTGCCGCAATGCTAACTGAGTGTAATGCATAAGATTCGTTTTTGCTTCCTGTCTTTTTAAAGGAAAGATATGAATGTTTAACGCTGGTAAATAGGAGCAGGAGTAGGAATATGGTTTATGGTTTGGCAATGAGTGAACTTCTGTGGATTATTAAGAAATGTTTTCCAGATACACTGGGTGTTGTGTACCCAGGCAGCAAATGGGACGAGAGATGCTCAGAGAGCTGTAGTCAGGCAACATCTCTAGAGGGCATAGAGAAGGGTCCCAGCCGATCCTTGCCCTCCAGAAATGCAGCCTGCCTTGCTGAGTTACTTCAGCATTTTGGGTCTCTCCCAGTTCAGTGATGCACTGCTTCAAGCCAAGTTCAGTTTATTGTCACGCACGCAAGTACAGTTCCAAAGAAAAATGTTACTTGCAGCAGCGTCACAGGCGCACAGACTGAGAATAAAAGAAAGAACATCATGCAATAAAAAGACATGAGTGCAAAAACATAATTAGAAAAGCAAACAAAGACATTAGTGCAAAAACATAATTAGGAAAGCTAACTCAAGGGACGAACTGTTGTGTTCCATTGTCCAGGTGGGATCAGGGCTGTGCAGGCTGGTTCAAGAACCTGATAGTTTAGTTTAGAGATAATCTAAAGTGGACACAGGCCACTTCGGCCCATCGAGTCAGCACTGACCAGCAATCACCTATACACCAGTTCTATCCTACACACGGGACAATTTACAAAAGCCAATTAACCATCAAACCTGCACGTGTTTGGAATGTGGGAAGAAACCGGAGGACCTAGATTTAGAGAAGATCTGAGGAAGATTTCTTTTGACCTCAGAGAGTGTTTGAAATCCAGATTACACTGTCTGAAAAGGTGGTGGGAGCGAAGAGTCTTGCAACATTTAAGAAGCACCTGGATGATTTAGCTCTTAGTGCTAAAGGATTCAAGGGATATGGGGGAAAAGCAGGAATGTGGTACTGATTTTATGTGATCAGCCATGATCATATTGAATGGTGGTGTTGGCTCGAAGGGCCGAATGGCATACTCCTGCACCTATTTTTCTATATTTCTATGATGCCTTAAATCACATGGGCAACATGGTCTACTGACCAAGTGTTGGGAAATGGGATTTGTAAGGATGGGTACTTAATGGGAAGCATGGCCATGATGGGCTGAAGGGCCTGTTACTGCACTGTGTGGCTTAATGACATTTTTTGCACATCTCTAACGGCTGCTTATTTTACTTTCTTCAAAGGTCAGTGACCTATCATTTCACGACTCCTTGGCTACGTTCATTGCCATTCTAATCGCCCGCCAGTGCTTCTCGCTGGAGGATGTTGTCCAACATGTGGCACTTCCCTCACTCCTGGCAGCCGGTGAGTGCGTCTAGTTTCAGGATTAATCATGTTAGCATCTCATTCTTTGCAAGAAAAGTGATGGAAGGATCAGATAATGGATAAGATTGAAACTCCTATTCCAGCATAAGTCTAGGGCAGGAATTCCTCCAACGTTCATCATTTTTGCTCATCTGTTTAGTTTAGTTTATTATTGCCATCTGTACTGTGGTACAGTGCAAAGCTTTTTGTTGCATGCTAACCAGTCGGCGAAAGGACAATGCATGATCACAATCAAACTGTCCACAGTGTGCAGATACAGAATAAAGGGTATAATGTTTAGTGCAAGGTAAAGTCCGATTAAAAATAATTCGAAGGTCTCCAATGGGACAGATGGTTCAGATGGTTCAGCCTGTACACTGACTCTGCTCTGCTGAGGCTCTATAAGGCACCTCTCAGCCCACATTTGGAGTATTGTGAGCAGTTTTGGGCTCCATATCTGAGGAAGGATGTGCTGGCAGTGGAGAGGGTCCAGAGGAGGTTTACGAGAATGACCCCGGGGATGATCAGGTTAATGTATGAGGAGTGTTTGATGGCTCTAGGGCTGTACTCACTGAAATTTAGAAGGTATAGACCAAGTGGACCCATTGGCCCCAAACCTCTCCTGCATTGGTGTAGCATCTTCTCCTTCCTCCTCCCCCCCTCCCCTTCCTTCACCCCCTCCCCTTCCCCTCCCCCCCCCTTCCCCTCCCCCCCCCTTCACCATCCCCCTCATCCTCCCTTATCCTGCCTCATCCCCCCCTCCCTCTCTCCCTAGGAGATAGATTTAAACTTTAAAATGTGAATAACTTTAAAGGTATAACACCGATTTCAATGAAACTTCTTGTATTAGCATCAAAGGGACGACGGTGAGTAAGGTGGGCCTAAAGGTGTCGCGCTATTGTGTACCGTTTTGGCTGTTCAGGAACAAACAAACAAGCGAGAATTTTAGTATATACATTAGGGGAGGATCTCATTGAAACCTGATGAGTAATGAACGGCCTGAATAGAATTGATCAGGGCAAGATGTTTCTGCTAGTGAGAGAGTCTACGAACACAGGGCACAATCTCAGGGTAAAAGGATGTACCTTTAGAATGAAGACAAGGAGGAATATCTTTAGCCATAGGGTGGTGAATGTGGGCTCGGAGTTGCCACGGTGGTGCAGTGGCAGAGTTGTTGCCTTACAACGCCAGAGACCCGGGTTTGATCCTGACCACGGGTGCTGTCTGTACGGAGTTTGTACATTCTCCCTGTGACCACATGGGTTTTTTCCGGGTGCTCTAATTTCCCACCACACTCCAAAGTCGTACAGGTTGTTAGGTTAATTGGCTTGGGTAAAATTGTAAATTGTCCCTAGTGTGTTAGTGTACAGGGTGAGCACTGGTCGGCACGGATTCGGTGGGTGGAAGGGCCTGCTTCCACGCTATATCTCTAAAGTCTGAAGAAGCCAGCACCCGTAGCCTCTGGTGTTTGCATTTTAATAGAGTTTGAACCTATTAAAAGGGCCAAGAGGTGGTGGGTATTGATGTTATGTTGACACTACAGAGAATAGTTTCAAAGTCTACGCAATGTGTAAAACTGATAGGAATATTTTACTGTGTTTTTGTAGGTTTGTAGAAAATTATCTGTTGTTTTTTCAGTGTCAAAAGCTGCTTATTTTCCCCATTGGAATATTTATAAACTGCATGGGAACATGCAAAGTGCTGGAGTAACTCAGTCAGTCAGGCAGCATCCCCGGAGTACATGGATAGGTGATGTTTCTGGTCGGGACCCATCTTTCAGACTCGTCTCAACAATGAAACGTCACCAACTCTGGAGTGCATGGACAGGTATGTCCAAGATGTTTCAGGTCGGGGCACTTCTTCAGACTTGTCTTGAGACGGAACATCACCTACCCATGTTCTCCAGCAGTGCTGCCTGACCCGCTGAATTACTCCTGCACTTTGTGTCTTTCCTTGGCAGACCTGCATCTGCAGTTGCTTCTCTCTACATTTGTAACCTGAAGTCTGTTTGCTGCAGCGTGCGGTGACCCGGATGCTGAGCCAGGAGCAAGGATGACATGCAGACTGTTGCTGCACTTGTTCAGAACGCCACAAGTCAGCCCCTTCCCCCAAGCCAATGGTAAGTTTCCGGCTGGCATTCCCTGTTCCCCTTTCCAAGTTTTGTTATGAGGAGTGAACTGGCTGTACTGCTGAATTGGTTTGACCTGGCGGAAGTGGCAGCGCCTAACGGCTGCGGCTCGCTAGCAGTCTGTTCGTCTTTTTTCCTTTTTTTTGGTTGTGTGTCGGTGTTGGGATGGTTTTTGTATTTTTTTTTGGTTGTGTATGTGTGGGTGGGGGGTGGTGACACATATCGCATGGAAACAAGCTTTATTTCTCAACTGAAGAAATTTCCGTCTGAAAAAGGATCTCGTCCCATAACGTCACCCATTCCTTCTCTCCAGAGATGCTGCCTGTCCCGCGGAGTTGCTCCACCATTTTGTGTCTTCGTTTTAAACCAGCATCTACAGTTCCTTCCTACACATATATCTTTCTTAAATAGTACCGGCCTCAACCACTTCGTCTGACAGCTCGTTCCAGACGGCCACCTCCCATTGTGTGAAGAGGTTACCCCCTCAGATTCCTATCAAATCTTTCCCCCTTCACCTTAAACTTTAGGGTTCTCAATTCCCTATACTTTTTCCTATAAACATCCTGTATTCATCTTGTACTCGTCTGTGTTTGAGTGCCGATGCGATTCGTCTTGGTTTTTGAATTGAGCACCAAACTCGCTGTTGCTCCTTCTAATGTGCTAACAGTGGACCTTTGGATTAAGTGACCTCTACATGAGGGTGTACCTTACCTGAAGGGCAGTATCTTAATGACGGCATAGTGGCACAATGATAGAGTGGCTGCCATATAGCGCCGGAGACCCGGGTTCAATCCTGACTACCGGTGCTGTCTGTACGGAGTTTGCACGCTCTCCGTGTGTGCATGTGGATTTCCTCCGAGTGCTTTAGTTTCCTCCCACATTCCAAAGACGTACAGGTTTGTCGATTCTGTTACGTCGTCCCTCATGTGTAGGATAAGATAGAACCACTGTATGGGTGATAGATTGTGAGTGTGGGTTCGGTGGGCCGAAGGGCCTGTTTCCACGCTGTATCTCTAAAGTAATCTGTAAACGAAACTAAACTATCACCATTTTGGGTAACGTAAATTCACCCTTATAGAATTCACAAATCACATCCCGAAAAATTTGAGATGCGGAAATTTATTCGCTCCCACGGAGGTTATGTGAAATACAAAGTATATAAGTAAACACCAAGGGTATTTTTGTTTTCGAATCACATCTGCGTGGATGACGTGGATGGCGGCAGTTCAGCAGCAGAGTTGCTGCCTTACAATGCCAGAGACCCGGGATCGATCCTGACTATGGGCGCTGTCTGTACGAAGTTTGTACATTCTCTTTGTGACCATGTGGGTTTTCTCTGGGTGCTCTGGTTTCCTCCCACATTCCAAAGACATACAGGTTTGGAGGTTAATTAGGCTTTGGTAAAATTGTAAGTTGGCCCTGGCGTGTAGGATGGTGCTTGTACACGGATGACACAGTGAGCCGAAGGGCCTGTTTCCACACTGTATTTCTAAAGTCTAAAGACGTAACTTTGCGTTGCAGAAAATCGTGTTACGCCTCGTGCTTTAGGAACGCAGCTGTGGTCACTTCCACAGCGATATAGTGGGGGTGCTTTAACATGACTGCAACTGTGTGAATAATGTTGTGTGGTCTGCAGGTAAATCGGTCCCTGGAATCCGCTCATCCTGTGATCGGCATCTGTTAGCCGCTGCGCACAACAGCATAGAAGTGGGGGCTGTGTTTGCAGTTCTGAAAGCCATTCTGATGTTGGGTAAGAATCTTTCACTGGAAGAACTGTATCGAGTTTGATGTCATCCTAAAAGCTTCAAACTAATTTTAACTGAGGGCGACACAGTGGTAGAGCTGCTGTCCCATAGAGCCAGAGATGCTGTTTCGACCCTGACTTCGGTTGCTGTCTGTGTGGAGTTTGCACGTTCTCCCTGTGACCGCGTGGGTTTGCTCAGAGTGCTCCGGTTTCTTCCCGTATCCGGAGGTCGTGCAGGTTTGTAGGTTAATTGGCTTCTGTAAATTGTCCCTAGTGTGTAGGGTAGACGAGCCTGTGGGAGATCGCTGGTCAACATGGACTGTTTGGGCCAAAGGGCCTGTTTCCATGCTGTTTCACTGAAGCTAAATTAAAAACAAAAGTCAAAAGGCTAGAAAAAAATCCGTGCTTCTTCTTGGTCATTTCACTGGAATGTTTGAATATTGTAATCAATGAATTCGATTCACAGTTGAGTCATGGTGTGTAGGAAAGAACTGCAGATGCTGGTTTAAATCGTAGGTAGACACAAAATGCTGGAGTGTTTTGGGTCTGAAGAAGGGTCTCGACCCGAAACGTCGCCCATTCCTTCTCTCCAGAGATGCTGCCGGACCCACTGAGTTACTCCAGTGTTTTGTGTCTACATTTGACTCATGGTGTCACATTTTGACAATACAATGATCCCTCATGGAGGTGAATGGTGTCTGTAATTGCTGATTGTCCGTTATAACCGAATAACGGTATGTCCCCCATTGACATCACTGCCTGGGCGCCGGGTCAGAATCCTGGAGTGCCGTCACTGGGACCCTCACCACATGGAGCACAGTGGCCCAAGATGGCCGCCCGGCACCACCTTTCCCAGCACGGCTGGCGAACAGCAATAACCGCTGCTGCTGATTCCGCATTCAGTGGTTGAGAGGAGAACGGGAGATGTAGGGTGTTGCCCAGAGTTCAGGGTGAAAGGGCATCGATCTTAAACTCCGTGAACTCGTTAACCCCATTTCTCCTTACGAAGACAGCAACCTGCCTAACCTGCCAAGTGTACAAAGTTCTTAACAGCTAAAAATGTGTTTTTGTTACTGCAAGCTAAAATACTAAAGGCTCCTGGTTAAAGTCATTAATTCCCCATAGTGGGCTTGTTTGCGTGAAATACTCAAGGCCTTTTTGGGTCTGACTGGTTAAAATGTCGAAAGATATAATGCGTGATCTTCAGTGCACGTGACTGTGTTGTTGTTTGTGCCCAGGGGATGCTGAGTTAGGCAGTAATAATGTTAACTCTTCCAACGCCGATGACTTCAGCACGACCAGTGGGCTGGCTCCGATCGGTATCCATGACGACATCGCCAACAATGTGATTCTGAGCACCGCCAACAACTCCAAGTCAATCAGACGCACTGTTTCCATAGAAACAGCCAACCTGAGTGAATACGCCAGGTTTGTGCTGAGGACTATTTGTCAGCAGGTAAGACCAAGTGTAGATATTAATGCGAGATTATTATCCAAGTCAAAACAACGAGTTGGAAATGATATGTCTGGTAGCATCTGTGGAGAGAGACATCAGCTCCATGTTTGTAGTCAATGAACTCTCATCAGAACTGAGAAAGACTTGGAGTGGTGCAGCGGTGTAGCTGCTGCTTTACAGCGCCAGAGACCCGGCTTTGATCATGACCATGGCTACTGTCTGTACGGAGTTTGGACATTCTCCCCGTGACCGTGTGGGTTTTCTCCAGGTGCTCTGGTTTCCTCCTACACTCCAAAGAAGTAAAGGTTGTCGGGTAATCGGCTTCTGTAAATTTTAAATTGTCCCTAGTGTGTAGGATAGTGTCGGTGTATGGGGTGATCACTGGTAGGTGGGCCAAAGGGCTACTGGACTTAGATTCTAAACTATGAATTGCTGGCGTTCAAGGGGTGATCATTTAGATTTGCTGATTCTGAACTCCAGCAACCAATGTAGTTATCTGAAGACAATGTTGGTCATGATAAATGATGGTTTGATTCCTGGGACACAAAGTGCCGGAGTAATTCAGCAGATCAAGAAGCATCTCTGGAGAATGTTGGTAGGTGATGTTTCAGGTCGAGACTCTTTAGACTTTAGCGGAACATGGCAGAAACAGGCCGCTCGTCTCACCGAGCCCACGCCGACCAGTGATCACCCCGTACACTAGCACTATCCTACACACTAGGGACAATTTACAATTTTACCAAAGCCAATTAACCGACAAACCCAAGTATTCGTGGAAAATCCACGCGGGTCACAGGGAGAATGTACAAACTCGGTACAGACAGCACAGAATATAGTCAGATATTCCTTCTCTCATTCCTTCTCTCCAGATATGCTGCTTGACCCGCTGAGTTACTCCAGCATTTTATGACACCCATAGTCAGGATCTAACCCGGGTCCCTGGTGCTGTAAGGCAACAACTCTACCATTGCGCCACTATGCAACACTTCTTCAGACAAAATCAATTGATTCCTAGTATCCAACATCATAAGCCTTGCTCTGCTTTGTTCTTGTAGCAGGACAGAATCAACTGTTGACCATTCTTTGCCTTGGCCCACAATTGAAGAACGACAAATCATCACCTCAGACAAAGTGAGCAGAACTTACCCAGTACATGGTAACTGAAGACGTAGATTGCTCTTGCAAAAGAAAATTGGAGCCGATGTAAGCTAGCTATTGGCATTAATCCAGTGCATACATGCCAACATGTCATCAACTCAGCTTTGTCAGAGGTGTTCTATGGGACCACTATGTTTATATCTGAAGCCTGGGTATTTTTATAGAGTTATTGCTGTGCGCACATAGAATATTTTTGTCTGGACCAAGCACAAACCTTTCTTTACCCTTGTGGACTTGATACTTCAACTGAGCTAGAATTTTCTGCACCCTTTGTGCATATCCTCTCCTGAAGAAGGGTCTCGACCCAAAACGTCACCCATTCCTTCTCTCAAGAAATGCTGCCTGTCCCACTGAGTTACTCCAGCATTTTGTGTCTATCCAGGAGATTTATAAGACTCTCCTGACTCATTGCTGCACAGTTTAGCCTTGCAGTTTAATTTGGTTCTGCAGACTGCACGGCCGGCCTGTTTTTAACCAGTCTAGAGACTGATCTGGTTTATTTTCCCATTCCTGTCTCCCCACCACAGACTCCATATCCTAATATCTTACCCACCAAGATCAAGGAAAAGTTTCCTGAGTCATTTGGGGAAAATCTTTGTGAAGATAAACGGTTCCTAAATTAAAAGAAAATGTTTTAAATTGTTTTACCTCCTCAGGATCCCATTTGGATTCAAGTCTTTATTTTAGAGATACAGATACAGAGATTCAGTGTGGAAACAGATCCTTCAGCCCTCTGTGTCCGCGCCGATCAGCAATCACCCTGTCCACTAGCACTATCCTACACACACACTAGAGACAATGTACAATTTTACCAAAGCCAATTAACCTACAAACCTGTAAGTCTTTAGAGTGCGGAAGGAAACCAAAGCACTTAGAGGAAACCCACGTGGTCTCTGGGAGAATGTACAAACTCCATTCAGACAGCACCCATAGTCAGGATCGAACCCAGGACTCTTGCATTGTAAGGCAGCAACTCTACTGCTGTGCCACTCTGCCGCCCTCAAAATATAAATTACTGGGCTTAAATTTGAGTGTACGTTTTTCTTTTTGTTTGCAGTTGTTTTCCTTCCCATTTCTACAATGGATAAAAAAGGTTTAAGGAGGGCGAGGCCACACAGTCACATTGGTCTCCTCTGCTATTCAGTCACATCAAGTGTCGTAAATCCACTTTCCTGTCCATTCCCCACATCGGAGCACAAAGTGCTGGAGTAATTCAGCGGGTCAGGCAGCATCGCTAGAGAACATGGATAGAGGACGTTTTAAGGTCATAAGGAATAGGGGTGGAATTAGGCCATTCGGCCCATCGTCTAATCCGCCATTCGATCATGGCTGATCTATCTCTCCCTCCTATCTCCATTCTCCTGCCTTCTCCCCATAGCCTCTGACACCTGTACTAATCAAGAATCTATCTATCTCTGCCTTTGGGTCGAGAACCTTCTTCAGACATCCCTTCCCCACATCCACAAACCTGCCTATCTCGGCTAGTGGAATTCACGGTGACTGATGTCCCTAGCCGGAAGTTCCAAAGATCTTAAACCCTGTTCCCATAAAAGACTTCCTGCACTGGGACCAAACCTCCCAATTATTCATTAATCTGATTAGAGGAAGTACCTTTCAGCATCTATCCTGCTGATCTCAGTCTTACAGTGTGGAAACAGGCCCTTCAGCCCAGCTTGCCCACACCGACCAAAATGCCCCATCTACACCAGTCCCTCCTGCCTGCATTTTGCCCACATCCCTCTAAACCTATCATATCCATGTACCTATCTAAATTTTCTTAAACATTGCATTCGTTCCTGCCCCGACTACCTCCTCTAGCAGCTCGTTCCATACACGCACCACAATTTATGTGAAAATGTTCCCCCCTCAGGTTCCTAATAAATCTCTCCCCATCACTTTAAACCTTTGTCCTCTCGTTCTCGATTCCCCTACTTGGGACAAAAGACTCTGCGTTTACCCAATCTATTCCTCTCGTGATTTTGTACACCTCGATAAGATCACCCCTCATCTTCCTGCGCTCCAAGGAAAATAATCCTAGCCTGCTCAACCATTCCCTATAGCTCAGGATCCCGATTCCTGGCAACATCCGTCTAAATCTTCTCTGCACCATGTTCCACTTTGACAACATCTTTGCTATAACATGGTGCCCAAAACTGAACACAACACCCGAAATCTCTTTCAGAATCTTACATATTTCATCACTCATTCTGCAAAGCCCTGGTGTCTATAGTACTCTCTGTGCTCTGCTTTTCGACGGAAACTCCTGCCATCCCCAGATTAAATCTAGTATATCCACACTAGAATGCCTCTAAAGCTGGATTTTCTTCTTTGTGTAACTTCCACAGGAATTTTTCACACTTCTGTTGAATCCTCCTTGTAATAAAAGCCAGAATTTCATTTGCCTTAGTACTGGGTGGCACAGTGTCACAACGATAGAGTTGCTGCCTTCTTGCACCAGAGACCCGGGTTCGATCCTGACTTTGAGTGCTGTCTGTATGGAGTTTGTATGTTCTCCCTGTGACCGCGTGGGTTTTCTCCAGGTGCTTCGGTTTTTACCCACATCCCAAAGACATGCAGGTTTGATGGTTAATTGGCTTCTGTAAATTGCCCCTAGTGTGTTGGATGTGAAACTTGGATAACTAGTATATGGGTGATGTTGCTGGGGGGGACTCTATGGGCTGAAGGGCCTGTTTCCATGCTGTATCTCTAAGCTAAACTAAACTACTTGTTGGACCTTCCTGTTAGTGCTCAGATATCTTTGCACCAAGTTTTACTATTCCATTTAAAAAAAAAATGTGATGGTCTTTCTTTCCAAAATAAATAAACTTGTTATATTCTCGTAATGTTTTGCAACTGAGCCCTATTCTCCACACACCATGCCATTCACATGACATTGCACCCTCTCACCTCCTTTTGGAGAACTTAATTATCTAGTTGAACGACTAGCATCGGCAGCAAATTTTAAAAACTTGTTTCAGGCTTCTTTTTTACTTTCTCATTCCCTCACATCCACCACATGCTTGCTCTGCATCTTAAAACAAACCTAGCCTTTGTTGAAACAAAGAACTGTAGATGCTGGTTTACAAAGGACACAAAGTGCTGGAGTACTCAGCGGCTCAGGCAGCATCTCTGGAGAAGGGTCTCGCCCCGAAACGTCACCTATCCATGTTCTCCAGAGATGCTGCCTGACCAGCTGAGTTACTCCAGCACTTTGTGTCCTTCTTATCCTAGTTTTTCCCTGTTCTGATGAAAGTTAACAAAAAAAAACGTTAATGCCATATCTATCATTTCAGGTGTTCCCTGACCTGCTGAATATTTTCATTGTTTCTGGTATATTGCGTTTGTGTGCAGAATGTGGACATTTAAATTCCAGCTTTATAACTCCATTGTCAAGTGCGACAGATCCTGGGTTGACTATGAAATGGATCCATTAGTAGAGGGTTGACCACATCTGAACTGACCAATTAATGTGACCCTAACAGAAATGAAATTGACCTCATGATTGGAGTCTAAGAAACAAGATAATATTTTAGGCCAAAATTAAGTCGTGGAATGAAGTGACTAAAATATTAACTTTTCATAAATGCTTCCTATTAGGGTAAACTAAAAACATCTGAGTGTTGTAGAATCAAGGAGCTGCAGATGCTGATTTACAAAAGAAGAGACAGGGTGCTGGAGCAACTCAGCGGCTCAGGCAACATCTCAGGAGAACATGGAAAGGCAATGTTTTGTGTTGGGACCATTCTTCAGACTGATTGCAGGCTGAAAGGTGGGGGGGGGGGGTTGGACGAAAGCTGGATAGGAGATGGTGGGACAAAGCCTGGTAGGTAATAGGGTGACACATGTGAGGAGGGTTATTTGAAAGGCAGATGGTTGGACAAAGGCTAGAAAAGAAAAGACAGGTGTGAAACAAAAGGATTGAGGAGTTGGAAATTGAACTGTATTGCTGGCTTTGTTTTGTAAATTACAAGATGTACGGTTTACTGTGTAAAATATACCAATCGATCATTGATGAGACTTAAATCGTTCAGATCTTTCCTCTTATTGCTGATCCGATCATATCTGTAGCTATTATTTAAGAAACCTTTGGATAGGCATATTGGGAGTGGACAGATATGGATTATGTACAGATGGATAAGAATTGATCAGCATCATGATCAACACTGTTCCTGTGCTGTACTGTTCTATGTTCCTGTATTGATAAAGGAGGTGGATGTTTAATTGAATAGGGTGGCACGGTGGCGCAGTGGTAGAATTGCTGCCTTTACGGCAGCAAAGACCCAGGTTCAATCCTGACTACAGGTGCTGTCTGTACGGAGTTTGTGCACTCTCTCCATGACTGCGTGGATTTTCTCTGGGTGCTCCGGTTTCATCCTACACTCCAAAAATGTACAGGTTTGTAGGTTAATTGGCTTAGATAAAAATTGTAAATTGTCCCTAGTGTGTAGGATAGTGCGGGGATTGCTGGTCGGCGCAGACTTGGTGGGCCGAAGGGCCTGTTTCCGCGTAATAATACTGAACTAAACTAAACTAATTAATCAGGCAGTCTATCTCCAGATCCTATTGTTCAAAGGATTTTCTTAATTACCTGTTACATAACCCATTTTGGTGGATCTTTGGATTTTCATGCTAGTTTTAATAAAACCAGAGATTTTGAAGTAAATAAAATCTTTGTTCTATGTACTGTGAACTACATCCTGCATCTCAGCAACATGTAGGTTGGTAGATTCATTGTCTGCTGTAAGTTGCCCCTAGTGCATAGGTGAGTGGACAAACCTGGGAGGAGTTGATGGGGACTTGGATTGGAGAGGGTAGGTTACAGGCAAAAGTTAGTGGAGGAATGGCAACACTGTGAGCTAGCATAGATCAGATGGGAAGAATGGCCATCCTCCACGGGTTAATGAAATGCAAACACGCAACAATTGACCAGCTGAACACGATCCCTTTTACCAGAACATACAGATGTCATGCAGTGACATGTCATGCAAATAGGACGCCACAGTATCTCGGGATGAAAAGCACATGTAACCCATGTGAACAAAGATGTCACAAAGTGCTGGAGTAACTCAGCGGTGCCGTTTCAGATCAGGACCCTTCTTCGGACTCAAAGATGTGCTGTTTTCTCCTATAATGGGCAATGTGTCATTCAAATCATGTTCTTCTTCTTTACGGAGATAAGGCTTTGGGATTATAATGTTCATTTTTCTACCTTCCATTTGTAGGAATGGGTGGGAGAACATTGCCTCAAGGAGCCAGAGAGACTGTGCACGGATAAAGATCTGATATTGGACCCAGTTCTCTCCAACAAACAAGCACGGCAGCTTCTGCAGCTTATCTGTTATCCGCATGGCCTTCAGGAAAGTGTGGAAGGAGACAATCCTCAGCGACAGCACATCAAGCACATTCTCCAGGTATGAGGGGCAGAGTTAGACAATCCTCAGCGACAGCACATCAAGCACATTCTCCAGGTACGAGGGGTAGAGTTAGAGGACTTTTTTCTCTGCTGGGCTGAAAGGCTTTAATCATTTTTTAGTGGCATACAACAAATTGTCCACGCCGACCAACATGCCCCATCTATACTACTCCCACCTGCCTGCATTTGGCCCATATCCCTCTAAACCTATCCTATCCATGGATCTGTCTAAATGTTTCTTAAACATTGCAATAGTACCAGTCTCAACTACCTTCTCTGGCAGCTCGTTCCATATACTCACCATCCTTTTTGCAATACAGTTACCCCTCAGGTTCCGATTAAATCTTTCCCCTCTCACCTTGTACCTATGTCCTCTGGTTCTTGATTCCCCTATTCTGGACAAGAGACTGTACGTTTACCCGATCTTTTCCTCTCATGAGTTTGTACACCTCTATAAGATCACTGCTCATCTTCCAGCGCTCCAAGGAATAAAGTCCTAGTATGCTCAACCTCTCCCCTATGGCTCAGACCCTCGAGTCCTGGCACCATCCTTGTAAATGTTATCTGCACCCTTTTCAGCTTAACAACATATTTTCTATCACATGGTGACCCAAACCCAAACTGAACACGATACTCTAAATATGCCCTCACCAACATCTTATATAACTGTAACATGACTTCCCAACATCTATACTCAATAGGTAGACACAAAATGCTAGAGTAACTCAGCGGGACAGGCAGCATCTCTGGAGAGAAGGAATGGGTGATGTTTTGGGTCAAGAACCTTCTTCTCCAGCATTTTGTGTCTACCTTCGATTTAAACCAGCATCTTCAGTTCTTTCCTACACATCTAAACTCAATACTCTGACTGATGAAGGCCAGTGTGCCAAAATATAAATAGATTTGTTGAGCCAAATGGTATAATGTACAGTTAAAAGGTGGGTTTTCTCTGGGTGCTCTAGTTTCCTTCCACATTCCAAAGACATGCAGGTTTGGAGGTTAATTGGCTTTGGTAAATTGCAAATTATCCTTAGTGTGTAGGCTCATGTAGGGATGGCTGGTCGGCACAGACCTGGTGGCCTGTTTCCATGCTGTATCTCTAAAATTATAACATAAAGCTACTTATCATGTTAATCTCATAGACTTCCCTATATCCTTTCCAATGTTTGTGAGTGTATGATTGAGGCAGTAAAGCAAGATACGGAAATGAAGAAGTTATCCAAGGAATTAATCCTATTCTTTCATTATTTAGAGTTTGGACCAATGGATCCTAAGGCAGTCATGGCTGGAACTCCAACTGATGATCAAACAATGCATGAAAGAAGCTGTAAGTTGAAAGTCCAGACTCGGAAATCTTGATATTCATTTGTGCTTTCGAACCACGATGAATGTGGAACCAATACATCACCGAAGAAAGGTCCCGACCCGAAACGTCGCCAGTCCGTTCCCTCCACAGATTCTGCCAGACCCGTTGTGTTTCTCCAGCACTTTGTGTTTTGATCAAGATTCCAGCATCAGCAGTTTCTTGTGTCTCATTGTATCACTATGTTGTTGCTTGATTGGCATCCTTTAGGTAAATTGAGAAGAGCTCTTTCTTTAGCCAGAGGGCGGGCGGGGAACTTGTGGAATTAATTGCCGCAGATGGCTCATGAGGCCAAGTTATTGGGTATTTTTAAAGTGGAGATTGATGGGTTCTTGATTAGTAAGGGTGTAAAGTGTAATGGGGAGAAGGCAGGAGATTGGGGTTGAGAGGGGAAATAGATCAGCTATGATCGGATGGCGGAGCAGGCTTGATGGGATGAATGTCCTAATTCTGCTCCTATGTCTTGTGATCTTATGATCTTGTTGAATGTGATTTATTATTGCTATCTGTAGCGATATACCGTGGAACACCATTTTGCGTGGTAGACAGGTAAAACGTCAATTCACGAATACAGTCAAACCATGCAGAATATGTGGTTAGCTGTGAAAGAGAAAATGCAGATAAAATAAAGAGTGCAAGGGCTGGTATGGGTGGATTGGGGGAGTGAAAGGAATTTGTGGCAATAGGTCACAAATTCAGTCACCCATTTCAATTCCCCTCTACCCCATTGGATGCTGGAGTGACTCAATGGGTCAGGCTGCATCTCCGAAGAAAAGGAATAGGTGACGTTTTGGTACAGAACCCTTCTTCAGACTGAAAATAAGTGTGGGGGGGGGGGGGGGGGGACTGGAGGCAAGCAAAGGCCAAATAAAATCAGGGCTGGCAACAGATGATCTCAGGAAGAATGGAGCCCATAATGGTCCATTGTTGACTGGTGAAAGTGTGATAACAAGAGGGATACAAGGATGTGAACAGCGGAACAGTGATGGGATACTACTGCTACTACTCGCACCGCCACCGTTAGTCACATCTTCCCATCTCCACCCCTTTCTGCTTTCCGCAGAGATCATTCCCTCTGAAACTCCCTGGTTCACTTATCCCTTCCCACTCAAACCATCCCCTCTCCAGGGACTTTCCCCCTGCAACTCCCCCCCACCCCCCACCCCACCAGTTCCACCGTTCACATCCTTGTATCACTTTCGTTATCAACCTTTCCCAGCCAACAATGGGTCATTATGGGCTCCACCCTTCCTGAAGTCATCTGGTGCCGGCCCTGATTTGTTCTTGCTTCTTCTCACCTCAAGTTTCTCTCCCACCCCACCCCACCATCTCTACTTTCAGTCTGCAGAAGGATCTGACACGAAACGTCACCTATTCTTTTTCTCCAGAGATGGTGGCGCAGCGGCAGAGTTGCTGCCATACAACGCCAGGGACCCGGGCTAGAACCTGACTACGGGTGCTGTCTG
The DNA here is from genome assembly GCF_053455715.1 of Rhinoraja longicauda. Lineage (NCBI taxonomy): Eukaryota > Metazoa > Chordata > Chondrichthyes > Rajiformes > Arhynchobatidae > Rhinoraja > Rhinoraja longicauda. Next base: position 19,382,928 of record NC_135965.1, read on the forward strand.
TACCGACTTTGTACGTTCTCCCCGTAACCTATGTGGGTTTTCCCCAGGTGCTCTGGTCTCCTCACACACTCCAAAAACGACCAGGTTTGCAGGCTAATTGGTTTTGTAAAATTTTTAATTGTCCCTAATGTATGTAGGATAGACAATAGACAATAGGTGCAGGAGTAGGCCATTCAGCCCTTCGAGCCAGCACCGCCATTCAATGCGATCATGGCTGATCACTCTCAATCAGTACCCCGTTCCTGCCTTCTCCCTGCCTAGTGTTAGTGGGCGGGGATCACGGGTCAACGCGGACTCAGTGGGCCTCAGGGCCTGTTTCCACATTGTATCTCTAAACTAAACTAAGATGCTATCTGACCCGCTGAATTAATCCAGTATTTTGTGTCTATCTTGCACTTCTCAATAATGATCATTTTTGTTAGGGCCCAACTTCGGTTGCGGAAATGAACTTGTTGCTGGAAAACATCGCCAAGGCTACCATTGAGGTCTTCCAGCAGTCGGCGGAGCTGAACTCTGTTCCAGTTTCCACTGGAGTTGAGCTGTTCCATGAGAGCAACAATGGGAACAACAACCCAAGGCAGAACGGCAAGAAGACATTTCTAAGGTAAAGCAAGGTTTACTCTACATTTTTAGGGGCATGGAGTGGGAATGATAAATGATTAACAATGATTTGCTAGAATTGATCAGTTAGAACACAGGACAGTACAGCACAGGAACATGGCCTTCAGCTCACGATGCCTGTGCCCAACATGATGCCAAGACCAACTATTATCTGCCGACACATGATCCATATCCCTACGTTCCCTGTATATCCATGTGCTTATAAGACCTCAAAACCATTAGACATAGGATCAGAATTAGGACATTCAGCATCGAGTCCACTCCGTCATTCAATCATGGCTGATCTATCTTTCCCTCTCAACCCCATTCTCCTGCCTTCTCCCCATAACCCCTGACACCCTTACTAATCAAGAACCTGTCAATCTCCGCTTAAAAAATAACGAATGACTTGGCCTTCACAGCCGTCTGTGGCAATGAATTCCACAAATTCTTCTGCCTAATCCCTGTAACATTTTGACGCCCTTCCTAATCAAGAACCTATCAATCTCCACCTTAAAAAGGGACCATGTTTGATGTCAGCACCTCAAATGTTAGCTTTGTCCAGCACTGTTAATTTCAAGAACTGTTGCTGTTAAGAACAATCCTGGTTTCAGTTGGTATCCCTTTATGTATTTTCCAACAAGACACATTTATTTATCACATGTGTAACTGCACTATAAAATTATTTTTGCATTTATCACACATGCTTTGGCGCCATTTCCAAAGTCAAGTCGGCCCGCTCGCTCGATATTCCGGAGCTGCACCCGTGAACCGATGTCCCCCTCCTCTCCTCTCCTCGTCCAGCCATCTTTGTCACACCTCCTGCAGCTGACCTTGAAGGCACGAGAGGCATTTCCCTGCTTTGATATACAACATCATTAACTACAAATGAAATGGCAGATGAAGAATAGGAGCTGAGTAGACCTGGAGCTAATCAAATCTTGACCTCCACTCCACTTTCTTACCCAGTCCTTGTAAGCCTAGGTTCACTTTGTGTACGGACATCTATTGATCTCAGTTGATCTCAGTGATGAATGTACCAGGTTGTAAAACATTCACCCTTTCCTCGTTGGAGGCTTCTTAAGATTTAAAAAAAAGGAATTATTGCTCAATTTAGAATTTAGACTTTAGAGATGTGGGGCGGAAACAGGTGCTGGCATAGTGGTAGAGTTGCAGCCTCACAGCGCCAGAGACCCAGATTCGATCCTGACTACGGGTGCTGTCTGTAGGGAGTTTGCACGTTCGCCCTGTTACTGCATGGGTTTTCTCCGGGTGCTCCGGTTTCCTCCCACACTCAAAAGATGTGCAGATTTGTAGGTTAATTGGCTTCTATAAATTGTCCCTAGTGTGTAGGATAGAACTAGTGTATGGGGTGATCGTTAGTCGGCGTGGTCTCAGTGGGCCGAAGGGCCTGTTTCCACGGTGTATAAACTAAACTAAACTAGACTTAACATAGAGGCAAAGTGCTGGAGTAACTCAGCGGGTCAGGCAGCATCTCTGGAGAAAAAGGATGGGTGACGTTTCAGGTCAGGACCCTTCTTCAATAGGCAATAGGTGCAGGAGGAGGCCATTCAGCCCTTCGAACCAGCACCGCCATTCAATGTGATCATGGCTGATCATTCTCAATCAGTACCCCGTTCCTGCCTTCTCCCCATTCTCCCTGACTCCGCTATCCTTAAGAGCTCTATCTAGCTCTCTCTTGAATGCATTCAGAGAATTGGCCTCCACTGCCTTCTGAGGCAGAGAATTCCACAGGTTCACATCTCTCTGACTGAAAAAGTTTTTCCTCATCTCAGTTCTAAACTAAACTAAATCGTCCTCTTCACCTTTAGTCACTTTTTTAAAAAGATATTATAAATGGGATTAGGACATCACTGGCAATATTAATGGGTCTCCTCAGTGACATTGAGGGTAGCTAGTGCTTGGACACTGCAGTCCATCCAGTGAAGGGACTCAGAGTGTCACCGTTCTAACATGGCTGACCAGCTTGCTGGCTATTTCGGTAACCAGTTGAGAGCTAGGCACATTGCAGTGAGCTTGGAGTCTCACACAAGTCAGAACAGGTAAGATGGCAGATTTCTTGCCTCCAAGGTACATTGGTGTGAACCAAATGTCTTTTGATGGCAGAGTTATTTTCTGGCATTCCCTGCGCTGTGAATTCTGTTTGCTAAATCGTGTGCATTTGCATCAAAACAGGAGGTTCTCTGGCCTTTCTGTCCATGATGGTGGGCAAGAAAGAGGTGTTGAGACTGTAAATTGTTGAAGAATTTTAAAATGTTGACTGATTTTTGAATCGGTTTGGCAATTGAAAAAGAGGGTTAATCTGAAAGTGCTCTGATGGCTATTTGATGAGTTTCTTTGTGTGTGTGTGTGTGTGTGTGTGTGTGTGTGTGTGTGTGTGTGTGTGTGTGTGTGTGTGTGTGTGTGTGTGCGTGTGTTTGTGTGCATGCCTGTGTCCATGTGCGTGTGTGTGTCTGTGTGTGTGGCTTGCATTCAGCTGCTCAGAAAGAAAAGGCGTTTGGCTTGTCGCTCCGCTGATTGCGAAACTCCCCACATCCGTTCAGGGTCGAGTACTGAAGGCTGCTGGAGAAGAGCTCGAAATGGGTCAACATTTGGGGTCATCATCTAAAAAGGAAAGGGATAGACAGAAGCAGAAAAGGTAAGAGGATTGTGAAGACATGCTATTCAGAATGGTTCAATGGTTCAATGATTCTTTATTATCAGGTGTACCGAGGCACAGTGGAATTGTTTTTTTTATGCATAAAGTTCAGTAAATTATCACTATACATAAGCACAATCCCAGATTTTAAGTACAAAGTGTGTAGAAATAGTCCACTGAGACCATGTACAAGAATCACCGGGTTTTGACCCCATTTTCAAAGTCCAAGTTGCTTTAAGTGCAGCCAGCCATTGTCCTGGCAACGATGCTGGGTCGGCCTGACCAGGCGATGCGTCGATGTCCTCCACCGCTGCTCCACCGCTCCGTGCCGCTGCAGGCCGCAGGCTCAGAGCGCCGTAGATGTTAAAGCAGTAGGAATTAATGTCTGTCAATAAAATATTCCTATCGTAAAGTAAATTGGTTGTAATAAAACTGTTTATGAAACAACAACAAAGTAGGACATTTCCAATGATAGACACAAAGTGCAGGAGTAACTCAGCGGGTCAGGCAACATCTCTGTTCAACAAATAGGAATAGGTGATGTTTCAGGTCAGGACCCTTCTTCAGAGGGAAATTCCAAACTTGATTCTATATTCTCATATTGGCAGTTGAGGTTAGAAGCTTGTGCTAGGTTCTCTGGTTTAATGTACACCACAGACAAAGAAACCAAATGGAGTTCAATGTGAACATGTTTCTATATCGAACATGTAGCAAAAACAACAAAGGACAAAGACGGACAGGTTTGTAGGTTATTTGGCTTGGTATAAATGTAAATTGTCCCTAGTGTGTGTAGGATAGCGTTAGTGTGCAGGGATCACTGGTCGGTGTGGACTTGGTTGGCTGAACGTCCTGTTTACACGCCGTATCTCTAAACTAAAAAAAAACAAAAGGAAGATTATAAAGAAAAAACTGTAGATGATGGAAATCTGAAACAAAAACCCAAAATTCTAGAAAGGTTTGGCAAAGTCAGGCAGCACCTGTGGAAAGAGATACAGAGTTAATGAATGGTCTTTGACCTGAAACATTAATTCTCTTTCTCTTTTCCAGATGCTGCCTAATCTGCTGAATATTTCCAACATTTATTTTTAAATAATGAGGGATCTCTCTTTCTCCCTCTTACCCCTTTCAACTACTTGAGACAGATGCATTGGTGGAAATCCAGTTTTTCTGGCTTTGAGGTGGTTTTTGCATGTTATGTTGGGTAATGTCATGGATTTGGGAGAATGTGGGGCCCATCTCTGAATTCATTCCACTTTTTAGTCATTTGTTTAGTTTATTGTCACGTATACTGAGATACAGTGAAATGCTTTTTTCACTGGGTTTCCTTTGGGTTTGTTATCATTATTTATATTTTTAGTTTATTAGTTTAGAGATACAGCGCGGAAACAGGCCCTTTGGCCCACCGAGTCCATGCCGACCAGCGATCACCCTGTACACTAGCACTATCCTACACGCTATCCCGACACCTAGGGATAATTTACAATTTTACCAAGCCAATTAACCTACAAACCTGTTTGTCTTTGGAGTGTGGGAGGAAACCGGAGCACCTGGGGAAAACTCACGCGGTCACGGGGAGAACATACAAACTCTGTACAGACAGCACCAGTAGTCAGCACCGAACTCTGGTGCTTTAACGCAACAACTCTACTGCTGCGCCACCATGCTGCCCCTATTATGCTATGTCCATTAAAGTTAACCTGTCTAACAATAAAGGTAATTAAGAATTAACCATGTTGCATGTGAACTTGTCTACATAGCAAATTATGCACATAAGGACAGAAATTCTTCCTTAAAGGGAATTAATAAATGGTTTTATATGTCGTTTTTATTCAAGGATTTAATGGTCACAATTGCTGGCACTGGGTAAATTTAAAGTCATACAGCGTGGAAACAGGCCCTTCGCACCAACATGCCCACTCAACCAACATGTCCCATCTACACTAGTCCCATCTGCCTGCATTTGGTGGAAAAATTTTGATTTGTTTAATCAATTGAATTTAAATACATTGCTGACATGTCTCTGAATCACGACCGTAACAAGCCTTTGCAACCCTGCCCCTGAATAAAAAAGGCAAACGCAATTGTGAGCAGTTTTGGGCCCCATATCTGAGGAAGGATGTGCTGTCAAAGGGTACAGAAGACATTTATAAGAATGATCCCAAGAACGATTGAAGGTATTTATTTTACAAAATGCTGGAGTAACTCAGCAGGTCAGGCAGCATCTCAGGAGAGAAGGAATGGGTGACGTTTCGGGTCGAGACCCTTTTTCAGATGCTGAGATGCTGCCTGACCTGCTGAGTTACTCTAGCATTTTGTGAAATAAATACCTTTGATTTGTACCAGCATCTGCAGTTATTTTCTTACACTCCAAGAACGATTTGGTTGACATATGATGAGCGTTTGACAGCACTGGGCCCATACACGCTGGAGTTTAGAAGGATGAGGGAGAACCTCATTGAAACTTACCGAATAGTGAAAGGCCTGGATAGAGTGGATGTGGAGGGTATGTTTCCACTACTGGAAGAGTCCAGGACCAGAGGCCATAGCTTCAGAATATAAAAGGACGTACCTTTAGAATGAAGATGAGGAGGAATTTCGTTAGTCAGAGGGTGATGAATGTGTGGAATTTATTGCCACAGAAGGGTGTAGAGTCCATCAATGGATACTTTTAAGCCAGAGATTGATAGACTCTTGATTATTAAGGGTGTCAGGAGTTATGGGGAGAAGGCAGGAGAATGGGGTTGAGAGGGAAAGATAGATCAACCCTAATTGAATGGCAGAGTAAACGTGATGGGCCAAATGGCCTAATTCTGCTCCTATAACTAATGAACATAATGGCTTTAACTGCATAAAGTTGATTGAAAGAAGCAGCAAAAGCAAAATTATAACTTTAAAGCTATTTTCTAAAGAAGACACGGGTACAGACACAGCTGGTGATTCAAGTGGCAGAGTAAAGGAAATGGCTCATTGTTCAGGAAATGATGCCAACCATGGTTGAGTTCATGTTGCAATCAGCAGCCGCAAGTTGTTTCTGGATGTGAACATGAGCAGTCTGATCAAGTTATTTAAAACTTAAACGCTTTTCCCTATCCATGAGGTGCTCTAGTGATCACTGACCCAAGATATGGCGACAGCATTCCATAATAGCTGCTCAGTAATCCGAGCCAAAAGCCATAGAGTCATAGAGCATGGAGCCAGGCCCTTCGGCCCATGCGAACAAGATGCCCCCTCTTCGCTAGTCCCACCTGTTGCAATTAGCCCATATCCCCCTAAACCTATCCTATCCATGTCCCTGTCCAATTGTCCTTTAAATGCTGTCATTGTATCTGCCTCAACTACCATCGCTCCATATACCCACCACCCTCTGTATGAAAATGCCCCTCAAGTTCCTGTTTTTTCCCTCTCATCTAAACCCCAAGTCCTCTGGTTCTTAATTCCCCTTCTCTGGCTCTGTGCATTCACTGCGTCTATTCCCCTCATGATTTTGTACACCCCTATACGTCCCTCATCCACCTGTGCTCCAAGGGGTGTAGTCCTAGCCTGCACAACCTCTCGCTGTATATGAGCCCCTCAAGTCCTAGCAACATCCTTGTAAATCTGCACTCTCTCCAGCTTGTGCTGAATTTGAACATAAGCTGATTTATGTATTTGGCTTATGAATTCATGAGTGAATTCATAATTGGCCAGTGAATTTGTAAGTGAAATTATAACCTAACATATGAATTTATTCCTACAAATCAGTGTCACCAATTTGTCACGAGCTTCTTATATACATGAGGTTATCAACTGTCAAATATATTCAGCTCTTAATAACCAAATCACTGACCGAAATAGAAATAGATGTGGGTAGATTTGGTGATGCAAGGAAGCACAGATGCTGGAATCTTGAGCAGAAAAGAGAGTGCTGGAGGAACTCAGCAGATCAGGCAGCATCTTTAGAGTTTAGACTTCAGCCCACTGAGTCCCCGCCGACCTGTGATCACCCATACAATAGCACTATCTTACACCCTACGGACAGTTTACAATTTTACTGAGGTGCCATGATGGCACAGTGGTGGAGTTGCCGCCTGACAGCATCAGAGACCCAGGTTCGATCCTGATGACGGGTGCTGTCTGTACGAAGTTTGTATGTTCTCCCCATGACCATGTGGGTTTTCTCTGGGAGCTCTGGTTTCCTCCCACATTCCAAAGATGTACACATTTGTAGGCTAATTGGCTTCTGGAAATTGTCCCTGATGTGTAGGATAATGTATGGGATGATCGCTGGTCGGCGCGGACTCGGTGGGCCGATGGACCTGTTTCCGCGCTGCATCTCTAAATTTAAAAAAAAAATCTCCAAACCTGTATGTCGTTGGAGTGTGGGATGGAATGCGAGCACCTGGAGAAAACCCCATGCAGTCACAGAGAGAACGTACAAAATCCGTACAGACAGCACCCGTAATCAGGATCGATCCCAGGTCTCTGGCGCTGGAAAGCAGCAACTCTAACGCTGTGCCACCATGCCACCCATTTGTGGACGGAATAGACAGATAATATTTTTTCAGGTCAGGATTTCTATTCTGACTGATCAATGAGGGAAAAGGTCACGGCCCAAAACATCCACTCCCATTCCCTCCAGAGATTCTGCCTGACGCACTGTTCTTTCAGCATGTTGTGTTTTTGCTTGAGTGAAATTGTTGATCAGTGTTAACATGCATGCTAATATTTCTGAATAAAATTGTGTTTTTGGCCTCATTTAGTTGATGAGTGAGGACGACCTGCACTGGTGACCTGGGTAACCTCTGTCATGTTTTCTAAACCCACAGCATGTCATTGTTGAGCCAACAGCCATTTCTGTCCTTGGTCCTCACCTGCCTGAAGGGTCAGGATGAACAGCGGGAAGGCTTGCTGACCTCCTTGCAAAACCAGATCAACCAGGTAATGGGTTCTAAGGATGGAAACCAGCGCAGGAACTGTGCACTTCTGCACGGGGAAACACTAGAATTTATGCATTTGATGTCGGACATTATGATAATTATACGGAAGATGTGTATTCTTGATAAACACGATGGGTATTCTTGATAAACAAGATGGGTAAAATGGCCAACTTCAGGAGGCAATGAATAGAAATGGGATCTGAAGAAGGGTCTCAACCTGAAACGTCACCTATTTCTTTTCTCCAAAGATGCCGCCAGACCCACTGAGTTACTCCAGCATCTTCCATGGAAATCAGCATCTGCAGTTCCTTCCGACACAATAGATGATCATGGTGTTTAGGTTCCACTGCACAGCTGGTTTAGTTAAAATAAACATTAGGGGTTGTAAACCAAGCTGAGGGCAATAAAACTGATCAGGGAGTATTGACTTTTATTGCACCCATTTGTTATACAAATGGGAGAGTGGTTTTCTATATAGCAGGGAATGTAAGGTTGAAGATAACTCTGGGGAAAGATAAAGATGAAAGGTTACAGGGACATTGATCAATGTTGAATTATCTAAAAAACGTAGAATGCACAAGTAACCATTTTGTTGTGGGTGCTGTGAATCTTTAAAACACTTTGGGTTCCCTCAGAGTGCAACAGTGTGCACTGTTAAGGCCTTCAATAAACGAACTTGCCCGAGAAACTCACCACTGATCTATGAGATGTTTTATTTTATGTCTATTCCTATCTGAGCTGGGCCCCTAGTAAAGCCAGATTCAGGGTACAAATGAAACAAAAAACAAGAAATAGCATTTTCACATTATAAAGATGAACATGTTCATAAACCATAGGAGCAGAATTTGGCCATTTGGCCCATCGCGTCTACTCCACCATTCAATCATGGCTGATCTATCTTTCCCTCTCAACCCCATACTGACTTCTCTATGTAACCTTTGGCACCCTTACGAATCAAGAACCTGTCAATTACTGCTTTAAAAATACCCATTGACTTAGCCTCCACAGCCATCTGTGCCATGAATTCCACATAGTTCAATTTGCAATGTATTTGCTGACAGTAAATGAGTTGGAAATGTGGTAAGGAGAGAGCCCTACAGCAAGCAGTTTCCTTAAGTGTAGGTACAGTGAAAAGCTGTTTTGCATGCTACCCAAACAAATCAAATAATACTATACATAAATACAATCACATCAAGCACAAGTAATATAGGTTGTGCAAAGTAGACGATATAGAGTGCAGAATATAGTTCTTAGCAGAGGACATCGGTTTAAGGTAGGGGGGGGGGGGGGGAGATTTAATAGGAATCTGAGGGGTAACCTTTTTACATAAAGTGTGGTAGGAATATGGAACAAGCTGCCAGAGGAGGCCATTGAGGCAGGTACTATCACAACATTTAACAAAACATTTGGACATGTACATGAATAGGATAGGTTTTAAGGAATATGTGTCAAACATAGGTAGGTGGGACTGGTGTAGATGGGGCATGTTTGTTGGTGTGAAGGGCCTGTTTCCACGCTGTATGACTCTATGAGGAGCAAGACGGTAAAGCACACGGTATTGAGGGTTCAGTTTTGAGGTGGATAGAAAATTGGTTGGCGGACAGGAAGCAAAGAGTAGGAATAAACGGGTCCTTTTCGGAATGGCAGGCAGTGACTAGTGGGGTACCGCAAGGCTCAGTGCTGGGACCCCAGTTATTTACAGTGTATATTAATGATTTGGACGAGGGAATTGAATGCAACATCTCTGAGTTTGCGGATGACACGAAGCTGGGTGGCAGTGTTAGCTGCGAAGAGGATGCTAGGAGGCTGCAGAGTGACTTGGATAGATTAGGCGAGTGGACAAATGCATGGCAGATGCAATATAATGTGGATAAATGTGAGGTTATCCACTTTGGCGGCAAGAACAGGAAAGCAGAGTATTACCTGAATGGTGACCGATTGGGAGAAGGGGAGATGCAACGTGACCTGGGTGTCATGGTGCACCAGTCATTGAAAGCAAGCATGCAGGTGCAGCAGGCAGTGAAGAAAGCGAATGGTATGTTGGCATTCATAGCAAGAGGATTTGAGTTTAGGAGCAGGGAGGTTCTGCTGCAGTCGTACAGGGCCTTGGTGAGACCGCACCTGGAGTATTGTGTGCAGTTTTGGTCTCCTAACCTGAGGAAAGACGTTCTTGCCTTAGAGGGAGTACAGAGAAGGTTCACCAGATAATCCCTGGGATGGCGGGACTTGCATATGAGGAAAGACTGGATAGACTGGGCTTGTACTCGCTGGAAATTAGAAGACTGAGGGGGGATCTTATAGAAACATATAAAATTCTTAAGGGGTTGGAGAGGCTAGATGCGGGAAGATTGTTCCCGATGTTGGGGGAGTCCAGAACCAGGGGTCACAGTTTAAGGATAAGGGGGAAGTCTTTTAGGACCGAGATGAGAAAACATTTCTTCACACAGAGTGGTGAGTCTGTGGAATTCTCTGCCACAGAAGGTAGTTGAGGCTAGTTCATTGGTTATGTTTAAGAGGGAGTTAGATGTGGCCCTTTTTGCTAAAGGGATCAGGGGGTATGGAGAGAAGGCAGGTACAGGCTACTGAGCTGGATGATCAGCCATGATCATATTGAATGGCGGTGCAGGCTCGAAGGGCTGAATGGCCTACTCCTGCACCTATTTTCTATGTTTCTATGTTTCCATGTAAGATTTAATAGGAACCTGAGGTCTACTTTTGCACTTAGTGAGTGGTGGGTATATGGAAGGAGCTGCCAGAGGAGGTAGTTGAGGCAGGTACAATAACAGAATTTAAAAGACACTTGGACAGGTACATGGATGGAAAAGGTTAAGAGGGATATGGACAACATGCAGGCAAATGGGATCAGCTTGTACAGGGCATCTTGGTTGGCATGGACAAGTTGGTCTGAAGGGCCTGTTTTGTGCTGTATGACTCTATGACTCTTCATCCTGATGTAGTCCCAACTCGAAATGTAGACCATTCCTCTCGGCCCCATAGATACTGCTCGACCCACTAAGTTCTATCGCTCCAGATTCCAACATCTGCAGTCTTTTGTGTCACTTCATTTTTTATCATTTTTTATGGCTTCAGACGTGGAAGTGTTAACAGCGATGTCAAGTCAAGTCAAGTCAATTTTATTTGTATAGCACATTTAAAAACAACCCATGTTGACCAAAGTGCTGTACATCTGATTAGGTTCCTGTGTCTGTGGCTGAATCATTTGATCAGAATTTGAAAGATATCAAGATATATTTTTAGCTTGCTGATATCTTTTATAGCAGTCTCGCTCGGTAAATAATTCGAACCGCTACCAAAAACTCCCTGTGAAGTGTAAACTCTGAGATCCTTATCCATCAGATAGTGATTAAATAAAATCAAGTAAGTCATCTTTTTTGTACAGTGTATTCTTACTTCAGAAAAACTCAAATTTAGCTTAAAGCATCAAGAAGTTTCAGAAACCTAAACAGAAATGAATTTATCAGGGAATTTCATATTTTTTCTACTTTTGTGTGTATTCTTTACTTTTGACCCACCGAGTTCGGTCCAATTTAGGTTAGTTTAGAGTCTTTGCTGACCAGACACTATCCTACACACTAGGGGAAATTTAGCTGAAAAGTGTGCAGAGAATATTTATGAGGATATTGCCAGGACTTGAGCTAGAGGGAGAGGTTGGGCAGGCTGGGACTTTATTCCTCAGAGCGCAAGAGGATGAGAGGTGTATAATATCATTAGGGGAATAGATAGGGTTAATGCACAGTCTTTGAACCAGAGTCTGGAAATTAAGAATCAGAGGAAATAGGTTTAAGGTGAGAGGGAAAAGATTTAGTAGGAACCTGAGAGGACACTTTTTCATGCAGAAGTTGGTGGGTGTATGGAACGAGCTGCCAGAGGAGGCAGTTGAGGAACATACTATAACAACAGTTAAAAGACATTTGGATAGGTCCATGGATAGGAGAGGTTTAGAGTGATATATGGACTAAATGCAGGCAGGTGGGACTAGTGTCGATGGGGCATGTTGGGCTGAAGAGCATGTTTCCATGCTATATAACTCTGACAATGACCTAATTATTTTTCTAAGCGAGCCTGCTTCCACAACTGTTAACAAACGTCCAAGTTTTAGATGAAGAGCTTGTTTTATTGCCCAATTGACTCAGTAATTATTTCCAGCATTTATTTAATTGCGTTGGATATTTGGGATTTCAACTTTTTGTTTGTCGATAGTCACATGATTGGAAGATAACTTTTAAAACCCAGCTTCTTCTGTTCCTACCACTGCCCTTATCTGGAATCTCAAAAGTTGATCTTGAGCATCTGTTTCTGGTTCTGGTTGGTTACTGCGCAAACACCTCATAAGTGGTTATCTCAAGATGGACAAGTTGGGCCAAAGGGCCTGTTTATCTGCTGTTTGACTCTAAGTGGGAGCAGCTTCTTGTAGATCCTGAACATAAGTGTGGACATGTTGTGCCGATTTCTCCATAAATTAATTGCAGACATGTTGACCCAAGAGGCTTCAGAGATTAATGTCTTACTGTGCAGCCATTTCCTTGATTCGTAAAAAGGATGCATTCCCGGAAAACATTTCATGAAATGACTTGTTGGGCAAAACATATGACAGGTACTTTGGTACAGTCTTATTCCTTAATGTGGAGAGCATCCTATTGTTATGGTTAAAACTTTGTAAATTGACTGTATCCTCTAGTCAATGGTATTATAAAGAACACTTGGAAATTGAATGTTCAAAAACTAGGATTAATGTGTTCAATAAGTCTTTTCCAATGATGGAATAGTTTAGTTTAGTTTAGAGATACAGCGCGGAAACAGGCCCTGCGGCCCACCGGGTCCGCGCCGACCGGCGATCCCCGCACATTAACACTATCCTACACCCTCTAGGGACAATTTTTACATTTACGAAGCCAATTAACGTACCTACCAGTACGTCTTTGGAGTGTGGGAGGAAACCGAAGATCTTGGAGAAAACCCAGGCAGATCACGGAGAATGTACAAACTCCGTACAGACAGCACCTGTAGTCGTGATCGAACCCGGATCTCCGGCGCTGCATTCACTGTAAGGCAGCAGCTCTAGCACTGCGCCACCGTGCCACCCAAGTCACCCTCAGTCACCAGGAATAGTCACCCTCAGTTAAGTACAAGAACAAGAGAAATAGTAGCAGGAATAGACCAATCAGCCCTTCATGCCAGTTCTGCCACATATTAGGATTGTGGCTGGTCTTTTACTTCAATGTCATTTTCATGTACTCAGTCCATATCTACTAAGTCTCGTAATATTCCACAATCTGTTAATCTCTGTTTTCAATCACATGGGATCCAGGGTGATCTTGAATCACATGGGATCCAAGACAAGTTGGCCAAATGGAGGCAAACTTGGCTTGAAGCTAGACAACAGAGGTCTGTGATGGAGGAATGTTTTTCGGACTGTAACAGGTGATACGTAGGACGCATTGGTGCTGATTCCATTATTGTTTGTTATTTCTATAGACGACTTATATCAATGTGAATAGTTCTCTGTAAAATTACCCTTGGTATGTCGGGAGTGGATGCGAAAGCGGAATAATGTGAAACGTAATTCCCTTTACCATGCATCTGTATACTGCAGATAGCTCAAATTGTGATCATGTATTGTTTTTCCAATGACTGGTTAGCACGCAACAAAAGCTTTTCACTGTACCTCGGTGCACATGATAATAAACTAAACTCAACTCAACTAATGCGAATGGGTGATCGATGGTCGGCGAGGACTCGGTGGGCCGAAGGGCCTGCTTCCACGCTGCACCTGAAACTAAACTAAACTTTCATCGTAGTTGCTCTGTGCAATTTGCTCAATCACTTTAATGTCAATTGAAACGGACTAAGGCCCTCTCTTCATTGTAATATTTCCCAGATTTTGAGTAACTGGAGGGAAGAACGTTACCAGGATGACATGAAAGCCCGACAAATGATGCACGAGGCTCTTCAGCTACGCCTGAATCTGGTGAGATGGCTCTCTACAAAAATCTATCTTTTCAAAAAATAAAGGCCACGCTATCAGGAGGTGAAGAAACACAGAGCAGTCGTAAACTCTGTACGTGGAAACAATTGACCCAGGCCTAGATAGAGTGGATGTGGAGACGATGTTCCAGTAGTGGGAAAGTCCACAGAGGCCACAGCCTCAGAATAAAAGGACGTATCTTTAGAATGGAGATGAGGGGGAATTTCTGTAGTCAGAGGGTGGGTGGTGAATCTGTGGAATTCATTGCTTCAGACGGGGGTGGAGGCCGTCTTTGGGTATTTTTAAAGCTGCGATTGATAAGTTCCTGATTAGGAAGGGCCTCAAAGGCTACAGGGGATGGCAGAAAAATGGGGTTGAGAGTGAAAAAATAATTCAGCCATGATTGAATGGTGGAGAAGACTCGAATGACTGCCTTCTGCTCCTAAGTCTTTCGCTCATATTTTAATGGCTTTGATGCCACTGTATATAGTAGAATCTCCCATCTCTCTTCACTTGGGGTGCCATAGTGATGCAGCGGAAAGAGCTGCTGCCTCACGGTGCCAAACCCGGGTTCCATCCTGACCATGGGTGCTGTCTGTTAGGATTTTGCTGGTTCTCCCTGAGACTACGTGAGTTTTCTCCGGATGCGTTGGATTTCTCCCACGTTCCAAAGACGTGCATGCTTTTAGGTTAATTGGCTTCTGTAAATTGCCCTTAATGTGTTGGGTGCAAAAGAAGGATAGCATGGAACTAGTGTGAACGGGTGATCGATGGTCGGTGTGGACTCAGTGGGTCAAAGGGTTTAGTAACATAGAAAAATAGGTGCAGGATTAGGACATTCGGCCGTTGGAGCCAGCACCGCCATTCAATATGAGGACGGCTGATCATCTAAAATCAGTACCCCGTTCCTGCTTATTCCCCATATCCCTTGATTCCTTTAGCTCTAAGAGCTAAATCTAATTCTCTCTTGAAAACATCCAGTGAATTGGCCTCCACTGGCTTCTGTGGTAGAGAATTTTACAGATTCACAACTCTCTAGATGAAGAAAATTTTCCTCATCTCAGTCCTAAATGGCCCACCCCTTATTCTTAAACTGTGACCCCTGGTTCTGGATTCCCCCAACATCGGGACCATTTTCCCTGCATCTAGCCTGTCCAATCCTTTAAAAATGTTATATGTTTCTCTAAGAACCCCTCTCATCCTTCTAAATTCCAGTGAATACAAGCCCAGTCAACCCATTCTTTCAGCATATGTCAGTCCCGCCATCCCTGGAATTAACCTGGTGAACCTAGGTTAATTAACCTGGTGAACTCCCTCAATAGCAAGAATGTCCTTCCTCAAATTAGGAGACCGAAATTGCACACAACACTCCAGGTGAGGTTTCACCAGGGCCCGGTACAACTGCAGTAGGACCTCCTTGCTCCTAAACTCAAATCCTCTCGCAATGAAGTCCAACATGCCATTAGCTTTCTTCACTGCCTGCTGTACCTGCGTGCTTACTTTCAGTGACTGATGTACAAGCCACACCCAGGTCTCGTTGCACCTCCCCATTTCCCCGCAAACTGTCTTTCATGCTCTTTTTTCCCCCCTCTTAATTAACCCCTTTGTCCTCTTCTGTTGAGTTCTAAATTTCTCCCAGTCCTCCGGTTTGCTGCTTTTTCTGGCCAAATTATATGCCTTTTTCTTGGATTTAACACTATCCTTGATTGCCCTCGTTAGCCCCGGTTGAGCTGCCTTCCCCGTTTTTTTCCCCGAACAACTTTCGGAGTTCATCCATGCAGTTTTTAAATCTTTGCCATTGCATGTCCACCGTCAGCTCTTTAAGTATAATTTGCCAGTCTATCCTAGCCAATTCCTGTCTCATACCTTCAAAGTCTCCTTTCTTTAAGTTCAGGACCCTGGTCTTTGAATTAACCGTGTCACTCTCCATCCTAATGCAGAATTCCACCATATTGTGGTCACTGTTGCCCAAAAGGCTTTGCACAACAAGATCGCTAACTAATCCTTCCTCATTACACAATATCCATTCTTGGATAGCCTGTTCTCTAGTCGGTTCTTCTACATATTGGTTTAAAAAACCATCTCGTTTACATTCCAGGAAATCATCCTCCTCAGTGCTGCTACCAATTTGGTTGGCCCAATCTATATGTAGATTAAAGTCATCCATGATAACTGCTGTACCTTTGCTACACACATCCCTAATTTTCTGCTTGATGCTCTCCCCAACCTACCTATTGCTGTTTGGTGGTCTGTATACAACTCCAACAAGTGTTTTCTGCCCTTGGCTATTTCACAGTTTGACCCATACCGATTCTCCTGCATCCAAGCTACTGTCTCTCCTTGCTATTGCATTAATCTCCTCTTCATCCAACAATGCCACCCACCTCCTCTTCCTTTCTGTCTATCCTTCCTGAAAATAGAATACCCCTGCATTGTTTAGCTCCCAGCCTTGGTCACCCTGGAGCCATGTCTCCGTAATTCCAACTATATCATATTCCTTAACTACTAACTGCACATTCAATCCATCCACCTTATTACGAATGGTCCTCGCATTAAGGCACAAAGTTTCCAGGTTTGTTTTTCTTATCTCCCCTCTACCTTGCGCTTCTGTGATGTGTGATGTTTAGGTATTTTTGGAATTTGGAGAGAATAATGCACACTGTCAATATTTCGGTCAGTCTGCAAATTTCTTGTACTTTGTATGTTCAATTCAAAGCTGCTTGACTCTCTTTTCCTCTCAGCTGTGTTGTAATCCGTGCGAAATTAATGGGAATGGGGTCAACGTGGGGTTCGGGCTTGATTGCTACCCTGGATTAGATGGGCTGAAGGGCTTGTTTTCACATGACATATGACTCCACGATTCTATGACTGCTGCCTGAGACCCTGTAAATACAGCAATGTATCTGAAGTTCGAGTCACTATGATTGCCTCTTTTTTGTTGTCTTGGTCAGAAGGGAATCGCTAACAGTGAGTAGATGGGCCTGTACAATTTTGAAAGTTTAGTTCAGGATGGAAACACGACGCTGTATCTCTAAACTCCAAACTAATCCCGTGTACTTGCATCTGTTGTGGGATAACGCTTGGTATTTGAATCTGTCTTTGCAGGTTGGTGGTATGTTTGACACTGTCCAGCGCAGCACCCAGTGGACCACAGACTGGGCTCTTTTGTTGCTTCAGATAATCACCTCGGGAACCGTTGATGTGCAAACGAATGTGTATGTACTTTTTGACAAATGAAATGGCTTCGTTGATGGAAAATAATTTCAACAATTGCAATTTATATTTGATTGGCAAAACAGTGAATCGAAGTACAAGGTCCACCATCGATTTTCCGGCAACTGATGGTCTGACACCTCCTTTAATCCGGACAAAATCACGAAAGAGTCAATTTTTTTCCTTCTTTGTTATTTTTTAATTCTTTATTTACGTTTCTAGCATTCCATGGTGATTTAGAGACAAGGGAGGGGTATAATTAGTGTGTCAGAGGCGTATTGTTGAATTATTATTATGTGACCTCCATTGTTCCGGAAAAATGGATAATCCAGCAAGGATCTGGAACCAAGGGTGCTGGAAAATCGATGTTCGTCAGTGATTAAAGTGTGTTTGGAACTAGACGTCTCAATTGTACTTATGCAGATACAGAACTGGGGCTTACTGAGAGAAGACCGTAGGGGAAGGATAATATTCAACCTAGAGATCTGTGACCAGTGGAGTTCCACATGAATCCGTGTTGTTTGTGATATATATGACTTAAGTGTAAATGCCGATGGGTCGGTTAGGATGTTTGCAGGTCGTACAGTGCGGAAACAGGCCCTTCAGCCCAACTTACCCACGCCGACCAACATGCCCCTTCAACATTAGTCCCATCTGCCAATAACCCTCTAAATATATCCTATCCATGTACCTGTCCAAATGTGTCTTAAATGTTACCAGAGTACCTCCCTCAACTACCTCCTCAGCAGCTCGTTCCATATACACTCCACCCTTTGTGTAAAAAGTGACCTCTCCCCCCCCATTATCCCTTTCCCTCCTCGCCTTAAACTTAGGTCCTCTGGTTCTCGATCCCCTTACTCTGGGCAAAGGACCCTTTGCATTTACCTAATCTATTCCTTGGTGATACCAAGATTGCAGGAGTTAGCAGACTGCGGAAGGCTGTCAAAGTAAATAGTGGGATATTGATCAGCTACCAAAATGGGCCGAGAAATGGCAGATGGAGTTTAATTTGAGCAGGTGTGAGGTGATGCATGTTGGGAGGTCAAATGTAGGGGAAATTATACAATTAATGGAAAGACATTTAGCAGCATTCTCGGGTCCTAGTCTAGAACTCCCTGAAAGTGGCAACACAACATTTTATTGAGAAGGCAAAAGCATTTTATAAGGATGCGTCACAGCATGGTTTGGGAAAGCTCCATCCATGACATTGCAGAGAGTTGTGGACGTAGCCCAGACCATCATGCAAACAAACCTCCCTTCCATTGACTCCATCTACACCTCGGCAAGGCCAGCAGCATAATCAAGGGCCAGTCTCACCCTAGTCACTCCCTCTTCTCTCCTCTCCCTACAGGTAAGAAGTACAGAAAATTGAAAATGCTTACCTCCAGATTCAGGGATAGTTTCTTCCCAGCTGTTATCAGGCCTCTCACCAACTGGAGAGCATTCCTGACCTACTATCTACCAATTTGGAGACCTTCGAACTATCTTTAGTCGGACTTTATTGGACTTTATCTTAAATGCCACTAAATGTTATACCTTTTATCCTGTACCTGTACACTGTAGACGGCTTGATTGTAATCGTGTATAGTTTTTTAGCTGACTGGATAGCACGCAACAAAAACTTCTCACTGTACCTTGTCCACTGTACCTTGTCCACTGTAACTTGTCCACTGTAAATTGTCCACTGTAACTTGTCACTGTACACGTGACAATAATAAACTAAACTAAACTAAATCATTTGGGGAGAGATGAAGAAGTAATAGAACATGAGTCATAGAGTCACACAGAGTGGAAATAGGCCATTCGGCCCAACTTGCCTATGCCAACCAGCTTGTCCCATCTGCATTAGTCCCACCTGCCTGCATTTTGCCCATTTCCTTCTAAATCTACCCTATCCATGTACCTGTCTAAATGTTTCTTAAATGTTGCAATAGTACCTGCCTCAACTACCTCTTCTAGCAGCATGTTGCATACACTCACTACTCTTTGTGTAAAAAAGTTACCTTTCAGATTCCCATTAAATCTTTCCCCCCTCAACTTAAACCTATGTCTTCTGGTTCTCAATACCCTTACTCTGGACAAAATACTGTACATTTACCCGATCTATTCCTCTCATGGTTTTCAATCTCCCCCTATAGCTCAATCCCTCGAGTTCAAGCTAGAAAACATCTTTCATATAACATGATGACTAAAACTGAACACAATGCTCTAAATATGGCCTCACCAACATCTGACATAACTGTAACATGCCCTCCTAACGTCTATACTCAATACTCTGACTGATGAAGGCCAATGTACCAAAAGCCTTCTTGACCACGAGTGGGGGAGTCTAGGACCAGAGGCCACAGCCTCAGAATAATAGGACGCTCCATTATAAAGGAGATGAGAAGGAATTTCTTTAGTCAGAGGGTGGTGAATCTGTGCAATTCATTGCCACAGACGGCTGTGGAGGGCATGAATGGATATATTTAAGGCAGTGATTGACAGATTCTTGATTAGTACGGGTGTCAGGGGTTATGGGGAAGAATGAGGTTGAGTGGGAAAGATAGATCAGCTATGATTGAATGGCCGAATAGACTTAGTGGGCCGAATGTCTTTCTTCTGCTCCTAGAACTTATGACCTACCTGTGACCCCACTTTCAAAGAACTATGCACCTGCACTCCTAGGATCCTAGTGTGTGAGTGGGTAGCCTGTGAGTGAAATGTGTGTGTAGAGGGTGGATCAGGCATGTGAATTTTCCACGTTTCCGTGGATTTCCGCGTTTTTAAAATCCATTTTCAGCGCTTTATGCATGGTTTCTGCGTTTTTCTGCCAAATAAACGGAGAAATTGGATCGAAAAAAAGAAAGAAAGAAAGAAACGAGCCAGCGACTCTACTGCTGTGCCACTGTGCCACTGTGCCACCCCTATCAAAGCCTCTGATAATTTTATATGTCTATCATGTCTTCCCTCAACTTCCAATATTCAAGAGACAACCCAGCTCCCTTTTGCCATTGAAAGTCAACTATTGAAACAATCACTGGTGCCATATTGGCTTGGTCTTGTGGGGCTTCCACTAAGCTGCCGAATGATTGCTAGGTATGTGTGTTTCCTCCTGAGCTGTCAAACTCACTGGTCAATTGCCTGTGTATACTGCAGTTGATATTGGACCTGGTGCAATTGACCGTTTTCTTTGCCTCCTCCAGCGAGCTGTTCACCACTGTTCTGGATATGCTGGGTGTGTTGATTAACGGGACCCTGGCATCAGATCTGTCGAGTGCCTCCCAAGGAGGATCGGAGGAAAACAAGCGAGCCTACATGAACTTAGTGAAGAAACTAAAGGTATGTCCGTGCACCAGGCACGCAGCATTGTGAGACGCTGGTTAGCTTTACTCAGGATAGACAATAGACATAGGTGCAGCAGTAGGCCATTCGGCCCTTCGAGCCAACACCACCATTCGATGTGATCATGGCTGATCATTCTCAATCTGTACCCCGTTCCTGCCTTCTCCCCATACCCCCTGACTCCGCTATCCTTAAGAGCTCTATCCAGCTCTCTCTTGAATGCATTTAGAGAATTGGCCTCCACTGCCTTCTGAGGCAGTTAATTCCACAGATTTACAACTCTCTGACTGAAAAAGTGTTTCCTCATCTCCGTTCTAAATGGCCTACCCCTTTTTTAATAAACTGTGGCCCCCGGTTCTGGACTCCCCCAACATTGGGAACATGTTTCCTGCCTCTAATGTGTCCAACCCCTTAATAATCTTATATGTTTCGATAAGATCCCCTCTCATCCTTCTAAATTCCAGTGTATACAAGCCTCGTCGCTCCAGTCTTTCAACATATGACAATCCTGCCATTCCGGGAATTAACCTAGTAAACCTACGCTGCACGCCCTCAATAGCAAGAATATCCTTCCTCAAATTTGGAGACCAAAACTGCACACAGTACTCCAGGTGCGGTCTCACTAGGGCCCTGTACAACTGCAGAAGAGCCTCTTTGCTCCTATACTCAACTCCTCTTGTTATGAAGGCCAACATTCCATTGGCTTTCTTCGCTGCATGCTGTACCTGCAGGCTTCCTTTCAGTGACTGGTGCACTAGGACACCCAGATCTCGATGTACGTCCCCTTTTCCTAACTTGACACCATTCAGATAATAATCTGCCTTCCTATTCTTACCACATTAAACTGCATCTGCCATGCATCCGCCCACTCACACAACCTGTCCAAGACACCCTGCAACCTCATAGCATCTTCCTCACAGTTCATACTACCACCCAGCTTTGTATCATCTGCAAATTTGCTAATGGTACTTTTAATCCCTTCATCCAAGTCATTAATGTATATTATAATTAGCTGCGGTCCCAGCATCGAGCCTTGCGGTACCCCACTAGTCACTGCCTGCCATTCTGAAAGGGGACCCATTTATCCCCACTCTTTGCTTTCTGTCTGCCAACCAATTTTCTATCCATGTCAGTTCCCTACCCCCAATACCATGTGCTCTAATTTTGCCCACTAATCTATGTGGGACCTTGTCGAAGGCTTCCTGAAAGTCGAGGTACACCACATCTACCGGCTCTCCCCTGTCAATTTTCCTAGTTACATCCTCAAAAAGTTCCAGAAGATTAGTCGAGCATGATTTCCCCATCGTAAATCCATGCTGACTCGGAATGAACCTGTTACTGCTATCCAAATGCTCCGCAATTTTGTCTTTTATAAATGACTCCAGCAGCTTCCCCACCACTGATGTCAGACTAACTGGTCTATAATTTCCCATTTTCTCTCTCCCTCCTTTCTTAAAAAGTGGGATAACATTAGCTACCCTCCAATCCACAGGAACTGATCCTGAATCTATAGAACATTGAAAAATGATCACCAATGCGTCCACAATTTCTAGAGCCACCTCCTTAAGTACCCTGGGATGCAGACCATTAGGCCCTGGAGATTTATCAGCCTTCAGTCCCATCAGTCTACCCAACACCA
Organism: Rhinoraja longicauda; assembly: GCF_053455715.1. Taxonomy (NCBI): domain Eukaryota; kingdom Metazoa; phylum Chordata; class Chondrichthyes; order Rajiformes; family Arhynchobatidae; genus Rhinoraja; species Rhinoraja longicauda. Next base: position 19,405,265 of record NC_135965.1, read on the forward strand.
TTTCCTGCCTAATATGAATTTCCTTCAGCTCCTCTGTCACCCTAGGATGTCTGGCCACTAGAATATCTGGGAGATTGTATCTTCCTTAGTGAAGACAGATCCAAAGTAGCGGTTCAACTCGTCTGCCATTTCCTTGTTCCTCATAATAAATTCCCCTGCTTCTGTCTTGAAGGGACCCACATTTGCCTTGACTATTTTTTTCCTCTTCACATACCTAAAAAAGCTTTTACTATCCTCCTTTATATTATTGGCTAGCTTACCCTCGTACCTCATCTTTTCTCCCCGTATTGCCTTTTTAGTTATCTTCTGTTGCTCTTTAAAAGAGTCCCAATCCTCTGGCTTCCCACTCTTCTTTGCTGTGTTATACTTGTTCTCTTTTATTTTTATGCTGTCCTTGACTTTCCTTGTCAGCCATGGGTGCCTCTTACTCCCCTTAGAATCTTTCCTCCTCTTTGGGATAAATTGATCCTGCAACTTCTGCATTATTCCCAGGAATACCTGCCATTGCTGTTCCACCGTCTTCCATGCTAGGGCCTCCTTCCAGTCAAATCTGGCCAGCTCCTGCCTCATGCCTCTGTAATCCCCTTTGCTATACTGTAATACTGACACTTTCGATTTTCCCTTCTCCCTCTCAATTTGTAGAGTAAAACATCATATTATGATCACTGCCTCCAAATGGCTCTTTTACCTTCAGTCCCCTTATCAGATATGAGCTTCATCGGTGTTATCATTTATTGCCCATCAACAATTGCCCTTGAATTGAAAGGCTGGCAAAGCCATTTTAAAGGGCATTTAAAAATCACTCACGTGGTGTAGGATTGGAGTCATTAGTAGGCCCATCCTGAATAGAATGGATGTGGAGAGGATGTTTCCACTGGTGGGAGAGTCTCAGACCAGAGGGTGTATGTAACCTTGGAATAAAAGGATGTACCTTTAGAACGGAGGTGGGGAGGAATTTATTTAGTCAGAGGGTGGTGAATCTCTAGAATTCTTTGCCACAGATGGCTGTGAAGACCGTCAATGGATATTTTTAAGGCAGAGATTGACAGATTTGTGATTGGTAAGGGTGGCAGAGGTTATGGGGAGAAGGCAGAAGAATGGGGTTGAGTGGGAAGGATAGATGAGTCATGATTGAATTGCGGAGTAGATTTAATAGGCCAAATGGCCTAATTCTGCTCCTGAAACTTAAGAACTTATGGACTTATGTAAAGATGGCAGATTCCCTTGTCAAAGGGCTTTGTTGAACCAAATTAGGTTTTTAACAATATTCATTTTAAGTGCCCTTGATGTGTGATATGCATAAACATTGATACACATGTGCACATATATGCAAGTATATATCTGTGTGAATGCATGTGTATGTATGTGCATGTGGGCAGGTGCCCACTTGCATGCATGGTTGTGTGTGCACACACATGCATGTGTATGCATATGTGCACACATGTTTGCGTTTATGTGTATGTGCATAGATATGCATACACATGCATGTATGTGTGTGGACAAGCATGTACATGTGCATGCATATGTGTGTTGATGTTTTGCAAATAAAAATCAAAGGTTTGTAAGAGTAGAGGTACAAAAACAAGTATTTTGCTTGGAAGATGATTCTGTAGCAGTCTTAGCAAGGAAGATGTAGTTAAGATTCTGAACGGCCAAGAATTTATTACAAGGAAGTACAGGAGAGGGTAGCTAAAACTTGTGTTGATAGTCCAAATGAGTTAATTTGGCAGCTCTTTCCTTATTCTCACTGACTACGGGTGCTGTCTGTACGGAGTTTGTATGTTCTCCCTCTGACCGCGTGGGTTTTCCCCAGGTGCTGCGGTTTCCTCCCACACTCCAAAGACATACAGATTTGTAGGTTTAAATGGCTTCTGTAAATTGTTCCCCATTTGTAGGACAGTGCTAGAGTACGGGGTGATCACTGGTTGGCACTGACCAGTGACCACATGCTGCACATCGATCCACTGGCATTTCACAGTTTATGCACAAGAATGCCTAGATCCCTCTGTCCTTCACTCAGTCTGCAATCTCTTTGCACACATTACTGTCTACCTGGAAATTCCTGCTATCAAAGAGCATGTTCCATTTTTTCAGAAAACATTAATGATTTGGTGAAGAAAATCAAGTTGCCATGACTTGAGGGCCTGAGCTACAGGGATCAGTAGGGCATACCAGGACTTTATTCCTTGGAGCACAGGAGGCTCAGGAGTGATCTTATTGCCTTGTATAAAATTACAAGGGGAATAGATAGGCTGAATGCACAGTCTTTTATCCAGAGTGGAGGAATCAAGAACCAGAGGACATAGGTTTAAGATGAGAGGAGAAAAATTTAATAGGAATCTGAGGGGCAACGTTTTCACACAGAGGGTGGTGGGTATGTGGAACGATTTGCCAGAGGAGACAGTTGAGGCAAGTACTATAACAACATTTAAAAGACATTTGGGCAGGTGCATTTTTTAAAGGACATTTGGGCAGGTACATGGATAGGAAAGGTTTAGAGGAATATGGAACAAACACAGGCAGATGAGACCTGTGTAGATGGGGCATGTTGGTCTGGTTGGGCAAGTTGGGCGTGTTTCTGTGCTGTATGACTGTATGACTACGACTCTATGTCTATAACTATGACTGTATGATTCTATGACTCTAAATAATGAATTGATTTTGGGTGTATTGGGCGCTGTTTCCAAATTTACACAATACTAACAGGTGTGAAATGTAAGAGATAGAGTAATAGATGTCAAGAGGATATAAACAGGCTGGTGAACGGGCAGCTAGAAATGTGATGAAATGTAATGCTGAGAAATGGGTAGTGTTACAATTTGTCATTACGAAATAGGGGAAGTAATATCAACTGGTACTGAAAAGGTGCAGGAACAGTATATTCAATTATAGCTCATTGAAACTGGCTGGCCATCTTAAGGAAGTGATTCGTAAATCATACTGGATCCTGGGGTTGGTTTTAAAAAGACACTAAGTGCTGGAGTAACTCAGTGGGTCAGGCAGCATCTCTACAGAACAAGGATAAATGACGTTTTGGGTCTGAAGAAGGGTCTCGACCCGAAACGTCACCTATCAATGTTCTCCAGAGATGCTTTCTGACCTGCTGTTACCCCCAGCACTTTGAGTCTTTCTCCTGTATAAACCAGCATCTGCAGTTCCTTACATTGTCAGGGTTTGATAATTAGAGGCATGGAACACAAGACCAAAGGGGTTGTGATCAACCCTTTTGTACCACTAGTTTAGCCTCAGTGCCCGAATGTGTTTCTTGCTGAATATGACACCATTAAGAATGATGCGAAGGATTTGGAGAGGGTGAAGAAGACTTGTACTGGAATAATCCTGGATTGAGAGACTTTAGTTAGGTGGATAGCCTGCAGAATTGTTTTTTCCTGGAACAGTGAGGCCACAAGATGATCTGATAAAAGCATTTAAGATCATGAAAGATACAAACAAACGGGAGGCAGCTGGTAGAGTTGCAGCCCTAGCATCAGAGACTTGGGTTGGATCCTCACCCCGGGTGCTGTCTGCGCGGAGTTTGCACATTCTTCCTGTGACCGTGTGGGCTTTCTTCAGGTGTTCCTGTTACCTCCCACATCCCAAAGACGTACAGGTTTGCAGATTAATTGGCCTCTGTAAATTGCTCAGTGTGTGGGGAGCAGATGAGAAAGTGGGATAACGTAGAACTAGTGTGATCTTGGTTGGTATGGATAAGTTGGTTGACGGGCATGTTTCCGCGCTGTATGACTGTATGTCTATGCCTATGACTGGGGACGGCACAGTGGCACAGCAGTAGAGTTGCTGCCTTGCAGCGCCAAATACCCAGGTTTGATCTACGATCTTGACTATGGGTGCTGTCCGCACGGAGTTTGCATGTTCTCTCTGTGACCGCGTGGGGTTTCTCTAGGTGCTGCTATTTCCTCCCACATTCCAAAGATGTGCAGGTTCATTGGTTAATTGGATTCCGTAAACTGCCCCGAGTGGGTACGATACGAAATGGGGATAACATAGAACTAGTGTGAATGGGTGATCATTGGTCAGTGTGAACTTGGTGGGCTGAAGAACCTATTTCCACACTGTAGCTTTCAATTAATCAATCAATTAGTCAAAATAGAGACGACGGAGAGAAGCTACTCTCCTGTGGAGGCATCAAAACACCAGGGGCAGAGAATGGCAGAAGGGACAAAACATCATGGTGTTCTTTAAAATATGCTTCTGAAGAGTAATAGTGGAGGAAGATTCAATTATCGTGTTCCCAAGGGAGGTGGATAAGGATGTGAAAGAAATGGATATGCAGGGCAAAGGAGAGAGGGTGAAGATGCTGCTGCAAGCAAGATCTGCATTGTACCTTGTTGTACTTGTGCATGTGACAATAAACTCAACTTGACTTGGTTCAATGTCAGGAATCGATGTGAGGAAGCTGGATTGGTCTTTCCTGGGGCCAGCATGGAATCCACAGGCTGAATGGCCTCCCTCTGTGTCCAACCTTCCTGATTTTGGTGGTATTCAGTGTTTGTGTACGTAAATGGGAGAGATTTCTGATCAATTAACAGCAGACTTACATTTCCTTGGGTTTTCTCCGGGTGCTCCAGTTTCATCCCACACTCCAAAGGCATTCAGGATAGTAGGTTAATTGACTTCTGTAAATTGTAAATTGTCCCCAGTGCTGGTGTGCAGGGTGATCGTTAGTTGGTGTACTCTTGGTGGACCGAAGAGCCTGTTGCCACATTTTATCTCTCGAGATCAAAGACTAAAAGCTTTTCAGTATACCTCGGTACAGGTGACAATAATAAACCTAGACCTTTGTTTGCATGAAAGTCCATGATTAGATTTTTGTGGTGAAAAGCCACTGGTCTCTTGTGCCAAGTCTCAGCAAGTTTGGGGCCTCTGCCTTTGCGAATGTGGAAGTTGGGAACTTGCTAACGTCTCACCTCTGGTGCTGCTAGGCATGTTCTCTCAGCGCATGACTCCTTGTGACATCCTCCGAGAGCTTGTGATCACATCAGTTCCGACCACTTAACCAAATAAGTGGTTTTATTGTCAGATGCACAAGTACAGCGAGATACTGGTACAATGAAAATCACAGGCACCAGACACACAAAAAATAAATTATACATAAATAATAAATATATTACACTTTATATTCTGTAAGAGAGTGAAAAGAAAAAAAGATTGTGCAAAAAATAAGACGTTAATGCAAAACATAATTTTAAAATACCTATGAAAGCACAGCAAATACATACAAATAAAAAATTGGCAGACAAAACATTGCTTGCAATCACCTACACAGATGCTGCCGAACCCACTGAGTTCCTCCAGCACTTTGTCTTTTAGTTTGGAGAAAAAGACCTTTCAGTTCACCGAGTATTGACCATCAATCACCCTGTTCATACTAATTCGATGTTATCCCACTTTTGCATCACACACTCGGGACAAATTTACTGAGGCAAATTAACCTACAAAGCCGCATGTCTTTGGGATGGTGGATCAAACCGAAACGCCCGGAGGAAATCCAGGTGGTCACGCGCTCCGGTTTCCTCTCGCATCCCAAAGAAGTGCGGGTTTGTTCGTTAAATGGCCTCTGTTTGTAGGGAGTGGATGAGAAAGTAGGAATACATAGATCTAGTGTGAATGGGTGATCGATGGTCAGCGTGAGCTCGGTGGGCCAAAGGACCTGTTTCCATACTGGATCACTAAACTAAACTAACCTAAACTAACTGACCAAAATGCAGCCTCACCAAACATTATCCCTCCAGGAAGAATGTAGGAAATGTGTGTGTTTTAGCTTGTGGAGATCCAGTCCCGATCACAAGTAAATGTCACTATGATATCCTTGAATCTTGCTACCAAGATAGCAAAAACAAGGCAGTAAAATAAAATGTCCGGAAACCAGACCGTTTATGAAGAGAACTGGCAAAACTGAGATGAAGCAGATAAATGCAGCTGACACAAATTCATAAAGCACCTGTTCCAATATATTTCTGTTAAGACTTACCAACATTCTTTTTCATTTTTCTTTTGGCAGCACTTAATTCCTACAGAAACTTTAAACTTTCTTCACTGGATGTTTCCAGGTTTAATTTAAGTTGCCACTATTTATAATAAATGCATTAACATTTTAAACCTCTGGAACTAGGCCTCTGGACTTGTCCATTAATCTGTCTTTGGGCTCCTGACATGCACCCAGTCTTTCTTCCACACACAAGGGACTGTCTGCACAGCCTTTATTATGTAATCACAAAGTAAGGGTGGTACAGTGGCACAGCTGGCAGAGTTGCTGCCTCACAGCGCTGGAGACCCAGGATCGATTCCAACCTCGGGGGCTGTCTATGTGGATCCAACATCCACAGAGGCTGTTTAACCTGATGTATACAGTGTCGATAGCGAACATGTTTCTGCCCTGGCCTTCATCCTAAAAGAATTGCCAACGAATCAAAACAAAAATGTAGGTGAAAGGTCTCTCCGAGAGTGAATAGAAAATGGAACTTGCTACTGAAACACCATCTATCAGCTATTGAAACACCATGTAAGATAATATTTGAATGTGGAACAAGTAAATAAGAATGTGTAGGAAGAACTGCCAATGCTGGTTTACACCAAAGATAGACACAAAATGCTGGAGTAACTCAGTGGGTCATACAGCAAATCTGGATTAAAGGATAGGTGACGTTTCAGGTCGAGAACCTTCTTCAGACCCTTCTTCAATAAGGATAGTTGTTCATGCTTATTTAAGCATGGCAAGGGGGCATGGCTCAAAATACATTTGAATATATCCCCAGTGACACAGTGGAAATGAATCCTGTGGTATCCTTTCGGAAAGAGCATGGCAGTGCAATTAAAGACTTTTGGAGAAGTTACCTTGAAACTACAGGCATTTCACAAATCGGTGAACCACCTTATTCATACAAAAACAATGAAGGTTTCTGAAAGGAATGAAGATATAAAGATCAGAGGTGCAATCCCACAGGTCTTATTGAAGAAGGAAATGGAGGACTGGTGGGCTGTTAATTTTGTCGCACTACGTTTAAGGAAAGGGGGTGAGCCACAAGGAAATTCAGACAAGCCAACAGTAATTGGGATTTTCTAAGCGTGTGTAATCAAGGATAAAATAAACTACATTTAAGGGGGTGGGTTTGACTTTAGAGATAAAGTGTGAAACAGGGCCTTTGGCCCACCAAGTCTGTGCTGACCAACGGCCACCACATACACTAGCACAATCCCACGCAGAGGGGGGAGTTTATAATTAACCTCCAAACCTGTATGCCTTTGGAATGTGGGACGAAACCGGAGTAGCCAGAGAAAGCCCACGTTGTCACGGGGAGAACGTACAAACTCCGTACAGGCGGCATCCGTGGTCAGGGTCGTACCCAGGTCTCTGGTGCTGTAAGGCACCGAATCTACCGCTGAGCTACTGTGTCGCCCCAAGATAATCCAGGAAAGCCAGCATGGGCACAAAGTGCTGGAGTAACTCAAGGAGTCAGCATCTCTTGAGAACATTAATAAGTGAATTTAGAAGGATGAGGGGGGATCTTATTGAAACATATAAGATAATTAGGGGATTGGACACATTAGAGGCAGGAAACATGTTCCCAATGTTGGGGGAGTCCAGAACAAGGGGCCACAGTTTAAGAATAAGGGGTAGGCCATTTAGAACGGAGATGAGGAAGAACTTTTTCAGTCAGAGAGTGGTGAAGGTGTGGAATTCTCTGCCTCAGAAGGCAGTGGAGGCCAGTTCATTGGATGCTTTCAAGAGAGAGCTGGATAGAGCTCTTAAGGATAGCGGAGTGAGGGGGTATGGGGAGAAGGCAGGAACGGGGTACTGATTGAGAGTGATCAGCCATGATCGCATTGAATGGCGGTGCTGGCTCGAAGGGTTGAATGGCCTACTCCTGCACCTATTGTCTATTGTCTATTGTGAACATGGTTAAGGTCGGGGCCCTTCTTTTTTTCCAATCCGAATTCATTTTCTCTGGAGATGCTGCCTGACCCACTGATTTACTCACTAACTTTGTGTCCATTTATGTAAACCAGCTTCTGTAGATCCATGTTTCTACAAAGCCAGCATGGAATGGAAAAACATGCCTGACGCAGATGATTTCCAATCCTACATGGGACATGGTGAAAGACTAGAATTTAATGCCTACTCTCTAAGTGTTCTGGTGGATGGTGAACTATCCCCTTGATTCCCATGTGAACCTCATATTTCGCTTGGGCAGCTTACAACCCAATTGTATAAGAACTGATTTCTCTAATTTTGTAACCCTTACATTCCCTCTCTCTCCGTCTCTGTTCGTATTCCTTTGTTATCATCTCTTCCACAGCCAAAAATGGACTATTTTGGGCTCCACCTTTTAGAATACTTTTAAATATTCATGAAATCAAACAGCAATGGTCACCATCCCCGTCCCTTGCCCGAAATAACTCTCTTTGTCTGAAGAAGGGTCTCGACCCAAAACGTCATCTGTCCACATTCTCCAGAGATGCGGCCAGGCCTGCTGAGTGACTCCAGCACTTTATGTCCATCACTGAGATTATTAACTGTCTCAATGGTGCCAGGCTGTGTCTGGGGCACTTTCTGTGGCCCGTGGCCTTCTGGGTAAGCAGCGCCACCATTGCAGGCATAAGTTCTATCTCACTGTTGGGGCACTTTCAGGGGGGATCGGCACCACTGCCATTGCCGTTTTGTTTCCGATGTAAACTTGAGAGATGGTACAGGATTGTGGAAACTACAAACTGCCAGAATTGTTCACGTAAGTGCGAGTTTACATAAGTCACCTATTGTGTAAGTTGGGAGGTGTCTCTGTTTAATTTACGTGCCTTTGAATTACGCACCACTTTTCAAGCACGTACCCCGCCCCCATGTAAAATGTAAGCTGCCAGTGCATGGACTCTGATGTGGTGGTACACAAAACGAAACAAAGTGCTGGAGTAACTCAGTGCGGCAGGCAGCATCTCAGGAGTACATGGATAGGTGATGTATCAGGTTGGGACTGGATAGACACCTTTGATATGGTGGTTGTGGATTTTAGGAGGTCTGATGTTGACCAAATGTTTAGGGCAAATTGTGTTTAAACTTTTGTTGTATTGGAAGTGTGGCAACAATGACCCCAGGGCTACTTGGGTTTATGTAGGATGAGCTTGCACTCGTTGGAGTTCAGAAGGATGAGGGGGGACCTCATTGAAACTTATCAAATAGTAAAAGGCTTCGATAGAGTGGATGTGGAGGATGTTTCCATTAGTGAGAGAGTCTAGGACCAGAGGGCACAGCCACACAATAAAGGGATGTACCTTTAGAAAGGAGATGAGGAAAACATTTCTTTAGCCAGAAGATGGTGAATCTGTGGCCAAGTCATTGGGTATTTTTAAAGATTGACAGGTTCTTGATTAGTATGGATGTCAAAGATTATAGGGAGAAGGCAGAAGAATGGGGTTGAGAGGGAAAAATAGAACAGCCATGATTGAATGGCGGAATAGACTTGATGGGCCGAATGGCCTAATTCTGCTCTTGACTTGTGAACTTGTATCCTTTAATGTTTTTCTGGAGAACTTGGATAGGTGATATTTCGGGTCGAATCCCAATCGACACCTTGATACAGTGGTTGTGGATTTGGGAGGTCTGATGTTTTGTGGATGTCCACATATTTAGGAAAGATCTGTTTAAACTCCTACTGCATTGGACGTCTGAACTAAGTGTAGCAACAAACAGAAGAGACTGGAGACGAGCTGACTCTTCTCCGCGATGCACCTTTTGCACTGGGCCCCACTTGCGGTGTTTGATACCTTCTCCTCTATTTTTCTTTCTCTGCCAGAAAGAACTGGGAGATAAACACTCGGAGAGCATCGACAAGGTGCGCCAGCTGCTTCCGTTGCCAAAGCAAACCTGCGACGTGATCACCTGTGAGCCGATGGGATCTCTGATCGACACGAAAGGCAACAAAATTGCAGGATTTGACTCCATTGATAAGAAACAGGCAGGTATTCTGTGAGGATAGAGTTAGTGACCTTCAATAAAGTTTTTTGCCTTTAGTTTTAATAGCATTTCATGGCTGCATGGTGGCCGGGCTGGGAGAGCTACCCTCTTGAAGTAGCAATGAGATGTGTGTGAAGTGTGCCCTGAAACACAGGGCAATGTTTTCCTTGTGGCTCTGCTTCTTGGAATCAGAATGACTCTTTGAGCAGCACACTGGCACATTTGGAAGACCTGCTGCCTCACAGCACCAGAGATCCAGGTTCGATCTTGACCTCGGGTGCTGTCTGTGTTTGGAGTTTGCACATTCTCCTTGTGAACGTGTGGGTTTCCTCTGGGTCCTCCGGTTTCCTCAGACATCTCCTGTGACTGGTGGTGTGCCTCAGGGTTCGGTGCTCGTCCCGTTACTGTTTGTCATCTACATCAAAGATTTGGATGAGAACACACATGGCAAGATTAGCAAGTTTGCTGATGATACAAAAGTGGGTGGTTTTGCAGAAAGTGAAGATGGTTGTGAAAAATTGCAGCAGGATCTTGATCGATTGGCCAGGTGGTCTGAGGAATGGTTGATGGAATTTAATACAGAGAAATGTGAGGTGTTGCATTTTTGGAAGTCTAACATGGGCAGGACCTACACAGTGAATAGTAGGGCTATGGGGAGTGCTGTAGAGGAGAGGGATCTAGGAGTGAAGGTGCATGGTTCCTTGAAGGTGGAGTCGCAGGTAGTTTGGGTGGTCAAAAAGGCTTTTAGCACATTGGCTTTCATCAGTCAGAGAATTGACTATAGAAGTTGGGAGGGCATGTTGCAGTTGGAAAGATGTTGGTGAGGCCGCATTTAGAGTATTGTGTTCAGTTCTGGGCCCCATGTTATAGGGAAGATGTTAAATGGTACAGAAAAGAGTTATGAAGATGTTGCCAGGATTAGAAGGTCTGAGCTACAGGGAGAGGTTGAGTAGGCTGGGACTATTCCTTGGAGCGCAGGAGGATGAGGGGTGAACTTATGGAGGTGTATAAAATCACGAGAGGAATAGATCAGGTAGATGCAGAGAATCTCCTGCCCAGTGTAAGTGAATCGAGGACCAGAGGACATATGTTTAAGGTGAAGGGGAAAAGATTTAATAGAAATCTGAGAGGTAATTTTTTTCACACAAAGTGGGTGGGTGTGTGTATGGAACAAGCTGCCAGAGGAGATAATTGAGACTGGAACTATCCCAACATTTAAGAAAGAGTTAGACAGGTAGAAGGATGGGACAGGTTTGGAGGGATATGGACCAAATGTGGGCAGGTGGGACTAGTGTAGCTGGGACATGTTGGCCGGTGTGGGCAAGTTGGGCCAAATGGCCTGTTTCCACACTGTATTACTCTATGACTCTATCCCAAAAGACATGCGGGTTTGCAGGCTAATTGGCCTCTCTAAATCGCCTCTAGTGTGTAGGCAGTGGACGTGAAAGTGGGGTAACATTGAACTAGTGTGAAGTGGTGATTGATTGTCGGCGTGTACTCGGTGGGATGAAGGGCACATTTCCATGCTATATCTTTCAATCAGTCAATCAAATGTTATTGAATTATTGGGCATCTCTATTTGGAAAAGCCTTTGCTGTTATGCATAGTTTTTCAAGAAAGAGCCGTGCTAAATTAAAGGACATGTCATCCCGAAGTTATTACAGGATACTGTTCCTGCAATCTGTTTGTAACCCGAACATACAATCTTGGAGCTGTACTGTGTGGAAACAGGCCCTTCATCCCAACTCGCCCATGCCGACCACGATGCTCCATCTAAACTAGTCCCATTTGCCCACATTTGGTCCATATCACTCCAAACCTTTCCCCGGCCCTTCAGCCCAACTTTGAGATAGGCAGGTGGCCATGGTTATGGATCACATTCAGGGAGAAGAGAGTAGTTTAACCTGGCATCATGGTCGGCACCAACATAGTGAGCCTATTTCTATGTTGTGTTGCTCCATGTTCTATGACATGTCATGGGTTGTGGGGAGAAGAGAGGAGAATGGGGTTGAGAAGAAAAGATAGCCTTGATTGCATGGCAGAGTAGACTTGATGGGCCAAATGGCCTAATTCTGCTCCTTTAACTTATGAACCTCTTACTCAGTCAGGGGTACCATGAACTCGATTCCAATGTTATTTTATTCATGATCAATATTCTAGCCGTCTTTTTTTCATTCTGAGAATCAGTAACAGTTGTGATATTTGTTCAGTCCACTAAGATGGTGACCCATTCATCTCAACATTTAGGTTACAAAAAGACCCTCAGGCTATCTTTGATCAGACTTTACTGGCTCCTATTTTGCACGAAACACTATTCACGTAATTAACGCTATGCCCGTTAACATGTACCTGAACACTCTGAACGTCTTGATTGTATTCATGTATTGTCTTTCCGCTGATTAATTAGTACGCAACAAATGCTTTTCACAATACCATGGTACATGTGACAATAAACTAAACTAAACTATTATACCAATTAATATTTTAATCTAAATTGCGATCCATGCTCCACACCACAGGGCCTCCAAGTGTCTACAAAGCAGAAGGTTAACCCCTGGGATTTATTTGAGGGACACAAAAACCCTGCTCCACTCTCCTGGGCTTGGTTCGGCACCGTGCGGGTTGATCGGAAGGTCATCAAGTACGAAGACCAGCATCACCTCCTCTTGTACCACACGCATCCCAAGCCCAAGCCGCGGAGTTACTACCTGGAGCCCCTGCCGCTCCCACCGGAGGACGAAGAGGAGCCCCCCACTCCCGTCTCCCTCGACTCGGAGAAGAAGCCCATGGAGGCGGCCGACCAGAACAAAACCGGCCAGGAGGAAGAGAAAAAAAACAAGAACAGGAAAAGGAAGCCAAAGTCTTCAGCGTCGAGAATAGATGTAAGGACCAACTCCTGTTCTCATTACATTTGGGGTGGCAGTGTGAGCCGCGAGGAGGATGCTATGAGGCTGCAGGGTGAATTGGATAGGTTGGGTGAGTGGGCAGAAGCATGGCAGATGCAGTACAATGTAGATACATGTGAGATTATCCACTTTGGTGGCAAGAACAGGAAGGCAGATTATTATCTGAATGTCTGAAGACATCAGTGAACAGAATAGATTTTTGCAACAGGCCAGGGAGTGCATCATTATCTTTGGTGATGATCTAAGCATCGTGATCTGTGCCTTTGGATTACTACTTGTTCTTAATGCAACATCAATGTGTGAAGCGATGCGTGCCTTTGCAGTTATTCTCACTACCCCGCACCTTTCTGTGTTACAGGACTATCAACAAAATAATGCATACCGAGTGCCTCCAAATTACACACCAATGTCTTCACAACTGATGCACCACCCCCAGGCAGCCCCTTCGTGGGGTTACAACCTCATGGGTCAGCTGCAGCAGACTGGGTTCTATTTTCAGAACCAGCCACTTCCACCTGGTATGTACAGAGATGTGAGGCTGCTGTGCGTTTGGAATGTGCATGGGTACTGCACGACTCACTGGAGCAGAATTAGACCATTCCACCCATCGAGCCATTCAATCATGGCTGATCTATCATTTTCCTGCCTTCTCCCTGTAACCTTTGACACCCGTGCTAATCAAGAACCTGTCAATCTCCAATTAAAAAAATACCCGTTGACTTGGCCTCCACAGCCGTTTGTGGCAATGAACTCCACAGATTCACCGCATTCTGTCTAAAAAATTCCTCCTCATGTCCTTTCTAAAGGTACGTTCTTTTTTTTTCTGAGGCTGTGTCCTCTGGTCCTCGACTCTTCCAGTAGTGGAAACATCCTCTCCACATCCACTCTATCCAGGCCTTTTATTATTCGGTAAGTTTCAATGAAAACCCCCCTCATCCTTCTAAATTCAGGGTATGAGTTGAATTAAGCAGCACGTCCTGATTTCGAAATGGTAAGCTTGCAGACCAACCTTGGAAAGCCCATTTCTCACAAACAATAGGGTAACATTATTAATAGATTTCTTGTCTTTCCTCTTGAAGTGCTTGTGGTTACATCAAAGCGTTGAATGGTCAGTTTATTGAGAATCAAGAACCTACACAGAACCTGAATCAGGTTTCGAGTGATCTTTTGGTTAGTGTAGTAAAGGTTACTTGTTATAAAAGTAGGGGAACAACAGATTTGTGAGTTAAGACTTTCTGCATTACTTTTTTCATCTGCTTGAGGAGTTGAGTATCATTATTGGTTTTACAATCCAGTAGCCTGGTGCATTGATCCAAAGACATAGCAATTGAGGGATTTTAAATCAGTTATGTAAAAAATGTGGGCTTATAAAAAAATCTTGCAGTAATAGCATCGACCAAGAAACAACCAGTCTATTGTTAAAAACCATCTGGTTTACCATCTAGACCTTGCCTGGATTACGTCTGTCTCCAGACTCCCAGAAATACAGTTGCCTCTAAATGTACTCCATAGTAGACACACTATCCACTCCAGCAGTTACTGATCGACTTTAAGCATTGGACTTTGGTAATGAACGATTTATTTAAAGTAATCTTGGGATAATATTTGCTCCAGCACTATAACCCCTCACATAAGCTTGCATGTTTTGAGTCAGAGGGTTAGATCCTTAATCCAGGAATCTATTCAAAAGCTGGGAAAGTCATAGAGGTGCACAACATGGAAACAGGCTCTTTTTCGCCCACCTCGTCCATGCTGATTTAGTTATGCTTGAGCTCATCTCACAATATTCTAAACTCTGGGGGGAAAAGAGGCAGGGCCTTATTTATTCTCATAAGACTGATTCACATTAGCTGGAACCAGTGGTGGTGAATCTTTGCTGCACTTTATCTACAGCAAAAATATCCTTCTTCAGATGAGGAGATCAAAGTTGTCCACAATACTCCGGGTGTGGTCTGATAGGGGTCTGGTCTGTGGTATGTTCGATCCCTTTTTTTCATTCTGAGTATCAGTAACAGTTGCCCTATTTTTAAGTACACAAAGATGGTGACCATGTAATCTCAACAGTAGGGGTGTCAGGGGTTATGGGGAGAAGGCAGGAGAATGGGGTTGAGAGGGAAAGATAGATCAGCCATGATTGAATGGCGGAGGAGACTTGATGGACCAAATGGCCTAATTCTGCTCCTTGAACTTATGAACACCTAGTTTAGTTTAGTTTATTGTCACATGTATCGAGGTACAGTGTAAAGCTTTTTTGTTCTGTGCTATCCAGTCAGCAGAAAGACTATCTAGACATGATTCCAGTTAAGCCATCCACAGTGCACAGATACAGGACAAAATGAATAACATTTAGTGCAAGATAAAGCCCTGTAAAGTCCGATTAACGATAGTCTGAGGGTCTCCAATGAGGTAGATGGGAGGTCAGGACTGCTCTCTAGTTAGTGATAGGATGGTTCTGTTGCCTGATCACAGCTGGGAAGAAACTGTCTGTGAATCTGGAGGTGTGCGCTTTCACACTTCTGTACCTCTTGCCTGATGGGAGAGGGGAGAAGAGGGAGCGAGAAGCTTTCCCTGAATCAGGAGGTATAACAAGCAATCTGCTTGTGAAATGTGATGACTCACTGAGGTATTTTTCTCGCAGGAGGTCCCAGGTTGGAGCCGCCCGGCCAGTTTCCCCCCACGAGCACCAAGCAGGCGCTCAGTAACATGCTGCAGCGTCGCTCAGGTTCCATGATGCAGCCGCCCGCCATGCCCACCATCTCTCCCCAGCAGCAACTGCTGCAGATGAAGCTCCTGCAGCAGCAGCAACAACAGCGTCTTCTCCGGCACCAGGTGCCGTCCAGATCCTTCCAGCAGGTGAGTCTCCACTGCCGTAGGACGATGGCCGGGGGTTTGTACTACAGGTCCACCGCCCGTTTTCTGGGACCCTCGGTTCCAGAGCCTTGCCAGATTATCCGTTTTGCCGGACCAGCAAAGGTCACGGCCTCAAGGGAGGGGGGTGTGGGGGAGGGGGGGGGGGGGGCGTGGTACCAGCCCGCAAAGTCGGCCAGGGAAGTCAGCTCCGGCTGGCTGCAGTTCCAGAGCCACGGCAGCAGGGGGCAAGTTTGACCCACCCGTCGGCACAGAAGTCCCAAAGTGGTCAAGATCGGTCACCTCACCGGCCATTTTAGGGGGCTTTGCAAGTGTGCTCTCGTAATTTTGTCCAGATTATAGGAGGTGCCGGACCACGAGTTGGCAGAAAATCAGTGGGGGACCTGTAGTAACTTGTAAAAGTGTCGTTAACATTTTTACATTGGCAGCACAGTCACAGAGGCATAAAGCCACGCAGCACTGAAATAGACCTCCGACCTGCTCATCAAGTTGCCTAACTAAGCTAGTCCCACTTGCCTGCTCTATATCCCTCCAAACCTTTCCTATCTAGTTTACTCTAGTTTAAAGATACAGCATGGAAATAGGTCCGTAAGCCCACCAAGTCTATGCCGACTATTAATTACTCATTCACACTAGTCCCACTTTCATGTCCACTGCCTGCAAACTGGAGACAATTTATAGTCACCAGCTAACCTACAAACCTGCACATCTTTAGGTCCCGCCAGACACCTGGGTTCGATCCTGACCTCAACTGCTGTCTGTGTGGAGTTTGCATGTTCTCCCTGTAACCTGTGGGTTTCCTCCGGGTGCTCTGGTTTCTTCCCACATCCCATTAACATGCGGGGTTGTTGATTAATTGGCCTCTGCACATTTTTGGGAGTAGATCAGAAAGTGGGATAACATAGAACTAGTGTGAATGGGATGATCGATGGTCGGTGTGGACAGTGTGTCGAAGAACCAGTTTCCATGCTGTATCGCTAATCTAAACTAAACTAAAACTAAAATTAAACTAAACTAAACTAAACTAAACTAAACTAAAACAAAAACTCTACTAAATTAGGAATAATTTCTGGGGCTAGATACGGGGACAAGTACAAAGGAGCGAGAATGCAATGTGGATGCTTAATTAACAAATTTTAATCTGTTGTTTTTAATCAGTATGCAGCATATTGGCATCAGTGGTGAATATTTGGTCAGTGACTTAGATGCATATAATTTCTGGCAGTCCCTTGGTGTGTTCACTCTTATACTGTTGATTCTCGTAACCTCATTGAAATGGCAGCTTGAACCATTAAATATTTAGATGCTCTCTGGGTGAAATAATTGTAAGAGCACTGAATCCTGATATACATCCGAGCTTGTGCCAACGAACCTAACAACTCACTCGCTCAGAAACGTCTGGTATTTATCATACTATTTTAGTTCTAGAAAGAAGTGATGTTCAAATTAGCTCCCCAGGCAGCAGTGAATATTTGCCAGCCTCGTATGTACATGTACGTCTGCCAAAGAGCGGCCAAATGATTGTCTTTGGATAAGAGGTGGTCCGTTTCGGATGGAGATGAGATGGAATGTCTTCATGCAGACGCTTGTTTGAAGGACCTTGACACCTACTCCTATTTCTGTTTCGCGTGTTCTCACATTCTTTTTTTTAAACTACAGAAAATCAGAAAATAGGCCAGGCTCGATCCAGGCTGTCTTTGCGGAGATTGCAAGTTCTCCCTGTAACCGCATGGGTTTTCTCCGGGTGTCCTGTTTCCACCCAAATTCCAAAGACGTGCGGGTTTGTAGGTTAATTGAACTCTGTAAAATGCCCCTATTGTGTAGGTAGTGGATGCAAAACTGGCATAGAACTTGTGTGAACGGGTGATCGATGGTCAGCACGCACTCGGTGGGCCGAAGGATTTGTTTCCAGGCTGTATTTCTAAACTAAACTAAACTAGACTAAACTAAAAATTCAGAACTATTGATATCAAAAGAATCAACCAATAAATTATCACATGATGAGCTTGTAAAAGATGCAATCAGGTCACATGCTGGATTGAACGATGAATCACTAATAGCCTAGGTTTTTCAGCATAATGCCCAACAGACTTTGAAGATAATTAGTTACGAGCTTCACCGCAAATTAGGAGCGGATAGTGTTTGATTAAATTCCTAATTACTGTATTAGGAATTAGGGTGGTTAGCGGATGTTTCCGGATCTTATGCATTTGCATCCGAACACAATGATACTCTGGAATCAGTTCATTTCCTTCTCTGGAAAGCTGCCATTAATTCAGTGATTCAATGATACTTTATTGTCACATGTACCTACTACGTACAGCGACATTATTTTTTTTGCACACAATACACAAAGTATGTGTCTGGTGCCGACAAAGTTACAAAAAGGATTAATTGGAATCTCAATTGTCCCTCTTTGTGTTCGGCTCCCCCCTCTAGCCCTCTAGCAACCTCCCTCCCATCACCCCCCGGTCCCTCTTTATTCTTAACGGCGCGGTGCAGCTTGGCCCGGCCACCTCTCCACGGCCCGTCCTCGGCCCACCTCTCTCTCCCCTTCATACGTTTCGCAAGCGAGCTGTCCCTCTCCTCTCCAGTCCTTTAGCCTTCGCGCCCCGGGGGGGGGGGGCATGGGAGATTAGTCTTTGTGTCCGGTGGTCCTCACTGCCAGCAGCTGTGGCCACTCTAGGCCACCCTGGAGCGGATTTCAAGTGGAAAGAGAGTTTAATTGTCACATGTACCCAAACGGAACAATCAGATTCTTACCTGCAGCAGCTCAACAGGCCTGTAAACACAGTATTCAATAGATAACATCATAATAAAATTTTAAAAAGAAAGTTCAATAAATTAAAGCAAACAATGTCAGTGCAAATAAAATGCCCGAAGTCCCTTAGTTGCAACCAAGACAGTTCGCAGTTCGAAGTTTAGTTTGTATTTGTAGCATTCAATAACCTGGTGGTTGTTGGGAAGAATCTGTTCTTGAACCTGGGGGTCAGTTTTCAGACTCCTGTACCTTCGTCCTGATGCTAGCTGTGAAATGAGAGCATGACCAGTGGGATTTCGATGACCTCTGCAGTGGGTCTTTGATGATGCCGGCTGCCTTTTTGATGCAGCGCCTCCTGTAGATCCCTTCGATGGTGGGGAGGTCAGTACCCGTGATGGACCGGGTACCCGTGATGGACTGGGCAGTGTCAACCACTTTTTGTAATCTCCTTTGTTCCTGGCATTCGAGTTGCTGAACCAGGCAGTGATGCTACTCTCCTCTCCTCTTTGACAGCAGTTGTTTGCAGAATTCAACAAAAGGCCGACTTCTACAGTTGGCATATTGGCCCTTTTCTGATTTTTTACAAGCCTTCACCTTTCTGTTTTGAAGATTTCTTGGCATTAGTTTGTTTTTATATTTGAGTGTACACTCTTGGTGCCAGTCGTGTGTAGCTGGTCCATGTACACCCACTTGAAGACCCCTCGTTGCCATCCCGTTGCCCACGGCTGCCAATGGAACGTGTCTGCTGCTTTTTTCCTCCTCAAGCACCAACCGTGAGGGCCGAAATAGGCCAGAAAGTCATGGAGTCACTCAAGTCCTTCAGCCACCTCGGCCACGCTGACCAAGGTGTCTTCCTGAGCTCATCCCGTTTGCCTGTGTTTGGCCCATAGCCCCCTCAACCCTTCCGATCCATGTACATCCAAAAGTCTTTTAAACGTTGTCATTATACTCACCTTCACCACTTCCTCCAGCTGCTCGTTCCATATGAACACCTTTGTCTGCGTTGAAATTTGCCTCTCACGTTCCCTTTACATCTTTCCCCTTTCACCTCAAACCTGGAAAAAAGACCTCAGTGAACCCTCTCTATAACGGATCATATGCCTTGTCAATGTCAATGCCTTGTCAATGTCAATGCCTTGTCAATGTCAATGCCTTGTCAATGTCCATGCCTTGTCAATGTCCATGCCTTGTCAATGCCTTGTCAATGTCTATGCCTTGTCAATGTCAATGCCTTGTCAATGTCAATGCCTTATCAATTTCAATGACCTCTGCAGTCTAACGAGCAGTCTATGTTCTTAAAGAGACAGACCACTATAACCAAAATCCATTATAAAGAGGTCTGTAATAGTGAGGGTCTACTTTATTACAGTCCACCTTATCGATGCCCCTCATGACATTATAAACCACTGTAAAGTCAACACTCAGAGGTCAGGTGAGGAAATAGTGGCAACATTTATCAGAAATGTTTGCATACATCCTGTAATTTAAGCTAAGGTGTTCATTCCAAAAAGTTGTCAAATAAAATGTTGATCATAGTTATGGCAACGGATACTTTTTTAAATGACTGTTTACGCAAATTGAGTTTGGAAGCCTTGTGAGCATTAATAAGTTTCCAAAATGAAGGCAAGCCAGATCAAACCAGGATAACCTATGCCAAATCTTGCAAAAATACAAGATTCTTGGCATGCAGAATAAGTCGTCTTACTGACGTCCATCTATAAATTAATAGTCGAAGCCAAAAGAAGTATTTCTTCTGCTCCATGGAATCAGTAAGAGGAGATTTCTTATCCTCCCTCCCACTGTTTTGTGGACTTCTCTACAATTCAATATTCTAATAATTAGGTGCACTCTTATTAGTTTAGAGATACAGCGTGGAAACAGGCCCTTCGGCCCACCGAGTCTGTGCAATCACCCATACATTAGTTCTACCCTACACACTAGGGACAATTTACTGAAGCCAATTAACCTACAAACCAGTAAGTCTTTGGAATATGGGAGGAAACTGGATCACCCAGATCACCCAGGGAGAACGTACAAATTCCTTACAGACATCTCCTGTAGTCAGGATTGAACCCGGGTCGCTGGTGCTGAGAGGCAGCACCTCTACGGCTGTGCCACTGTGCCGCCCATTATGAATCCCAGTTTTCCACGGTAAAGTAACATATAATCACATCCCATACTGTTTGAACCATCTAAAACGCTTCAAAAAAGCCTCCACAACCACATTCACAGCTAGTCAAATGTATTGGTGTAAAGTTTGTATAAAGTTTCTCTACGTCCACACAGTCTTCAAAATGGATCAATGGATCAATGAATACATGGATCAATGAATCAAATGGATCAATGAATCATTCATAACCCAGAATAGCTGAGAGTAAGAATTTGAGTTAATTTTTGTCACGTGTACCGGCATACAGTGAAAAACTTTTGTTGCGTACTGACCAGTCAGCGGAAAGATAATATATGATTACAATCGAGCCATCCCTGTGTACAGATACATGATAAAGGGAATAACACGAATAACGTTTGTGCAAGATAAAGTCCAATCAAAGATAGTCCGAGGGCCTCCATTAAGGTAGATAGTAGCTTAGGACTGCTCTCCAGTTGTTGGTAGGATAGTTCATTTAATTTAATTGACAGATTCTTGATCATTACGGGTGTCAAGGGTTATGGGGAGAAGGCAGGAGAATGAGGTTGAGAGGGAAAGGTAGGTCAGCCATGATTGAATGGTGGAATAGACGTGATGGGCCGAAGGGCCTAATTCTGTTCCTATAACGTATGAACTTATAAAAGTATAGAAAGTGCCACAGACTTCAAAGTGTATTTGAATTTCTTTGGCGAAACAATGGCAACAATGATGTTTTATAGATGAGTGAAGCATCCTATCATAGTTGCATCTGCCTGGGTTAGGAGAGGGTGCTGCAGCAATGCAGGAGAGGTTTGGGCCCAATGGGTCCACTTGGTCTAGTATGCTATATAATTTAGTTTAGAGATAGTGTGAAAACATGCCCTATGGCCCACCGAGTCCTCGCCGACCAGCGATCATCCCGTACACTGGGACTATCCTACACACCAGGGCCAATTTACATTTTTTACCAAAGCCAGTTAACCTACAAACCTGTAAGCCTTTGGAGTGTGGGAGGTAACTAGAGCACCCGGGGAAAACCAACGTGGTCACAGGGAGAATGTACAAACTCTGTACAGACAGCATCCATAGTCAGGATCGAACCTGGGTCTCTGGCACTGTAAGGCAACAACTCTACCACTGTGCCACCCCATGCAATCTGGTACATTTCAGGAAAATCCACCCTCTCCACACCAGACCTCTTTAAATATTATCACCTTGTACAAGCTTGCAAATACTTTTTTCCAAATTATAGATACACGCCTCGTATTATTAAAACTCAACCACATGGATCACAAAGGCACATCTTTTTTTTTTGCAACTGTACCACAATCAAGTTTGGTTGCAATTATTTATTCAGGAACTTAAAGGAAAATCTTAGATATGTTTCAGGATCAAAGTTGGACATTGGTTATCATGTGTTTGCAATAAAAGGGACACACTCAGCTGTGTCAAGTTACATTTGTTGTAGATTTGAGTTGGCAGTATTTTTGTCATCTGAGTTACATTAGACTCAACGTGGCAGCCTCCACACACTGCGTGTATTTTGCAGACAACTACGGCCAAATATCTGCTTCAGCCCAAAGATGTTTCCCAATGCTTTGGATCAAGTGAGCAGAGACAAGCAAAAATAGCCTCAAATCTAGAAAAATTAAGCTGAAAGACAGGTACAAAGTTCTGTGGAACTTGAGCATATATTGCCAAATTTGGAATTAAGGATCATAGAGTTATATGGTGTGGAAACATGCTCTTCAGCCCAACTTGCCCACACTGACCAACATGTTCCATCCACACTACACCCACCTGAACCATCCTATCGCCAACTAGAGAGAGGTCCTGACCTCCCATCTACCTCATTGCAGACCTTTGAACCATCTTTGTACTGACTTTTTCGGACAATCTTGCACCAATGTTGTATCTTTATGCACTGTGGACGGCTTGATTGTTTTCATATATCGTCTTTTCTTTTACTATATCGCACGTAAACAAAAGCTTTTCACTGTACCTCGGTGCACGTGACAATAATACACTAAACAGCTGTTAAAATAATAAACCTTTAAAATAAATATATGGATTAAATACAATTGTATCTATCATTTCTCTCTGTATAATATGGATGATATTTGTAAATGTGAATGACGATGTGCTTTTGATGTGAAATGATGCTATAAACAAATTATTTCCCTCTGTTAAACGCTCCCACTGATTCTGTCTGCCATTTTCTTGCCCTTCTCCTCTCTTTCCTTTTCTCTCCAGGACTCCTGTAATCCTGCTGTTACCCTCCAGGATGGCTATAACAATTTCAGCATTATGGTAACCCAGCAACTTGCATTCACTTTTCTGTTTTACGCTACTTCATTTTAAATTTGCTTCTTTTTAAAAAAAACAACTTTAAACCAAAAGCTGTGACAAAGGATTCCTTAAAAAAGGCTCCACAGTTTTCTGTTTCTGTTTCTGTTTTCTGCTGCACAACCGCCAACAGCTGGGCTATCTCGTTTTAAAACATAGTATGAGGGTATGAGGCGTGAATTGTCCAAGATAGACTGGCGATTGATGCTGAAAGGGTTGACGGTGGACATGCAATGGAAGGCATTTAAAGGTCGCATGGATGAACTACAACAAGTGTTCATCCCAGTTTGGCAAAAGAACAAACCAGGAAAGGTAGTGCATCCGTGGCTAACAAGGGAAATCAAGGATAGTATTAAAACAAAAGATGAAGCATACAGATTAGCCAGAAAAAGTAGCATACCAGAGGACTGGGAGAAATTCAGAGTCCAGCAGAGGAGGACAAAGGGCTTAATTAGGAAAGGGAAAATAGATCATGAGGGAAAACTGGCAAGGAACATAAAAACTGACTGCAAAAGCTTTTATAGATATGTGAAGAGAAAAAGATTAGTTAAGACAAATGTAGGTCCCTTGCAGTCGGAAACAGGTGAATTAATCATAGGGAACAAGGAGATGGCAGACCAATTGAACAAATACTTTGGTTCTGTCTTCACTAAGGAAAACATAAACCATCTGCCGGAAATAGCGGGGGACCGGGGGTCTAATGAGATGGAGGAACTGAGGGAAATCCAGGTTAGTTGGGAAGTGGTGTTGGGTAAATTAAATGGATTAAAGGCAGATAAATCCCCAGGGCCAGATAGGCTGCATCCCAGAGTGCTTAAGGAAGTAGCCTCAGAAATAGTGGATGCATTAGTGATCATTTTTCAAAACTCCTTAGATTCTGGAGTAGTTCCTGAGGACTGGAGGGTAGCTAATGTAACCCCACTTTTTAAAAAGGGAGGGAGAGAGAAAACAGGGAATTATAGACCAGTTAGCCTAACATCGGTAGTGGGGAAAATGCTAGAGTCAGTTATTAAAGATGTGATAGCATCACATTTGGAAAGTGGTGAAATCATCGGAGAAAGTCAGCATGGATTTACAAAAGGAAAATCATGTCTGACGAATCTTATAGAATTTTTCGAGGATGTAATTAGTAGAGTGGATAAGGGAGAACCAGTCGATGTGTTATATCTGGACTTTCAGAAGGCCTTCGACAAGGTCCCACATAGGAGATTGGTGTACAAACTTAAAGCACACGGTATTGAGGGTTCAGTGTTGAGGTGGATAGAAAATTGGTTGGCGGACAGGAAGCAAAGAGTAGGAATAAACGGGTCCTTTTTGGAATGGCAGGCAGTGACTAGTGGGGTACCGCAATGCTCAGTGCTGGGACCCCAGTTATTTACAGTGTATATTAATGATTTGGACGAGGGAATTGAATGCAACATCTCTAAGTTTGCGGATGACACGAAGCTGGGTGGCAGTGTTAGCTGCGAGGAGGATGCTAGGAGGCTGCAGAGTGACTTGGATAGATTAGGCGAGTGGGCAAATGCATGGCAGATGCAATATAATGTGGATAAATGTGAGGTTATCCACTTTGGCGGCAAGAACAGGAAAGCAGAGTATTACCTGAATGGTGAACGATTAGGAGAAGGGGTGATGCAACGTGACCTGGGTGTCATGGTGCACCAGTCATTGAAAGCAAGCGTGCAGGTGCAGCAGGCAGTGAAGAAAACGAATGGTATGTTGGCATTCATAGCAAGAGGATTTGAGTTTAGGAGCAGGGAGGTTCTACTGCAGTTGTACAGGGCCTTGGTGAGACCGCACCTGGAGTATTGTGTGCAGTTTTGGTCTCCTAATCTGAGGAAAGATGTTCTTGCCTTAGAGGGAGTACAGAGAAGGTTCACTAGATTGATCCCTGGGATGGCGGGACTTTCATATGATGAAAGACTGGATAGACTAGGCTTGTACTCGCTGGAATTTAGAAGACTGAGGGGGGATCTTATAGAAACATATAAAATTCTTAAGGGGTTGGAGAGACTAGATGTGGGAAGATTGTTTCCGATGTTGGGGGAGTCCAGAACCAGGGGTTGCAGCTTAAGGATAAGGGGGAAGTCTTTTAGGACCGAGATGAGAAAACATTTCTTCACACAGAGAGTGGTGAGTCTGTGGAATTCTCTGCCACAGAAGGTAGTTGAGGCCAGTTCGTTGGCTATATTTAAGAGGGAGTTAAATGGGGCCGTTTTTGCTAAAGGGATCAGGGGTTATGGAGAGAAGGCAGGTACAGGTTACTGAGCTGGATGATCAGCCATGATCATATTGAATGGCGGTGCAGGCTCGAAGGGCCGAATGGCCTACTCCTGCACCTATTTTCTATGTTTCTATAGTCTGAATTATCTGAGCCAAGTAACAAGGAGGACGAACAGCCATTGTATTTTGAGAAAAGGAACTTAGCTCTAGTTTGAAAAAAAGGACACAACATGCAAGAGTAACTCAGCAGGTCAGCCAGCATCTCTGGAGAACGTGAAGAGGTGACATTTCAGGCCGGGAACCTTCTTCAGACTGATTATAGGCGGGAAGAAAGACTGTAGAGAGGAGCTAGCCCAATTTGACCATTTTTCAGTGTTGTCAGTTTTTACTCTTCTTATAAATTGTCATAATGTTTTAGGACACAGCAAGCCTCAATTAGATGAATGAATATGCAACACCTCAGAAAGAAAAACGTTTTTCTTTTCTAAGAAAGCAAATTAATGATTTTTTTAAAATTGCTATCAATGTAATCGTCTGATAAATTGAGTGTCATAATTTTACAGCAGACAGCAAATCTCAATTAGCTGTCTAATTGAGACACCTCAGAAATAAAATGTTTCATGTTTAATAAAGCAAATTAATGACTTTATATAATTGCTATCAGTATTTTGTCTTGTAATAAATTTGAGTGTCATAATTTTATAATGGGCTGCATACATACTGTGTCCCAATTTGATGAATCACCAATGATTTGTCCCAATTCGATGAATCAATGACTTACCAGGCACCGTCCTTGCTGAGGTCACTTGTGGCTGGCCCTGATTGTCCTCGTCTCCAGCTCTGCACCCTCTCCCTCCCCCTCCGAGTTAAAATATTTCAAAGGAATGGTCCTGACCCAAAACATCACCCATCATTTTTCTCCAGAGATGCTGCCCAACCAGCGAAAGGCTTGGATAGAGTGAATGTGGAGAGGATGTTTCCACTAGTGGAAGAGTCCAGGTCCAGAGCCCATAGCCTCAGAATAAAAACACGCATCTTTAGAAAGGAGATGAGGAGGAATTTCTTTAGTCAGAGGATGGTGAATCTGTGGAATTCATTCCCACAGACGGCTGTGGAGGCCGTCAGTGGATATTTTTATGGTGGAGATTGACAGATTCTTGATTAGTAAGGGTGTCAGAGGTTTTGGGAAGAAGGCAAGAGAATGGGGTCGAGAGGGAAAAATAGATCAGCCATGATTGATTGGCGGAGTAGACTTGATGGACAGAATAGCCTAATTCTGCTGCTATAACTTATGACCTGCTGTTACTCCAGCACGTTGTGTTGATCAAAGCTGACCATGTTATCCTTATCGCTAATACCCACTAATCCAGGTTTTTAGTGGTTTTGATCGAAGAATAAGTATTGATTAAGACGATGAAGATAATTCCACTGCTAATCCTTAAAATAATGCCACTAGATCTTTTATTTTGATCTCAATCCACAAGTTAGTCTTGGAGTTAATACCTCTTCCGCAAACCAGTGCTTCTGACAGTTTGGTGCTCCTTCAGTGCCGCGTTGGAGTGTCAGCCAGAACTTACTGACTGAAAGTCAAAGGTGCTGATCACATGCGCAGACAGCCTTGAGAGCCAAGAATACTTAACAAAACATGAGCTTAAAAAGTACACTGCTGCCAATTATCAAACCCAAAACAAACAATGGCCAGCCTTGAGAGCAGTCATGCACAGATATTTATTTTGCTACCGATGCTAATTCATTAATAGCTGCACATCAGGGAACTCGAGCATGAGTGGAGCAAACTCCCACATTTACACTAGTCCAAAGCTGACCTTTTCTGCATATATAACTGGAATACAGCATAGTAAAGCACAGGAACAGGCCCTTTGGCCCACAATGCCTATGCCAAACATGATGCCAAGATAAACTAACCAAGATAAAGTAAATCCTCTGCATATAAAAAAAAACATTCCCTGCAAGTGTAAACTTTAGATGGAATCTAAGGGAGTGTTGCTGATTTTATTATAAGGGGAATAGACTACATACTCTAGATGGGTTGAGTAGGAAGGAACTGCAGATGCTGGTTTATGCCTAAGACAGACACTAAATGCTGGAGTAACTTAGCGGGTCAGGCATAATCTCTAGAGAACAGGAATAGGGGATGTTTCGTGTCGAGACGCTTCTTCAGACTGAAACATTTCAATCCACCTTCCCATTACTATGATGACCTTTCTGGCCTGGGCCTCTTCCACTGTCAAGTGAAGCCACACGCAAATTGTGCTTCACATTTCGCTTGGGCAACTTACAAAAAGCGGTATGACTTTTGATTTCTCTCATTTCAAGTAACCCTCGCATTCCCTCTCTCTCCGTCCATCCGCCACCTTGGTCGCCCTACGAGTTTCACTTTTCGTATCTGTTCGTTATCACCTCCTCCACAGCTAACAATTGACTATTGTGGGCTCCTTAGTCATTGGTGCCGGGTCTGATTTGTTCTGTACCTTTCCATATCTCTAGTTTCCCTCTCCCCTGACTTTCAGTCTGAAGAAGGGTCTTGACCCAAAACATCACCTATTCCTTTTCTCCAGAGATGCAGCCTGACCCGCTGAGTTACTCCAGCATTTTTTGTCAGTCTTCTGTAGTGATGTTTGCTGCATTATTCCACCTTCCTTCCCCATGAGATTCCATTGTCTACAGTCCTTGATTACCTCCAACTATCACAACCCGGCCTTTGTTGTCATTTCTACCCTTCTGACCCCATCCACTCATCCATCCCTCCTTATCTAGATCCGCCAGCTCTTACTCCACGCTGCCATCTCTCAATACTGGCCAGCTCCGCTCCACTTTCAGTCCAGAGGAAGGGTCTCTGGTGGAGCTGAGTCCAAGATCAGATGAGCCTTGTTGTTGTTGAATGGTAGACCAGGCGCAAGTCATAAGGTCTACCTCGACTTTAGACTTTATTCTAAACTTTGGAGATACAACGTGGAAACAGGCCCTTCGGCCCATAATGTCTGTGCTGGACGTGATGCCAAGATAAACTAATCTCCTCTGCATGTACGTGATCAACATCCCTTCCTTTCCTGCATATTCATGTACCTATCTTAAAAACCTCTTGAATGCCACTATCGGGTATTCCGTGGAAGAAATCCTAAACATTCTGATTTGACCTCTTGCAGGGCCATACAGTTGACCAAAGTGGACCTTACACCCAACAGGTCCGAACTGTCCAGCTCCCGCAGTACCCTGGTATTCAGCAGGCACAGGTAGACAATTTAAAAATGAGATTTGCTCTAGTTATTGTGCTTGGAATGGTAAATGAATCAATTATTAATGGCTCACCATTATCGAAACGTATAAGATTATTAAGGGGTTGGACACGTTAGAGGCAGGAAACATGTTCCCAATGTTGGGGGAGTCCAGAACCAGGGACCACAGTTTAAGAATAAGGGGTAGGCCATTTAGAACAGAGATGAGGAAAAACCTTTTCAGTCAGAGAGTTGTGAATCTGTGGAATTCTCTGCCTCAGAGGGCAGTGGAGGCCAATTCTCTGAATACATTCAAGAGAGAGCTAGATAGAGCTCTTAAGGATAGCGGAGTCAGGGGGTATGGGGAGAAAGCAGGAACGGGGTACTGATTGAGAATGATCAGCCATGATCACATTGAATGGCGGTGCTGGCTCAAAGGGCCGAATGGCCTACTCCTGCACCTATTGTCTATTGTCACCACAACCATCTCATCATTGCTCCCCAATGCCTTTTCCTATCTGTTGAAAGCATCAATTGGCTCCAGAGTCCTGTTTACAACCACTTCAGTTACTTAAGAGTCATAGAGAGTAAAAGAGTCATACAGCACGGAAACAGGCCCTTCAGCCCAACATGTCCATGCTGACTACGATGCCCCATCTGCACGTCTCGTTTGCCCACGTTCGGCCCTTATTCCTCCAGACCTTTCCTATCCTTGTCCCTGTCAAAACCCGGAGAAATCCCACACAGTCACAGGGAGAACGTAAAACTCCTTACAGATAGCACCCTTAGTCAGGACTGGGTTTCTGGCGCTGTAAAGCAGCAGTTCTACTGCTGTGCCACCATGCCTCCCCTCAGCATTGTAGCGCATCAGTTCCAGAGACAAAGTCCAGTGTCCACTATGGGGCAGAGGTGTATCGAACAGTACGTCAGATTATGGACAGTACACTGGTTTATGAGATACTATATTGTTTTTTCATACCTTTCAGCAAGACCTTTAATTAATAGAAGTGGCAATGTTTTGGAATTCTTAAGAGTATCAGTGAAGATCATGAGAGAACCAGATTACAGAGCCTGCTTTTGTCTGCAAATATAGCAATAAAGAATAAAGAAAGTCTTACTGTCCGACTACATTCTATCTCTGTCCGGCCCACTCTGCTGACATCAGTCTGAAGAAGGGTCTCGACTCGACTCGAAACTAATAACATGTGACAGGGATCCATGTCCAGATTACACAGCTCTCCTACTGTGTTCTTTCTTTCTCTGCACGGATTCCACTTGAAACCTCATTAACTCTGTACTTGCATTCAGTTTAGTTTCAAGATAGAGCATAAAAACAGGTCCTTCGGCTCACCGAGTCCACGCCGACCATCAATCACCCGTTCCCACTAAAGTTCTATGCGATCCCACTTTCACAAGCACTCCCTGTGCGCTGGGGACAATTTACAGAGGCCAGTTAACCTACAATAACACACGTCTTTAGGACATGGGAGGAAACCGGAGCACCAGAAGGAAACCCACAAGGTCACAGAAAGAACGTACAGACTCCACACACAACCAGCACCCAAAGTCAGGATCAAAACTGGGCCTCCTGCGCTGTGAGTCAGCAGCACTGCCAGCTGCTTCACTGTGCCACCCTGATTGTTTTCACCCAGTTCCCTTTGAAAGGAGCCAATTCCCAGTCCCTCAGGATCAAAAGTTTGGTTGGTTTAATTCATAGTCTCCAGCTCAGTTTTGTTTTAATTCATCCTCAGCACATACTTTGCAGACATCTTATATTACCACGCGAGCACCAAACTCTGCATTCAAAGGTTATTTCCATTGATTTACACTTCGGAAGTAGAACAGACCCACACGGATGCTAAGTCATAGACTTAGAGCACGCATAAAGGATGAATTTCAATCCCAGAGCACTGTGGTTGGACTACAAGCCAAGAAAGAACAATTTTGGACGTGTAGTTAGGATCTGAAAGTGAACTGCCAGGGATCGTGGTGGAGACATATTCAACCACAGTGTTTAAGACAGAACTGGATATGTAACGGAAAGGAAAGAATTTGCAGGAGCACGGGGAGAAGGCACGTCCCAAATGGATTGTCCCAATGTAGATCCAGTCAAGGTTTATGTCGAGCAAAGCACAAAGTGCTGGAGTTGCTCAGTAGGGTCAGGCAGCTTCTGCAGAGGGAATGGACGGGCAATATCTCTAAAGCCTATAGTCCAAAGCACGAAAAGTTAAATAAATAACCCACAAACAAAATGAGACAACTATTGAACCCAGTGGGAGAACTCGTGAACCAAATGGGCGACTCATTATGACTGTGTGAGTCTATAACTGGGAAAATATTAGGTGGAAAGGAAAAGTGGGTAATTCCCCTAATTGTGAAATTGGTCTGAGTTTTCTGAGATTTATATGGGGTGGGAGACACTGTTCATCCTGACGGACTACTGCAGAGCCAAAACGTTGAGGTGTCACTTTACAAAAGGCTGCCTGACTGGTAGAGATTTTCCAGCGTTTTCCGATTTTGTTTGTATTTTCATTTGTTATTAATCTTGCCTTGTGCAGGCCCTGCCCCATGGATACACTGCATACAGCACTCAGATGTCTTTGCAGCAACAGGCTGGCAACATGCTGTCGCCCAGCTACAGTGCCAAGCCATACCAGGCTGCACATTCTAACCCAGGGCTCATGGACCGCATCAGGCAAATGCAACAACAGCCCAGTGGCTACATCCACCAGCAAGCCTCCCCGTACCCACCGAATCTTCAGGGCACCCAACGGTAAGTGTAGCTTGTCACTTGGCATTGTCGTACTTTTTCCTTAACACGGCAATTTTATCCCATTATCACAGTTGCAAAGTACTGCAGAAGTCAAAACTGCCCAGCAGTTTGCAAACATACGGGCAGCACAGTGGCGCACCGGCCTTAACACTGCCTTACATCGCCAGAGACCCGGGTTCGATCATGACGGCGGGTGCTTGTCTGTACGGAGTTTGTACATGGGCGGCACGGTAGCGTAGCGGTAGAGTTGCTGCTTTACAGCGAATGCAGCGCCGGAGACTCAGGTTCGATCCTGACTACGGGTGCTGCACTGTAAGGAGTTTGTACGTTCTCCCCGTGACCTGCGTGGGTTTTCTCCGAGATCTTCGGTTTCCTCCCTGCGTGGGTTTTCTCCGAGATCTTCGGTTTCCTCCCACACTCCAAAGACGTACAGGTATGTAGGTTAATTGGCTGGGTAAATGTAAAAATTGTCCCTAGTGGGTGTAGGATAAGTGTTAATGTATGGGGATCGCTGGGCGGCACGGACTTGGTGGGCCGAAAAGGCCTGTTTCCGGCTGTATATATATGATGATGATATGATGATTCTCCCTGTGACCGCCTAGGTTTTTTCCAGATGCTCCGGTTTCCTCCCACATTCCAAAGATGTACAGGTTTGTAGGTTAATTCTGTAAATTGCCCCTTGTGTGTAGGATAGACCTAGTGTTCGCAGTTCGCCTGGCAGCCCTGAGTTGATGGGCCGAAGGGCCTGTATCCACACTGGATCTCTAAACTAGGCTAATCATCAAATTTCAACATTATCACCCATATCCACGAGGCCCTCCCCCCCCCCCCCCCCAAACCGCAGTGACGGGTTCATGGACGGCCTCCAGATTCCCACTGGACATCGTGTGGTCCCTCTCCAGGGACACGTGGGCACGGACGTAGGTCCAGAAGAGGAGCAGAAGGTCGACTCAGGCACAACCCTCGACTGCCCGCTGTCTAGTCTTGAATGGCCATTTTGGCCAGGCTCAGGACCAAACCGATAGGGAAATTCCACCCCTACCTTACGAACCTTCCCGCTTTGTACTTTGTGACCAAAGATCAAGAGTGTGGGACTGAAATGCAGCCAGAAACCTGAAGGGCAGCACCGTCAGATACTCAAACAGGGGCTACAACCCTTAACACACCATGTACACATGGAACATGGTCTCTTCCACCCCGCAGAAGTGACAAGCGACTGGCGAGTCCGTGAACAGACTTAAATATCCATTACACACCACTGCTCTGTGCAACACTCTCCACCCCAGGTCCCTGATGTAAAAGGGGAGTACTCCCTTAAAGAGAGACCTTCACTGGGAACAGCCCTCGCTGTCGGGTGGTAACGCGGTCCGCTGCATTGTTAGCATGGATATATATTTTACCGCCCTCTGTCACAGAGTGGAAAAGGTTTCCAGTTGCATCTGGAGTGAGCTCCAGCCCCCCCGATATCAGTCTGAAGAAGGGTCTCGACCCGAATCATCACCCATTCCTTCTCTCCTGAGATGCTGCCTGACCCGCTGAGTTACTCCAGCTTTTTGTGATACCTTCGATTTGTACCAGCATCTGCAGTTATTTTCGTACACAACTTGCCGCTCCACTGCAATTTCTCCTCAAGGTATGTCTACTTTGAAGAAGTTCTCCTCCTCTCTTATGTCCCGCCCCCTCTGACATCAATCTGAAGAAGGGTCTTGACCTGAAACGTCACCTTTTCCTTCTCTCCTGAGATGCTGCCTGACCCGCTGAGTTACTCCAGCTTTTAGTGATACCTGGAGTGAGCTAAATAGACAATAGACAATAGGTGCAGGAGGAGGCCATTCGGCCCTTCGAGCCAGCACCGCCATTCAATGTGATCATGGCTGATCATTCTCAATCAGTACCCCGTTCCTACCTTCTCCCCATACCCCTGACTCCGCTATCCTTAAGAGCTCTATCTATCTCTCTCTTGAATGCATTCAGAGAATTGGCCTCCACTGCCTTCTGAGGCAGAGAATTCCACAGATTCACAACTCTCTGACTGAAATAGTTTTCCTCATCTCAGTTCTAAATGGCCTACCCCTTATTCTTAAACTGTGGCCCCTTGTTTTGGACTCCCCCAACATTGGGAACATGTTTCCTGCCTCTAACGTGTCCAACCCCTTAATAATCTTATACGTTTCAATAAGATCTCCTCTCATCCTTCTAAATTCCAGTGTATACAAGCCTAGTCGCTCTAGTCTTTCAACATATGACAGTCCCGCCATTCCGGGAATTAACCTAGTAAACCTACGCTGCACGCCCTCAATAGCAAGAATATCCTTCCTCAAATTTGGAGACCAAAACTGCACACAGTACTCCAGGTGCGGTCTCACTAGGGCCCTGTACGATGCAGAAGGACCTCTTTGCTCCTATACTCAACTTCTCTTGTTATGAAGGCCAACATTCCATTGGCTTTCTTCACTGCCTGTTGTATCTGCATGCTTCCTTTCAGTGACTGATGCACTAGGACACCCAGATCTCATTGTACGTCCCCTTTTCCTAACTTGACACCATTCAGATAACACTCTGCCTTCCTATTCTTACCACCAAAGTGGATAACCTCACACTTATCCACATTAAACTGCATCTGCCGTGCATCCGCCCACTCACACAACCTGTCCAAGTCACCCTGCAACCTCATAGCATCTTCCTCACAGTTCACACTACCACCCAGCTTTGTATCATCTGCAAATTTACTAATGGTACTTTTAATCCCTTCATCCAAGTCATTAATGTATATTGTCAATAGCTGCGGTCCCAAAAGATAAAGATTTGTTGCAATTATTTTCTCTCTGCCAGTTTGTCGTCCGGTAATTATTTATGTAGCTGATACCACATCTGTCTCGCAGACCTCAGCTCATGCAAGTTTAAAATGCCACACAGAAGGAATAGCGGAACAAATGGAAGACATTTGGTTCCTCAAACTTATTCCACTATTCCGTGGCTGCTCTGTTCACTAATCCCTTCAACTATCCTAAATCCAAGGAGAAAAGGAATAGGTGATGTTTCGAGTCGAGACCCTTCTTCAGTCTCGATACTCCCAGTGAAGGTCTCTCTATAAGAGAGTCCTCCCCCTTTACATTAGGGACCTGGGGTGGAGAGTGTTGCACAGTGCAGTGGTGTGTGATAGATATTTAAGTCGGTTCACAGACTCGCCAGTCGCTTGTCATTTCTGCGGGGTGGAAGAGACCATGTTCCTTTTCTCCAAAGATGCTGCCTGACCCGCTGAGTTACTCCAATTTTTTGTGTCTATCTTCGGTGTAAACCAGCATCTGCAGTTCATTCCTACATATCCTAAATCCATATCCTTTTGTATCAGGTTAAATACTGTCAATATGGATGTTATAGAGTAATTCAGCATGAAACAGGCCCTTCAGCCCAACTCATCCATGCTGACCAAGTTCCATTCACCCACAGTTGGTCCATATCCCTCCATGTACCTGGCCAAATGTCTTTAAAATGCTGTTATCAACTACCTCCTCTGACAGCTCGTTCCATGTACCCACACCCTCTGAGTGAAGAAGTTGTCCTTCAGATCCGTATTAAATCTTTTCTTTCTCACCTTAAACCTATATCCTCTTGTTTATCATTCCCCGACCCTGGGTAAAAGACTCAGTAAAAAGTGCATTGACCTATTTATTCCCTTCATGTTTATATAGACCTCTATGAGATCACCCCTCCCCCCCCCTTCAGCCTCCTGTGCTCCACAAAATTCTAGCCTGCTCAACCTCTCCCTATTGCTCAGCCCCTCATACCCTGACAATGTGCTAACAAACATAGGAATGGGAGGAGGTTTTATTATCTTGGGCTAGCCCTAAGCTCTGTATTTTAACTGAGACTTGGCCTCAAATCAGTTGTCATTTGGGAGGCACAGTGGCTCAGCTAGCAGAGGTGCCTCATCCAAGTTCAATCCTGACCTTCGATGCTGTCTGTGTGGAGTTTGCATGTTCTCCCTGAGACCGCATGGATTTCCTCCAGGTGCTCCAGTCCCAAACACATATGGGTGGTGGGTTAATTGAAAGTTTTGGTAGAAGTCTTAACTGCCATGGAAATGAGTCAAGACTTTCACCCTGCTGTTGTGATGCAGCAGTAGAACGCCAGACCCTGGTTTGATCCTAACTTTGGGTGCTGCCTGTGTAGAGTCTGCATGTTCTCCCTTTGACTGCATGGATTTCCTTTAGTTTTAAGGGGGGGGGCACAGTAGTGCAGTGGTAGAGTTGCTGCCTCACAGCACAAGAGACCTGAGTTTGATTGTGACAATGGGTGCTGTCTGTACGAGGTTTGTATGTTCTCTCTGTGACCACGTGAGATTTCTCTGTGTGCTCTGGTTTCCTCCCACACTCCAAAGACATACAGGTTTGCAGGTTAAATGGCTTCAGTAAAATTGTAAATTGTCCCCAGTGTGTAGGATAGTGCTAGTGTATGGGGACAGACACATTAGAAGTAAAGGGATGTATTTGAGCATCCATCTTTAATTGTTCTGTTTGGTGGAGCATTTGCAGTCATCTTGTTTTATATCGAATGGTTTCTACTGTTGGGGTAAACATGCCACTCTGCTTGCTAACTGGAACACGTTGAGAAGTTCACCCAAACCAACCACTGGAAAACCAAATTCAATGCAATAATAGTTTTTGTGTCACATCTAGATCACAATCAAATTTGTGTTACAAACTGGAAAGGGTGCAGAGAAGATTTACGAGGATGTTGCCAGGACTCGATGGCCTGAGCTATAGGTTGAGCCGGCAAGGACTTTATTCCTTGGAGCGCAGGAGATTGAGTGGTGATCTTATGGAGTTTGGATTGGGGGAATTCACTTCCCCAGAGTAGGGGAATAGAGAACCAGAGGACAGAGGTTCAAGGTGAGAGAGGAAAGATTTAATAGGAACCTGAGGAGTAACGTTTTATACACAAAGGGTGGTGGGTGTATGGAACGAGCTGCTGGAGGTGGTAGTTGAGGCAGATATTTACATAACATTTGAGATATTTGATTTATTCACAAAATGCTGGTGTAACTCAGCAGGTCAGGCAGCATCTCGGGAGAGAAGGAATGGGTGACGTTTCGGGTCGAGATATTCGGATAGGTAAATGGATATGATAGATTTAGAGGGTTATGGGCCAAGTGCGGGCAGATGGGACTAGTTTAGTTTGGACACGCTGGTCGGTGTGGGCATGTTGGGTCAAAGGGCCTGTTTCTATGCTGTATGACTATCTGATTGCAAATACAATGGAAATTGGTGAAAATTAAATTGCCGGTCAATCCATTGTTGTCAAGAGAGTGAGTTAAAGTGATCTCTTTGCTGTAGCTGATAGAGAAATCAGTTCCATTGATTGTGTGTGTGGCTCTGCACCCAATTAGTTCAGCAGTGCTACCAGGTAGCTTTATTGTTTGTATCACCTTCCCTACAGCGAACAATGGATCATTGGGGGTTCCACTTTTTCTTGATCATCGTTGCTGGCTTTGATCTGTCTTTTTGCATATCTTTCATTAATTTGTTCAATCTAACTTTTCATATCTCTCGGTTCCCTCTCCCCTCACTCCCAGTCTGAAACATAGAAAATAGGTGCAGGAGGAGGCCATTCGCCCTTTTGAGCCAGCACCGCTATTCATTGTGATCATGGCTGATCATCCACAATCAGTAGACCCGTGCCTGCCTTCTCCCCATATCCCTCTATTCCACTAGCCCCTAGAGCTCTATCTAACTCTCTCTTAAATCCATCCAGTGATTTGGCCTCCACTGCCCTCTGTAGCAGAGAATTCCACAAATTCACAACTCTCTGGGTGAAAAAGTTCCTTCTCACCTCAGTTTTAAATGGCCTCCCCTTTATTCTAAGACTGTGGCCCTTGGTTCTGGATTCTCCCAACATTGGGAACAGTTTTCCTGCATCTAGTTTGTCCAGTCCTTTTATAATTTTATATGTCTCTATAAGATCCCCTCTCATCCTTCTAAACTCCAGTGAATACAAGCTTAGTCTTTTCAATCTTTCCTCATATGACAGTCCCGCCATCCCAGGGATCAATCTCGTGTACAGATGCTGCACTGCCTCAATTACAAGGATGTCCTTCCTCAAATTAGGAGACTAAAACTGTACACAATACTCCAGATGTGGTCTTACCAGGGCCCTATACAACTGCAGAAGAACCTCTTTACTCCTATACTGAAATCCTCTCGTTATGAAGGCCAACGTGCCATTAGCTTTCTTCACTGCCTGCTGTACCTGCACGCCAACTTTCAGTGACTGGTGTACAAGGACACCCAGGGTCTCGACCTGAAAGGACACCTATTTCCTTTCTCCAGAGATGCTGCCTGACCTGCTGAGTTACTCCAGCATTTTTTGTCTATCTTCAGAGTAAACCAGCATCTGCAGTTCCTTCCTACACTACTTCAGTGATGTATTGTGTTGGTTGCATTAATCATATTTGCCATGTTCTCTGAACACAGGCTCACCCATCAACCTCTGCAACAGAGCACTTTGATAGCAGCTGGTCTTGAACACGTGACGTCAGGCCCCCATGCAAATCTTGGCGCAGTGCAACTCTCACAAGAACAGATACGACAAAGGCAGCAACAACTGCGACAGCAACGACTCCTGCAGGTAGGATTTGGTATCGCACCGCATTTCGGTTTAGGCTTATTATTGGCACGTACCGAGGTACAGTGAAAAGCTTTGTTTTGCATGCTATCCAGTCAGATCAGATACTGCAAGAAATACAATCGTCAAACTCATGTACAATAGGTCGAGCAAAAGGAAAGGAAACTAAACTGCTTCCAATCCATTCGCATCCTTCCTTAAATAGGAAGATCAATACTGTACTGAGTACTAAAATCAGTCTGCAGATGGATCCCGACT
Organism: Rhinoraja longicauda; assembly: GCF_053455715.1. Lineage (NCBI taxonomy): Eukaryota > Metazoa > Chordata > Chondrichthyes > Rajiformes > Arhynchobatidae > Rhinoraja > Rhinoraja longicauda. The sequence continues at coordinate 19,443,355 of NC_135965.1, forward strand.
GGAAAAGTCACCTATCCATGTTCGCCAGAGATGCTGCCTGACCTGCTGAATTACTCTGGCGCTTTGTGTCCTTTTTAAACCAGCACTTGCAGTTTCTTGTTTCTGCATCTATACAGTATTGTACACAGAACTCGGAAGCGCAGTAACACTATATTTTGCACCCTGATATTTTTCCCAGTGCACTACCTTTATTTTTAGGCTTATTTTTGTCACGTGTACTGAGGAACAGTGGAAGGCTTTGTTTTCTATGCTTTATCCAAACAGATCAGATATACCTTACGTAAATACAATCAAGTCAAACTCAAGTACAATAAGTAGAGCAAAGGGGAAGATACAGAGTGCAGAATATAGTTCTCAACATTGTAACGTACCAGTTCCAGAGACAATGTCCAATGTGGGGTAGAGGTGAATCGGACAGTACCCTAGCTTATGGAAAGACTGTTCAGAATTCTGATAACTTAGGGGAACACAGGGGTATAATTCTGTATTGTCAAACTTGTACCTTGCAACCCATTTCCTTAGACTTTAGAGATACAGTGCAGAAACAGGCCCTTTAGGCCTCCAAGTCTGTGGCGACCAGTGATTACCACGTACACTAATATTATGCTGCAAACTAGGGACAATTTACAACTTTTTGCCAAAGCCAATTAACTTACAGACGTGCACGTCTTTGGGATGTGGGAGGAAACCGGAGCACCCGGAGAAAACTCACGCAGACACAGGGAGAACGTACAAACTCTGTACAGACAACACCCAAAGTCAGGATTGAACCCAGGTCTCTGGCGCTGTAAGGCAGCAACTGTACCAATGTGGCACCCTTCCTTTGTTTTAATTGGGAAACAAATCTTTTCATTCGTTGAAAGATCTGAACATACCCTGAAACCTGGAACATTTGTCCTCTACATAATTGGAATAATGAAATGGCTCTAAACCCAGGGTTCTTTCATGAAGCTATGCACCAGTATAGCATACCAGCACCTTTAAGCATTTAAAAAACATCATTTTCAAATGTATAGAATTTGTAAAAAATAAAACGTATTAATTAAATTAGATGGTCAGACCTTTGAACAGCTTCAGCAACTTCTGGTAAGACAATCGCCATAGATACCAGCAATAAGTACCTACACCTTCTGTCTACTAAATAGCACTAACCCATCCGCCCCTTTCCTACATTAGTCTACATAAGACTTAAAATTAAAATCGCTTTACATTGAATATTTAAAGATAGCAATCAAAGTGTGTGAAATATGGGATATTTTCCATTTCCATGAGGAAAGTTAATATTTTGAAATAGCTAAATATTAATCAAAAATCAAAGTGAATGTTGACTCTTTAATGGCACAGCTGATTTTCCATAAGCTAATCCACCCAGGGAGTATATGGTAACCTGAAAGATTTGGCAAGCAATTTTCCATGCTATGATATCCAGTGGGTTTCTATACATGACATGCAGCCTTATATTTACTGCTGCCTTATCATCTATGCCAATTTTTACTTTAACTAGCGAATGTTTTGGGCCAGATGGATACAAAAGTGGGTGGTATTGTAAATAGTGAAGATTGTTGTCAAAAATTGCAGCAAGATTTTGATCAGTCAGGCAGGTGGGCTGATGGAATTTGATACAGATAAATGTGAGGCATTGCATTTTGGGGGCATTTTAACATGGGCAGAACGTACACAGTGAACAATAGGGTTTTGGTGAGTGTTGTGGAGCAGCAGGATCTAGGAGGGCAGGTACATAATTCGTTGAAAGTTGCATCACAGATAGATAGGGTGGTCAAAAACGTTTTACCACATTGGCCTTCATCGGTCAGAGCACTGAGTATAGACGTTGCGAAGTCATGTTGCAGTTATATAAGACCGTATTTAGAGTGTTGTGTTCAGTTTTGGACACCATGTTATAAGAACGACGTTGTCATGCTGGAAAGGGTGCAGAGATGATTTACGAGGATGCTGCCAGGACTCGAGGGCCTGAGTATAGGGAGGTTTGAGCAATAGAGGTTGAGCAGGCTAGGACTATTCCTTGGAGCTCAGGAGGATGAGGGTGATCTTATAGAGGTGCACAAAATCATGAGAGGAATAGACCAGGTAGACGCACAGAGTCTCTTGCCCAGAGTAGGGGAATTGAGAACCAGAGGACCCAGGTTTAAGGTTGGGGGGGGGGGGGGGAGGGGAGATTTAATAGAAACCTTTTTCTCTCAAAGTGTGGTGGGTGTATGGAACGAGCTGCTGAATGCGGTTGTTGAGATAGCTACTATCGCAACGTTTAAGAAACATTTAGACAGGTACATGGATAGGACAGGTTTAGAGAGATATGGGCCGAATGCAGGCAGGTAGGACTAGTGTAGATGGGGCATGAAGACCGGTGTGGGCAAGTTGGCCCAAAGGGCCAATTTCCATGCGTTAGGACTCTATGATGATGAGATTAGGTTTGTGATTAGGTGATGAGATGAGATTTTAAACCATTTCTAGTTATATCTCACACCTATTGCAGAATCAGGTAGGTCTAAAGTGGGAATCCATCCAAGACTACAGCCTAATCCATTGGCTGGGTTGTTAACACAGAGCACAGAACACTACAGCACAGGAACAGGCCCTTTGGCCCACAATGTCTGTGCTGGACATGATGCCAAGTTAAACTAATCTCCTCTGCCCTCATGTGATCCTGCCATTCCCTGCATATCCGTGAGCCTGTCTAAAAGCCTCTTAAATGTCACTGTCGCACAATCTCCAACACCACTCTTGGCAACACATTACAGACACCTTCCATTCTATGTGTAAAAACAACTTGCCCTGTCCATCTCCCTTAAACTTGACTCTCTCACCTTAACTTTGCCCCTCTCTACTGAGTTAAAGTATTATTATTGTATGGTTTTAGTTTTTAGTCTAAAGGAGAAAAGATAAGTCAATGAGAGTGGAATTACCACGACTGTAGGCTTTTACTAACTCCAAAGATGTTTATGGGGCGGTGGTGGAGGTAGATATGATTGTGGTATTTAAGAGACTTTTGTTTAGGCACATGGATAAGCAGGGAATGGAGGGGTATGGATCACGTGCAGACAGGTAAGAGTTGTTCTTGGCATCATGTATGGGCCAAAGGGCCTATGTACTGTTCTATGTTCTGTGGTTACTGGGGTTCATTTTCCTACTTATTCTGGAATAATATTTGGAAAATAATATGTTCCAATATAAAGAATTTCTCTTATTTCCTCAAGTGTTGTAAAAACAACTCCTCAGAATTTTTACTGCTGAAATTCAACTTCAGTTCAGTATTTAGTTCAGTTTAGAATTACAGTGTGGAAACAGGCCCTTCGGCCCACCGTGTCTGCGCTGACCAACGATCAGCCATACACTAGTTCTATCCTACACATCAGGGACAATTTACAGAGGCCAACTAACAGCGCATCTTTGGAAAGTGGGAAGAAACCGAAGCACCCAGAGGAACCCCATGCGGTCACAGGGAGAATGTACAAACTCTGTACAGACGGTACCCGTAGTCGGGATCAAACCCAGGTCTCTGGTGCTGTAAGGTAGCATCTCTTCCACTGCACCACTGTGCCGTCCCCAACCTTAACTGGCGCAAGAAGTGAGAGATCTTATTATTGGCTCTGTGTACTTTAAATATCACCTGTTGATTTATTGTCCAATTTTCGCAACTATGAATTATGAAAATGTTTGGAAAAAAACATTAGAAAGTCTGCATGACCCAATGATTGCACAGGGAATTGGAACTAAGTGGGCAGTACTCTTTCGGAGAGCTTTCCATTGCAAGATAAGCTTGGTAGCTACGTCCTGTAACTCTGTCGTTGTAACACGGCTGCACGGTGGCACAGCGGTAGAGTTGCTGCCTTACAGCGAATGCAGCGCCGGAGACTCAGGTTCGATCCTGACTACGGGCGCCGCCTGTACAGAGTTTGTACGTTCTCCCCGTGACCTGCGTGGGTTTTCTCCGAGATCTTCGGTTTCCTCCCACACTCCAAAGACGTACAGGTATGTAGGTTAATTGGCTGGGTAAAATGTAAAGATTGTCCCTAGTGTGTGTAGGATAGTGTTAATGTGTGGGGATCGCTGGGCGGCGCAGACTCGGTGGGCCGAAGGGCCTGTTTCCGCGCTGTATCTCTAAATCTAAATCTAAAATTCAACAATAACTGGTGCTCCCTGTTTTCTAGATGCAACAGCAACAGGAGCAACAGGAGCAACAGGAGCAACAGAGTCAGCAGGCACTGGGGATACAGGCCGTTCAGACACAGCAAGCACTGGTAAGCAGCCGATTAAATATTTCTATGTAGAGATTTCTAATTGCCTGCCCACTGAGTTCCTGGCAGAGTTGACCTTTTTGCTGCAGTTTATTTGATGGCACAATAATTGCAAAATAAAAGCTGTTTTAGCGGAAAGTTTACAATTTGTTGAAAACGTTTTTTTTCCGAAACCTTTCCCTGCCCAAAGTTTTAATGATGAGGATGAGAGATCAGATTCAAAGCTGGAATCTACAGGGTGAGTTTGTTCCTTTAGACTTTAGAGACGCAGCGTGGAAACAGGCCCCTCAGCCCACCGAGATCGTGCCAACCAACGGCCACCAGTAGACTAGTTCTATGTTATTGCATTTTCGCATCCAGGCCCTACACTCTAAGGGCAAATTTACAGAAGCCAATTAACCTACAAACCTGCACGTCTTTAGAATGTGGGAGGAAACCGGAGCACCCGGAGGAAACCCACGCGGTCACAGGGAGAATGTACGAACTCCGCACAGACAGCACCCATAGTCAGGATGGAACCCAGGTCTCTGGAGCTGCAAGGCAGCAACTCTACCACTGCCACACTGTGCCACTCACATTATCTGATTTGATTAGATAGCACGCAAACATAAGCTTTTCACTATATCTGATGTGATGCGAATACAGTAGATGAGGTTGGAGGAGGTGCAAGGTTGGAGGAGGTGATAATAATAAACCTAAACCTGGGGAATACATTATGTATCATGTACAATGTGCATTTGTTCATAAGTTCGTAAGGGATAGGAGCTTAATTAGGCCATTCGGCCCATCAAATCTACTCTGCCATTCAATCATGATTGATCTATCTTTCCCTATCAGCCACATAACCCCTGACACCCATACGAATCAAGAATCTATCAATCTCTGCCTTAATAATGTCCATTGACTTGGCCTCCACTGCCTTTGTGGCAATGAATTCCACAGATTCACCACCCTCTGACTAAAGAAATTCCTCCTCATCTCCATCCTAAAGGTGCGTCCTTTTATTCGGAAGCTTTGGCCTCTGGTCCTTGGCTCTCCCACTAGTGGAAACATCCTGTCTACATTCACTCTATCCAGGCCTTTCACTATTAGGTAAGTTTCATCGAGGTCCCTCCTCATGCTTATGAAATCCAGCAAGTACAGTGCCAGTGCCATAAAACGCTCATCATATGTTAACCCACTCATTCCTGGGATCAATCTCGTAAACCTTCTCTGGACCCTTTCTAGCACCACCACATCCTTCCTAAGATAGACACAAAATGCTGGAGTTACTCAACGGGTCAGGTAGCATCTCTGGAGAGAAGGAATGGGTGACGTTTCGGGTCGAGGCCCTTCTTCAGACTGATGTCAGGGGAGTGGGCGGGACAGAGATAGAATGTAGTCGGAGACAGTAAGACAGATGGGAGAACTGTGATGGAGAGAGAGGGAAAGCACGGGCTATTTGAAGTTAGAGAAGTCAATGTTCCTACCGCTGAGGTGGAAGCTACCCAAATGAAATATGAGGTGCTGTTCCTCCAATTTGCACTGGGCCTCACTCTGATAATGGAGGAGGCCTAGGACAGAAAGGTCAGATTGGGAATGGGAGGGGGAGTTAAAGTGCTGAACAACCGGGAGATCAGGTAGGTTAAGGCGGACTGAGCAGAGGTGTTCAGTAAAACGATCGCTGAGCCTGCGCTTGGTCTCGCCGATGTACAGGAGTTGACACCTGGAATAGCGAATACAGTAGATGAGGTTGGAGGAGATGCAAGTGAACCTCTGCCTCACCTGAAAAGTCTGACGGGATCCCTGGTTGGAGTCAAGGGGGGAGGTAAAGGGACAGGTGTTGCATCTCCTGCAGTTGCAGGGGAAAATACCTGGGGCGGGGGTGGTTTGGGTGGGAAGGGATGAGTTGACCAGGGAGTTGCGGAGGGAACGGTCTCTGCGGAAAGCAGAAAGGGGTGGAGATGGGAAGATGTGGCCAGTAGTGGGATCCCATTGGAGGTGGCGAAAATGTTGGAGCATTATATGCTGTATGTGACGGCTGATGGGGTGGAAGGTGAGGACAAGGGGGACTCTGTCCTTGTTACGAATGGGGGGAGGAGGAGCAAGAGTAGAGCTGTGGAATATCGAGGAGACCCTAGTGAGAACCTCATCTATAATGGACGGAGGGAACCCCCGTTCCCTAAAGAATGAGGTTTCCCACACATCCTTCCAAAGATTGCTCACAATACTCCAAACGCAGCCTCACCAGCGCTTTATAAAGTCTCAGCATTATATCTCTGTTTTTATATTCTAGTCCTCTCAAAATAAATGCGAACTTTGCATTTGCCTTCCTTACTACCGATTCGACTAACAGATTACTTTTGGGAATTCCTGCACCAACACTCCCAAGTCCCTTTGCACCTCTGATTTCTGAACTCTCTACCCCTTTAGAAAATTGTCACCACCTTTATTCCTACTACCAAAATATACTTTGCTATGCTGTATTCCATCTGCCACTTATCTGCCCACTCTCTCAACCTGTCCAAGTCCTTCTGCGGTGTTCGTGCCTTCTCTACACTACCTGCTCCTCCACCTATCTTCGTGTCAAATACAAACTTGGCCACAAAGCCTTCAATTCCCTTACCCAAATCATTGTAGCTGCAAGTCTCAGCTACTCAAACAGCACCCGGTAAAGCCATGACCTTGATCAATGGAAGGAGAAAGGCAGAAGATGTATGGGACACCACCACCAATGAGTTCCACCTCATCTCTTACCTGACTGACTTGAAATATATCATCGTTCCTTGATTGTTGCTGGATCCAAGATTTGGAACACATTCCCAGTAGCATTGAACCACTGGAAGCTCAAGACAATGGCTCACAAACACCTCCTCAAAGGAAGTTGGAGGTGGGCAATAAATATTGGCCTTGACAGAAATGTGTATATCCCCAAAATTAATATATAGATACAAATTTAAAGGTGTACCTATTAGAGTCATACAGCATGGAAATAGGCCCTTTGGCCTAACGTCCAAGCTGACCAAAAAGCCCCATCTAAGCTAGTCCCATTTGCCTGCATTTGGCCCACATCGCTCCAAACCTTTCCTGTCCATGAATCTGTCCAAGTGTCTTTTAAATGTTACAGTATGTGCCTCAACAATTTCCTTTCATCAGCTCTTTCCATATTCCCACCACCCTCTGAGTAAAAACATTGCCCCTTGCGCTCATATTAAATCTTGTACCCTCTCGCCTTAAACATAGCTCCTCTTGGGTTTTTTTCCCCTTGGGTAAAAGACTGTGTATTCATTGCACTTTTTCCCCTCATGATTTTATACACCTCTAAGTTAACATATCCATCCACATCCACACGACAATCTGAAATTTCACCTGACTTTTGTTTAGTTCATTGTTATGTGTATATCAAGGTACAGTGAAAAGCTTTTTTGTTGCATGCTATCCAGAGAGCGAAAAGATTATACATGATTACAATCAAGCCGTCACCAGTGTACAGATACAGGATAAAGGGAATGATGTTCAGTGCAAGATGAAGTCCAATAAAGTCCGATTAAAGATAGTTTGCACTGAGGTAGATGGTAGGTCAGAACCACTCTAGTTGGTGCTAGGATGGTTCAGTTGCCTGATAACTGGGAAGAAACTGTACCTGGATCTGGAGGTATGTGTTTACAAACTTCTGTGCTTCTTGCCTGATGGGAGAGGGGAGAAGAGGGAGTGGCTGAGGAGAGTGGTCCTTGATTATGCTGGTGGCCTTGCCGAGGCAGCGTGACGTTTTGATGGAGTCAATGGAAGGGAGGCAACGGTCTGGGCAGCGTCCACAACACTGCAATTTCTTGCCGTCTTGGATGGAGCTGCTCCCAAACCATGCTGTGATGCATCCCAATGAAATGCTTTCCACGACACATCTGTAGAAGTTGATGAGGTTTGTTGGGGACATGCCAAACTTCCTAAGCCTTCTAAGGAAGTAAACGTATTGGTGATGGCTGGAGTTATGAAGAAAAAGCAGAGAAGTGGGTTAGGTTGGTGCTTGGGGCCGAGTAGTCTCTTTTGGCACCGAGCATGTTATAAATCTTGGAAAACTCTTCCGAGCAATTACACTGAAGGTCTAATGGAGTTTCAGTTATTTATCTTATAATACCTTGGCTGTTCCTCAAATTGTGAGTCCCCACATTCTTCAACATTCAATATTTTCTACATTGGAAAATGCCAAGATTCCTCGTGACAGCCTTGGTCTGGCTGCATTGAATGTTCAGGCAGAACAGAATAACAGACTTCTAAGTTATTTATTCACAAAATGCTGGAGTAACTCAGCAGGTCAGGCAGCATCTCGGGAGAGAAGGAATGGGTGACGTTTCGGGTCGAGACCCTTCTTCAGACTTCTAAGTTATGATGCTTTCAATTCATCCTGGTAAGAGTGACTTTAGATTTTACTTTAGACTTTAGAGATGCAGCGTGGAAACATGTCCTTCAGCCCACCGAGTCCACACCAACCAGAGATCACCCTGCACACCAGCACTATGCTACACATTAGGAAAAAATTACAATTTTACGGAAGCCAATTAACCTCCAATCCTGCATGTCTTTGGAGTGTGGGGGAAACCAGAGCACCCGGAGAAGGCCCACGCGGTCGCAGGGAGAGAGTGCAAACTCCTTACAGACAGCCCCCCTAGTCAGGATCAAACGTGGGTCTCTGGTGTTGTGAGGCAGCAACTCTACCGCTGCGCCATTGTGCTGCCCAGTGTTACTAAATGTTACTAAACCAGCCTCGTGTGTCAAGCACTTTGCCCAATGCCGGTAAACCTAATACAAATAAGGTTGGTACCATGCTGTAGACAATTTAATTTCACTTCATCTAGATATTATTGACTGTGAAATCACTGGATATCGTTTATTTCTCATTCCTTTCCATCTGTGGTTATGTTTAGTTGCCAGATTATGGGGAGGGATGGAACATTTTTTTTTGTGGGAGAACAATCTTACAATCAAAACTTCTTCCACAAGCCAATTGCAAAAATTACATTTTGTTTTGCGAACTACATTAAAGCCAGATACTTTTTACAAAAAACCAAGCTGTTCACACTTTCCTTTTCCAGGGCAAACATTTCACACTGCAGTAACCAGAAAGCTAAACACATGTCCTCCACTTCCACCCTCGCTAACTATTGCTCACCGACTCACGTTCTCCTCTAACTGGAGCAGCATCTAGTAGGGAGGTTGTGGCTTAGATGGAAGTTCAAACAGTCTTACAGGTCATTGAGGACCAGAGGACATAGGTTCAAGGTGAAGGGGAAAGATTTAATAGGAATCTGAGGGGTACGTTTTTCACACCAAGGGTGGTGGATGTATGGAACAAGCTGCCAAAGGAGGTAGTTGAGGCTGGGACTATCCCATTGTTTAAGAAACATTTAGACAGGTACATGGATAGGATAGGTTTGGAGGGATATGGACCAAGCACAGGCAAGTGGGACTAGAGTAGCTGGGACATGTTGGCCGGTGTGGGCAAGTTGGGCCGAAGTGCCTGTTTCCACTCTGTATCACTCTATGACTCTATCTGACTGATAAGGTGTTCAAACAGAGAGTGGTGAATATCGGGTACCAGTTTCCAAACGAGATGGTGGAAGCAGATACAAACATAAAGTTTCAAAGGCATTTCAACAAGTATTGGATTGGAAGGGCATAGAGGAGTATGAGCCTGATACAAGCAAATGGGATTAGTGTAGTTGGAATCAGAATCAGAATCAGCATGGACTAGATGGGCCAAAAGGCCAGTGTCTATACTGTATGTTGCTATGAATAGGAACCTGGGGGGCAACTTTTTCACACAGAGGGTGGTGGGTACATGTATTGAGCTGCCAGACGAAGTAGTTGAGGCAGGTACTATAACAACATTTAGAAAATATTTGGACAGGTACCTGGATCAGAAAGGTTTTGAGGGATATGGTGGGACTAACGTAGGTGGGACATTTTGGTTGGCAGGGGCAAGTCATGCCAAAGAGCCTGTTTCTGTGCCATATGGCTCTATGACTCTATGAATCTGTAAGAACCAATATGTGCTACTTTATGGTTACTTTACCACGTTCTCCAGAGATGCTGCCTGATCCGCTGAGCTACTCCAGAACTTTGTGTCATTTTCTGTAAACCAGCATCTGCAGCTTCTTTTTTCCACATCTTACAAAGATTTCTTAGGAAGTAAAATAGTGCCATTGTGGTGTATCCTCTCTGATGAATGAACTCTTTTTACATTTTCTCATTTAAAGGTGGAACCTTACATCCAGAAATGATAACAGTGCAGGTGTTTGAACTAAGAATCAGATTTAAAATATTAATTATTTAGTCATAGACTCATACAGCGTGGAAACAGGCCCTTCAGCCGAACTTGTCCACACCAACCAACATGCCCCATCTACACTAGTCGCACTTCCCTGCATTTGCCCCATATCCCTCTGAACCTGTCCTATCCATGTACCTGTCTATTTGCTTCTTAAACGTTGCAATAATGCCTGCCTCAACTACCTCCTCTGGCACCGTTCCATACACCTTGAGTACGGGTGCTGTCTGTATGGAGTTTGTACGTTCTCTCCGTGACCACGTGGGTTTTCTCCGAGATCTTCGGTTTCCTCCCACACTCCAAAGACATTCAGGCTTGGAGGTTAATTGGTATAAGTGTAAATTGTCCCCAGAGTGTGTAGGATAGTGTTAAAGTACGGGGATCACTGGTTGGCATGGACTCGGTCGGCCAAAGGGCCTGTTTCCGCGCTGTATCACAAAACTAAACTAATTTCACCACCCTTTGCGTTAAAAAGTCACCTCCCAGATTCCTATAAAATCTTTCCCATTTCACCTTAAACTTATGCCCTCTGGTTCTCGATTCCTCTACTCTGGGAAAGAGGTTCTGTGTGTCCAATCCATCTATTCCTCTCTCATGATTTTATACACCTCAATAAGATCACCCCTCATCCTCCAGCGCTCCAGGGAATAGAGTCCCAGGCTACTCAACCTCTGCCTACAGCTCAGACCCTCGAGTCCTGGCAACATCCATGTAAATCTTCTCTGCACCCTTTCTGACTTAACAAATTGTTTCTTTATCCTCCAAGTTTTCTAGACAGGGTATGCAACAGACTCAGCAGCAGCAACAAACAGCAGCGCTGGTCAGACAGCTACAGAAACAACTCTCCAGTAAGTACAAATACACTCTGTGTCTTCCCTTTTGCTCTACCTCATGTACTTGAGAGTTTGACTTGATTGTATGTAGTAGTATGTGTGGTACAAGTCCACCACTGATTTTCCAGCACCATTGCATCCAGAGCCTTGCTGCATTATCCGTTTTGCCGGACCGACAGAGGTCACAACAGCAAAGGGGGCCGAGATAACAGCCCGCAAAGATGTCCTCAGAAGTCGGCTATGGGAATGGATCTGCCGGCTCCGGCTGGGCCGGAGTTCCAGAGCCCTGGCCGCAGGGGGCAAATTCAACCCACCGATCAGCGCGGAAGTCCTGATGGGGTAGTGATCGGCTGCCTCATTTTCGGGGGGGGGGGGGGGATTTCAAGTGCACTCTCGTAATTTTGTCTGGATTAAAGAACCATCAGTTGCCGGAAAATCGGTGG